>NC_133454.1:30814530-32180030 GCF_048565385.1 Saimiri boliviensis | reverse complement strand
TGAATTATTGAACCAATTTAAAACATTGAATTTATTCAAGATCTAGTCATAATTTTTATCTATTTTGCATTTTTCCTTAGATCAACATTTCCTGAGATGTGTTCACTAGAATACACTCCAAATTGAATTATGCAAAGTCTAGTTTCACCACATACACCAAAATGGTTCTGTGGTTAAATAAGTATAAGGCATGATGAAGACATGTACATCAATATAATACAAGTGTTGCTAAGTCCCACAGTAAAACAAGCAAATAAAAAATGTCCAATACATTGTTGTTGTTTTTTTTTTTTTTTGAGATGGAGTTTCGCTTTTGTTACCCAGGCTGGAGTGCAATCGCCCGATCTCGGCTCACCGCAACCTCCGCCTCCGGGGTTCAAGCAATTCTCCTGCCTCCGCCTCCTGAGTACCTGGGACTACAGGCACGCACCACCATGCCCAGCTAATTTTTGTATTTTTAGTAGAGATGGGGTTTCACCACGTTGGCCAGGATGGTCTCGATCTCTTGACCTCGTGATCCACCCGCCTCAGCCTCCCAAAGTGCTGGGATTATAGGCGTGAGCCACCGCACCCGGCCTAATACATTGTTTTCTAACCACAAACTTCCTTTTTCCATACAACACACATTACTAATGCACAAGATGGTAGAATTCCACAGAATTCAATTTGGAGCATGTTCCTCAGATTCCTTCATGTTATATTAAGTACATATTTATTGAATTCTTAATATTTACCTGCTTTCATATTTTTTATGAGTAAAATATAGATGCCAGAATATTACATTGTTATTCTAATTATGTCACATGAATGTGGATTTTCATCATTCTCTTTTCTAAGTTAATATGATACATATTTTCACAGCCCCACCCTGCCTAATTTTAGCCTATATCTAGGGATCTTTATTAGCCAGTCTATCTCTTGGGATATTTTGTCACTGTCAGGGTTGGGAGTGAAAATATCAAGAGGCAAGTTTGTGAGCCTTGAAATAAACAAATAGCAGTCAAGGAAGCAGAAACAAGGTTTAGAATGCCCAGTGACAGTTCCTGGCTGGTGACACACATCCAGCCTCTGTGGATGAATTACCTTTGAATGCAGCTCCCTCTGGAAGAAAAGATCCAGCCAATTGCTGTTTCTAACCTGTGTGGTTTTGGTCTCTTCCCCTTCACACGTCCTCTGTGAATTGTCCTGCTTTGTATACTGGTGATTGCCTCATAACTCAGAAGTCATAGTATCAGTCTGTGCTGCTTTGCTCACTGATTGGAGACCTCTTTAAGTATTTATTGGTTTTCCATGGTCACCAGCCAGCTGGTGAATGCATGCTTCAGTAACAAGGCTAAATTTGCAAACAGCTGTCAAATAAAGTTGAAGCTGTCTTACAACTGTGTATAAGGGTGTCTGTCTCGAAATGCATGTGTATATACCAGAGAAAGAGCACGAGAGAACACCTGGACTTTTCGACAAGTTTAGCCAAAGCTCTTGTAGCCACTGGTGATTTTTAAAGGAGGAAAAGAGCACTTATTCTTATTTTCTTATTTTATTATGGGTGTGTCATTTAGCTTCACAGGTTTAAAGGCAGCAGGGAAACTGCAAAGCCAGAGTTGTTTTTTTTGTTTGTTTTTTTGTTTTTTTGTTTTTTTCTTCCTGTGGCATTAGTTGTTGTGAAGAAAAACAAATCAAAGTTTTGCTTGTAGGCAGAAACATCCCAGAATGCATCTGGTGACTGGGCAAAAAGCAAGTACTGGCAAGAGCCCAGGTGCATGGCTCCTGACTGCAGTGCGGGAACAAGCTGGCGGTGTTCTCAGACTCCGATCAAATTTCCAAGATGGATCCAGTTCAAAATCATCTGCTCAGCTTTCACTTATCTAAGATGGCGCTCCAAGTTTAGGATCACAGTCCTCTGAGCTGGGAGTGGAGACTATAGGGAGAAATCCACTGGTGTTTTTAAATACCACGGAAGGTGCTTTTATCTTGTTTAAATCGGCCGCAACACACCTGGATGTTAGAAAGGTACCGTCATTCCCGGAGAATTCAAAGCAGTAAGAATTATTGGGGGTTAACAATTTTCAGGAATTTGGATCACATCTCAGCCTTGGAGTTATTTTTACAATGGGGCTTCTTGGTTAAATATCTAAATGTAAGTAGATACGAATTCAGCATATTCTTGGATCTTGAGATCTAGTTTCCCTCATCATGGGCCAAGTAGGAAAGAAAGAATGTGAAACCCCCAAATCACTATGTATCTCTATTTACTATCCTATTGTGAGCTCCTAAAATCTTCTTTTCACACCAAGTGCTTTTTCACCGTCCACTGCAACTGTGATTGTGGCGGCGACCAGACCTGCTCCAGGGGCTGTGAGTCAGGAACGGCGATCATGTGTTCTTTACCACCGTATTCCTGCACATAGTGCTAGAAGAGTTTAAAATGAATGAAAGATCCATCTCTCCTCGTTGTTAAAGAAAATAAAGCCCTCTAGAGTGGATTTAAAGTGCTCTTCTACCCCTACCCCTACTTAAAACCTGAGACATACCATCATTTTCTTCAGCCCTATACCTGTATCTCCGCGCCCCCCTCCCCACTTTTTGGTTTTGTCCATTTGTGTGTGTCATTCTGGTGGGGTTAAGCCACTCATTATATGAGATTTTCTATTTGTCATTTACCTACTTTACTATAGAATTACATGTGCAGTGTCTAAAAGAATAGCTGTGTTTTCCACAAAAATCTATTTTAATTAAATATAATACTGTGGCAACGTTTTTTAAAATTGCTATATTTGTGCATTATTTTATTCAGATACTCTGTTTTTTGAGGGCTTCATTGTATGACAGGCACACTTTCAGACTGTTTTCACATTTAATCCCTGTAACCCCACTGAGGAGCCTATGTCATAAACCATAGTTCACAGATGCCCCACACGTGTACCAGAGAGGTTAGATAACTCGCCCACAGTCACATGGAGCTAGGACTCGAATGGAGGCCTTTTGATTTCGAATTTGTTTGTGTCCCTTTCATCTCTGTGTATGTGACGCAGTTTTGCATTTCAGGGAACAGAAATCTCCCCAGTCTCTTTTGAATATATGAAGACTTCCTGGAAGAATACAGTAGAGTCTTAGAGACTCAATGTTGGGAGAATACCAAAAAATGGGAAAGTACGTCAGTAATCTTCCCTGTCTCTGTGCTGCTTTCCTTCTGAGATCTCATGATCTCTTGCTTCATTCTTCTCTGAAGATTCCTTTACAAAGATCTTAGTTACTTTTGCCCAGTGACTTCAGCCTGCACAGGACTTTGGGTTACCATGACACTATTTCTTGCTCCACATGACTTTCCATTGCCAGGAGCTAACGCTTGACAGACACAGTCTCCTATCTTCAGTAGAATCCACATCCTCAAAACAAGAATTCGATTGATCTAGGCAGAGCAGATTGTTCCAAAAGAAGGTACTGTGAGAAAATAATGTGCATACCTAAAACACACACTGCTCTTTAAAAAGACACTCTATTTCTAATTTTAAAATCAAAATTACTTATGGTTGGCTTCAAATGCTTTCTTCCAGTCTAGCTTGGTTTCTTTTCCACATTCCTCCCACTGATAATTGCAAGTCTACCTTTTCTTGACCTAGCTCACATTTACCCTGATTGCCTTCTTAGAGGGTACCACACAATTCCACAATTCTAATATTTTATCTTTGTGGTAGTTATGCAAACTCTTTTCATTCTTTGGGAGTTAAATTCCACCTCCACTTCCTCAAGGTAGCTTTCCCATGTTACCCAGTGATTATATTAGTCTGTCCTTAATTCCAGGATCTTTGCCTATGAGGATGAGTTCAAATAATTCAGAAAGCAGACAAACCTTTTAATCTTTTAAACTAAACCTCTTGGACACTGTCGTATGGTTCCCCGTGTGACTAAGGGCATATATTGAAAACCATATGGTTACACTGATTAGAGTCCAAGAAAAAGCTAACCGGTCTTATATAATTAAACCAATAACTCTGATCCCCTGATATGCCATCTTGACAAAATATGACCTTACATTTATGGTGGATAGTCTGAATCCAGTTCTCAGAGATACCATGTCTTTTCCTCTTAGAATATGCCTTTAAGATTTCTCGTGATGCTAAATGATTTTGAATGCTCAATAAAGTATCAAAAAAGATGAAGTTCTGGGCAGAGCTTGAAAAGCTTCAAATCTTTTCTTACTACTTTTCTACTTCCACAACAATTTTTTGCATTAGAAAAGGAGCTTTATAGTAAACTGATGGAATTATTTTTAATTAAGTGGTTTAATGAATAACAAATGTTTTTAAACAGAAGCAATCTCTCTCTCTCTCTCTCTCTCTCTCTCTCTCTCTGTCACACATACACACACACACACACACACACACACACACACACACACACACACACACACAGAGAGCTCAAAGTATTTGACCCACTGCCCTAACTGGCTGGCTGTGCTGTTTTCGAAGCAATGAAAGGACAGGGAGATGGGGGTCAGATTCTGTGCTTCTGGATTCGTTGTTAGTCATTAGATACAAACAGTATAAAACCCAAACTTTGTAGGTGATCATTATGTTATTATATATCTTTATGAGACACATTCCCCTCAGGCCACCTAAAGTACTAGAATGTTTTGGATGTTGAACTATTAAACCATAATTATTACAACTAAAACCTCATTAAATGTATCCAATAAAATAGATTCAATGCTTCCACTTAGTTTAAGTAAAAGAGCTATAAGGAATATTGCTCTTTCCCCCAAAGAGTTTAAAATTCAAGGATTGGCCAACAATAGGGAGTGAGGGATAAAAATAATAGGAAAGAAAAGATTTTCCTTAAAACCCTTTGTGAAGGGTTTTTTGTTTTCATGCCTAACAACTGAAGCCTTCCTCATCTTTGATTCTGGGAAGAGTTTCAAGCCTAAGAAACACAATTGGAAACCTGCCGTGTTGCAGCCCATCCCCTGTTAGTAATTCCAACTGGATCCAAATTGGATATCTCCCTTCCAAGAGCTCTCGGAAAAAAATCTCATGATAAGAGATGAAACCTAGCCAATGCAACCTGGAAGGTTGCACATTTACCCTCTGTCACTAGGTTTTCCCAGACGTGACCCAGGGTACACTCTCCTCTTCAACGTGCTCTCTCACCAGACCACAACTTTTCCCCCAAGTCAGTTCCTCTGCCATGCACCATCCAAAACAAAATTAATCCGAATCTGCTGGAATTCACTTCTTCTTCAAAAAAGTCCATTTCTCCATCAAAAAATTTTTGAGCATTTACAGTGTGTCGTGTCCAGTGCAAGATTATGTACACACAAGTCCTGTCTTCAGGGAGCTCACAGTCTCTGAAGGACTTGCAGACGTGAAGCTGTTACCTAAGCATAAATTCACTGATTTGTTAAACATTTTTTATAGCATTCCTCCCAGGCATTTTAATGGGCACTGTGGTAGATACAAGTAGAACGTGGATTTTTATTGTTTGGAACTTAAAATCCTAAGAAGATAAGACAGAGAAATAACTATAATATAAGGTACTACATGATAAATGTTGCAAAAGTGGAAGTAAAAATAATTGTCCCCAGGGCAGGTAATGATTTGGAAGCAACGTGGATAGAAGGTAAGGTTGAGCAATGCCAGGAAAAGGAATGTGAGGAAACCGTCAACAGCAGTCATCTTAGGAGGTTACACTAGCACATTCTGTGCCATTTTTTTTAAAAGTGCTTAAATAGCAGGTATTAGTCTTGTTGTCTTTAGAAGTAAAATAAGCTGTAGACCATTTCAAGGGAGAGTTTCCCTGTTTTTAGAATTAAGCTATAATTTACATACTACAAATTTCACCTTTTGGGTACATAAGTGTCCCAAGTTTTGACAAATATACAGGTATGTAACATAACCGCAAACTATGAATAGAATTTACATCACCTTTGTAAATTTCTATGTCTCTTTGTAATCAGCCTCTTCCCCTTCCTTCAGTCCCAGCAACCACTGGCATATCCCTATAGTGCACAGTTTGGTTTAAATGGATCAGACAGTATATATTCTTTTGCCACTGGTTTCTTTCGCTTAGTATAGTGCACTTGAGAGTCAATCTTGTGATTTTGTGTATCAGTAATTTAATTCTTTTTAGTGCTAAGTAGTATTATATTGTATGAACATATTATAGTTTGCTTATCTATTCATCAAATGAGAGACATTTAAGTTGTTTCCAATTTGATTTTTGTGGAAACATAACTTTTCTTTTTTAAGACAGAATCTCACTCTGTCACCCGGTCTAGAGTGCAATGGCACATTCTTGGCTCACTACAACCTCCATCTCCTGGGTTCAAGCAATTCTCCTGCCTCAGCCTCCCGAGTAGCTGGAATTACAGGAATCTGCCACCAAGCCTGGCTAATTTTTGTATATTTGTAGATACAGGGTTTCACCGTATTGGCCAGGCTAGTCTTGAACTCCTGGCCAAGGTGATCCGCCCACCTCGGCCTCCCAAAGTGCTGTGATTACAGGTGTGAGCCACCATGCCCAGCAGAAACATAACTTTTTATTTCTCTTAAATAAATACCTAGGGGTGGGATTGTTGGGTCATATGGTAAATGTATGTTTAACTTTATAAGAATCTGCCAGCCTGTTATCCAATGTGGCTGTACCACTTTGCCGTCCGTCTGCAGTATTCGAATGTTCTAGTTGATCCATATTCTTGCCAGGATTTGATCCCAAACATTCTTAGTTTAGGAAATTTAAAACTGTGGGCTCACTTTCAGGTAGAGAGATAGCATCTCCTCATCGTGGTCCACTGCTGTACAAAGATATGAGTAATTTAATGCATAGATCAAGCAACTGGAATTTATTAAACACTTTGCCTGTACCCAAAGCATGTCCTGCACTGTGGGCATGCAAAAAGAAGCATGAAACTGGATCCAGTCATTAAGTGAATCTTTATTGTACATTTTCCCATGCTGTGTTCTGAGAATAACAACAGTTTTGGTTATCAGCTATGTTAAGGAATACTCTTTTCTGGAAATTAGCGATACACCTTGGCATATCAATGACTCCGAGAAGCACTGCAGTAAATAAACTGGTTTAGTTTGTTTTTCACCTTAGTACAGTTTGGAAAACACTAATTTACAGTTTTTGTTGAAGAGAGAAAACACACAAACACACACAAACTGTTAAATGGAAATAATAAGCCTTAGCTCATGGGATTCAATGAAATAAATGTGTAAAAAACCTGGTATCCAGTGAGAACAGAAACATCAAAATGTGTAATACAAGAGAAAAGATCAATAATAATTGCACAAGTTTGTTGAGCACTTATTCATACCAGGTACTTTGCTGTGCTTTTGAGATATATTACCTCGGTTAATTATTATAGTAACCCTAGGAAACGTAGGTGATACTGCTGTTCCCGGGTGATTTAGAGTTAGATCTAGAATTCAAACTCAGGTTTGGGTGATTCCTAACCAAACGCTTAATCTCTGTGTACTTCATGTCCCAACACTAGGAATGCTCTAGGTATTCAGAAGAAGGAAAGACAGAATGCATGAATTCTTCTTTGTTCACTTTTAATGAGAACAGGGATACGTAGTGAGTGTCACTCACACTGAGATCTATAGCGTCTTAGCACCATTTCCTTTGGGATATTGATGTAACCTTGGGTTCCAGTTTTGTATTAGCACTCCAGCAGCAGTGAAATTACCCCTGGAAGTATTTCTGCCTGCTTGGCTGACTTTAAGTGGAGACCTGGCAGTTCTCTGTCAGGTCAATGGTCCCTGCCTTCCTCTGGAACTGGTTATGTAGAACACTCAGTAAAACCTGAATGATCTCCACCATCTATACAGCTTGAGTTTTGAGCTGTTTTCCCAGGGGTATTGATGGAAATTCAACTGTAATTCTATATTTGGGCATGCCATGGTGCGAAGATGTAATTGTTTTTTCCATTTGGATAAACAGTTGTCACAGAAGCATATATTAAATATTACATTCTTTCCTCATGGATTTGTAATGCTATTATTCTTGTGTAACAATTTTCCTTATATTTGTGAGTCTATTTCTGGAATCCCTAGTCCATTCTATTCTGTTCATCCATTCATTTCTTCCAAAGTCAGTTCATACTGTTTCAATTACAGTGGTTTATAAGTCATCGCATAACTGGTAGAGTAATTCACCCCATCTTACCTTCCTTTTTTAAAAAAATTATATTAGCTATTTTTGAACTGTATCTTCTCTTGTGAATTTTAAAGTGAGTCTTTTTAAAAAATTAGCAGAACACTTTTTCCAAAAATGTCTTGTGGTCTGGTAACATACAAACAGAAACAAAAAACTCTACTTGACATGAGATGGGATTTCTGGATATGACCTTTAGGCCCATCTTTGAGCACCTGAAATCTTTCATCATTCCCAAAGCCCTACTACTAAACTTATAAAGCTTCACTAAACATAGAAAGTCAGAGCTTTAAGCCAGTGAATGACTAATGGTGGGAATTTCCAGTCCACAAAGAGAACGTGAGCAGAGAAGAAGGTGGGAGGACAGATATAGGTGAGAGATGTTAACCCAGCCTATTTTTGAGAGTTTTCTCCAAGTACCATTTGTGACCCTGTTCCAACAATTCAAAACTAAATTATCTAAGGAATTCTCTAAAGTTTTGTTCACAGGAAACATAGTTTTGCTTAATTATGACTTCGATTGTAGAGACTGGAGAAATTTTGGTCTCCCACATAAGTAAAGAATCTGTTTAAGATGGCAAACAACTAGAAACCTGGATATTGTCTTTGGAAGACAGACTCATCTTCCAACGTAAAAAAATTGAAGAGATTTTACATTTTTACAATGTGAAAATCTCTTAGATCACAGTCCATCCCTATCAGGGGAATATTACTGCACAAACAACATGAGTAGCCGTTAAAAGGTAATTTCCTGAAATAGTCTCATGTGGAACAAATTTAAAATCCACAGTCCTTCAACCAAGTTTTCTTTTTCATTATTTGATGTTAAAATAAATAAATAAATAAATAAACAAATAAACAAACAAATAAATAAATAAAAAAGCTGCTTCACTCTTCACTTCCCTAGCAGATGTTGCAAATTTCAGAAACAGACAGGGACATTTGGGCTGAAATGAAAAATTGATCCACTTAAAAATGTAAAATTCAGTTCCAAATGTTTAGAAGATAGTGAGTGGAGCCTGGAGAGTACACCTCTGACTTTCAGGATTTCCTCTCTATGTTATTCAGTTGCCATAAATCTGGCAAAAGCAACACTGTCCTGAATGTGATGAATGACATTTTTTTATAGGCTTTTTAAGAAAAAACAAAATGGGCTGTGTGTCGGGAATACATGAATATAGGATGCTACTATTGATAAGACCTGGAAAATGATTGTGTGTTTCAGGAAGTAAACATAATAATGCAGTAAAGGGATACAATAAAGGACACAGCAATTTTATACTGTGTCATGTTTCACTCTGCCCTTTTTCAGAACACATAATTTTCTTTTTTTTCTCCTTTCTCCAGTCTGACTCCATGGTCCAGATATTAGACTTAGCTGAATATTTAATTTTTATTTTCCAGAAGAAAAAACCTTATTAAATACATGCACATTCATTTATTATTTCTATAGATATTTATTACTGAGTGCCTACTGTGTGCCAGGAACTTTGCTGATCACTAAGGATATGGGAGTAAAATGATAGGCATAGGCTTTCATGGGGTGTAATGTTTAAAGGGAATGATAGATAATTAAGTAAATGGGAAAAAGAGCCTGATTAGTGTCATGACAGAGGCATTTAGACCACAATATTAGGGGATACTTAAACTAATCTTGGGGTGGAAGAGGCCTCTCAGGGGAAGTGGAGTTTAAACCTCAAAAGAATGAGTAGGAATTAGCCAGGTGCGAAAATGAGGAAAAAGTAGTAAAATGCTTATAAGAGAGAAATGAGTTGTTGGGGCAGAGAGAACAGCACAGGCAACAGTGTTGTAGCAGGTGGCAGCATACATGTTTTGAGGGAGCAAAATATGAGGAAAAATCTTATTTTTAAAACTTTCAAGGTCCAGACCAAATACCCAATACTTAACCATTTTTACAAAATCTGTGGGATAGTTTCCCTTAAACTTGGTTAAATAATTGACAGAAAGATGCAGACAGCTAGACATTCTTGGGACCTTGTTTACATATGAATCCATTCACACAAAATAAAGAAAAATGGGCTGGGTGCCCTGGCTCACGTCCATAGTTCCAGCACTTTGGGAGGCCAAGGTGGGCAGATCACTTGAGCTCAGGAGTTTGAGAACAGCCTGGGCAACATGGCAAAACCCCATCTCTACAAAAATTACAAAAACGAGCCAGGCACGGTAACACATACCTGTAGTCCCAGCTACTTGAGAGTCTGAGGCAGGAGGATCACCTGAGCCCAGGAGGTTGAGGCTGCAGTGAGCCATGATTATGCCACTGTACTCTAGCCTGAGTGACAGAATGAGACCCTGTCTCAAAAGCAAATAAAACAATAAAATAAAATAACAGTGAAAAAGAATGTATTAGGCTCCCCTCACCTTTGTGTCTCTGCCTTTCGCTCCCAGCCCTCTTCCGAGAATGAGGATAGCATCTCCTCTAGTGTTCCTTCCTGACTCTTTTCTCCCCAAATCTGAGTTAAATGTCCTTCCTCTGTGGTCCCACTGCACCCAGTCCTTACCTCTTTCAGAGCACTTTTCATGTTGTGTTGATTTTCCAGATCATTCCTGTGCTCAGCTCTGAGTTCCTTAAGGTCAGAAACAGTATAAAGGAGAGAATACAAGGGAGCTTTGGAATCAGAGAGTTCCAGGTTGAAATCATAGCCTGGGCACATACTGTGTGGCCTTGAGAACTTACTTAACTACTCTGAGATTCAGCTTACTCATCTGTAAAATTGGGATTATAACTGCATATACTTCTCAGAGTTGTATGTCACTTGTCATAGTGGCTAGCTTTACTAGCACTCTGTAAAAATTTGCTGAATCTGGCTGGGCACAGTGGATCATGCCTGTAATCCCAGCACTTTGGGAGGCTGAGGCAGGTGGATCACCTGAGGCTGGGAGCTTGAGACAAGCCTGATCAATATGGAAAAACCCCATCTCTACTAAAAATACAAAATTAGCTGGGCGTGGTGGCACATACCTGTAATTGCAGCTACCTGGGAGGCTGAGGCAGGAGCATCACTTGAACCTGGGAGATGGTGGTAGCGGTGAGCCGAGATCACGTCATTGCCCTCCAGCCTGGGCAGCAAGAGCAAAACTCTATCTCAAAAAAAAAAAAAAAATGCTGAATGGGTAAGTGAATGAATGAATAAATAAATGAATGCATGAAGGACAAAATGTAAGGGTTGTTCACGGGATTGTTGTTGAGAGCTATCTTTAGACTGTGGCCAACTCAGTAGTAAAAGTCCCATCAGCCCAATCCTGGGTATTGTCACCTTAGCCAGAAACTCCAGAGACACAAAAATAAGCTTTCTACAACATAGTTCATTCATTGGTTTACTTATTCATCCATTCATGAAGCACTTATTAAGTACTTACCGTGTGCCAAGGACTGCTGTAGGTGTTAGCAATATAGTGAAAATTCTATTCGAGTATTTATTATTTATTTATTTGCCGGGATGGGAAACCAATGTATAGGATACCTTTTATTTTTTTATCCCATGGCAATGCTGGGACCATCTCAGTCCTACTCATGTTGTATCTCCTGTGCTGTATCTACTCATCCCTCCTTTCCCTTTCCATCTGCTACATATAAACATAAAGGAATTCTTTTTTCTCCTGTTCAATTTTAGTCGTGTGTGCTGAGCAAACAGATGCCAAAAGGAATACTTTTTTTTTTTTTTTTTTTTTTTTTTTTTTTTTTTGAGACAGAGTTTCGCTCTTGTTGCCCAGGCTGGAGTGCAATGGCGTGATCTCGGCTCACCGCAACCTCCGCCTCTGGGTTCAGGCAATTCTCCTGCCTCAGCCTCCCGAGTAGCTGGGATTACAGGCACGCGCCACCATGCCCAGCTAATTTTTAGTATTTTTAGTAGAGACGGGGTTTCACCATGTTGACCAGGATGGTCTCGATCTCTTGACCTCGTGATCCACCCGCCTCGGCCTCCCAAAGTGCTGGGATTACAGGCTTGAGCCACCGCGCCTGGCCAGGAATACTTTGAATCACCATGAAAAGGAAACTCTGTAGAGAGGGTTAGGTAAAGAACAAGAGGAGACTTACAGCCCCCACCCACCGCCTTGCTTGTATGCTACTGACTGTGTGAATCACCTCTGAAGGAAGGGAGGGTTGGGTTTATCTATCATGTATGCATCATCTCACTATAGTAGAAGCCGATACTCTTGCCAGTGTTGCTAAGAGGATGAAAGACTTAAAATGATGGCCAAGGATCCAATTCAAACCCAGCTATGATCTCTCTTGGGTGGTTCCAATGATCTCATTGTACAGAGGATATTGATATTTTAGGGTTGTCTCATGAACTCACCTTGTACTCAAAATGAGAGCCCGCTTGTCTTTTCCTTCAGCAAACATTGACTGCAGAGCTGCAGGCACACTGCTGGCTAAAGTGTGATTTCTCTTCTTTGAACACTCTTAGTCTACAGGGAGGAGACTGATAAATGAACAGCACATAACAGTGCAGTCCAGAGGGTAGTTAAAACCAGTTGATTACTTGTTTGCAGTCTAACTGGGGCTAGTTACTCAACCTCTCAGAGGCTCAGTTTCCTTATCTGAAATAGGCATAACAACAGCATTACCTTAGAAAAACTTTCGTTGAAGAATCAGTGAGATCATCTATGTACAATGCTTCTTACAATATCTGGAACATTATGAGTCCTCAACAAATGTCATCTGGGGCTTATTTGTTGTTTGCTTTTATAATGGTTATTATCAGAGGCTATGGCAGAATCTTTTTAAAAATAATTTACCCTTTTATTTTGGATTCAATGGGTACATGTGCAGGTTTGTTACCAGAGTATATGATGCTGAGGTTTGGGGTATAAATTATCTTGTCACTCAGGTAGTGAGCATAGCACCCAATAGGTAGTGTTTCAGTGCTTGTCCAATTCCCTCTCTCCCCCTCTAGAAGTCCCCTGTTGTCCCCATCATTATGTCCATGTGTACCCGATGCTTAGCTTCTACTTGTGAGTGAGAACATACAGTATTTGGTTTTGTGTTCGTGCATTAATTCACTGAGGATGATGAGCCCCAGCTGCATCCATGTTGCTGCAATGGACATGATTTTGTTCTTTTTTATGGCTGTGTAGTATTCCATGGTGTTTATGTACCACATTTTCTTGATCCAATCCACAGCTGACAGACACCTAGGTTGATTTCATGTCTTCGCTATTGTGAATGGCACTGTGATAAACATACGAGCGTGCGAGTCTTTTTGGTGGAACAGTTGCTTTTCTTTTGGGTATATACCCGCTAATCGGATTTCTGGGTTGAATGGTCATTTCTTTTAAGTTCTTTGAGAAATCTCCATACTGCCTGACACAGTGGCTGAACTTATTTACATTCCCACCAACAGTCCATAAGCATATAGCAAAGTCTGGAACAGAGGAGCACTGTGAGAACACTGAGAGGATGGGGCCAGTTTGACACAGGCAAGGTGGCGTCAGAGCTGCATATGGAGGGCTGAGTAGGGGGTGAGCAGGGGGAGTGGCAGGGCATTCTGGGCGTCCTGCACCACATACCCATGGCTTCCAGGGTGTGAAAATAACAGAACCATTCAGAGAAGTTCCATAAAGGGAATGGGTGACAGCCAAAAATGATCCTTAGGCACCGGGCTGGGGAGACATAACTGCCGTAGAAAATGACTTGAAATTTACTCTGTATTCAGTAGGAAACCAGAAGAGGTAACCAGAGAAAGTCTTCCAATTATTCCTTTTAGTTCTACCTATCACCAGCCTACTCAGCAAATATATGTGGCTTTTAGCAACATGAGTGCATGTCTGCACACTTAGAAAGTGTAAAATATAGTGGAGGAAAACAAAGAAATCCTGTGATAGTAAAAGCTAACATTTGTTGAGAACCTTACAGATTACCAAGAACCTTCATATGCAAGCTCTGTTTTAAGCCTTATTATAGCCCTGTGATTTGACATTACTAAGAGCTCTAGTTTGTATAGAGGGATATTGAGGCATAGAGAGGTCAAATTACTTTTACAAGATTGCACAATTAAGAAGTTATGAAGTTGGGGCTGTAAACCCATGTGTTTTCTCCAAAGCTCAGGCAATTTGCAGAAATAATCTTTTCTACTATTGCCAACTCTTTCATTTTCAACTTAAAGTATCTTTCCCTGGGAGAAAAATTTTAATCATCTATTAAAAAATCTATTTTCCCCTCACTATTTTGCTTCTCCACAATACTGCTAAAATCTCCTTGCCAGCATTTCCTTAGTCTTTGCCTCAGCTATTTTCTGCCTTTGATATCTGGACTCTCCATTTTTATGATCATCCTATACCTTAAGTTCCTCCAGATCTAGACAACTGAGAGAGTTTGCATTTTAATCAATCTGTCACTTTTCTGCAGGAGAATTATCCATTTTTAAGGTGATTCTGTTCGTAGTCAGCAAAACTGGCCTCTCGTTCACTACCTCTTGATAGAGGCAGCTCATCCTAATAGCCTGACGTTTCCCCATCTTCCCTAACTTTCTACCTGGACTTTCTTACCTTCTGCCTTGCCCAGAGTGTCTCAGCTATATTCTGTTTGCTCTAAGCCTGAGCAGTTTGAGATGAGAACTGCTTGTATAGGAAAAGCCACTGGGTGGAAAGGTCCTGTGATCAGTGGCCAGCCCTCATAGAGTCTATCTGCATTTCCCAGATAGCCTCCTTGATCCCACGCCCACAGATGGGACAGCCCCTGCAGCACTGTGGGCCTGCTGTGCTCCACAACATGATCCCACATTCCACATCAGTCGTCTCACTAGCTGGGTGGTCCAAGCTCTGTTCTGGGGAGCCTTGCCAACTGCTCCTTCCTGGCTACCGAGCAGTCTGTAAAGCTTTGACATGTGTGGGAACCATGCTGGAAAGGTGAGGTGGTAAGGCTGGGCTCAGCAAGTGGGTGCATTGGGAATTAATATAAGAGAAATGAGGTCCCCCAGAGGCCTCAAGACGACCGAGCAACAAAATATGCAAATTGTGACTCCATCGTAGGATGACAGCGCTGTTTGTGCAGCTTCTCGCCTTGTACCTCTGCCCATCGCGACTGCAGATCAGGAATGGAAGCAGTGTGGTTGAACCTCCCTGACTGATGAAAGTCTGAGTTTTCAATCAGTAGCCTGGAGGGCTGAGTGGCCTGCCAGGGATCGTGCGTTCCAGCCTGCTTTCTGCAGAGCTGCTCCGTCCTGTTCTAACTTCTTTTTCCTGAACTCTCTTCCTCACTGAATCTTGTTCAGCTCTACCCAGCCCCAGTCTTGAGGAGCCCCTGCGTGTCTGGCCTTCCTCAGATGCAGTATCTGCGGCAATCATTTTTTGTAATGTGATAATTGCCTGGTTCTATTTAAACACAAAGATGCCATCATCACCGTTATTGAGGTTGAGCTTCATGTCTGCTGGCCTAGACCATCTGCCCATCTGTTCCAAAAATTCTCATTGTCATAATGCTGCCTTACCTGAATAAAACCCTTTATAATGGGCCACATGCTTGCTTCCTCACACATCCTTTCACCTGATCCTTGTGAGTGAGATCCCAGCCAGCCTCATTATGGGCCATATTAAACATATATAATTAGATTTATTTTACGTAGGCTCAGAGAGGTTAATTGATCTGTCAAGGTCACACAGCAACTAAGTGGCAGAGCCAGAACTCAGAGCCATGGTTTTTGACTCTTTGCCTACTGCTATTTCCTCTACACATATTCAGGGGACAGATAAACAGGGACAGTGAAGGCTGACTAAATCCAACCACTGTCACATATGCTTATGGGCCCCAGTGACCCTTTTCAAATCAGCTCCCTAGTGTCCTTTTCTACCCTTCCCACCAGGCGAAAGACTAATCCTTCTAAAAGCCCTCTGCTCTCTGTTTGCTACCTTAATCCCCGGGATCCCATCTGCTATGTCTCTGGACACAGATACACATGGCCCATTTAACTGCATGACTCAGGGCGTAAGAAGAAAGGCAGGAAACTGGGACAGAATTCCCTGATTATAATAGGACAGACACCGGGATCTCAGGAAAGATTCAGGACAGGGGCTAGCAATGGAGTTGATTGTGGCAGACAGAATACAAACCCAGATAACCAGTGGGAATAGTGTTATGAGCAAAATGAAATTCAGCACAGTTTCTTCATGGTGCCCTGACCCATGGATGGATCACATGGTTGGAGGAGCAGGAGCAGTGATAGAGATCCAGGCCAGTCCTAGAGTGGCAGCCCTAGGCAAGGCAGCTCCTCCCATCCTAGGAAGCCTGGCCTACAGAGACCCTAACTTAGTCACAGAGACACGGCAGGAATCCTCCAACCTGAACCAGGTTGAAGGTAGGAACTTTGTTTCAAGAACAGAGGCAAAGCCGGATTTTCAGAAGCACAGTCTTGGATCTGGGTTGCACCTGAAGCCCAGCTTCAAGGCAGAGAGAAATGCTGGGCCTGTGAAGAGGCAGGACATGGCATCCCTCAGTTCTTGGCATTACCCTCACAACCTGTATTAATCAGGATAAGTGAGGTTATGAAGCAGTAACAAATAATGTCAAAAATCTCAGTGGCTAAAACAATCTTCTTTTGTACATGGTGGGGGGAAGGGGTTCTGCCCATTATAGTCACTCTTGGACTATTGGTGATGCAGCAGCCACCAACCGGGACATTGCCAGTTGCTGTACCGAAGAGAAAAATGAGTCCTCAAGTGGCTCGCATTAGCAAATAAATTATTAACCAGAGGGTGACGCACATTACTTCAGCTCACACCTCACTGGCTTGAGCTAACCAGAAGTCCCAGTCACCGAAGGAGGCCAGGATGTGCAGTCCTACCATAGGCCCAGAAGCTAGAGAGCTGCAGACATGCCGGGAGTAGCCCACACAGAGGCTTTTATCTCCTGGGCTCATGCTGGATTAGTGTCTTCACCCTTAGTTGGAAACTAAAGCATCAGTTACAGAAACCTGAAATATATCGATTTTTCCATTCATTTAACAAATATTTATTGAGCACCGCTGTGAGCGAGGCCATGCTGGTGATTGTAGCTACAATGGTGACCAGATACAGCCCTTCCTTCAAAGAGCTCCCGGTCTAATGGAGAAGAGAACAAACCTATACAGTGTGACAGCAGCTTCAAGGGGGAGAAACCCAGGGGTCTACGGAAGCACATAGAGAGGTGACTGATTAGCCTCAAGGGTGAAACGATCATTTTGAGGAAGACTGCCACATGTACATATAACTCTACTCATAAATATAGATGTGCATGCACACACAACACAAAAGAAAAAAAAGGGAGGAAATCAATAATTCGGAGCATCAGATATCCTCTACTTCCTTCTATCCATATAGCATAGTTGTCCCTACTCTTTTGAGACTAAACCTCAGAGAGGAGAGTTTCTGGTTTTATCCACTCAAGTCTAGGTCTAGAGTTCTGGCAACTTAAAGGTAATTCAGTTTGAAAGGGAGTAATAGCCATTCTGTCTCTCTTATTCTACCAAATTTTTTTTCCTTACACTCTGCCACTAAGACCTAAAAATTCCTGTGTTATTCATTTATCTGGTTAATGTATAAAATGTACTGTAAAACTGTAAACACTTTCTGAAAGCAGACAAACAATAAATCCCTACCACCTTAGCTCATAGTAGTTCATCCATGAAGCTTGAGTCCCTGAGCCTCTCATCAGTTCAAGTGTGGCCTGCAGATCCAATGCATCAGAGGCACATGGAGCTCGTTAGAAATTCGGAAACTCCGTGCCCCAGTCACCCCCATCCTTAACACCTACCGAATAAGGCTCTGCCTTTTAATAAGATCCCAAGGTAATTCATATGCACATTAAAGTTCGAAAAGTCCTGACCTAGCTGAGAACAAGAGAAATTGGCCATAAGTTAGATGCATTTTGATACCAAGAAGGAGGCCTTTATAAATCTGAGTCCTGTGGTGCTAATAGGAAGGTAATTGTGGGTTAGACTTCAGAAACTGGCAGCATAAGCAGATTATAGAATCCTGTGCAGAAGACAGTTGCTCTTCAAAAATCAGAATCTGATGAAGGAGAGGAGAAATGGAGCGAAGAGGAGCTTTGAAGGCACTTTTGTCTGGGAATTCTCTTGGGAATGTTTGTTGTTCTTTGTTGCAGTTTAGAAATGAAGGATCCAGAAAATCCTCCCCAGTTGTTCTTCCTTCTTCCCTTACTAAACCTGTGTGTGCAGAGTTGTTCCATCAGCGCGCGCTCCCCTTCACTGACTTGTACCTCCCACACTGGCCCTGCAGAGAATGTGAATCTATTAACTAGAAAGTGCTTCACAGCCTCTTTAAATGGAACTTAACAACTGAATAGCATAAACTCCAATGCTAGGAGACTCGGAGGGACAACCAAAGTCTGCATTTTGAGTCCTAAGTATGGAGAAAAATGTATAAACTAGCAACTGGATTTTTGAATAAAAGTTTTACTTAAAATGGACTGTGATGTATAATCATATTCTTCCAGTATTAAGGTCTTCTAAATTTGACCTGTTCCCCAGCTAGACTGTTCCCAGTAGCTTCTCAATCCACTCTTCACTGCCTGGTGTCTGGTTCTCCATGTGTATTATTATTATTATTATTATTATTATTATTATTATTATATTAGCCTTTGGCTGCTGAAATAGCTAAAATGGAAAATTTAAATTTATTTTTATAGGACTCAGGAAGTTGGATTACCTTAGCTCAAATAAAATCTGATATGCCAGGAGTTATATCTCAAGTGAGTGAGTGGCTCATTTTTTCCATAACATTTTTCCATAGTATGGCTCTAACTGTACTTTATTCAAAAACTTGTCTGTGATTCTTGGGGCACATTCAGCATGCATTCCTACCCAGAGGACCTCATGTTGAAGCTAATAGCTTCCTGTTGCAAGGTATTAAAGATCACACCCTATAGAGATTATATTCAAAATTATTGTTATGATCAGGATAATAGCCAAAGACTATCACTGGCACTATTTTAACCTGACTAGCCACACTTATTATCAATATTATTTGCTATATAACTAAGTATATATAATCAAAGCTTATATACTGAATATATTGTAAAGCAGAAAAAATAAGGGGAAGAATTTACATTAAGGCATTTGCCAATTTTTCTTTAAACTATTCTTATAGGCATAAAACCTAAAACCCACCTTAAGAAACAAACAAAAACACCTCCACATTTTCTTATGCTGCCTCTCTATTCTTCTGCCTTTCAACCATACTCTTTGGAATAATTTATCCCCAAATACTAACTCCCTAGTTCTCTTCTCATTTTGTCTCAAACTCATTTCAATCACGTTTTTGTCTCTAGATTTCCAGTGAAACTGCTCTCGTCAAATCCATTAGTGAATCTACATTGCCAATTCCAGTGGTCAATTCTTGACTCTAAGCCAGGCATGGTGGTTCACATCTGTAATCCCAGTACTTTGGGAGGGCAGATCACTTGAGGTCAGGAGTTCAAGATCAGCCTGGCCAACATGGGGAAACCCCATCTCTACTAAAAATACAAAAGTTAGCTAGTCGTGGTTGCTGGTCTCTTAGTCCCAGCTACTTGGGAGCCTGAGGCAAGAGAGTTACTTGAACCTGGGAAGCAGAGATTGCAATGAGCCAAGATGGTGCCACTGCACTCCAGCCTGGGAGACAGAGCTTGACTTATCAAGAAAATGGAATCCGTTAGTCACCTCCTTTCCCTGACATACTTTCTTCTCTTAGCTTTCAGGACACAGCTCATTCATGGTTTGCACTCTCCTTTGCTAGTTTCTTCATTTTGTTTCTTCTTCATCTACCAGACTTTCAAACAATGGGGTGTCCAGAGGACAGTTGATGGACTTCTTTTCATCATCTATACTCATACCCTAGGTGACATCATCCAAATTCATGACTTTAAATACCTTTTCTATGCCGACAACTCCTAAATTTCTATTTCTAGCCTATATTTCTCTCCTGAACTCCAGACTCATATATCAAGTTCCCTTCCTGACATCTCCACTTGGATGTGTGATAACATCTCAATCTTGACATATCCCAAGTTAAATTCCCTATTTTGAACTCCTCCAACTCTCTCCCTGCAAAAATCAAAACTGTTTCACAGTCTTTCCCATTTCAGAAAATGATAACTCACTTCCCTATGCTCAAGCCAAAATCTTTTAGTTCCTTATTAATGGCTCTTCCTTCAGAGACTATGTGGAATCCAGCCACTTCCCACTGCTGTCACTCTGGTCCAAACCCCTACCATCTTACCTCTGAATTATTCCAGTAGGCTTCCTTACTGGTCTTCTTTCCCTGTACTAACTGTTCACCACATAGCTGACAGAGTGATCTTTAAAACATGTATCATGTCATTCCTCTGCTCAGAATCCTCTAATGGCTTTCCTTACTATGCAAGTAAAAGCTAAAGTTCTGACAGTTGCCTACAAAGCCCCACAGGATCATGTCTCCCCTGCTTCTCCACCGCTGTGCCCCACCACCAGTCTTCTCTCTTCTTGCATAGCAGCAGGGTGGCCTGCTTGCCGGGCTTCAGGTGGATGAAACATGCTCTGACCTCAAGACCTCAGGACTTGAAATCCCTCCACTGTGCACAAGGCTCTCCCCTCACTTCCTCCAGGTCCAGTGTCATCTTATCCTGGAAGTCTTCTGTGATCACCTTACCCACTCCTACCTGTACCAGCAACACACCCTGTCTCCGGCCCTGTTTTCTTTTTCTTTAGAGTATTTATCATCATATGTTATTTGTTAAAATGTCTGTTATCTGTCTTCCTACACTAAAATGTTGGTTTCATGAGGGCCAGAGCTCTGGTTTATTTACTGCTGTAACCCCAATTACTACTGTAGGCACGGTAGGAACTCAAATATATTTGTGTTATGGAAGGAAGGAGAGAAGGAAGGAAGGAAGGAGGGAGGGAGGGAAGTTTCCCAGTGTGCTTTGGTTTTTAAGACTTCAGTTACACGCACTTCAGAAATCAAGGTATGCATAACCAGAGGATACCAACAATATATAGTATATGGACCCTTTTTTAATGTCCCTAAAGTCCATAATTCCACACAAACTCAACCTAGAGGAGCAATATGCATACTTGTGTTTATGTTAACATAGGAGCGCTTCTTCTTCGTCCCAAAAGCTTTTGTAAAATGTCATCATAGTTAGCTTTTATTCCCACAAAAAGCATTCCTCCTAGAATCTGAGTATCTCTGCTAGACGGAATGGTGTGCACTCCCTTCACACTTAGGAGAGGTGGGGACTCCAAAACATCAACAGAAGTAGGGTGTGAGAGGCATGGTGGAGGGACAGGGGTCTGGCAAGGGTCTTGAATCTGATGCAAGTGGTAATCTGGTAATCTGATCACCTCCAGAGAGCTTCCTGTGGCTGCTAGGAGCAGGATGGGCAGAATGACTCTTTGATCTCCAGCTTTCATCTTCTAGTCTTTCTTTCTCCTCCCCTTTCACTTTTTTGCTTTCTGCTCTCTCCTGATGTGAACTGCCCACATACCCTCCCCCTATGTGCACGTAGGCTGTGTCTATTCTCAAGATCAGTCAGAAAGCAGTTCCAGATTCCCAGTGTAATTTGGAGCACAGTTTACTGAACCAAACAATCTATCTATATAAGACACGGAGATCCAGTTGGAAGTCCTGATATGAGCAGATCATTGAGGATGATGAGTTTAAATAAAGATTAAGTTTCGAACAAAAGCTCTTTAGAAGCAACCTGATGATGCCCCAAATACCTCTTTTATGTACATTCCCTAGGGCCTAAGAGAGGGTTGACTGTGGAAGCCGTAGGTGTATTATCTCTAATACATACCTCTCCTAAGATTTCATTCTTCCCTTTATGCTGCACTGATCTGAGAAGTTTAATAATAACAATAGTCACCATATTAACTGAGCCTTGTCACTGTGAAGCACCTCATATGCATTATCTCCTTTAATCCCTACTTTCATGATTCAGTTTCATTAATGAGAACATTAGAGACCTTAAGACTGGAGTAACTTGTTAAGGATTTAAACCCACATCTGTCTAAGTACAAAGTACATATTCTTAGTATCTGTGCCATAATGCCTGCAGAAAATTTCACTTATTTTTTGGGTCACTTTGGCTTGTGTCCTCCCCATGGCATGAAGAATCTTCTCCACATTTTGGCATACATGGTTCATCACTAATATGTCTGTCTTCATGAATTGCCCTTTTTTTTTTTTCCCTTCTTAGCACTTCGATTTCACTGTTTGCTTTTCCACATCTATTGAATTGGCCCAATAGAAAACACGTTAGAAGCTTCGCACTTTTATATTTCACAGTAAACCATAATGAACAACCATCTGGAGTACAGTGTTTACAAAATACTTTTAACAGATACTATCTCAGTTAAAACTCATAGCTACCCTGGAAATTAGGCACTTTACCACTTTTATAGATGGGGAAACTGGGGTTTGGAAAAATGAAGCTGCTTAATCAACATCATAGTACTCCTATATCAAATGCAGATCCTATATAACCAAACTGTACTGTTATGTCGTAGCTTAAAGTGCTTCATGTTTCCATATTAAGGGCCAACAGTATAGATTCACCACTGTTTTAGATTAAGGGTTCTGGTTGGCTTCATTTCATATTATTTCTTTTCTGATATTATGGCAGGGCTCTGGAGTCAGGCTGCCTGAGTTAGACGTTTGGCTCAATCACTGACTAGATGAAATATTTAGCTTCTCCAAATGTCAGTTCTCTCATCTATAAACTGGAGACACTAATAGTGTGGTTAGTACATAGATGGTTATTACAGTTATGAAATGTGATCATGTATAAAGTGCCCAGTGTAGGGACTGATATGAAGAAAGTTTCTAACACATGATAGCTATTACAGTTATTGATGAATTAATGACTCAAGCATGCATTGAGATTTGCACCCTTTGAGATCTGCATACCCCACGATTTGGAAATTGCTTCAGTGTTCCATGCCATCTACACATAGTTTTAATTCCCTTAATTGTAATTGATTTAAGTCTTTGTTCCAAGAGTTTGACATAGCCCCCATATGTTACAAGTGGAGCTTCAAATTAGAGAAAGAGGAGAAGCAGACCAGTTCAAGTTAAGTATTGTTCTCAAAGTATATTTGTGTGAGGTGAAGTTAATGTACCCTAACTACACAGATAACATAGAATCAGTTAGAGTTTTTTACTACAAGTTGAATTGAGTCAAAAGAATCAGATTGGTTGGTTTGTAAGAATATAGTTTGAGACCACCTGAAAACCTAAAAGCTTTCTTTCTATAGTTCATCTCTGTTTTCCTTCTCAGTTCAGAGTTCACTGATGTTAGTTTTAAATGCTGATTCCAGGAGGCTGTGGTTAAAGATGCTCATTTTCCGAATGTGGTTTCCTCTCAGGCTGCTTTGATCTTAACATGAGTCAACGACTATTATGTCATCCCTGTCACAAGGATTCGTGTGAAGAGCTTAGTTACCAATAATAAGGTAGTCTTTTTGTTTGTAGAATGGCGTTGTCATTTCCCTTTCCTCAGTGAATGTACTCAGTTTAAAGAAATTGCTGCTCTATGCTAAAATGCTGAGTATATTGGGAGAATTGCATAGTTTATACTTTGGAGATGGGAAAGATTCCCTTGTTCCCCTCGCAGGGCATGCGATGGGGGAGTGGCTCACTTCTTTAGTGCCCCGATGCTCAAACCTCTAGGGGAGCATACAGGCAGGCTGTGGGGCTCCGACCCCATGGCAGTGTCTAGGGGTGAATGTTTACAGCTCCTGAAGCCTGTGTGGGCATGTGTTACAGTTTACTGTCTATAGGTGGCTTGTGTTAACCGGCTCAGTTAGGCCCTCTTCCCTATCACAAGGACAGAGGGCTTTCTGTATGCTGGGTTCTTGCCTTGGTGTACAGGAAGAATCAGATCACATGTGGGCTTAGATAATGAGTGCAAAGTTTTATTTAGTGGAAGTAGCTCTCAGCAGATGGGGGAACCAGAAGGGAGATGCTCTTCCCCTGGGCTGCTCGGTGGCCTGAGCTCTCCTCCGAGTGCCCCACCTTGTCCCGCAGATGGCCTGCCAGTGCCATGTTGGTGTGCTCTTCTGCCAGCGTGCTCCTCTCAACGTCTGGCCACCTGTGTGTCTGCCCGCTAGGGTCTAAGGTTTTTATAGGCCCAGCATGGGGGTATGGCAGGCCAGGGTGGTCTTGGGGAATGCAACATTGGGCAGGAAACGCCTGTCCTCACCTAGGTCCGTGGGGATGGAGCCCCAGCCAGAGACCTGCCTTTCTTTACCCAGCACTTCCTTTCCCCCATTCCATATTATTTAAAGGGACCACTCTCTTTCCTTGCCAGCACTCCTGAATCGCTTTGTGGTTGAATTTTATGCTTTAGCTTGTATATTGTAGGTGAACTAGTTATAATCTTCTACATGAGCTGCTGGAGACCTGCTATTATGTAATTCTGATTAATTTGAAGAGAGAAGTTAATAGAAAACAAAGAATCCTTAGGGTTAGCCTCATTTTGTTGTTCTTAAATGTGATATTTGTTGTTGGAAAAGCAATATGTTTGTGGTTATATAACCTACTTCCCTTGATCATTTTTAAAATTTCCATTAACCCTTACCCCTCAGCTTTCAGAAATCTGTATCTCATAACTTTTCTCTTTTCACCTGAGGTCCTAGTAGTTTACAGGCAACATGGTCATCAGTGAAATTGACATGTTGAAAGAGAGAAAACAAAAACCTTCCAAGTTCATCTATTAAGATGAATTTATATGCTATTGCATGACCAACTAAGATAGATAAATACTGCCTAGACAGGTAATTAAAAACACACAGGAAAAGGGAACATTGACTAAAATCATGGCAGCATTAGTTGACTTTATAATTCTACTGCCTTGTGAAACAGAATTATTTGAAAGAGGTTTCGAAAATGTTTTTGTTGCCTTTCAAAGCATGGTGCTTTGACAACACAGAAGCTATTTTTATTTAGAAACAGTAGTGAAGGTATCTTATGTTCACTGCACAACTAAATTCTATCAACTTATCATTTTGTTGCTTAAGGAAACAGATTTCAAAGGTTTATTCTAGAAAACAGTGTTTAATCAATTTCTTATACTGCCTTTGAACATAATCTAGTAAGCAGATGTGGAGTTAACGGCTTATTATGTTCACACTCCCTATACCCATTCAGAGTCTGCCAGGCTGAGAATAAAAGTCAAGACATGTGCACATAGAGACTCTGTAGATGTTTTAGCATTTGAAATTAAAATAGTGAGAAGGCTGCCTGGGCGTCCCTTCAGACATGGCACAGTGGAGCACAGAGACAGGAAACATGCCAGACTGCCTCTGTAGGAGGCTGCTGAGAACACGTGCAGCAAGGAACAGGGAACAGCTTAATGATTAATCACTGTCAACCTTTGTTCTCGTTAAAGACTTGATTGTTGGACAAGGCTTGTAATGAGGGACTGTTTTGGTGTCTGTTGCTATGAGATTGTGTTCACTGATCCTCAGTTGATGTAAGCCGCTGTTCTTTTTGCCCAAGTCAAATGAACTTGAATGAAAATGCTCTCACAGTGCCTGCTAGTGGCGCTTTCAGAGGAGGTTCTGGGCATTCTGTTTACCCAATGCTACTGCAGCTCAGAAATGGAGAAACGATAACCAAGAGTTTGGCGCACTGAATTTTGGCGTATGAGATTTATCAGATTTTAGCAAACATTTTTAAAGTATGATTATAAAAGAAGTAAATAAAAGCCGATTTTATGGTAGTAATGGAATAAAAACCCTCCAACACTCCCACACACCTTTTCTTTTTAACAAGCACACATATTCAAGAATCAAAATTTAAAGCTGTTGCCATTTCTCTTGACTTACATAAATAAAATATTAAATTGTGTTTTGCAAATTATCTTCGTAAACCGCCAACTCATGTAAGAGGTGGGAATGTGTCTTGGCATTTTCCTAAAGGCTAATAAAAAAATTCCAATTATTCTGTCATTGACTATAGCTTGCAGACTTTTGCGGGACCATTTTTGTTTGTTTTTAGATTCAAGGGGTACATGTGCAGGGTTGCTCCATGGTTATATTGCACCATGAGGAGGTCTAGGCTTCTACTGATCCTGTCACCCAGTGAACATAGTACCCAGTGGATAGTTTTCTACCCTAGCCTCCCTCCCTCCCTCATCCTTTTGGAGTCCCCGGTGTCTGTTGTTCCCATCTTTATGTCCATGTGTACTCAGTGTTTAACTCTCACTTATAAGTGAGAACATATAGTAGTTGGTTTTCTGTTTCTGTCTTCATTCATTTACAATAATGGCCTCCAGCTGCATCCACGTTGCTACAAAAGGACATGATTTAATTCTTTTTTACGGCTATGTAGTATTCCATGGTGTGTATGTATCACATTTTCTTGCTAATCCAACATTGGTGGGTAGCTTGGTTGGTTCCACGTCTTTGCTTTTGTAAACAGTATTGCAATGAACGTACAAGTGCAGGTGGCTTTTGGTAGAATGATTTATTTTCCTTTAAGGTCGATACCCAGTAACAGAATTGCTGGCTCAAATGGCAGTTCTATTTTTAGTCCCTTGAGAAATCTCCAAACCACTTTCCACAGTGGCTGAACTGCAATTCCCACCAGCAGTGCATAAGCATTCTCTTTTCTCGGCAACCTCATCAACATCTCTTATATTTTGACTTTTTAATAAGAGTCATTCTGACTGGTGAGAAATAGTAAGCATAACTGCTTTTGAATCTTTATTCTACTGCAATAAAATATCAATGGAACATTTTAAAGGAGGAAAAACATAGTATTTTAAAATTTAAAAAAAAAGTTTTTCTAGATTAAAGTGACCTTATAAAACTCTGAAATTTTTATAAACATAATTGCATCATTATCATGAAATGACTAAAAATATATACTTATGTGAAAGTACTAATATAGAATAACTAAAACTGTTAGTGATATTCTCAGATTATACTTATCTGCAGCCAAAAATATTTTTTTCTCTCTCTCTCTCTTGCTTTCTCTTTCCAACAAATAAAATCTGCTATAGTTTTTTGATGTGTCTGCATGAAGCAACTTTTCTTGTGTTTTTACATCTGTATATTCACTATTTGCTTCAAAATATTATGTGTCTCTATTGTTCTCTCCTTTTTTCATTCCCTACTCTTCTGAACCCTTCTTCATTGTAATCAGGGAAGTTGAGTAGGGACCGTTTGTGCCTCAAGAGGTCTAAAATGTAGCCTCTGTCAGCATCCTGGGCCTCTGCCTGGTCTACAGGTGACTATGAATGTTCCACTCGATCCCAGAAATGATCCTGTCTAACCCAAGGACATGTCTCTTAGTAAATGTCCCCCACCTATAAATGTAGGAAGAGACTTGGGAATTGGCCTATTGATCTGCCCCTGTATTTTCTAGTAGATTTCTCTAAATCTCCCCACACAGGAAAATCAGTCTTTTATATTAATCTCTAAATAGTCATCTGATTTTCTTAGAAATATTCACAACATATCACTTGTAAACACTTCAATTTTTATAGTCTTACTTCTATGTTTAAATATGTATCCACATATAATTAGGATATAGAATATAAATTTTCTCTGAACACAATATCTATTGAAGTTATAATGGGGTAATATAATTAAGATAGAAATCAAGAGGTTTACAAAGATAGTGACAACTATAATTGGTCTTTTAAGACAAATTACAGTTTGGAGTAAGTACATCATCCCTGAAGCTCCAAATTGTTCCTGATTCAGTTATAGAACTACGACCCTCTAAGGAACATCTTTCCATAACCCATGACTTATAAAGCCTGCTAGGCTTGATTGTTTTTTTAACCTTGACCATAGATGTTTACATTAAGGAATACATGACCTTTTCGTAAGACTGGTTCTTGAACAGATGACCTTCGACAGTATTTCTAGTAGCTGGCCTAAAATCTTACGACTGGGGGGAAAAATATCAAAATAATCACTCTCTATACAACATTGTAATTATTATTTGTATTTAAATAAAAACACTACAGCCCTTCTTTATTGTAACAAATGTTTACAGGTAAATTACTTTACTTTTCCTGGCTTCTCTAAGAAGTGAAGATATTAATACTCACATTGTTTTCTTCTACTCTCTGAAGAGCAGTGTAGTACAGTAGTAAGTACGCAGTGGTTCTGCTAATGCTAGATTTGACTGAAAGTTGTTCACTACAT
This sequence comes from Saimiri boliviensis, assembly GCF_048565385.1. NCBI lineage: Eukaryota > Metazoa > Chordata > Mammalia > Primates > Cebidae > Saimiri > Saimiri boliviensis. The sequence continues at coordinate 32,151,735 of NC_133454.1, read as the reverse complement.
ACCAGTAGCCTCTCTTTGATTTCTTTTGTAAATAATGAATGTGTTAAATTACTGAAATAACTAAATTATTCAGATCTTCAGTGCTTTCACTATATATAAAAAGGAAAGCATTCCACTTTCTCTTATGACCAGGACCAAGTTAAATCCAAAGATTAGCACCTTCCTGTTATAGAAAGCAGTAGTAGGGTGTTTGAATGAATGGCATATTACCTGGGGAAAAACCAAGAAACTAACTGCCAGATCAAGGTAGAGTAAAGAAAATATGTGAGAAAATATTTAGATTTAAATAAGATGTAAAGGAAAAGTAGCGGCACTGAAGTGCAGAAGGACTGCTGTACATGGGAATGACCATCTTTAGCATTAAGTGATTAAAGGAACTGAATTGACCTTGCTTCCACCTGATCTATCTGGCTAGTCAATTGCATGTTAATGTTACGTCTAACAGTATTATTTTGTCTCCAAAGAACTTAAAATATTTTCATTTAGTTAACTCTCAAAATATTTATTAACATACCACCTTCCTCAAATGAAGTACTATTGCTTGCCCATTACCTTGCAAAAAGCAATGTTTAAAAATTGAGCTGGAATCTCAGTGGTGTCAATACAGCTGTGTCTTCAAAAAGAAAACTGAAGTGAATACAGGGCAAAGGTTGAATAAATACAATGAATCTCAACCAAAAATCTATCAAGGAAATTATGTCCTGGGATGAGATAATCAAGCTGTTCTTTTTATACCAAAACAGCTACTTGAGTCCACTCATTTAGTTAAATAATCTTTAGGCCAATTATTTGGCATCCTGTCCATGAAGCAAATAGTTGACTGATTTTCAATTGCCATGATATTCAGTGGTGTGGCGTTTCTCATGCTTGACCCAGGTTCTGTTAACTTTATGGAGAAGAGGGCAGTTTTTAAAATTTGTTTATGTTTTTTTTCTGAGGATGGCTCAATAATTATTTTCAAATTTTAAAGAGGATCTAATTGGCTCCAATTTAGTCACAGTTTTGATTTAAATATTTAGAAATGCTCAGATATGTACTCAATGAACTGTTATTTGGATCCAGCCAGCAGCTGAAAAGTTGTTCCATTCCCAAATGTGTATCATTTTAAAAAAGCACCACATGGATCTAGAAAGTACAAAACAATGTAAACATTGGTAACTGCACAATATATCAGTCTCCCTTCCTGCATTCTCTCCTGATCAGCAGTGAGGAACATAAGCCACAAATGTTTACCAAACTGAAAAATCACTGGACGATTATGTTCAAATCAAGGATCTGTTTTCAGTTACAAGTAACAGAATCCAATGCAACCAACCTACCCAAATTGCTGAGGAAAAAAAAAGAGGTTAAAAAGTCACATAAATCTGTATGTGCTGAATTTACATTTAAGGTTTTAATCACAAATAAAAAGGTTTATATAGTATATTGAATGGACAAATAATAATAAGTATTCCCAGGTAAGACATGTTATATGATACGTAATATTGATATTTGTCATTTCACTGAAAATTTTTATATACATGTTACTTAATAATATCTACATAATTATAAATCATTTTATAAATAAAGTTTATCTAATGTTCAAGTAATTAGTTGTTTACTTAAGAAATATATACTTAATATCTAGTTTCTGTCAGGCTTATATATGCCAATAGGAATGCATAATTGAATAAGACAGTTCACGTTCTTAAAATAACCAAAGTATAGTAAAAGAAAACACATGTAAATAAATAATTGATATATTCTTTAACAGATAAGTGCAAGTTATGGTCGTATCTTGTCTCAAAGGATCCAAGTGATTCATTCCCTAGGTTGGAATGGTGCCAGGATAGACCTGCCTTATTCTGAATTTTCTATTTTGATGAATTGATGTAAAGAGTCATTCTGTAAACCCAAAGATATACTAGAAATTTTTGTAAAAGAAAAAAGCCTTTAAAAAGGACTGATATCTAGAAATAATTTAAGCTCACTAGTCTACTAGTCTTATAATTTCAAACAAACAAACAAAAAAAACCCAAAACATTAAAATACTCATGTATGTGTAGGTATAGAAGATATTCCTGATCTTACTGCTCAACAGAATTAATAAAAAATTTAGGTACTGTTTTCTATCGTCATAGAGCAGCATCAGATCTGGCAGTAGTGGTACCACCTATTTGATCAATGTAGACAGACAAAATAGTCAGACCAAAATAAAGTTGACCTTCCGTACTCTTCTCCACAGTAGACTTTTCATTTAAGGTTATCATTTTTCTAAAACATCATTTTGGTACTCTGCAAATCAAAATGTGTTTATATAGTTTGCATAAATAAGATTTGGTAAATAACTTGATTTTCTGGGAATGGATCCAAGTGAAACCTCTAATCTTTTGAAGTTCATCCCTTAGTGATTCTTAAGCAGAACTCAGCTTTTTTTGAAGTCCCACTGAAGTATTTAGTGGCTTGCTTTGCTAATGCAAGAGAGACTTCAGAACTACATTTAACAGAGAACACATGGCTCCTTTTCTAATGTCCTTTCTGGCCATTATAATAGTACATTCAAAAAAGCAATCATGTCACATTAGACTAGACAAACACATTGGAAGATACGGACCACAGTCACTACATTTTATCTGTGCACCTAGATTTCCATGTCTAATAAACAACCTGCGATAACTGAGACATTTAATCATAAGAAAAAATATGTCAAAATTTGTAGGTTACTTTGCAAGTTAATACATTTTATATATTTTAGTGCAGAATGGAGATTCAAAGCATAAAAATTATCTCTAGCAGAATGTTTTATATTCTTTTTACAATATTAGGGAAAAATATGAATCTTTTCACAGAATCAGTTGAGAAAAGTCAGAAGTTATTACCAAAGCTATAGAATTCTACCTTATGCCTTGAAAATCAAGTCCAGAATTTGGTCAAATACATTTATTCAACATTTCCATTCCCAAGCTTCAGTGTATTTACTTCAATGTCTTCAGAAGACAACCAGTTTGATCCCCCGCTCTCCACCCTCAACTGAATCGATCTACTATTTTTTCATTATAGAGGCAAAATCTTTACGTATCTTGTTGATAGGTTGTATGTTTGACTCAGTGGGAAAAAAATCAAATTATTTCATCACAGTGGTATTTATTGTTCCTTTGTTTAAATAAAAATGGAGTTTCAACTATTCTAGCACTAGAATGGAGTTTAGAAATTATAGTCTAACTTCCATATCTTAAAGCTGCAGAAAGTAAGGCCTAGAGAAGTCATAGGGGAAGACTGAAAAATTTAAAAGATTTCCAGTTCACATGAAGCAGATTTCTAGAAGAATAAATTAAATATCAGTATATGTGATAAGAAGTAGTAAAAATTGTCAGAGCAGATAATAGTTAAAAATAAATGCTAGCATTTCTTGGAAACTGTCTTGTTCATTTGTGCTGCTATAACAAAATACCACACACTGGGTAATTTATAAAGAACAGAAATGTTTTTCTCACCGTTATGGAGGCTGCAAAGTCCAAGATCAGGCACTGGCATTGGTGTCTGGTGAGGGCCTGTTTTATTGATGGTTCCTTCTCGTGGTGGCATTCTTCCATGGTGGTAGGTAGAAGGGCAAAAAGGGACTGAACTTACCTTCTCAATCCCTTTCATAAGTGTACCTAATCCCTGTCATGAAGCAGAGCCCTCATGACTTGATCACCTCCCATAAGGTCCCATCCCTTGTGCCACCACCCTGAGGATTAGGTTTCAACAGGAATTTTGGAGGAGACCGCATCATTAAAACCATACCAAACACCTCACAGCGGTCAGAGACTGTATCGCATATTTTATTTACATGATCTTATTCAAGCCATACAGCAATTCCATGAGGAAGGCACTATTATTTACTTCATAATAGACAAGAAATTGAAACACACAAAATTGTATAATTTGCCCAAGAAAAACAATTAGTAAAGTATGAAGCAAATATTTACACATAGGCATTCTAACTACAAAAGCTACATTTTTTCATTATCATAATATACTGTCATGGAATATCACATGAGACATATGAAAATTTTCTAAGATTTCTTGCTTTGCTATCATGAAAAATATAACAAGCAGCTAAAAGTAGTCTATACAATCGTCATTAAGCTAAAATTCCAGAATCAAAATTACTTACTGGGTTTTTTTATTCCCAAAGGAAAGATCTTATATTTTTTACAGGGTATAAGAAGCCATCTTTGGAAATCTATTTATTTTATTCCAGATTTGTTTCATGTATAATTTGGCCATCATTTTGATTTAAGAACTAACCCTTTAAACGGGATTTTCTTTCTTTGGAACTGTGGTATGATTTACCCCTTCTTCAGTCTCCATCACTACTTGTTTACTGAATTGCCTTCACTTTTAATGAGAACAGAAAATGTTGATAACTTTTCCTATCCAAAACCATAATGCTTTCCAAACATTTCTAGAGGAATGGACAATTTTAAGGTATAAAACTTGTTTCTAATGTATATCCTTTTGAAATGAACGCTTTTGTGAGGACAAAGTATAGGCCTGATAGACAGTATACCAAAGAGAAAGGAAAAGGGAATTGACAGTTTATTCACTTTATAGAATAAACTCAACAAAAGATAACATTACTCTTAAACATAGTTTCCTAATCTCATTTTAATTGGTAGAGGCAGTGGTGATAATGCTCAGCTATTACTAAATTTAAGTAAAAACATTTCTGGATAATTATTGTTTGTTGATTTATTACTAATACTAGAAATGCCATGCTACCATTGCTATCTGATGATCAGAAAGTGTATATCATTTAATGTAGTGACTTGCATTATATGTATGATATTCAGAAAATTCATGACATTCGATTAATATCACATTGACTTAAGCGTGATATTAATATTTGTTTTGAACCTGTTGCATACCTGTACTTTACTTACTTTATGCTATTTGTTCTTAACCATCATTGGAAGTAAAATTTATTGTATTTTACCCCTATACAACATAGAAAAAAGCAGAGTTGAAATTTGAACCCAGGTCTGCCTGATCTCAGAACCCACCTTTCATTATTGCTGCCTGCTCACTGATACTGCTTTTCAAACAGAGGGATTTCAAAATAGATTTATATTTTGTCTGTTATCTTGTTTATTAAGCTCAGTAGCCTTTAAAGTACTTTTGATTTTAAAGGCATACATGTGGGGGAAAAAGACAAGTTCTGTAACTTGTGTCTCCTTATCTTTAAAATATGAATAGTAATTAAAACATAATTATTGTGGGGATTCATTAAGATAATAAACGCAGGCCCTTAACACATGGCTTGGCATTTATCTTTCAACAAATGAGAACTATTAATGCTAGTAAAACCCTTACTCCATCAGTGTGCCTTCTCCCTGCCTTCCAACACACGCACATCATCCTCATTATCCCCAGGGTCCTCCTCATCCCCATCATCCCCATCATCCTCATCATCCTCCCCATTATTATCCTCATTAGCCTCATCATCATCATCATTGCCGTCATGATCCCCATCATCATTCACCACTAACTTTTCCTTCCTAAGACGTTCTTATTGCTAAGGGCCCTTCTAAGGTGGCACACCCATAAAAACAACATTGGATTCAACAACGTTGCTCAACCTTTGCCTTTCTGCCCCACTTTGGTTTTCCAGTTGCCTGTGAAAAGAGCCAACATTTTCACCCCATGTGCCTCACAGCAGGATGTTCTGTCCTCATTTTTCCCTCACGTTGCTTCTTCAATCATTCATGTATTTTTAATGCAGAAAACATCTATGGAGAGTCTGCTATACCCTGGGAATTTCACAATGAACATGTCCCAGCCTTTCAAGCACTTAAAATGGGAGCTAGGTATAAGCAAACAAGCAATTGTGACATAGAGTGACAAGAACTGCCTAATGGGCCAGTACTGGGTATTACAAAAGCACAGGAGAGAGACACCTAACTCAGTTCTGGGTAGTCAGAGAAGAATTCCTGAAAAAGAAATGACATCCGAGTTGAGGCCAGAAAAAAATGGATGTTCAGCTGGTAGGAAGGGGCAGAGAAAGAGTGTTCTAGGCAGAAAAGATATGACCATATACAAACATTTGCAGAAGAGAAAGAGCTCTGTGGGTTTGGAGAACTGCATTTAGTTTCGTATCACTATAGTACAGAGTGAGGAAAGGATCTGTTGAGAGATAATACTGGAAAAAGACACAAAGGCCAGATCATAGAAGGTCTTATATGCTCTTCTTGGGAGTTAGGACGTGATCCCAAAGTTAGTGAGGAGCTATGGATGATTTTAAGCAGGGATACAGTATAGAGGCTGTATCCAAGAGAAAAATCATTTTATTGCTTTCATAAGTACCAACCTTTGAAGTGGGGAGTGGAAGGGCTTGAGTTTTCAACCTGAGCTCTATGGATAGTCTCTGGATGTTTAGAGAATTTGTAAACTCCCTGAAATTGTAGACAAAATTATTAGTTGCATGTGTGTTTGGGGGATAGGAAGAGAGGCAGAATTCATAACTATGTGCAATCCTCAAAAGGAGTTATGATCCAAATCAGTGTTTGAAACCACTGCTCTAGAGGCAGAAAGCTACGAGCCAACTTATAGAGCAGAATTTTGAAATCTGCCATACACAAGAGTCCTTCTAAAGTTGAAGAATTTCTCTTTTAAGAAAAATTTCTCATTCCTTCCCCTGAGTTACCAAACTCTTCCCACTCCACCCTGACCCACTGACGTTTTGTTCCTGGCCACTGTCCCACTGAATGCTGCTTTCTCACTCATGGAACTAGTCTCTGTGCCAACCCATAATACGTGTCAACCCCGGAGGCTAAGAATAGACACAGTGTCCTGGTGACTTAAAAATTGGGTAACATCTGAAGGATAAACTCTATAGTGACTACAAAATTCATTCTCATCATTTGAAATAAACAGATTCTAAGCATATGTATGATTGGGGTTTCCTTGCAGGGGGGAGGAGAAGGTACTGAGCAAGTAAAGAAAATTCCCTATTAAATAGAAGGGAAAAGCAGCTACTATTCACAATTGTGAAGGAGAAAGAATACTACTACACCAAATGCTTCCCTCTGTTTTTTTTTAAGTGTGACCCTTCAACATCTCCACCACCCCACCTCTCACTCCCAATAAGTTCTATCAGATAAGCTACATTTCTTTCACATGAATAGACTTTTTTCCATTTATTTCTTCTTAATATATTTTCCCAGATTTGGATCTGTGTTCCTCATATCTCAGTTAGGTATGTGACTCTGTGCAAGTCAATTCCTTAGACTTTCTGGGCAATAGCTTCATCTGTAAAATAAAGTTAGATGAAAGATCTGTAAGTTGCTTTTTAGTTCCTACTGTGTGTAATGCTTCCTGGAGTGGAGGGCTATTATAAATAGAGTTTATGATAAATATTTCTTATTTTCAACTTGCCAGTTACCTCAAAGGATTGCTGGGTACTTCATCTAAGGCATGTTAAAAATTTAACGTAAAAGACCGAAGTACCTCAGATTATTTTTTCAATACAGCCAAGTATAGCAAGGGTCAAGAAACTTTTTCTGTAAAGGGGCAGATAGTAAATATTTTAGGCTTTGTGTGCCGTAGGTCTCTGCCACAGCATAGTTTATTCAACTCTGTTATGGTGGGAAAGCAGCCACAGGCATATGAATGAATGTACATGACTGTGTTCCAATAAAATCTTATTTACCAAACAGGTGGCAGGCTGGATTAGGTGGTCTTGCCATAGTTTGCTGACCCTTGACAAAGAAGACTGGAGGATCTGGTAACCTGAAGATAGGAGGGTTTCATCCCTTCAGTCTTTTCTGTTCATAAGCTGTTTCCTGGATGATTTCCTGACAATCGTTTTGTTGTCGTTGTTGTGTCAAACAAGAACTGCTCAATTATTCTGGCCACCCACAGCCACCTCACTATTAATGCCCCAAATAAATAACTTTGAGTGAATGGGCCTGCCAGCTTGTAGGGAATCTGAAACAGTTCAGACAACTTGTTTCTCAGGCACATAGATAAATAAATGGCTTCATCAGCAGACAGTTCCGAAGATGAATATAGCCGAGAGGAATAGTTGTGCAGTTAGTTCATTGAGACAGGGAAAGAAAGACAAAAGAGGGAAAGAGAGAAGAGAGTAGAGAGAAAAAAGATTGATTGAATAGCAAACCTGTTTGTGAGATCTACTGTACAGACTTGCCCAGCTGGGTACTTTATCTTGAATTTGTTTTGCAAATTGCAGATGCCTAGCTCTAGAAGCCAAGAAAAAGAAAGGGCAGTCATCCCACGCCAAAATACTCTCATGGATCTCAAGTAATTTACATTACTTCATTTTTATGGGGAGAAAAAAATCATTATATAGTTCCCTTCCAAAATCAGTGAAGAGAAACAGAGAGCTATTTTACCCAGATGCCTAGAACAAGACAAATATTTTGTAGAGCTTTTTTTTAATTAAGAGAACAATACCTGCTCAGTAACTTTGCCTGCTTTGTGAAAGTTATTGTGTCACTGTTCAGCACACAAAACTGCTTTAACTGTAAAACTGACTGAATCCAATGTGCCTTGATATTTCCATATACACTTCAGTGAAGCTAGGGATATTTTGTACCCCATTCTACCTTTTGGTGAAATCAGTCCTGCCTGAAGGGTCCTTACAATTCCATTGAAATGAAAGAAAGAGGTAATCCCAGTGATTTTATTAGTTAATATCTTTTGTAAAGATCTCTCACATATTGACCATGATTTACAGAGACACTTGGTCAAAGTAATACCCAGGCCAAAGTAATACCTCTGCTGTTGGTTATTGAGATTTACAAGATTTTCTTCACCCATACTATTTCTTTAAATATGTATCCCAGAAAATCTAAAGAAAAGGGTAGTTGTGAATTCACTGGTCGAAGGCTGGGACAGTAGTGTTTGTTCTTAATTTTTTAATTTGGACTGTTTTTCAAAAGGGCTTCAAACTGCCTTTGAGAGAAACACAGTTAATGCAGAGGACAGGTAATTTTTCTTCTAAGGTAAAAGGATACCCATTTAAAAGAGTTCATGTGTTCTCCTAATTGTCTTCCATGTTTGTAGACGTAGCTTGCTAGTGCTTCCCATGGTGATCCATATACAAGATTATTAAACCAATGAAGTAAAAACTTAGAGAAAGCTAATTTTTTAATCCGATTTTTTTCCATAAGTTAAAATGTGCATCCAGCATCCTTGTGAGCTTACTTGTGAGCATGTTTTGTTTGCCTCAAGCTAAAAGATTTCAGTCATCATACACCTGATTTACCAGATGGTCTCCTAACATCCTTAAGACCATTCTAGGAAATAAATGGTTCATTAGTAGCACAGTTGGAAAACTTAAAAGTATAGGCAAGTGGCAGGATTTTCCAGCAGGCTGTATGGACTTTGTTGCCCTCCTAATGTAGCAGTGCCCACAATCCAGGGTGTGACTATGACTGTCTTCTCTCCTTGGAGGTAAAAGCCCTGTAAACAAGAACTGTGTCCAAATCATCTTCATTTTTCCAGTACCTTGTCAAATGCCTGGTACATACGTTATACATAGTCAGTATCTGCTTTTTTGGAAAGTAAGTGAATGGATGAAAGCCATCATGTGTGAAGCATTTTCTTTGCTTGTATGTTATTAAAAATAGCACCCTGGAATTCTGAAGAGCATTCCAAATAATATATCAAGAATATTTCTGTAAATTTAGCAGAGGTTGAATGATCATGTGCTAGGGATGTGATAGAAGAAATTGCAGTTTAAAGATTTGGACTAGAATGGACAGGTAAGGAGGTTAGGTAGGTAGACGGATGGATGGGATGGATGTATGGATGGATGGGATGGATGGACGGATGGATGGGATGGACGGATGGATGGGATGGATGGATGGATGGATGGGATGGATAGATGGATGGATGGATGGATGAATGGATGGAAGGATGGATGGATGGGATAGATGGATGAATGGATGGAAGGACGGATGGATGGGATAGATGGATGGGTGGATGGGATGGATGGATGGATGGCATGAATGGATGGATGGAAGGATGAGATAGATGGATGGATGGATGGATGGGATAGATAGATGGATGGATGGATGGATGGGATGGATGGATGGATGGGATGGATAGATGGATGGATGGGATGGAGAGATGGATGAATGTATGTATTTATGTATGGATGTATGCATGGATGGATGGAAGGATAGATGGATGGGATGGATGGATAGATAGATAGATAGATAGATAGACAGACAGACAGACAAATAGAAATTTGGGTAGATAGAGGCTTTGCTATATAGGAAAGCTTTTGCTATATAGTCTAGTATCTGTATGAATTTGAGCTCAAAATTCTTGTGCGTTCGATCAAGAATATCTAGCCTCTTCTTAAATGACAGATGAGGATGAAAACATTTTAAAAATACATATATGAATGTATTATTAAATCTTCACTACTGATTTGAGATAATTTTAAAACTTTCTCAGAGTGAAAGAGCAAAGACGGGATGACTAAATGCTAGCAGTGGTTAGGGACAGAGCAGTGAATTTCTAATGAAGAGCCAAAGCATGAGTGGAAGAGGATGCTCACAAGTGGGCCTTAGAGTGAGCTCGGGACCACTTGCAGACAGCTGAAAAATATTGAATGAAGATCTCAGATGCTTTTTGATTGGATGGCATTTGAGAAAAAGATGTATCCCACTAAGAGATTATGATTCTAAAACTCATAAAAATGTTTTTTGTTTTAGATTCATGAGAAGTCCTTTTAGTATCTTTTTACTCTTTAATTCCCAAGGCCCAGATGAATGCATGATGCACAATAGATACTTAATAAATATTTGTTGAATTAATTAATAAGAGTGCACCGAAGGAAGTAATTCTAAAGACAGGCTGATTACCGATAGACCCTTATTAAAAGAATGCAAACAGTTTTTCACTGGTCTGACAGTCCTGTGCTGGGTTAAAACGAGGATCAAGAAGTTTTATCTTTACTTAAGCAGTAGCATGCTACACTATCTCATTGACTAATACTATAAAAAGACTTTAAAATCTCAAATGCACACATACACATACTCACAAACTTGGAAAACTATCTAGAAGTGCACAATAAATATATATTACTGTGTACTCATAATTGATTTAAAACCCAGGAGGATAGGACCAGAAACCTATTTTGTAGGTTAGAATCAAACATTGTAATTTTATAGGTAAAAACAGAAAAAGAACACATAAAATGGAAGATCATGCAAGTTCATGATTTGAACCAGCCATTGACTATTCCTTCCTGCCAAATCAATCTTTAACTACAGTTTCTCTAGAAAACTGAGTTTTCTATCATGTGAAAGACTACATTGATGGAAATAGCCCAATTCTTTCACAATCACACACACGTATGTATGCACACATATGCACATACTCTCAGCTATCAGTTGCGAATGTGCCATTTTTACCATGGCTGTCATATGCCCTTCAGGAGAAAATGTGTATTGGGGAAAAAACAGATGATTTCTATTAAGTTCTCCATGGGTTGAGTTTAAGGCAAAGAATGAGACTGAATATGAAAATCAAAGCCAATGCATGGAAGCAGATTTTTCTTTTAAACTATTTTATGTACTAAAGTTTGCACCACATCTTGGCAATGACAGCAAGCCTGTGTAAGGAGGTATTTTGTGTTTTACAGCAAACACAAGTACAAAAAAATGCAACAGCAGCTAAATATTACTTCAATCATGAATTCAAAGAATGTGTATAGTAGGTACATGGTAAAACCCATGAGCTAGAAACTACAAGGTTTAAAAATCTTTCACCAAAATTCCAAGAGTTTATCTCTTATTCTTTTCTCCATTCCACGGCACCTCCCTTCCCCCCAGCACTAGTTTCAAATTTGGAAAACCCTCCAGAAAAGGGTCCTAAAGTATCTTTTGGTATCTTGAAGGAATGAAATGACATTTAGCACAGTCTATCTGTTTGATTAGGGAGAGAAAGAGGCATAGTTACATTTTCCTGGAATGTAGATCTTTTATAAACCTTAGAAAAGGGTGATTTTCTCTGGAAATTATTTTGGAGTTCATCAATTCTGCCAGCATTGAGCACTCTGCCTACCTCTTTTCTTTCTCCTCTTTTTCCCCTTTTCTAAATACATGTTGGTCTCTAGAAAATAAAAAATTGCTTTTCAATATACAGACTAGACATTCAATATACATTGTCAAATGTACTAATGGATTGATGTATTCATGGATGACTAGACTAGGGCTTAGTTGATCTGGGATTGATTTATTTATGTATTTTTCCTTCAACTTTTAAGTTCTGGGTACGTGTGGGATGTGCAGGTTTGTTACATAGGTAAATGTGTGCCATGACCTGGGTTTTAATCTTAAGACACTAGTAGGTGTCATACAACCTAGTGGAGATGATTATGCATTGCTTTTTGTTGTCATAACTTTGGGTGAGTCCCTATGTGGAGTGTGTGGTGTGTGTAGTTTGTCTTCCCAGATGAACTGTATGCCAGAGATCTTAAACTCAAATGACCTAAATGGACCAGGCAAGTGATAGAAATGAGGAAAATGGGTGGGTATAACAAAGCAGGGAGTAGTCGAGGCTGTGGCCAACTGGAGAGCACAAAGAGCAATTTGTGTTTCAAACATGATGGGGGCCAAACACACCACATCTGTAGTCCAGGAACTCTTACAGTGTGAGCTCCTTCGTAAGACTCACTGGGTATAAAACATCTCTCTAATATTTAAAAATACAAGAATAACAATAATAAAGTGTATCAAACACCTCTACTAAGTCCCTGGCACTGTTCTAAAATTTATCTTGTCAAATTTTAGGTAATTAATATAATCCCTTTATTTTACAAATGAGAAACTAAGGCATAGTACTTACTAAAGGTACATTGATTGCACTATGCATAAATAATTGGGTGTTAAAAGAATAAAAACCAGAACAACAAACAACAAAGTTAACAGAGACCTGAGCTGAGACCCTAACTAAGAAAGAAGCATACCCCAAAAGACAGCCCATTAGAGAAGGATACCCCACCCATCTTCTGGCATCTTCAAGTAGGAGGATGAAGGTAATTCCCCAAATCCCTGGGTGACTCATAATCTGCAGTATAACTGAGACCTCTCCATTTCTGAGAGACTTGACACAGAACAGCTTTCTGTAGTCTGCAAGTTCTATCTCCTTTGTTTCACAATGAAAACAAACAAAAACAGACTATTGTTCCTATGTGTAGAAATGACTTTAACAATTATGAGCAGCTGTTGTTTAGTAAGTGCTTACTATGTGCTAGGTATTAGATTATCTCCTCTAATTCTTGTGAGGACCTTGTGTTATTATTCTTGTGAGGACCCATACTGTTATTATTTCCCTTTTACAGATAAGAAAACTGAGGCTTAGAGAGGGGAATGAACTGCTGCCACATCACACAACTAAGTGTCAGAACTGGGGTATGAACCAAGGAGGACCTATCTCCAGAGCTTACGGTCTTGTCCATTGCATGGCAATGCAAAGAAGATGAAAAGAAAAGTGTTTGCAATTTTTCCACCTGTGCTTGTCAGCTACTTAAACAAACAAACAAACAAACATGAAATCTTCTTTTGAAAGTCTTGCATAAAACTAAATTATATCAAAGAGAAGAGCAGACTCTTTCTATTCTGGTTCAAGTGGAGAGTAGAAAGCAAATACTGTCTCCAGTACACTCTTTCCCACCTTGATGTCTTCCACCACCACTTCCAGCTGTCTTTACACTTCCCTGATCCTGCCTCTTTCTCCCGGTCACAGGCTCTGCTTCCCTGTCCTTAGTCATGGTGCACCCAAAGGCTCAACCCCCAATCCTCCATGCATTTCCTCCTCCTTTTGCCCTCCACAACACTCAGCTCACAGATCTTCATCTCCTACCATTCTGTCAATGGCTCTCAAGTGCTTGTCTCCAAGCCCACATTCCTAGTGGCTTATAGAACACATGGGGTGAAATCTCATCCAAAAGTCATGATGGATTTAAGGTTGAAAGAACTGACTGGTCACAGGGGTGTAAATATATTAGAGGATGGCTTCCTTAAGCTGCACAAACGATGAACTTCAGAAATGGCTGTAATCATTTTTTACTAACTAGTAAACAGGATCTCCTCACCCCATCCTCACTCCCCTGTCCTCTCCAACACACTTCCTTCCACTTCCCAGACTGAGGGTGCTCAACCCTGGGAAGAGGGCTACATGAACTGATGGGTTGGCCCAGGTTTAGAGTACAAAAATCTTTCTTCTCAATACTTCCTGTCTCAGATGGCATGCAGTGAAGTATAGTGATTGAGAATTAGAGTTGTGGGGTCAGACAGACCTGGCTTCAAATCCTCCGCGGCCACTTACAGCTACGTGATCTCTCTAAGCTCAAGTTTCTCATCTGCAAAATTGGGATAGGGATAAATTATTGGGACGATAATACAAGCTCTTATTGTTTTGTTGGGATAAGTGAATGAGATAAAGCACTGAACACAGTGACTGGCTGATAACAAGCCTCAGTGGATGGCCGCACTTAGGATGATTTTGTAACCCTTTGTGTTTGAGGCAGCTGGTGAGCTCTGTAGCCCCAGGGATTACTAAAGCCAGGCCATGGCTTTCGGCTTGTGGCTTATTTATTTATTTATTTCAGCTCAGCACATAGTTAAAGAAAAAGAAGGAAATAAAAGAGAAGAGAATTTCCACAAATGGTATATCTGCCACCACTACTCATGTGGTATCATGGGAGTTGCTTAATTTTTTTATTTATTTTTTTATTTATTGAGACAGAATCTTGCTCTGTCACCCAGGCTGAAATGCAGTGGCACAATCTCAGCTTACTGCTACCTCTGCCTCTTGGGTTCAAGCGATTCTCATGCCCCAGCTTCCCGAGTAACTGGGATTACAGATGCGTGCCACCACACCTGGCTGATTTTTGCATTTTTAGTAGAGACAGGGTGTGACCATGTTGGCCAGGCTGGTCTCGAACTCTTGACCTCAGGTGATCTGCCCACCTCAGCCTCCCAAAGTGCTGGGATTACAGGCATCAGCCACCGCACCCAACTCCCTGCTTTATGTTTTATGTCTTGTAACCTCACACAGTTTAGTTGGTGAATGACGGATTTTTTTGCCAGGTGCAGTGGCTCATGCCTGTAATCCCAGCACTGTGGGAGGTCAAGGATCTAGGATCACTTGAGCCCTAGAGTTTGAGACCAGCCTGGGCAATATAGTAAGACCCCATCTCTAGAAAAAAATTTGAAATTAGTCAGGTGAGGTGGCACACACCTGTGGTCCCAGCTACTTGAGAGGCTAAGGTAGAATGTTTGCTTGAGTCTGGGAGTTTGAAGCCTGCAGTGAGCCATAATTGTGCCACTGCACTGCAGCTTGGGTGACAGAGTGAAACTCTGTCTCTTAAAAAAAATAATAAAGAAAAAACGAGGAAAGAATTGGATTTCTTTTGTTCCCATATAATCAGTGTTTCCCAGAGCATATTCCCTGTACCAATGAGTATAAGGATGACCTAAGGAGGTACTCTTATCTATAGCCTCAAAATCCCTGGGACAAGTCCAGGGCATCTGACTTATAAGCTGATTCCCAGATCATTCTGATCAAAGTATAACGATTTTTGACTTACTGTTCATGTCATATAATCTAAAACTTGATTTTATATCTTCTTGTATTTACATGTGTAAGCATTTCTCCATCACTTGGGTGATAAATTCTCTAGAGTGATAACCATATTTACTAATCTTCTTATAACCCCACTAGTGTCCTAGTGTAGAGCTCAATCCTAAATACATCATTGGGAATTAATGAGAACATTTGACTGGGTTTAGCTTACCGTCTTGAAGAGTCCTGATTTGTCAATGTCAAAAAACTGGTAGAGACCTCACATTAGAAAGGCAATTCACTAGGACCCAATGTTATTTGATACACAATTTAGTTTTTAATCAATATTTTCTCATTGTCAGCGTGTTAGGTTTTCTTTTACTGAGATTCTTGTACCAAGATACCTGAAGTGTTGACCGGGAAACAAAATTAACAAATCCCTGAGAAGTGAAGTCCTTTCCAATTTTGAGTTTATAAAACAGAAACTCACAGGCCTTCCTGCCTTTCAGTTACAGGAAACTGGGCAAGGCAAAATGCCTTCTGTTCAAAATGGTTTCAACTTTTAAACACGTGAATTGAAATACGATTTTCATTGCAGGATCAGCAATGATACATGCTAACTTTGGGAAAAGGAAGGATTTGTTACACTATGGTGTTTATTCCTGAGAAATGGAGAGGTTTGCCATATGTTTTTATGGTAGTTTTCTTTGAGGTTTCATAAACACCTTCTGGAATGTGGAAGTTCCACCATCAGAGTCCAATGGGAGCTTTTCCAATGCCCTAATGTCATTAACCCAGCTGCTTTGGTTGCTGTGATATGCAATTATTTCTTCTACATTTAAAAGGCAATTCTCTGATCTCTAAACCATTAACCATGTTTGATCTTTAATAAGATGAAAAATGTTTGGAATCTGAGTATATAATCTTTGTGCTACATTTTTCTTTTTTTAATTCACAGTAGCTTTTCCTTCTCCCCTTTCTCTTCTTTAGGATCAACACTCTGTGGTAGGCCAGAATACAGGCCCCAGTCCAAGTCCCAACCCCTGCTCAAATCCAAACACTGGAAGTGGTTACATGAACTCCCAGCAATCACTGTTGAATCAGCAATTGTTGGGAAAGAAGCAGACTCTGCAGAGGCAGATCATGGAGCAGAAACAGCAACTTCTTCTACAGCAGCAGATGCTGGCTGATGCGGTAAAATTTTCTCTTAATTTCTGCTGAACCAACCTGTTGACCCAACAGAGAGAGTTTATTCTTTTCTATCTATATTTACTGTACCTGACATATGGCAGCAACAAAGGCATCCTGACTGTAAGAGAGGGATAATTCCATATATTTAATATACTGCAGGAAGAAGAAAAAAACAAAACAAAACTTGATTTGACAGCTGCTAGACCCTTGGAATGCATGGCACCTCTGCCAACCAGCCCTGCCCAGCCCAGCCCAGGAATGTCTAGAACAACCAACATGGGCATTTGAATCAGGCAGAATAAACCACTGTTGTCCCCCAGGCTTAAGGGGCAGAAGTAGTAAACTGAACTTAAATCAACTCAAATACAAACTGATTTTAGAGATAAGAGTTTTAAAAACAATTTTAAAAGTCAACATGGCGCCTCAAAACAAAGATTTGGTTTCCAAAATAAAGCAACTCACAATGGGGAATTTTTTAAAAAGAAAATATAAAATACATTTCCCATTTGCCCTGTATTTATTAGGTTGGTGCAAAAATGATTGCGGTTTTGGCCACTAGTAGTGGCAAAAAAAAAAAAAAAAAAAAAAAGCCATCACTTTTGCACCAACCTAATGCAGTATTTGACTTTTTAAGAAAGGTAAGATTGTGCTGCTCACACACTACCCATGCATTAACCCTGCTTCAGTATTTATCTGCTTAGCCCTAATTTTATTGTCTCCCTTCAAACTATTTGGCCAAATGAAATAAGAAGTAACCATCTCCAGGTGAGTAGAACTAAGGTACACAGAAAAGAGAAAAACAAAATCAAATAATCTTATATTCAAGGAGCTTTGTAGTGGAAGTCAGAAATGCAGGGCACAACACGTGTTATAAGTATCAGTAAATATTAATTTGCAATGAGGGTAGAGCCATAAACAAGGCAAATCCTCTCCTCACCCTAAAGAAGCCTTGAGCCCATTGAGGGTGTGTCAAATAAATTGTCCAATTGGAATGCATGTGATTAAATGCTATACTCTAGGAACTACTAGAAATGATTTCAGAAAGAACATTCTATCTACCAAATATGTGAGAGTGGAGTAAAAGATGAGAGGAAAGTAGGAAGGTTATTTTAGCCAGAAGAACCAGCATATTCAAAGACCTAGAGACAATAAAGAATACTACGTATTACGTCTGCCAAGGTATTGAGTGTGCACAAATATGGGGAAGTGAGGGGTAAAGATGCCAGAGGTAAGAGCCAGGAGGGTAGGGCTTGAAAGCCCAGAATTTCCATTGAAAAGCAATGGAAGAGATTTTAAGGATTTAACACAGGGGAAGCACTAGATTCAGATTTGCATTGTAGTCAAAGTATAAAAATAGTAAGAGAAAATGTAATAGAGATAAAGACTAAATCCAGCCTGAAAAGATTGAGGATAGTCTCTCAAAGAGGTAGAATTTGACATTGATTTTGAAGGACTGTAGGATTCTGGTAGACAGAGTAGGTGGGGTCCACTATTATAGGTGGAGGGTGGACCAGTCACCAAAAGGTGCAGCCTAGGTATGAGTTTGTTGGTTAGTTTGAGATTGCATTATGAAATATTTAATCCCTGATAAAAAGTAAACACAGTATAACAATCACATTTTTTTAAAGAATTAAAAGTGGAATAAGTTTCATATTCAGGACATGTGCAAAGAAATAATGAGAAATAAATTTATTTGACCTGGACTAAGGAATAGTGAGAAATAAGATTACAGATGACCTTGAGTACTGCCATACAGTTTAAGGGAGTCACAGACTGGATTACAAAGCAACACAACTGGTTTCTTCTAGAAATCATAGTTTTGAAAACTCCAGTCCTCCCCGCTGTTCCCTTCCCCTCCCATTTTTTATCCTTATAAACTAAAGAACTTAGAAACAAGGGCAATAGAGAGAAACATGTATAATCTAAGGTTGACTTACTGGGTACACTTTCATCACTACCATCAATACTACTAGTTTCATGAATTATAACACACACAGGTTGATTTTCAGCTCTTGTTAAAAGGCAAGGAAGTGGTAGCATACACATTCTATAAGGGTTCTGGCCTGGCACTGGCCTAACTCCCACTGGGCCCCAGTTGAGTCACCACTAGGACAGGTGCAAAGGGCAGTGGCATTAAACTGTGTGAGATGAATGAGTCTGCTGTTTTTGTGATTTTTAAAAACCATCTACTTTTCTCTTTGTTTGGACACCGTTGAGGGTGTCTGTGCTTTTTAGCATATCCAGGAAGAAGTGGTCTTTGATACCACTGTACATTAGCATATGCTTTGTGGTCCTTTGCAGTCAGTTGGCAAGGCCACATAGGCACCTAAACTGAGACTTTTTCTCATGACAGTTTGTTATCCTTATTCTCTTTTATTCTCCTACCAATGAGGCACAAAGAAGAGACGTGAATAGTATTTCTTACAATGGACATCATAATTGCCAACACGCATTGTGCACCTACTGTGTTCCAGGCACCAAGTTGGATTTTCACAGAATTAATAGGAATATGAGGGCGATCCTATAATCATCCACATCTCACATTTTTACAGATGGAGAAACTGAAACAGAACAGATACGTATGATAACAAATGATTTCTATAATGGGTTTTCAGGTCCAAGAGGTTGGCTTATCATTAGATATTAGTTCATAAATTAAATTTCATATTGTAGAAAAGTAATCTCAGGAATGGCCTATATGTTTCTACTGGCACAGAATGAGAATGTCATTCTTTTGCAAAATGTAGCCATCTCTATTCAGTATTGCTGTCTAGTCTTTGCTGCTCTTCAACACAAAGGGGCAACATGGAAGTTCTATGTTATGTCCATATGCAAGGTTATTACTCTAATTCATTTGTGAACAAGTAGTTTAAGAAACCTAAATTTCTGGAGATACACACACACACACACACACACAATATATATATATATGTGTGTGTATATATATATATATATACACACACACACACACACACATATATATATATATATATATGTATGTATGTATGTATATATATACACACACACACATATGAAAACCCTTTGAACAGCAATTTAGCCCTCTGGTGTAGACAAGCCTGACCAACATGGTGAAATCCCGTCTCTACTAAAAGAATACAAAAATTAGCTGGGCATGATGGCAGCCACCTGTAATCCCAGCTACTCGAGAGGCTGAGGTGGGAAAATCACTTGAACCCAGGAAATGGAGGTTGCTGTGAGCCGAGATAATGCCATTGGACTCCAGCCTGGGTGACAAAGCGAGACTCCATCTAAAAAAAAAAAAAGTCAATAATTATTTTGCAATATAGTCTATGATGGGAGGTCAAGGACCTTCTTCTCTCTCTTTATCTCTCTCTCTTTCTTTCTCTCTCTCTCTCTGTCTCACCCACACACACATTCATACACACACACACGCACGCACGCACGCACACACACACACACACACCCTGTCTTCTTCAGTTTAAACAGTAGAAACACCTAATTACATAAGAAACAATAGCAGATGCTTTTGGAAAAAGGGAATTTCAGAAAGTCCGATGCTTGGTATAAAAATCAAAACTGTCATCCTATATAACAGTTTACAACAAGGCTGGTTGAACATCACCACATTTGGGTTCATGGAACATCTCAAGCTGTTTCTTAAACATTTAGAGATTGGGCAAAACCAAAAAGCATTTCACCAACCATTTTTTCCCTTAATTTATAAACCCATGTTTAAAATAAATGTAATCCATATGTTTCTGATTCATTTACACTTAGCTCATCAAAATTGTGTTTTATATGAATTACTTATGTGCAAAAAACTGTGTCTTTCAAGCTTTTTTCTTAGCAACAACAATTTAAATTTGGTTTGTTGTTGTTTTAAGGCTTTTCCCCCTCCTTTATAGTAGACTTATTCTACTAAGAAGGTCTGGAATTTGATGGGAAACCGAAAAACACATGGTTTAAGTCAGTTCTAAGTTAGGCAGTGCACATTTGTCTTCCAGCTAATTTACCCATCTATCTATTATGAAGTTTTTTATTTGTTGACCTTTCTGTAATTCCAGTGTTCTCTATCTACCTATGCTGATTATTTTTATCTTGAAAATTTAGGTTGCTTTGGTGTGCATACAAAATTGCAGTGAAGTAATTCTAAAAAACTCCCTGATCCATACCAAAGAAGAAAAAAGCAGCCCTTAATTCCCAAAGCTGATATGACACTCACAGCCAAGCCATTTTGTTCTCTGCTGGGTATAAACAATCCTACAGATTGTCAACCTCAGACAGGGTTACTCTGAGACCATGATAAAATGAGACAAAATAAGACTTCATAATTTTGTCTAAAAACAGACACAAACAAGGTCTCTGTGCAACCTCCAAAATGCCAAACACCCCTGTCTCTTGTTAAATGAGTGATAGCTACTTCTTTATTCAATTAGAACTGACTTTACTTTCTGATATCTTCCAATCTAGAACAAAGCCCCATTTCCTTAGACCCTCCCTAAGTCACTCAAAGTCCAAATCTTAGGACAGAGTCTTTCTAACATTCTCCTGCTGAGATACCCTGTGACCCCTCATGTTGTTTGTTCTTCCTTGCTGCAACAACTAATAAACCCAACAGTTGTGTTCCTGGTGGTCTCTGGCTGAGGATATTGACATATTAAAAGAATGTCTCTATTTTTACCTCTTAGCTTCCAAACTCGCCTGTTCTAAAGATCAAAAGCCTGATTCAGGAAGGAAGAAATGAAGGGAGGCTAGGGAGCCTGTGCTTTGAGAATGGGGAGCTGAGAAACAGAGTAGCAAGGGGCCCTCATACTGTGTGTCAGGAAAGAGCTGAGTTTGGGACTCAGGATTTGGTATCCATTCTACCACTGTGTGATCTTGAGCAAGTTACTTAGCCTAACAAGGCTTTCATTTCCTTATTTTTTAGCTGGAAATAACCATACCTATTTTTAAGAATTGTTTATGAGGAGGTTAAAAAAAAAAAGATAACATTGATATAGTGCCCATATCATTATCTGTTGGTTATCTCCTGATATCTCCTCCTACTTAGTATTATCAGATTTAACAGATAAGAATACAGAATGCCCAAGTGTTCCGCATTTTATCTGAAAACCCTACTCCTATGCTTTCCCCACTCTGTGGGACCAGAACTATATATATATAGGTACCTACCAAAGTATATCAGGTGTGCTACAACATAAAATTAGAAATTAGAATCTTGAAAATCACAGAAATTTAGTTCTCATTGAAATCAAATCGCAAAATAAAGAAAATAAGAGTAGTTACTAAAATCAAAACACATGTTGAGTGTTATGGAGAAGTAGAAATGATACTTCCATACAGGAAGTTTATTGAAATTGAAAAGATTTGTCTCCGAATTAAGACTATGAAATAAGGTCATGATTTGTAACCCATGATTGCAAAATTGTTCTTTTCTGAAATTTTACAAAATTTTACATGTATTTTCACAAGTGAAAAGGGAATGATACAATTTAATATGTTTTCATTTGTTCTCATATCATTTCTCAAGGAGAAAATGGCTCCACAAGATCAGATAAACCGACATTTGTCAAGGCCACCTCCAGATTATAAAGACCAAAGAAGAAATGTGGGCAATATGCAACCAACTGCTCAGTATTCTGGTAAGTGATCTTAAAAAGTTATAAAAATTATAGCTGTGAAAGGAAAAAAACAACTTCAATTTTCAACAATTCCTTTTCTGTTTAACTCACATTTGATTGTAATATTTTTCTTAGAATCTCTAACTCCCATTTGGTTTTCATACGAAGACTACTCTTTAATACTTTTTAGTCCTTTCATCAGTTCTTGCTTAGCCTCACATATTTCACCACTCTCTGGATTACCTCTGAGAATTCAAAAGAGCTAAATATTTTTCTGTTAGGTTCAATCACTCTCCTCCCAAAGATATCTTAACCCAGGGAGTAGAAGGTAAGCAGACACTTCTCCCTCTTAGATGGGCACTTGTGTCACTTTCACAAATCCTAGTCTTTTTAATCCACCATTGAGCCCATCTCCAAGGCTTCCCCTTCAAAGACAAATGGACCTGCCACCAAGGAATACTTGAAAAGCCAATTAAGTTTTCACCAAGTCTGTCAAAAACAATGAAGGTGAACCCGATTTAAATCACAAAGCAAATCTTCTTAATAGTTCTCTCAGTAAAAAATAAATGGTAAGTACAAAAGTCCCCCAAATTCTCTCTCCTCCCACTCATTAAACTCCAAAAGAACCTTTCCCAAACCCAGCCTATATTGTTCTGCCTTCTATTCAGCGTCTATTCAATTCACTTCTGCCCAAAACTCTCTGCACTTCCCTGTGTAAGTTAAGCTTATCCTCTAGGGTTTCCTAAGTTCTCTCTATCTGTTACCTTCATCTCTGCAGGAAGCTGTAAAGAAGATTCTCTAAAGAAAGAAAGGCTATGAACACTCCTATTTTATTAATATTTCCTGGTACTGTTAAGTGTACTTTTAAATATGTTGTCCTGACTTATTTAAACTCCCTCAAATACATACAACAGGTTGCCTTTTTCAACTAAAGTTGAGAATAGAGCTGGGCTCAGTAGCACATGCCAGTAGTCCCAGCTATTCTGGAGGCTGAGGTGGGAGGATTGCTCGAGTCCAGGAGTTTGAGGCCAGCCTCGGCAACATATTGAGACATTGTCTGTAAAAACACCAGATAAAATTAGTAATGGGATGTATGTATTCGACGTTCAAAGATTACTTTGTCTCAGGGCAAAAACAGGATTCTCTATTGTCCTCAAAGAGGTTGAAAGCTAAGATGTGGTTTTCAGTCATATGTTGCTTAATGATGGGGATATGTTCTGAGAATTGCGTTTTGTTGTGCAAACATCATAGAGAGTACTTACACAAACGTAGGTGGTCTGGCCCACTGCACACGTAGGCTATATGGTATGGCCGATTGCTCCTAGGCTGCAAACCTGTACTGCATGTTACCGTGATGACTACTGTAGGTAGTTATAACACAATGGTAGGTATGTGTGTATCTAAACATAGGAAAGGTACTGTAAAATATGACTAAAAAGATTTTTAAAATGGTACATTTGTATAGGGCCTTTACCGTGAGTGGAACTTGCAGGACTGGAAGTTGCATTGGGTGTCAGTGAGTGGATGGCACATGAATGCAAAGGTCTAGGACATCACCGTACGCTACTGTGGACCTTGTAAACACTGCATACTTAGGCTGCACTAAACTTATTTTTTAAAATGTCTTTCTTCAATAGTAAACTAACTGTGCGTCAGGTATTTTTTGCTTTGCTTTACAACTTTTAAATATTTTAAACTTTGGACTTTTGAGATAGCACAGCTTAAAACATAATCACATTGTACACCTGTACAAAAATATTTTTTTCTTCATATCCTTATTCTAGAAACTTTTTACTATTTTCCTATAATTTTTAAATTATTTTTAATTGACACATAATTGTTCATATGTATGGGGTACCATAGGATATTTCGATGCATGGACCAGTGTGTAATGATCAGATCAGGGCAGTTAGTATAACCAGCATATTAAACATTATCATTTCTTTGTGTTGGGAACATTCAAAATCCTCTTCTCACTATTCGAAAACAGTATAAATTATCCTTAATTATAGTTGGCCTACAATGCTATGGAACACCAGGACTTATTCCTCCTCTCTAGCTGTAATTTTGTATCCATTAACCAACTTCTCTCTAGCTTTTTCTCCCCACATCCTCCCCACCTCTAGAAACCACAGTTCTACTTTCTACTTCTGTGAGATCAACCTGTTTAGCTTACACTTATGAATGAGAACATGTGGTTCTGTGCCTGGCTTATTTCACTTAAAAATTTTACGGTTTTGTTTTTCATTTTTAAGCTTTTTTTTAAACTAAGACACAAACACACACATACACACATTAGCCTAGGCCTGCCTGCACAAGGTCAGAATCATCAGTGTCCCTGTCATCCACCTCCACATCTTGACCCATTGGAAAGTGTTCAGGAATAATAATACATGGAGCTTGTCACCTCCTATGGTAACAATGCCTTCTTCTGAAATATCTCCTGAAAGACCTGCCTGAGGCTGTTTTACAGTTAACATTCTGCATAAGGAGAAGGAGTACAATCTAAAATAATTATTGACAGCATAGTAAAAAGCGTTTACTATAACTTTTATGTATGATGTAAAAAGGATAAAAAATGGTACATCTGTATAGGGCACTTACCATGAATGGAGCTTGCTGGACTGAAAGTCGCACTGAGTGTCAGTGAGTGGTGAGTGAATGCATTTAATAATTATTTTCCAGTGTCTTCTAAAATACAGCCATAGAAATTTTTCAGGTCCATTATAATCTTATGGGACCACTGTCATACATGCAGCTCCTTATTGACCAAACATTAACGTGCAGCGCATACTGTACTTGAAACATGTTTTTTTATGCCATGGCCTGAGTGAGCTTTGGGAAAGCTGGGAGCCCTTTGAAATATTATACAAAATTCAAGGTGAATATTTAGGTTTTTCTTTTCCCATTCATATAAAAGGATCCCAGGGATGGTAGTCTAGGGCTGGCTTGGTGGAATCTAGGGCTGGCTATAGTGTTATCTGGAATTGAAGCTTCTTTTATCTTTCCACTCCATCTCTTTTAGCATGTGGCTTCTATCCTAAGGGCTGCCCGGTAGCCACCACATCACTAGTTTCATATGTGTATTCCAGGTAGGGAGAGGAAAGAAAAGAAATCTGATTCCCTTAGCCAGAACGTATTCATCTGGATCCCCCCACCCACCCCATCGACGAGGGAGTTGGAGAAGTATGGTCTTTCCGCTGAGCACATTGCTCTGTTTCTAAAACTAAAGCTCTGTTTCTTAGGAATACATAGGGACTGGATATTAGGGTAGGCACCTAGCAGTCTCTTCCACGGTCACTACTGGCATTTTTCTAACGGAGAAATCCTTAGCATCCAACAGCTGACACTCCAGTGGGTCAGAATCACTGTTCTAGAGCATTGCACTTCCCATGTCTTTTGATAATGAAATAAGCAACAAAACACAATACAAACTTTTTAAATTCATTTTTTAATTTTAATAATACTTACCTTTCCCAGATTTCTATATTAAAAATGGTGTATGAAAAGCACCTGGGACAGTTTCCATCACCTGTTAGGAGGTTTTAAATATTAACTGTTATTATTTTGTGATCTTTGTGGAAATTCTTTTCTGGTTGTTTAAAAATATTGTTTTCCTTATAAACCTTCTTAGGGCATATTATTAAAATACAGGGCAACTACAGGTGATAACTATTAAAACATCTACATTTTCTCCCACAGCATTTTCATAATATAAATTCCCTTGACATGAAACCTTCAGATACAAAGATGATGTTGCTTAATCTTATTGGCATTGTGTGTGGTCTCAGTTACTGTTCAAGTGTCGCCTACCTGGCTCTTATCTCTCTTCATCAAACACTGCCCATTACACAATACACTACACAGATACAAGGAGATACAAGACACTGCTCCTGCCTTCAAGGGGTATGTAGTCTAGTTGGGGACATATTTGTAAATAACAAGCAAGGTTAGTGTGTTCCTTATGCCCTCAGTCTTTCAGGATGTATACAACCTAGGTATCCTTAAGCTCCTTAAGCAGCAGGGAATAGCCTAAGTTTACAGTTGCAGACATGCTCTGCCCTTCCACTGACATTGTGATATTCTTAGGTGTGTTTAGCTCTGTTATTTCTCAGAATCTCTGACTCTGGGCCTCTCTGATCATATTTGCCTCCAAAACTGTTTCCTCATGATGACTTTAACCTCCAGAAGTCAAGATTTCAACGTGTTGATTAATCACTATCTGTCGTGTGAAGCCCTTATTCCACAGTCTGTGGCTTAGACATTGTCCCATATTGTTGCAGAACTTTCTCCTTAGGTCAGCTAAAACCAGGCTCCATGACATGGCCAGGAAAGATTAGGCTTGTGGACCATAGAAGGGTGAAGAAAAATGGAATTTATCAGGTGAAAAGGAAAAATAACTCTCAGCAAAGCGAGAGAGAGTCCTGCTAGCAGATTTCCCACCTCACAGATTGAATTCCCAAGTCACGACACAGGAACAGGAGAGGCCAGGCTCCTCCCTGCTGCAAATGGCACAAAGCTCCATCCTGTCCTCCCAGTGCACAGGTGGGCATTATTCAGAAAAAATCAGCCGGAAAAGGGCTTCATCTGGGACAAGCAGTCCAATTTTTCAGCTTTCAGGCTGTTTTAGGTTTGAAGGCGGGGTTTTGCAGGGGCGGGGGTAAGACCCTTGTCTGCTTCCTGTCTCTATCAATATCCTGTCAGTTACTGACAGGCATCAGTTTAACTGGCAGGCACTTTGAGGCTCCATGGATTGCCCAATACTAAGTGCTAAATGAAAGATTCAAAGGGCAAATACTGCCGGAGAGAGGAGGCTGGAAGATAAAGGAAAGCTTAATGGAGGAGCTTCAGTCTTAACCTGATCCTTGAGGAAAAGATGGGGCTCAGTGAGGGAGGAAAATGAGCAGAGGTGGCTCACAGTGCCTTGAGTAACAATTCAATAGTAACTACACCTCCTGGAACTGAAGACTGTCTTTATGAAGATAATGTCTAGAGCATTGAATTCCAAATGTTTAAAGAGATGGAGATTTACCCTTTGAACACTGGGGAGTGACTGGGGCAGCTTCTTGAATGGGAATGATTGAGATAAAGAATGAGACATGATTTTCAAGGCCATAGTTTGGGAATATTAATCTAGGACCCATGTATGGCATGCATCTACACTTTCTTATTTGGACTTGGGGTAAACAGTAACATGGATTTCATGAGCACTGGCTAATCAAGATTGTAGTCTCCAGACTTGGAACATAGTAAAGCTAATTCCAAATGGAAGATTGACTATTACCTCCCTTCCATGACTTCAGAAGAGGAATAAAATAAAACCGAAAAAATAAGAACAATTTTAGTCTTGCTTTTGTAATGTGTAAACTTTTGAACCAAAGAGTGACTTCAGGTGCTCCTTCCTCCCAAAAACTGTGTTGTTTCTTTTACATAATTTATCTGATGATTATTTCGCCTAATTTGTCTTATACTTGAAAGCAGTTTCAGATTGATGAGTTATTGCAAAGTGCAATTACAGAGGAGATAACATACAGTTACAAACTAATACAATTCTCTTCTCTTTCTCAGGTGGCTCATCCACAATAAGCTTAAACTCTAACCAGGCTTTGGCAAACCCAGTTTCAACACACACCATTTTAACTTCCAATTCCAGCCTCCTGTCTACTTCTCATGGGACAAGAATGCCATCATTATCTACAGCAGTTCAGAACATGGGGATGTATGGAAATTTGCCTTGTAACCAACCTAGCACATACAATGTCACTTCAGGAATGAATCAGTTGACCCAACAGAGAAACCCAAAGCAGTTGATAGGAAATCAGAACAACCCTATGATGCCACGTCCACCTACCTTAGGGCCAAGTAATAATAACAATGTAACCACTTTTGGAGCTGGATCTGTTGGCAATTCACAACAATTGAGACCAAATTTAACCCATAGCATGGCAAGCATGCCACCACAGAGAACATCAAATGTAATGATCACATCCAACACAACTGCACCAAACTGGGCCTCTCAAGAAGCAACAGCAAAACAGCAAGAAGCCCTGACATCTACAGGAGTCCGCTTCCCCACAGGTACAGCTACAGCCTATACCCCAAATCAGTCATTGCAACAGGCAGTAGGTAGCCAGCAATTTTCCCAGAGGGCAGTGGCTCCTCCTAACCAGTTAACACCAGCAGTGCAAATGAGACCCATGAACCAAATGAGCCAAACACTAAATGGACAAACCATGGGTGCACTCAGGGGTCTGAATCTCAGACCCAATCAGCTAAGCACACAGATTTTGCCTAATTTGAATCAGTCAGGAACAGGATTGAATCAGTCAAGGACAGTCATCAATCAGCCGTCATCCTTGACACCCAGCAATTTTCCTTCATCCAACCAAAGTTCCAGGGCTTTTCAAGGAACTGACCATAGCAGTGACTTAGCTTTTGACTTCCTCAGCCAACAAACTGATAACATGGGCCCTGCCCTAAACAGTGATGCTGATTTCATTGATTCTTTACTGAAGACAGAGCCTGGTAATGATGACTGGATGAAAGACATCAATCTTGATGAAATCTTGGGGAACAATTCCTGAAGAAGAAAGGGGAAACAATTTACAACCTCCAGGCACTAAAAGGCAGTATTTTACTAAACTTTGTAGAGGCTGAACTGTTGATGTTCAGGTGGACTACATGAAGATAACATGCGTAAAAACGGAAAGCAGAAAGTAACTGCAGTGATGAAAAATTTGGTCCAGATTCTTGTTTCCAATCTTACACCTGAAAGTAAAACTTTGGGATCACTTTTCCCTGTCCAAACTCCTGGACACAGTATCCAATTTATCCAAACAGAACTGTGATGTTGATGTGTAATTAATTGTGTAAAATAGCCTTCCCAAGTTTCTTTTTCCCTGAAAAAAAGGTAATAGAACTTGTAGTTTATTTAAACCCATGTCATGAGGAGGTACTAGTTCCAAGCAACCAACTCCTTAATTTGCGCTAATAGATAGATACGGTTTAACCTTTCCACTGTGTCTTTTCATTTAATTTTCCTGAAGCTTGCAGGATAGATTGAAATGTTATAGATTTGTTTGGAGCAACCAAACAATGTGCTAATTAAGAAAAAGGCAGAGAACCTAGAAAATATCCAGTGGATAACAGAATTTCTTCCCCAGATTCGCTCCTTACTTTTACAATTTTCCCACAATCCTATACTTCAGTCAGTGGGATGCTGTGTCTAGTGATTAAACAAAAATATAGAGCTCTGCAATTTGATTTTGGCTTCTACAACAAATTTCTGAATCCATTCCAATGAAATTTGAGATATAACAAAGACTTATCCTAATCATACAGAAATATTGGTGCACACCTATCTGCATTGGATTTCACTTTTTAAAAAAACCCACTGGACATTGCTATAAAGGAGACTTATTTTGCTACAAATAACCTGGGATGATGCTTATTATGATCGATGCCTGCTGGTTTGTTCCCAAGATGAGTGAAACTGAGCCTCATCCTCCCTACTCACTTTGATGACTGAGGCTTGTTTATAAGAAAAAGATGTTTGGAGACTAAAACCGAAATTACAAAGTATCATGTTTTGGTTGGAGATAAGAACAGGGGTGGCAAGTACCGGTGTGTACACATTTATTTCACGGGATTTGAAGGAAAGCATAATCAAGAGAGAAAACAATTTGTCCTTCATTGGACGAATTATTTAGTTTTGGGTGAGCAGTGAAATGGAATGTGGTCTGTTCATTCTTCTGTCCCTGATGTGATGAATCATTGCCACATGCTAGACTCTTCATATCCAGGTTTTTTCTCTCAGGGCTGAGCACTATATCAAAGAGTTTCTGTTGAGTCATTTAACCTCAGTGCCCACATACAGATCAGCTGTAAAATGAGGAAGAGGTGTTTTGATTTGGAATGAATGCAAAATATCATTATCATTTTCCTAAGTACAGAGGAGCAAAGGTTATGTTCAGCCCTTTCAGTCATACACTCACATATTCAAATATCAAATGTAATTTAGCTGAAGTTATTTAATAATCAAGTCTTTGAATATCTGTTCAAAACAAAAAGAACACACTTTGAAAATTCTGCAAAGCTCTCTCCCGATCTTAATGTCCAGAAGCACTCTCCATCTATTACACAATACCAACATCACTGGCCCAGAATTTTACCTGTGCTAGGTTGTAAATATAAATAAATTACTTGTTTTGTAAACTTTTGTAAAGAATATTTTGGTAGAAATACTTAAAACATATTCTTTGGGTTATATTTATACATATGTGAAATAAATATACTATCAAAAGGTTATATTTTATACAAAAAGTAAATTGCTACCTTTTGTATGCTAATATACAAAGTTTTGTATAATATGATGGTTTATTTTTAGCTCTACACTTAAACCATAGGTGGTTGAGTGGGAACTTTTGAAAACTATCAAGAGGCTTGTTAGACAAATTTATATTCTGAAACCTCAATAAGAAAGCATTCCAGGTTTCAATCCTTGTTTTTTGTCCTGCTCCCAAATTCTTTTTTAAACCCATAGTTATTGTGTCTTATTTTATTATTCTGCTGTGCACATTGTATTGGTCCTTGTTGCATGTAGTCTACTGTGTGTTTTCCCATTTTATAAGACAGCATTTCTCCATACAAAAAGAAAAAAAAATGATGTACATATAAACACTTTTATTGTACGGCTTCTCCATGTTACTGTATATATCTGCCAGCACTAACCAGTTACACTCTTGTGAGTTGGCTTATTTTTACCCTAACATAAAAAGTATGTTTTGTAGTAGTTATCAAATTTAAGAGATAAAGCAATCAGAATGTTTGGATTTTCTTCTATCTTAATGTGAATTTCATAATTAATGTCTATTTATTCAGCTATTCATTAAAATACAGGATTCTTTGGGAAAACATGGTGTACTCTGTAGTTTCTGTTTGTTGGCAGCCTATTACCAAAGATGACATAATTTTCCTGAAAGCAGAGATAATGACAATTTGATAGGTATATTTAGCTAAAACCTTAGGATTTACGACTTAAGAGCTATTGGAATACAATCTGCCCTTTATAGAAATACCAGACCACTTAATTGTTGGCATTGTTTATCATCCTGACATAGAAAGGAGTTAGAAGTAATTTTTCTTTTTTATTTTAAGTCAAAGCCTAGAAAGCAATTTAAACAAATAATTCAGTCTTGGCTTTGTGTTAAGCCCTATGAAGATAAATAACTCCTCTGTAAGTGAATGAACTAATATTACCTGCATTATTGTAACCGTACCATAATGGTAAAGATTCCAACTTATAAAACAAGTCTGTTGTATTGTGTATAACTTCATGTGTTAAAAACTGTTTTTAAAAATGCAGAAGTAGTTATCCTGTATGAAATCATACTTTCAGTTATTAACAATATTGTTGCTTCATTATATAAAGTTCTGAGAACTATTCATAATAATGGGTACTTAAAGGCAAATTTAGTTTCTAGGAAGTTTCTAAGCAAGTGAAATATTGACTTGTCTCAGTGTTCTTTAGTTAACTTAAAAAGTTTGTATTAAAATTCTGTATGCATAGCATCTACTAAATACTGGGGAAATACAGCCTAATTCTCAGGCACTGTGGGCACAGAAGCTTCTTTTGGAGTTCTTTCAGCAAAAAGAGGATAGAAGGATGGGAGAAGGGAGAATGTAAAGAAAACATATCTCCCATAGGCTTAGAAAAAGGAATGTACTGTTTAACATAACTAAAACTTCTGGGAGATACTGGGTTTAGGCATGGCTGTATACAGCAGCTCAACAATGTCTTCAAGGGTCAGTTCTTTTTATGTCTCTTACCTTTGCTTACCTGTGTCTTGGCTCCATCTTTGGGCATGTCCTTCTCTTATATTGGCAAAGTGATTGACAAGCTCCAGATTTAACATCCTCATAACTCCAAGTTCAGCATAAACAGAGTGAATGTTTTCATTCCAAAAGACCTAACTGTGTCTCACAGACTTTAATTAGGGTGTGTACCCATCCCTCAACAATCACTTTGGCCAAGGAGGTACAGTGTTCTGATTGGCCAGGCCTGAATTAAATGCCTATCCCTGTAGGCACAGGTAGTGTTAATACCACCGAAACCGAATGCACTGAGGGTAAGAAAGGGGTAATTTCTCAAAGGAAAATCAAGTTGTTATTGTCAGGGAAAAAAAATAAATAAATAGAGAAATAGATGTAAAAAAAAAAAAAAACCTCACAAATGTTTACTACCTTTTTCTGACTGCCCTATTTTCATACACACTGTATTCCCCATATCGCAAATTACAAAATCTCACTAATAATCCAAACATACTCACCTTCTTCCTGGAGAGACAATCTAAATCTCATCTGTTTACTGCCTTCACCTCCTAGACCAGCACACCTATATGAGCTAAACTCTTTTGCCAAGTAAAGAAGGACCAGCAACCTAAGCCCAAAAGATGTTTATTCACCTCCAATAAATACAATAACCATTCAGTGTGGAAAAAGAACAGGATAATGGTAATGATAAGTTCTACTTGGAAGAGAAACTAACATATATAGATAACATCTTGAGAGTAAAAACTATATTGCCTTGAGCTTTTAAATTAACAGCGGGAGAAGAGACATAAAAACTTTCTTCTGTCCTCAGGATGCATGCCAGTTGCATTTTACATTGCGAATAATTGTCTCTTTCCTCGGAGAATATATTATATTAGGTGCTTGAAAGGGGCCTAAAGAATCAGACTTCTCTTGGGTCCCAGTCATATTTCCTGCTACCGTTCCCATCTGTCTAACTTAGTATACAATAGTGTTGGCTTAGGATTGAGAATTCAGTACTCTTTAAAAAGTCTCAACTGATTTATAATTAGAGAAACAAAAACCAATTCAAATATTTCATGTGTCAGAGAGATTTTATTGCCAGGAATTGGTTATACAGGTGATTGACAGCAGAGATGCCGAATAGAGAATGATGAGAACCGTTCAGAAATGATCAAGAGGACAGCTTCTAGGATGACAGGGCAAAAAGACAAGGAGCCAGGATCAATCACTAAGCATATGCTGCAACACTGGCTGGCCTGTCTGGTAGGAGCCAACGCATTGAGAAGTTTCAGCTGTTAATGAAAATATCACTTATGACAGAGAGAGAGGAGAAGGAATACAATCTCCACCCTCACTTATCTTCTTGCACTCTCCAGCAAATGTGTCTCATTTGCTGAACTCAGCTGGAACATAGTCTGAAGGAGTGCATTACGGATCAGAACAGAAAAAGGGAAAGGAATACATTTGTCAATACACTGGCCCAGGTCTGATATAACAGGCCTGAAGCTTTCTCAGCAAAGCCTGATTTTCCTTCTTCTCTGTTTTTAAATGCATTAACTTAATCTAAACTTGTCCACTTATTTTAGAGCAGTATCAATTAGGGAACTATTTATCTGCAAGTATTTGAAACCCCAACTGATGGTGTTATAAACAGTGAAGTGTTTTTAAAGTATTTCATTGGCTCTAAGAACACATGTTTTTCGTATTTTCTTATTTGTAAAATTAGGTAATCATTTACAATTTATGTGAAGAGAAATATTATGTTATTGTATATTAGGCAGCATTTTCTTAGTGGTATATAGAATAATGATGTGTCTTACAATCAATGGCATCTTAGATGTGATGAATGTAGTTTTTGTCTTGTGGAACAAGAGATTTGGGTGGGCAGTCCTGACCAGGAACAGGGGTCTACCAATGCTATTGGGTGCCCAGGCTATTTTCACCTTTCATCTCTGCCATGGTGGTACATAAAAGCCTTCTTCCTCATTCTTGTCACCTAATGGTGACAAGATGGTTACCTCAGCCTCCTGTATATGTTCCAAGCTAGAAAAATGGAAAGGAAAAAAATATGAAGGGCAAAAATGTCTATAGCAAGTCTTTAGGTCTTCATTTGGGAAAGATCACTCAAGCCAGAGACTTACAACTATACCTCATTAGCTACGACTATGTTTTATTATATTTCAGATCTTCAAGAGAGGCCAGGTGTCAGTATTTAAAAATATAGCCTCTATAGGGGAGGATACATAGTAGAGCAGTGGTTGGAAATGACAGTAAGTAATAGTATAAAGATATGAGTGGGAATGATATAAATTTAAAATGTTGGTTATATTTGAATAAATGGATTATAAGAAGTGTGACTGGGCAATTGTACACAGAGAGCTTAATTAGAATTGTAGACAGATTGCTTCAGCTCACAAGTTAGAGACCAGCCTGGGCAACATGGTAGAATTTCTTTCTACAAAAAATACAAAAATTAGCCCTGCATAGTGATGCATACCTGTAGTCCCAGCTACTAGGGAAGCTGAGGTGGGAAGATGGCTTGAGCCTGGGAGGCAGAGGTTGCAGTGAGCCAAGATCGTGCCACTGCACTCTAGCCTAGCCAATGGAACCAAACCTTGTCTCAAAAAAAAAGAAGTTAAAAGTAGCATTATCCTATAACCCAACAATTCTGTTCTGAAGTATATGACCAAGAGAAATGAGAACATATGTTGTCCATGTGAAAACTTGTACATGAATGTTCATAGCAGCATTGTTCATAATGGCCAAAAGTAGAGACAATCCAATGTCCATCAGCTAATGAATGGATAAATAAAATCTGATTCATTCTTATTATGGAGTATTATTTGGCAATATAAAGAAGCCTGTTTCTGTCAGTTAATCAGACTCATTCTCCATCCAGCTTTATTCCCTCACTGGTGAGGAGTTGTGATCCATTGGAGGAGGAGAAGTGTTCTGGTGTTTTGTGTTTTCATCCTTTTTGCACTGGTTTCTTCCCATCTTTGTGGATTTATCTAACTGTGGTCTTTGCAGTTGGTCACTTTCAGATGGGGTCTCTGAATGGATGTCCTTTTTGTTGGTGTTGAAGTAATTTCTTTCTGTTTTTTAGTTTTCCTTCTAACAGCCAGACCTTTCTGCTGTAGGACTGCTGGAGGTCCACTCCAGACCCTGCTTGCCTGGGGATCACCTGCAGTGGCTTCAGAACTGTAATGGTTGCTGCCAGTTTCTTTTTCTGTTATCTTTGTCCCAGAAGGATACCTGCCAGATATCAGCCAGAGCTCTCCTTTAGGAGATGTCTCTTTGGATATTCAGGGATCAGGGAGTTGCTCGAAGAGACCATCTATCCCTTATTGGAGCTCAAGTGCTGAGTTGGGAGCTCCATTGTTCCATTCAGAGCTGCTGGGCAGGTACATTTATGTCTGCTGCAGTGGACCTCATAATCACCTTTTTTCCAAGGTGCTCTGTCCTGGGAAGGTGGGGCTTTATTTATAGGTTTCTGTCATGCTGCTGCCTTTTTTCAGAGATGCCCTGCCCAGGAAGGAGGAGACCTAGTTATAGTCTGCCAGGAGAGGCGTTGCTGAGCTACCCTGGGTTCTGCCCAGCTACTATGTGAACTTCCCTGCAGTTTTGTTTACAGAGGTATAGTTAGAACTACCTCAGTAATGGCAGTCTGCCTTGGTAATTGTGGACTGCCTCGGTAGTGGTGGACTGCCTCGGTAGTGGTGGACTGCCTTGGTAATGGCGGACACCCTTCCCTCAACAGAGCTGGACCATCCTGGGTGCAGCTGCACTTGCTGCAAAAGTCTCAATCCAAGCATTTCAGATTGCTGGGCGTGGGACCTGCCCAGCCAGATCATCTGGCTCCCTGTTTCAGCCCCCTTTTCTTCAGTTGAATGGGCAGCTCTTTCTCCCGGGCATTCCAGGCACCAGTTGAATCGGCTGCCCAGATTTGTATGAGTTTTTGTGCAGAGACCTGCTGCGCTGGCTGAAACAGCTGTTCTGGAAACTCATGGTCCTTTTCAGCCCAGGAATCTCCTGGTCTGTGGGCAGTAAAAACTCGTTTGGAAATGTGGTGATCACTCACCCTTTGCATTGTTCTCGCTGGGAACTGCACTCCAGAGCTGTTCATGTTCAACCATCTTGGATCCTCACAAGTTTGCTTTCTAATCTCTGGGAGAGTCTGAGTTCCACAGCAGTCATGCTTTGGCGAGAGCTTAAGTAGAGGAGGACGTCAGGGTTTTAGATAAAAGGGGCAACTGGAGGCAACTTAATCAGCCAGGAACCATCTAGCAGCCTGAATAAAAGGCTTCCCACATTTCTCAACTTCTTTTAAACTAAGTCAACACACAAAAGCAATTTTTATATGCCACCAACCATCAAAAAGCATAACTTGAAAATCATATTGACAGTAACATCAAAATCTAGGACATGTGTGGAGATATATATATATATATATATATATATATATATATATATATATATGTTTTGAATCTTACAGGCATAAAATTATCAAATTCTGATAAAGAACATTTTTCAAGACCAAATAGATACTTATCGTGCTCTTTGACAGGAAGATACTATAGTATAAAGTCGTCAACTATTTCCAACTCAGAATTTCCCAGAGTACCTTTTGGTAATTCCGTGCCTAATGATAACAGCACATGGGCAATTGCAACTACCTAGTCTTGAAAAGGACAAGGTAACCAGAAACTCAGTTCCCTCAAAGATAAAGGACTGGTTCACCCACCAAGGGAAACATCCAAGAGATGTGCTGACCAAGAGAAGTCTACCATGGGTGGTAAAGGAGGGAGATGATGACTATCAACTGATAGCCTCAGGAACAACTACAGCAGTAGGGAACTGGTACTTACTCCACCTAAATTTAAGCCTTTATTCTCCTTCTCTTTTTCAGGTACCTGTACCTTAAAACTTGAAGAATCAATGACAGCATAGAGTGAACATAGTGTGAGGCTTGAGTAGATCTGAAGGGTGCAGGGGGTTGCAGTACCAGATCCTAAAAAGGCTCCAGCCATATTGCCTCAACCTATCCTAGATGGCTGCTGTCAAGATGACTGCCTCCTATGTATTTCTTGGTGGTTGGCTGAAGGCATCGTCTTTAAAATACTTGGGACAAGCCTTAAGCAGAAGAGAGCTGCTGCCCCAAGAGTTGCTTTCAGCCAATTTAGGATGGTGGATAAATAACCCATATCCCCTTCTCCTTTAGTGGATAAGTCTGATGTGTGTTTCACACTATCTTTCAGAGTTCCCAATGAGAATGAGCCCATTTTCTCATTATGGTAATCTGCTTATAAATACTTGTTTTATTGGCTCTTCTTTCCAGGTCTCACTTTCTTACTCCTTCACAGTGCTTCCAGGTATCACCTCCCAGATAAGCTCCCTACATGCAAATCTTTGTCTTAGTATCTACTTCGGGGGGAGTTAAACTAAAACAAAATCTAAACGTCCATCAACAGTAGAAGAGGTAAATTGAGGTATTGTCATAAAATGGAATGGAATGCTACAAGGAAAGGGAATGAGCTCAACACATCAACATCATGTTGAATGAAAGAAGCAAGTCATACACAAAAATCCCTACACCTTGATTCTATTTTAAAAAATTATTTTAAAGGTCCAAACTAAACAAAATGTTACTTAATAATACATACTGCAAACCAAAAATAAAATTCTAAACTCCCCAACCAACAGAATGGACCCCTTTTTGGCCAAGGGGATCCCAGAGAAACCTGACAAACAAGTTTGTCAGGCCATGGTGGGAAGAAGGAGTCAGACCTGTGTCATTATACACTCCTCCCTTTAAAGTTTAGACACAACTGACCAGCATTAGCATTAAAACAGAGATCTTGAGAATGATGAAACAGACTCTTTGTAGCAGTCAGATACCGAATTCCAGCCTGACTTTGGTATAACATCATATGACAAATAGCAGGCCTGGAGGGAAATCAAAGTACTTAACCCCCAAATTTATATTTCTTTGACCCATATTGAAATAGCCCTGCAAAGCTGTCTCTTGTGGGGGAAATGTGCATTCTATAGAGAACCTCTTCCTCTTGCTAGGTCTTTTCTGCAAAGTATAACACCATTTAAGGTCCAATAAGAGACATTTTTTCGGAAGCCTTCTCCCTGAAGCCTTCATCTACATGAAAAGAACCTGGGCTTCCGCAACCTCTTCTTTTATCTTAACTCAATATTTATTTATGCTGACTTCAACTCTTCAGGCAGAGCTTAACTCTTTCAACCAATTGCTAAATAGGAAACCTTTGAATCCCCCTATGACTTGGAAGTTCCTCTGCCACCCAACTCCCCCACTGCTTCAAAATACCCCACTTTTCCTGGCTGAACCAAGGTATACCTTCCATGCATTGATTTATGTCTTTGCCTGTAACTTCGGTCTCCCTAAAACGTATACAATCCCAAGCTGCAACTGAAGCACGTTGGGCATATATTGTCAGGAAGGACCTCTTGAGGCTGTGTCACAGGTCATAGTCCTTAACCTTGGCAAAATAAATCTCTAAATTGATTGAGACCTGTCTCGAATACTTTTTGGTTTATGATACAGCATGGCAAAACCCAAAAGACAAGCAAGAGACTGATCCTCATAAAAGCCAGCCTAATGGTTGTCTCTGGGGAACAAAGAGAGCTTTTGAGGTATTGGTAGTTGGTAGTGTTCTGTTTCTTAACCTGGTTGTTGTGTATGCAAATGTTTGTTATCTTCTTATTCCTAAATTCATTCATATACTTCTTGGCAGTTTTTATGGTTTTCTTTAAACACAAGTAAAACGGGCACACAACCGGTCTACTCATTTTCTTTGCTGTGCAGCTTGGCATTGGGATTGGTGATTCTGATGATGAGCTAGGCTCCTCCTTCCTTGAAGGCTGTGTGGTTCTTCTTTGAGAAAACATTGTGAGCAATCTCAGCCCAGTAAGATTTTTTTGCACATCTGCAGCACATCCAGCTCCTTGATGTTAGATACCAATAACTTCCAGAAGCCACTGGGCAGCACGTGCTTTGTCTTCTTGCTGCTCCCATAACCAGTGTTGGGCATCAACTTCTAGCCCTTGAATCTTCTACATACCCTGTTGTTAATACCTCTGGGTCTCCACCAGTTGTACTTAATTTTAACATAGTGGTCTGTCCTGGATGAACCTCTTGGTCTTCCTTATGCCAATCTTGGGCTTCACGAGGGGTCAGAGTGTGGCCATGATGCTGTATAGGAGATGGCTGCCACTTTCATAGGCAGCATCACAGAAGAGACTTTATTTATATTTTGTGTATTTAATATGTTTCACAATAAACAATATTTAAATGCTGTCAAATTAAGTATGTGAAAAACGGAAGGAGCATTGCAATTGATCAACCAATAGATCATTAAGTATGAGGATTTTGCACTCAAATTGCTTTGCAAGTGTCTTTAAGTTTTCATTCCATTTTAATGAAACCAGAAATTGAAATCAGAAAATGCATTATGTATGTGATTCATGCAAGAAAGACTTCAGAGAATAAAACCATACCAAAAAGAAAGGCCTTGGCCCTAACATCAAAAGATTTGTGAATGCTGGCACATTATAAGATTTACATTAAAAATAAATTTTAAAATTATGTTTCAAGTGAAAAAATATAATTTTTATATATGTATGTATGTGTATAAATTATATGCATACATATATAATTCTGTTTAGCCCAATTTTATTTTTCTTTCTTAAATTAACTAACCAGTGACCAGTTCTATTCACATTATGTAAGAGGCCATCTACTCTGCTAAATGGTAAGGAAAAAAAGATTGTGTAGAGCTTTGTTTGGAAACTAATGGGAAGTGAAGATAGACTGGAAAAGAGGTTGTATATGTTTAAAAAATAAACTTGATTTTTAACATTTACTTTTGAAAAACATGAAACTTAAATATTAAGAAAGATTATCTCCTGTGTGAATGAATAGAACATTAAGTAATCTTCAAAGTAGGTTTTACTCATTACTCATTCATATACTAACCTAAAAGCAACATGTCACTTTTCAAAGAACTAACAAAAAAAGGATATATGAATAGTGAGAGAGATACAGACAGAGATCACCCCCATTTATGTATGTGTGTCTCCATTTGTATAATCCTGCCTTTCAATACTTACTGGAAAAATGAAGATTATTCTACATCTGGTCTTTTGGTTAAAGTTAGCAAGGCATTTTTGTTAATGTTTGGAGTGATCAGAAGGTTTGAAAGATGTCTTAATCCTGCTCTGAGTGTGCTAAAGTAGATGTCTTTTTTCATTTTACAAAATCAAATGAGAGTGGTGTTATGAGGATTAGAGTTTGACAATTCAACCCAAATGACTACTTTATTATGGAAAAATATTCTGTGTCCTTTCTTTAATCCAGAAAGTATATTCATAGAGAGAGCACTATAACTACACTAAAATAGAGTTGTAAATATTAAAATTAAAGGTTATAAGAAAAAACACAGCTGTTAAAGGGCAGTGACTGAGTGAATTCATTTGAGTGTTACATGTCTATGATGATGCAGATTATTCAAGATTTTTTCCAAAGCTCATTTCAAAGATTCTCACTTTAGCATTTCAAAGGTAGTAGATAATATTTTTTTAAAAAGTTTCACTTTTCTTTAAAATCAATAATAATAGGTTTTGAAAGCAAAATATGCAAAGGCTTATGAAATAATGTCTACCAGGGAGTTCTGAATGTCAATTGT
The DNA here is from genome assembly GCF_048565385.1 of Saimiri boliviensis. Lineage (NCBI taxonomy): Eukaryota > Metazoa > Chordata > Mammalia > Primates > Cebidae > Saimiri > Saimiri boliviensis. The sequence continues at coordinate 32,110,847 of NC_133454.1, read as the reverse complement.
GTGCACATATGTCTCAGCTCGGGCATAAAATATTGGCATGTTTCATAGCAGCTTTTCTTTCCTGAAGAAGTTATTTGCACTTGTGCAATGACATGAGCTCTTCATGTCATATGGAGAAAAACTGAAAATCTGGAAAAAAAAAAAAAAAAAAAAAGATACAGATTTGGATCTCCAAAGTTAACTGACCCTGGAAGTCAGTAAATAAGACATTGCATATGTCTATTTATTTTATTTTATTTTAGACTCAAAACATCTTAAGGCGTATTTTACCTCAAAGAAGCATGTTCAAATGACTTTAAGTTTTGAAGTTAAAAACATATAGTGCTCCATTCATAGAGTCCAGAATTTAAAAAGAAAGTTCAGTTAGCTCTGTCGCTTTTCCAGATATGATGCTTCTCTTCCCATTTCAATATAATGTCAGACTACTTTTTGAATTCTGTTATTCCTTTAGTAACGTAATTGATTTCAGACATTGCAGAGACTTGATTAGAGAGTTAGATTTTCCATCTCTCTGTATAGTTCTTTCTCTTGAAACTGTTTCTCAAAGTGTATTTTATGAAATGTTAGTTCTGGGCTTTGCAACACACATGCAAAGGCATTCCATTGTCAAGTTAGTTAGAAGGTACTAGAGCCCATTCTTAGAGAAATATAAAAGATATTGGTGTTTTGAAAGTTTTCTCTAGCAAACGAAACTGTTTAACTTATTTAGAAACTGGAATTTTCTAAGTTTATATGGCCTTTTTCACATAACCCTAATTGATATCTAGTGGTATAATTAGGCAAATGCTGTTCTATGTAGTTTATCCTAAGTGTATATTCTGGCTGGCCTTTAAATAATATTAATTTCTATAAAATGCAAACATTGATATATTTGTATTCGCAATAAAAAACTACTTTGTACATAATAGTTTAAAAACCAACATTTTACTGATTTGTCTTCAAGCTCAACACCACTCTTTCGAGAGATTACTTTTGTTTATTTGCTTTGCCTGACTAAAGTGACACAGAGACGGTACAAGTCTGAGGAGCACTTCCTCACATGACATGGGATATTTTTCCGGTAAAAACGGTATCAAGAAACTAAAGTTTTAACACAAGAGGCTAGAGTGGGGAAACACCTGACTTGCTGTGTTCACAGAAAGATTTTGGATCTGCGTGAATCGATAGCTATAGTTTAAATGACAGCATTCGAGGCTTAAGGCATAAAACAGGGTAAAGGAATACTTGTCTGTGTTCTAAGTGAATGTGGCTAAGGAATCTTTGAGAGAACTTCGTAGGACAAATGTAGGTGACATTTTCTAGACATTATATTCTACTTTTATTTGAAACCTCTGATTGTCTTTTTAAACTATTTCCTCCTTTTAACCTATATGGTCTTTTACTTTTTTACTTTTTTTTATTTTGAGACATAGTCTCACTATGTAGCCCAGGCTGGTCTCTAACCCCTGGGCTCAAGTGATACTCCCATCTCAACCTCCTGAGTAGCTGGGACTACAGGCTTGCCAGCTCACCCAGCTCGCAGGAGATACACTCCAAGAACCCCAGTGGCTGCCTGAAACTGCAGATAGAACCAAAGTCTGTATAAACTATGCACAGATTCCTTTTTCTTTCTTTACAATTTCACAGACAGAAGATTTGTTCTTACCATAGATCTTAGCAACCTCTGCATACAACTTTTTTCTTTCCTTATTAAGTCAAAAATGTTCACCTTTTCCCTTAAAGGAGGCACTTTATAGCTTCTCTTTGACATATCCAAGTCACCAGCGTCACTACTCTTGTACTTTGTGGCCACTATTAAGTAAAGTAAGGGTTACTGAACACAAACACTGAGATACCGTGACACGTGATCTGGTAACCAAGCCGGCTACTAAGTTACTAATGGGCAGGTAGCATAGACAACATGGCTATGCTGAACAAAGGGATTATTCACCTCTTGGGCATTACTCAGAAGAGCAAACAAGTTAAAAGTCATAAGTTGTTTATCCCTAGAATTTTCCATTTAATATTTTTGGACTGAGATTGACCGTGGGCAACTGAAACTGGAAAGCAAAACTGCAGATAAGGAGGAGACTTCTGTGTATCATTGATTTTTAATGTTTCTCTGTTCATTCCATTTTATTTCTATATCTCATTTTATCATCTAATTTTATTTTTCTTAACTTCTCACACTTTACATTGTTTGATAAATGCTTTTTTAAATTATTGTAGAGTCTTTTTATTGAAGAGTCCATCATACTTATTTCTTACTTCTTTCTGCTCTAGAAATCTGTTAAATGCCAAGCAACTAATAATAACAGAGGAAACTGAGGATTGTCCATATCCCAGGTAACGGAAGCTGGATGGATTTTGTCTCTGGCTGGCTCTGTAAGACCCTTCCAACTTTCCTGGAAAGACTCCAATTCCACCCTATTCCTTTTAGTGTTGAATTCTTTGACTCTACAAACTAATTATATTTACCTATAGAAAATTCATTTTAGCAGTGAAAAAAGTGCTATTTTTTATGGTAAGGTGAAAATAAGTAAACATTCATTCATCTATTCAATAGATATTTATTCTTGTGAAGAAGTGAAGTGAGAAGGTCTATGTTCAGGGGTCTCTCTACAACAACCACAACTTCAATAATTAACACTTAAAGTTTTCTCTGTATGATGAACACTATTAGAAGCATTTACATGTCCTAACTTATTTCATATTTTTTAAAACTATGTGATAGATATTATCATCACTTGTTTACAGAAGTAAAACTTGAAGCAAAAAGAAATTAAATAAATTTCTCAGGATCATATAGCTAGTTAACACCTCAGGATTAATTCCAGCAAGTAAACAATGGTTTTAAGCCTTCAGTTTAGGTTAAGAAGGCACAGTGTGTTCAAAACTAGACTTTTAAAATCCTCTTATCAATTGGTTTCCAAGTATCTATTTGATTCACCTTGGTTCAAAACAGTATTAAAAGAGGATCATTTGCATATACAAATATTAGTCCTCCCATGTTCATTACCCCCAATTTCTAAGTTTTATCCTGCCCTCCACAGCAGTTATACTAGTTTATCAAGTCACCCAGAGATGACAATTTAGGGAAATAAATATTCTTTATCTAAACTGGAGCATCAGCCTGAAATTCCCATCTCATCATCTACTCTATTGAATCAGCCTTGAAAATATGTCAGCCTTAACTATATCTTTTGCTCTTCTCACAGGCTCAAAATGGAGCCATTCTAAGCCATCTATTCATGCTTTCTTCATTCTAGAAATCATCTTCATTATAATTGGCTACCAAAGACAGGAATGAGTGACCTAGAAAATTCTCCTTACTCGTTATTTCTCTAGAGTTGTGGGATGGAAGATCAAAAGATTGTGAAGGCTCCAATGTAGTCCCATTTGCAATCCTCATATTCCTTGTACCTGAAGCTCTACCACCTAATGAAGGATCCAATTTGTTCTTTTGAGGACCTTATGCTTTCCTAATCCCATCTTAGAGCCTTTTTATATGTTAGGGATGTTGCAAGGATGTGAGCACATTATATACGTTAAACTATGTAACCTACAAGTCGGTTTCACCAGTTTCCATCTTTTCTCATGAGAACCAAGCCAAATTTAAGTTAAGATGGAATTTCTCACTTCAGGTTTTTAGAATGGTAGTGACTGTATCTTTTACTGAATTACTCATGTGAACAAGAAACCAAATTCTAATTATATCATAACTATTTGAACATCAGTGTACTAGAAAAGCAAAGAATTGGTATACTGTTTACTGTGCTTGCAATGCCCTTTCCTGCCATTCTTCAACCAGATAATTTATGCATATTAATTTCATGTATCAACTCCTCCAGGAAGCCTACTTCCACCTCTAAGTTTAGCTAATTATTCCTATCCAGTGCTTCCAGAGGATCCTGTACTTATTTCGGATCGTGTCCTCTGTTTTTAGTTTTTAAATTATCACAAGAAATAGTCATGTAAAATATGAAGTAATTTTACATGTTACTCTGTATCTTTCATGGAAAATTTCAGTGAGAAATTTTTTGTGTAATTCAATGCTATGAAGAGTTATTTCATCTGAACGACTCATGTGCTTCGTCCTTCCTGATTGTGAGAATGATATAACTGATTGTGTGTTTAATTTTATATATGGTTGCCGGAAAGCTCAGGGCCAAATTTTAAGATTCTATTAACATTGGTCTATTGGTCTAATCTTTGCTCTGGGTCTTTTATTCTTTTAATTTCATGTAGCTTTTGTTTGAGCCACTTTAAAACCTTTATGGAAAAGAGAGTTTCAATAAATATTTACCAAAATACAGTGTAGATGAAGAGGGTAACTATCCAGCAAATTCCTTTCTTCTATGAGTTATTAAGTCAAAAGTCTTTAATTAGTTTCTCTTGTTTAGTTTGGGTTTCTGTTTTCTAAGTAAATTGCATTAGTTTAGACTTGTTTGGATATTCCCAACAAATCTGCATTCAGTAAAGAATTGACTGATTACATCTTAAGCTATATTTCAAGGGTTTAATTAAACAAATTACAACATGTATGAGTCTGAAGAGCAACACTTCACAATCAACCCCTTCTCTGTTTTTTCCCTCTCAATTTTCCTATTCAAGTTTACCTATGTAAATGTTGCTGTCCTAGAAAACACCTATGTGAAGTCTACATATTTTGAAACTGTAACCCTAAAATGTGAGAGATAAAAAAAGAAGCATATTGTTGATGTTTCTTCTCTGCCATCAAATTACAACTAAGCATGTCACTGTTTTTTAAGCTTTCCTCTAACTTCGTGTCTTATTTTAAAAAATCAGTATTTCATTTGCCTTAAGACCTTTGGAATATAGGGATAGCATCTAAGAACATAGCACTGTGATTTTAGAGTTCAGTCTTTGAGATTTAAACACAGAGATCAAAGATCTCTATTCAGGTAATATAAAAAAATGTTGCTACTTTTTCTTCTTTGCATATAACCACACAAATACTATATTTTGAACTGGTAGGATATTATAAATCACAAATAATGTAAAAGCATTCCAAAGAAATGAATATACATTTTAGAACTAAATTTAGTCACATATTTTACCAAGAGAACATATTCTTCAGAAAGTCAATCACTCACCCAAAACATAGCCTCCATGAATATCATTTTCCCTTGTGATTCGATGACGGTCTCCTGAGCATTGTCAAATCAGATCGACAATTTTTTTGAGGCCAGTGTTGCTCACATCTATAATCTCAGCACTTTGAGAGTTTGAGGCAGGAGGCTTGCTTGAGCCCGGAGCTCGAGATCAGCCTGGGTAAAGTAGTAAGACCTCATCTTTACAAAAAATAAAAAGAAATCAGCCCAACATGGTGGTACATGCCTGTGGTCCCAGCTACTCGAGAGGCTGAAGTGGGAGGATTACTTGGGCTAGAAGGGTGAGGTTGCAGTGAGTCATAATCACACCATTGCACTCCAGCCTGGGTGACAGAGTGAGACTCTGTCTCAAAAAAAAAAGATGTTTTTTCCTGAAGAGGCACCTATGAAACATATTTATTCATTCATTCATTCAAATATATATTTATTAAATATCTACTTTGTGCCAAACTCTCTTATAGATGCTTGAGACATATCAGTAGGCAAAGTCAGCCAAGATTCCTTTATGGAGTTTACATACTAGCTAAGAGCTACAGAAAATGAACAACAGATATAATAAATATGTGCATTATAGGACAAGAAACAGTTGATAAATGATGTAAGAAACAATTAGAGAAGGATAAAGGAAATGAGTCCAGGGATGTATATAAATTTTAAAATAGGATATTCAAGTTAGGCCTGAAGAAGGATACATTTGAGCAAAGACTTAAAGGAGGTGTGAGAGCATTAACTAGGATAGAAAAGTTGTTAGCAAAGATATGTCAAACTCATCTGGCTATGGCAAGGGAAAATGAAGCAAAAAGAAGTTTCAAGTCATTTTGAACATGACTCGATTTTATCTTCAAGTATGAATATTTCAAAGAGATTGAAGACATGAGTTTTAGATTAGTTTTCAGCTCAAAACACAAACTTCAATTAAGTTCAAGGAGAGGTGGTTATCTCTTATTTTGTGTCATAACTTGGAGTAGAAATGCAGTAGATAACTTTGAAAGTATAAGCAACTTCATGTATATATTTTATATACAACATATTTTATATATCATATTTTATGTGTATATTTATTTTCTATATATCACATAAGTGTGATGTACATTAGATACCCAACATTAGACACTGAAAATAGGTACCAAAGCTCAACTGTTCATTCAACACTTTCCAGGTGATTCAATAGCAGTACATCAAGATGTATTCTCTTCCACAGCAATTTCATCCTTCCCTAGATGCTGGAAATCCTTTACTTACTTACCAGTGCTTGAAGCAGTATATCAAGCTGTCATGAAAATACCATGAATATGAAAGTAATTTTGATGAATCAAAGAAGGAAGGCAACATGTCCACAGCTGTGTTGTTTAGGAGCAGTGATCAAACGGAGACAAATTCATTTACTCAATGCAAAAGTGACAGTTGCTAGATTGAATCACAGTCATAGAGATTATTGCCTGAAACGATTAGATTAGCATACTCAAACACAAAGACAGCTTTTCTTTAAAAATTATTTCAAATAGCTCAGCCTGTTGACATTTTTTTAACCTATCTCCAAGGTCACCAGAAACAATGAGAGGCACTGGGGCCTTCAGTTACTACCAACATTTTAGCAATGCTCAATGCTCTGCTTTGCTTTGGTCTGACCTATGCTATATGTCTCTTTTTTAAAATGAATTTCATAGAGAAATAGTACACACAGAGCATGTGTAACTTACCAGGCACTATACTAGATGCTTTTCTATGTATCATCTCACTTATTTCTCACATTCCTATATGTGTGTGTGTAGTTATATGCACATAATGTAGGAATACGGAGATGGGGAAGAAAGAATATTAGCTGCATTTTACAGAAACTCAGAGAAGTTAAATGGTCTAAATTTACATGCTTGGGAAGTATTAGAGCCAGAATTCTACTCAGCGTTTCTAGTTCTTACTCAACAGAGACCACCGTAGTAACTTCTATTTGCATAGCATTTTACTGTTTGTAAAGTACATTCATATTTTGATTATATTATAACCTTAAAGTAGTTCTAATTATCTTGGTTTTCTTCACAATTCTCAGTCTATGGTATTGTTACAAATATTAAAACTCTGCAAAAAAGGCTGTAGCCAGATACCTCTGTGTGTGTGTTTTTGAGCTTTCATATAGCACACTTATGAGACAAACTAATTACATCTGCCTCTCTCTCATGAGGAAGAAAGAGGCTGCATTTTCAGTAAATACAAGAATACAAAGTATGGCAAATTATTTAATGTCTCTAAGAATGTCTCTTCAACTACAAAATAAGAATAATAATATAAACCTACTTCTGTATCTCATAGGGTTGTTGTGAAGATAAAGTGTGATAATACAATGTTTATAAAAGAGCTTGAAAATTGCTTATAATAATGCTTTGGTCTAATGATTGTTATTAAAGATCATTTATAGGTACCTTTATAATACATTTTCTTCTTGACTTTCATTTTTAGTTTCATTGCTTTTCAATATGCAAATATGTGCTTAATAGTAAAAGTTTATACGTACCAAAATATATAAAGTAGAATGCTAAAATTCCACTTTATACTCACCTTCTTCAACTAAACTAATTTTCCTTTCTGAGAGGTAAACATGATTATTAGTTTGACACTTGTCTTTAAAGATCTTTTAATAAGTATTTATACACACAGATTTTAGGGAATTTTTTTTCTACATATATATTAATCAAATAGTTTATTGGACAACTTTATTTTGTTTTCACAAGCAAAATGTCTTGGAGCTCCTGAGTAGCTGTGCAGTCATGCATTATTTTAAAATGGACAGTTAAGCTGTTTCCTTTGTATTTGTGTGGGGGGGGGTTGTGGGTGTGGGTGTGTGTGTCTATAATGAACACCCATCTCTTATTTATTTATTTATTTATTTATTTATTTATTTATTTCGAGTTGGAGTTTCACTCTTTCGCCCAGGCTGGAGTGAAGTGGCGCGATCTCCACTGCAACCTCCACAACCATGGTTCAAGCGAACCTCCTGCCTCAGCCTCCCAAATAGCTGGGATTACAAGCATGCACCACCATGCCTGGCTGATTTTTGTATGTTTAGTAGAGACGGGGTTTCACCATGTTGGCCAAGCTGTTCTCCAACTCCTCACCTCAGTTGATCCACCTGCCTCGGCCTCCCAAAGTGCTAGGATTACAAGTGTGAGCCACTGCGACCAGCCAAACACCCATCTTAATGCGCAAGTTAGAATATTTTACCAAGCTAGAATCCTGTTAAGTGCAATGTTGGGATCAAAAAGCATATTAGAAATTTGCACAGATATTGCCTGTGCCAAATAATGCATCCTCCAACAGTATATGAGTGTCTTTCTTTGAATGGTTGCAAACACTACTTATTGTAAGTCCATTTTCTCTATTTGCTCAGTAAACATGGTGTCATTACTATTTTAATTATTTTCCTTATTGGCAACAAGGTGAACTATATTTTAATTTGCATATTATTGGATAATTGCATTTTTTCCATGAAATATCTTTTTGTGTCCTCTGCTGAGTTGTTGCTTTTCCTATGATTTGTAGACACTTTATATAGTATGGTTATTTTCCTCTTTTTATTTTATATGTAATAAATATTTTCTTCCTGTCATCTTTATTTTATTTCTGTTTATGTTATCACTTACCAGAAACAAGCTTCATATATTAATATAGTCAAATCTGTTGGTCTTTTCCTTTTTGGTTTCTAGTTTTCTGACTTGTTTAAGGTTATTTCTTATCCAAAAATTATAAAAATAGTCCTCACATTTTATATTTATGCTTCTACTTTTCTATTAATTGTAGTAAATATAGTTAGATTTGTATCTCAAACTATCTATAAAAAGATAGTTTTGATTGATGAAAAAAAAAATCTATCTGGGCCAGGCACAGTGGCTCATGCCTGTAATCCCAGCACTTTGGGAGGCCAAGGAAGGCCAATTTCTTGAGCCCATCAGTTTGAGAGCAGCCAGGGAAACATGGTGAAACCCCATCTCTACTAAAAATACAAAAATTATCCAGGCCTGGTGGCGCATGCCTGTAGTCCCAGCTACTTGGGAGGCTGAAGTGGGAAGATTACTTGAGCCTGGGAAGTAGAGGTTGCAATGAGTAGACTTGGTGCCACTGCACTCTACCCTGGCTGAGTCTTGTCTTGAGAAAAAAAAATTAAAAATCTGTCTATCTTCTGTCTTTTTAATGTTGAGTGAAATAGAGAGCCAACACCATTTCCTGTTAAGTTCATTCTTTCCCCACTGATTTGAAGTCACTTAAACTATATAATTGATCCCCATATATATGTAAAACTTTTCTTGGATAGCTCTCTATTTTGCTCATTTTGCCTTCTAATGTTTCCTCATCTAGCTCTAATCAATGTGACTATATATATTCTGTAATTGAAATAATGGGTTACATGCTACTTATATTCTTGCACTTAAAACACCACAAACATTTATCCATGATTCTATACAGTTTTTCTAATCATTATTTGAATGGCTATAATTCATTATTTAAATGTACCTTATTTCTCTCCTATTATTGGGCATTTCTATTGTTTGTTTCTAAAGACAATGCTGTAATTAATATCTCATTGCCTCTCTCTTCTCTCTCTCACTCATTTTTGGGAGTAAATATTTAGTAAAAGAATAACTGGATAAATTGGTATGAATTTCCTTATGAATTTTGCTATGTTTTGTCTTATTACTAAGAGGATGGCTATAGTTTATAGTGTTCTCAGTAATATATGAATGTACTTATTTCATTGTGATCTTGTGTACACTGAGTGTTTTTTTATATTTAATAATTTAGTAGAATATTACCTCGAGACTCCCTCATTATTCTACATGGAGCTAGTCACCTCTCCCATTGTTCTGAATGCATTTTATTCATCTACATCACAGGCATATAATTATTGTTCATTAAATAATTTTAAAAATCTTAATTTATATTGTGAGTTTGAAAATTACCCATAATCTTTGATAGCTTCATGCCACTTTTTGTCAAATCATTATAATAATACATTGTGAACTGAGATAATTATTCACAATGAAGTCTCATTTTAGATGTTTACTTTTCTGGTTATCCATGGCTATATAACAAAACCACCCTAAAATTTAGATATGTAAAAGAACTATTTATTATGCTTACATATTTTTTTCTCTTGAGACAGAGTCTTACTCTTTCATCCAAGCTGGAGTACAGTGGTGCAATCATGGCTCACTGAGTCCTCAACCTCTCAGGCTCAAACAAGTCTTCCAGCTCGGCCTTCCAGGTAGCTGGGGACCATGGGCACACACCACCACACTTGGCTAATTTTTTAATTTTTATTTTTGTAGAGACAAAGTGTTCTATGTTGCCCAGGTTGGTTTCAAACTTCTGAGCTCAAGAGATCCTCCCATCTCAGCCTTCCAAAGTACTGCGATTACAGTCATGAACTGCCATAGCCACACAGCCACTCACATATTCTGAACGAGACACAGATGGTATAATTTTTCTCTGCCCTAGGACATCTGGAGCCTCAGTTGGATAATTTAAGTTTGATGGAGACTTGATGGCTGAGGACCAGAAATGTGAATGCTAGCTCACTCACATGTCTGGTAGCTGAAAGCGGATATTGGCTAGGACTTCAGCTGGTTGATGTTGGCTGTTAGCTGGAACGCCTACATATGACTTCTCCAAGTGACCTGATATTCCTCATGACATGGTCACTGTGTTCCGAGAGCGACTATTGCTCTGTCTAGAGAGAGAGAGAGAGAGACTGATAAAAGCCATATCTTTTATAAGCTAACCTCAGAAAACACAAAATATCACTTCTTTTAGTCATGGGCTAACCTAGATTCAAGGGGAGAGAACATCAATCCCATCTCTTGATGCAGATTTATCAACCTCACATTGTAAGAAGTAGAAGAAATTATATTTGTGTGGTGACTTTTTGAAAATATAATCTGTCATATTTACCACTGTAATCCAAATTTTTGTGAGTGGTTTTTAAGTTCTATTTTATTTATATAAATGTATAGGGAACCAGTGTAATTTTGTTACATGAATATATTACATAGTGGTGAAGACAGGGCTTTTAGTGTATTCATCACTGGAATAATAATGTATGTTGTACTTGGTATAATTTTGCGGTGTCCCCACTCAAATCTCATCATGTAGCTCCCATAATTTCCATGTGTTGTTAGAGGGACCCAGTGGGCGATGATTGAATCACAGGGGTGGGTCTTTCCCGTGCTGTTCTCATGATTGCAAATGGGTCTCAAAAGATAGATCCAATGAATTTCAAAAAACGGAAGTTCCTGCTTTTTTTGCTGGTTTCTTCCCATCTTCATAAATTTATCTACCTCTGGTCTTTGAAGTTGGTAACTTTTGGATGGGGTCTCTGAGTGAATGTCCTTTTTGTTGATGTTGAAGCTATTTCTTTCTGTTTTTTAGTTTTCCTTCTAACAGTCAGGCCCGTCTGCTGCAGGACTGCTGGAGGTCCACTCCAGACCCTGCTTGCCTGGAAATCACCCGTGGGGGCTGCAGAACAGCAAGGATTGCCGCCTGTTCCTTCCTCTGGTAGCTTTCTCCCAGAAGGGTACCCGCCAGATGTCAGCCACAGCTCTCCTATATGAGGTGTCTCTTAGGATATATGGGCCTCATGAGGAGGAACCACTTGAGGAGGCAGTCTGTCCGTTTTCAGAGCTCAGGTGCTGTGCTGGGAGCTCCGTTTCTCCCTTCACAGCTGCTTGGCAGAGACGTTTAAGTCTGCTGAAGTGGAACTTACAATCTCCCCTTTGCCCAGGTGCTCTGACCTGGGAAGGTGGGCTTTATTTATAAGTCTCTGATGGGCTGATGCCTTTTTTCAGAGATACCCTGCCCAGCAAGGAGGGAGTCAAGTCACAGTCTGCCTGCAGAAGTATTGCTGAGCTGCCACAGGCTCTGCCCAGCTGCTGTGTAAACTTCCTTGTGATTTTGTTTACACAGGCAAGGTTAGAATAGCCTCGATAATTGTGGATACCCCTCCCTCCACCAAACATAACCTTCCTAGGTCAAGCTCAAACTGCTGTGCTGGCTGTGAAAACCAGAATGCCTCTTCTCCTCCAACAGATCACAACTCCTTACCAACAAGGGAACAAAACTGGATGGAGAATGAGTTCAATGAATTGACAGAAACAGGATTCAGAAGGTGAGTAATAACAAACTCCTCTGAATTAAAGTAGCATGTTCTAACCCAATGCAAAAAAAATAAGAACCCTGAAAAAGGGTTAGACAAAATACTAATTACAATAACCAGCTTAGAGAAGAACATAAACGACTTGATGGAACTGAAAAACACAGCACAGGAACTCTGTGAAGCATACCCAAGTCTCAATAGCCTAATCAACCAAGCAGAAGAAAGGATATCAGAGATTGAAGATCAACTCAATGAAATAAATTGAGGAGGCAAGATTAGAGAAAAAAGAGTGAAAAGAAATGAACAAAGCCTCCAAGAAATATGGGATTATGTGAAAAGACCTAATCTGCATTTGATAGGTGTACCTGAATGTGATGGAGAGAATGAATCCAAGCTGGAAGACACTGTTCAGGATATTATCCAGGAGAACTCCCCCAACCTAGCAAGCCAGGCCACCATTCAAGTCTAGGAAATACAGAGAACACCACAAAGATATTCCTCAAGAAGAGCAACTCCAAGGCACATAATTGTCAGATTCACCAGGGTTGAAATGATGGAAAAAATGCGAAGGGCAGCCAGAAAGAAAGGTCGGGTTACCCACAAAGGGAAGCCCATCAGACTCATAGCAGATCTCTCAGCAGAAACCCTACAAGCCAGAAGAGACTGGAGGCCAATATTCAACATTCTTAAGGAAAAGAACTTTCAACCTAGAATTTCATATCTAGCCAAACTAAGCTTCATAAGTGAAGGAGAAACAAAATCCTTTATGGACGAGCAATTGCTGAGAGATTTCATTACCACTAGGCCTGCCTTACAAGAGCTCCTGAAGGAAGCACTAAACGTGAAAAGGAACAACCGACACCAGCCACTCCAAAAACATACCAAATTGTAAACAGCATCAACACAATGAAGAAATTGCATCAACTAACAAGCAAAGTAAACAGCTAGTAACAAAATGGCAGGATCAAATTGACACATAAAATATCAACCTTAAATGTAAATGACCTAAATGCCCCAATCAAAAGACACAGGCAAATTGGATAAAGATTCAAGACCCATCAGTGTGCTGTATTCTGGAGACCCATTTCATGTGCAAAGACACACATAGGCTCAAAATAAAGGAATGGGGCAAGATTTACCAAGCAAATAGAGAGCAAAAAAAAAAAAAAAAAAAAAAGCAGGGGTTGCAATTCTAGTCTCTGATAAAACAGACTTTAAACCAACAAAGATCAAAAGAAACAAAGAGGAGCATTACATAATGGTAAAGGGATCAATGCAACAAGAAGAGCTAACTATTCTAAATATATATGCACCCAATACAGGAGCTCCCAGATACATAAAGCAAGCTCTTAATGACCTACAAAGAGACTTAGACTCCCACTCAATAATAGTGGGAGACGTTAACACTCCACTGTCAATATTAGATTGATCAACGAGACAGAAAATTTAACAAGGATATCAAGGACTTGAATGTAGCTCTGGACCAAGTAAACCTAATAGACATCTACACAACCCTCCACCCCAGAACCACAGAATATACATTCTTCTCACCACCACATCGCACTTACTCTAAAATTGATCACATAATTGGAAGTAAATCACTCCTCAGCAAATGCAAAAGAATGGAAGTCATAACAACCAGTCTCAGACCACAGTGCAATCAAATTAGAATTTAGGATTAAGAAACTCACTCAAAACTGCACAACTACATGGAAACTGAACAACCTGCTCCTGAATGACTACTGGATAAATAATAAAATGAAGGCAGAAATAAAGATGCTCTTTGAGACCAATGAGAATGAAGACACAACATACAAGAATCTCTGGGACACAAGGGTTTAGAGGGAAATTTATAGCACTGAATGCTCACATAAGAAGTGAGGAAAGATCGAAAATTGACACCCTGTCATCACAATTAAAAGAACAAGAGGAGCAAGATAAAGCAAATTCAAAAGCTAGCAGAAGACAAGAAATAACTAAGATCAGAGCAGAAGTGAAGGAAAATAATTAAGATGAGAGCAGAGCTGAGGGAGACAGAGACATAAAAAATTCTTCAAAAAATATCTATGAATCCAGGAGCTGGTTATTTGAAAAGATCAACAAGATAGATAGACCACTAGCCAGACTAATAAAAAAGAAGAGGGATAAGAATGGAATAGATGGAATAAAAAATGATAAAGGCGATATTACCACCAATTCCACAGAAATACAAACTACCATCAGAGATTACTACAAACACCTGTATGCACATAAACCAGTAAATCTAGAAGAAATGGATACATTCCTGGAAACTTACACCCTCCCAAGACTAAACCATGAAGAATTTGAATTCCTGAATAGACCAATAACAAGGTCTGAAGTTGAGGCAGCAATTAATAGCCCACCAACCAAAAAAAGTTCAGGACCAGATGGATTTACACCACAATTCTACCAGACATACGAAGAAGAGCTGGTACCATTCCTTTTGAAACTATTCAAAACAATACAAAAAGAGAGAATCCTCCCTAACTCATTTTATGAGAACAATATCATCCTGATACCAAAACCTGGCAGAAACATAACTAAAAAAGAAAATTTCAGGCCAATATTCGTGAAGAACATTGATGCAAAAATCTTCAATAAAATACTGGCAAATTGAATCCAACAACACATCAAAAAGCTTATCCATTATGATCAAGTCAGCTTCACCCTGTAGATGCAAGGCTGGTTCAATATACTCAAATCTATAAACATGATCTGTCACATAAACAGAACCAAATACAAAAACCACACAATTATCTCAATAGAGGCAGAAAAAGCCTTCAACAAAATTCAACAGCCCTTTATGCTAAAAACTCTCAGTAAACTAGGTATCAGTGGAATGTATCTCAAAATAATAAAAGCTATTTATGACAAACCCAAAGCTAATATCATACTGAATGGGCAAAAACTGGAAGCATTCCTTTTGAAAACTGACACTAGACAAGAGTGCCCTCTATCACCACACCTATTCAACATATTCTTGGAAGTTCTGGCCAGAGCAATCAGGCAAGAAAAAGAAATAAAGGGTATTCAATTAGGAAAAGAGGAAGTCAAATTGTCTCTATTTGCAGATGACATGATTGTATATTTACAAGACCGCATTGTCTCACCCCAAATCTCCTTAAGATGATAAGCAACTTCAGCAAAGTCTCAGGATACAAAATCAATATGTAAAAATCACAAGCATTCTTTTACACCAATAACAGACAGAGAGCCAAATCATGAGCAAACTCCCATTCACAATTATGACAAAGGGAATAAAATACCTAGGAATACAACTAACCAAGGATGTAAAGGACCTCTTCAAGGAGAACTACAAACCACTACTCAAGGAAATAAGAGAGGATACAAACAGATGGAAAAACATTCCATGCTCATGGATAGGAAGAATCAATATCGTGAAAATGGCCATACTGTCCAAAGTAATTTGTAGATTCAATGTTATGTCCATCAAGCTACCATTGACCATCTTCACAGAACTGAGAAAAACCACATTAAACTTCATTTGGAACCCAAAAAGAGCCTGCATAGCTAGGACAGTCCTAAGCAAAAAAACCCAAAAAACCAAACAGACAAACAAAAAAACTGTAGGCATCATGCTACCTGACTTCAAACTACACTACAAGGCTACAGTGAATAAAACAGCACATACTCATACCAAAACAGAGATAAAGACCGATGGAACAGAACAGAGGCCTTGGAAGTAATGCCACACATCTACAACCATCTGATCTTTGACAAACCTGACAAAAATAAGCAATAGGGAAAGGAGTCCCTGTTTAATAAATAGTATTTGGAAAACTGGCTATCCATGTGCAGAAAGCTGAAACTGGATCCCTTCCTTACACCTTATACAAAAATTAACTCCAGTTGGATTAAAGATTTAAACATAAGAGCTAACACCATAAAAATCCCTAGAAGAAAACCTAGGCCATACCATTCAGGACATAGGCATAGGCAAAGACTTCATGACTCAAACACCAAAAGCAATGGCAATGAAAACTAAAATAGACAAATAGGATGTAATTAAACTTAAGAGCTTCTGCACAGCAAAAGAAACAATCATTAGAGTGAAACAGCAGCCAACAGAATGGGGAAAAGTTTTTGCAATCTACCCATCTGACAAAGGGCTAATATCCAGAATCTACAAAGTACTTAAACAAATTTGCAAGAAAAAAACGACCCCATCAAAAAGTAGGCAAAGGACATGAACAGACACTTTTCAAAAGAAGACATTTATGTGGCCAAAAAGCACATGAAAAAATGCTAATCATCACTGGTCATTAGAGAAATGCAAATCAAAACTACATTGAGATACCATCTGACGCCAATTAGAATGGCAATCATTAAAAAATAGGCGGGTGTTGAACAATGAGAACACATGGACACAGGGAGGGGAGCACTACACACTGGGGTCCATTGGGGGGAAATGGGGCGGGGGGGTGGGGAGGTGGGAAGAGATAGCATGGGGAGAAATGACAGATACAGGTGAGGGGACGGAAGGCAGCAAACCACACTGCCAAGTGTATACCTATGCAACAATCTTGCATGTTCATCACATGTACCCCAAAACCTAAAATGCAATTAAAAAAAAAACATTAAAAAAAAAGTTGCATGAGAAGTGAAAAAAAAAAATATGGAGACAACAGATGCTGGAGAGGATGTGGAGAAATAGGAACACTTTTACACTGTTGGTGGGAGTGTGTAAATTCGTTCAACCATTGTGGAAGACAGTGTGGTGATTCCTCAAGGATCTAAAAACAGAAATACCATTTGACCCAGCAATCCCATTACTGGGTATATATGTACCCAAAGGATTATAAATTATTCTGTTATAAAGACACATGCACATGTATGTTCATTGCAGCACTGTTTACAATAGCAAAGACTTGGAACCAACCCAAATGCCCATCGATGATAGACTGGATAAAGAAAATGTGGCACATATACACCATGGAATACTATTATACAGCCATAAAAAGGATGAATTCATGTCCTTTGCAGGGACATGAATGAAGCTGTAAAGCGTCATTTTCGGTAAAATGACACAAGAACAGAAAACCAAACACCACGCTTTCACTCATAAGTGGATGTTGAACAATGAGAACACATAGACACAGGGAGGGGAACATCACACACCAGGGCCTGTTGGAGGGTGGGAGATTTAGGGGAGGGATAGCAGGGGGTGGGGGCATTGGGGAGGGGTAACATGAGGAGAAATACCTTATGTAGGTGACAGGGTGATGGATGCAGCAAACCACTGCATGGCATGTGTATACCTATGTAACAATCCTGCACAATCTGCACATGTATTCCAGAACTTAAAGTATAATAATAACAAAAAAGAAAATTATTTATCTAAAGGTGGAAACAACAACAACAACAAAAAAAAACAGAAACAACAACAACAAAAACTGGGAGTTTCTCTCCACAAGCGTTTTTTTTTGGGGGGGGCAGGGGAGGGCTGCCAACCACATATGATGTGTTTTGCCCCTCCTTGCCTTCTGCTGTGATCATGAGGCCTTTCCAGCCAAGTGGAAGTGTAAGTCCAATTAAATCTTTCTTTTGTAAACTGCCCAGACTCAGGTATGTCTTTATCGGCAGCATGAAAATAGACTAATACAGTAAATTGGTACCAGTAGAGTAGGCATTGGCTGAAACGATACCCGAAAATGTGGAAGCGACTTTGGAACTGGGTAACAGGCAGAGATTGGAACAGTTTGGAGGGTTCAGAGGAAGACAAGAAAATATGAGACGTTTGGAACTTCCTAGAGACTTGTTGAATGGCTTTGACAAAAATGCTGACAGTGAGATGAACGATAAGCTCTAGAGTCTAGGCTGAGGTGGTCTGAGACGGAGGTGAGGAACTTGCGAACTGGAGTAAAGGTGACTCTTGTTATGTGTTTGCCCTAGAGATTTGTGAAACTTTGAACTTGAGAGAGATGATTTAAGGTATCTGGTGGAAGAAATTTCTAAGCAGGAAAGCATTCAAGAGGGGACTTGGGTGCTGTTAAAGGCATTAAGTTTTACTAGAAAAGTAGAGCGTAATAG
This sequence comes from Saimiri boliviensis, assembly GCF_048565385.1. NCBI lineage: Eukaryota > Metazoa > Chordata > Mammalia > Primates > Cebidae > Saimiri > Saimiri boliviensis. The sequence continues at coordinate 32,092,520 of NC_133454.1, read as the reverse complement.
CTCAGAAAATGTGTAGCCTGACAACTACCTACATAAGAAAAGCACCTTCACAAGAATCAAAAACCAGAAAGGAAATCCGGACCAAACTCAGCTGACGCCTGCCCATGAAGGGAGCATTTATAACAGCCCCAGCCAGAAGGGAATGACCCACCCAGTGGTTAGACCTTGAGTCTCTGTGAAATTAGTGCTGCTTTTCCTCTCAAGGAAGTCTCTGCATTCACTTTTTAAAATTGATTCTCACAGACTTTTATAATAGCCACATATATCTGGTCTTTCTGAGAGCTGTCATAGAGACTGCCAAATTTTCTTTCTATTCTTTATTCTGTTAAAAAGCCCTCCACCCCACTTTTCATTAGGTCTTTAAAAAACAAAACTGCCTTCTTAAACCTTTGAATGAATTTAAACTTTGTATCTTCCATTCACTCTGCTTCTCACTGCCACCCAGTCTCTAATGAGGAGGGTTATCTTAAAATAAAGGTATGCGAAGATTTGAAACAGAGTTCTAGTTGATTTCTTGCTTTATTCTGTTCATCTTAAGGATGCTTGTCTAAGCAAACTTTGGGAAAAAATATTATTTTTCAGAAGAAAAATGAAACACTGTAAGTGTACAAGGAACAAGAGTACTTTTGTATTTTACTTCTCTGCAATTGCTACATTTGAACATTATTACTGACTTTTTTCCTTTAAAGGAATACTGCAATGAATTGAATGATTAAAGGAAACTTTTCAGTTGGAAAAAAAAAATGTTTAGCCATTTATGGTGTTATTTCGAGCCTAACAATGCGATAGAAAAGAAAATCCCATTTTTCTTGGAGAAATTCAAGCTGGCTACAGAAATTTGCATAAGTAACCAGGAGCCAAATGTTAATCACCAAGACAATGGTGAAAATGTCTCCAGGATACATCAGAGGACTGGACTTCAGAGCAACCTCTTCCATCACAGGTACAGAGACTTAGGAGAGAAAAGTGCTTCTGTGGCTGGGCGCAGGGTCCCCATGCTGTGTGCAGCCTAGGGACTTGGTGACCTGCATCCCAGCTGCTCCAGCTGTGGCTGAAAGGGACCGATACACAGCTCAGCCTGTGGCTTCAGAGGCTGCAAGCCTCAAGCCTTAGAAATTTTCATGTGGTCTTGAGCCTGTGAGTGCACAGAAGTCAAGAATTGGGGTTTGGAAACCTCCATGTAGATTTCAGAAGATGTATAGAAATGCCTGGTTCAGAGAGAATTTTGCTGCAGAGGTGGCGTGCTCATGGAGAATGTCTGCTAGAACAGTGTAGAAGGGAAAGGTGGGGTCAGAGCCCCCACACAGAATCCCTATTGGAGCACTGCCTAGAGGAGCTGTGAGAAGAGGGGCTACCATTCTCCAGGCCAGAGTGGTAGATCCACTGACAGCTTACATCATGTGTCTGGAAAAGCCCCAGATACTCGATACTACCCTGTGAAGGGAGCCAGGAGGGAGGCTGTGCCCTGCAAAGTGACAGGGGTGTAACTGCCCAAGACTATGGGAACCCACCTCTTGCATTAGCATGACCTGGGTGTGAGACATGAATCAAAGGAGATCATTTTGGAACTTTAAAATTTGACTGCCCTGCTGGATTTCAGACTTGCATGGGGCCTGTAGTCCCTTTGTTTTAGCCAATTTCTCCCATTTGGAATGGCTGTATTTACTCAATGCCTGTACCCCTATTGTATCTGGGAAGTAACTAACTTGTTTTTGATTCTGAACTTGGACTTTTGAGTAACGCTGAAATGAATTAAGACTTTGGGGGATTGTTGTGTTGGGAAGGCATGATTGGTTTTGAAATGTGAATATAGGACATTTAGGAGGGACCACGCATGGAATAATATGGTTTGGCTCTGTGTCCCCACCTGAATCTCATCTTGTAGCTCCCATAATTCCCACATGTTGTAGGAGGGACTTGGTGGGACATGATTAACTCATAGGGCAGGTCTTTCCCATGCTGTTCTCATGATACTGAATGGTTATTATTATTACTTTTTGGCCTGCTGCCATCCACATAAGATGGGACTTGCTCATCTTGCATTCCACCATGATTATGAGGCCTCCCAAGCCATGTGGAACTGTAAGTCCAATTAAACTTCTTTCTTTTGTAAATTGCCCAGTCTCAGGTATATTTTTATCAGTAGTGTGAAAATGAACCAATATAGTACTCATTAAGTAATCTCTCATTTTGCGTACCCCTCCCACTCTCTCACCCTTCTGATTTGCCATTATCTATTATTCTACACTCTATGTCCATGTGTACACATTATTTAGCTGGTCCCACTTGTAAGAGAGAACATGCAATTTATTTGGCTGATTTTATAAAATATATTTACAGATTCACTGGCCCTTGAATATAAAGATTCACGTCTACATTTTTACTGCAGTTCTGTTTGGCCATTTATGGTGTTATTTTGAGCTACTCTATCATCTTTTATTTTGTACTCAAAATAATATTAAACAACATTCAGATGATACTCTAGTTTCTGCTCTGTGCTAGTGAGATCTATTTTGTTTTTCACTTCGCTTATAAGAACACATGACCTGAATTTCAGTTCTATACCAATTTATGGTCAGTGTCAGGCTGTTTGGTCAAATGTTCAAATGAATAGAAGAAATAATACTGGAGGACTAGTAACAAGGAAATGTGAGGAAGAGGTTGGAGATGGACATCTTGGAATAGACCCAGAGTGTGAGGAATTTGTGTTGTATGTGAATGGACACTTAGTTACCCATGAGAGAGGAGGCTCTCAATAATCCGATGACACTATGTCCTGTTTTGTGGATGTTAGTGGGTCTCTTTTCTCAGCCACCCCAATACTTGCTCAATGAGCTTATAGACAACCTGGCTATGATGGCAAGAACTGAGCTAAAGAGGTTTAATTAACTCACAGTTCTGCATGGGTGGGGAGGCCTCAGAAAACTTACAATCATGGCAGAAAGTGAAGCAAAAGCGGGGACCTTCTTCACAGGGCAGCAGGAAGGAAAAGTGAGTGCAAGCATGGAAAATGTCAGACACTTATAAAACCATCAGATTTCATGTGGACTCACTCACTATCATGAGAACATCATGGGGAAACTGCTACCATGATCCACTCACTTCCCACCAGGTCCCTCCCACGACATGTGGGGATTATGGGATTACAATTAAAGATGAGATTTGGGTGGGGCCACAGCCAAACCATGTCAAACTGCTATATCCAATGATAAAAGGCAATGAAACATTACAGCAACACAATACAGGCAGGAATTCTAATATGTTCATATGTTTCTGCAAACAAAATTTAGATTATCTAAAAAGGCAAAGAGCAGCAACTAGCTGAGGTAATAAAGGAGGATAAAGTGGACAAGATAGGAGTTTTGGAAGAAAGAATTATAAGCAGCAATCAATGTCTTGGTGATAAACTGCAAAAATGAGGCCTATTTTTCTTCTTTGTACTGTTATGTCTATGTTTTCCTCATTCATTTCTCTCTCTTCTCTCTATTGTTTTATATAGTATGACTGATTGATTTTATTATTCAATCATATTAGTATTAGTTTTCAATGCCATAGTATCCTTGGGTTACAGGATATTATGTCAGGGTTGTGATTTAATTAGAAAAGGAGTAAACATCATTCAGAGATAGATACAGACACTGATGACATTTTGGGTTTCTCCTTTTATAGAAACATGTTTTTATCTCAATAATGAATAGTTTCATTATGACTGGAAGCATATGTTGTTGCAATTATTACTTAGAAGTTTAAGTATCAGTAGAATGGTGTTTATGAAAGTAAAATAGCCAGGCTGGGTGTGGTGGCTCTTGCCTGTAATCCCAGCCCTTTGGGAGGCCAAGGCAGGCAGATCAAAAGGTCAAGAGATCGAGACCATCCTGGCCAACACGGGGAAACCCTGTCTCTACTAAAAATACAAATAGCTGGGCATGGTAGCACACACCTGTAGTCCCAGCTACATAGGAGGCTGAGGCAGGAGGACCACTTGAACCCAAGAGGTGGAGGGTGCAGTGAGCCAAGATTGTGCCACTACATTTCAGCCTGGTGATAGAGTGAGGCTCTGTCTCAAAAAAAAAAAAAGAAAAGAAAAAAGAAAGAAAGAAAATGAAAAAGCCAAAGGGATGAACTGTAGTGGAAACTAGGGAGGTGGGAAAGCTACAAAATACATTTTTCAGACATCCTTAGATATAAAATTATGAATATAACATCAGTTCTATTAATTAGATGCATTGTAAAGGGAAGTGGTGGCCATGCTTTTAAATCTTATGGATATATTACCAGAAGTGAGATTGCTGGATCATATGGCAGATTCTATTTTTACTTTTTGTATTAAATAAAATAAAATTTACCATCATAACCATTTTAAAGTATACAGTACAGTAGTGTTAACTATGTGTACCTGTGAAAGCTGTTAGAATCAAAATGGAGTCACCCTGAAAAATAGAGCTGAGGAAGGCCATGAATATATCCACAAGAATTAAAAGCATGGGCACTACTTCCCTTTTCAATAATGATCCAGACGTTGCACACCTATATTTGGCTCCTCTCTGATTGACCAGGACTTTGTCATAGGCTACACCTACTGCAAGAGAAGCCTGAAATACAATGTTTAGGTAAGTTTTTGTATTTGTTTTCTATTGTTGTATAATAAATGAACACAACCTTAGCAGCCTAACACACATTTATTATCTCATAATTGCTGTGGATCATGAGTCTTGGCAAGATTTGTATGCATGATAACAAAATTATCACAAAAGACTGTAAAAACTGCAAACATGCACAAAGGCCATCCCAATCTTGCACAAAAAATACTTCCGTGAAAACATCTGCCCAGCAACTGCCTGTCCAAACTCAGAATGATGTTATTGTTGTTGATCTTTGTAGCCAAAGACGTTATCTCAAAATAATTATGTAATCTTCCTTATCTTTTCTTCTTCTTGTCTTTCTTTTTTTTGAGACAGAGTCTTTCTCTGTTACCCAGGCTAGAGTGCAGTGGTGAAATCTTGGCTCACTGCAACCTCTGCCTCTCTGGTTCAAATGATTCTCATGTCTCAGCCTTCCCAGTAGCTGGTATTATAGGCATGTGCCACTACGCCCAGCTATTTTTTGTATTTTTAGTAGAAACAGGTTTTCGCCATGTTGGCCAGTCTGGTCTCAAACTCCTGGCCTCAAGTGATCCAACTGCCTCAGCCTCCAAAAGTGCTGGGATTACAGACAAAAGCCACTTCACCTGGCCTCTCCATATTTTTTCTTTAAAAAGCTTTGTCTTTCTTTACCTCCTTGAATTTGTACATAGTTTACTGTGGCATGCCTATTCTCGTTGCACTTCCCTGTTCCCAAGTAAATATTATTTCCTTTTATGGAGTTTCTCTTTGTTATTTATGCTGACACATCTTATTGTGCAATGTCTCTAGAACTTTTTCATCTTGCAAAACTAAAACTCTATACCCACTGAACATCAACTCCCCTTTTGCCCTTCTCCCAGCCCCTGGTAACCACCATTCTATTTTCTGGGGTTTTTTAATTTGTTTGTTTGAGACAGTCTTGCTCTGTCACCAGGCTGGAGTGCAGTGGCAAGGTCTCGGCTCACTGCAACCTCCGCCTCCTGGGTTCAAGCAATTCTTTTGCCTCAGCCTCCCCAGTAGCTGCAGATGTATGCCACCATGCCTGGGTAATTTTTGTATTTTTAGTAGAGACAGGGTTTCACCCTGTTGGCCAGGATGGTCTCAATCTCTTGACCTCATGATCTGCCTGCCTCAGCCTCCAAAAGTGCTGGGATTACAGGTGTGAGCCACTAGGTCTGGCTTTTTTTTCTTTCTTTCTTTTTCCATGAGACAGAGTCTTGCTCTGTCACCCAGGCTGGAGTTCAGTGGCACCATCTGTGCCACTGCAACCTCTGCCTCCCCAGTTCAAGGGATTCTCCTGTCTCGCTCTGCTGAGTAGCTGGGATTACATGTACATATCACCATGCCTGGTTAATTTTTGTATTTTTTAGTAGAGACAGGGTTTCACCATTTTGGCTAGGCTGGTCATGATCTATTTTCTGTTTCTAAGAGTTTGATTATTTGAGATACTTATGTAAGTATAATCACACAACATTTTTGTATATGCCTGACTAGCTTCTTTAACTTAGTATAATGTCATCCAGGTTGTCTCAAATGGCAGGATTACCTTCTTTATAAAGGCTGAATTAAATATTCCATTGTATGTATGTACCACATTTTGTTTGCCGCTCATCTGCCAGCACCTCTTGTCTATGATGCACAGTGCTGCTGTTAACACAGGTGTGCTTTCAGTTCTTTTGGATACATATCCAGATGGGAGATTGCTTGATCATATGGTTGTTCCATTTTTAATTTTTTTAAGAAACTCCCTACTGTTTTCAATACCAGTTTCACTGTGTAAAATTCTACTAACAGTGCACAAAGGGATTATAATTTTTTCCATGTACTCACCAACACTTGTACTTTCTTGTTTTCTTTTTTTTTCTTTATAGTGCCCATCCTAATGAGTGTAAGATGATATCTCATTGCAATTGTACTTTGCAATTCTATGATAATTAGCTATATTGAACATCTTTTCATATGCTTGTTGGCCATTCATATATCATCCTTTTTTTTTTTCTTGAGAAAGAGTCTCGCTGTATTGCCCCAGCTGGAGTGCAGTGGCATGATCTCAGCTCACTGCAACCTCTGCCTCTCAGGTTCAAGCAATTCTGCCTCAGACTCTCATGTAGCTGGGATAACAGGCTCCAGCCACTACACCCAGCTAATTTTTGTATTTGGGTAGAGGTGGGGTTTCACTATGTTGGCCAGGCTGGTCTTGAACTTCTGGCCTCAGGTGATCCACCTGCCTCGGCCTCTCAAAGTGCTGGGATTACAGACATGAGCCATTGTGCCTGGCCCATTTGTGTACCATCTTTGGAGAAATGTATAATCAAGCTGCCCATTTTTTAATTGGATTGTTTGGTTTTTGGTTATTGAGTCATATGAATTCTCTATGTATTCTAAACATTAACTTCTTATCAGGTATATAATTTGCAAATATTTTCTTCTATTGTGTATGTTGATTTTTCACTCTGTTTATTGTGCACAAAAGGTTTTAAGTTTGATTTGTCTCTTTTTGCTTTGGTTGCCTGTGCTTTTGTTGTTATAGTCAAGAAATCTTTGTCAAATATAATGTCATGATGCTTTTCCTCTATGTTTTTTTTCCTAGTTAAGAGTCCAACTTCATCTTCTTCTTCTTTTTTTTTTTTTTTTAATCTGGATATCCAATTTTCCCAACACCATTTGTTCTTTCCCTGTTGAGTGGTCTCAGCACCCTTGCTGAAAATTATTTCACCATACATACAAGGGTTATTTCTGGACTGTCTATTCTATTCCATTAGTCTACATGTCTGTCTTTTAATAGCACCATTCTGTTTTGATTGCTGTAGCTATGTAATATGTTTTGAAAACAGGAAGTATGGGTCTTCCAACTGTTTTTTGTTTTTGAAATTGTTTTGGCTATTCTGGATCGCTTGAGATTTCATCAGTATTAGGGTGAATATTTCTACTCCTGTGAAAAATGCTCTTGGATTTTGATAGGCATTGCTCTGAATCTATAGATCACTTTGGGTAATATGAACATCTTAATGATACTAAGTATTCCAAAGCATGATCACAAATGTCTTTCTCTTTATTTGTGTCTGCTTTAATACCTTTCAACATTGGTTTGTTTTCAGTATACAAATGTTTAATCTCCTCAGCTAGTTAAAATATTTAGTTTTATATTTAATATTAATTTTAATATTTAATATTAAATATTGTAATATTTTAGATATTAAAATATTAAATATCTCCTTGGCTAGTTAAAATATTTCGTTAATTCCTAAATATTTTATTCTTTTCAGTAGTGTTGTAAATGGAATTGTTTTCCTAATTTCCTTTTCAGATTGTTCATTACCCATGTACAGAAATGCAAAACATTTTTGTATGTTTTGTCATGCAACTTTGCTAATTTCATTTATTTGTTCTAACAGTTTTTTGTTGTTTTGTTTTCCTTGTGTTTTTTTTTGTTTGTTTGTTTTCTTGAGATGGAGTTTTGCTCTTGTTGCCCAGGCTGGAGTGCAATGGTGTGATCTTGGCTCACTGCAACCTCTGCCTTCCAGGTTCAAGCAATTCTCCTGTCTCAGCCTCCCAAGCAGCTGGGATTACAGGCATGCACCACCGTGCCTAGCTAATTTTTTGTATTTTTAGTAGAGGCAGGGTTTCTCCATGTTCGTCAGGCTGGTCTTGAACTACTGACCTAAGGTGATCCACCCACCTCAGCCTCCCAAAGTGCTGGGATTACAGGCATGAGCCACCACACCCGGCCTGTTTGTTTGTCTTTTGAGATGGAGTGTCACTCCATTGCCTAGGCTTGAGTGCAGTGGCACAATATCAGCTTACTGCAGCCTCTGCCTCCCAGGTTCAAGCAATTTTCTTGCCTCATCCTCCCAAGTAGCTGGGATTATAGGTGTGTTCAACCACACCTAGCTAATTTTTGTATTTTTAATAGAGATGAGGTTTCATCACCTTGCCCAGGCTGGTCTCAAACTCCTGACTTTAAATGATCCACCCTTATAGGAAATAAGATAAAATAAAAGGTTCCTTCTTAGTTCATTACAAATAGTTTCCTCAAAGGTTAATTTGTTTTAGAGCTTTCGCTAATAATCTTAAAGTAGCTGTTAGTCATAATGAAGAAATAAGTGTATCCAGTGTTCTTAGTTTGTACACTTTAGCCTAGCTAAATATTTGCCCAGACATGCCTGGACAAGCCCAGGCATGGCTTGTTTCCCTTCCTTATTTGGAAATGTTATTGTTTCTCTAAGCATTCCTCAAGTTACTTCCTCTTTCCTTTGTTCTCCTCTGCCTTTACCTCTTTAGGAAAATTTTGTTAGCCAACTGGGTGCAGCCTAGACTGTGAAGTCTAGTTCCAGCCAATGGAATCAGAAGACAGCAGTAGGGCAGATGCATTGGACATAAATGGCCCTACCTCCTTTGTTCAGGGTCCTCTTGTGGCAAGATGGCAAACAGGAACACCCTTTCTGCAGAAAGTAAAGTTACCTTGCTGAGAAAATTAAATTTATATTTGAGTGCAATTTATATATTCTTTTGTGGCACTGAAAATTCATATATAACAACTTGGGGGCTTGTCCAGGATTGCCATTTCCCTCTGGAGTGGTTTCTGGTCCTCTCTCATGAGTAGGCATCACACTGCCTCTTTGCAGTGGCCTTGGGGGTAGAGAGCAGGGTCCCACTGGTGCAAGGAATAAACCCAGATTCTCAGCAACAAAGTGGAAAGAGATTACAAACCATAGTGATGAGGGGCCTCGGCCAGGCAACCTTGTGCATGAGCCAAGGTAGGAAACATTGCAATGGGGCAACAAAGTACTTCCTTGGTGGTCAAATTCTGGAGCGTGGAGTGCGAATGCCAATGAATGTCGTGTTGTTTGTGTGAATGGTGACAAGTCCTACTGCTGAGGAGTGACCAAGGAGAACAAATGAGAAGAGCATAAGGGACCCTCAGAAGGAGGAAGGAAGGAAACAGGGCAACCTCCCAGGACAGCAAAGGCAAGAAATTCCTAGCTTGAGGAGTTCAATCTTCTGTAACCTTGTTTTTACAATGGAATAGGCAAGGGATTCCCAGCTTGGGGTGTTGAGCCTTCCATAAACAGAATAGGCAAGAGATTCACAGCTTGGTGGGTGGGGAGGCGATGGTGGTTGGGCCTTCTGAAAACAAACAAAAAATGGAATAGGAGAGAGATTTCTAGCTTGAGGTGTTGAGTCTTCCTTAACAAATGATAAAGTATTGCTGATTTATTTGGAGTCAAGAACTGATCCTCTGCCCAAAATTTGGGTCAGATGAGGATTAGGTCTGTCAACTCTTAATGTATGTCAACAACAAATGTCTTGTCTCATAAGAAGAAATAAACTATGCTGTCTGTTGGTAGCAGGGGTCAGTTCTCCTCTACCCATTAAGAGAAGAAAGGAAAACAAGAGTAAAGTCAGGAGCAGTCTAACTTAAAAAAGGTGGAGCTTTTACCTGTGAGCAATCTACATGAAAACAGGACCCTTTAGGCCATCTCTTCTCCTATCTGACTCCAGCTCCTGCTCCTTCCATCCCCAGGACACTGCCTCTTCCTCCCCAAGCCACAGCTGCTGTCCCGAACCCAACCCAGAATTTCCTACTCTCTTGTATAACTGAGGCTCTTGGGAGCTAGCGTCTCAAAGGCCTGATCATTGCCAGCTGGAGTCTTCTTCCTTGAAGAAAGGGCTCCGACGGGAGATAGAGTAATGCAAAAGATATATTCAAAGTTTTCCTTTCCCCTATTCTTACGAGGAATCAGCTTCAGCTCCAAAGATTTTTTTTTTTTTTCCTCTAAAGGAGATGCCTTGAGGAGGAGGCACAGTTAGTTTTGTGAAGCCTCAAGGAGGAGGTGCGGTTGGTTTGGGGAATGCTCCCTTAAGTGCTTCTAAGGTCCGGCGTCTAAAGAGAGAACTTAAGCCATTATTAGATGACCCTGATGGGGTAGCAGAACAGATTGATCAGTTTTTAGGCCCCCAGTTATATACTTAGACTGAGTTAATGTCCATTCTTAGTATTCTCTTTTCAAGGGAAGAAACAGTAGATGTAGAAAGCCAGAGAGAGAGAGAGAGAGACAGAGTCAGAGAGAGAGAGAAACAGAAAGTCAGAGAGAGAGAGAGAGAGAGAGAGAGAGAGAGAGAGAGAGAGACAAAGACAAAGAGTAAGAGAGAGAAAGAGAGAGTCAAAGAGAGAGAGAGAAGGAGGCAAAGAGAGAAGGAGAAACAAAGTAGATTAGGAGGAAGAGAAAGAAATATTAAAGTTATAGATATAAGAATACTCCTTTAGTAAGGAAAGTTGTAGAACAAAGTTAGAAAGTTAAGATTGTCTGTGATAGTTGTGAAAAATGTTATAAAAATAAATTTATGCAAGAAAATTATAATTTTTGTTTTGAAACTTTAAGCAAGTTTTGAAATGTTAATTGTAAAAGAAATTCTGTGTGTAAAAATATTAGCTAAAGTATCATCCAGCTTTTCCATAACCTGGACATTAAAATAAAAGCACAACAGGTTTTTTTTTCTTTAAGCACTAACCTACCCTTTAACAAAGATTATAGACGGTCTCTTAGCACAGGCACCACTCCTAGAAATCCAGCACACCAGCACCAGCCCGGAGACCACTCTATCTTGTGCTACTAACCACCAAGACTGCCATTCATACAGCAGAAAAGAGATGGACACATCACATCCGAGTCAAGAAAACACCATCACCGTTAGAATCGTGGTCTATTGTTCCGGGATCTGACCCTACCAAGTTAAAGCTAAGAAAACTTATCTGTCTATCTACCTTTTCTTTTTCTTTTCTTCCCCTTAACGACTCCTATCTTATTATTAATATGATTAGATCTGGCTCACCTCAGGTTGTTGCTTTTGATGTCTGTTTAGTTATGCCTTGTAAGGATTTGCATAACCAAGGACAGCTTGCTGCTTCAGAAGGATGTCTCTGTTCCTCTTAGACTTCCTCTGATTAGGAAGACATAATGAGTTCCTCTAAGGATACTAGTAATCCAAGGAATAGTAGCTGTATTAATTGGTAGGAATCAGACTTTTGTCCCTCTAAAACAGAATCTCTATGTTCTGCTTAGTCTAATGTCATATGGAACACTAAAGGTTTAAGATAGACTGCTTCCACAGGTCTTTGTCAGTCCTTAAAATTATATATCCATTTGACCAAAGGAATTAGTCCTTTTAACTGTCAATATAACTAGTGTAATCCTATGAAGCTTACTATTGTTATTGCAGCATCTGAAAACTCTTCCCTTTCATTAAGTCATGTTTACGGTATAAGAGTCGACATTTCAGGAAAGGATCCTAAAGAAATTATTGAAATATACTTTATTGCTCCTTCAGCCTCTTAATAGCTTAGTTCCCTTCCTTATTTGGAAATGTTTTTGCTTCTCTAAGCATTCCTCAAGTTACTTCCTCTTTTCCTTTGTTCTCCTCTGCCTTTACCTCTTTAGGACAGTTTTGTTAGCCAACTGGGTACAGCCTAAACTGTGAAGTCCAATTCCAGCCAATGGAATCAGGACACAGCAGTATGGCAGATGTGTTAAGATATAAATGGCCCTGCCTCCTTTGTTCGGGGTCCTCTCATGGCAAGATGGCAAATAGGAGCATGCTTTCTGCAGAAAGTAAAGTTGCCTTGCTGAGAAAATTAAATTTATATTTGAGTGCTACTTCTTTTGTGGCACTGAAAATTCACATATGACAACCCAGCTTGGCCTCACAAAGTGCTGGGATTACAGCCATGAGCCACTATGCCCAGCCGTTGTTGTTGTTTTGTTTTTCAGACAGGGTCTCTCTCTGTTGCCCAGGTTGGAATGCAGTGGCACATAACAATTCACTGCAGCTTCAACCTCCTTGGCTCAAGTGATCTTCCCATTTCAGCCTCTTGAGTAGCTGGAACCACTAGTGTGCAACACCATGCTTGTTGAATATTTGTATTTTTTTGTAGAGATGGGGGTCTCACCTTGTTTCTCAGGCTATTCTTGAACTCTTATACTCAAGCAATCTTCCCAATTCAGTCTCACAAAGTGCTGGGATTACGTGTGTGAGCCACCATGCTTGGCCCTAACAGTTTTATTGTGGAATTTTTAGTGTTTTTACTTATAAGATAATGTCACCTGGAAGAAGAATAATTTTGCTTCTTCCCTTCCAATTTCAATAACGTTTATTTATTCTTCTTGCCTAATTGCTCTAGCTAGTACTTCTGATATTATACTAAGTAGAAGTGATTAGAGCAGGCATCATTGCCTTGCTTCTGTTCTTAGAGGATAAGCTTCAAGTCTTTCACCACTAAGTATGATGTTAGATATGGGCTTTTCATAAATCTTCATTATCTTGATGTAATTTCCTTCTATTCCGAGTTTGTGGGTGTTTTTATAACGGAGGGCATTGACTCTTGCCAAATGCTTTTTCTGCAATGTATTACTTTGATTTTTTCTTTCTTTCTTTCTTTCTTTCTTTCTTTCTTTCTTTCTTTCTTTCTTTCTTTCTTTCTTTCTTTCTTTCTTTCTTTCCCTCTCTCTCTCTCTCTCTCTCTCTCTCTCTCTCTCTCTCTCTCTCTCTCTTTCTTTCTTTTTGAGACAGAGTCTTATTCTGTCACCCAGGCTGGAGTGCAGTGGCATGATCTTAGCTCACTGTAACCTCCCCCTCCTGGGTTCAAGCAATTCACCTGCCTCAGCCTCCCAAGTAGCTGGGATTACAGGCATGAGCCACGGCGCCCAGCTGATTTTTTTTATTTTTTGTAATTTTAGTAGGAAGGGGGTTTCACCATGTTGGTCAGACTGGTCTTAAACTCCTGACCTTGTGCTCTGCCCATCTCGGCCTCCCAAAGTGCTGGGATTACAGACGTGAGCTACCCTGCCCAGCCTACCTTGATTTTCATATGTTAAACCAGTCTTGCATTCAAGGAATAAACTCCCCTTGATTATGAAATATAATCCTTTGAATGTGTTCTTGAATGTGGTTTGCTGATATTTTGTTAAGATTTTTGCAACCATGTTTATTAGAAAATGTAGTTCACCAGGTCTGTAGTTTTTGTGTGGTGTCTTTGTCTGGCTTTGGTTTCAGGGTAAAAATGCTGGCATCACAGAATGGGCTTGGAGGTACTCTTGTCTTCAACTATTTTGGAAGCATTTCAGAATTAGTGTTAATTTTTCTTGAAATGTTTGATAGAATTCACCAGTGAAGCCATCTGATTTTGTGCTTTTCTTTGTTGTTGGTGGGGGAGGGGTCTTTGATTAATTATTCAGTCTCTTCACTCATTAATTATGTATTCAGATTTCCTATTTCTTTATTATTTACTCTTGGTAGGTTGGTGTTTCTAGGAACTTACTAATTTCTTCTAGGTTATCCAATTTTTTGGCTTACAATTGTTCATAGTACTCTCTTATCCTTTTTATTTCTTTGGTATCACTTGTAATGTCTCTTCTTTCATCTCTGATTTTAGTTGAGTCTTCTATTTTTTTCTTTTTCTTTTTTTCTTTTTTTTTTTGAGATGGAGTTTCACTCTTGTAACCCATGCTGGAGTTCAATAGTGCGATCTTGGCTCACGGCAACCTCTGCCTCCTGGGTTCAGGCAATTCTCCTGCCTCGGCCTCCTGAGTAGCTGGAATTACAGGCATGCGCCACCATGCCCAGCTAATTTTTTTGTATTTTTAGTAGAGACGGGGTTTCACTGTGTTGACCAGGATGGTATCGATCTCTTGACCTCGTGATCCACCCGCCTCGGCCTCCCAAAGTGCTGGGATTACAGGCTTGAGCCACCGCACCCGGCCCTCTATTTTTTTAGTTAATCCTTGTGCTATTGATTTCTAGTTTTATTCTCTTGTTATTGGAAAATATACTTATTACTGGAAAATCATACAGATACTGTATGATTTCTATATTCTTTAATTTTTTAAGACTTGTACTGTGACCTAACATATGGTCTATCCTGGAGAACATTCCATGTGCACTTGAGAAGAACACATTCTGCTGTCATTTAGTGGAGGGTTTTATGTCTGTCTGTTAGGTCCAGTTGATCTGTACTATTGTTCAGGTCTTCCATTTCCTTATTGACCTTCTGTCTTGTTGTTCTATCCATTATTGAAAGGGAATTGTTAAAGTGCCCTACTATTATTGTGGTGCTGTCTATGTCTCCCTTCAATTCTGTCCAATTCTGCTTCAAATATTTAGAATCTCTGAGGCTTAATATGTAAGTATTTATAGTTGTTATATCGTCTTGCTGAATTGAGCCTCATTATTGTGTAACAGGCTTCTTCATCTCTTATAACAGTTTTTGGTATAGTCTATTTCACCTAGGACTAGTAGAGGCACCCCTGATCTCTTTTGATTACCATTTGCATGAAATGTCTTTTTTGCATCCTTTCACTTTCAGACTATGAATGTAGTCTTAAAGTAAGTCTCTTCTAGATGATATATACTTGTATCTTGTTCTTTTAATCCATTCATCCAATCTATGTCTTTGATTGGCAAGTTTAATTCATTTACATTTAAAATGATTACTGATAGGGAAGGACTTACCATTGCCATTTTGTTGTTTTCTGTGTTTTGTAGACTTTTTTCCCTTCTTTCCTCTTTTACTGCCTACCTTTATGTTTCATTGATTTTTTTTATAGTTATATGCTTTGATGTCTGCTCTTTTTGTGTATGTTCTATAGATATTTTCTTTATGAATACCATTACAATTACATAAAATGTATTTAAATGATAGCATTCTATTTTAAATAATAACCTCAATCATATACCAAAACTCTGTTTCTAGCTCCACTCCACCCCCACTTTATGTTACTTATATTACATTACATCTTTATATATGGTAAACCCATTAACATAGATTTATAGTTCTTAAAATGTCTTTGTAATTTAAATGCGATGCATCGAAAATACAGTGGGACAGGTTACCATGTTTGTTCATATATGTACCTTTATGGAAAAAGTTACGTTTTCATATGGCTTTGTATTGCTGTCTACAATCTTTTCATTTCAACTTGAAGGACTCTTGTTAGCATTTCTTGTTCTAGAGGTAATGAATTCTTTCAGTGTTTATTTACCTGAGAAAGTCTAAATTTCTCCATAATCTTTGAAGAATGGTGTAGCCAAACACAGTGTTCTTCTTTGACAATATTTTTCCTCAGCACTTTGAACATATCATCTCATACATTTATGGCCTGTAAAGTTTCTGCTGGAAAATCTGATCATCTTATAGATACTCCTTTATATGACAAATTGCTTTTCCTTCCTGTTTTCAAGATTCTCTCTTTGTCTTTGATTTTAGACAATTTGAGTATACTGTGTGTGGGGTGATTCCTTACTGAATTTATCCTAGTTGAAATTCTTTGACTTTCTTGAATCTTACTGTTCATTGTTTCTTTTGATGTGGGAAGTTTTCAGCCAATATTTCTTCAAATAATCTCCTTGCCTCTTTCTCTCTCTTTTCACCTTCTTTAATTTCTATAATGCATATATTGATCTACTTGATAGGGTCCCATAATTCCCTTATACTCTTGAGATAGTTTGGATATGTGTCCCCTCTAAAAATTATGGTGAAATTTAATTCACAGTGTCAGAGGTAGGGCCTGGTGGGAGGGCTTTGGGTCATGGGGGAAGATCCCTCATGGTTTGGTGCTATCCTTGTGATAGTGAATAGGTTCTCATGAAATCTGATTGTTTGAAAGTGTAGGCACCTCCCCCCTACTCTCCCTCTTGCTCCCATTTTTGTTATATGAGACCCCTGCTCCACCTTCACTTTCTGCCACAAGCAAAAGCTCCCTGAGGTCTTCCCTGAAGTGAAGCAGATGTGCACAATATGATTCCTGTACAGCCTGCAGAACTGTGAGCCGATTAAACCTTTTTTCTTTATAAATTACCCAGTCTCAGATATTTCTTTATAGAAATGCAACAACAGCCTAATACAGCTTTCTTTACTTTTCTTCCTGTTTTTCTTCTAGCTTTTCTGACTCAATGGTTTCAAATGACCTGTCTTCAAGTTCAATAATTATTTCTTCTGCCTGATCAAGCTTGCTGTTCAATTCCTTTAATGAATTTTCAGTTGTTTTTTCCAGCTCAAGAAATTTTTTCCTTTTTAAAAAAGCTTCTATCACTTTGTTGATACTCACATTTTGTTAATTCATTGTTTTTGTGATTCATCTATTGATATTCTGTATTAGCTCATTGAGCCCCTTTTTTTTTTTTCAATTTTATTTATTAATTTTTTTGAGATGGAGTTTCACTCTCATTGCCCAGTCTGAAGTGCAATGGTGCTATCTTGACTCACTGCTCTGCCTCCTGGGTTCAAGTGATTCTCCTGCCTCAGCCTCCCAAGTAGCTGGAATTACAGGCAGGGGCCACAACACCTGGCTAATTTTTTTGTATTTAGTAGAGACAGGGTTTTACCATGTTGGTCAGGCTGGTCTCAAACTACTGACCTCAGGTGATCCACCTATTTTGGCCTCCCAAAGTGCTTGGATTACAGGTATGAGCCAGTGTGCCTGGCGTCACTGAGCATCTTATAACAGTTATTGTAAATTCTTTTTCAGGCAACTCATAAATCTGAATTTCTTCAGAGCTTGTTTCTGGAGTTGTATTTATTTCTTTGGTTGGGCTATGTTTTATACTTTATTTTTATGATTTGTAACTTTTTTTATGGGATTTAAAAGAAACAACTATTTCTTTCAGTCTTTGCATATTAGTTTTGTGCAAGAGAAGACCTTGACTAATCAGCTGGGCTGGAAGTTCTAGGACCTTTAACATCTTTTCTTATCTCTGGCTTCTTTTGGTGTCTGCCTGTAGAAATGCAGCTATAACATGCTGCTCACCTCTATTACAGGCTCCAAGCTCTGGCATCAATACCATCAGTGGTCAGAGTCGGGCAAGACCAAAACCAGCCCCAGAAAGGCCAAAACATTTTTCTTTAAAAGTCCTCCTTCTTGCTTTCATCCACAGGAATAAGCCCTAATAAAGAGCATGGAGTGTTCCCCACAACTGTTGCTCCACAATATGCCTTCTAGGGAAAGGATAATAAACAGGTATGCCAAATGCTATAAATTTTTCTACCCTTTTCTCTGGAATCCCCTCTTGGTTTAACCTGCTTTAACTTCTCAACTGATCTCTAAAATTCTCACACAGGTTTTCTTGTCTGTACTTTTGTTTTGTTTTGTTTTTTGAGACGGGGTCTCATTTTGTCACCCAGGATGGAGTGCAGTGGCATAATCACGGCTCACTGCAGCCTTGACCTCCTGGGCTCAAGTAATCCTGCTTTCACAGCCTCCCAAGTAGCTGGAACTACAGGCACATGCCACCACACCCAGCTAGTTTTTTGTATATTTTGTAGAGGTGGGATTTTATCATGTTGCCCAGGCAGGACTCAAACTCTTGGGCTTAAGTGATCCACCCATCTTAGCTTCCCAAATGCTGGGATTACAGGAGTGAGCCATTGTGCCCAGTTTGTACATTGTTTGTAAGTCAACATCTGTGTGGGTAAAGAAGAGCCTACATCTTCCAGTTTATGGATTGTTTTTAAGTTGACATCTGTGTGGGAAAAGAAGAGCCTGAATCTTCCAAGTCTGGCCTCTTGTTGACATCACCCTATTTTAAGTAATATTTCATTTAGAATTTCGTTCATGTTTATATATGTTCACAAAGGAAAGGCCTATGTGAAACAGACCTCATAAAACGGGTTCAGCGGCTTTCTTTTTCTGTTTCTTAATAATTCATAATCTGTTAAGACTTGATCCATAAAAATATTTGAGGAAGAGGTTTTTATTATTTTTTTAAACTTTTTTTTTCAATTTCTTATTTAGTAAATTTTGGCATGTTTCTCTTTCAAAACATGTATTTATTTATTTATTTATTTAAGATTATAAACATTTGGTGTAAAGATGTCCATAAAATTATTCTATTTTAATTATTTCTCCCTGGTCATTCAATGTGTTTATCATTTTCATTTTCTCTCCTTTCTTTCAAGTTGATACGTAAGATTTGTACATATCTATGGGGCACATGTGATATTTTGCTGCATGCATAGAATGTGTAATGACCAAGTCAGAGTAGTTAGAGAATCCATCACCGTGAGTAATTACCATTTCTATGTGTTGAGAACATTTCAAGTCCTCTGCTCTATTTTTTGTTTTTTTGAGATGAAGTATCATTCTGTCATCCAGGCTGCAATGCAGTGGTGCAATCTCAGCTCACTGCAACTGCCTCCTGGGTTCAAGCAATTCTCCTGCCTTAACCTCCCAAGTAGCTGGAATTACAGGTGCTTGCCACCACATCTGACTAATTTTTGTACTTTTAGTGGAGATGGGGTTTCACTGTGTTGGCCAGGCTGGTCTCAAACTCCTGACCTCAAGTGATCCACTTACCCTTGCACTCCCAAAGTGCTGAAATTATGTGAGCCACTGCGCCTGGTACTCAGTAACCAACTTCTCTTCATCCTTCTTCTACACAGTCTTCCTAGCGTCTGGTGTCCATCATTCTACTCTCTACTTCCATGAGATTGACTTTTTGAGCTCCCGTATATGAGAGATGTTGAACATGTGATTTTTGTCTTTCTATGCCTAGCTTAGTTCACTTAACATAATGACCTGTAATTCTATTTATGTTGCTTCAAATGACATGATTTCATTCTTTTTATGGCAGAATGGTATTTCATTGCATATATATTTTTTCTTTATTCATTTGACCATTGATGGACATGTAGGTTGGTTCCATGTCTTTATGACTGTGAATAGTGCTGCAAAATAAACATGGGGTGCAGGTATCTTTTTGACAACTAATTTATTTTCCTTTGAATAAACACCCAGGAATGGGTAATGGTGGATCATATGGTAGCTCTATTTTTAGTTTTCTTTTTTCTTTTCTTTTCTTTTTTTTCAGAAATCTCCAGACTGTTTTCCATACTGGCTGTACTAATCTACATTCCCACCAACAGAGTATAAGAATTCCCTTTTCTTCACATCGTCACCAGCAACTGTTTTCTATCTTTTTGACAACAGTCATTCTGACTGGGATAAGATGATATCTCACCGTGGTTTTGACTTATATTGTCCTGATGATTAGTGATATTAAGCATTTTTTCATATACTTTTTGGCTATTCTTGTGTCTTCCTTTGAGAAATGTCTGTTTATGTCCTTTGCCTCTTTTTTTTTTTTTTTTTTTTTTGAGACAGAGTCTCACGGTCTCCCAGGCTGAAGTGCAGTGGTACACTCTAGGCACACTGTGACCGCCACCTCCCAGGTTCAAGGATTCTCCTGCCTCAGCTTCCCGAAGCTGGGATTACAGGCACCTGTCACCATGCCCAGCTAATTTGTTTGTTTGTTTCTTTGTATTTTTGGTAGAGGTGGGATTTTGTGCTGTTGGCCAGGCTGGTCTTGAACTCCTGGTCTTGAACTCCTGCCCACCACTGCTTCCCAAAGTGCTGGGATTACAGTCATGAGCCCCTTTGCCTTTTTTTTTTTTCTTTTTCTTTTCTTTTCTTTTTTTTTTTTTTTGACAGTCTTACTCTGTTGTCCAGGCTGGAGTGCAGTGGTGCAATCTTGGGTCACTGCAACCTCTGCCTCCTGGGTGCAAGACATTCTCCTGCCTCAGCCTCCCAAGTAGCTGGGATTACAGGCATGTGCCACCACACCCACCTAAGTTTTTTACTTTTTAGTTGAGATAGGGTTTCACCATTTTGGCCAGGCTGGTCTGAAACTCCTGACCTCAAGTGATCTGCCCACCTCAGCCACCCAAAGTGCTTACAGGCATGAGCCACTGTGCCCGGCCTGCCTATTTTTTAATGAGATTATTTGTTTTTATACTGTTCAGATTTTTTAGTTCATTATATATTCTAAATATTATTCTTTTGTCAGATAGTTTGCAGATATTCTCTGCCATTCAACAAGTTGTCTCTTCACTTTGTTTTTTTTCCTTACTGTGAAGAAGTTTTTTACTTTAATGTAGTCCCATTTGTCTATTTGTGTTTTTGTTACCTGTGCTTTTGATGTTTTAGCTGTAAAACATCGCCTAATGTACTGAAGTATTACCCTAATATTTTATTGTGGTTATTTTACAGCTTTAGGTGTTACATTTTAGTCTTTAATCCATCTTAAGTTGATTTGTGTATGTGGTAAGATACAGGGGTCCAGTTTTACTCTTCTGAATGTGGATAACCAATATTCCTAGCACAATTTATTAAAGAGATTATCCTTCCTCTAGTGTAAGGATAATCTTGATGTCTCTCCAAAGTCAGTTGGCTGTAAATGCATGTATTTATTTCTGGATGCTCTCTAATGTTTCTTTGGTATGTGTGTGTGTTTTTATACCAATACCCTGCTGTAGGTATAGCCTTATATTTATTTATATTTTGAAGTCGGATAGTCTGATGCCTCCAGCTTTGTTCTTCTTGCTCAGGATTGCTTTTGCTATTCAGGCTGTTTTTTTAGTTTGATGTGAATTTTAGAATTTTTCTTCTTTTTTTGTGAAAAAGGACACTGATATTTTGATAGACATTGAATTGAATTTGTAGATTGCTTTGTGTAGATTGGTCATTTTAATAATGTTAAATTGTTCTGTTCCATGACCATGAAATGTCTTTCCATTTGTTTGCATCTTCTTCAATTTCTTTAATCAGTTTTATAGTTTTCTTTGAGGAGGTCTTTCATTTCCTTGGTTAAACTTATTCCTGTGGGTTTTTTTTTTTTTTTTTTTTTGTAGTATTTGTAAATGGGATTGCTTTCTTGATTTTTTTTTTTTTTTTTTGGCCATTTCATTATTGATGTATAGAAATGCAACTAAGTTTGGATGTTGATTTTGTATTCTGCAACTTTATTATCAGATCTCAACAGTTTTTTGGTGTAGTATCCACACATGAACTGTTGTCAGTCTATGATGAGATAAAGGCAATATGAGAATAAATGTTTAGAAAGTTTTATGAAACGTTCATGGAGTAGTGTCTGTTAAATCTAATAAACAATTTGGCCTTGTATTTTGCATACCTTTTACTTAAATTTAATTTTCCTAGTACAGTTATTTCTTAGTATCTTCAGGTTATTGGTTTCAGGAGCCCCAACAATAGCAAAATCTAAGGATGCTCAAGTCCCTTATATAAAATGGCACACTATCCACAAATAACCTATGTATATCCTCCTGTATACTTTAAATCGACTCTAGATTACTTGTAACATCTAATACAATGTAAATGTTATATAGTTGTTACACTGTATTATTTTCTATGTGTATTATTTTTATTGTTAATTTTTACAATTTAAAAAAATTTTTCAATCTGTGGTTGGTTGAATCTGAGGACATGGAACCCATGGGTATAAAGGGCCAACTGTAATTAATTTTTCTTATATTTTAAAAAGGTATTGGTTGGTGATGGTTTAGAAATTAAAAAAAAAACAACAACACTGTTCCTTCCTGCAGATAGTTTGAGAAGAAATAGCCCAGATTACAAATTGAAAATTAATAACTTTTGGTAAGGTCTCCAGTTAATCAGTTTTTTCATTTTTCTTTCACTTACAGTTCATTAATTAATTAGAGTTCACTAACTAATTTTCAGCTGATATTCTTTGCTTGTGTTTTCATTCTGAGAAGTTACCATTTTACCAGCCAGGTTAGAAGTAAAGCAGTAAGTTCAGTGGAAAAACGAGTAATAATAGATCTAATTACTGAGACCATACTGTGCAACCGACTCTGTATAGAGGAAAACAACCTATTATATAGGTATTTTTATTCCCATTTTAGAGATGAGAAACAACTTAACCACAAACATACAAATACAGCAAATGTAGCAAATGTAGTGACAGAACCAGGATTCCGATGCAGGTTTATCTGGTTCCAACATCTCTACATTTTTAACTACACTGTTTTTTATTAATCACTAGGTAGAACCATACACACATTGTTACAACAGGCAGAAGTTTCTGGGGGTTCTATTAACACAATGCTAGGAATGAAGTGGGTAGAAGAAAGTACATGGGTCTCCCATTCAAGGGTTCATCAGTCTTCACCATACTTAGGAAATCTAAGTAGCTGACAGTGAGTCAGCATTTTGGAAGGCAGATAAGAGATGGTAAAGAAATAAAGAAATTATTCTATGAGTCATTACAGATATTTAAGTTTGTTAAAAAATGTTTCTGACTATCGACTCCCTTTGCCTACAGAGTACAGTAAACGTCTCTTAAAAATTATGGAAATAAAAACAATCAGTGGTTGTCAGTCCTTGCCAAACTGAAAAAAGGAACAGAACGGCTAAGCCTTTTGTGCTTAAACACATACTCATTCATCAGTAACTACTCTGGCTTATACTGAGCACAACTAAGCTAGGTTGTTCTTCTGGGGAATGTACTTGCAAGTTAACACTGCACGGCAACTATAAGGTTTCTTAAAAGACATCAGTTGTACATTGTAAATTAAATCTAATTTAAATTAATATAATTTTATTTATCCTAGCAAAAAATTTTTTTGTTTTAAGGATGAGATTTTTTTTTTAAAGGAATAATCTTAGCATAATTTTACACCCCATACATGAAACGATTGGGATCCAATCTCAACCAGAAAAAGTCTTTTATTGTGTTCCTAGGGCCTTCCTGTGTCCTCTGTAACACAAAAATCCAGCAGAAGCATTTCCCCTTTACCCAGTTCTTTTTCTCTTATCACAGTTCTATCCCTCCACACTCCCTTACTGCTAGGCAGGGAATTTGAAAGGGCAGGGAAAAATCGGTAAAAGTTTGCCTTCTACTTGGGTAGTATATCCAATGCCACCGCATCCTGTAGTATATGTGTATAATTCTTTTTGTATCTTTATCAGTTTCCTCCCCATTCCCTCTTCCATACCTGTTTCCCTCACGTTTCTCTCATTATCCCGTCCTCATGTTTTCCTTCATCTCCACATTCCTGTCTCAATCAGCCTCCTGGCCTCAGGTCTTTATCTCCTTCCTGAGACCCTCATGCCTAATGTTCCCTCATTCCTCTTACACCTAGGATTTCTCCTCCTTCCCCAAGGGTCTGATCCTCCATCCCTCCCGCTTCGCCAGACGCTCTCACTCTGGAAGCCCCCACCTCCCTTTCCCCAAGCCCAGAGGTCGCGCGGCCGCACACAGCGAGTACCGCGCGTCGGGGAAGGCGTCTGAGCCGCGCCGTGGGGTCTTCCCGCTCCCCCGCAGCCTCCAGGCGCGGTGCACTCTGGGGGAACATGGCCGCTTCCGGTCTCCTTCTCTGGCCGGCGCTGGCTTGACTGCGGTCCCTGCCGAAGCACTCCGCCCTCTGCTTCTCCCGCCCCGCAGACGCCAAGACCGCTTCAGCCTTCTCCTCTGCTGCCCCTGCCGCGCCATGGAGAAGAGCTCAAGCTGCGAGAGTCTTGGCTCCCAGCCGGCGGCGGCTCGACCGCCCAGCGTGGACTCCTTATCCAGGTAACCAGGACGCCCAGGGCCCCGCCCAGCAGCCGAAGGGGATGGAGAGGGGCCGGGGACCCGCTGGACGTTGCCCCAACTCGCGGATTGTGGTTTCTGAAGGCTGCGCCGGAATTCCTTTCCCGGGACTTGGGAACCACTTCTGCTCCCCTCTTTGGGGCGTGGAGGCTGAGGAAAAGGAGGTTAAACTCGCTGCTTCTCTGTAGATTCCTCTACCTTTCATATTCCGATCTTGTGTTCTCCCCGATGGAGGTGGTCTCAGTTAATTACTTTCTCCTGTCTCTCATTCCCTCTCAGTGTTTTTTTTTAGACAGCCCCCCCCATCCTTTCATTCTTTCCCCCTCATTTCCTGTCTTTCTGTATCACTTTTTCCAAAACCATCCTTCAGTCAATCTCTCTTCTTCCACCCTTTCTTATGTCTTTGGTTTCGGGGTTCATGCCCAACCCTTTTCTCTCTTTCATAGCTTCACTTTCTTAATTTCTTTCAAGCTTATCTTCACACTCTGATTTTCTTCTCACCTCTCCTTTTGCTTAAATATGTAAATAAAAGTGTCTCCTGTGCTTCTCTTTCCTAATTCTTCCAGCTGAAAGTCAGTATCAAGGAATCTGAGTGGTTTGCATCCCCAGTGATAGGTTTAAGAAAACAAAATAAGTGGTAGTTTTCTTCCGTCTTGGGCTACTGGTTCTCCAGGTTGTCATTTCTCTTGTAACAGATGGGAATTGTATCTTGGAATTTTGAGGAGGACTTTATGTAGCTTTGCAGAGAGCTTCCACGAATATTAACTACACGTGTTTTGGATGCAGTCTTTTTCTTTGATTTTAAAATAATGATTTAAAATTTTACCAAAAAATAAGACCTGTGTTTTGCTTTTTATACAACCACAATGCAATCTGGTTCTTTTCCACTGAAAAATAGTCTAATTGTTATTAGCGAGTTATTCGATAACTGCTGTGTGAAAACGCAGTTTTCATTTTCTCCTCGAATCAATTGAAGTGGCTCCACTATAATTCATTTTGGACTCTGCTAAATATGGGTAGTTATTGCCTTTTTTTCCTATTGTTCAGCACCTCATTGGGGAACCACTGTCTGATCCCATCATTCTAAATCTCTATCTGCATCCATAGGTTCCTGCCCAGTCCTTTTTCAGTCCCTAACAAGCACACTATAATTGTTAGCTTAAAGTTTTTTTCCTCCCAGGCTATAAGCTATTATACTTGAGGGCAAGGGCCATGTCTTAATCATCTTCATATCTCCAGCACTTAACATAGTCTCAGCATGTGATAGTTGTAAACTGAATTATCTAGGAGAGGAGGATTTTTCTTTGCAGTTTGATTATATATATTGCACGTGTGAATCAAGTGTTTTTTAAATTTTGTATTTATTGCTTGGAAATTTAGAAAGCTGAGGATTAACATGTTCAGTTGTAAAATTATTCATTCAGAAAACAGGTTGGAAAATTCTAATTTTATGGGAAAGTTACAAATGACAGCTATGCCTCAGAATAGAATAAGAGGCAACCAGTACGCTCATCCAAGGCAGAGGAGTTAGAACCACAAGAGGCAGCCTACTGTTAGAAGGAGGTACTGGACGTTAGGAAGCTCCCATGCTGAAGTCTCTTGCTGAGCTAGCTCTTTGGCCTTTATCATTTAACCTTTTTAGTCTACAGTTTTCTCATCTTTTAAAACAAGAGGCTTGATTTAGAAAATCTGTAAGGTCCCTTTGAACTCTAAAATTCTTATTTTTTTAATTTTAATGAAAATACATATTAAGATAAATACATTCTTACTAATTTTAAAGATAATTCCTTTGCAAATAACTTTGGTTTGGATTTTTGCAATTACACTAAATAAGTGCCTTTTGTTATTACAAACGAATATACCTAAAGGTGCCACTTTTGCATACTTACTTTCTAAAAAAGCCCAGCAAGTTTAAAGTTTATATATGTATATTAACTTCTTCATAAAAAATTATGTTACTCGCGTGAATTTGAGAAAATTAAGTATTCCTCAAAAGAATTGTGACTATATTAGATTAGCCTCATCCTCTCTGGACAAAAATATAAGTGTGTCTCCTATTTTTCATAACAGAATGCCAGCTTGCATTACTCTTTTCTGGAAGGTAGAAAATAACATTTACTTAATGTCAACTGTATCGAAGTTTCCCTGCTAAATTCTATATATCTCTTATTTCATTAATCATCATACCTGTTTGTGACACTTTCTTTAATCAATAGTAATAGTTACATTATAGACACTAATTACAAAGCTTAATTTTAAACTTATATAACACTTCATCGCAGGTGATTCTAATGCATTGCCAGTGTGTCTGTCTAGATTTTTTAAGTTATTTCTTTTGTTTTATTAGCCTTCGAGAAAGCAAAATTATTGCTGTTTGGCCTATAGTGTCTCAGTCTTTGCAGAAATGATGCCCTTAAATTGTAGTTTATTTTTATGCTTGCTGTTTTTATACAGAGGCCTAATTGAGAAACTGCCTTGTGAATTTGTTTTGATGTCTCTGGCAAAATAATAGTTAATTATATTGCTAAATGTGTCACAGAAGGTTTTTCACACATGGATTGACATAAATTTCTGCTGAGTTTAGCTACAAGAAAAATTGTTTATGGAAATAATTATGTATGCTCCTTGTTTGTTAGTAAATGGTAACTACATAACTGCATCTTTCTCTGTAGCTTAGTAAAACATTTTAGTCAAATTTTTATCTGAAGTTGGTAATATACTTATCTCTAATTTCTTTAAGTCCTTTTATTATTACATGAACTCAAGTTAAATATTATGTGTTATGTTTAAATGTATTGATTAGATGTCTTAAGCCCTTCTAATACAGTAATCTATGTCATTGCCCATTGTTTTTTGAAAATGGCATTGTTGGCTGGGCACCGTGGTTTGTGCCTGTAATCTCAGCACTTTGGGAGGCCAAGGTGGGAGGATCATTTGAGCCCAGGAGTTTGAGACCAGCCTGGGCAACATAGTGAGACCCCCCATCTCTAAAAAAGGAAATGTTTTTTAAATAAAAATTTTTTTTTAAAATGAAGGCCCGGTGCAGTGGCTCACGCCTATAATCCCAGCACTTTGGGAGGCCAAGGTGGGTGGATCATGAGGTCAAGAGATCGAGACTATCCTGGTCGACATGGTGAAACCCCGTCTCTAATAAAAATACAAAAATTAGCTGGGCATGGAGTCGTGTGCCTGTAGTCCCAGCTACTAGGGAGGCTGAGGCAGGAGAATTGCTTGAACCCAGAAGGCGGAGGTTGCGGTGAGCCAAGATTGTGCCATTGCACTCTAGCCTGGGTAAAGAGCGAAACTTAGTCTCAAAAAAAAAAAAAAAAAAAAAATAGAAAATGACATACTTCATTGAAGTTGGATGAAAGGACCGTTGTGCAATCTGTGGTTCACACTAAACATGTGAGTCTTATTAAGTATCTGTAGTCATTTCAGAGTTGCTCTTGTTTCCAGTTACGCCTTCTAGGTCATCATAGGCCTAATGCCTTTGCCCACAAAAGAGCAATTTCATTCTTCATATGATATACAGAAAGTAACTTCCTAATCAGCTATATTTATTTCATCCTGCATCTTTAAAAAACAAAAAAGTAATTATCAACTGGGTGTGGCGTGTGCCTGTAATTCTAGCTACTCGGGAGGCAGAGGTACAAGAATCACTTGAACCTGGGAGTCAGAGGTGGTTGCAGTGAGCTGAGATCACACTACTGCACTCCAGCCTGGGCAACAGAGTGAGACTGTGTCTCAGAAATAGAGAAAAAGAATTGTTCTTTGGTGAGTCCTGCTTAATATTGCCATACTTTAGTAAAGTGTTCAGCAACTCTTATATATCTTGCTGTTGGCCATTTTTCATGCATGTCTATCCCCACAGAAAGAGGATGTTATGGAAAAATTCACTTCAGCATCCTGATAATCTACCTATAATCTGTAATTTTATTCTCGTTAGGTGTGCTGTGATTCTTGATATAAGTGTGACTTTATAGAATATAGATAAAATAATACTGTAGGTCAGATGTGATAAGAGTAGGCCTGAGCCTCAGAACTGTAATGAGTTACACAGCAGAATTTGACCTTATATTGGTAATAATTTGCCATCTTAGTCTGGTTTTCCATTTTTCAGTTTATACACTGTTATGAAGTGTACTGCTTTAGTGATTTTCTTTGATTATTTTGTATTGTGCGTAATCAAATGGTAAGATATCTAGTGCCAAATAAGTGCCCAATGAACAACTAAATAAAAGAATGTTGACAGAATGTTCACCACTGGTTTTATTTGTTGTTCCCATTCAAAGGATTAAAAAGGATTTCTTCTGTTGAATTTGGCCTGAACATTTGGAATTTCAGGTCTAAGCTAAAGTTATTTTTATGGGAGACTCTGGACATCTTGAGCTGATTTTACTGGCTGCATTATCTGTTCTGTGTCCAGTCCTATACATATTGAGGTTATTACATCCTCTGCAACTACCTATTTATCCATCTGCTACTCTTGATTACTTTAGACCCTTTTGCTCTAACTTAGGTTGTTAGTTGTTTTATTTAATGTATATTCCTGTCATCCTTTATGTACCCTCAGGCTTTATTTATTCTGGGTACCATACTTGTTTATCCCAGATTATTTTGGTTCTGTCAGTTTCTAGTATATAATTTCATTAGCATTGATGAGCATCTTATAGTTACATTTAAATTCCATTAAAAAAAATCAAAGGGGAGGTACACATACTCAAAGTAGTTCTCAACTAAATGAATTTCTAAATTGCATGCCTGCCTTAAGATGATCATCATTTGAAAACAGCAGTTCCTGGATTTCTGTTTCCATGGATTTTGATTATACTTAGCCTGAAGAAGTAGAAGTGTTTTGTAGATTTCTAAAACACATTTTGTTGCAAGGTCTCATCTTGAGTTTTAGCTTCAAGGTCACTTAAGAGTGATGTGTTGGAGACCAAGAGCAGTGGCTAAGGCCTGTAATTCTAGCACTTTGGGAGGTCAAGGCTGGAGGATCGCCCAGGAGTTCCAGACCAGCCTGGGTCACATGGCAGAGCACTGTCTCTACAAAAAATAAAAAGTTAGCTGGGCATGGTAGTGCATGCCTGTAGTCCCATAGTCCAAGCTGCTTGGAAGGCTGATGTGAGAGGATCACCTGAACCGGGGGATGTTGAGGCTACAGTGGGTCATGATGGTGCCACTGTACTCTGGCTTGGGCAAGACAGACCCTGTCTCAAAAAGATAAAAAGTGATATGTTGGTAGGAAAGATGCTTTTATGTTGTTTTTCTAGTAGTGGTGATGGATTTGTGTACAATCACACGTTTTTACCCATTCCCTTTGTCATTCTTGGCATGTCTTCTCAGCTGGCAAGATTAGAGGTAGAAATTATAGCTGTAGAACAGAGTAATGCTACCAGGTTGAACCTATAATCTTGGCATTATTAGTAGCACCTTGCATCAAACATTAAACATGTTAGACTAAAAATGACTTACTTTGGATTCCATTATTTAAAAACCATCAAAGATCTAAGTTCTTTTAGATAAGAACCAATATTGCTCTGAAATAATTAGTAATTGTCTAGCTTTTCAGAAAGTACATGTTTAAAGAAAGCAAGTTGATATGGAACCTGAGATGGGGTCCTGTATGTATTTTTCCTTATGCTATTATCAATAGTTTTCTATTAATGTAGATCAGTAGTTCCCAAAGTTTCATCTCCAGACCAGTAGCATCAATGTCTCTTCAGAATTTGTTAAAAATGCAAATTATTGGGCCCTTCCTTGAACCTAATTGAATTAAAACTTTAGGAGTTGAGTCCAGATGTTAATGTTTTAGGAATCTTTCCAGGTGATCCTGATGGACACTAACGTTTGAGAACTACTGCCTTGGATCTTCTGCTAATTGGTGCCTTTTATAATGCAATCAACATTAGTTAAAACTAAGTTAAGGTCTGTGTTAGAGCTACTGTAAAGCTATTACTTGAGAGCATTTTTGTAAAACTGTTGACTAAAGTAGTACAAGTAAAAGTCACCTCCTGTAGATTTATTATATTTGATTTCTAGGCCATTTCCTAAGGCATTTTTCTTTCTCAGCCGTAAGTAACACAAAACAAGAATACGTGTTTTAGGCTTTTTCTTAAAAATAGATTCTTAGAAAGATTAGTGGAAACAAGCATTTAACAAAGGTACAGTTGACCCTCGAATCACATGGGTGTGAACTGTTTGGATCTACTTTTGTGTGGATTTTCTTCTGCCTCTGCTACCCCTGCCACAGCAAGACCAACCTCTCTCCTCTTCCTCCTCAGCCTGTGCAACACAGTGAGGATAACAAACTTTATGACCCACTTCCACTTAAAGGGTGGTAAATATATTTTCTCTTCCTTATGATTGTCTTAATAACATTTTTTTCATTGTTAGAATACAGTATATTGGTGTGCAGCCTGAAATATGTTTTGATAGACTATTTATATTATCAGGGAAGCTTCCAGTCAACAGTAGTCTATCAGTAGTTAACTTTAGGGAATAGTCTGGAGAGTTAAAATTACATGTGGATTTTCAACTGCAATGAAGGTCAGCACACCAACTCCTGTGTTGTTCAAGGGTCAACTGTATTATGAAGAAGTAATTCCAGGAGGCCATCACCTGAACTGGTAAAGCTTGGATTATGCTCAAGGGAAGGAGATAATCTGGATACAGATGACCAGAAAGCAGTAAGTTTATTTTGGAAAGCTGCCAAGTTAATGCTGTTCTATTCAAAATCACCAGAGCCAAAGATTGCATGTGATTCAGGATTTGAGTAATGGAAATTCTCCAGATTTTAGTGTGGAATATTTTTCCTTTGTAAGGAAGATGGTTTTGAATATGTAACGTACTTGCTATCTTTGTGTCTACTGCATGATTTAGTTAAATCAGTGGATAATAATTAAACACTCTTAGAGGCAATAGTCAAGGATAGGAAACGATTTTATAAACCTGCTTTCCACAGGAAGTCAAGTTAAAAACGGAACCGTATAAGAAGATAAGCTTGGTAGAAGGTTATTAAAAGGGACTGTGGAACATGCCTTCTTGAAAATAATAATTTCAATTCCCTTTCCTGTAGCTTTATTACACAAAACTAATTGTGCCTGTCCCTCCTAATATGTTTCTGTATATGTACCAATGTTGTCATTAATATAAACTATAAATAAGCTTTATAATTCTTCCCTTCCCCAAGTACGTAGGACCTATGGCAATAATCACTGGTGAAGATTCATTCTTTCAAAGACTCTTACTTTGTATGAATAACTCTTGGGCTCTTTAAATATTTTTAGTCTTAAGTAAATAAGAGCAGATGCTATGTATTAAATGTATTAAAATTAACTGTAAAATATGTTTTACAATATATACTTAAAAATGTAAACACTGTTAATTGGAAAACTCTTTTTTTTTTTAAAATTACACTTTAGGTTTAACAGAGCCTCACAGGAAATCCAAACTGACAGTGGCTGAATACAGGAGATGTTAATTTTTTTTTCCCACATACAAGCCTGGAGGTAGTTAATACAGATCTGATATGGTGGATCTGAAATATCAAGAACCCAGATTCTCTTACATTCCAGGGTTATCCCATGAACCCAAATTATTGTTGGAACTCTAGCTATTATATCTTCCGGAGGAAGGGAAGAAGAAAAGTATACTCTCTCTCTTTAAAGGAAACTTTTTGACAGTCACATGTCTTTTTTTTTTTTTTTTTTTTAGCTTACATCCACTTGGCTAGAAGATGGTCCCATGGCCATACGTAGGTACAAGAAAGGCTGGGATAGGCAGTCTCTTCTGTGAGGCCTTTGAGATGAGCTAAATTTGGAGGTCTGTCACTAAGGTATAGGAGAGAATGGGTATTGGAGACATAGCAGCTTTTCCCATTGTATACACAAATGTATTATTGAAAAGAAAGCTATTTTCCACTGAAAGTCTGCAGTACTTCACTATGCCAGAGACACTTCTTAGAGTTGCAAATGCAATGACCAAAATAGAAAACACTGAAAGAGAGGAGGTAATATATTATTGCAGACCCAGAAAGAGAACTGTATCTTGGAGCACTCTGAACTCTTAAGTTTAACTTTCTATTTTTTTGTGTCTTGTCTTGGATCAGATTTTTATAATCTTAATTTAGAAACATAAAATCAAAGTGATACATTTAATAATTTCAGGATTATTAAGTGATGGAGAAATAGAAATCAAATGAATTATTTTTATGCTATTTTATTTTATATTTCACTTGAAGAGCTCAAGGAATTACATGTTAAAGTAGTAGTGGTAATGAGATTGATGGCCTACTCTGCTTACTTCCAGTTTGACATCTAAGCCATGTATTGATGTATTTTATCATCTTCTAGAATATTGCATCAGGTTCTACTTAGGTATTTTCTCTCATTTCAGTTGTAAGGATGTGGTTTCCATAAGGGAAATAAATAAAGCTGACCATTTTAGTTTATGAATGCTTTTGCCAATATTCATTTTGTTTTTTATATCCTTCACTGAAACATTTTATTAAAAATCCAGAGATATTTGTCTTACATAATCTTTTTTCACCTAACTTAAATATTAATATTTTAAGCATATAATTGCAAACATAAGGAGCTTGATAATTTGGAATTGAATAGAAGGGGGTATGTATATATGTCTCTGGATTGCTAAAACATTTATTCATCAGGCTCAGAGGATTTAATAGGCATTAAGTCAGAAATATATCCATTTCACTTCTCGGGAGAATTGCTTTTATTGATAGCAGCAAATGAGCAGTTGTTGAGGTAGGGAGGAGGCCTTGTCTAGAAGTTATGCATTAGCAAAAGGGAAAATAACTGGCTGATGATGGGCTGGTGATTACAAGTCTTAATATTCTTGAGCTGAGCCAAGAAACCCAGTAAAGTTCAAAAATAAAATTTTGTATGGTACAGATGTTCTCTGTTACCAGTATAAGATAACATTCTTATGTTATAACCCAAAGCATTTCCTCAAAATAGAAACACCTGAGACAAGCCTTGCTTTCCTAGTGGTAGACAGTTACAGTAATAAATTAATAGTATTAATATTAAACACAATAATAATATAAATAGCACAACATTTGTTGCATGCTTACTATGTGCTGGGCATGCTGCTCCATTTCTTCTATACATTTTCTCATATAATCCTTATAACTGTATAGAGAGTGTTAATGTTTTCATTTTACAGAGAAGAAAACTGAAGATTAAAGAGGGCACCTTGGCATTTGAATTCAAATCTGTTTCACTTCAGGTTCTGTGTGCTATAAAGAACACACATGCCTGAAGGTCTGGTGCCTCAGGTCCAGACTAAAGCTTTGTAGTTAGAGGGCAGTCCCAGGGTAGATTGATTGGGTGGTAGTGATGAGGGCATGAGTGTCCTTGATCTGCTATTTTGCTGGAGAAGGATAAAAATACACTGTACATTCACCAAGTGAGAGTGTTTGTATTTGGAGAGAATTTTCTTTACCTTTGAATGCTTTTTTCCTTCTGACAGAAAATAGGGTCTTTTTTTCTTTGCCTAATGTTTCAGAGGATAGTATCATTTCATTCATTGCCTGATGACTAAGAGGGTAGTATTGGTAGTATCATTTCATTCAAAAGAACAATTTAAAATTTTGAAGATCATATAAAATATGAAGCAAGTAACTGCCAAAGCCTCTTCCCCACCACTCCCTTCCCTACAACTTTGCACAGTGATCTACAATACTTTAGGGTTCCTTAAATTTCCGAATTCCCCTAAGTTCCTTTGTGTTTGTTTACAGTTAATGTGTTAAGAGCCATTGACATTTGAAGATCATCAGAAGTGAAGATAAAACACCTCAAAAATTATAATGTAAGTGAATGGGAAAATGCAGATAAAAAATGGACAAAAGTTAATATTGCCAACAATATTTCTGGATTATTCAAATGAATGAAATTTGCACGTATGAGTAACCAGTAACTTCAAACTTCAGTTCCAATTCCAAATCCCTGTCTTTAAAATTCTGTGTGTTATCTTCTACTTGGGGAAAATAGCCACTTAGTTTTAGTCATCCAGTATCCAGTAGTTTTCCATTAGAATTCTCTTGGCATCCATATTCTGTTTCCTTCCTTTTTCCTTCTTAGCATTTTGCAGTTTGACTTGAGAAGAGGATAAGGGTTCATGTTATATGCAAAATGTAATAGATACTGAGGTCTTTGTTTTCCAGCTATTGATGTGTGTTGTGTATGTTATTCAAGTATAATTTTACTACTGTTTCGTTTCTTGGCCAAAAATATGACCAGTTAGCTAGCTGCCTTCCTTCCCTTTCTCTCTTCTTTCTTTACTCTTTCCCTCCTCTTTTCCTTCCTTTCTTTCTTTCTATAAATAATTGTTTAACATCTATACCCTGCACACTGTGCTACATTCTGAATTCCTAAAAGCTTGGTGCTGAAATGAATCATACCATTTTTTAATACTCTTAAAGGCATTAGAGATCATCCAATTAGTGTTTTTCAAGTGTTGCTGTGGACCACCTGTGTATTTCAGTTAACTGAGCTTGGTGAACTTTTAACTTCCTAGTTTACAACGTGGACATTCTGAATCACTAAGGGTGACATTAGAAGTCTGCATTTAAAAATTGGAGAACCACCAATCCAGATGCTTTTGGATTCTAGTCTAGTTCCAAAAATTTTCAAATGTGGAAATAGATCTACAGAACTCTAATAATTTACCCAAAAGCACAGTAAATGTCAGAGGGCCAGGAAAGGTGGTGGTTTCCTCTAAGATCACAGAGCTGTTTAGTGTCAGAGATGATCTCCTAATTCCCAGTTCTAGACTTTACCATAATAGTTTCAAGCTTTTTTTGCAGGGCCATATATTTTCACTGTATTTCATGTCTATAGAACCCTCTGCTTATAGCATATATAAGATTATAACCAATCCATCGCTGTTCCTGAAAAAAAAACAACTAAGAGGGCATGTGCGTTATGTAAATGAAAAACATACTGTTTCTTCATATTTAGTCAGATATGTGACTGATTCCGGTTTTGAAATCATTGGATGATAGACTTGGTGAAGGAAAGAAAAAACTTTTTTTATATCCACGATATTATTCCTACCTGTATTTAAGTTTTATGCTTACAAAAAGGAGGATCTGATTTTATTTTTTGAATGAAATAGTAGGTACAAGTTTTACCGTGTTTTGCATATAGTAGGTGCTCGATAAGCTATACTATGAGCAGTTTACTGTTAAAACTTTTATTTCTTTGAATTCTGTGAAGTACACTAGTTAGGAGTCATTTTATTTGCTTTGTACAGAATCTGATGCTTTATATACCAAGCCAGAAACTTTAAAAAGTTGAAATAATTTTATTATATTTATAATACTATACAGTTGATATTCACAGTGTCTCTGAGGGACTGACATTTAAAAAGTATTTTTGAACTATATGAATTTGAATTAATTTTAGTATTGTGTATATTTCATATTGTATTGTGTATAGTATATTGATAGTTACTGATTTGTAACTTCATATTAGTAAATCTAGTTATCTTAATTTTGGAAATACTCTGTAATTCTCAAATTACTAGAAAGTTTAATGATGCAATGCCATCATTTTTTTTAATAATTTGAGATACATTTTAATTATATGATTTTTTAAAAGGTCATTTTAAAATAGCTTATTGATTTCTAATAAATTTATTATATTTTACAATTATACATTTTCTTTCCATTAAAAAACTTTGTTCTTTACATAACCATGGAATCAAAATTGTATCTATAAATAGCTCTGAAAAGGAATCTTTTATGTGGTTTTCTAGTTTATGATTTCTAACAACTGATCTGGTAAATAGGGAAGAGTATTCAAAATTAGGGACAGATTGCCCTTGGCAGGCATGGATCACTGAGTAATATCAACATTTTGATTTTTAGCTTAAGCTTTCTCGACTACAAAGAGAAAGGCATTGAATGTTCTACCTTTCCTACTGAGTGTTTTAACTTAGTAACTGAAAAAAACACCCCATCTGTGTTAACTTCACTTATATGACTTTGAAGTTTGTGCAGAAAAATTGCATCCCATTACTTTGAAAGGGTATTGAAAGATTAATTGTATAATAATCAGTTTGCTTGTCTTGGAAAACAAAATATATTTATCTAGAGAGCAAAAATAATGGATTTATGACTTTCTAATTTTAATAATGAACTCAGGTTTGCAAGGTAGAGTGAGAAAATTACATGAGAGATCATTTTTCAAGTATAAATTTCCATGTTTTCTATACTGGTCCAAGTAAAATGTTTGTTGAGCAAGTATTTAGGGAATAAATACCTCCTCTCAGTGTTTCTGCCGGTATACTTCAGTTTGGGATCAAAGTGTTTATTTCAGAGCTCTAATAATCTGACAAGTTTTCAGTTTAGTTTGATTCTTCTCTCAGTTAAGTGATATTTAAATAACTTTTTCCCTCTAGGCTACTTGTGAATCTATATGTTTTAATTTGAGCTATCATCTTAATTTGAATGGGAGGTTTTTGAACAGATTCTGAAAAGCTTCTTAAATGGGATGCTGTGGCTGTGGGACTGGTGCTGGAACTCAAGGTCCTTCCTGCCCTCCAGTCCTCACCCCTGTCTCCCAGGGACACATTCATTTTGAGCAGATTGCTTTGGCTTTCATTTGTTTATTTATTTAAATTTCCCAGTAAGTTCTTTGAAGAAGCAATACTCTGGAGAAAAAGACATAGGTAAACTATTTTCTATAGAAACTGTTTGTCCAGAGTTTCTGCTGCATTATTAAATCATATGCCTGTGTTTTCGTTTGGGAAATGTAATTGGTAGACCGGAAATAAATTGATAACTGTTTCCAGGGTCACATGTACCTTAGAACCTTGGGATTTTCCAAACTAAGTGCCAACATGCACCAGTTGGAAGGCTGTCCCAGAGCTCAAATCCCCTTTGTTTCTCTGAAGAATACATGTCTCTCATTTCTGTCAATCAGATGCCGTGATGATCGTTTATATTATCTTTTTTATCTTATGAATTGGTTAAGTTGAATGCAGGGTTCTGGCATAGCATTTTTAAACATAATTAAAAATTATAAATTAATTTGTTTTGTGGGGGTTGTTTTTCTGTTTTGGGGATCCTGCAAATATTCTGACAGTAAGTCTTTTGTGTCTCAAATGCTTTATACACACTGCAGGCATTTTATTATTTTTTAAAATAAAATCTTCAACAGAATGACTAATAGAGCATGAACAGTGCTTATGATACTGTAGTGCATTGTGTAAGTATTGAGAGCAAAATTTGCATTCCTAGAAAAGCTTGTTCACAGTCAGAATATAGAAGGCATTCTTTAATGTTCTTGGGCAAACATGCTGTGTATGTGCTCAGGACATTACTTACAAGAAAATAACTTTTTAAAAAGAATCTTTTCTTTCTATGGAACACTGAAGAAAAGTTGAATTGGCGGTCACAGTGAAACAGTTTAAGGCAAGTGGTTTAGATCTTATTGTAATGGACTATGGTCAGTAGAAATGTAGCCTCTCCTAAATCCTCTAGAGGCATTTGTTTACTGGGATATGTGAAAAGGTAGATTATTTGTTTATAAATTTCTAGCTTGCTTTCACTTTAGAGTATATACTGTTGGTATGTTTATCTACATCTTTAATTTTCAGAAATACTTTTTTTCACTTTTACAAGAAATATTTTTGTTGAATTATAATATTAGATTCTGTTGATTATTGTGAAGTACCTTCAGGTGTTGGTATGATTGACAGTAAAGTAATGATACTTCCATTAACGGTCTAGCAAACCAGTGGAGCCAGAAAGGGTCAATACTTTTCTTTCTAACAGTTCCATTGAAAAATACTGGTGGTGAAATTGGTTTTGTGATTGAAGTTTTGTGTCTGGCTTCTGATTGAATATATAAAAAATCATGTAGGGGGTGTGTGGGTGTGTGTTTATATATATGTATTTTAATATTTCTCCCCAATATTTGTGTTATGTGATTCATCACTTAACTAAAACGTTTAAGTTTAAAAGTATGTATATTCAATTTTCCTAGTGCACATGAAAACATTTTATAGTATAGAGCTGAATGAAAAGTACTTATAGGGCCTGATGCTTTGCTTAATTTTAATTTAATTAATGGATGCCTTCTTAAAAGTAGACCTCCTGTTCTATTCTTGTATTTTCACAATGCTATTTGTTGAACACTTTCTACCTGTTCACTATTTAACACTAAGAACTTTCTATAGATCTTGCTTTTTGATCCTTATTACAATCTTGTATCATTATCATTTTATAAATTAAGAGAGAACTCTATCCACAGTATTTAGTTCATTGACAGTATCAGTAAATGTTTGTGGAATGGAGGGGAGGTTTAAAAAAAAAAGGTGATTTAGAAGTTCCTGCTCTGCAGAGGGCAGGAGGGAAGATGGCTGAGGCCTTTAGTTGGAGGTGGAAGACCTCAGTCTCTTCTTCCAAGGAAGCTTGAGATGTGGAATATTTGGATGTGATAATTGATCCCCTGCTATCTGGAGACAGATTTTTCTGCCTTTGTGGCATTAAAAGGGATTTTTATAACTCCAGAGTTTGAGTCAAATTATACTTCTGTAGTAGG
The DNA here is from genome assembly GCF_048565385.1 of Saimiri boliviensis. Taxonomy (NCBI): domain Eukaryota; kingdom Metazoa; phylum Chordata; class Mammalia; order Primates; family Cebidae; genus Saimiri; species Saimiri boliviensis. Next base: position 32,053,927 of record NC_133454.1, on the reverse strand, counting down.
TACCAAAATTCATTTGTTTAGACAAAATCTTCTTAATTTGCAAGTTTTTAAGAAATATTTGTAACTAAAAACAAAATCTAAATGAAAACAACAGCAAGAAAATAAACAAGAGTGCTTTGTCTTATTTATTGGTTCTGTGTTGAAAAGCATATAGAGAGTAATTCCTTTTCCCCCACCAATAATTAGTTTGTATTACTCTGTTCACCTAAATGCTATACTTCTTTGAAATAATAGAATTTTTGAGACCAAATGGGTGAAGCGTTATTTTTAAGCATAGTGTAACCAAGGAGAAAAACCCTTTGTTATAATAACAGCAGAGAAGTAAATGTGTGGGAATGACTAAGAATCAGATGGTGGGATTACTGTTTTGATCTTGTGGTGGAAAGATACCTCTTTGGCTGAGATGGTGGCAGGGCTTTTAGAAAACCAAGGCAGACTAGTGCTGCACTATGTTATTCTGTTACTGTAAACCTAAGTCTTATTATTTCATGTGCCTGCATGTATGTATATATTTCAGAGTGCTGGTTATACTCTGATAAGTTCTGTTGTTTTTGAGAAAATATTTTCTTTATCACCACTTCATTAATTTGTAAGGGTTGTGTTTTGTTTATACATATCTTTTCACATAGCATATACAACTTATTTGGATAAAGATGTTAATGCTCTTGAGGGAAGGTATGATTGTTTTTGTTATAAGGTACATTTAATTCTCCATTATTTTGAATCTTATTAATTCAGGTTATCCTGAAAGTAATTAATATTTATTTATGGCTTAGATATTTGAGCCTTGTGCTTTTCTTTTTTTTTTTTTTTTTTTTGTACCTCTATTGAAGAATTCATAGGAACAGACGGGAATAGTGACTGTAATTTAATTTCTTAATGCTGGTTAATGGTTTGGGCAGAAGTGTTCATGCTAATTGAGAATGAGGAAAAGATTTTTATGATGTGGCTATGTAAGAGGCCTTTCTATGGGAAAGTTTACGCAGTATAATTAAATGATGTTGAAAGGCAAGACTCTTAATCACATTTTTTTTTTTTGAGACGGAGTTTCGCTCTTGTTACCCAGGCTGGAGTGCAGTGGTGCGATCTCGGCTCACCGCAACCTCCGTCTCCTGGGTTCAAGCAATTCTCCTACCTCAGCCTCCCTAGTAGCTGGGACTACAGGCACGCGCCACCATGCCCAGCTAATTTTTGTATTTTTAGTAGAGATGGTGTTTCACCATGTTGACCAGGATGGTCTCGATCTCTTGACCTCGTGATCCACCCATCTTGGCCTCCCAAAGTGCTGGGATTATAGGCGTAAGCCACCACGCCCGGCCAATCAGTATTTAGAACTGCGATTCTTCACTCATCTGGGATTGTAGAATTTTGTGTTTGTACTCTGAGTCGTAGCATCTTAGATTTGAACTTTGAGACCATCTTGTATAGTGATTCCACCTCTCAAGTCTTCCTTATGGCCTTTGAATGTCATCATTTCTTCTCTGCTCAAAACTTCCTGCTCCATTTTGGAGACCATTCTCATGATGACAGAGGCCTCATAGGACATAAGAAATAAGTATGTATGTAGCCTATCAATTAAATGAAATATAGATACATAGCTGTGTTTCTTAGTTAAACATACATTGAGAAAAATCTGTTTTTGGCAGGAGAGGTGGCCTTATAGCGATTTAAAAAGTATATTTGGACCATGAACCATGTATTTTTATATATAATCTTTTCATTTTTGTGCACAAATTCTATCCAGTTAGGCTTTTGTGAAAAATAAAATTATGTGGGCTTTTTTTTTTTTTGACATTTTTTGATTTTTCCATAAGTCTTTAATTCTTTCTAGTGATTTAATATTTTCAAATATTTCTTTCTTTAATGTTTGTTCCCTATAAATAATTTATCTCCCTATTGTATTTATTTATTTTTAAACTTTTAGTTTCAGGAATACATGTGCAGGTGTGTTATATAGATACATTTTGTGTCATGGGTGTTTGGTGTACAGATTATTTCATCACACAGGTAATAAGCATAGTACTTGATAGGTAGCTTGTTCATACTTGCCCTCTTTGTACCCTCAAGTAGGCCCTGGTATCTGTTGTTTCCTTCTTTAAATATACATTGAGTTCCATGTGTACTCAGTGTTTATAAGTGAGATCATGTGGTATTTGGTTTTCTGTTCCTGCATTAGTTCACTTAGGATAATGAACTCTCCAGGGTCCATCCATGTTGCTGCAAAGGACATGGTCTTGTTCTTTCTTATGTGTAGTATTCCATGGTGTGTGTGTACCGCATTTTCTTTATTCAATCTACTGTTGATAAGCCTCTAGGTTGATTCCATGTCTTTTCTATTGTGAATAGTCCTGTGAAGAATATACATGTGCATGTGTCTTTATGGTAGAATGATTTATATTCCTTTGGGTATATACCCAGTATGGGATTGCTGTGTCAAATGATAGTTCTGTTTAAAGTTCTTTGAGAAATTGACACACTGCTTTTTACAGTGGCTGAACTAATTTACATTCCCACAAGCAGTGTATAAGCATTGCTATTTTTCCACAAGCTCACCAGCATTTGTTATGTATTGACTAATAATAGCCATTCTGACTGGTACAAGATGGTGGTATCTCATTGTGGTTTTTATTTGCATTACCCTAGTGAGGTTAAGCATTTCTTCATATGCGCTTGTTGCTGTGTGTATATATATTTTTTAAATGGTGTCTAATCATGTCCTTTGCCAATTTTTTTTTTTTTCTTTTTTGAGGCAGAGTCTTGCTCTGTCACACGGGCTGGAGTGCAGTGGCATGATCTCGGCTAACTGCAACCTCTGCCTCTCAGGTTCAAGCAATTCTTGTGTCTCAGCCTCCCTAGTCACTGGGACTACTGGCAAGTGCCATATGCCCAGCTAATTTTTGTATTTTTAGTAGAGACAAAGTTTCACCATGTTGGCCAGGCAGGTCTCGAACTTCTGACCTCAGGTGATCCACCTGCCTCCGCTTCCCAAAGTGCTGGGATTACAGGCATGAGCCACTGTTTCCAGTCCTTTTCTTACTTTTTAATGGAGTTGTTTGTTTTTTTGCTTAATTTGTTGAAGTTCCTTATAGATGTTGGATACTGGACCTTTGTCAGATAGATAGTTTACAAGTATTTTCTCCCATTTTGTAGGTTGATAGGTTTTGTGTGTGTGTGTGTGTGTGTGTGTGTGTGTGTACGTGTGTGTACGAGCGTGCTGTGCAAAAGCTCTTTAGTTTAAGTAGGCCCCATTTGTCAGTTTTTGTTTACGTTGCAATTGCTTTTGATGTCTTCATCATGAAATCTTTTCCAGGGCCTGTGACCAGAATAGTGTTTCTGAGGTTTTCTTCAAGTGTTTTAATAGTTCTGGGTTTTACATTTAAGTCTTTAATTCATCTTGAGATGATTTTTATATGTGATATAAGGAAGGGTTCCAGTTCCAATCTGCACATAGGTAGCCAGTTATCCCAGCACCATTAACTGAATAGAGTCTTTTCCTCATTGCTTGCATTTGTCGACTTTGTTAAAGATCATATGATTGTAGGAGGGCAGCATTATGTCTGGGCTCTCTATTCTGTACTACTGGTCTGTGTGTCTGTTTTTGTATCAGTGCAATGCTGCTTTAGTTACTGTAGCCTTGTAGTATAGTTTGAAGTTGGGCAATGTGATACCTCCAGACTTGTTCTTTTTATTTAGAATTGCTGTGAGTATTTGAGTTTCTTTTTGGTTCCAGATGAATTTTAAAATAGTTTTTTCTAATTTTGTGAATAATATAGTTGGTAATTTGGTAGGAATAGCATTGAATCTGTAAATTTCTTAGGGCAGTATAGTCATTTTAACAATATTGATTCTTCCTATCCATGAACATAGAGTGTGTTTCAATTTGTTTGCAACATCTTTAAGTAGTGTTTTGTAATTCTCATTGTAGAGATCTGTCACCTTCCTGGTTACCAGTATTCCTAGGTATTTTATTTTATTTTTGTATAGGTATTATGAATGGGATTGCACTCTTGATTTGGCACTCAGCTTGGATTTTGTTTGTGTATAGGAATACTACTGACTTTTGTGCATTGATTTTTGTATCCTGAAACTTTGCTGAAGTTGTTTATCAGATCTAGTAACTTTTGGGCAGAGACTGTTGGGTTTGCTAAGTATAAAATACATCATCTGCAAACAGAGATGGTTTGGCTTCCTCTCTTTTTATTTGGATGCTTTTTATTTCTTTCCCTTATCTGTTTGCTCTTGCTAGGACTTACTGTGTTATGTTGAATACGAGTGGTGAGATTAGGCATTCTTGTCTTTTTATGTTTCTTAAGGGGACTATTTCTAGCTTTTACACATTCAGTCATTCAGTGTGATATTGGCTATAGCTCTTATTATTTTGAGGTATGTTCTTTCAATCCTTAGTTTGTTGAGGGTTTTCAACATGAAGGGATGTTGAATTTTATTGAAAGCCTTTTCTGCATCTATTGAGATGATCGTATAGTTTTTATTTTCAGTTCTGTTTATGTAATGAATCACAATTAACTGCTTTGTGGACCAGCCTTGCATCCCAGGGAGAAAGCCAACTTGATCATTGTGAATTAAGTTTTTGTTGCACTGCTTGATTCGATTTGCTAGTATTTTGTTGAGTACTTTTGCAGCTATGTTCATCAGGGATATTTGTCTGAATTTTTTTTTTTTTTTTTTTTTTTTTTTTTGGTTGTTGTTGTCTTTCTGCCAGGTTTTTGTATCAGAGTGATGCTGGCCTCAAAGTGAGTTAGGGAGTCCTTCCACCTCCTTTTCTGGTGGGGGGTGGGATACTTTTCATAGGAATGGTACCAGCTCTTTTTTATGCATCTAGTAGAATTTGTCTGTTGCCTGTGCATTCATATGGTCCTGGGCTTTTTCTTGTTGGTAGGCTTTTTATTACTGATTCAGTTTTGGAACTTGGAATTAGTCTCTTCAGGTTTTCAGTTTCTGGTTCAGTCTTGGGAGGTTGTATGTTTCCAGGAATTTTTGTTTGTGTCTAAGAGGAGGTATTCATAGTAGTCACTGAGGTTTTTTTGTATTTCTTTGGAGTTGGTGGTAATGTCCCCTTTGTCATTTCTGATTGTGTTTATTTGAAGCTTCTCTATTTTTATTAGTCTAGCTAGTGGTCTATCTATATTATTCTTTCAAAGAACTAACTTCTGCTTTCATTGATCTTTTGTATGTTTTTTGTGTGTCGCAGTTTCATTCAGTTCAGCTCTGATTTTGGTTATTCTGCTAGCTTTGGGGTTGGTTGCTCTTGGTTGTCTAGTTCCTCTGGGTGTGATGTTAGGTGGTCAATTTGAGTTCTTTCTCATTTTTCAATGTGGTGGTATAGTGCTATAAAAACTCTTAACACTGCTTTAGCTGTCTCAGAAATTCTAGTATGTTGTATCTTTGTTCTCATTAGCTTTAAAGAATTTCTTGATTTCTGTTTCAGTTTCATTGTTTATTCAGGAGCAGGTTGTTAAATTACCATGTCATTGTATGGTTTTGAGTGATTGTCTTACTATTGATTTTTATTTTTATTGCACTGTGATCCAAGAGTATGGTTAGTATGGTTTCTTTGAATTTGTTGAGTATTTTTTTATGGCTCATTGTGTTGTAGATTTTAGGGTATGTGCCATGTACATATGAAAAGAAAGTTTTTGGGTGAAGAGTTCTGTAGATGTGTGTTAGGTCCGTTTGATCAAGTGTTGAGTTAAGGTCTTGAATATCTTTTTTAGTTTCTTGCCTCAGTGATCTAATATTGCCAGTGAGGTGTTGAAGTCCCTCACTATTACTGCATGGTTATTTAAGTCTCTTTGTAAGTCTCTAAGAACTTTTTTTTTTTTTTTTTTTTCTCATTAAACTTTTTTTAATGGGTCTCAAAATTCTGTGACAAATTTTTGGTCAAGTTGTTTCCATTAAAAAGTACTGATTTTAAAAACTAATAACTTAAAACTGCCACAAGCAAAAAAGAAAACCAAAGTGGTCCACAAAACATTCTCCTTTCCTTCTGAAGGTTTTACGATGCATTGTTATCATTAACCAGTCTTTTACTACTAAACTTAAATGGCCAATTGAAACAAACAGTTCTGAGACCCTTCTTCCTCCACCACTGATTAAGACTGAGGTGGCAGGTATTAGGGATAATATTCATTTAGCCTTCTGAGCTTTCTGGGCAGACTTGGTGACCTTGCCAGCTCCAGCAGCCTTCTTGTCCACTGCTTTGATGACACCCACTGCAACTGTCTGTCTCATATCACGAACAGCAAAGCGACCGAGAGGTGGATAATCTGAGAAGCTCTCAACACACATGGGCTTGCCAGGAACCATATCAACAATGGCACCATCACCAGACTTCAAGAATTTAGGGCCATCTTCCAGCTTTTTACCAGAACGGCGATCAATCTTTTCCTTCAGCTCAGCAAACTTGCAGGCAATGTGAGCTGTGTGGCAATCCAGTACAGGGGCATAGCCAGCACTGATTTGGCCTGGATGGTTCAGGATAATCACCTGAGCAGTGAAGCCAGCTGCTTCCATTGGTGGGTGGTTCTTGCTGTCACCAGCAACGTTGCCACGACGAACATCCTTGACAGACACGTTCTTGACATTGAAGCCCACATTGTCCCCAGGAAGAGCTTCACTCAAAGCTTCATGGTGCATTTCAACAGATTTCACTTCAGTTGTAACGTTGACTGAAGCAAAGGTGACCACCATACCAGGTTTGAGAACACCAGTCTCCACTCGGCCAACAGGAACAGTACCAATACCACCAATTTTATAGACATCCTGGAGAGGCAGGCGCAAGGGCTTATCAGTTGGACGAGTTGGTGGTAGGATGCAGTCAAGTGCCTCAAGCAGTGTGGTCCCACTGGCATTGCCATCCTTACGGGTGACTTTCCAACCCTTGAACCAAGGCATGTTAGCACTTGGCTCCAGCATGTTGTCACCATTCCAACCAGAAATTGGCACAAATGCTACTGTGTCGGGGTTGTAGCAAATTTTCTTAATATAAGTGCTGACTTCCTTAACGATTTCCTCGTATCTCTTCTGGCTGTAGGGTGGCTCAGTGGAATCCATTTTGTTAACACCAACAATAAGTTGTTTCACACCTAGTGTGTAAGCCAGGAGGGCATGCTCTCGGGTCTGCCCGTTCTTGGAGATACCCGTTTCAAATTCACCAACACCAGCAGCGACAATCAGGACAGCACAGTCAGCCTGAGATGTCCCTGTAATCATGTTTTTGATGAAGTCTCTGTGTCCTGGGGCATCAATGATAGTCACGTAGTACTTGCTGGTCTCGAATTTCCACAAGGAGATATCAATGGTGATACCACGTTCATGCTCAGCTTTCAGTTTATCCAAGACCCAGGTATACTTGAAGGAGCCCTTTCCCATCTCAGCAGCCTCCTTTTCAAATTTTTCAATGGTTCTTTTGTCAATGCCCCCGCATTTGTAGATTAGATGGCCAGTAGTGGTGGACTTGCCGGAATCTACACGTCCAATGACGACAATGTTGATATGAGTCTTTTCCTTTCCCATTTTGGCTTTTAGGGATAGTTTTCACGACACCTATGTTCTGGCGGCAAACCCGTTGCGAAAAAGCAGAACTTGTTTTATCAACCTAGATGAGCTCCTGTGTTGGGTGCATATATATTTAGAATAGTTAAGTCTTCTTGTTGATTTGAACCCTTTACCATAATATAATGCCCTTCTTTCTCTCTTTTGATCATTGTTTGTTTAAAGTCTGTTTTGTTTGTTAGTTTTTGAGATGGAGTCTTCCTCTGTTGCCTAGGCTGGAGTGCAGTGGCACCATCTTGGCTCACTGTGGCCTTCTCCTCCGCCTCCTGGGTTCAAGCAACTCTTGTGCCTCAGCCTCCTGAATAGTAAGATTACAGGCGTGCACCACCACACCTGGCTGGCTTTTGTATTTTTAGTGGAGACAGGGTTTCACCATGTTGGCCAGGCTGGTTTCAAACTCCTGGCTTCAAGTGATCTACCTGCCTCAGCCTCTCAAAGTGCTGATATTACAGGTGGAACCACTATGCCCGGCAAAATCTGTTTTGTCTGAAATTAGAATAGCAAGCCATAGTTTTTTTTTTTTTTTTTTTTCTTCCATTTGCTTGGTAGGTTTTTCTCTATCCCTTTACTTTAAGCCTATATATTATCCCCTTACTTTAGTACGAATAGATCTGGCCTACTATTTTTATTGCTGTTGTTTTTAATATGGTGGATATGTTGTAAATGCTAATCTCTAAAAGAGTTGTGATTTTACTTGAGAAAGATTTCTGAGTAAACAAGTATTTATTGAGTCTGTATATTTTACCAAACTAGAAAACATAAATTTGCTTGAAAACATTAGCAAAGAACTAGTTTTAAATAGCTATGAATTAAAGATGAATGTGCTGAGGGAAGTGTATATCCAGAAGGAGTTGGAATAATCTGGAAAGTTTTCCTGCAAAAATTACTGTTGTTTCTTAGCCCAATACATATTTGTTTTTTGCTCCGAATTTGCATCTTACGCATTTTAACAGTAACTTCATTTATTTCATTTTAGCACTATTGTCAATTACAGGACAATAGTGGTCCCCTTTACCCAACCTGCACTTTTGTTTTTAAGCAATGGTATGTGTTGTGGGGTGTGTGTGTGTGTACGTGTGTGTGTAAGAATATTACAGTTTAGACAGCAGTTTCACATCAGAGAACTGTGAGGCTGGGTGAGATTATTAAGGAGAGGTGGAGTACATGGAAAAGATAAGTTCATGGACTGAGAGGGTTTAGGGACTCTCAAGTGTTACCAGGTTAAGGACTTGAGAAGGATTCATTACCGGAGACCTGAGAGGATTGGTTAGGGAACAGGAGAAAAACCCTGAGAGTATAGTGTTCTGGAAGTCAAGTGTAGAAAGTGTTTCAGGGAGGAAGGTATGATCAACTATGCTAAATGCTGCTGATAGATGAGGAGGAAGTATTAATAGGTTTAGTAAAGTGGAGATTATTGATAACCTTGACAGTAGCATTTTTGTTGGTGTGATGGAGGCAAAGGCCTCACTGAAGTGGGTTTAGGAGAAAATGAGAAGTGAGGAATTGGAAGCTCTGCATATATGTTACTAAAAAGGGGTCCTGATCCAGACCCAAAGAGAGTGTTCTTAGATCTTGCTCAAGAAAGAATTTGGGGCAAGTCTGTTAAGTGAAAGCAAGTTTATTAAGAAAGTAAAGGAATAAAGAACAGCTAGCTACTCCATAGGTAGAGCAGCCCCAAGGGGCTGCTAGTTGCCTATTTTTATCATCATTTCTTGATTATATACTAAACAAGAGATGGGTTATTCATGATTGTCCTGGCATTTGTAAACTGTCATGGTGCTGGTGGGAGTGTAGTAGTAAGGACAAGCAAAGGTCACGTCTTATCTTGGTTTTGGTGGGATTTGGCCAGCTTCTTTACTGCATGCTGTTTTATCAGCAAGGTCTTTAAGACCTGTGTCTTGGTGCTGACCTCCTATCTCATTCTGTGACTCAGAATGCTTTAACCTCCTGGGAATGCAGCCCAGCAGGTCTCAGCCTTATTTTACCTACCCCAATTCAAGATTGAGTTGCTCTGACTCAGACATCTCTGACATATACGTAATCATTTCTTTTTTTTTGAGATGGAGTCTTGGTCTGTTGCTCAGGCTGGAGTGCAATGGCGCTATTACAGCTTACTGTAACCTCCACCTCCCAGGTTCAAGCAGTTCACCTGCCTCAGCCTCCCAAGTAGCTGGCATTACAAGAGCATGCCGCCATACCCGGCTAATTTTTTTATTTTTAGTAGAGACGAGGTTTCACCATGTTGGCCAGACTGGTGTTGATCTCCTGACCTCATGATCTGTTCCTCTTGGCCTCTGAAAGTGCTGTGATTACAGGCGTGAGCGACTGCTCCCAGCCATAGACATCTCTTTCAGTGAGTTTTGCTATAAAGAAGCTCAGAGAAATGAAGCACTATCTGGAGGGATTAAGATGAGAGAAATAATTTGTTTCTGTGCCAATTAGAAAGATTGAGTAGAGGGGGAAAACTTTATGATGCGGTAACTGGAGGGAAGAATTGCTGGACAGATTTTCTTGTGTAAACGAGAGGAGATAGAGTTTAATAAGGGGTTTTTAGATAACAGTATGGATGATTTCTCCATAGTAGGAGAAAGCAAGGCAGAATATGTGTACACAGATGCACACAGGTTGTATTTGGAGAGCTAGTGGAAAACCTTCTGTATTTGCTTCTGTATTTTTGAGTGAAACAGGAAGTCAGATCATCTAGGAAATTCAGGGTGGAGAGGGTGATAGAGGGTGAGGAAAGCAAAGAATATATGAAATAGTTATCAAGATAATGAGAGAGTGAATGAACTAGAGAAATGTGTGATATCCAGGCAGTATTAAGGGTCTAGTTGAGGTAAGTGGCCATGAACTCAAAGTGTGTCCATGCTCTGTGGTGGTGTTTTTCTCTAGACTCATTCAACTGTGTGGGTACAGGTCTGGAATAGCCAGAAAGTTGGCTTTAACCAGTTTCCATGTTGCCATTTAAATACTATGAAGTAAGCAAGAGCAAAGGAATGATTGTAGTAACAGCCATGGAATTTTAAAAGCCAGGAAAAGCAAGAAGTGAGGACATGAAATAGATACAATGGAGGGTAGTAGGAACACTGGAGGTTTTGGTGAAATTCAGCAATTTTAGGTGTTGGTGGGGGTACTAGAGAAAGTGAGCTGGTGATCTGACAATAGAGTGTTTAAAATTTAAATTAGGGAATGATTGTAGTTAATTCCAGTCCTGAGGGTATGATCATTGAGGTGAATGACTGAGGTAGAATGGAAGACTAGATCATTGCAGAAGAAGAGTTCAAGGAACTGAATAGCCAAGGTGTTTAAATGCTCATTTATGTGAAATTGGAATCAGTAAGAATTACAGCAGTTGGTAGTACTAGAAAGTATGATGGTGTGCCTGAAGCTAAAGCCTTAAGGAGTGAGAGTGACTTAGAGACAGATAAATGACCTCAGCAAAGAGGGTGGTACATGCCGTAGGCTGATGGCATGAGGTCGAATACTTGGGGTTTCGAGAGACAGAGGTGGAAGAATCTGAAAGTGGCAGTGAGGGACGAGGCCTGGTTTCTAGGCCTAGTAGTGGAAGAGGAGTATAGGAGAGAAAACAAAAAGGCTTATTTTTCTGTTTGAGAAGGCTGTTGGGGAAGTGTCCTGAGGTAAAAACTAGCCTTTAGTAAGCATAAAAGGTAAAAAGACCATTTCAGAAGAGCTAAAGGTCATTTTGCTGATGATTAACCTTAAAATCCAGAAACAAAGGAATAGGGAGTAAATGGGAGGTAGAGGCAAAAAGGGGATTAGAATCTGGTAGTTCTGATTACTTGTGAGAACTGTTGAAAATAGAGATAAAGGGTATAATGATGTTAGCCCTTACAGTTTTAAACAAGGACTGTGGTAAGATTGTCCATGTTAAAACACAAATGATGTTGAAGGGAGGGAAGGGTAATATTGTACAAGGGACTCTCACAATCTGGGGACTCCACTTTTGCTAGTGGTATTGGAGAGGCTAACAGAAATATGGAAGGATGGCCTTAATTCTTCAGAGCACATGGATTTCCAATGCCCTTTTTAAACTCCTGCTGATGGAGGCTTGGGGATAGGGAAATGAGTTGGCCTGTCTGGAGCATAAGGAGCTAAGTAAATAACCAATTATATGAAGTATGTATTTCATTGCCATTTTACATATAAATAAACCGAGATTCAGAGATGTAGAACACCCTGCCCATGGTCTTATAGCTGCTAAGTAGTGGGGTAAAAGACAATGAAGCAGTCTTTTACAGTGGATGAGGAGTCAAGGAACAGTAAAATTCTATGAGATAATATCATATTGTTATGAACCCTTATCTTCATTTACTATCAGATCTTATAGTATCACATAGATAGTGAATTCTAAATGGGGGATTAAACTGCTAATCCAGCTTTCTCATGTGGATCGCATTCTTTGTTTCTTATTGTTCAAAAACTATAAAAATATTTATGGGAAATAGGCTTAAAGATAGTTACTGTCTGGTATTTCATTCTTAATCTGTTTCCAAATCCAGTTAAGCTTTATCTGCTCCAAGGAGCATTCTCTTATTGGTCTCAACTGAACTTCATCTTGATGAAGTGAGTTTATATAATAAAAATAAATATTGGGGTATATGTTTGTGTTCTGTCTCCTCAGTTAGATTATAAGCACTTTGAGGGCATTTCTCCCTTTTAGTTCTGTACTCCATATTAGAAGCAATATGAGTTAGTCAAAAGGAGATCCAAATCTGTATCTGCTTATCTGTCTGTCTCTCTCTTTCTCTCTCTGGCTGCACCACTAATTTGATACTATATTTGAAACCATTTACTTCACTTCTCTGGGTTATACTTTATTTGTAAATAGGGAAGGGATGGAGTTTCACTAGCATGATCTCAGAGGTCCCTTACATTTTTAATATTCTGTAATTTCTTGATTGGCTGTCAGGATAGCTGGCTACTAATGCTATAGTTGCATGTGAAAGGGACAGTTTTAAAAAAAATGTTTGTTATAATTCTAGGTATTTTACAGCTTAGTGTCATTGAAAGATGTGGGCAGTAGCCAAGCAGAATCAGAGTGAGAAATAAGGCTGGAAGGAGAGTGTGGGGCCAGTTAGTTGAATGCTTTGACTAGTAATGGGTATTTGTGAATGTGGGACTGAGAAGATTAAAGATAGAGGCTTGAAAATCATTTGCACAGATGTGATAACTGAAGCTGTAGGAATTCATGATATTTCAGAGAGAAATTAAAAAGAGAGAACAGGGGCAAGATCAGAGCTTTCAAGATCATCTATATTTAGGGAGCAACTGGAAGAAAAAAACCTAGAAAAGGAGAGAGTAAAAGCAAAGCTAGTACATCTTAATGACAAGGGAAGCTTAGAGAGCAAAGAATTTCAAGAGGGAGGTAGTGATGATAGTATCAAATAATGCACAGAGGTTAAGGAAGGTGAGAACTGAGAGAAACAAGGCCCCTGGATTTATTTCTGAGGTCATTAATCACATCTAGAAAACAGTCAATAGAGTAGTTGAGGGTAGAGTTCAATTTGAATGTTACTAATAATTCTCACATAGATTCAGGTAATCACTATTGAGTTTCTACTAAATGTCCAGTATTGTGTAAAGTTTATGCATGTGAGTGTGCATGCATGGGCACACACACACGCACACACGCCCCTCTTCCAAAGTAGAGGAGACGGGTCAGAATGATGCACATGAGACTGGCTTTGAACCTGAACAGGGAAATGTTATCTATAATAGGAAGGAGGGGTGCCTTTGGATAGAGTTAAGTGTATTGAAGAAAGGGCAAGAAGTTGAGGCGGTTCATGCCTCCATACCTTAACTTTTTCAATCATCAAATATGTATTTCTAAAACATTATAGAGACTGTGTTGACATTGTAATTAATTTAACATTTTATTAATTAGCCCAATGGAATTTTCTCTTATTTTCCTTGACTGCTTTGTAGTATTAGGTAGTGTTAACTACTTATTTTGAATAGTTCCATTTGCTAAATCTTAAATCTTATTTTATATCCTGTCTCTGGGCTACATAATTCAATTTTATGGATTTGATTTAGCTGTCACCTAGCTGTAACCTCTCCATTGAATTTTGAAGCTGTATTTCTGCTTGCTTAATGAATATATCTACTTTGATATTTTGCAAGAACCTCAAATTCAATGATGTCAAAATATTTTGCACTATTTCCACATACCACATCCTAGTCAAACCTGCTCACTCTTCTGTATTTTCTATCTTTGTCATTATGTGGCCTCATTCTGTTGTCTATTACAGTAACTTATTAACTGACCCAAGTTCCTCTAGAATTTTTCTCCCAGTTGATGCTGCATAACCTGAGCAAAATGTTTCTGCCTATAGAACTATTTGACACTTCTGCTCAGAAATGTTTGATGGCTTCCCATTGTCCTCAGAATATTATACGAACTTTTAGCATGGTATCTAGGTTTTTTCACAGGACATAACTTGAACCTTTCTTGCCTCCACAAAGCCTAGTCACATAGGTTTCCCCAAATGATTTATTTAAGCTGTTCTCTGTCAGGAATGTTTTTTTTTCTTTTTTCTTTTTTTTTTTTTTTTTGAGACGGAGTTTCGCTCTTGTTACCCAGGCTGGAGTGCAATGGCGCGATCTCGGCTCACCGCAACCTCTGCCTCCTGGGTTCAGGCAATTCTCCTTCCTCAGCCTCCTGAGTAGCTGGGATTACAGGCACGCGCCACCATGCCCAGCTAATTTTTTGTATTTTTTTTAGTAGAGACGGGGTTCACCATGTTGATCAGGATGGTCTCGATCTTTTGACCTCGTGATCCACCTGCCTCGGCCTCCCAAAGTGCTGGGATTACAGGCTTGAGCCATCGCACCCGGCCAGGAATGTTTTTACTCTTCTGCTTTACCATCAAATCCTACTAACAGGTCACTGGCCAGCAAATATGATATCTTTCAAGTTTGTGTAGCTTTTACCAGTCATCATATTTATTACTTTTCTCCTCTGTGCTCCTGCATTTTTTTTCTTTTTTGAGCATACTGTCTACAAAGTTTTATCTTTGTATTTTTCAAATAATATGAGAAATTAACCTCATTTTAAAGACTATTGTATTTCTGACACAGTTTAGTTTTTTTTTTTTTAAAGAGAGAAAAAAAAAAGAATAATAAGAAAGAATAAAGAAGAGGAAGAAAGAGAAAGAGGAAGAGGGAGAAAGAATGGGGGTATTGCTTTATTGCCTGGGCTAGAATGCAGTCTAAATATGGGTATGCCTGTAATTGTGCTTAATAATGGAGACATGAAAGAAAATGAGGGAAGAGAATAACAAACAAGGAGCCAACCAATATTTCGTTTAAACTTCTAAGTTGATATGATGTGGTACTCATAAGAGTGTATATTTTGTGTATTTAAAGTGGAGCGTTCTATAAATGTTAATTAAGTTTACTTGCTCCAGATCTGAGTTCAAGTCCTGGATATCATTGTTAATTTTCTGTCTCATTGATCTGTCAAATATTAATGTTGAAGTCACCCACTATTATTGTGTGGGAGTCTAAGTCTCTTTATAAGTCTTGTATGTCTGGGTATTCCTGTATTGGGTGCGTATATATTTAGGATCTTTAGCTCTTCTTGTTGTTGCATTGATCCTTTTATCATTATATAATGTCCTTCTTTGCTTCTTTTGATCTTTGTTGCTTTAACGACTATTTTATCAGAGGCAAAAATTGTAATTTCTGCTTTTTGTTTATTTATTTTTGCTCTCTGTTTGGTCGGTAAATCTTTCTCCATCCCTTTTGTGTATCCTTGAATGTGAGATGGGTCTGGATGCAGCATACCAATGGGTTTTAGTTTTTTATCCAAATTGCCTGTCCATCTTTGGATTGGGGGATTTAGTCAATTTAAATTTAGAATTAATAATGATATATGTGAGTTTAATACTGCCATTTAATATTAGCTGGCTGTTTTGCCCATTAGTTGATGTAAATTCTTCATTATATTGATGCTCTTTACTTTTTGGTATTTTTTAGAAAGGCTAATACTGTTTCTTCCTTTCTATGTGTAGTGGTTCTTTCAGAAGCTCTTGTAAAGCAGGCCTGGTGGTGATGAAATCTCTGAGTGCTTGCATGTTCACAAAAAACTTTATTTTTCCTTCACTTATGAAGCTTAGTTTGGCTGGATGTGAAATTCTTGGTTGAAAGTTCTTTTCTTTAAGGATGTTGAATATTGGTCCCCACTCTCTTCTGGCTTGTAGGGTTTCTGCTGAGAGATCTGCTGTAAGTCTGATACGCTTCCCTTTGTGGGTAACCTGACCTTTCTCTCTGGCTGCCCTTGGTATTTTCTCCTTCATTTCAGCCCTGGTGAATCTGACGATTATGTGCCTTGGAGTTGCTCTTCTTGAGGAATATCTTTGTGGTGTTCTCTGTGTTACCTGGAGTTGAATATTATCCTGCCTTACTAGGTTGGGAAAATTTTCCTGAATAATATCCTGAAGCGTATTTTCCAGTTTGGATTCCTTCTCTTCGTCACATTCAGGTACACCTATCAAACGTAGATTAGTTCTTTTCACATAGTCCCGTATTTCTTGGAGACTTTGCTCGTTCCTTTTTATCCTTTTTTCTCTAATCTTGTCTTCTCGTTTTATTTCATTGTTGATCTTCGACCTCTGATATCCTTTCTTCTACTTGATCAGTTCGGCTGTTAAAACTTGTACATACTTCACGAAGTTCTCGTATTGTGTTTTTCAGCTCCATCAATTCACTTATATTGCTCTCTAAATTGTGTATTCTTGTTAACATTTCATCAAACCTTTTTTCAAAGTTCTTAGTTTCTTTGGATTGGGTTAAAGAAGTTCTTCTAATTCACAGAAGTTTCTTATTATCCACATTTTGAAGCCTGCTTCTGTAATTGGAACACACTCATTCTCCATCAAGCCTTGTTCCATTACTGATGAGGAACTGTGATCCCCTGCTGAGGGACAGGCGTTCTGATCTTGGGTATTCTCAGCCTTTTTTGGCTGTTTTCTTCCCTTCGTTATAAATTTATTCATCTGTGGTCTTTCTATTTACCGTCTTTGTAATTGGGTTTCTGAGTGGACGTCCAACTTACTGATTCTCAGCGCCGAAATCTGAGCAACCCACTGCACTGACTAAATCAGTAGCGTTAAGATTGATGGTGCTTTTCTGACTCTGCACCAAGAACCGACGCTCCAAAGTGCCAGCAAAACTGCCTTGCTGGTTACAAGAGTTGCGCTGGCAACCCGTGGGGCTTCTCCGCTGGGAATCTCCTGGTGCGTGAGCAACAAGAATTCATGTGAAGGTGTGGCGTCCTCTCGTTCTCTGAGCTTTCACTGAGAGCTACAATCCCGAGCTGCTAGTGATCAGCCATCTTGGATCTCTCTCATCGCTCCTGCATTTTTTTAAAACCACTCTTACAGCATGCATCACAATCAGATTCATAGACAGTTAAAAAGGAGTCTGCCTCTCCCATGAGGCTGTAATTTGGGAGCACATATAACGTTGTATTACATATATATCTTGTTTTTTTTTGGGGGGGGGGATGGAGTTGCCCAGGCCGGAGTGCAGTGTGGTGCAATCTCAGCTCTGCGCAACCTCTGCCTCCCGGGTTCAAGTGATTCTCCTGCCTCGGCTTCCCAAGTAGCTGGGATTACAGGCATGTGCCACTACACCCGGCTAATTTTTTGTATTTTTAGTAGAGACGGGGTTTCTCCATGTTGGTCAGGCTGGACTCGAACTCCTGACCTCAGATGATCCGCCAGCCTCAGCCTCCCAAAGTGCTGGGATTACAGGCGAAAGCCATTGTACCTGGCCTTACCTATATATCTTTATAAAGCACTCATATAACACTGATAAGCAGTAAATTAACATTACCTAAATGAATGAATGAACAAATATATGATCAAGTAAAATCTAAAATGCTTTGGCCTTGTACCACCTCAGTTTTAAAAAAAATTTCAAGACAGAAATCAGCAGCTCCTGAAATGACCTATTTTCTTCTTTACTGTCTAATTTGGCATAATGATTTCTCAGTCAGCAAGATTGGGTATCATATTTTGATCCTTTCTTCTCCCTTGTTTTTCATGTCAAGTCAGCTGCTAAATTCTATTGATTCTGTTTCCAAAGTGTCCCATATGTCCACTCCTATTTTATTTTTACTGCTATTTTAGGCTCTCAGTACCTCTGACTTGAGAAGATCTCCTAATAGTCTTCTAACAGATTTTCCTTCTCTTGTAATCCATTCTTTGACTTATTGTTAAAAGTCTTTCTAGAATCAGGAATTTTCAGAGGTCTGTCAGTGCTTACAGAAATATCAACTTATTATTCAGCACTTTCTACACTGTAATCCAAACCTACCTTTTCAGGCTTATCTTCTAATTGTGCCTTTTAAGTACTCTGTACTCCAACAAAAGTCATCTGACTCCTCCAGTAACTTTAACATGCTTTTAATTTCCTACTTTGTCCTTTTTCATGCTGTTCCTTTGGTTAGTGAAATTGTTGAGAGGTGTTGACCCTCTTTTATTTTCTGGCTAACATCAGATACTACCTCTTTCATAAAAGCGTTTCTTGAGCCTCTTAAGTAAAACTTCATATGAACTTTTCATATACAGTATTGTTAGGTGGTCTGTCTCCTTGATATTATTATGGATATATTTTGAAATGTAAGATATTTAAGAATCAATACTTAGCTAAATAGATAATAGTTTCCGGTAAAATCACATAATATAAACAATGCCCAAGGGTCATATTTATCTCTGTATCTCTAAGGGTTCCTAGATGAGTAATATCTTGCATATTGTAGGCACTAAAACATTGGTTAAACTGAGAAATGGGGTAACCAAAATAATATGCTGCTGAGGGGAGATGAGCATTTATAGAATCAGAACTAAGAAAAAAAACATTTTTTTAAAAAACCAATCAGTTTATTAATAATTATAGAAAGAACGATTTCAGGGCATCACTTGATGGTGGCAGAAGCTAGATTCCAAGATATTAAGCAGTGATTGGGCATTGAGAAATGGAAGCAATGATGATAGACACTTTGCCAAAATATGGAAGATGGCTAAACTCTAAGAATGAAATATAGTCTACAGATTTGAGAAGAGACTTGTCAAGTAAAACCATATGTTATATTTGAAAGAAAAATGAGTTTGCTGTAAGAAATGCAAGTACCAAGATTACTCCAAGTCAAGTGTTTCCATTTTTTCAGGTTGGAAGAAAAGTACTCCAGGTGAGTCAGGCAGGCCACTGAAGCAAATAGCCAGCTCCAGTGTGCTGTGGTCACAAGGTTAGAGTAAGTATGTGAATTACAGAATAAGAAGACTTGTAAACATAACCTTGTTGAACACCGGCAAGGGTGATATCCTGGAGTCATTTGAGTTTATGTTAATCTGGTCCAGTTTAGTCGGATTATTTATTTAGAAGAGTTACTGAGCCAAGTGTATATGTGTTGTTAGGGTATCTCTCTCCCCAGAATTATTGTGGATATATTTTGAAATGTGAGACATTTGAAATAGAATCACTAGTTAGCTAAATAGGTATAGTTTCTGGTAAAATCACATAATATAAACAATGAAAATATTTAAAGGAATTGTGGCTAACATTTGTTGATAGATGTCATTTCTATTGTAAGTAAGGGTGTCGAATTTGCACAGCGATAGTCCAGAGCTCCTGAAATATATGTAGTTGTTGGATTTAGTTTCCCTTTGACTCTATTATACATAAATATTCTCTTAAAGACTTTATTGTAAGAAACACAATATTGAATTCTGTTTAGTCTTTGTGTCTTAACTTTATATTTAAGACTGTGATTACATACTTAAAATATTAAAAATGTTCAAATATGAAGCTATTTTAGCACACATGCATGTGTGCCTGTGTGTGTATATAAAAAGTTTATTTAATTTTTTTTTAGCATTTATCTGCATAGTGTATGGATGTTACAAAAGATAGAAGAATCATTTCAGAAGCTCTGGACCAACCTTAGAATTAAAAGGGATCATCCGGGCCAAGATTCTTAACCTTCAAATCCCCAACATTATGAGCAATTCAGAAAATAGCTTCATGAGATTTTCAAAGAGGTCTATGACTACCAAAAAAGTTAAGAACCACTAACAGTGTAATTGGCACTTTTCACAGAGTGACGATGTAATGGGCCAAGGATACCGCTGTTAGCTAGATAGGATTAATCCTGGTTTCTCAATTCCCAACTACATATTTAACCACTTCAGTGGAAATAACACAGTCAAAAACCAATTCCCACCAGTTGTTTTTTTTTTTTTTAAAGATTGTCATTCTTTTAAGCTGACCTCTTAAAATAAATGTTTGTCTCAATATCTTAGGAAGTCTTTTGATGAGAACGGGACATGATATATGGTATGCAGAATAATATGTACACAATAACAACTCCAGAAGGAAAACTAGACTTTCCATCTTCCCCTACCCATGTTTCACTTCTCTCCCTTCTTTAACAGATTTTTTTGTTTTGTCTTGTATGCTGTAGTGATGACCTCTAGTGAATTTCATTAGAATAATTCAATCTTCTGATGATTCTCATGCAGTTCTTAACAAATATTTCCTGAGTGTCTACTTTACACCAGGTGCTATGCTAGGTCCTAGGAATAGAATGTTGAGCAAAACCAATAGGATCCCTTCTACTTGAAGTTTGATGTCTTAGGAAGCATGGTTGTTAATAAGATAGGCATGGTGTCTTGTGTCTATAATTCCAGCTTCTTGGGAGGCTGAGTGGGAAGGATCACTTGAGCCCAAGAGTTTGAGGCTGCACTGAGCTATGACTGCACCACTGCACTCCAGCCTGGGTGACAGAGCAAGACCCTGCCTCAAAAAAAAAAAAAAAAAAAAAAAGACATTAGTCAAACATTTGCAAAGATATGTAAAGAAGAGACTGGTGCTAAGTGGAAAGAATAAAAAGCACAGAGTGCTATAAGAGTGGCTATGGGGACACTGGTTTTGTTTGGAACATCTGATTGGATTTTCCCAAGGAGGTGATATTTCAGTTGCCAAGTTTGGCAGAACCATGCTCCCTGCAGAGGGCCAGCTAATTTTAGAATCTCTGAGAAGACTAGTGTGGTTGAACTGGGCAGAGCAAGGGGAGAGAGAGATACACAAGAGGAACTGGAGAAGGCAGCAAGGATTAGATTA
Source organism: Saimiri boliviensis (assembly GCF_048565385.1). Classification (NCBI taxonomy): domain Eukaryota; kingdom Metazoa; phylum Chordata; class Mammalia; order Primates; family Cebidae; genus Saimiri; species Saimiri boliviensis. Next base: position 32,033,206 of record NC_133454.1, on the reverse strand, counting down.
TGTAGCAACTCGAGGCTGTGGTAAGGTACTCATCTTTATCTTGGGAGCAGTAGGGAGCCATTGAAGGATTTTAAGTAGGGGAATGACATGGGTTGTTTCCACTTTTTGGCTATTGTGAATAATGCTGCTGTAAACATTCATGTACATATTCATGTACATTCATGTGATATATATATATATATAGTTTTTCTCTGGTAAATCAAGTGTGTTTGTGTGTGGAAAAATATTTTCATTTCTCTTGGGTTTATTTTTAGGAGTGAAATTGCTAGGTCATAGGGTAATTCTGTGTTTCACCTTTTAAGGAACTACCAGACTGTTTTCCAAAGTGGCTATAGCATTTTACATTCCCACAAGCAGCCCATGAGTGCTCCAATTTTTCCACATCTTTGCCACCACCTGCTATTGTCTGTTTTTTAAAACGGTTTATTATAGACAGTATAGTGTGTGTGAAGTAGTGTCTCATTGTATGCCCCTTGCCTTTTATTAGCCAGGCTTTTAAGCCTGGCATTTAGAATTCACCAAATTATAGCCTTTTATCTGTTTAGTTTGCAGAAACTACTTATTTACAAAATATGCCTTGTAGTTTCTCAAGCCTTTATTTTTGCTTTTTTTTTCCTTTGCGTTTGTGTGATTTCCAAAGCCTTGATCTGATTCATTCATTCATTAAAGGCCCAACCTCAGTTTTTTCTGTTTCCTTCATTAGCACGTGGAACCATCTAAAACAGTTGATATTTGGCCATCTGACCTATAAAAATAGCAATTTCAAATGGCTCAGCTTTATACATTTCTTGGCTTCCTCTAGTTATAATTGTTAACCATTTCCTTTGTCTTTTTTTCCCTCCTACTGGCCCTTGTTTGTACCTCTTGTGGTATTATTGATATGTGTGTGTGGTATAATGTCTCTTATTGGGGAGAAATTTCAAGTGCAGAGATTATTTCATAACCCAGTGTTTTATATATAGAAAGGAGTAGTAATTGTTAAAATTTTTTTCAAGGAATATATACACTGCTATATAATAAATCAATATAAACATAGTGAATCAATGTAAACATCACTACGGCTGAATACAAATGCATAGGTTCTTGAAATGACTAAATTCATTAGAAAGAATCAGTAACATTAACTTGGGACTGGTTTCTTGTGGAAAAAGAAACTGTAATAGATGTTTTAGGTGGCAAAACCACAGTTGGTCCAAAGGGAAGAGTGTTATGGAGACTAAATTAAATGACTTTCAAAGTAGAAAGTAAGGGGTTTGATTCTCAGGGCCAGTAGTAAGGGACAGGTTTACCTAGTAGGAGTAAAATGTAAGCTAGAATTAGGAAATGGTGATCATTAGTGGGGATCCTTGTCACTCTGAAAGCTGTGATTATCACATTTCATTTGATTCTGAAGCAACTGGGTGTCAATACAAGTATCTTCATCATAATCAGTACAAGTGCTAAAGAATTGTTGGTATGATGCTTGAAAAAAGTTATTCTTGTATATTTTAATATAATTGGTTAGACCTGAGACTGAAATTCCTGAGTGAATCCAAGTAAGAGCTGATTTTGGCCATACTCAGTCAAGTCTTGTTGAGCTAGAGAGAGAAGAATTAGACATGAAACTGGGAAAGCAGAGTGATATTCAGGTTTCAAAGAAAGGAAAGGAAGAAGAAAACAACATGAAAATGGTTTCTTGATGGAAATTATCTTATGTAATTGGAGTGTCTGTCAGTGGGAGTAAACAGTTTTGGGAAATGTAATGTAGAAAACAGTAACAGGCAAAAGGAACATTCAATTTCTATTCTTATTTTCTCAGAGAAAAATTATTGATGATATAATCATGTACCCTCTTCCATTGGTACTATCTTCTTTTTTGTCCTTTTTAGAACTTAAGAGCTTTCTTTATATAGAAGAAAAGTAATTTTAAGCAATCAATTTCAAATTGGAGTTCTTTTTCCTTAAAATTTCAAGAGAAACTCTCTTGATAACTTTAATCTTCTATGATAGTTTCACTTTTAAACTGCATTTGCAGTGCCAAGACACATGCTTCCATAATGGGAATTTCTGTTTTCTTTTCTTTTTTTTGAGATGGAGTCTTGCTCTGTTGCCCAGGCTGGAGTGCAGTGGCGCAATCTCGGCTCACTGCAACGTCCACCTCCCGGATTCAAGTGATTCTCCTGCCGCAGCCTCCTGGGTAGCTGGGATTACAGGCACTGGTCGCTACACCCAGCTAAATTTTTGTATTTTTAGTAGAGATGAGGTTTCACCATATTGGCCAGGCTGGTCTTGAACTCCTGACCTCATGATTTGCCCCCCCCTTGGCCTCCCAAAGTGCTGGGATTACACGGGTGAGTCACCACGCCCTGCCAGTATTTCTTTTTCTAATACTTCTAACATAATGCCATCCAAGAGACATAATTTTTTGTTTTGTAAATGTTAGTCCACAAATTATAGTTCTTGCCTTCAAACTTTTGCCATTAAAATTTTATTTATGTAACTAATGTGACTTGAGGATAATATGTGTGCAGTAACAGTTGTCATAAATAAATAATAATAGCTATATGTGCCACATTTTTTTTTTTTTTTGAGATGGAGTCTTGCTCTGTCACCAGGCTGGAGTGCAGTGGCTCGATCTCACCTCACTGCAACCTCCACCTCCCAGGTTCAAGTGATTCTCCTGCCTCAGCCTCCCAAGTAGCTGGGACTACAGGTACTCACAACCACAACCAGCTAATTTTTGTGTTTTTTAGTAGTGACAGGGTTTCACCATTTTGGTTGGGATGATCTCAATCTCCTGACCTTGTGATCTGTCCGCCTTGGCCTCCCGAAGTGCTGAGATTGCAGGCATGAGCCACTGCACCTGGCCCACATATTCTTTTTTCAATGTTTTACATGTTTTATTTTGAGAAGGTTGTTTCTTCACAGAAGATTATAGTAAAGAAAGAATCTTGAAGTAGTAAATAATAACAAAAATATGTTGGGAGAGGAGCTTTTAGGTGAGTAAATGTAGTAAAAAGTTACAGGTATTATGATAGAAATATGTACAGTATACAGTAAAGGAGGCAGTAGTTATATCTACAAGATAGATGAGACAAAGGGCATGGAAGATGATGAAGGACATTAGAGGCAGAGACAATAGGGTTATCAGGCACAGAGGCATGAAATGGCTAGAGAACTTAAGAAATCTGCAGGCCATTCCTAGTGGCTCCAAATGAGTAAGAACTGCAGCTGGATATGTAGAACAAGGACCAGATCTTGGAAAACTGAGTGTTATACTGAGGAGTTTTGGCTTGATTCTGCAAGCAGTGAGGAATCAATGAAGATTTAAGCAAGGGATTGATATGATCAGATTTGGGTTTTGGAAAGATCACTTTGGTTTTGGTTTGGGATGATATAGTGGATGAGTAGGAGAAAAGATACAAGTAATTTGCAGTAGTCCAGAGAAGAGGTGTTAGGATGGTAAATATTGAGAGAAGATACACCCAAGGGATAGTAGGGAAGTAGACTGTACAGGACTTTGGATTGATTGGTTGTGATAGCTGTGTGTGTGGAAAAGATGGTTATTATTTTAAAAAGTCACTTAGGAAATGGGAGAATCATTGAGTACTGTGTTGGGCCTAGGTGATGTTTTTAATCTTAAGTGGCCCCAGTTTGAAGATTAGATTTACTAGTAGCCAAGAAGGATGGTTATGTTGGTCCACATTTAGGGATTAGCAGGGCAGTTGTGACTAATGGATATGGATATAAGGACACTGATGGTTAGGAAGTGAAGTAGGCAAGGGAGGGCAATGAATCATGAAGGATAAGAAAAAATGGAGGGGTTGAGTGTCTGGGTATCTCTGTTAGGTTGAAGATGAGATGTAGGGGAAGTTAAGAAAGTTAAATATTTAGAAAGAGTCAGCATCTGGTCAAAGATTAATTTCCTCAATTTTAAGATTATAGTGGCAGGGTAATTCCCAGAAATTTGGATAAAGTCCAAGGTGTCATGACAAGATGCACATTGCTGAAGTGGGAATATGTATGAGGGATGTAAGAATTGAGGAATTTTGAGCTAGGTTGTTGATAGTTTATGGATAATAGAATTCTCGTAGAGATGGTAGCTTTGGAGTAGAAAGAAATGTTGGAGAAGAAAGTAAGCCAAATGAAAAAACCCTTAGTGAGTGAGGAGGAATGATTAAAGGTGGGTAGGTGATAGTAACAATGAGGCTGTATTCTGAGAAGCCATGAACCTTAGAGGAAGAAGTCTTTTATATGTGAAGATGCAAAAATAATACTAATATAGAAGCCTGAGGGTTAAGCTGGGAAAATGCTTATTTCATCTTTGGGCTTTGTTAGATGTGGGCAAAGAAAAGAGTCTTTTATTAAAGGCTGCAGGGAAGTGAATTCCTGTGAGGGGAGGTCAGCTGAGGCAGAGGTGAAGGAGAGAATACTGTTGAAGATGTAGGAGAGTTTATTCACTGTGGACTAAAGAGTTCAGATAAAGATGAGGAAGAGAGTTAGTAGTTGAAGAAAGACTTAGAGAAAAGTGGGTATAGGAAACACACATAACATGGTAATGAACATATGCGACAGAGTTGACTAGAAGTTTTAGCATTTGGAAGAGAGGCCCAGTTTGACAAGGAATATTTGGATGGACTGGGGTGAAGTGTGTAGGCATAAGAAATCTGAGGACCAAAACGGTATTGGTTACTTACTGAGATTAGGGACTGCATACTTTGCTCCAAGTTCAAATGCCTTGCCAATGACTAGATTCTTATTCTTTAGCAGTTTGTAATTTACAAAGGAGGTGGCCGTGTAACCAAAGTTCTCTAGTCTAATGTGGAAAGTGTTAAGTGTGGTTATAGACAAAGTCTTATGAAAGTGTAGAAGACTGAGAGTTTAGTTCCAACTGGAAGACCTGGGGAAGACTTCTTAGAGAAGCTAGTTTTTTAAACCAGGTCTTAAAGGGTAGGTAGAATGGTATTAAATAGATTGGGGTAAAGGAACATTCTATTTTGGAAAGGCCTGAAGCAAATCCATGAATTTTGGGAAATTCAGAGCTTGTTTGTGGAACAGTTCATAAAAAACAAACAGAGAGAGCTTGACTTCAAGATGAGCAGGGAGAAATGGAAAAAAAGCAATGGAAATTAGAGTGTGTTATACCAGTAGCTATGGTGACTACAAGCATGCACAGAGCCAGTATGACAGAAGAAAAAAAAACAACTACGGAAAAGAGAACTATGCATCCTAGTGTGCCCACGGCCACCTTGAGTCTGAGTTGCTGCTAGAGGCAGCATTTACATTTATACCAGAAGTTTTAACAGGTCTACTGCGTTCTTGTATGCCTGTGTGCGTTCTTGCTCAAGGTCTTGCTTTCTCTTTCTTGCTCTTGCTCTCTTTCTCTGTCCCTCTCTCCTGTGCACTCTCTCTCCTTCCCTCTCTCTCTTCTCTCTCTCGCTCTCTCTGTTACTGCTGTAATCACAAGAATCGTACTGTGATGTATTCCCACTGCTGTGCCCCTCAGCTCCTCAGTATTTGCCTAGAGAGTAAAACCGTTTGTAGACTGGTTATATGGAAATATACATTAGTGCTTATTCAACTGTAACATTGTGGATCATAATATATACTTATGTTTGTGTGTGTCTGAAAAGCGAAGTTAATAATTAAAGGCTATTTACCACATTTTTGCTTGAAAGACTGATTCTTTGAATCTGAGACTGCAAAGCTTAAGGTTCAGTACCTGGATTTGTTTATTTTATTTCTCTTAGATTTATTTACTTTATACTTTCGTGCTAAAGAGCCATTTGGTTTCTTTTTTTTTTTTTTGGAGACAGAGTCCCACTATCTTGCCCAGGCTAGAGTGCATTGATGCTATCTCAGCTCACTGCAACCTCTACCTGCCAGGTTCAAATGATTCTCATGCCTCATCCTGTCAAGTAGCTGGTACTACAGGCATGTAATACCACACCTGGCTAATTTTTGTATTTTTGGTAGAGAGGGGGTTTCCATGTTGCCCAGGCTGGTCTTGAACTCCTGGGCTCAAGCCATCTAACCCGTCCTTGGCCTCCCAAAGTGCTGGGATTGCAGGCATGGGCTACCACATCCATCCAGAGAGCCATTTGGTTTCTTGATGCTATGTACTACAATATTCTTTCTGTCAATATTATTTTTAGAAAATACACTATTTATAATTTCAAATTATACTTGACTGCCTTTTTCTCTTCTCCCAGAAGGGCATATGCATATAAAATAGCATTATACATTTGAACTTGCCCTGATAGACTTCATGAGATGTTGATTGCTATATTGTGTTTGACTGTATAGAACAGACTCTACTGCATTGATTTAAAAAAATTAGGTTCATTTATTTTATTTTAAAAAACTTAATTTTATTTAATATTATTAATTTTTTGAGACGGGGTCTTGCCATGTTGCCGAGGCTGGTCTCAAACTCCTGGGCTCAAGCGATCCTTGTCTCAGCCTCTCGAGCAACTTGGACTACAGGCACACACAGCTGTGCTTAGCCGTTTATGTTACATAACAAGAATTCCAGAGGTAGACAGTTGTTGGCCAGTGATGCTACAAGAATGTATGCTCATCCTATTCTTTGGCTCCCTGTCCTCAGCAGGCCTAATGTTGCTAATGTTTGTAAGATGGCTCTTGTATTTCCAAACTTAACATTCTTGTTTCAGGCAAGAGAAATGGGAAAGGATAAAGACTTCCCTGCTGTTTCTGCCCTTACTTTATTAAGAAAATAAAAGGTTTCCATAACCATTAGCAGACTTTCCACTAAATCCCACTGACCAGAATTGACTCACATGGCTCTCCTAGCCACAAGGAAGAGAATAACAAGCCTCTTATCTTTGTCAGGGCACAAACTACCCTGATCAAAGTCAGGGAGAAAGGGGAATCATTTGAAGTAGGGAGCTAACAATGTCTGTCAAAGTACTGTGCCTAAAGTTTAATTATTTTACCTGTTATTTTAATGGAAATGACATTCAATCAAAATTTAGCTACAAAGAAAAAGGAAAATATTCACAGCCTGTCACTTTTTCTTTCCTTACATTATAAAACTATGTAATACAATTTCTTATGGAGTACATTGGAGTACACTGGAGTACCATTTTCTGTTCATTTAAATGAAGTGACAGTTTCTTTTTTGGGGAGACGATTTTCACATTGTATAAGTAGTTTAGTTATTCTTGTTATAGACAGGTTTGTAGTGCATATATGGAGTTTATTTTAAAGGTAAATGGGTCTTAAATATCACAACTCTAAGGTAAAGTATTTCATCAAAATCTAGTGAAAAAATTTTGACTTCTGGTGTAAGGAAGACTCTTTTTTTTTTTTTTTTTTTTGAGACGGAGTTTCGCTCTTGTTACCCAGGCTGGAGTGCAATGGCGCGATCTCGGCTCACGGCAACCTCCGCCTCCTGGGTTCAGGCAATTCTCCTGCCTCAGCCTCCTGAGTAGCTGGGATTACAGGCACGTGCCACCATGCCCAGCTAATTTCTTGTATTTTTAGTAGAGACGGGGTTTCACCATGTTGACCCAGATGGTCTCGATCTCTTGACCTCGTGATCCACCCGCCTCGGCCTCCCAAAGTGCTGGGATTACAGGCTTGAGCCACCGCGCCCGGCCCGTGAGGAAGACTCTTAATATGCTTTAGAAAAATACATTTTTAAAAATCTGAACTTTAAGACTCAATTCAAAATATTTGACCTTTTCCCACCATTCATCTACCTTAATTAATTTTAACTTTCTTTTACTAAGAGGAAATTATATCAATTATTCAGCTGTGGCATACTGTCATCGTTTTTTTTTAAATTTAACAAACATAACGCCTTTTAACAGTGTACACAGGTCCTGAAATAGATTTTGTGGAAAATAAAAAAGAAGTAGGTTTGTGCATTGTAGCCCATGTGTGAAATCCCAACACTTTGGGAAGCTGAGTGAGAGGACTGTTTGAGGAGGCCAGGAGTTCGAGGAGAACAGCCTGGATAACATAGACCTCATCTCTTGCCCCCACTCCCCACCAAAAAAAAGGCATAATTTTTGTTTTTGGGACACTAGTTGATGAGACAAAATAATAAAAGATAGTATGTGATCAGGTAAAAAAGTTTGGTTGGGCATGGTGGCTCATGCCTGTAATCAGCACTTTGGGAGGCCAAGGCAGGTAGATAACCTGAGGTCAGTAGTTTGAGACTTGCCTGGCCAACATGGTGAAACCCATCTCTACAAAAAATACCAAAAAAATTAAGCGAGATGTGGTGGTGGGCACCTGTAATCCCAGCTACTTGGGAGGCTGAGACAGAAGAATTGCTTGAACCTAGGAGGCGGAGGTTGCAGTGACCCAAGACTGCACAATTGCACTTCAGCCTGGGTGACGAAGAGTAAAATTCTGTCTAAAAAAAAAAAAAAAAGTTTTATAGGAATTTAAGAAAGTAAAACTGCAGATTGATTACTTATAATGGAAGAAGTAGATGTTCAACACAGGGTTGTTTGATGTGGTAGGAAGGTACAAAGAAGAGCCTTTCTTTCCATCCTCATCTGCTGTTTTATTCACTCACCCTTGTTCAACTATTTATAGTGTCTGAGATGTTCTATCGACTTTGATACTTCCATACTTGCCTTTTGTTTGTTTTTGAAATTTCCTTGTTTGTTGGGTCTAATAATCTCCTACCTTTGAAGACTCAGTTTGAATATCATCTCCTCTTTCAGTGAAATCTTCCTGAACTTCCTGGCCAGAGTTGGCTGCTTCCTTTTCTTTTCTCCCAAAGATGTCTGTATGTATGTGGGGTTTGTGCGTGAGTATATGTGTGTGTGTATGTGGGTGTATTTAGAGTGATCACATTGCACTGCTTATTTACTTGTCTGTCACAAGCTTTTGAGCTTCATGAACATGGGGAGGCTATCATATTTATTTCCAAATCACAGTGCGTGGTGTAGTGGTTTTGTACATTGGCCCACTCAATGAATGTTCTTTGGATGAATGGATAAAAAGAAGGAATTAGCCTGGAGTGTCTTCATGAGTATTGGGAGTCTGTCCAGAGGGAACTTAGATCATAAGAATACTTGACCCAGCAGGAATCGTTTATAATTTGTTAAGATTTAGAGATAAGATTGAATAGGCAAAGCAGAATTTAGGTGGCAGTGGAAATTCTAATGAATAATGGAGTTATATTAAATACAATGTCTGAAATTGGTCTTTGATGCACCCATTTTTCCAACATACTATCCTTTTGTATTTTTGTAGTGCCTCCACTTCTCATTCAGAGAATTCAGTGCATACAAAATCAGCTTCTGTTGTATCATCAGACTCCATTTCAACTTCTGCCGACAACTTTTCTCCTGATTTGAGGGTATGTATACTATTTTAAATTTCTGATGAAGTACTTTCTGTTAGATATTTGTTGCCAACACTATCAGTATAACTAATTTAGCAGGAAATATTGATGGAGTATTCTCATAGATCCCAGTCTACAAAATATCCCAGAATAGGCCAGCAAATTTGGAATGCTTACTTATTTGTAAAGAAAAATGTGTAATTCATCTCTGAGGCTGATCACCTCTAAGTTCTTTGCCAAAAGATGATTAATGAATTTTTTTGTGGTATAAAGGATTTTTATGATTATTTATGTAACAGCCAATAATAGCTAACATTTATTGAATACATACTGTGTGCCAAGCATTGTTCTAAGTGCTATACATGAATTATCTCTTGTAAGACTCTCACCAATTCTGTCAGCATTCTACAGATGATAATAACTTGTAGAGATTAAGTAATGTGTCCAAGATCTCATAGCTAATAAATTCTATTGCCAGTGTTCCAGCCCATGCAGTCCAGTTCGGGAGCTAAGTCACTTAAACACTGTGTGATAGTTCCTACACATCTCATTGTAGTTTGTAAGTATTCCTCTATTTATTAAAGGTCTCATTTCTATGAAATTAACCACATTAGCAATACCCTGTAGAACTCTGCATTTCTGGATTCATCTGCTTTTCTATAACTGCTTGTCCATGAATGATTGAGAAAACGAATTATATGTGTAGTGCCAACCCTTTACCCTTACTTCATAATCATTATTTTTCTAAAAAACACAAAACAATAAACATTTATATCTCATGTTTCTGGAAGGTGGGAAGTCCAAGATCAAGGCATTGGCAAATCCATAATCTGATGAGGGTATGTCTTCTTGTATTCTGACATGATGGACAGCATGTCAGAATCTTTTTATTCCAAACAACTGGCTGATTTCTCACTGGTTACACTTACACAGTTTTAGCTAAAACATTATGCAGTCATTTGCTGTTGAGCATATGTTGAAGATACTTATATCTTTTTCAGCCATTTCATTGTCAGAACAACAAGACAACATCTGGAAAATCTTCTGCATATTTCTTTTTCTTTTCATTATTATTATTTTTTATTTCTTATTACCTTTTGTGATATTTCATAAAATATTAGATGGGGAATATCGTGGTTTAAAACATCACTAAAAATTAGAAGGGCTTATCCTCATAATCTGAATATATATTGTGATAATTATGAAGGCTTCATGATATCATTAGACATTATCTTGAAGCATACAAAGAACAGGGTTCATTGTTAACAAGAATGGTTATAAATCCATTGTTGCTTCTCGGGTTGTTACTGCTTTAAAATATATGTATGTATCTAATATTTCCTTATTCATTACATTAATAAAAATCCACCAAAGGCCTATGGGCTTCTTAATAATTTTGAAATGTCTTGGCCTAATTTTGGTCAGATTTTATTAGGTAAAAGCGTCATTAAACAATGACTAACCTCATACTGTGACTGAAAGAATTTATACTAGGAATGAAGGAATGTTACTTTTGCTAGTTGCTTATGCCTGTATCTTATTTTCTACCTGCTGTTTCTTATCTGAAACATTTTAAACCATTTATGTATAATTGTGAGTGTTAAACTACTTAACTCGACATACATGTGAGGTACAGTATATTACAGGGTGCTGAAAATGGGCAGACGAAGGAGGATTCTCCACTATCAGCTTATCTCTGCGTGTAGACCTCCATCTTTTCCTCAGGACACCTGAGGAAATAAATAAATATTGAATGACTGGCTTACATTTGGACAAAATGAGGGCTATAGTACATCTGTTAATCTGTATAGAAAATATTGTAAGGTTTTCTAATTTTTCTTAAACTTTTAATTCTAGAACAATTTTAGATGCATAGAAAAATTGCAAAGATAATAGAGTTCTTATATACTTCACCTCCAGTTTCATCCATTATAACATCTTACGTTAGTATACTACATTTGTTCCACATAATGAACTGATATTGATAGGTTAGTTTTAGCTAAAGTCCATACTTTATTCAGATATCCTTAGTTTTTACCTAATGTTCTTTTTGTTCCAGAATCCCACCCAGCATGATGCCATATTACATTGAATAGTTATGTCTCCTTAGGTTTCTCTTGACTGGGACAGTTTCTCAGACTTTTCTTGTTTTTGATGACTTGATGGTATTTTATAGACCATGTGACATTTTACTCATTCAAGTAGTGTTATGTGTTTTGGGTAGGAAGATCACAGAGGTAAAGTGCCATTTTATCACATTTTATTAAGGGTACATATTACCAACATGATTTATCACTGTTGATGTTAACCTTGATCTCTTGGTTGAGGTGATGTTAGTTTTTTTCACTGTAATTATTCCCTGTGCCCCTCACCCATCCACATACTGTACTTTCTGGAAAGAAGTTGCTATGCATAACCCAAACTTAAGGAGTAGGGCATTATACTTTACCTCCTTTAAGGTGGAACATCTATTAACATTTTTTTTTCAATTCTGCATGGGAGATTTTTTCTCCCATTTATTGATTTGTTTAAGCTTTATTTTATTATGGACTCATGGATATTCGTTTTATACTTTTTGTTACAACCATAACTACTTTATTGATTCCAGCTTCAGATTGAGAGTTCTTTCAGTCAGTTCTTTTGTTCCTTTGCCATACTCTCATCACTGTGCTGTTTTTTGAGCATTTCCTTACTTTCTGGCATGACAAGATGTTCCTGACTCATAATATATGTTTCCTCCCTCAGTTCTCGAATCATCATCTAGTTTTCATGGGAGTCCTGGTTCTTTTTTTTGGAAACCAAGATCTAGCCACTAGGTATGTTTAGTTACTACTTTTTTACGAAAGAAAAAGTAAGAAAGCCTTTTCCTTCTGAAACAAAAGATCATTTTGCACCTGTACAATTTGGAGATAATATGATGGGTAGGGTGATTATAAATACAAATTTTTTGGAATAGACTTATTTATGCCTGTCCCTTCAGGTTAAATGTTAGACATAAATGTCCTCAATTACATGACTAGCTTAGCACCAGGTTACAAAGGGAGTCTGTCAAATTTATACATCACTTCTGTTTGCAGGAATTGTTTCAATGTATCCCATTAGTACCTTACCTAATTTAGCATCTTTCACAATTTAGGAGGACCCTCAGATAATTTTTATTTGCTGAATAAGCAGATAGCTATTAAATTAAGCAGATGGTTTTAGGCAACAAAGGTTAACTGTTCTTCCCTAGGACAGTGCCTAAAGGGGCAGAGAAAAAAAGAAAAGTAATATGGTGTTAAGCTGCATGTTACCCAGTTTACTCATTTTTAAAGGTATCTTTAATTGTTCGATATATCTTTACTTGAATTACAGTCTTCAGCTGCTAGAGGGAGATGAATGACTAACATTAAATTAAGTGTTAGTATCATTTAAAAATGCAGCCTGATTTCAAATCTATTAGGTAGATTTCTTTTAGAAAGAAGGTTGGGTTAGACGGCATGTGCTTCTAATAATTAAAAAAAAAAAAAGTCTAGCCTGCTACTGTGATAGATATTCATACATGCCTCATCTCTTTTAGCTTTCTCAACAGTCCTGTGATCCAGTTATTATTCCCATTTAACAAATGAGAAACCTGACAGTCAGAAAGGGTGAGCTAAATCATATACTTAGTGGCACAGTTGGCTGTTGCCCTTATTTTATCTCAGGTCATTCATACTCTTGTAAGGTACATTTACAAGGAGAGACCCCTCCCATGATTTAAAAAATTTTAAAAATTTAGTATTTTTTAAAATACTAAGTGAGATTTTCTTAATTAATAAGGAATATCTTTTATATATTTGGGGAATGAAAATAGTAGATTTCAGTATTACTTTCTTAATAAATATTTGAGAAGTGCTTTTCTAGTAACCAGAAAAGGAGAGTTTTATAATAAAATTTGATTTCCTCTCTCAATTTTGTTAAGTGATGATGATTGCGTTTCATGTGTGTATCTTTAGCAACCATAAAATAGTAGTGTTTGAATTATAGGCAAAACTAACTACAGACAGCTATGTGTTGCATTTTGACTATGGTTTGGCTGCTAGGTGTGGATGAAGGGTTTGGTGTAGTGTTTTTGAAAATTATAATTCACAGATGATTTAAAGCTGGTTAACCTCTAGAATTCCAGTTCTTCACAAAGCCTCATTGCTTCTTCACATCCTGAGACTTCACATTTTAGAAGCTCCTTTTTAGTAACAGCTTTTACATAGAAAGTATGGAGAACATTATACATTGAAAAGCTAATCCAGTTTCATTTAAAATATTAAATTGTAAAGGTTTTTTGCTATAGGTACTGTAAAATGGCACTTTCTAAATATGAAAGCTTTTTCTATAAGGAATTTGGTATTCAAAAAAGATTTGTTGCCTCTGCATCAGTAAAGCAGAATGGAAAATGGGCTGGGGAGAGAACTTGTCTAGATGTATGTTGAACTTTGATTTTTCAAGTGGAATTCTATTTGTTTTACTTTTTTGCCTTGTTATCCTTGTTTGTTATGGAAAAAGTCTTACACAGATGTAATCCTGGAAAAATTGGGCACAAATCCTGGCTTTGTAAATTGAATTGTGCTTTTCTAGTGACAGAACTGTAGTGTTTTCTCTTTGCTTCATTTGTTCTTCCCCTGGAAGTAAAACTCACTTAATTTCAGTTTTAAAACTTACCAAATTCTTTTATATAGAATTTTAAGTAATGCAATTTAAGGAAATAACTCATTTGCAGTTTTTAAAATTAGGCTTCTTTTTACTAGAACATATTTCTGAAATTTGCCACTTAGCAGAATTAGAACTCAGGAAACTTATGTCTGGTTGTTTATTTGCTCACTGGAGAATCAATCCCATAAAATGTAGGATTTTAAAATTCAAATGTACAACTCTACTTATTTATTAGTTATAATTTGTATAGCACTGGGTTTTAATTAAAGTATGTGCCTCAAATGGTGGTGATTGAAAAATAACAGTCAAACTATGTAGCAGTTCCTTTCCTTTGTGAAGCCTGTGGTTTTATACTAATGTTTGTCCATAATTCAGAATTAAATATTAAATAGAATTATGTCTTTTATGTCTTTGTTTTAAATGTCTTATGTACATGTATATTATAAAGGATATGTTTTGTTCTTAACCATCTGTCTTGCCTTGAAATATTTAATAGGCTTAATTCAGGCAAATGTGCTTATCTCTTTAAAATTTGTGTTATGTTATGCATATTTTCCTTATGAATCAAACTTGGATTATTTTTTAGCTAGACTGTGTTTGTAAATGTGATATTGACATGTACTGTAAACATGCACATCTATTTAGAATGAGTTAAGGAGTCTCACAGAGCATATGTTAGCTAGTGAGCAGTGTCTATCACATAGTAATTATTTTAATAGAGAAGAAATGATTGTTAGCATTTATTTATGATTAACACCTTCACCTCCCTTACCAGCAATATCAACTCTTAAGAACTTAGCAATTGAAAAAACCAACCTTAGCCAGAGAAAGGATATCCATCAGAACTCTACAATAAGCCTCATCTTTAATGATGAAATAGTAGAAATATTTTCTTTTTTTTTTTTCCAAGCCAAACTGTATCCAGCTTTATTAAAGATACTTTCCATAAACAATCATGGTATTTCAGGCAGGACATGGGCAGACAATCATTAACAGTATACAACAACTTTCAAACTCCCTTCTTTGATGGACTACCAAAAATCAGAAAGCCACTATAAAACCCAATGAAGTCTTCATCTGATGCTCTGAACAGGGAAAGTTTAGAGTGAGGGTTGACATTTGGCATGTTGTTTAACAACTTTTCACGAGCCGACCCTGACTTTCAGGAAGTGAAATGAAAATGGCAGAATTTATCTGAAGATCCGCAATCTAGAAATGGAACCACTGCTCTTTGACAGGTGCCATCTCAGTGGCATTGCTGGCAAGTCCAGATTGCCTGACACACTGGTAACCAATGACTGGGAATCAGGTCCCAACAGATGTCTGGGCTTAAGGGAGTTAAGTCTATGCCGAAAGGACGGAAAGTGAGAAGAGGACATAAAAGCGAATTTGTGTTTCCATACCACAAGGCTTTTGTGTGCCAAGGTGGCCATGTGTGTCAAAGTCAGGGAATCCCTCCTCCTGGGAGCCAAGAGGAAGTCTCTCAAAACAAGAAGGGAAAGGCGTTTCCCCACATCAATCCAGCTTTGGAGACATTCTGTTAGTGACATATGCCCCTTCCCCCAAAACAGCAATGAAGTGTTCTGTGTGCTAACAACATAGCTTAAAAGAAAAGTAAAACAAAATTCTGCATTTTTATAAAACTTGATAAAAAATAGTATTTCAAACTGTACAGTCACCAGAAGTACACAGTTATCAAAAATGCACACACTTCACTTGGCATCTCCAGCACCTTCGGCTTTCTGTGCGTGGTCTGTTTTGGCATCTCCATTTTCTGCAAGGTTATTCCCTTCCTTGCCAGCATCAGCTTTTCCCTTTTCCCCTTTGGGTACCTTCTCTCCCTTCTTTGCAGGGGCCTTTTTAGGCTTGGGCTCTGGCTTTGGAGGAGCAGGTTTAGCAGACAACCTCACGGATCTTCTCTGTGGTTCGTCCTTCACCTTGGCTTTATCTCCTTAGCATCCCCTTCAGCCTTTCTCTTGGGCATGGTGGCGACGGCGGCGGGACGTAGGCGCTGAGCGCGGGATGCAGCGGCACGTGGGCTTTGGCCAGTCCAGGGGTCGCTCTTGCCTCTTCTTCACACTGCTCCGAAATATTTTCTTTAAGCTTAGCAACTTGATGATTACTGTCTCCACTTTTATCCAGCATTATGCTGGAAATCCTAGGCAGTAAAATAAGAAAGAAAAAATAATAAATGATACAAGAAATGAAAGGAATAAATAAAACTTTCATTATTTGTAGATGATTGTCTGGAAAATCTGAGAAAAATCTATATACAAACTACCAGAATTAATTATATAGCTTGGCACTGTTGCTGGATACAAGATAACATAAAAAAGATCATGCTTCTGTACCTTAGCAAGAATTTTCAAAAATGTGATTTAAGGAAGATTTCAGTTATTACAGCAACAAAAGTACCTTACTTAGGAATAAGTTAAAACGAGATTTAGAAGAACTTTATAGAAAACTTTGTTAAAGAAGCTAAAAGAATATCTAAATAAATGGATGAGTAAATTCAATAGCCTAGAGATGTAAAATATTTTCAAATATATCTTGATTGAATATAATTTCAAAAAAATTCAAAAATTTGTTTTGCAGAACGTGGCACAATTTTAGCTGACTCTAAAATTTATATGCAAGGGTAAAAGGTCAAGATTAACCAAGAGGAAAAATAAAGTGGGCAGATTCACCCAGTGAGACATAAAGCTAAAGTAAATCAGGATACGAATAAATCAGTCAAGTTTAGGAACTCTGTATATGACAGATGTAGTAAAAAAAAAATCAGTGTGAGAAAGAATGAATGAACTATTTGTTTAGCAATGCTAGGTTAGCCATGTTTAAATTTAAAAAAAGTAAGAGGTTGGATTTTCAGCTCACACACACCAACTGAATTCATTAGATTGAAAACCTAAAACTGAAAATAAAAACTCTAAAATTTTAGAAGAAAATATATGACAATATTGTTATGATTTATGGTATCAGGAAGAATATTTAAAATAAGACTCTAAAGTGTTACCTTTAAAGAGAAGATTATTATTTTTATTGTGCTAAAATGTACTAATTTTATGTGACAAATTCCATATGTGAAGACTGGAAAGACAAATCACATTTTGGAATAGTAGACTTGCAAAGAATATGTGTAATTGATGAAGATTAGTATCCAAATATGCAAAGAACATCTACAAATTAATAAGAGAAAATGCAACCCAATAGCAAGTTGAGAAAATCTATGAACAAGAAATTGAAGGAAAAATATATACATAATATTCAATCAATATATTTAAAAATGTTAAACTTCGCTATAATCAGGGAATCAGGGATATGTCATTTTTAAAGCAACTGAGAAAAATTATTTCACATTTGTTAGATCAAAAAAATTAACAAGTATGATAATACCAAGTATTGCTGGAGAAGTTGGTTAGTGGGAATTCTCACACAGTGCTGAAACAGCCACAGTAGAGACAAATATAGCAATATCTACAAACGCTCATTATTTTTAGCAGTTCCAGTTTTACCCATAAGGAAAGTCCCACATTTATTCCAAGAGACTGGAATAAAGATATTAATTGCACATTATTTGTGAACATGATAAGTATAAATCATTTGATAATTATTAATTGTGTTATATTCTATGACAGAATGATATCTATCTAGCTAAATGGGTTTCAATACACAAAACTACTATATATTGATTATAGACATATATGCTGTTCAGAAAATACAAGCTGCTCCTAAACTACACGTGTAATCTATCAAGTATCTTAACAGTTTCCCTCCTGCTTCACCACATCACCAAAGGCCTGTTTACCTCAGTTCTTTTTATCTAGTACCTTTTACATGTCTGACTTCCAACAAAAAAATTACAAGGCACACTTGTATAAAAGGCAAAATTTATATATAAGAATTATAGCTTTCTATTATAAAAATACATATAAAACATAAGAGAAAGAAAAATCATATTTATAATAAAAAATGTAAAATATCTAGGAATAAACTTAAATATGCAGAAAATATATGAAGAAACTTTTGAACTCTGCTGAGTGATAAAGATGAATACTTAGACATACCTTGTATTTGAACAGAAAAGCTCAATATTTTTAAGATTTTAATTTTTGCTTATTTTATAAATAATATGGTTAAAATTTGACAAGATAATTCTCAAGTTTGTAATCACAAGTCTGGAAACAATATAAATGCCTTTCAGTGGGGAGGATGATTTTAAGATTATATGTTTACTATTGAATATCTGCAGTATGAAATGAATAGTGGATCTCCATTTGTTTTTCAAGATAGATTCAAAATCCAAGGACAGAGCATTGTGAATAATAGTAGATGGTGTGATAGAAGAGGCTGTGGGTACATAAACAGGTGATACTAGTTAAGAGCAGGTTGAATGGAACAAATGAGACATGTTTGGAAGCTATTGGAATAATTCTAAGTAAAAGTTGCTAAAGGACATGTACTAGGATAATGGCATAATGCTTGGTAAAGAGCGAATCTTAAAAAAAATGATAGGTGAATGTAGTGTACACAAAGCTACCTTAACATTGCAGATCATAGGGAGAGAGGAGTCAAAGATGATTCCAGGTTTCAAATGTGGTGACAATATGTGGTTCATTTCTCATCTGCTCTCCCGTTCTCTGTATCTTTGCTGTTTCTTCTCTTATTAGTGGGGTCATGCTAAAGTTTTCTTCATCCCTTGGCGTCCTCCACTCTCTTCCACATCCTCTTTCTTCTTCATGGTTTCAGCTGTCATCTCTTTTTGGATGACTCCCACATTTTTACCTTTGGTTCTGATCTCTTTCTCAGCCTCTGGTCCTTCATATCCCTTGCTTGCTTGGGTTGCTATCATGTCATGATCATGGCCTTAGTGTAAGCAGACATCTGTTTGATTCCAGCTGCTGTTGGGAGATATATGTCACCTTGGAAAAGTACCCTAACTCCTGTAAAGATCAATTACCCCATTTACAAATGGGCATATGAATACTACTTATCTTTCAAGGGTGATACGAACACTGAATGAATAATGATCTTCTAAAAATAGTACATAAGCTGGGCTCATTCTCCTTGGTATGAGACAAAATGAAAGTAATTTAGATAATATTATGTCTACCTATCTTCTGTTTTATTTTTTTTTGTCAGATAATCTATTATGAACCATCATTTATTGGAAAGGACTGCCTGTAGTATAGCTCAGAAGGACACATCAGAAGGCGTGGGGCTAGTCCTTAATGGATGGAAAAGTGGGACTATATTAGTGGTGTGGGAAATGAAGAGACCTGCCAACATTTAGAAATAGATTAAATATGAGAGTCAAGAAAGCATTAAATTGTGACTTAGCTCATGTATAGAATAATGTGTTACCCTTTAGAGATACAGGATTTTTTGTAGAAGTTTTTGCAGAAAAGTGAAGGAGTTGACAGTTATTCCATTGAATGTAGCTTGCATGGTGGTGCATTTGTTACAATTGATGAAACAATATTGATACATTTTTATTTTAATACTAAAATACATAGTTTGCATTACGGTTCATACTTTGACGTGTACATTCTATGGGTTTTGACAAAAGTATGATGGTATATATTCATTGTTACTGTATCATGTAGAATAGTTTCAGTGTCCTAAAAATCCCTTTTGCCTCACCTCTTTCTTTTTCTCCTCTCCATGAACAGACAATCACTGATAGTTTTCTTTGTCCACGTTGTTGCCTTTTCCAGAATGTCATGTAGTTGGAATCATCAAGTGTGCAGCCTTTTCAGATTGGCTCTTTCACTTAGTAATATGCTTTCAAGATTCCTCAAGTCTTTCCATGGCTTGATAGCTAATTTATTTTTATCACTGAATGATATTCCTTTGTATAATGTACCACAGTTCATTTATCCATTCACCTACTAAAGGTCAGATTGCTTCTAAGTTTTCACAATTGTGAAAACTTGGATTTTAAGATGAAAATCTGAAAGTTTTTATTGATATTAGGCATACTAGTTTCTTAGTACTGCTATAAAAACAGAGTACCACAAACTAGGTGGCTTAAAACAACAGAAATTTATTCTTTCATAGTTCTGGAGCCTAGACATCGGAAATCAAGGTGTTAGCAGGGTTGACTCCTGCCAACCAAGAGAGCTTTGAGGGAGAATCTATTCCATATTTTTCTCACAGCTGTTCATGAGGGTCAGCCATCTTTGATGTTCCTCGGATTGTAAATGCATCAGTCCAATCTCTGCTTCCATCTTCATAGAGCATTCTCCCTGTTTCTTCACATTGCTGTCTTCTTGTGAGGATACAAGTCATATTGAATTAGGGGCTCACCCCATACCAGTATGACCTCATCTTAACTAATTATATCTGCAACAACCTGTTTCCAAATTAGGTCACATTCTAAGGCACTGGTGGTTAGACTTCAACAACATTATTTGAGGGCACAGTTCAACCCATAGCATGAAATGATGTTTTCTAGACATCCTTTTTGTTGTCGTTGAATCATGGATGGTGTTGTAACATTGTCCAGCTTTTGCTAGTTGTGGTTTCAGCTGAAAAGCCAAAGTGTCCTTGAGTGTGTTATAAAAAGAAAGGGCTTCCCTGTGCTTGAACTTGGTTGTACTTTCACATGTGTAACCAATAAGATCTATCCCAGATGCCAGTCTGTGGCTCTACCTTGTTAGATTTTTTGTTTGCATGGTTCATTTGCCTACTTTGTGGTTTGTCAGTCAAGTTGTAGGAAAAAAAGAATAAAGTATAATTGATACAATTTTCTTTAGAAGCATTATCCAACAAAAAATAAGTTACTAAGAAAATCCTTTTTTCCCCCATCTGGGTTTTAGCACAGTACATTAAAAAATCTGGAGGATAGTTCATAACTATATAGACACATTTTTCCCTTTCAGGTGATTATTATAGTGTTTTGCAGATTTCAGACAAATTATTTCCTGTTTTTCTACTGTCTAACTGTTCTACATGAAAACTGACCCTTACATTTGCCAACTTCCAGATCCAGTTTATAGTAATTTCCTAATTGTGTGTGTGAGAGAGAGTGCATTTTTGTGTTTATGTGCCTGTGTGTGTGAAAAAGAGAGAGAGGGAGAATAGAAAGGGAGGGAGTGAAAGAGAAGTTAAAATCACATGGAAAATTACTGGGCAGTTTGGAAATAATTTGATGAAGCAGGCATGGAAGAAAATCAGGACTGGGAAGGGAGCAATACCAAACTGTTTAGTAGGAATAAAAAAAAAGAATTATAAATTTGAATCTTGTGTTTTTTGATTTCAAGTAAGATTTTTAATAAGATTATCAGACTTTTCTTGATAATAAAATGATGAAATAGTGTATTAAATGCTATCGAAGAGCACATTTTATGGAATCTTACCAGCCAGAGCATCAGAGGCAGGCAGGGTTCTGATGCATCTAATAGAAAACATGTTGGATAGCCAGTTAGTGACATTATTTTGATTCAGTAAGAGAAAGTGCTAAATGTATCCTTGAGGATTTCTCTAGGAGTCAATTTTCCTCCCTCAAGTCTGAGGGTCATGTAACTTATTCTCCACTAAAGATATTTACACGTGAAGGCAGAAAAACCTAACACCAGACTGGCTTTGCTCTCTTGGTTCCCAACTCCCATTGTTTTTCTTTCTTTTTTAAAAAATTTCTTTAGGTTCTGGGGTACATGTGCAGATCATGCAGGATTGTTGCATAGGTACATACATGGTAAGGTGGTTTGCTGCCTCCTTCCCCCACATCATCTATATCTGGCATTTCTCCCAATGTTATCCCTCCCCAACCTCCCTGTCCCTCCCTTAGCCTCCTCAACAGACCCCAGTGTGTGATGCTCCCCTCCCTGTGTTCATGTGTTCTCATTGTTCAGCACCCACCTATGAGTGAGAACATGCGGTATCCTAACCCCCATTTTAAGAAGATAGGTTCCTGATGTTTTTGAGTTGCTGCTCTTGTTTTGACCTCACTTCATTTATTCATTGAAATCTGCTTTTTCTCTTCTTCCATTGCTGACATATCTGAGATGCAATTCTTCTCAAGTAAAATCATCAAGTATTATTCATATAATTGCTTCTATATGTTTTATAAGCCTAGGGTCAAAGTTGATCACTTTTCCAATGTATCGTATTCCTCTTTATTTCTACCACCATAGACTAATCCAGGATTCTCTTTCTTTCCTAGATTATCATCATTTCCTCTTCATTCTTTTCAGTTCTGTACCCTCCTTGACCATGCCATCTGCCCCTATCAAAGGCCTGCAGAGATTTTCTTTCTTTTTTTTTTTTAACATGACTGGTCAAGCTTAAAATCGTTACCTTCTCCCCAGTATTTTATTATAAAAATTTGTGAACAGAAAGTTTACAAAGGACCCTGCTGTATCCATTATTAGAATTCTGTCATTAACATTTTGCCCTACTTCCTTGTTATCTCCCATATATCATCTGTGTATCCATCTATCTATTCATCTAGCTTACCTTTTGATGCATTTCAAAGTAAACTGCAGACAGTACTTTTCCAACTAAATACGTCAGCATGCAAATAAATATGATATGTAGTTTTTCTTTTGATATAAAACATATCTATTGAAATACAGAAATCTTAAGTGTACATTCTGTGAATTTAGAAAAATGGATACAACTATAGAACCCTAATCCCTGTCAAGATATAGAACTTGTCACCCCGGATACTTTCATCATGCCCCTTCTCAGCCCACACTGTCATTCTTATCCCCATGGCAACAACTGTTTTGAATTTTTTCCTACTATAGTTTTGTCTTGCAGTATTTCATATAAGTGGACCCAAATGATAGGGACTGCCTTCTGAAGGTATCTTTAATGTAATGTTTTAAAGTCCTTATTCTTTTTTTGAAACCCTTCACTAGGAAACCCTAAGCTTTTACTCCATTTTTATCTCCCAACCCATCTCCTTTATTCTCTCAGGTAAAGATTAATCTGTTAATTTTCCCAAGTTGTGTCAGACCTGTGGAGTATTGCTGCTGTCTTCAGTCCTCATAAGAAATGAAAGGGAAAAGATTTGCTGCTTTCCTTAGAGCAGTTAGATGCTTACTATTCTGTAGCTAAATCTAGAATATTATAGTTAGGAGTCAGAGAGAGATTGATTTGTGGTTCCCTATATAACATGCCTTCTGGAATATTAATCCCTTTGATGAGCATTAGAGAAAGTGTGTCATATAGGGAATCTCTTGAGCAGAGAAGAAAAGCACCATGTGAATATGCCATTTTGGTAAAAGACAGTGAAAACTTCTGTTGACGCTTCTATTAAGTGAATAATAAGTACAGATGCCTCTTGACCTATGATGGGGTTATATCCAAATAAACCCATTGTAAGTTGAAAATACCATAAGTTGAACCATTGTAAGCCAGGGACTGTCTGTATTTTTTTTTTTTTTCCATTTTCACAGTATTTTCCAGATCTCTTTATGGTGCAGTTATCTTGATTTCATAGTTGCTAACTTTTCAGGTGGGTATTAATATCATGTTAATAATATGAATTTGTTACTAACTTCATACAGATTTTATTTCTGCTATTACATTTTTAAATGTCCTTGCAGTCATTCTCACTCATTTCTCTTGTCTCATTGTGTCTCTCTCCTTATGGTTTTCTGTTTCTACTCTCTCTCTCTTCCTCCTTCCCTCCCTTTTTCCTTTTATTCCTTTGTTTTTCCTTCCTTCCCTCCCTTTTTCTTTTCTTTCACCCTTTCTGTCTCTCTTCCTCTTTCTCTCTGTCTGTCTGTCTGTCTTTCCCCTTCCCTTTCCTTTGTGGCAGGGCCTCACTCCCATTTCCCAGGCTGGAGTGCAGTGGAGTGCATCATGGCTCATTGAAGCCTTGACTTCTGGGGCTCAGAGTAATCCTCTCACCACAGCTTCCCTAGTAGCTGAGACTATAGACCCACGATGTCATGCCTGAACAACTAATTTTTTGCATTCTTATTAGAGACAGGGTTTCGCCATGTTGTCCCGGCTGGTCTTGAATTGTTGATTTCAAGCAATCCACCTGCCTTGGCCTCCTAGAGTGCTGGGAGCACAGGCATGAGCCACTGCGCTGGGCCTTCTCTTTCTGTTTTTTAGAAAATATGGCTTACTTCCTTTTGTTTATGCCAAGTACCTTATGCATGTTTGTACAAATGCCTATAGAGAATTATTTTTCAGAAGATTGCTTTTTTGTTTGTTTGTTTTTTAAAGCTTTGGATTGATACTCTCTTGTCTTTGTAATTCTTTTTTTTTTTTTTGTGTTTGGCCTTTTTTTTTTTTTCCTAGTCTCTTTTCTGTTCTGTTTGATTAAGGATAGATTTGTGTAGAATCTGTTTGTCAACAAACACAGGATCTAGATTGCCCCTGTCCCTGTTCTGTTCACTTGAGTTCTAGTTGAAGTTGCTTTTCCTCTCTCCAGTGTAGAATTAGTTGTTTATATACAACCTTTAGCATATGCCTATTTTTAAAAAGCTGTCATCTAGAGCAGCTCTGCTGGACAAGAAAAGATTTTGTATTGCTTCTTTTCATCGCCTTGCTCTTTGACATTCTAGTCAGAGAGAATATAAGAAAGCCTACGTGTGGTTCTCAAATGTGCTACTTGCATGAGGTTTCCTGTCTCTTTTCTGACTTTATGAATCTTTAAAAGGATTGCATCTCCTATGTTTCTGTGTGCCTTTGCTGGAACTACCCTCCTCCCTTCTATACAGAACATAAATATTTTCCAGGAGTTTCAGGTCCCTTCTGAATGTAGAAATGTAGAAAAAGAGGAAGTCATGTGGATGTATACATATGCAATATGGGAACTACTGCCCAGCTTTATAAGTGACACATACTTTGTATTTCTGAGTGAGGTGGTAGACTGGGGGAAAAAACAAAGCATCTTCCTTTCTATAATCTTGCACCTATTTGATTTTTTTCAGTATACACTGCTATTTGTTTTGTATCTTTGGGTCTAATTTTGTTGCTTTCATAATTAATAGAATTATTTGCAGATTCTAGCAGTCAATCAGTTGTCAGTTTGAACTATTATTAATAATAGACAACACTTATTAATACATCTTATGTGTTAACACTGATATAAGTGCCTTAAATGTATTAACTCATTTAATTTTCATAGCAACTTATGTGTGGTACTATAATTGTCACCATTTTATAGATGGGGAAAATGAGGCACAGAGAAGTTGAAAACCTTGCCTAAGAGTACCAGGTTAGGGTGTGGTGCAGTCAGCATTTGAACCCAAGAGGTCTGTATTTTTGTTGATGGCAGTTTTTGCCTTTTTAACCCCATCTTCATAGGCTGGTGCTCCTTTCCTCCTCCGTCGTCTTTTATGACTACGTAAGACTATTTAGGGACTGGCAACTAGATAGCATTTTTAAAAGATGACCTTTAAAGATGACCTTTCTGAAATTTAGATATGGTACATAAAAAATACATGTGTGTTACATTATGAAACAAATTGTTAAACTTTCAAAAGAATGAATTTGTTTAGATTGCAAATTTATTGAAAATAAGTTAACTTGTTCTTTGTAGTTCTTAGTTATTGGTCACAGGTGAGCCAGATTGTGGAGGATGGAGGAATTAATGGGGTTGGAGACAGAAATTTACTGTTTGACAGTTAAAGACATGGGAGGAGGTAAGGAAGGTTTTCGGTAGTTAATGGAGGATATATTTAGCGTGTAACAGTTTGGGTTCTATGTGTATATCTTTGTGTTCTCTGCGTTGAAACTCCTTTAGAGAACTGTGTTTCTATATCCACATTCTTGGAATACAGTGCAGCATCCTTCACAAGGTAACTACCTGGTAACATTTGTTGATCATGATTTATTTAAACTCTTTTTCAGTAAGATTCTTTATCAACATCATTTCTAAATTCTCTAAACATTAAATCTACATTAGAACTTAATTTTGTCTGAGTTTAAATGTGCTGTGGCCCTTCAACATGGCTTAATGGAAAGGGAATGGGCTTTGGAATCCATTCAACTGTAGTTCAAATCTACACACTGGCACTTTAACTATGTGATCTTGAACTAATTAGTTACCACTTTCAGCTGCTTTTTCCTTATTGTAAAATGAAGATATAATACCTCCCTTATCTTTAGGCTGTCTTAGGATTCAATGCAAAAACATGTAAATTTTTTTGTGCAACAAATGTAGACTGCTTTGATATTATTTAAGCACTCAGTAAATGTTTTCTAGAAAAACAGCAACTTCACATATTATACATGCCAACACTACAGTTTGAAAAACTTGATTTAAAATAGTGTATATGATATGATGTTTTAACTTCAAGAGCAAGCATACTCAGTTGAAATATGAGTGAAAAAGTAGCCTATGAATAAAAAGTTTTTTTCTTGTCCTTCCTACCCCAGGTCCTGAGGGAGTCTAACAAGTTAGCAGAAATGGAAGAACCACCCTTGCTTCCAGGAGAAAATATTAAAGACATGGGTCCGTAATGGTATTTTTTGCTTAATGTCCTTCTCTGTTCTGACTGTGCAGACTGTTCGGTACTCTCAGCATACAGAGAATAAACTGGCTGTCAGAGACACCTCCTGTCTGGCAGCACTCTTTACCTGCAGCCTTCCCAACATCTTAGTGTGTTTTACAGACCTAGGCCTATATCCGCTGCGAGTATTTCTGTTTGGACTACTGGGAAACGTGCAAATTGAATTATACATTGCCTCTTCTCTTGTTTGCTTTACTGTCTTTAAATGTAGGGGGCTTTTTTCTAAAACTTTTACTGAATTCTGTGAAGGAAAATTCTAGCATTTTGAATTATTGTATTCAGATACTGAATTGCCTAGATAAAAACATTGAATTGTCACCTTACACAAGTAATTTTTCTCAAAACACATTCTCTTCTGTTTGCCTCCTTTATGTCTTCTCTGAATAAACTCAGGTTAATTTTTGGATGAAAGATGTCATCTCCACTGCATCTGTTTGTATGTAGATGCCTTTCTCTGCCCAGCCTAATATTTATAATATGGACTAGAAACTGAAAATGAGCTTCTAAGCTATTCTTTTTTCCTCATGATTTTGCTTTGTTTCATCCATATGATAATCTGCAGATATCTGCTCATAAACTCTGAAATAAAGTAATATGTTAGAAGAATGAAGTAAATGATTTCTTAGTTAATATAGCTACCATCTTTCATTTTGGTACTAATCACAATTTTTAAACAGGATTTTAAAAAATGCTTAATTTTACTTGGCTAGATGTCATTTCTGTGTGTAAAAATAAACCCAAGGGAGGACCTATACGCTAGATGGATTATTATTTACTAAATTTAGCTTCCCAGTCTTTAGCATGGTATCTGTCTTTCCTTGCTCTTGACTCTTAACTGAATAACCTCTTAGTCGTTTTCTTTTCCCCACTCAGCCTTAGGTATACACTAAGCTCCCAGTCTGAACTACTTACTTACATTTTTTCAGCATTGGCTATTTTATAATGACAGTAATTATTATTATTGAGTGCTTACTATCTCAGTCATTCTCAAAGAGTATATTCTTGAGCACTATTTTATAATGACAGTAATTATTATTATTGAGTGCTTACTATCTCAGTCATTCTCAAAGAGTATATTCTTGAGCACTATTTTATAATGACAGTAATTATTATTATTGAGTGCTTACTATCTCAGTCATTCTCAAAGAGAATATTCTTGAGCACTATTTTATAATGACAGTAATTGTTATTATTGAGTGCTTACTATCTCAGTCATTCTCAAAGAGTATATTCTTGAGAATAACATTAACCCCATTTTGTAGATGAGGAAACTAAGGCATAGAGAGATAATCTAGCTAATAAGGTTATATCTAGCATTGTGACAATTTCTTTTTTCTTATTCTGAACTTAATGCTATAATTGCAGCTCCCATTATGAAATACGGCTTTATTAAAGACCTTCAAGTTACCACTCAGTCTCATTTGTTGGCTCCTCTTTCTTTAATAGCAGCACGCCCTAGGACTTCATCCTTGACCCACTTCCCCTTTTCCTCCTATATACTATTTTCGGTTTACCATATCTAAATTAGTAACGTCACTTTCCATATATTGGCTGACGACTCCAAAATTTGTATCTCCAGTGTGAACCTCTGTCCTAATGTAAGTATACAGATGCCTGTGCCTTAAACACGCATCCTTTAATATCTTATAAGAACCTTATACCCAACATCTCCAAAATGGAAATCATTATGTTTAACGCCAAACTTACTCTTTCTTTTTACTTTCAGTTGACGTCAATACCAGCTGTCCATTTACTCAAGTCAGAAATCTGGTTATCATACTAAAATGCTTTTTTTTTTTTTTTCCTGGACTCCTAACATCCAGTTAGGTAACTGACCTGGAGGAGTCAGTGTCTAAGGATTTCTTGTATTTATCTTTTCTCCATTTTCATGATCTCTTGAGGAATGATAGATGGTACAGAACAAAGCAAAGACTAATGATGATAATAGTAACATAGGTATAAACCCTTGTATTTTTGTATTGTACTTAGAATTTTAGAAGCACTTTTATGTATATTATCTCATGATTTTAGAATAAAGGGGAAGGTGTTAACAGAAAAGCACTGGCCTGAGAATGACATTCCTGTGGTGGGATATAGGATAATAAGGCTGATTTTTCTTACACCAGTAAGAAAACTGACTCTAGGAGGAATCCAGAAATGTCTTTAGTAACCTTGAATAAAGCTTTCCTAGATGAGGTAAAACTTCATAAGGGAAAAAAAATATTTGTACAAAGCAAGTTTGTGTATTTTTATGATAGGTTCATTTCCTCTAAATGAAAAGCTTTCCTCTAAATGAAATGTGCATTGGAAACAACGATACAATTTAAGTATATGTAAATATGCATTTAAACAATTTTAAAAAGTAGTTTATACTTAAATTGTTCCCAAGGGAACTATTTTGAAGGTTAGAAATGACTGTTAAAAGATCAGTCTCATTTCCGACTCCATACAAAGCAGGCAGTTCTTCAAAGTGTTGAATGAGAACCAAAGTCAGGAGGTTGTAATACCTTATTAAATATGTTTGATGGCCCCAAGTTTTCCCAGAAGCCCCTTGAAAGGGTCTTGGAAAGTTGTTGCTCCGTAGAATTGCTCCTTACTTTCTTGGAATGATGAAGATACTCCTTTATCTGCTGATTTGCTATAATAATGACATGCTAGTAATTTATAAATATTTTAAGATATAAAAACCATGTACTGGACATTATAAACTGTGGCATTTTAAATAATATTTTGAGATACTGATTCCTAAGTCATCCCGCATAATCAGTTAATGCATGTTTTACAAAACATAATGCCATGTAGATTCATCATTTATTATTTAATAAAACATTACTTGTGATTATTTCTTTAAAAAGTCTGGCATTGGTTGGTCATCATTATAATACCCTCTTCTTATACTGTTATCTTTCTAAGAAATTGTATTTTAAATGTGTGTCATTTCACCTATGAAATTTTCCCTGTAAGTGATCAGATCAGGAGTTTGTGGAGTAACATATGTTTTGGATATTACATCTTTAGAAGAATGTTGACAAAGTGGACTGTGGGCAACAGGAAGATCAGGAGATTGTGAGGCTGCATAGAAACTGCAATGAGATGATGGCGACTGTGCCTGGACATGCGTATTGTTGATACTACCATTGCCAGCATTTCGCCCTTATCTGCTGCAGCTACCCACACCTGTTTTATCTAGCCAAGCTCGTAGCCCCTTTGTTTCCTTACATTCCATCTCATGGGACGAGAAGTCCCTCCACCTCTTCAACCCATCCCATTTAATTCTGTGTTTCTTCCCCAGATTAGTGCAGGGATGGAAGCTTGGATTTTAGGATTCTTAGGTCTTTGGAAATCACTGGTTCTGTGATTTTTCAGCATAAATTAGTCTAGGAATCATAACAATTTTACAAGATAGTAGGTTTTAATAGCACACCATGCATAGTAAACTGTGGACTTCTTGCCTTTTCAGCCAAAGATGTAACTTATATATGTCCCTTCACTGGTGCTGTACGAGGAACTCTGACTGTCACGAATTATAGGTTATATTTCAAGAGCATGGAACGGGTAAGACTTGGATTAGATTTTTGTGTGTACATGAGTGTGCTGTTTGCAGCTAGTTTTGTTAATTTCTGATCATTTCTAATTAAAGCATTTCTGATTCAGATTTTGATCAGCTGTATAATTGTACAGTATTAATTGCTCAGTGTTAATTATTTTTTCTTCCTTTCTTTAGGATCCTCCGTTTGTTTTAGATGCTTCTCTTGGTGTGATAAATAGAGTAGAAAAAATTGGTGGTGCTTCTAGTCGAGGTGAAAATTCTTATGGACTAGAAACTGTGTGTAAGGTAAATGTTATGTTTGTGATTTTCTTTGGTTTGAAAAGCTTTGTATTAAATAAAACCCATTTTGAAATTGCTTTCCAAAATATGAAATTGATTTCCAATTAGAAATTTTATTCTAGTATGACATTGACAGAAGAAAGCAAAATTTAGCAGTAACAGAAAAGGTGATTGATGAATTAGACTTAATTCTTTTGGGCCCAGTTCAGTCTACATATTTTGATATGTTCACAAATTTCATAACATTTTTAATAATGACCATCTTGGCTGGTTGCAGTGACTCATGCCTGTAGTCCTAGCACTTTTGGAGACTGGGGTGGGCAGATCACTTGAAGTCAAGAGTTTGAGACTAGTCTGGCCAACATGATGAAACCCCATCTCTACTAAAAAATATAAAAATTAGCCAGGCATGATGGCAGGCACTTGTAATCTCAGTTACTAGGGAGGCTGAGGCAGGAGAATTGCTTTAACCTGGGAGATGGAGGTTGTAGTGAGCCAAGATGGTGCCACTGCACTCCATCCTGGGCAACAGCAAGGCTCTGTGTTAAAAAATAATAATATTAATAATAATGACTATCTTTAATGCACATAGTACTCACAGGATACCAAATACTTCCACATTCGTTATTTCACTTTGAGCCTTATAAAAATCCTATGAGGTAGGCACAATAGACATTATTACTTTTAATTTACAAATTAGCAACATAAGGCTCTGAGAAATTCTGCTACTTTATAGTGGAAAACTAAATATGATATATTCATCATTACCTATCTTTTCTATTTCTAGTTCTCATAATTTTTCTACTTCTAAAACAATGGTGGGGAAAAATTGATACTGTAGAGTTTTCCTATGTTCTTATCTATTGGCATTCTTTAAATGCATTGATACTAGAATGAAATATAGATAGTTACATTTTTACCATTAAGTTATAGATATTTACCACTTCTCCAGGTCACTGTTATTAAGGCCTATTCTATATCACATTGTTCCTTTCTTTTGCTTTTCTGAGAGGGCTGAAAGAAACAGCATGTGTATATATAATTCAAGATACTTTCTTCTGCTAATCTTTGAAGTTTTGTGACTCTGGTATTAAAGCTAATGACTTAGTAATTATTTTTGTACTT
Source organism: Saimiri boliviensis (assembly GCF_048565385.1). NCBI lineage: Eukaryota > Metazoa > Chordata > Mammalia > Primates > Cebidae > Saimiri > Saimiri boliviensis. The sequence goes on along the minus strand of NC_133454.1, from coordinate 32,001,798 downwards.
TCCTCTTTCCTTTCCTTTTCCTTTTCCTTTTTCTTTTTTCTCACTCTGTCGCCCAGGCTGAGTGCAGTGGTGTGATCTCAGCTAACTGCAACCTCTGCCTCCTGGGTTCAGGTGATTGTCCTACTTAACTCTTGAGTAGCTGGGATTACAGGCACATGATACCATGTCCAACTAATTTTTGTATTTTTGGTAGATATTGGGTTTCACCACGTTGGCCAGGCTGGTCTAGGACTCCTGGCCTCAAGTGATCTACCCACTTCAGCCTCCCAAAGTGCTGGGATTACAGGCATGAGCCACTGTGCCTGGCCTGTAGTTTTCCATTATAGTTAGAAGGGCTCTGTGAGTGTAATCACTGTCAACCATGGGTCAAGCACACTGTTTCTTGATTACTTTTCTATAGTCTAATAGTAAGTAGCACATAGAATGTAAGAGGAAGTAAAAAGATAATTTTGAATCTTAATTATTTTAAATACTTTTTTTTACAGGGAACAGGATCATTATCAATAAACACAAACATTTATAAGGCCCCTGACGTGGTCCTCTCAGAGAAATCTGTGCTCAACAGAATAATTCTGAGTATCTCCTAGTTATAAAGATATTTACTGAGGGAAAACAAGATATCAGGTTAAGTTCCTGCACATGCTTATTTTAAAAGATAGTAAAGCTAGCATTATAGTTTTGGATCAGATTTATAATATACTGTTTTACTTATGTATTGTGGGTACATCGTAGTGGAGTGGCTTTGTGTGCGGTTCTACAAAATGAGGCATAATAAAGCTATTTTGAATTCTGCCTAGGTTAAAACATTTAAATAAAATGAATGGTCTTAAAATTATTATTTTCTTATGAATTTATTTCTTAAATTTTTTGTAGAGACAAGCTCTTGCTGTATTGCCCAGGCTGGTCTTGAATTTGTAACGATTTAGGTTTCATTCAAGTTATCAGTGCATTTAAAGAATGCCAGTAGATAAGAACATAGGAAAAGTCTGCAATATCAGTTTTTTCCCACCACTGTTTTAGAGTCGAAACGCCTCAAACGTCACTGCTGCGTTGGCCACCCAAAGTGTCGAATCACAGGCATGAGCCACTATGTCTGACCCTTAAAATTATCTTAATCCCCAGTTTTTTTCTAAGTGCTATTAGGATACCAGTAAATCAGAACATAAATATTTGCATTCAGCCTGAGCATAGACAATTACTTAGGGACAAATGGAAGGGAACCTTGGTCTTTAGACCTGACTATAAAAGCCTGGATAATATAAAGCAAACTATGCAGAGTTTATGATTATCAGTAGATGGTGGAAGAATGTGGTTATGGAATAAAGGAAGGAAGACCTTTAGGCAGGGTTTAGTTCTGTTAATTCTAGTAGCAGGGCACTTAGGAAGAGAAGATACAATGCAAATGAACCCTGGGAAGGGATAGTAGGAAAATAATCACCAGATATAATGGAAATGAAGACCCATAAGAAATGTAACAACTACTAATCAGGTTTTATTAGTAAGGAAATTTATGACAGAAAATGGGCTTTCACAGGGAAAACATGCTGATAATGTCTATCAGTCAGGATATTAATCTTCAGATGTACTATTTTTAATCTCCAGTGCCTACATCAGATACTACCTTTTCACTAGCCTATTTTGAGTCCATAAACATAGGTAAATTTCCTGCCTTCTATATTCTTCTTTGTAGTAGAGTACCTTGTGTTTCTTTCCGTTATTCCCAATAAACCATTAGAATTCACCTGTATCCAGGAGCTGTTGTCTGTTTATTTTTGTATCCCATATTCATAGATCTTAACATTTTACAAGATAGTTCCAAGGAACCTTGTTTATTCATTTAAGTAGTTGGTGAACAAACAATTATTAACTTGGATTCTAAATCTTTTCTAGGATATTAGGAATTTACGATTTGCTCATAAACCTGAGGGGCGGACAAGAAGATCCATATTTGAGAATCTAATGAAATATGCATTTCCTGTCTCTAATAACCTGGTAAAATATTTCCTGCTTTTGGAAAATTCGTGCTATAATTGTTGATGTAGTATAAAGAAAGCTGTCTAGGCTATCTAGAATCTCCACATTTACATCCTTGCTTTTATAGTTAATCAGATGTATAGTGTGGGTGTAACCTAGTCTCCTGGATCAATTTCTTTAGGTGTGAAATAAGGAAGCTGGACTAGCTGATTTTCTGAGGTCCATTCCAGCATAACATTTTATAATTATATGATCTTGCTATTCAGGGTGTTTCCATGATGAAAAGCTATCTGTTATCTTCATTAGGATTTGAAATCTCCTTTAAAAAGGAGGGCCAGTTAAGACTTAATTGGGAGCCAGTTAAGACTAGCAATTTGGGAGGTAAGAGTAGGCAAACCCTGAGTTCCCATTATGTGCTATCAACAGTGTTAGACTCTCACATTTATGTCACTTCACTTCTATGTAGCCTATTATGATGGATATTATTTATCACTGTTTTAGCAATGAAAGAAGCATCAGATAAGCAGTTATCTCAAGGGCACAGTTAGTAGGAATACAATTAGGAATGATTGTTGGTCTTATGTTCAATTTTTTTTTTTTTGGCATCATAGTTGTTTTTAAATGTAATGTCTTTCTTTATTTGAAAGTAAACCTACAAAAGCTACCAAAGATAATATGAAGGAAATATAATGACATGTTAGTATTTGATAAATTTGTTGGCAAGTGTCTGCGCTTTTTTGTATGCTTGAAAAATACGTTAAAAAATAAATTTTCGGCCGGGCGCGGTGGCTCAAGCCTGTAATCCCAGCACTTTGGGAGGCTGAGGCGGGTGGATCACGAGGTCAAGAGATCGAGACCATCCTGGCCAACATAGTGAAACCCTATCTCTACTAAAAATACAAAACTTTAGCTGGGCATGGTGGTGTGTGCCTGTAATCCCAGCTACTCAGGAGGCTGAGGCAGGAGAATTTTCTGAACCCAGGAGGCGGAGGTTGCAATGAGCCGAGATCACGCCATTGCACTCCAGCCTGGGTAACAAGAGGGAAACTCTGTCTCAAAAATAAAAATAAAAATAAAAATAAAAAAATAATTTTTCAAAATTATAAAACAAAAACTATAATACAAAAAAGGATGTTAATACAAACTATGCTTGCAGATAAATAAATGAAAACTTTGGATATATGGATACATTTCTGATTCATTACCTTTGTGAATATCTTTTTTAGCTCTTAACCTTTGTTTACTTTTTTGTAGCCTCTTTTTGCTTTTGAATATAAGGAAGTATTCCCTGAAAATGGGTGGAAGTTATATGACCCTCTTTTAGAGTATAGGAGGCAGGTATGTACTTTCTTTTCTTTCAGTTTTAGTATTCTGTATTTTTTTTCATTACAAAGAAACTGGGTGGAACCATGTATGAAAACCAGTATATCTCATACCACAGTAATTCACCACATCAAGAGATTAAAGCAGAATTCACTCTTGAAATCTGTGTTTTAGTGTATCATTCTTCCTATTCTTTCTTCAGTATACCACTTCTCAAAGAGTCTCTATACTGTATTACTTAAGCTCTGCCTAAAATAGTCTTTTATTTTTAACTTTCCTCCTGTCCAATGTGCTTAACTTTCCTCCTGTCCAATGTGCTTACTTGAGAATTTAAGACATATCAATTATTTCTTGTTCATCGTTAGATTTGTCATCTAGAGTATTTTAGAATTCAAATATGAAAATTCTTGAGCTTATACATTTATATTTAGGTTTCAAACATAGCATTTTAATTTGAACATTTCTAATTTATTGTGGTTTTGTTTCACAAAGGCAGGTAGAGTAAAGAACCACCACCAGAGAGCTAAGGACACCTAAATGACTTAAAGTGGAGTTTGTTACTACACTCGCATGTGGAAAGTGAAGTTGAAATTTCCTCATTCACTTATACCGTTAATCGGCAAAATAGGAAATAAAATACAAAACAAATGGGAATCAACTAAAAGCCATAGTTGATAAAAAGAGTATATAAGAAACATGTTAGATTTGTGGTAATTCAAAAATCTAATGTCAGAAGAAGATGACTAAGCAACCAAAAAGTCTAGCAGGCGTCTTCAGAAATTATAAAAATGAGGACTACTCTTTGGGAATCTGGGAAGAAATTGCTGTCCCAGGAGCGTTCAGTGTAGAACTTTGGAAAGCAGATGAGGTAACTGTCTAAAGAAAAGAAGTAAATTATTATTGAAAAGAAAAAATAACTGTAACTGAACAATACACCCATACAGAAAGAATTATGAGATTAGAAACTGTGGCAGTAAGAGTAGAGCATTTGCATTTCTCTAATGACCAGTGATAACGAGCATTTTTTCAGATGTTTGTTGGCCTCATGTAAAGTGTCTGTTCATATCCTTCACCCCCTTTTGAATGGACTTGTTTTTTTTTTTGTGAATCTGTTTTAGTTCTTTGTAAATTCTGGATATCAGCCCTTTGTCAGATGGGTAGACTGCAAAAATTTTATCCCATTCTGTTGGTTGCCGATTCACTCTAATGACTGTTTCTTTTGCCGTGCAGAAGCTGTGGAGTTTGATTAGGTCCCATTTGTCTATTTTGGCTTTTGTTGCCATTGCCTTTGGTGTTTTGGTCATGAAGTCCTTGCCTACGCCTACGTCCTGAATGGTTTTGCCTAGATTTTCTTCTAGGGTTTTTATGGTGTTGGGTCTTATGTTTAAGTCTTTCATCCATCTGGAGTTAATTTTAGTGTAAGGTGTATTGAGATACCGTCTCACGCCCATTCGAATGGTGATCATTAAAAAATCTAGAGACAACAGATGCTGGAGAGGATGTGGAGAAACAGGAATACTTTTACACTGTTGGTGGGAGTGTAAATTAGTTCAACCATTGTGGAAGACAGTATGGCAATTCCTTAAGGACCCAGAAATAGAAATTCCATTTGACCCAGCAATCCCATTACTGGGTATATATCCAAAGGATTATAAATCATTCTACTATAAGGACACATGCACATGAATGTTCACTGCAGCACTGTTTACAGTAGCAAAGACCTGGAACCAACCCAAATGCCCATCGATGATAGACTGGACAGGGAATATGTGGCACATATACACCATGGAATATTATGCAGCCAGCAAAAGCGATGAGTTCGTGTCCTTTGTAGGGACATGGATGGACCTGGAAACCATCATTCTCAGCAAACTGACACAAGAGCAGAAAAACACATGTTCTCACTCATGGGCGGGTGTTGAACAATGAGAGAACACATGGACACAGGGAGGGGAGCACTACACACTGGGGTCAGTTGGGGGGAAATAAGGGGTGGGGAATTGGGGAGAGATAGCATGGGGAGAAACACCAGATATAGGTGAAGGGGAGGAAAGCAGCAAATCACACTGCCATGTGTGTACCTATGCAACAATCTTGCATGTTCTTCACATGTACTCCCAAACCTAAAATGCAATAAAAAAAAAAAAAAGAAAAGTCTAGAGCCTTGCATTTGGTATTGGCAGTTTATTTGCAGACTAGAATCCAGCCATTCCAACTACCAGCCCAGTGCTCCTTCTAGGCCCTCTGCTCAGTTTCAGAGCACTCACCTTTCCAAGGGATTGCCTAGTGCAAGTTCTCCCTGGGGTGTTGTTTGTAGTAACTGGAACTGAGAGATGCTCAAGAAGAAAATGAAAAAACAAAAAGGAACTTTTTGCAAAGACCTGATAAATCTTAGAAACGTTTCATACTACAGCTCCTCCAGAGTATATCTGGTCCACATTTGCATATGAAAGGGACGTAAATTCACTGAAATTAAAAGTGCAGTTAACAAAAAAGACAAAAAAGAAATAGAGCATTGGCTTCTACATTAAATGGTATGGATGCTTTATGGTCTTTGACTTACTAGATGAATTTGTTGGCTTCTTTTTTTTGGCAGAGTGAGAAACTCTCTCTGAGTCAAATAAAAGGTCTAATGGAGAGGACACTGTATTTGTAGCTGGAAGTAATAGTTTTAAGATTTTTTTCTTGGATATATTTTAAGTTTATTACAGAAGAAAATGAAGATGATCTTTTAAAATTAAAGACTAATAAAGTATCAGAGTATTCAGTTTCCTCCTTTAAAATAAAGTATTCATTTTCTCCCTTGAAACAAAAAAGGAAGTGGTAATACTTGCATTCTGTACAAAATTCAAAAGGTCCTGCAGGGTGTAAGGACAACGTTGTGTCCCCCACAGCCATCCCAGTTCCCCTCCCTTTAGGAAATGATATTATTGGTTTCCTGAGTATTTTTTCAGAGGTTTCATGTTTACAAAGCTTGTGTATGTATGTGTGTATATTGTTTATTGTTTATTTTTTTAAATTTAAGACTGGCTCCAGTGAAGATTTGAACCAGCAACCTTGCAGTTGCAGGCCTTATACTTTAACTACTGTGGTAACAGGCCACTTTTATTTTTATTTTTTGCGATGGATTCTCACATTGTTGCCTGGACTGGAGTGCAATGGTGTGATCTACTCATTGCAATCTCTGCCTCCTGGGTTCACATGATTCTCCTGCCTGAGCCTCCTGAGTAGCTCGGATTACAGACACACACACCACACCTGGCTAAATTTTTGTATTTTTAGTAGAGATAGGTTTCACTATGTTGACCAGACTGGTCTTGAACTTCTGACCTCATAATCTGCCAGCTTTGGCCTCCCAAAGTGCTGGAATTACAGGCGTGAGCCACCATGCCTGGCCTAAGTGTATATTGTTTTTTTTTAAGCATATGGTAGCATGCCATGTACACTCTTCTGTGCCTATTTTCATTAATATACTTTGTTGATTGTACCATCTCTAAACATACACATCTTCCTATTTTTTAAAATTGAGATATAACTCACATACCATAAAATTTACTATTTTAAAGTATACAGTCTGCTTTTTAACATATTCATGAAATTTTGGAATTACTACTACATTTTAATTCTAGGACATTTAGAAGACTTGGTTTTAAATTTTAGCTTTAGTTCTTACTCTCACACTTAGATGTAGGCCCTTGAATGAGTTATTAATGTCACGATGCCTTTATTTTTTACTTGGTGATAGATACTACTTTATGGGATGGTTGAAGGATTAATAATATATAGAAAGATAGTTGGTAAACTGTAAAAATCTATCCAAATCATGATTATTATATTTGTTATATTGTAAGGCTCTGAAAACAGGTATCATGACTGGCTTTGTCATATGCTGCCACTAAAAAAATGAAAGCCACATTCATTCAATAGATCTATGTATAATAGTGCTGAAAAAATTAGACTGTATCTTTTCAAAAATAGGCAGAGGCTGGGCACAGTGGCTTACGCCTGTAATTTCAGCACTTTGGGAGGCCAAGGCCGGCAGATCGCTTGAGCCCAGAAGTTTGAGACCAGCCTGGGCAGCACAGTGAAACCTCATCTGTACAAAAAATAAAAATTAATCAGGTCTGGCGTGCACCTGTAGTCCCAGCTACTTGGGAGGCCGAGATCAAGGCTGTGGTGAGCCATGAACATGCTGCTGCACTCAAGCTTAGGCAATAGGTTGATACCATGTCTCAAAAAATAAGTAAATAAAATAAAAATGGTCAAAGCTATTAATAACCATTTAGGTGTGTCATATAGGAGAATGTTTATTTAATTTACTCTTGAAGGACATATACAGTATGTAGTGATTATAGAGAGGACTATGGAACTTGTGGATAGGATAAGGCCAAGAAAAATCAAGTCATAAGTCTGGGCACAGTAGCTCACACTAATCCTAGCACTTTTGGAGGCCAAGGTGGATCACTTGAGCCCAGGAGTTTAAGACAAGCTTGGGCAACATGATACAACCCCGTCTCTACCAAAAATACAAAAATTAGCCAGGTGTGGTGACACATGCCTACAGTCCCAGCTACCCAGGGGGCTGAGGCAGGAGGATCAATTGACCCTTGGAGGTCAAGGTTGCACAGTGAGCCATGAGTGCACCACTGCACTTCAGCCTGGGCGACAGAGTGAGACCTTATCTCAAAAAAAAAAAAAAAATCAAGTCATGGGTAAAAAATCTGTATAAAGATAATGAGCAGCCCAGTACAGTGGTTCACAGCTGTAATCCCAGCACTTACTTTACTTTGATAAACCAAGGTAGGAAGATTGCTTGAGTTCAGGAGTTCAACACCAGCCTGGGCAACATGGTGAAACCCCATCTCTACAAAAATATACAAAAATTAGCCTGGCATGGTGGTGCATGCCTGAAGTCCTAGCTACTCTGGAGGCTGAGGTGGGAGGTTTTCTTGAGCCCGGGAGGTTGAGGCTGCAGTGAGCTGTGATCGCATAGCACTCCAGCCTGGGTCAAGAATGCAAAGACCCTATCTCAAGAAACGAACAAAAAAGATAATGAGCATGGTCTCCTGTAGAAATACCCAACAAAAGGTACATGCATTACTTAACAAACTTGGAAAACAGTCACTTCAGTCAAGGGAAACAGAATTTATCCTTAGAACTGTAAAGTAAGTAACTAAGAAAGCCATATCCTTTCAATTTTGTTGTATAATAAATTGAATCTGACAAGTGGTTTTTCTTGAATTTTCAGAGATCATAAAATTTAAAATAGATTTTCTTAGGTCATTTAATATAATAGCTTTATTTTCTATACAGTGAAGGATGGAAAATTTCAGTTGTTTTACTAAGTAATCCTGTATGTGATGTAGTATACCATTTATAAAATAGCAGATATTGAAGGACCACATGGGAGCTCAATAGAGTATGTTTTTAAAAAGTTGTTTTACGTATTTGTTACCTGTTGCCACTGTGCCTTCCATTACTCCCTTGCTTTTCTAATATATTTTAGATTAACAACATCCCATTAGTAATATAATGCCTGAGTGAAAAATGTACTTAAGGTATGTGATAGCTGTGTATGTACCACTCTGGTGGATACTTGGTGCCTGACCTCTGATACTTCTTTGTATAGATGAATGGCAACAAAGTCAGTCATCCAGTCTAACTGAATGAGACCTTGTTCTCTTTCAAGAATAGGAACATTTGCAGTCTTAACTGTTTCCTTCCTCCCCCTGAATGTGCTTAGCACAGGCCCACACTCAATTTAGTGAATTAATGTCTGTTATACTAACATCAAATTGAGTTCCACAAATGAATACATATCCCTACATTAGAATATCTAATCTTAAAAGCCTGGTACCACAGGCAGACAACAGCTATCCTAACACTTTAAGGGATGGACAGTAGAGGTCAGAGAGATTGAACAGGATGGCATCTGTCCTGGTGTCTTTTAATATTTTAGTTAGATAATTTGTCTTATGTTTCATTTCACATGTAGGGAATTCCAAATGAAAGCTGGAGAATAACAAAGATAAATGAACGATATGAACTTTGTGACACATACCCTGCCCTCCTGGTTGTGCCAGCAAATATTCCTGATGAAGAATTAAAGAGAGTAGCATCCTTCAGATCAAGAGGCCGTATCCCAGTAAGAAGTTTTGATGAGCCTTTGCAAGTGCTTTTTTACTCATTGCTGAGATTACTGAGTGGGAGAATGGATTCAAGATACAAATAGCTACAGCAGCAGGTCTTTCATGGGGATATTGGAGATTGATTTATTTAGTAAAAGTTAAAACTGGAGGAAAGACTTCAAAAGGTTTCTGGAGAGTGTGATATGGGTACTAGATAAATGCACAGAATTGCATGATTCTTTACTGAGAAAGTTTGCTTGCTGTATTAGTCCCTATTTCTTTATCTTCTTGTACATTCTTTAGTCATGGTGATAAATGTTCTTTTAAGTCCTAGAAATAAGCACACCTTACAAATTTATGATGAATAATGGGATTTTAGAAAGATGAGCTTAAATAATTTTAGGTACAAAATTCATATATTCTAAAGACTTTTAGAACTGAGCAGTTTGACTGTTAAGTGTTTAATTAGCCCTGTTTCAAAGTATGTTTTTCAGGAGATAACATTTCCCAATAACCAATGACTTTCTTAAATCAATATCTGACTAAAGAATTAGACCAAGTTTTCCACATGCCAGACTTGGATTGAAAGAAAGGTGATGATTTTTCCTAGCAGCCGCAGATAGCCTTTCATGGCCAGGCTTTGGATCCAGTTAGAAAACAGAGCGTTATCGAGTACTGTTTTTGAGGATTATAAACAGAGAAGTATGTTAAAGGTATGTTATTTTTTTTTCCACACTAAGGTTTTATCATGGATTCATCCTGAAAGTCAAGCCACAATCACTCGGTGTAGCCAGCCCATGGTTGGAGTGAGTGGAAAGCGAAGCAAAGAAGATGAAAAATACCTTCAAGCTATCATGGATTCTAATGCCCAGTCTCACAAAATCTTTATATTTGATGCTCGGCCAAGTGTTAATGCTGTTGCCAATAAGGTCAGATGGTCTTTTAGTAATTATGATTATAATCATGGTTTCATGGATCAGCTGAGTTTGGCAGGGCCGCAGTGTAGTAAAAAGAGCTCAGGCTCTGCAGTGGTAAAGATGCAGGTTCTAGTCTTGGCTCTGCAACTTGATGGTGTGAGTTTGAGTTAAATTATTTAACCTTTTTAGACCTCAATTTGCTTACTGGTAAAAATGAGAATAATAATAGTTAACAGTGTTTGGAAGCAAAAATCATTTAATAAAAAAAAGCATAACTCCATGCTTACTTACATAATAACTAGGTGTTCAGTTATTCTTAGTTTCCCACTTCTCCAAATTTGACAACTAAGTGAGCTTATGACTGACTGAAGTCCCTGTGTAGTACTGCTCTAGGAATAGTGAACTAGAGTTCTCAGTGACTAGTGGTGCCCTCTTCTGACCGCCCTCCACCTGAACAGGTTATTTAGACTGAAGAATTGGCAGTTAGCTGTAGTTGATTGTTCCAGTAGAATAAATATTAACATTGTGGAAATTGAAATTTTGGTTCAGCTGACAAAATCTATAGAAGGAAGGAAGGAGAGAGAAGACATAACAACGTAACTACAGCAGCAGGAACTATTACTGAAAAGTGCTCATCTTTTAAAATGTACATTTCAGTGCTTTTAGTATATTCACAAAGTCATACAACCATCACTGCTACCTGATTCTAGGGCATTTTCATTCTGTGTGTTTCTGTGATAGGTTCTGTATAGTTGTTACCACTGCTATCTTTCTAGAATGTTGCAACAAATTTGAATCGAAAGTCCGTCTTATTCCCACTCCTCAGAAGTAATCCTTGTTAACAGGTATCCATTGAAACACTTATTTCTATTATTGTGCCAAACGATTTCCCAGACTCTCAGTGTCAGAAGGGAAGCTAAACTTCTGTTCTTTTGGTAATCTGTTGCTGGTTATGAGCTGATAGGTTTTGTTGTTTTAAAAGATATGGGTCATATGATCACTTAATTATTATTTTTTGAGACAGAGTATTGCTCTGTCACCAGCTGGAATGCAGTGGCACAATCTTGGCTCACTGCAGCCTCTGTCTCCCGGGTTCAAGCGATTCCCTGCTTCAGCCTCCTAAGTAGCTGGGACTACAGGCACATGCTGCCACACCAGGCTAATTTTTTTTATTTTAGTAGAGATGGGGTTTCACCATGACCAGGATGGTCTCGATCTCCTGACCTCGTCATCTGCCCACCTCAGCCTCCCAAAGTGCTATGATTAACAGCGTGAGTCACCACGCCTAGCCGATCACTTAATTTTATATAATTACATTTGTTGCTCCAGTATTTTTCTATTTTGTTTCTATTAGGGTTCTAAGAAGTATGATCTTATACATGAGTTAGATTGGAGATAGAATATTTTATTCATGAAATTTTATAAAAAGATTAAGTCCAAAAAAGTGAGATGCTTCTTTCTAGCCCATAGCTTATTTTGAACACCAAATATTTCCTCATTTCATTCTGTAGATGTAGATTTAAGTCTTTGAGGACACTGATGATGATAGTATTCTGTGCTTTTATAATTCTTCCATCTTTTTATTTAAAAAGAATTATGTGGTTAAAAAAGAAGTAGGTCATTTTGATTGCAAATAATTTATTTCTCTGATACGAAGATTAAAATGAGGTGAAGAGGCAGGGAGGTGGAGAAGCATAGGTGGACCAGGCATGTGGTCCCAGCACATGAAACTTAACAGTCTGGTAATTTCAGTAAATATGAAGGTAAGTCTTCTGTAAGAAATTATGCTTGGGTAGGACTTGAAGTATAGGCAGGGAAAATTTAGTGCTTTACAATGTTTAAATACCTTCTTATGTATTTCACATTTAATTTTAATAATGGCCACATGAGGAAGTCAGAGTTAAGTGTATATTCATTTTGCAAAGAAGAAGATGAGGTAGGAGTGGCTGTGCTAAATAAGTTGTCCTGAACTACCACAGTTTCCTGTGGAGTTTTCCTGGTTTCCAGTAATATGTATTATCTTTTATGCTATTGGAAATTTTGTCACTTGTTTACAAGTGCATTCATTTATTTTCCATGATGTGTGCTTTTTTCTAGGCAAAGGGTGGAGGTTATGAAAGTGAAGATGCCTATCAAAATGCTGAACTAGTTTTTCTGGATATCCACAATATTCACGTCATGAGAGAATCATTACGAAAGCTTAAGGAGATTGTGTACCCCAACATTGAGGAAACTCACTGGTTGTCTAACTTGGAATCTACTCATTGGCTAGAACATATTAAGGTATGTGTGTGTTACTATATCCCAAACAAAGACTTTCTCTACCCCTTTGTTTATATTAGCTTTTTACTTATAATTGAAATGAACATGAAGATACCTTTCTCAACAATGAAAAATGGGTAAATGCTTTGATAATTGGAACTACTACTGAATTTTGATGTTTGAATGAATTAGTTTTTTATATTGTGCATTTGGTTCTGTTGTACTTCTTTTGTTTCCTTTTTCCCATCCTATCTGAATTCTAACCATCCTTCAGATTCTACTTCATATTTTATTTCTTCTATAAAGTCTTCCCAGATTGCATCCTTTTCCATTTTCTCTGAACTCTTTACTCTGTCTTTCCATCTAATCAGGTACTAACCGGTACTTTGTTGCCTTTTGTGTGTCCACCAGTGTACTTTATGGAGACCAAGACTGGATAAATCCTATATGTATTTTTTGTCCCGAGAGGGGTGAGGGTACTATGTGAATCAGTACCCAATAAATACTAGTTGCATGATTTGTGAAGTTGAAACCATTCTGATCAGGGAAATGAGGTAGAGTAGTTGCATGAGCCACACTGAGTGCTAAATCTTGTGGAGAGCATGTTAGTGCTAATTTACCTAACCTGCTCATTTAATGTTTGAAGCACCAAACTGTTATTTCTGTTAACATAGTTATGATATTTTCAGATATGGTCTGTCAGTAACGTAACTCACCAAATATATATACTTATGTAACCACATGTATAAGTATTATGAGTTAATGGGAAATACAATCTTTCATGTTAAGAAGGAGGATATTTCTACTCACATTAAAATATCCAAAGTTCAGACAGAATTGAAGAGAATACCAAACTGAACTAATAAGAATTTTAATTAGATGATTTTGACTACTGATTCTGTTTGAGGAGCTTAGAAGCTTGAAAATCACAAAGTATAAACACTAGTTAATGGCTCATTTATTAAATTAATAAATGTTCATGTGGCCCATTTATTAAATTATGTGATATGTAAATATACAGCCTCAGGCTTGATTTGGAACTAACATAAATGGTCATGTTTGATTCTGAAAACTCCAAATATTTAATTTGCAGGTACAACATGCTCTCTAAAAGGTTGGCTATAACAGAATCAAATTTCCCTAGACGTATAAGACATATAGTTTGGCAAAACTACTTTCTTCTTCTCCAGTCTTTACCATACCAAGAAAGTTTATTCACTCATTCTGTTCTAGTCTCTGCTCAAATTACCTTTGTGAGAGAGGCCTTTCTCAGCTGCTTTTTTTTACAAAATGACAGTTCTACCAGCACTCCCTGTAACTTCTATGGAAAGTTTTCACTTATTGCCATCTGATATACTGTATATTTCCTTGTTTGTGACTGGTGGGCCTCACCCAAATAGAATGTAAACTTGATTAAGCAAGTACTTTGTTCACTGCTATATGGCCCATACCTAGAGCAGTGTCTCTCTAGTAAGGGACTTCTAGTAAGGGACTTCATAAATGTTTAATAAATGAATGAATGATTTCTAATCAGGAAAACTCTTCGTGATCAGTCTTAACTAAGCTGATTCTTAACTCTGTATATGTACTTGAATTATAGGTGGAATTTATTTAAAATACTGAATTTAGGATCACTGGAGAATGTGGTCTAGGTGCTTCATGCTTACATGACTCTGATACATGTCAAGATCATCATATCACCCCATTTCCAGGATATGCTTATAACTATGATCAAGGAGAGATTGTCATATTTCCATATTTAATCTGTTTTCTTTCAATCTCATCCATGTATGTAGAACTATACTATTTTTTAAGTATTATATGATATGGCTATTGCAGAGAATAGGGGCTGTATTGTCTTTTTTTTTTTTTTTTTTTTTTAAGATACCATACTTTTGTGTGTGTGTATGTGTTTTGGTTATATCTCATTCTGTTTAGTTTTAACTCAAAATGGATTTCAGAAAAGGTAAGTTATTTTGCAAAGGATTTCTGCATATTTAAAAAACAAGAGCTGAAGTTATTTCAAATAACAGGTTGGCATTAATCTGTGAATTTTCATGCATAGCGTTACAGAAAAGTAGCTCACTCTAAAGTATATACTGTACATAAAAATCTTCAGTCAAAACAATAAATGCTACTGAATGTTTTAAAAGAGATCCAGTATTATTGCTTTCAGATACTTATCCCAATTTGGTTAGGTAAGCATTGTTTTAAATCATAAAAAGGCTTCGGTTGCCATATCATTTATTTTTATTTAAATAGATTATGGAATATTTGATGATTCTTAGATCTCTTTAGAACCTTACTCTTCTAAGAAGAATCTTACACCATCATTTATTTAGCACCCAAAGGTACTTTTCATTTGGCTATTTCATTGGGCAAATTAGTAAGAGTCAACAATGAGGAGGTTTTTTTAGTTTTAAAAGCAAAATTTATATATCTTCTACCATTTAAAAAAATTCTTAGGAAGCGACAAATGTTTTTCATGTTATTGAAATAGTAATCCCTCATAAAACTGTATTATTAAATTTTGAAGAAGGAAGCATTTAACTTTAAAAACCAATTTATTAAAAAATCTGTTTTCCAGCTTATTCTTGCAGGGGCTCTTAGGATTGCTGACAAAGTAGAGTCAGGGAAGACGTCTGTGGTAGTGCACTGCAGTGACGGCTGGGATCGCACAGCTCAGCTCACTGCCCTTGCCATGCTCATGTTGGATGGATACTATCGAACCATCCGAGGATTTGAAGTCCTTGTGGAAAAAGAATGGCTAAGTTTTGGACATCGATTTCAACTAGTAAGTGAAGAACCTTGACTTCTGATGTATTACATGCATCTCATGCCAAGGCATGTGAAAATAATGCATTTTTAAAAATGAGATCTTCATCTAAAGTTGATCATTTATCTAGCAGGGTAAACATTTTTTGCTTGTTTTGGAAAGCATTAGGATATCCTAACATGACTAGTCTGGAGCCAGAGCTGGCTATTTATCAGGCGTCTGACCAGGTCTTTCCTGTGATCTCTACTGGGAAACGTCAGTGATGACCATGGGTGTTTCTGGCCAGGTATTTTCCTAAATAATTGAAAGACTTAGAAGGTATTTACCCAGATGCTGTCTGTAATGGTAACCTTTAATATACAGTAGTTACCAGAGTATACTAGCAGTGTTTATACAGTTGTCCCTTGGTATATGTGGGGGATTGGTTCCCAGACCCCATGAACAGGCCAAAATTCACACATAGTCAAGTTTTGAGGTTGGCTCTGAGGGACCATGTAAAGTCAGCCCTCTGTGTATGTGGGTTCTGCATCCTACATGTGGCTGAAACAAATCTGCATATAAGTGGACCTGTGCAGTTCAAACCATGTTGTTCAAGGGTCAGCTTTAACTTGAAAGGAACAGACATTTAAAGTTAGTCTGCTCTTTTCAACTTGAACAGTAAAATTGGGCATCTGGGATGTTTATTCAGATGGCTCATATTTTGCAGTTCTCTACAAAATGTACTTATCATGAAAAGGCCTTTTAAAACAAACTCTTACTTCAGAGAATAAAGTTCTAAATCACAATTGTTAATATCACCATTGATTTTGTCAGAAAAGCCTTCAAGTATTTTTAAGCTCATTGTGGTGGCCAAACGTTTTCTAAACGTTGAGTTTTCATTCAAAAGCTTGAATTTTTTCATTGACAACAAATACTGTCAGTTGTTTTCAAGTGATAATTCACATTGTACATTTAAAAAAAAAAGTCTAACTCTTACTAACCACAGTGCATGCATGTATTGTCTTTCAAATAAAAATGATGAAAAAGTGCCGTCTTCTACCACACTACATGCAGCAGAAGTGAGTTATATATATTTCCTGTTTCGTCACACAGGCAATTTAAAAAAGTGTACTCAAGGGATGAGATTTAATAAAACTAGTAATTTTTATTGCCTTGTTAAATATACTGGCAAAAGATAAATTGACTTTTTTCCTTTCTTTTATTTAACTGTGAGGATCTGGTAGGGTAGAATACAGTGGCTACAAGTGCAGGGTTTTTCTTTTTTCTGAGACGGGAGTCTCATTCTGTTGCCCAGGCTGGAGTGCAGTGGCATGATCTTGGTTCAGTACAAGCTCCACCTCCCAGGTTCAAGCGATTCTCCTGCCTCAGTCTCCCGAGTAGCTGGGACTACCTGTGTGTGCCACCACACCTGGCTAATTTTTTGTATTTTTAGTAGAGAGGGAGTTTCACTGTGTTAGCTAGGATGGTCTTGAACTCCTGACCTTGTGATCCAGCCACCTTGGCCTCCCAAAGTGTGGATTAGAGGCGTGAGCCACCGCACCTGGCTGACTACAGTTTTAATAATAAGCATTGCCTTGCTTGATGCCTGGTAAGGCACCAGAATTTTTAAATTTCATAATTTCTGCATCATTCGTGCAAATGCCAACACACTGAAAAAGGTAAATAATGTCTTATTATTAGGAAAATAGTTTTGACCTCACAGCCCTTGAATGTTTGTGGACCACACTTAGAATTCCTGCTTTGGGGTAAGAAGCAGGATTCTGTTTCAGTTATCTGAGTGAAAGGTCATCAGAGGAAATAACTGATAAACTAGGTAGATGACTGCCTGCTTGGAGGGTTGATGTCAAGCATTTTTAACAGGTTTTCTAAGATGTGTGCTAATATGGTTCCTCCTGATGAAGACACATTAGTGCTAAGACAGGATGGGGTACCTTTCACTAAGTGGTCAAGGTATTAACAGAGAATGGTGCCGAGTCCAGTGTCCATGGAACTGTTATTTATTGGAGAGACATTAAAATCTCCAGGACAAAAACCTGACCTTTGAGTTCTGACTGCTTCTGTCTTTCATTATCAACCTTTTAGGATCAGGGTTTCATTTATTAAACAGTACTAATTTGTATTACAAGCACTCATGCAAAGAATATCTGAGCAGTATGCATGCCAAATGTTAATAACAGATTTCTGCTTGGCAGGATAACAGGTGATTTCTACTTCCTTTTCAATGCTCTTTAAAAGACTTTCTGAAAATTTTTATGTGTATTAGACAGGGCCTCACTTTGTCACCTAGGCTGGAGTGCACAATACGTAGCCTTGTACTTTTGGGCTCAAGCCAGCCTCCCACCATAGCCTTCTGAATAGCTAGGACTACAGATGCACACCACCATGCCTGGCTTTTAAAAATTTTTTGAAGAGATGGGATCTTGCTATATTGCCCAGACCCACCTCGATTTCTTGGCTTGGCTTCAAGTGATCCTTCCACCACAGCCTCTCAAAGTGTTGGGATTACAGGTGTGAACCACAGCACCCTACTTTGCAAATTTTTAGAATACTGACCAACTGTAATTTTTTAAAAAAATTATTTCCATCAAAATATGAAAAATCCCCCTAAGTTCACATATTTCACCTTTTTGCTTCAGAGAGTTGGCCATGGAGATAAGAACCATGCGGATGCAGACAGATCGCCAGTTTTTCTTCAATTTATTGACTGTGTCTGGCAGATGACAAGACAGGTAACTTATCTGGGCTTTCTATTCTTACACATCTCCTTTCAATTTTCCTGTCAGAGTTGGGAGATTTGGTCACTGATTATCCTATAGATCATTAAATGGAAATTCTTGTACAGTCTTCATGTCCATGTGAGAGCTATTATTTATTGTCATGTTATGAGTCAGGTTAAAGGTTGTTATTTGGGGGTATTATTAAACACTTGACAATTTGATTCTATTAGCATTCAATGAGTAGCATTGATAATAACTCCTGAGAAGTTTGCTAGAAGCCATTTTTGTATTGCTGAGAGTGGAGAAAAATAAGCTAGAGAACATAAACAAAACAAAATCTTCTAAGTAACTTTAACTGTTATTTTGTTTCATCTCAATCTGTTCCTTCTGAAAATTTTTAAGGGAAAAATATATAGAAAGTATAGCAAGGTAGGCACATACTACATTTAGTTCTTAAAAATTTTTTTAGCATGGAGAGAATTATGACTTTTAGAACTTCTAAAAATTAACTTGAAATATTAATATAAATGAATTTAATATTTTGGAAAGAAAGGGGACAGAAAACACCTCGTTTATCATGGGATCACTTTATTAACGAGGCAAAGGGTCACTGACTTAAAAATATGATTTAATACTAGCTCGAGAAAAATGATCTCAAAACCCAGTTGAATGCAGCTTATTAGGAAGTAAGTTCATTATTTATCCAAGAGTTTATTAGACCCCAAAACAACTGGAAGTCTGAATTGTTTTTATTTCGATTGCCACATGAATTTAAAGTAGAGCAAGTGCTGGCTCTGCTTGGCTTTGGATCATATTAGGAGGCTATTTTTTTTAGCTTCAATAAAATGCTATTTATTTAAATAAAAGAAAATTAATGGTTATCATCAGGGGAAATAATTCTATACTTAATAGTCCCCTGCCTCCATAAGCATTTCTACTTGGGTGAATTATTTAGAAACATGTTGGGTTAAATGAAGCATTTCGTAGATATGACTACAATATGAGACTAGTATTTCTGCATGTATACTGAACAGGTGTGTACAATTCAGTTTTGTTTTATAAATCAGACCTTTGGTGTGTTGTGCGGTAGGAGGAAGGAAAGGTGCTATATACTTAGTTTAACAATGTTTAATACTTTCATGTATTATGTTTGACTTTTTCCTTTGGAATTGCCTTTGAGAGAGTATTTCAACTACGTGAGTCTCTCCCAATCCTTTTTTGAATGTATGACCCAAAACCCTAGGACCCCACTTTTGACTATTACCATATTCAGTTTTAAATAACCTTTGACTATTGGCAAAAATTAAATTCGCCATCAAAGGAGTAGGAAAGCTCTTTGAAACCTGGTATTTTGCTGATGGTTGTGTGTACTGCTTTCCAAGGTGAGTACCTTGAAGGCAATCAGGTGCTTGAATATATTAGTTCTGATATGTTAGGAAAAAAAACACATTTACCAAAAAAACCCACATTTACCAGTTACCAGTTTACTCTTGCAAAGAAGAGTACATGGTAATCTACAGCCAACCACCCTGCATTTGTCCATCTCATCTGATTTTGGAAGCAAAGCAAGGTTGGGTCTTGTTAGCACTTGGATGGGAGAATACATCCTAATACGTTTCTTCTTAGTAATTTTAATTTTGTTAACTTTTTATATGCTCTATATCTAAAAGCAGCCTTAACTCGAATTTTGAGCCCGGCACTAAATCAAAGAAAATCAGTTTAAATCTGTATTTTTGATAGAACCTAAAATACTTTATAGCCATCTGTATTTTATACACCTGATGTTTTTCTGTATATTTTCTTCCCAAACATCAAGCATATTAACTAGTCATAATGTGTGTTAGTAATCATCAGTTTTATAAATACTGGAATGCTAGTACAGAGACTTGAATAGCACATTTGTCAAAACAGAACCAATTATGTTATGATAGCCAGATTCCATACCTCTTTCCTATTTGCATCCTCATCTGTCACCTCAGTCCTGAAATCAGGAAGCAGTTGTTGAAGGGCCTTTTAGATTTTAAGCATGTAAACAAAATAGTTCTCTTCTGCTTATAATTTTAAAAGCAATAGCTGCAGTTAATGCCCTGCTATTTTAGTTTCTTTGTGAGGAAATGCCTACTGATTAAGCTGTCTTCTCATAACTGAGCTAATAGTTTTGCCAAGAAGATGGAAAAATTAATCGCAGGCTTAGATCCTTGAGATTGCTATTTAATGATTCAGGATGCATTCATATTTGGCTAATAATAAGGCTGTTAAAAGAGTGTGAACAAATACAGGAGATGGGACTTATTTTTTTAAAGGAATAAATGGGATTCGACAGTTTCTTACAATTGGCTTTTTGTTGTGGCAATGCTTGATCATCTGTTTCATTCAGCTTCACAGCCACAAAAATTGTTCAAGACATAGTTAAATGCCCTTTCTTGTTTAAGAAATCTGTCATGTTACCCTGTGTATACTTGCTAAATTTTAGGAAACTTCAAGGCAAAGTTGTTTTCATCCTTATTCCATTTCCATGCTGTTTATACTATTTTCCTCCACTATAAAGGAAGGGAGCTAAGAAATAAAAATTTGGAAGCAATGTATTTTCACAGTCTGCAATTCAAGTATTTATAGAATTTATCACACACAGCCCTATAATTGGTAGAATCTTACATGGAAGCTTCCAAATAATTCTGAAATATTAGATAAGGTGGATTAAACTAAACCTTCTAATTTTGGGGGGTTTGTAATTTTTCATTTGATTAGTCCCCTAAAATTGTGTTACTTGTGTAAAATTAACATCCAGTCAAGTTCCTGACTTGGGTTAGAGAGTGAATTTTCTTTTTGTTAGATGCAGCCAAAATAGTAGCTTACAAGGAACTCTGTTTTGATGGCATGGATGGTCCTTGAAAAGTTTAGGTCGGTGCAAAAGTAATTGCCCTTTCAGTGGCAAAAGCTGCAATTACTTTTGCACCAACCTAAATATGTAATAGGCTGGTTGACTTGTAAATTATGTGTCTTACTTAAATGTTTACTTTAGGGTATTGCTGACATTTTCTGGAGAACATTATTGGCATTTTTTTTTTTTGTAATCCTTAAGAAATCAACTATGGTGTTGAAAATTTAGAGTCTTGATGTTTGTGGTCATTTTTGGCAGAGAATGCCTAGAATTGCCTAAGTCAAAATTCAGCCTGCAAGTATAAGGTTAGCAGATACAGCATATACAGAAACATCATGGTCAGAAAAGTGATAAAGCAGTTTTTGAAAAGAAAACCATACAGATAATGCCATAATGGTTTGGGATAATGTAAATTTGAATGTTTAACTTAAAGAATCTACCCATGAGAGGAATGAATATGCCTAAAGAATGTCTTAATTTACATTTGTGATGTTCAATTTGCAGTTTCCTACCGCATTTGAATTCAATGAGTATTTTCTCATTACTATTTTGGATCACCTATACAGCTGCTTATTCGGAACATTCCTCTGTAATAGTGAACAACAGAGAGGAAAAGAGGTAAAATATGAACTGTCTGCTATGAGTTCATGGGTGGGAAGTAGTTTCTGCTAAAGAGAACTGAAGAATGTGAAATCTAAGGAGCACCAGTATACCAATTTTTCTGTGTAGAATGGAAATCCTTCAAAGCAGGTGCAGAAAAATTTAGCAGAAAATGTACATTTGAGTGAATAGGCGTTCAAATTTCCAAGTATATTCTAATCTTATAAATGAGACATTTTAGGTTAAGTTTTGTCTCTGGATTTGCCTCTGGACATTTCATATAAATGGAATCATTTAATATGTAAACCTTGTGTAAACATTTAATGTGTAAACCTTGCTCCTTTAATATATCCAAGGTTCATACATTCTATAGCATGTATTGGTTTTTTTTTTATGGCTGAATAATATTCCATTGTGTAGATATATTCTACTTATCCATTCATCAGTTGGACTGACTTTGGGTTGCTCTCACTTGTTGGCTATTAAGACTGGTGCTGCTTTGAACATCTGTAACAAAGTTTTTGTATAGACATATGTCTTCAGTTTTGTTGGATATGTAGAGGAGTGGAATTGCTGGGTCGTATGTTATGTCTCTGAGGAACTGGAGACTGTTTATATAAGTTCGTTTACCACTGAAGTCTGTTCCTCTAAAGAGATTTTAATGACTACAAAATATTTCTTTACAAAGTTCATTTAAAGTGTAAATGGCTTATGTGGTGGAGAATCTTTACCTATTTTTCCTGCCTACAGAATCTTCCTAAAAGGACTGTGTCGCTGTGGTCTTACATAAATAGCCAGCTGGAAGACTTCACTAATCCTCTCTATGGGAGCTATTCCAATCATGTCCTTTATCCAGTAGCCAGCATGCGCCACCTAGAGCTCTGGGTGGGTTATTACATAAGGTGGAATCCACGGATGAAACCACAGGTGTGTACTGTACAACATACAATGCGAGTTTTCATCCACGCAATGCAACTTTGTTTTGTTAAAAGCAGCTACAAAGATTATAAAAGTTTACCCACTAGTAGGTACAATGGTATAGTAGAAAATGTACTATACTGGGGCAGGATAATCAGTATACCTGGTTCTTAGGACTGCTTGTATGACACTGGACAAATCACCTATCTGTTTGTTTGCATCTTCCCTCCTCTGTCTGGATAACCTCTAGGGGACTTGTTTTAATAAGCTGAAGAAAGTAGCTTTAGTAAATTAAAAGCTGAACATAATTCTGGTGTACTCTGAATATATTATGGAATATTAACTACCTAGAACTGTTCAAGGCTAAAAACCTACAACTAATTGATAGGGAATCTTCTGACTACTATTTTTTAATTGTCTTAAATATTTGTTTTATTTGGTAAAGTACCAGTTTCAAGAGCATCTACACAGTAGGTATTCTCTTAGAAGTACTCAGGGGCACTGGGAAAGCAAGTGAAAAGAGTAGTGGTGTCTGAAGTCTCTGTATTTAACTTCACTGATGGATTGGAAAGGCATCACTGGTTCCAACAGCTGAAAAAGCATACACTGCAACATTTAGGGAATGATCTGACCTTGGCTTTGGGCAGGATTGCCTAGTTGAATGATTCTATGTTTTGCTCTTACAGGAACCTATTCACAACAGATATAAAGAACTTCTTGCTAAACGAGCAGAGCTTCAGAAAAAAGTAGAGGAACTACAGAGAGAGATTTCTAACCGATCAACCTCATCATCAGAGAGAGCCAGCTCTCCTGCACAGTGTGTCACTCCAGTCCAAACTGTTGTATAAAGGATTGTATAATGAGGGGCATCATTGCTACACACTCTTGTTTACAGTGGCAGCTCTGAGTAGAAAGTCTTCCAAATTTAGAACCCATCTATGAGAGAAAGTTCAGTCACTTTATTTATTTTAAATCTCTCTAGGATGAGTTTAGAACTATAACAGTGCAGGTGGCTTAAGTGAAATAACTCCATATGTAATTACATGATTATGACACTAATCTTTTAAGTATCCAGAGAATATTAAAATACTTCAATCCTGGATCCACAGTGGGAACAAGTTTCTATTATTAAAAGGAAAATACTGTTATAAATCTTACCATCTGGTAATATTAAATAAAACCATTTTAGAAATACACTCTGGTCACTATGCGGAGGAACAGTTTTCAAACCAACACTGAAATTCTGTGGCATCATATATATTGGGCCTTGATACCATGACAGATCAAAATCATTTGATATCACTTTCTCCATTCTACGTTTTCCTTTTTTTTGCAGTAATTGATTTACCTTGACCAATTTTTTTTTTAACTTCCATATTCTTCATATAATAAAAGGCAGAGTGTTGAAGATATTATGGCATAGTCGTAACTGGAAAATTACTGCTGTCATTATTTACATACTTAAGGTGTATTAGAAAGTTGATACAAAATGGGAGGCCTTGTAGATATACTTGGGGGAAGATAAAGGGGAGAAAGTAGCCATACAGGAGTTCAGAGAATTCCACGCCCATGCCCTTCATACTAGCCCAGTTACCAGAAACATCATGGAAGGTAAACTAATGATTTACTCTACTTCATTTCACTTGTTCTGTGTGTCTAAACACACACAGAAGCAAACTGGCAAGTTTTTAAAAAGTATTTAAAAATCTTACTAGGACTGACATTTTTTTTTTTCTCAAGTCTGTATAAACAGCTTATGGTGAGAAGTACTATGCTCAAATTTTATATTACATTTTTTTTCCTTTGCAAATTCTGTAATTCCACTGAATGATTAAGTCTACCAAAGAACATACTGCATGTAAAAGATGTATTACAATCTCAAAGCCAGTAAAAGAAATCTTGCCTCACTGTTCACCTGCTATAAGTAAGAGTTCAGTGCTGGTAGAAACATTTGACTCTGATGTCTGTTTTACTCTATGTAAGAGCCATATGTAATGTACTGTAACAAAGGAGCTTCTTGTCCCTTGGTCTTTTAATTAAAAGAAATTCCAACTGACTTTTAAATTTTGTTCTTGTCCAAAGTTGCCTTAATTTTTTTCCTCCAGAAATATCTGGAAATTACTGGAGGAATATGTAACCCCCAATCAAAATGTTCAATTTGTACTCATTTTTCCTTAACCAATATCCATTCAAACAATTAAAATATACAGCGTTTTTTCACTCACCGATTCACTATACAGGGAGTCCGAACCTTAGCCTCCATCTTGGTCTTGCAATGAGGAACTAGTTTCTATCCAATTTAGCAAAATTGGTACCAGAATGATTTATTTGGCAATTGTGTGAAATAGAAGCTGTTTAACAAGGCATTTATGGGTTAGCAAATCAGTATTAAAATTACGTTTTCCACTCCAAACATTTCACAAACACATCTGCCATTTTCCTCATTAAACCCTTATTATCTTAGTCTGACACCACATAAAGAATGTAGAAGGGCTGAAGAGATCAAGAATTTAAATCTTGTAGTCTTAATATACTTGCATCCACTTCAAATTCCTATCAAAAGCCAGGGAAATCTAAGTACAACCATATCACTTCTCTGTTGAGAACCTTCCAGTGGTTGCCCTCACCTTTTGCAGAAGTCCCCAGTACGGAGTACATGCACTTGAGCCTTTAAGACATACCACTGGTATGTGTGGAAGGGGGAATACTAGCACTTTTACATATTTACACAAACAAAACTTTAAATATTTGAATTGACAGTTACGTGTTTCATAACTTTATGTGTCTATTGGTTGTGCTGGTCTAATTTTTTCCCTTTATTCTTAGGGTTACAAAATCCAGAGACCAGTATGATTAAATTGAAGCTCCTTAGCCTCCTTCGACCTAGTCTCTGCATAACTCAACTTTTATGTACCAATGCTATTCTGCTGTTCACAATTGCCTCATGTAATCTGCAGATTTCTACTTCCCCACTTTTGTTCAATCTATCTTGTGCACCTGGAACAACTGTTCTCCCTTGAGACTACTGTCTATTTTCTAGAGTTTAGGCATTTCTTCCTCTGAGAAGTTACCTGATTCATGAATGCCTTCTCTGACATCCCCACCTTCCTCTGTGCCCCCACAGCATTGTGTATATGGCTACTACCACTGCAGTTCACCACACTGTATTGGAATGAATAATTCACATGTCAACCCCAAGTCTGTAAACATACTTTTCTTATTTGAAATGAACTGCAATAAAGCTCCGTTACAACCTAAGTGGATGGATGACATTCCTCTACTGTAAACTTGCAGAGAAGAAAACTGAAACAGTATTTTGTTTTCACTTCTCACCTGAGAGTACAAAAAACTGGAGTAGTTACATCAGTTTGAATCCTAGTTGAGAAACAGGGTGGGCTTTAGCATCATTCAGTCACCCTTCTAATAAGGACTCAGAGCCACTACAATTCAAATGACGGTTATACAGTTTAGTGACCTGAAATTCAAACAAGGAGAGAACAGCAGTTTTTAATAGTTGAAATGGTGGTTAACAAATATATTTATCATGTCACCAGAGCACTGCTTCTCACTTTCCTTGTGGCTATGGGGTCATGAAGTTACAAACCTACTCATTAGAAAACTGGAAAAACAAACCCAAGTTTACTATTTCAGGAGAGTCACAAATAAGACCCCAAAATCTATTTAAGGATCCTAAATTAAAACCTGTTACCATAGAAAAGCTTGACATGCCTGGTGCCCAGGAAGCCATGACAATTCATGCTGGATGTCTGAATATAATCTAAGAATTTTAACTCAATTACAGGGGAGGCATATGAAAGGAATTCCTCTAATATGTGGCTAACATGTTCATTCGCACTCTTGGATTACCTTGTATCATGAAGAAATCTATATTCTTCGGCTCTGTTTCTATGTAAGCATGAGAATGGCAACTAAGTACTAGGTTTTTCTCGTCATCAATACACTGATGTCCTATTTAGAAATGCATTTTTTCAGAGCTTATCACAAAGCCCTTATTAACAGGCTGTTAAGGAAAGTTTCAGTGCTTCCTTAAAAAAGGTGCTTTATTGACTTCAAATTTATAAAAGGTTAACATCTTGATCTAGTTGAAATTATATGAATAGCATAACAATTATGTGCACAGTTCATACTCCACTCATACTGTACACCTGTAAAAGCAAATAATTCAGAGGGTTCTGTGAGTTTTGAGATTAAAAACCACTATGCCTTGAGTGAATATCATGATTACAGAACAGGTATTATTTAGGAACTGTGAAGGTGTATGCTTACAGCATACCCCTTTCTCTCTCCCACTCACTTTATTCCAAAATCTCAATTATTTTGCTGATAATTTGTTCATACTTTCAAAAATTCTTTTATGATTTTTACAGATGTAACTTAAAATTGCTTGTTTTTAAAAAATTAACAATACATTAAAAAGCAAGTCCACTTAATATGGATAAAAGTCAAACGCCAAAAAGCAAAATTAAAATCTTGTTAAATAAAAATTTTAAATATAGTAAAACTCCACCAATAATAGAAACAAAAAGTATGTTTAATGGTTGCTTTGGAAAGGGGAATTGGGCACTTCATGCCACGGAAAGGTTTAAAAGTGAGACTTTTCAAGCCCTGCCTATGGCATAGTCTCATATTTTGAAAATTTAATTTTAATTATAAAGAACTATTTTTTAAAAATCACACCCACAAGTAAAAAACTGATAATCTGTTTACAAAGTGCAATATACCAGTACAGCAAATTCATCTCAACAAAACAAGATAATGTGTGGTTTCTCAGGCTTTCTTAACTCCCCTGGTTTCTGCTTAAATGCGTTAACACTGAGTCATGCTGCATACACAAAAAGCCTGTGTAATGAAGTCTGGGTCCCTTAAACACCTGCTATAAATTAATTCCAACATAAGTTAGTATAAGACCTGGGAAGTAAATTGTTAACATCTGATTGATGAGGTACGGATTATCTGAATAAAATTTATGACCTGGTTATAAGTCAGTAATCCCAAGACAAACTACTGCTTTGTAATGAATTCTGTATGGTTTGCATGTCCTTCAATAACTGAAGGTTTTTTCTGCGTTTTTCTCCAGGTCTCAGTTTGGTAAAATCTTTCTTATTTGTGGTTCCTGTGATTCCAGAAGAACGGCTGTTGCTGTTTCCTTCTTCATCAAGAGTCTTTTTGGTAGCTTTTAACTCCTTCTTCTGCTTCTCTAACTTCTGTTTCTCCAGCTATATCAAATAACCAAGGCAGGAAGGAAAAGGAGAATTTAATTAACATTTTTTTTTCTGACAACAAAAAGGACAAAAAGGTACCTTCTTTTGGTAACTCTCATGCTAGATGAAACTGAAATAATAACATTCTAGGTTTTTTTTTTTTTTTTTTTTTTTTTTTGAGACGGAGTTTCGCTCTTGTTACCCAGGCTGGAGTGCAATGGCGCGGTCTCGGCTCACCGCAACCTCCGCCTCCTGGGTTCAGGCAATTCTCCTGCCTCAGCCTCCTAAGTAGCTGGGATTACAGGCACGCGCCACCATGCCCAGCTAATTTTTTGTATTTTTAGTAGAGACGGGGTTTCACCATGTTGACCAGGATGGTCTCGATCTCTCGACCTCGTGATCCACCCGCCTCGGCCTCCCAAAGTTTTTAAGACTTCAAAATCTGCACTAGTCATTTAAAATTTAAACATTAATATAAATAACAAATATATGCTTAAATATATATATAACAATATACAAAAAACATGAGTAAACAGATAAATTCTAGTTGTCCTAAATTAAAGCAATGTTGCCAAAGTACAGAACAGGGTGAGTGAGAAACAAGGAGAGCTGAAGGAAGGACTAATGAAAGAGGCAAAAAATCAGACATGGGAATGAAGAACGGGAAGGATTTTCACAAATTGCAAGAGGAGAAAGGCATTGTGGAAACCAGCCTGAGCAGGCAAAGAAGCAAGTTCCAGATGGATGAAGAGATGTAACGGTAATGTATTAATACTATGAAAAGAATTTTATTTTTGTTCCATTATTTTTAGAATAATTTAAAATAGGTGAGCTTTATTTTTACTTTAGCCAAACTGCTGTGGGCATGTTGGTGTTCCAAGCAAGAGAACTGCTTGAACCCCGGAGGCAGAGGTTGCAGTAAGCCGAGACTGTGCCACTGCACTCCAGCCTGGGTGACACAGCAAGACTCTGTCTCAAAATAAAATTAACGAATAAATAAAATAAAAGGGATAAAATAGGATGAAATATATTTTGAAGTTAAATTACATTTTCTATGTGTATCTTCCCAGGCAAAAGCTGTAATTCCAGAGAGACTACTAGAACAGGTAGTATCTATTTTTCCTCCATTATTTATTTCTAGAAACTCATAAAATGGATTGTATTTTTCGTTAATAACAAAATATTAAGGTATAGATGACTGACCAAGGGCTTAATCAAATAAAACGACTAACAGTATCTATCATAAAGCCACATAAGCCTTATATTCTCATCTCAAAAATGTGACAGCTTTTTAGTGCTTTAACCATATGAAAAGTGGCTGATTTTATTAGACTTTTAAAAACTTTCATCTATGCCGGGTGCAGTGGATCACACCTGTCATCCCAGCACTTTGGGAGGCCTAGGTGAGTGGATCACTTGAAGTCAGGAGTTCAGGACCTGGCCAACATTGTGAAACCTTGCCTCTACTAAAAATACAAAAATTAGCTGGGTGTTGGGGTATGTGCCTGTAATCCCAGCTACTTGGGAGGCTGAGGTGGAAGAACTGCTTGAATTCTGGAGATGTAGACTGCAGTAAGCCGAGATTGCACCACTGCACTCCTGACTGGGTGATAAAGCAAAACTGTCTCAAAAAAAAGAAGAAAAGAAAAAACTTTCATCTAATCCTTCTGTAGCAAACAGGCATTCAGAACCATTCCACTGATCTTCATAGTGCTGCTCTTTACTGTTTCTAGCCAAAATGAGGCTTCCAATCAAACCATTAGATTTTATACTACAGATAGTCAGCTTCACCAAAGCCACAGAGGAAATATGTTCAGATCAGGTATCCCGCTTGATAGTTTCTTGACTACCATTAAAACAAAGATAGGGCGGTGATGAAAGTCATTGATAGGCTATTAGCATTTTAATCTTTTTTTTTTTTTTTTTTTTTGAGACGGAGTTTCGCTCTTGTTACCCAGGCTGGAGTGCAATGGCCCGATCTCGGCTCACCGCAACCTCCGCCTCCTGGGTTCAGGCAATTCTCCTGCCTCCGCCTCCTGAGTAGCTGGGATTACAGGCACGCACCACCATGCCCAGCTAATTTTTTGTATTTTTAGTAGAGACGGGGTTTCACCATGTTGACCAGGATGGTCTCGATCTCTTGACCTCGTGATCCACCCGCCTCGGCCTCCCAAAGTGGCATTTTAATCTTTAAAAAGGTCTACCCTAAACCATCTGCTGTGGATCCATAATAAGAGGCCTGTTGTATATGAAATTATCTAGAATTCAGGTGCAGGTCTTTGCCAGTTAAGTAAGGGAGCACCATGCAAAATGGAGGAGGAATGGGGTACACTCATTTGCTTCCTCCTCTTTCCTGATTTAACCAGCATTTTTCAACCCTGGGAAAATTTGCAGAATCTAAGTTGATCGTAATGATTTTGAGCTGCAGTGGCTTTAACTCTTACCCTTTGTCTACGCAGTTATGGTTTGTGAGTTGGAAAGAAACAACTGTAGGTAGCTCCATGTACATAATTATCTGTTTATTCACAAAATACTAAAATTGATTCTAAATGCTAACATGCAAAATTTTTGGATTAAAATGTATTTTTCAAAGTGTAAAAAAAAAAAAAAAAAAAAAGAATAAGGCCAATTAGTTTAAGTAACAAATTAGACCGTTACTCCTTACTCCTACAGGAATAATTTGCTGGTATTTTTTTTTTTCATACATTAACTTTGGAGAAAAAAAAAAAGAAGCCCAAGTTTAGAGTTGAAAAGGCCCATTTCATCCCAGCTCTGCCCTTTCCCAGTGAGCTGAGACTTGAGCAGGTTATTTAACTTCACTGAGGATATATGCATACTTCCCAGAAAATGTGGCCTTGCATCCTCATCTATAATGTGAGAATATACCCACTTCATAAGCCTTTTGTGAAAATTAAATGATATGCTCAAAGCACTTAGCACTGTGTCTATCATATGGCTACCAATCAACAGCCAAACAAACCTGTTCTGCTCTCAGAACTTCTCAGCCTTCTCCATTTCAGTCAGTGAAATCACCATCCTGGCTAACTCCCTCTCCTGCTACATGATACCCAGCAGCAAGTAACCCCAGTATTTATTTTTACTTCCAAAACATACCTCAAATCTGTTTACCTCTGCCCAACTGCAACTACCATTTTGCTGACCACCTCTGATACATCTATAGCTGGTCTCTGAGCCTCTCTGCCTTGATCCCATCATCCTACTTCTTTCTAAGTTACCACAGTAATCTCTTAAATACATGAATCATGTTTCTCTCTGAATGAAAATCCTTCAGTGTGATGTCACCACTGCATCTAGTAGATAGCACATTGTTGGCTGATATAAAATGATTAGTAACATAAATATATTTCACATATTTAATGTGTGACTTATTCCTTTGGAAATAGAATTTTCCAGGTGCTTTTTAAAAAGACTTATTTGGATAAACTCAGAACTGGTTAAAGCTTATTCATAAAGAATATTAAATATAGTCAGTATTTGAAAGATGTATCTCAGATGAATATGCTAAGTGACTAAAAGACAGCATCTTCTCTAATCCACTTACCAATTCCTGATGAACAAATGTCTTCAGTAAAGAAGTATCTCCTATAGATATTTATCTTTAATATACTTCATGTCATCATTTTTAATATTTGAATTAAAGAGTTTTTTTTTCCACCCCCTTAATCATTAGAAACTTGAGTGAAGGAAAACTGAGTTACCTGGGCTTGGTATTTTCGAACTTTAGTTATTTGGTTGGCTTTTGCTTCCATCCTTCCCACTAATGCCTCCAATTCACACTCTAAGTTCTCTTTCAGTTCAACAGTTGGTGACTCCTGGATAAGTTTTGTAAGCTGCTGGTGATCACTACATACAAAGCAGAAGTAAAACGTGGTTAAGTTTTCTATGTTTCATGGTTAGGTCTATTATACCTTACTCATTATGGGGTTACTGCTCAATTTTTAATTGAAAATACGAAATAAAAAGTTCAAGAAAGGCACTGGAGGCAAATTCAAGAGTTCTTAATTTCAAAGATAATTCTTTAAATTCATATTTTTCCCAAAAGAGTATTGTATATGTAAAGCAAAGTCTAGAGAATCTTGTTGTTCAAATACTCACATCCTAACTTACCAGTTAAGTTTAGCTAAAATGAATATAATGCCAGGTACCCAATGATGATGTAGTAGTAAACAATAGACCACATATACATCAGTGGTCCCATAAACTTTAATATCATATTTTTACTGTAGCAAGATATGTTTATATACACAAATATTTACCATTGTGTTACAATTGCTTATAGTATTCAGCAGTAGAGTTAACATGCTGTACAGGTTTTTATAGCCTAGGAGCAATAGGCCATAAGCTTAGTATACTCTTACTGTAGCTCAGGGAGAAAATAAATCATCTATATATTTCTCAGAACACATCTTTGTCATCAGTGATGAATTACTGTATATCAAGTTCTCAAAGAAATAAAACTTTAGTGTAAATCTTGGTCTTCAAAACATTTAACAGTATTTAAAAAGAGATTATACCCTTATTAGTTGTGTTTGTTAAAGTCTCAGTAACTTGGTTGGTATAAGGATTGTGCTCAACTATACTTGCTGAACAAAGGAAAGTAAGATTAATAAAGTCAACAAGTTTTTTAAAAATGAGGTTTTAGAGCTAAGTTGAATTTAAAAACCAACTCACAAGCTCATTTGCCCAAATTCATCCTGTAAAGTCTGTAAGACTTCTGACAACTCCTCATTAATACCGTTGGAGGAGGAAGGTGTTACTGACAACTTCTTATTTTTACCACCTCGTGAAGATACTTGCTTTGCCAAAGGAATACTGCTGACAACTCGATCATTGCACAAAACTTTACTGTGTTGCTTCATTAGATGCAGGACAAGCTGAACGTTGGCTACCACAGCATGGCTAGGACTTGTGGACTAAAGGAAGAAAAATGATGAAATAAATAATTGAAGCTATATTTTCTACACCACTGGTAAAAAGAACTCTCCACCCCACAAAGTATAGTATATAAATCCAAAAAATATTACTCTGATCATGATGTTCTTCTATTTGAAACCCTTTGATATAAATCCACTATGCTTCAGAATGGAAAATAAGGCCCTACATACACATCGAGCTGCAACCAACATTTTTTAGCTGCATGTCCTATCGTCCCCCACTTCTCTCCATTTTATGAACAAACCCTATTTGCAGATGACCTTTTTTTTTTTTTTTGGACATTTATATTATCCTTTAAAACCCAGTTCAAATATGTTATTTTTTAAAGGCTTCCTTAAAACTGCCAGGTAATTAAGCAGTCCATTCCAGATCACCTATAACACTTTTTACATATCTCTCTCATAGCATTTATCACAATATACTGTTACCGCTTTCATATATCTATTTCACCTATGAAACAGTGTACATCCAGGTGGTAGAGACTATTATTCATTTCTCTATCTCGGAATAATAAGAAACACTAAATACATGTCTATCACATGTGTAAGAAAAACCTGATAACTTCTTAAAAATATTTTTGTTTTAAACACTAAACCAACAATCTCAATGTGCTATTCCATTTTACAAATAGATGGCTGGGCTTACTTGGCTCCATACATATCATTAGACAGCATATTTAAAACGTAGTTTCCTAAGCAGCACACAAACTCACTGCAGAGTTAACAGTTTGGAAATTTGTGTTTTTCAGTCCTCCAGTTGATTCTGACTAGCCAGATTTGGAACCACCATTCTAAGCTAAACACATGCTTTCCTTCTAATCTTAGTTTCTATTGTTAGCTAGCAAATTGAATGCAGCAGTGTTATATATCGCATCCAAGTGGGGTTTACTACAGCAATGCAAGGCTGGTCCACTATTCGAAAATCAATGTAACTGCTATTTTGCCTGTAATTCGCAGTATGTATTTATTATACTAATTGCCTACAAGTATACTTTCAATATGCAATTTAAAACATTCTCTAATTCTTGTCCTGATTATATTTATTAATAGGCAGTTGACCCTTGAACAACGGAGGGGTGAGGGGCACTTACCACCCATGCAGTCAAAACTCTGCTATAATGAAACTTTTGTTTTCCTTCAACTTTTAAAGTTCTGGGGTGCATGCACAGATTTGTTACATAGGTAAATGTGTGCCATGGTGGTTTGCTGCACAGAATAACCCATCACCTAGGTACTAACGTCAGCAACCATTAGCTACCCTTCCTGATGCTCTCTCCCTGCTGACCAACTCCCTGACCAAAAAGGCCCCAGTGCATGTTGTTCCCACTATGTGTCCATGTGTTTTGGTCATTCACCTCCCACTTATGTAACTGAGATCTATAATAAAAGTTTTGAATGCCCTAAAATGTAACTAATAGCCTGCTGTTGACTAGAAGCATTTATATTATGTTTTATGTATTATAAACTATATTATAGATATAATGTTAGAAGAAAATCCTAAGGAAGAGAAAGTATATTTACTATCTATCAAACAGATCACCAAGGCCTTCATCCCCATTATCTTAACTGTTGAGTAGGCAGAAGAGTAGGGTTGGTCTCACTGTATCAGGAATGGCAGAGGCAGATGAGGTAGAGAGGGTGAAGGAGAGGCAGGAGAGGCTAGCACATTCTGTGTAACTTTACAGAAATACACCATAATTTGTCTGACTTTTCTACCTTTTCATTTCTCTAAAAATGTTTCTGTATGACACCAATTCTTCTTCCACTATTGGCTTTAGTTTCACTGATGTATCATAAAAGGGTCTATGTCATCAAAGTCAAAAGCAGGCTGGGTACAGTGCCTCACGCCTATAGTCCCAGCACTTTGGGAGGCCAGCGTGGGTAGATCACCTGAGGTCAGGATTTTGAGACCAGCCTGGCCAACATGGTGAAACCCCGACTCTATCAAAAAAATACAAAAATAGGCCAGGCGTGGTGGTACACACCTATAGTCCCAGCTACTTGGCAGGCTGAGGTGGGAAAATTGCTTGAACCTGGAAGGTGGAGGTTGCAGTGAGCTGAGACTGTGCCATTGCACTCTAGCCTGGGTGACAGAGCAAGACTTCTGTCTCAAAACAAAACAAACAAGAAAACCTCAAAAGCAGTCCTGAATAATTAGAATCCTTCTGCCAGACTGTCTAATGTCAATTTGTTTTCTGACATTACTTCTTCATTGCCTTCCACTGGTTTGAAAGCACTCATATCCATCCCAGTTGTCTGTTAATTCCTCTGTCGTGGTTTCTATTAAGTCTTGAATTTCTCCAAGATTCGTATCTTGAAATCCTTCACCTCCAACCTTTTTTGCCATATCTACAGTCTCCTTCATGATTTCCTTGATTGGCTCTGCCATAAATCCTATGAAATTATGCATATCATGATTTTCTTCAGCAGGAATTATTTCAGGCTTGATGGCTTTCATGGCTCTTTCTATAAAAATGACGGTATCTTCAACTATGTAAACCTTCCAGATTTTCACAATGTTCTGAGGTTCTCTACCACAGCATTGAGAACCCTTTCTATAGCATATGTAATGTTCCTTAGAGGTTCTTATGCTCCCTGATTTAGAAGCTGAATTATAAACATAGTGTTTAGGGGCAAATAAGACTAATTCCATGATTTTGGTGTTGAACTTCCATGCTCCTGGGTAGCTAGCGGCATTGTCTAGTATTAAAAAGACTTTAAAAGGCAGTCTCTTACCAGCAAATTACTTCCTGACTTCAGGGGCAAAGCATTGATGGATCCAGGTTAGAAAAAGGGTTCTCAAAGGGGCATTCTTATTGTAAAACCAAAGACTGGCAGTTGGATATATTTCCCCTTGAAAGCTCAGGGATTAGCAGCTTTATAAATAGGGCAGTCCTGACTGTAAATCCGACTGTGTTTTCACAAAATAGTAGATTTAGCCTATCTCCTCCTGCCTTAAATCCTGGTGCTTCCAACTCTTCCTTACTTACAAATATCCTTTGTGGCATCATGGTCTTCTAGAATAGGGCACTTCTGTCTGCATTAAAAGTCTGTTCAGGAAGACACCCTTTCTCCTCAATGATTTTCTTAATGGTATCTTGGGACTGATCTGCTGCTTTCTGATCAGCAGAAGGTACTTCTCCTATCCTGACATTTTTAAACCCAAACCTCTAAAATTATCAAACGATCCTTTGCTGGAATTAAATTCTCCAGCTTTATATACCTCACCTTCCTTTTAAGTTGTCATATAATGAGTTTCCTTTTTCTCAAATCATATTAGCATCTGCAAGTATGCCTTTCTTATAGCAATCCTGCATTCACATAAAAGTTGCATTCTCAATGAGATAAAAAGGTATTTTGCAAAAAGCACAAGGTTTTGGTACCTGCTAGAGTATGTGCAGTTGGTAGTTTCACAAATTTCCTTTTTTTTTTTTTTTTTTTTAAAAGAGACAAGATTTTGTTCTGTTGCCTAGGCTGGAGTGCAGTGGTGCAAACATAGCTTACTACAGCCTCAAACTCCTGGGCTCAAGTAATCCTCTTCTCTCAGCCTCCTAAGTAGCTGGGACGACAGGTGCACCCCACCATGCCTGGCACCGCTTTTTTTTTTTTTTTTAAACTATGATCCTTCAGCTGGATTCATTTATTTTGAAATGGTGGACAGCCACAGCTGCAGACCTCAATCTGCATATCAAGCAATGCAACTTTTTCTCGTCATGTCATGACTTTTCTCTGCTTCTTGGGAGCACTTCCGCCATCATTCTATGGTATTAATCAAGGTTTACTGTTTTGCGTTAAACATGATGGAAAATATGCAACTGCCTAGAGAACATTGTTTTAATGCTTATTTAAATATCTACCTATATCTAAATATAAGATTTGCATCACACAGCATTTTAAGTGAATACTTCCAACCCTTGAACTCATCACAATGGCAACACAAGGTAGCTACAAAAATCAGGGTTGTACAATATGTACTACAGTTAATTTTATACAGTTATGATTTAATAGTGCAACTTTATCTCTGTTTACATTTCTCTGGACTGTGAATGGTGCCATGTAGTCTGTGTCTGTGTGCAAATTGTTTTGATACATTGTAATTTTAAAAATAAATTTGTGTATATTTTATGGTAGTAAATGAAAAAATGCCCTAGTACTGACAATTTTATGCATCCATGACATACCAACTTTTTAACTTCTGATATTTCTAAGCTACAGTTTGCAAGATTTTTCAAACTGCTGCAAATCTCCAAAAATTTTTCTGATATACTTACTGAACAAAAGAAAATCAGCTTATAAGCAGACCTACACACAGTTCAGACTCATGTTGTTCAAGGGTCAACTGTACTTTTTTCAAATGCCTGTCACCACTAATGTATTCTATTCCCTATGATTTCACTGAAAATTTACTAGGGGTTTAAAACAAATAAATATAAACAAATATAAAATGAAAAAGAACATTTACTTCCCAAGATGCTAGAATGACAATCTAGCTGCAATCTAAACATAAAACCACCAGCAACACAGATAGCTTATATAGTGTCAACTAACATAGTTTTAGGCATTTCATTCAGTACTTGTTGATATATGACACTATATCTTTATATACAAGTGCTAAAGAAACGTAAGATTCAAGTGTATGTATGACTGCTTCTTCGAGAATTAGTCCTAGAAATGATGTGGATGTAAGGACAAGCAGAATGTGCTATATACTTATTTAAATATCTATATCTAAATATAAATCATCAGGATTGATACTAAAATTCCAATGCTACAAACATGTTATTTCTTATTTCCTTGACCCCTATCTGAAGCGACACCTTCTTCAGCTTCAAATTCTTTCCTTCCACATATATTTTATCTACTTTAAGGTACCCTCCCCATCTCTTCCTTGCTTCCTCCATTCCAAAAAACCTCCCTGCATCTCATTTTCATATAATTATGATCCACACTGGTAAAGGGACAGAAAAATGTTCCTACCATGTATAGACAAACTTGCAGATGCAGGGATTTAATTCAAGGATCAACACTGTATAAGGAGGACTGAGAATTTGACCAACTCACCTTCCCAGCTACAAACGGCATATCACCCAAGCATAATCTATAATGTGGTTGTGCACCGAAATAGTTCTTAGAACTTTTCTGAATGAAAAGAAAAGGAAAATAATTTTATTTTATTCACATGATAATAAACACTGACTATACAAGAGTAACTTGAAACTTCAGTTAACTACTGGGCTACTACTTGCCTTATCTATAGCTGGCATTTTGGTCATGAGCCAGCTCCTAACAGTTCTTATCAAACGTGTCCTAGCCTAGGAAAGGCTGGGGGGAAAAAAGCACTTGACAAAGCAACAGTTACCCTCTAAGTAGAAAATCAGTACACATATACATAAAACATTGTAACAGCACAAGATAATGCAGTACTAATAATGCTACTCTTGTATGGACAGTTGGTATAACTTATCTCCACCTTCTGAATGAAGAAATTGAGAATGAAAGATTTACTCTCCCAAGGTTGTAGTACACCAGAGTTTATGGGTGTTCTGACATAAACTATACCAAGTAATCAGCACTTTGCCTGATTTGGTTCTGTTTTCACACCTTTTCTGGTGGTTTTGACTTCTTTTTTTTAATTCTTCTTGCATTGCGAACACGTGGAGTTGCCTTATCTTCAAAGATAAGTCTATTTGTTTCTAGACCAGTCTGCAACTAGGAGAAATGAGAGCCTAAAGTTAATGCTGTAGAAATAAAAGCTATGACTCAAATTTGAGATGTGTCATGTAAAAAGCCTGTAAAAATCAATGGTGGTATCTAACTGAAAAACATATTATAGCTGTGTAACTATGTCTTGAGCCAAACAATCAACATTTGTCAATTATTTTAAATCAATACCAGTCTCAACTACTTTGTTATAATTTGTCCTTTCTTTAGCGTGGAACACATTACCCACAGTATTTGTAGTGACTCCATAAATTCTATCAAACGAGTTAAATGCAACGTATCTAACTCCAAACCATTGCTTCAATATTTTTTCTTTTCAAAAATGACATCTATTACATTGCCAGGCACAAAACAGCCGAAGAGCAGAATACATTTCTTCCTTTTCTAAAAAGCCATGCGCTTACTGTATAAGAAAAAGGAACTGAAAACTTATATCCAAAAAATCCCAAAACAAAAAACAAAAAACAACTGGAAGCTCTCAGGCAAATATTACCAAGCCCTTTTCTCTAGAAGCTTAGTAACTATACTAATTTTAAAATATCCTATCTTCATGGTACAAATTCCACAAGCACTTGCTAAGAATTTCAAAAAAGGACTGCTCTTTTCACTAAGACAACTTTCAACTTTCCTTTTTTTAAAAAACACCTGTCTAGAATAGTTGTTGTTTCAAATCGGCCTATATGTACCAAAACTGTCTGCAGTTTATGACAACAATCTGGATTGCTAGGCGCCTGTTCGGACCTCATGACTTTGGGCCTTCCAGGTTGAGGAAATTCATATTTTAAAGTATATTTTAAAGTTCCCCAGGAAATTATAATGGAGCTGAAACAAATACTCAGAACCAGTGGATTCCGTAAAAACAAATGCTGAGATTATCACTAATACTTCCCACATGACTGCACGCTTTGGGGAAAAAAATCTATTCTGTGAAGAAGGAATACAGGAATCTCTACCCTCAGTAAGCAACTATACACTCCCGATACATCTAACATTGCTTTATACATAGTAAACTGACTAGACATAATTCAAGGAACAGGAAATTACTACTCTAGAAGACTTATGATGTCAATGAGTATAAATAGTATACAAGAATACTTTGAGTATTATCACTTCCAGTTTTTTTAGCTCTTCCCAGCAGCTGCCTTATTGTGTGCTACAGTTTTAAAACATTTTAAAGCACTTTCATTATTTTTTACTCTCATGTGATCACCCCAACACCAAGAAGATGTAAAATGTGGAACACTCCTTTTTGTTTTTTAGATACAGAGTTTTCCTCTTGTTGTCCAGGCTGGAGTTTAATGGTGTGATCTCGACTCACTGCAACCACCACCTTCCAGGTTCAAGTGATTCTCCTCCCTTAGCCTCCAAAGTAGCTAGGATTACAGGCATGCATCACCACACCCGGCTAATTTTGAATTTTTAGTAGAGACAGGGTTTCACCAGGTTGGTCAGGCTGGTCTTCAACTCCTGACCTCAGCAGATCACTCTTAATCAATGGTAAAAATCCAGGCTCTGAATAATTACATGACTTGTCCAACGCTAGAACTGGAACCACATATCTATCCCATTGCTCTTTCAGTACAATAATGTTCAGAACTCAAAATATTTACTGGTAATATATTATTAGCAACAACTAATTTGGTCCCTATGTGTTGCCTGGTAAATGAAGGAGAAAACTGAAGTACCATAAATTATTTTAAAAATTCATTAAATAAGGAACTTATTAAATTTTGTATTTCATATATAATGTAATCAACACCACAATGCATATAAAGCAGAACCCATTTTTGTTTGTTACAAGT
Source organism: Saimiri boliviensis (assembly GCF_048565385.1). Classification (NCBI taxonomy): domain Eukaryota; kingdom Metazoa; phylum Chordata; class Mammalia; order Primates; family Cebidae; genus Saimiri; species Saimiri boliviensis. Next base: position 31,961,602 of record NC_133454.1, on the reverse strand, counting down.
ATAGACATGAAGACAGTGAAGTGGCCACCAACTCTAAAGAGAAAATGGGCAAAGAAAATCTGTTGGTCAAAAATTAAGCCATGTGGCTATATAACTCAGAAAGCACATTAAAAAACAGTAAATCTGCAAACTGATCTGAAGGTAAAAATATTTGAGAAGGAAATATATCGGGTTTAATAGACAGAAATTAAGTCAAAAAATTTAGAGAAGCACTAGAAGAAATAGACAAGATAACAAAGATGAGATAATGTTTATATTCCTGTAATCACATATATGAAGTGAGCCCAAGACACTGTAGGCCTTTGATCACAGACCGAACTGCAGAGGCTCTACTTCTTTGGAATCAGGACCTGATGCTTGTGTTCATATGAAAAAAGATACATGCAAACGTCATAAAAATAAAAGACCCTGGAAGGGGCAGGGGAGTATCTGGAGGAATGTGAGCAATAAGCTCATAAGGAGAGTGTCTTCAGTTAAAAACATGAAAATTTTATTTTACTGAGTCTGTAAGTCAGAGTTACTTCAGTGTCTTGCTATGTATCTCCTAGAAATGCAGTTCTGGTTGGTACATATAAATTAAATGCTTTTGTGAATCCAAACTGCCTCACCTATTCTATCTGATGGCCACTGCATGGGATAAAATCCAAAACAGGGAGAGAGTAGAGTCATTTTCCTCATGTGATGGCTTCTGTTAACTGGTCTGGGTCATTAGCTACTGGGGCAGCCCACTACCTCAACTTCTGTCCTGGTGTCTTGAGGCCACCAAAGAAAAGAAGTACCTGTAAGTGAGATACTGAAAGATAGCTTTTAAATATTTCTGAAAGTGGCCATGATAAAAAATTTTACATGATTACATACCTTATGTGTATAGTCTCGGATTTTTTTGTAGTCTGTTATTTTTTAAAATGTTGAAACTCCACAATTACAAACATGCTAAAAAATTGTTCAAATTTTACTGTCTATAAAAATACTTGTTCGTAATTTTCCGCATTAATCTACATCTGAAAATTTATGTTGGACTATTTTAAAACATAAATAATGTAAGATACCCAAATATGATTGTTTACTTGTACATAAAAAAGTGGTAAGAAATATGAAGAGCCCACTTTCTTACATTTTAACTTACCTCGGCTGCCTTAGCTTGCATGCGTTTCCTTTCCTGCTCTTCTTCATGGAGTTTTGCTTCTAACTCTTGCATTTTTTTCTAATGATAAAAATACCAAAAGGAATAATAGTGAAAAATTTTAAGTGTCTATAAAATTTTTCACTATTTATTATAGCAGCATAGGAACATGTAAATTTTATCCTAGTCAACATAAGGTGGTTAGATCACTGTAATAATGGGGGGTCTGAGCTGGACAGCATCCATGATGCTCTCCTCCTTTGTGTTCAATTATTTATCATCTCCTCCTTTGTGTTCAAGTATTTTGTCCATTTAGCTGGACAAAATTATGAGTAAAATCTATGGCCAAAGAACACAGCACTGTATGAATGTAAATAGGGATATAAAGGCTAAATCTGGAACTTTATTCTCAGTGGTATTAAATATTAAATATCTCCCAAGTGAAATAATTAAAACTAAAATTCGCTCAGAGAGCAACTTAACTTAAACCTAGTGATGCAAGCCTTAAAAATACTCAAAAACATTTAATTTTTTAACAAACATTTTCATAAAGAATTCCCTCATGCCCACAATTTTAAAATGTGAACATTCTCTCCAAATTTATATTTTCTTTTTAAAACTCCAATAGATTTGATTTTAAGATCATTTTTAACGCTATAAATATCCAGTGATACAAAATAATTAACATTTAAAAAATACCCTCATACATGTTAACAATAAAAAGATACATGCACTGACTTCTGCAAGGGCCTGCATTGTGGTAAGTTTGTTGTACTCCTGTTCCAGAAGATCCAATTTTTCAAGCTGGCTCTGAACATGTGTTTGACCATGTTGTCGTTCTCTTTCTAGGGAAACCTGAAAAACAATATTCAATACAACTTGATAATTTGACAATCAAAAAACAGAAACACACTGACACAGCAGACTATGCTGTTATTTGTCTGGCCTTTCACAGAACTACTTCTAGGAAAATAACATTAAGATGAAACCACAGGGGGCATCAATAAATGACTGATATAAGTAGATACTATTTTTACCTCAGTTGCCTTAGATTATAGCTATTTACCCAATTTGTAGTTTTATATAGTGATATTATCTTTATGCTTGGGGATAGCAGGGATATACTGGACATCTTCTAGACTGCATACACAGACAATACTTTTAATTTGGTCCTCTTAAGTAAGTGAATCTCTTACTTAGGGTAAAAATTATGGTTTTGAAATCTATCTTTTCATATTTTCTCTGAATTCCATGTAAAATATCCCTTTAAACTTTTTTTTTTTTCCCCCAAGTTTAGAGTCAAAGATTTGTAAAGACTGCCTCCTATATAGGTTATTTTTTTGAGATGGGGGTCTTGTTCTGTCACCCAGGCTGGAGTGCAGTGGTAATACCCTGGCTCACGGCAACTTTTACACACTGGGTTCAAGCAATTCACCTGCCTCAGCCCCCCTAATGAACTGGGATTACAGCCATCTGCCACCACATCTGGCTAATTTTTGTATTTTTAGTAGAGAAGGGGTTTTATCACATTGGCCAGGATGCTCTCGAACTACTAACCTCAAGTAATCCACCTGTAAACCATTATACTAGGATAAGTTGAAACAGACTAACTCAAGGTCTATTATTGGTAGAAAGTGCCTGAACTGTGTCATAAGGCTATAATAATAGGTATCATATTAACAGGAATTTGATTATGACAAATTAATATGAAGCAATAATTTAATCAGGAATTCATGTCAACTTACTCTCTTCTATCTATATCCTAGTAGATATTAACAGCTCTTGACATCTATTATATATAACTAATAGTTGTCTCTGAGATATATATTAGGCAAAACATCTTAAAGTTGTCTTCTTAAACTGACCCCTTTCTCCAGCCCAACCATCACAGAAATGTCGACAAACACAGCAGCAACAATAATATGATTACTGATGTGGTCTGGCTCTGTGTCTTCACCCAAATCTCATCTTGAATTGTAATCCAAATTGTGATCCCCATGTTTTGAGGGAGGGATCTCATGGGAGGTGATTAGATCATGGGGGTGAGTTCCCCCATGCTGTGCTTGTGATAGAGTTCTCAACAAGATCTGATGGTTTTATAAGGGGCTTTTCCCCACTTTGTGCTGCACTTCTCTCTCTTGCCACCATGTGAAGGACATGTGTGCTTGCCTTTCCACTGTAACTGTAAGTTTCCTGACAGAACTGAGTCAATTAAACCCCTTTCTTTTAGAAATTACCCAGTCTTGGGTGTTCTTTATAGCAGCGTGAGAATGGACTAATACAATTACACAGCTATTTTGAAAGCAAGAAAGGAAAACCTTCAGATAAAAAAAAAAAGAAAGAAAGCAAATGAAGGTATACTGAAATCAAGTATCACATAAGGCAATACTGGAATCAGAGTATGTAAAATGTGCAGGAACACAATATAAAACTTTAGGTGATATATAATCTACAATTATCAACAGTATCAAGCAAATATAGTAACATAAATCTGGATCAGAACCAGTGATTTTATTTTATTGACTGACTGATTGATAGATTGTAGAGACCTGGACTCGCTCTGTTGCCCTGGCTGGTCTCAAACTCCTGTACTGAAGAGATCTGCCTGCCTTAGTCCCCCAAAGTGCTGGGATTACAGGTGTCAGCCACTCCGTCCAGCCAGAACCTGTGAAAACTATAAAGTCTAACCACAGGGAAATTTACAACTGGCTCATAAGGCTGCCCACACAACCGAGGAGTTTATTGTGGAATTTCCACAATATAAAAAATGAGATCACCATATAACTTTTCCTCATTAAAAAAAAGTTCTGCTCTCTGGGCAGTGCATCTCTGCAAGAAAGGCAGCAACCCCAGTCAGGAGTTCATAAAACTCCCATCTCCCTAGGACAGAGCACCTGGGGGAAGGGGTGGCTATGGGCAGAGCTTCAGCAGACTTAAATAACTCTACCCGCTAGCTCTGAAGAGAGCAGCAGATCTCCTAGCACAGCACTAAAGCTCTGCTAAGGGACAGACTGCCTGCCTCCTCAACTGGGTCCCTGACTCCAGTGCCTCCTGATGGGAAGACACCTCCCAGCAAAGGTCGACAGACACCTCATATAGGAGATCTCCAGCTGGCATCTTATGGTGCCTCTCTGAGACAAAGGCCCCAGAGAAGGAACAGGCAGCAAGCTTTGCTGTTCTGCAGCCTCCACTGGTGATACCCAGGCAAACAGGGTCTGGAGTGGCCCTCTATCAGGCCTGCAATGAAGGAAAACTAACAAACAGAAAGGAATAGCATCAACATCAACAAAAAGGCCATCCACTCAGAAACCCCATCCAAAGGTCACTAACATCAAAGACCAAAGGTAGATAAACCCACGAAGATGAGGGAAAACCAGCTCAAAAAGGCTGAAAATTCCAAAAACCAGAATCCCTCTTTTCCTCCAAAGGATCACAACTCCTTGCCAGCAAGGGAACAAAGCTGGACAGAGAATGAGTTTGACGAATTGACAGAAGTAGGCTTCAGGCAGTAGGTAATAACAAACTCTTCTGAGCTAAAACAGCATGTTGTAATCCAATGCAAGAAAGCTAAGAACTTGAAAAAAAAAGATTAGAGGAATTTGACTAGAATAACCAGTTTAGAGAAGAACATAAATGTCCTGACAGAGCTGAAAAATACAGCACAAGAAACTTTGTGAGGCATACACAAGTATAAATAGCTGAATCGATCAAGCAGAAAAAGGATATCAGAGATTGAAGATCAACTTAATGAAATAAAGTGTGAAGACAAGATTAGAGAAAAAAGAATGAAAAGGAACAAACAAAGCTCCAAAGAAATATGGAACTATGTGAAAAGACCAAACTTCAGACTGGTGTGCCTGAAAGTGACAGGGAGAATGGAACCAAACTGGAAAACATTCTTCAAGATATAATCCGGGAGAACTTCCCCAACTTAGCAAGACAGGCCAACATTCAAATTCAGGAAATAAAGTGACCACCACAAAGATATTCCTTGAGAAGAGCAACCCCAAGACACCTAATTGTCAGATACACCAAGACTGAAATGAAGGGAAAAATGTTAAGAGCAGCCAGAAAGAAAGGTCAGGTTACCCACAAAGGGAAGCCCATCAGACTAACAGCAGATCTCTTGGCAGAAACCCTACAAGCCAGAAGAGAGTGGGGGCCAATATTCAACATTCTTAAAGAAAAGAATTTTCAACCCAGAATTTCATATCCAGCCAAACTAAGCTTCATAAGCTAAGAAGAAATAAAATCCTTTACAGACATGCAAATGCTGAGTCAGTCTGTTAAGACCAGGCCTGCCTTACAAGAACCCTTGAAGGAAGCACTAAACACGGAAAGGAACAACTGGTAACTGCCACTGCAAAAAACATACCAAACTGTAAAAACCATTGACACTATGAAGAAACTGCATGAACTAATGGGCTAAATAACCAGCTACCATCATGACAGGATCAAATTCACACATAAACATATTAACCTTAAATGTAAACGGGCTAAATACCTCAATTAAAAGACACAGACCGGCAAACTGGATAGAGTCAAGACCCATCAGTGTGCTGTATTCAGGAGACCCATCTCACATGTGAAGACACAAACAGGCTCAAAATAAAGGGAAGGAGGAATATTTATCAAGCAAATGGAAAGCAAAAAAAGAAGGAGTTGCAATCCTAGTCTTTGATAAAACACACTTTAAACCAACAAAGATCAAAAAAGTCAAAGGGCATTATACAATGGTAAAAGCATCAAAGCAACGAGAAGAGCTAACTATCCTAAATGTATATGTACACAATGCAGGAATACCCAGATTCATAAAGCAAGTTCTGAAAGACCTACAAAGAGACTTAAAGTCCCACAAAGTAATAGTGGGTGACTTTAACTCCCCACTGTCAATATTAGACAGATCAATGAGACAGAAAATTAACAAGGATATTCAGGACTTGAACTCAGCTCTGGACCAAGCAGATCTAATAGACATCTATCTACAGAACTCTCCACCCAAAATCAACAAAATATGCATTATTCTCAGCACCACATTGCACTTATTCTAAAACTGACTACATAATTGGAAGTAAAACACTCCTCAGCAAATGCAAAAGAACAAAAATCATAACAGTCTCTCAGACAACAGCGCAATCAAACTAGAACTCAGGATTAAGAAACTCACTCAAAACCGCACAACAACACAGAAACTTAACAACCTGCTCCTGAATGACTATTGGGCATATAAAGCAGAAATAAGTAAGTTTTTAGAAACCAATGAGAACAAATACACAACGTACCACAATCTCTGGGACATAGCTAAAGCAGTGCTTAGAGGAAAATTTATAGCACTAAATGCCCACAGGATAAAGCAGGAAAGATCTAAAATTGACACCTTAACATCACAATTAAAAGAACTAGAGAAGCAAGATGAAATACATTCAAAAGCTAGCAGAAGACAAGAAATAACTAAGATCAGAGCAGAACTGAAGGAGAGAGAGACATAAAAAATCATTTAAAAAAGCAAAGAATCCAGGTGCTGGTTTTTTGAAAAGATCAACAAAATACATAGACTACTGGCCAAAGTAATAATGAAGAAAAAATCAAATAGACACAATAAAAAAGATGAAAGCAATATCACCAATGATCCCACAGAAATGCAAACTACCATCAGAGAATACTATAAACAAGTCTATGCAAATAAACTAGAAAATCTAAAAGATATGGATAAATTCCTAGACACATATACCTGCTGAAGACTAAACCAGTTTGAAATCAAAACCCTGAATAGACCAGTAACAAGTTCTGAAATTGAGGCAGTAATCAGTAGCCTACCAACCAAAAAACGTCCAGGACCAGACAGAATCACAACTGAATTCTACCAGAGGTATAAAAATGAGCTGGTACCATTTCTACTGAAACTATTCCACATAAAAGAAAAAGGACTCCTCCTCCCTAACTCATTTTATGAGGTCAGCATTATCCTGAAACCAAAACCTTGCAGAGACACAATTTCAGGCCAATATCCCTGATGAACATCGATCCGAAAATCCTCGATAAAATACAGGCAAACCGAATCCAGCACCACATCAAAAAGCATACCCACCACCATCAAGTCAGCTTCATCCCTGATATGCAAGGCTGGTTCAACATACACAAATCAGTCAATGTAAACCATCACATAAACAGAACCAATGACAAAAACCACATGAGTATCTCAACAGATGCAGAAAAGGCCTCTGATAAAATTCAATACCCCTTCATGCTAAAAACTCTCAATAAACTAGATATTAATGAAATGCATATCAAAATAATAAGCGTTATTTTTGACAAACAGCCAACATCATACTGAATGGGCAAATACTGGAAGCATTCCCTTTGAAAACCAGTACAAGACAAGGATGCCCTCTCTCACCACTCTTCTTCAACATACTACCGGAATTTCTGGCCAGGGCAATTAGGCAAGAGAAAGAAATAAAAGAGTATTGAGACAGGAAGAAAGGAAGTCAAATTGTTTTTGTCTGCAGATGACACGAATGTATATTTCGAAAACCCCACTTTCTCAGCTCAAAATCTCCTTAAGCTGATAAGCAACTTTAGCAAAGTCTCAGGACACAAAATCAATGCGCAAAAATTACAGGCATTCCTATATACCAGGCGTCCCCAAACTTTTTACACAAGGGGCCAGTTCGCTGTCCCTCAGACCGTTGGAGGGCCGCCACATACTGTGCTCCTCTCACTGACCACCAATGAAAGAGGTGCCCCTTCCTGAAGTGCGGCGGGGGGCTGGATAAATGGCTTCAGGGGGCCGCATACGGCCTGCAGGCTGTAGTTTGGGGACGACTGCTATATACCAATAACAGACAAACAGAGAGCCAAATCATGAGTGAACTTCCATTCAATATTGCTACAAAGAGAATAAAATACATAGGAATACAACTTACAAGTGATATAAAGGACTTCTTCAAGGAGAACTACAAACTACTGCTCAAAGAGGTAAGAGAGGACACAAACAAATGGAACAACATTCCATGCTCATGGACAGGAAGAACCAATATTGTGAAAATGGTCATACTGCCCAAAGTAATTTATAGATTCAATGCTATTCCCAGCAAACTACAATTGACTGTCTTCACAGAATTAGAGCCAAAAAAGAGCCCATACCGCCAACACAAGCCTAAGCAAAAAAAATAAAGCTGGAGGCATCATGCCATCTGACTTCAAACTATACTACCGAGCTACAGTAATCAAAACAGCATTGGTACTGGCACCAAAACAGATACATAGACCAATGAAACAAAACAGAGGCTTCAGAAATAACACCACACATCTATAACCATCTGATCTTTGATGTACCTGACAAACAAAAACAAGCAATGGGGAAAGGATTCCCTATTTAATAAATGATGTTAAGAAAACTGGCTAGCCACATGCAGAAAACAAACTGGACCCCTTCCTTACACCTTATATACAAACTAACTCAAGATAAATTAAAGAGTTAAATATAAGACCTAAAACCATAAAAACCCTAGAAGAAAACCTATGCAATACCATTCAGGACATAGGCATGGGCAAACACTTCATGACAACACCACCAAAAGCAATGGGAACAAAAGCCAAAATTGACATATAGGATCTAACTAAAGAGCTTCTGCACAGCAAAAGAAACTATCATCACAGTGAACAGACAACCTACAGAATGGGAGAACATTCTTGCACTCTATCCATCTGACAAAGGGCTGATACCCAGAATTTACAAGGAATGTAAACACATTCACAGGAAAACAAACAACCTCATCAAAAAGTGGGCAACGTATGTGAACAGACACTTTTCAAAAGAAGACATTTATGTGGTCAACAAACATGAAAAAAAGCTCATCATCAGTGGTCACTAGAGAAATTAAAATCAAAACCACAATGAGACACCATCTCACGCCAGTTAGAATAGTGGTCATTAAAAAGTCAGGAAACAACAGACACTGGAGAGGACGTGGAAAAATAGGAATGCCTTTACACTGTTGGTGGGAGTGTAAATTAGTTCAATCATTGTGGAAGACAGTGTGGCGATTCCTCAAGGATCTAGAACCAGAAATACTGTTTGACTCAGCAATCCCATTAATGGGTATATACCCAAAGAATTATAAATCATTTTACTATAAAGACACATGCACACGTATGCTTACTGGAACCAACCCAAGTACCCATACACGCGACTGGATAAACAAAATGTGGCACATATACACCATGGAATTCTATGCAGCCTTAAAAAAGGATAAGTTCTTGTCCTTTGAAGGGACACAGATGAAGCTGGAAACCATCATTCTCAGCAAACTAACACAAGAACAGAAAACCAAATACCACATATTGTCACTCATAAGCGGAAGTTGAACAATGAGAACATATGAACACAGGGAGGGAAACATCACATACCAGAGCCTGTCAGGGATTAGGGGAGGGATAGCTATCGAAGAAATACCTAATTTATAAGATGGGTTGATCAGCAGACCACCATGGCACATGTATACCTATTAACAAACCTGCACGTTCTGCACACGTATCCCAGAACGTAAAGTATAATAATAATTTTAAAAAAAGGAAAAAACAGTTCCCATAAAAAAACAAGGTATCATAAGGGAGAATCAATAAACACAAACAAATGAGGATTAACAATTTGAAAATATCAAATAATTTTAAAAAAACCTGAGAATTGTTTATAGTGTTCAAAGAGATAAAGGGAAGGAATAAAAACCACAGAGTAACAGTACAATCTAAGAACAAAACTAAGTGGATGGAAAAAGACCCAAATAAAATAAAAAAATATAATCACTAAAACCCAGTAACGTAGTGAAGAGACCTGTAACACACATGAGAATTAATTACTGAGGCATTTTCTCAAATATTTTTGTATGATTGCTCAAATATTTAAGTCTAATTCTCTCCAACAAGGACTGAAAGCTGATTGAGGGTAGAAAACACATACGGTAAGCCCTCTGTATCTGTGTGTTTTGCATCCATGGATTCAATCAACTGTGGTTTGAAAATATGTGAGAAAAAAACAAAAAAGCATAGTTGAGTTTCTACTAAACATACACAGATTTTTATTCTTAACATTATTCCCCAAATAATATAGTATAGCAAGTATTTACATAGCATTTACACTGTATTAGGTATTATAAGTAATGTAAAGATAATTTATAGTATATGAGAGATTTGGTGTATGCTATACACAAATACCACACTATTTTATAAAACACTTGAGCATCCTTGGACTTTTTTTTTTTTGAGACATAGCCTCACTCTGTCGCCAGGCTGGAGTGCAGTGGCATGATGTCGGCTCACTGTAATCTCTGCCTCCTGGGTTCAAGCAATTCTCCTGCCTCAGTCTCCAGAGTAGCTGGGACTACATGTGGGCATCACCATGTCCAGCTAATTTTTGTATTTTTTAATAGAGATGGAGATCCACAGTGGTCTCAAAACCAATTCACTCATGAATACGGAGGGACAAGTGCCTGGTATTTCTTTCTTTTATTACACTGCAAAGCGTCTAGCATAAACATTAAGCTTACAAACATTCAAATTTTGCAAAATAGAGTTAAGATGTCGACAAGCTAGCATTGATAATGAATTCAAATTCTAGATTTGTAACTGGAAAAGAAGTTTTTTTTTTTTTTTTTTGAGACGGAGTTTCACTCCTGTTACCCAGGCTGGAGTGCAATGGCGTGATCTCGGCTCACCATAACCTCCGCCTCCTGGGTTCAGGCAATTCTCCTGCCTCAGCCTCCTGAGTAACTGGGACTACAGGCACGTGCCGCCATGCCCAGCTAATTTTTTGTGTTTTTAGTAGAGACGGGGTTTCACCATGTTGGCCTGGATGGTCTCGATCTCTCGGCCTCGTGATCCGACCGCCTCGGCCTCCCAAAGTGCTGGGATTACAGGCTTGAGCCACCGCGCCCGGCCATAAGTTTTTAAAAACACATGCAAGGCTGGGCACAGTGGCTCATGCCTGTAATGTCAGCACTTTGGGAGGCTGAGGCAGCCTGATCACTAGAGGTCAGGAGTTTGAGACCAGCCTGGCCAACATGGTGAAATCCATCTATACTAAGAATACAACACAAAAAAGCCAGGCATCGTGGCAACCGCCTGTAATTCCAGCTACTAAGGAGGATGAGGCATGAGAATCACCTGAGCCCAGGAGGTGGAGGTTGGAGTGAACTGAGGTCATGCCACACATTCCAGCCTCAGTGACAGAGTGAGACTATTTCTAATCAACCAATCAATCAATTTGAGACTGATGTTGCAGATATCTTCTCACAAATGTGCAGGTTACCTAAATACAAAGACCTCTGATGTAAGAAAGCACAAAAATCCCATGCTAAATAACACTTCTAAAGAGTTTTAGAAAGTATAAACAACTTTCAAATCTACTATCTCCCTTGAGTCACTGAACAAATTTCAGAGGTACAGAGGTATATGGTTATTTACACTTTTTATAATGTAGACTCAAAGAAGCTGACGTAACTGTAAAACACCTCACAACTAACTGTATTTTTCCAGTTTAAGTAAAACTCTATCAAACACAACAATAACAACAAAGAAAAGCCAATCACCTCTTTAGATTTCATAACTGATGCCAAAAATTTCAGTCCTGGGCTGTAACAGCACCATTAGTCCTCACTGAGAGAAAAAATAAGTCTTTATTCAATTAGTTTTCCCCTTAACTAACTATTCTTGAGTATCAGTCTATAAGGAGTTTTACTTACTTGTTTCTCTAAGACAGATGTCCTCTCCATTTCTGCATGCTTTATCATATTTCGCATGTATTCCAATTGTTTTTCTAGTAGATTGCATTTATTTTCTGCAGCTAACAACTGAGATGTCAGTTCTAAGAAGAACAGAAAAGAAAAGCAGAAGTCAACTCACAAATAAAATAGTTTTAACTGTTAACAGGAATTGAATCTATGGTATACACCAAAACACCTTCCACACACCTAAAAGCCTTTTCAGATTACCTAAATCATTCTCTTTCTACACGCTAGTCAGATCAGCCTTGCATTCAGTAAGTAAATACAAGGTATGATAACAGCACTTGCTCCTCAAAATGCACCCGAATACAATGCAGTTTTGTAGTACCTGAAGATACCACTAGAAAACACTAATGTAGTATTTTTTTTTTAGAATACTTAATACTTCACAACACTTATTTTGACAGAATTTAATTTTCTTCATAATTAAACAAACCTTGATTGTGCTTTGATTCCTCATTCTTTGAATTCTCCCTTTCCTGTATCTGTTCATTCAGTACTTTCTTGTATTCAATTGTTTCTCTAGATAAGGTTTTCACACTTTCTTCTGCCTGAATCCTCTCAAGTTCCAAGCGACGAATCTTATCTTGAAGATTCTTAAGAGCAGAAAATATGGCTGCCAAATAAAACACAAACATGAATAATACAATAGCATATATAGACAAAGTATATTTAAAAAGAATAAACTCATCTAAATAAAAAATAAACTGATGGGTGAGTCTAGTGGAGGATTACTCTTGGGGGAACAATAAAATGTTAATTATCTCATATTTGTTTTTTAAAAAATCAATTTAAAGACACTGAGTATTTGAAATGTTCTAGTTACTCAAGTAAAAAAACCCTTATTATGATAAAAAAAAATTTCAAAGACTTTTGTAAAGTGCCAAAAAATTTAGCCAGTCATACAAAGTTCACATAACAGTCCTGAAGTACATTACTATCTTAATCATTTCATTTTATTCATAAGAGCACCTGTAAAATCCAACTGTTAAAAACAGTCAAGCACAAAAAAATACTATTTTCAAAATCTCCATTTTAAGTGCATTCTAACCCCCCCCTTAAATTTGATTATAAAATTATGTTAACTGCAGTATTGTAGAAGACAGAGAAAAACACACTGAAAAATAACCAATAATCCCATTATCCAGAGGTAATGACTGGTCATTTGGTTCTTTAAATTTTTTTCTGTATGTGTAAAATAAATTGAGACAGAATACATGTAGGTTTTTTTCACTTTGGCATTATTGTATAGTGAGAATTCCCTCATGTTATCAGTCTTAAAAGATTTTCTAATAGTAATTAAAAACTAAAAAAAAAATCAAGTTACTGGGTCAAAGAACATTCATAGCCATTCTAATGAGAAAAATACACTACTTCCGGTGATTTCCCATTTCCACTAAAGTATAAATCTTTTCGTATACATTACTGGCCGATTTTTTCCCTTTCATGAATTTCCTTTGGCCATTTTTCTATGGGAAAAAGTTTTCTTCATTTAATTATCTGCCTTTAATTCTAGTTTTGATGTATAGATGTTATGATTTTTTAAAGCAGTATATCTAACATTGTTTCCCATCATGTTTTCTTTCTTGATATACTTAGAAAGTTCTCTCAAACTCAAGATCAGATAAACATTGTATTTTTATTTATACTTATCATTTCATATGTTTACATTTAATTCGTTAAGTCATAGGAAAAGTATTTTTGAAGGAAATAAAATCTTGAAATGTCAAATTGATCATATACTAAAATCACAAATGTATATATTAGATACTATAATTCTTTGTTACATACATACCCTCAGACAGTTTCAGATCTTTCTTTTATTCTGGATTCCTTAATAATATTAGGGAATTACTGCCAGTATTTCAATTATTAAAACTTCATAAACACTGATTCTGCCAGTCACCTATATCAAATAAATCTTAAAATGTTTCCAAACTATTCTTGCCAACTAACTATTCAGAATCATTTTGCCTAAGTACTAATTTAAACTATACACTAGATTGGGGAGCTGTTATCTTTTAAGAATTGAGTCCTCTTATTCCACACAAAGTACTCTTGTCCATTTATTAACCATAATTCATTCCTTTTCCAAATTTTTTAGTGCCTAGGATATCACAGGCCTCAAATAAGACACCATTTTATTGTAGTCAGCTTATTCTTGCTGGTATGCAATGAGACTACAATCTAACTGGAAAAAGACAAACATGAAACACACATACAAACAAATAGAAACCTGAAAAATCAACTGAAAAGATAGAACTAAAAGAGAAGTCTAGATATAAGATTAATGCTAAAGGGAACAATTCTTTTATATACCTGCAATCATCAGATAAATATAATAAAAAAATAAAATTTTAAATGTCCTTTAATGTTGAGTTTTTTTTAACCTCTTCTAAACCAGAGGCAAATTTACTAAACACTTTGCAATATCAAACACTTTTTGCATTCCTTCATTAAATTATACCCAAAAGTACACAATTTTGCTAATATTTTATTTCTACATCTATATTTATTATTGAAACTGGCTGGAACATTTCATTTTTGTTCTTTATGTCAGCAACTGTAGTATCACAGGGATATGCTAGGTTAACAAAAAGACCCAAGGTGGGGTGTGCGCTTTCCTCTTATGTATTCTTGAATGGCTTATATATCCCTGTTTAAATGTGTAATGTTTTATAGTTTTATCAAAAAATTATTGAATAAGTGCAGAGAATAATTTAGAAAACACGATCGAAAAGGAAAAAAAATTACACCCATAATCTTACCATCTAGGTGTAGTAATTACTAAGACTATTAAAATCCTTTAGATCTTAAAAATGCTTTCATATGTAAGATTTCCCTTTGTTCCCTATGTCATATATTTACATATAAGCACACTTTAAGTGCAATTTATAATATTAAGCGTTTTCACTAACACTGTAATAGCTCTCATTATGTATTCAAGTCTTCACGTATGCACCTCAGTGAGCACATAAAATTGGGTTGGATTGACTTGTCAGAGGTAACTTTTTTTTTTAATCCACAGTCTCTTTCCAAGACCATGGGCTGCAGTGTTCCAGTTCTGCTTTAACAACTCTCATCATGCCCAGCTTTTCAAAGAAGTATTCCAGAACTTGCCTCACGAGGGCCTAGAGCTTTGTTCTCCAGTCCCTACCCACATTTAAAATTTTATAATCTCTGCTACTGTACCCCAACACTTAAAAGGCTTATACCTAATGCCAAGACTCCTAATACTGTCCCTAAAGTTTTTGGCTTTAGTTCCATCCTTACTGTCCTAGCTTGAAACTTGTTTTATTTCTGTACTTAGGTATTTTTCCTTCTCACTTTTAAACTAGGTATTATTTGCTTTTATTTATTATTACATGAAGCTGCTATTTGTCTATTCTGTTTGACAGTAGTGCTGTCTTCCATTCTTTTTATTTGAATGGTAGTTAAGTCTCTTTGTCGGCTATTTATTTTTTATGTTTCATTTTATTTCAGGTTTTACTTAAAAAGCATTTATTGGCTTTTGAGGTGACATTATCACATTTGTCATACCTGATTCATTTCATATTTTTCATTATATATTTCCTAATTTTGTTTCCTTGAATTTTTCTTATATTTTGCTATATGAAGTATAGCATATATCTTTGGAACTGTTTGCCTGACTTACCTACCTCTTGTTCTCGGAGTTTCCCCTTACCTCACCAGGCTATACCTACAACTTTATTACCCTTTGACAAATCTGGCTAATTGATCCACAAGGGACAACACTGAGGCCTAGACAATGTTTGTCTTCTTGGGACTTTTGTCCGAAACATCAAATCCAGATCTGGTTCAACTAAAATAAAAATTGTTAATAATGTTTCCTGCTAGGCAGAAAAAGCTGGTTTGTAGCTAGAAAAAATGAAGTTAGTTACAAGCCAAAAAAAAAAAAAAAAAAGATGGACAAAGAACCAGCCATGTTCAAGTCTCTAATGTTCTTCAAGTCCACCTGGATCTATTTATTGCTTGGGACGTTTCTGCCATTAACATAAACACAGGTTAGTCGTAGATTAAGAGCAGGGAGAAACCCAGATCCATAGTATGCATTTTGATTTCTCCAATATTGCTGTCTTGGTAGTTCTCCACCTTTCTGACTTTTCCTACTTTTTAGTTTACTGTTTAAATGGTGGTATTTTCCAAAGCTCTTTTCTCTCTCTGCTTTCTTTTTCTGGAGAACCCCTCTATACTCATGGGCTTCATCCACTACTGTATCCTTGATGATGCCTGAGTTCATCAGTGCAGCATTCTCTACTACACTTCAGACTTTTCACTTGCTTATTATTCATCTCCATCTAACTCATAGGCATCTCAAATTTGATACAGACAAAATTATATCATCAAGTATGCTTTTTTCTGTGATCTGTCTTAATCACACCACTAATCATCTACACTAGAAATCTCAGACTCAAAGATTTCTCTACCTTCCTCATTCCCACAACAAAATATACATAAATCTTATCTTAGTCTCCTGTTCGGTCTTGCTGTTTCAGTTTAGAGTTACTTCTGCTGTAAACCTCAGTCCAACAAACATACAGACCACATACGATGTGCGAAGCACTCTGCAAGGTGAAGGAGATAATATAATGATAATGAAGGCAGCCTTTACCCTCAAGGAGCTATCATCTAGATTCTGGAACAGATGCTGCTATCTACATTTTTCTCACATCTGGAAAAAAAGTAGTTACATGAACAAAATACTATTCCGGACATACTCATATCCTTAATTATAGTGGTTCTCAAAATGTGGGGCATAGGCACATTGCGGGCAGCACTCATGAGGCCTTTCCCAGGGTCTGTGAGGTCACCACTGCTTTTATAATACTACTAATATTAAAACTTTGCTTTTTCATTGTGTTGAAGTTTGCCAATGATGGTGCAAAAGCATTGTTGGGTAAAATTCCTAATTTTAGCTCAAATCAAGTTAGTAATTATTAAACTATAATTTTTGGCACTGTATTCTTCACTTCAGGCATTGTCATAAATTCCCAGTAAGAAAAAACTAAGCCACAATTGTCCTTGATGAAGCAATAAAAATCTTATCAGGTTCATAAACCTTTCACATGCTGTACTCTTGATGAAATTTTCTTCTTACAGAACTGTACTCATTCTTTAAAGCTCAGATTATTATTTTGTTCTTCCTCTGAGAGGTTTTCCTCTCTTCTAACCTCCCCAACACACACTTATCCCTGTCCCCGGCAAATGTCTTTTCAGAACTCTCTTGGTATTTGTTCATATCTCACAGCCTTTACTTTTTTTCTGGGTGAGAAGGAGATGGTGACTTCTGTGTTTTCCCTTCCCATTTGGAAAGAAAGTATCGTTGGATTAAAACACACACTATAAAAGCATAGTGGATTGTAATGACCATCCTGGGACACTGCTTAAACAGTTCACACCACCATGTTCTAAAGACATAAAAGCTTATTTACTGTCTTGAAGGTTACTTTTTATCTTGTTTATTTCTCCTCTCCATCTCCTCTTCTCCCACTTCTCTTTTATTTCTTAAGACCACTGATGTTGCACTCAAGCAGAATTTAGCTGTATTAGTAACATGCTGTGCTAAAAATTTTGACTCTGTGAATATATCTGCCTTCTTAATTTTTCTTATTCTTGTTAGTAATTTGTCATTTTTTGAGCTTTTTAAAAATTTCATGAGTGTAAAGACCAGAACTAGATACAATATTGTATCTAGTCCACGGATTAATATCTAATTGTTAGATTTTGTGTTTCTGTTAGAACTTTGTTAAATGGATATTTTGCTTTGTGCTTATTTTTTAATAAGAAATTTACTGAAACTGATTTTTGCTCTACTGTGGGCTTCAGTTATTTTATTATTATTTTTTGCTTTTTAAAATCTATATTGTTTGTCATGCAACTTAATTTTCTTAAATTGCCAACCTGCTATACTCTGATGTATAGAACATTATAAATTGCTTTAATCATTAATTAAATTAAAATTTTCATTATCATTGAGACACAGTAACTTATAATAAAGAGGCTTCTAGTTTAGTGATTATAGAGTACTGAAATTCTTAAAAGACATCACACTATTTAGTTACATTTATTTCAACAAACACTTCCCAGCACCCATTATAGGTTAGGATTTAAACTGGTATTTGGTATCGTCACCTACTTGGTATGTTACCGTGCGATCAGTAAAGTTTACAAAACAGTTTCATTCTGAGATTTTTAGGATACTTACAATATACATCCCAGTTGAAATAAAAAAGTTCCTCAACTAATATACAACTGCCTGTTTAGCATATGGTGCCAAAAATAATTTCTTTTACCTAGAGAATCATTGACACATATAACTGTTGCAATATTAGTGATTAAACACAACTTTTTAAAAAAGGAAATGCTGTAGCATCCCAAATAAAGCAGACATTTCATTTAAACTTCACACATACGCAAAGTATAAAGTAGGTATATTTTTAAAAATACAGATGAAGAAACATCAAAAAGATTAACAAATTCAACATAAGAACCATCTTTTCATTACCTGAGTGGGCCCAATCTGAGAACATGACCAGAAAATTTTCTCCAGCTGTGGCTAGAGAAATGTAACAGCAAAAGTCAGAGATTTGAAACACAAAGAGACTCTACCTACTGTTACTGTAGGAGACCATAAGAAAAACATGAAGGAACAAGGACAGTTTCCAGGAGCAAAGACTGTCCTCAAGTAAGAGTATGCAAGGCAAAAGAATCTCAGTCCTGCAATGACAAGGAACTGAATTTCGCTAAGAATCTTAATGAGCTTGGAAGCAGGTCTTTCCCGGAGCCTCTAGTAAAGAACAGAACCCCAGACAACATCTTGATTTCAGTCTTGTAAGGCTCTAAACAGAGGACCCAGATGAGCCTACACAGATTTCTGACCCACAAAAAACTGAGATGAAAAATATGTGGTATTGAAAGCTAAATTCATGGCAATCTGTTAAGGCAACAAGAAAATTAATACATATGGCAGGTTCCAGAACAAACATATTTCAAAGTAGCCAGAAAAAAGGATGGGAAAGGTAAAAACAGAAGACATGTTAAGGATGAAGCTGGTGAGGCAGATGGGGTCTAGGTTATGAAAAATTAGGAATTTATTATGTCAGCCATGAAGAGATGCTAAAACTTTAATTCTGAGGAAGCGATGCGGAGGAGAAAATGGGCAAGGAGATTAATGAGGAATGTATTATCAACATGTGGGTGACAGATGATGAAAGCCTAAACCAAAGCAATGAGAACATAAGAAGGCAAAAGAACCAATAGACTTTTGGTACATTTCAGAAGCCAAAAAAAGGTGTTTATTCCAGACTAGTAGTGGAGATGACAGAGCAGTCATTGATGACTAAAAAGTATTTTAGCATCAGTAATTTGGTGGATGATGATGTTTAACAGTCAATATAAGGAATACAAGAAGAGCATAATATTTTGTGGGGGCTAAAAACTGAAAGCAAAGGGGAAACACATTTTCCTTTAATTGCAAAATAATACAGGACAAAATTAAGAAATTTTAAAGCAGCAAGTAAACACAAGTAACATCTATTTTGTTAGGCTCGATTACCTCTGCTGTTGCTTTCTGGATAGGCAAGTGTAGGCTTACTTGGGGAGCGTCGTAGATCACTATTAAGGAAAGGCTTATCCGATGGATACACAACATACGGAGATGAAGAATGCCGAACCATACTTCCATTAGACCTTGATGGTTCAGCTAAGATGTTCTGAAAAATAAAGACACAAATTACCTTTCAAAAGTGTGAACCACAAATAGCAGATTTAAACCACAAATATTTATGACTGAGAATTAGACTGTCCATATAGACAACAGAAAAAAATCCACTGACTATAAACAACAGAATTCAACCATTATTTATTTTAAAGAAATACAACTTTTAAAGTGTTTCATATTAAAGGTAGACACTATAGAAAGGAAATAATGTTCACACAACTTGAATACAAATGCTGTGCAGAAATACTTAAATGATACAATGAATGTAAATGCAGTAGTTAAAAATATGTACTGTGAAATATACATTCAGAAAAATAAATACATAATTTTACAGGACCAGAAACTGCTACAAATGACTGATTACTTCATTCCCCATCAACAAAATACTACTTAAATATTTACAGTATTCAAAACTCCAGAAAGAAAATAAGGCACTGTCCTTGCCTCAAATAATTACATTTAATTAAGAAAAAAGAAAATTATTAGAAAACATTAAGGCCCATCAAACACTCAAATACAAAACTTTATTTCCACAGTATATCATTCTGTCATGAATGAGATTCTATTAAATTTAGGATTCCAAATAATAATTTCAACCCAGGGAATGCTAACTGCAGAGTTTCATTTGTTGTAGGTGACTTCATATTGACAGATGGACCTAGACTGGGGGATGTATATAAGAAGCTGAGGGCTAAGGTGGAAGATAGTAACTGCCAGCTGTTCAAAATTTTCAGCATCCATTTTCCTTCCTCAAAAGGCCACAGCAAATTGTTTCTCAATTCTTACCTTTACAAAGTATCAGAATAATCTGTGTTCATTAAAGTACAAGAGCACAAAACAATCTCCTTAAACAAAGGCTATCAAAATACCTGCACTGTATTTAAATCTTATTTAAAATTAAAGCTTTTACTTCCATGTTAAAAATTATGCAAATTTCCAGTTTATTTTAAAAAGCAAATATAAAACATTTTCTATTTATGTAAATATAAAACACACTATGGCTATGAAAATCAAAAGTGGAGACAAAAAGCTTAGCAGAGGAGAGACAAGTCTTAAAAGTGGTACTCAAATAAGTGCTAAGTCTACTATAGTGTGTTCATATACCACAAAGACTAATATTTGTCATTTTCCAAACTTAATGGCAAATTGGTATCTGGTTTTAGAGGTAACTGGAAAATAGGATGAGTTTTCAATTCTTTATAATGTGGTCAAAGGTCTTGCAAAGCATCCTGAATTATTGCATAGCTTAATTTAAATATGTCATAGAGAACCTCAGGTCTTCAATGGTCATTTACAACCCACGAGAATCCTATCTAACATTCAAAAACATCAAGTGACTTGCTGACCATCCTCTGCCCAGTAGGGAATAACATTAATTATGTGATTGGCTGAATCATAAACTAGTTCCAAAACAGAACTACCTCTGCTCTACATTTTATGTTAGTGCACTTGCCCTTTACTTGCTATTTTATATCACCCCTCATGACATATACATGTTTTATTATCTGTATGTCCTGCGGTGTAACAAAAAATGTATTTTATCTTTTGTCCTTGGTTTCAGATACAGATTCAAAAACTCCTAGAATTTCTTAAGTGATAGGGGTGTCCTTGTTAGGCTGATGAGGGGACTCAAGGTACAGGCCCCTAGGATAGCTTCAGGTTTGAAGGTATCTTCTGGGAAGTGGCTGCCAGAAAACCCAACCACTAGATTATAATGAGCTACAAAGTTCATCCAGGAGTGGTGGCTCTTGCCTGTAATCCCAGCACTCTGGGAGGGTGAGGTGGACGGATCACTTGAGGTTGGTCTACAATTCGAGACCAGCCTGGCCAACATGGTGAAACTCTATCTCTGCCTAAAATACAAAAAAATCAGCTGAGTGTGGTGGTGTGCCTTGTAATACCAGCTACTCAGGAAGCCAAGGCAGGAGAATCGTTTGAACCCAGGTGGTGGAGCGAGAGTGCACCACTGCACTACAGCCAAGGGGACAGTGACACACTGCCTGGCGAGGTGGAGTGCGGGGGGGTGGGAGGGGGAAGGAAGAGTTACAAATTTCAGCCCTACACCCTGACCTCAAGGGAGGTAAGAAGCTGAGACTGAGCCCAATGACCAGTCAATAATTTACTCAATTATGTATATATGTAATGAAATCTCAATAAAAACTCTTTAAAGAGTTTTTGGGAGCTTCTGGATTGTTGAACATACTGATATGCCAGAAAGGTGCTGCCCCACAGAGGGTACAGAAACCCTTTCACACCTTGCGCTATGTCTCCTCCATCTGGCTGTTCCCGAGTTGTGTCCTTTATAAAATTGAAATTCCTTAAGTATAGTCTTTCCTGAGTACTGTGAGCTGTTCTTGGAAAGCTGCAGAAATCCCTTAATTTTTAGTTAGCTTGGCAGAAATGGAGATGCTCTGGGAACACTCAGGACTTTGACTGACTTGGGGGTGAGCAGTCGTGTGAAATTGAGCCCCTTAATGTATGAGTGTCTCAGCTTTATCTGGGTAGTGTCAAAATTAAAATAATTGTAGGACACCCAGTTGGTGTAGGATTTTTGCTGGAGAAACTCTAACAAACAAACTTTATTCTACTCAATAAATCTGCTGAATATTAATTACACATTTCCTCCCCAAAACAGGAAACTGAATATTATTTATAAAAGATTGTCCTTTTCAACCAAGTTACTATAATGCCTTAAGAGATCACCAAAAGCCTTTAGGCTTCTTTATGTTTAACAAATAGCACAAATATCATAGGAAGGCTGTGTACAAAGGAGTCCAAGTCTAACTCCCAATCCACTACTCCTTCCATGACTCTAAGCACTCAGTAAAAATTATTCCACCAAAATATGATTGTAGGAGAAACTTTCAGGATTAAAGGAAAAATGTTTAACCTGATCACTATCTTTTCTGCAGCCTTTAGTTGTTAGGGCAAATATCTCATTTAGGAACACAAAATTCAAGTATTTATTTAACATCTTTTTATGACACTGTGTGAAGTATGAAGCATAATTTAAAAATGCATATAATTTGCTGTCTTTATAAGTGGAACATGCAACACAGCTGCAAGGTATTAGATTAAATACAAATACAAAAGAGTAAGTGGGAACTGCTAAACTTGATGTAATAGAGGCTAAGCGTAAATTAAATTCAGATGCATTCAACAGAACATTGCTTCTTATCAGTGTGGTAAAGGAAGGTCTTTATTAGTGTTGAAATCGATACTGGGTCTTACAGATTGATATGTATTCTGATAGGCAAACTAGAAACGGGTATGAAAAGCAATTGTTTCCATGTTAATGAATACATTAGCTTAGTGGAAAAAAAGAGTTTGTGTACACAAGTGGAATGAAATAAAATTGGGGAAGTCAAGGTCCAGTGATGGAAGAATGTGATGTAGAGCTCTGAGCAGTGCAATCAATGCAATAGTTTCCAAGTTTCATGTTTGAAACTAAACAAAGTTTCATGTTTCATAGTTTCAATATCCTAAACGTATCAGTTATACCAAAAGTAAAAATCAATATGATCAACAAATATAAAAAAGCATTCAATAAAATGCAACATCCAGCCATTATTTAAAAACAAAAAAAAAAAGAAAAACTATTTCCTTACAATAATATGAAGTTTTATTAAAAAAAACATGGCCAACATACTTAATGGTGCAACACCTGAAATACTCCTCTTAAAATAGGGAACAAGACAAAGATATCTACATCAATTCTAGTCAACACTGTACTTCATTTCCTAGTCTGCACACTAAGATAAAAAAAGAATAAGATATTAAGGTTGAAAAGGAAAAATCCCAATTTTAGATTATGACCATCTAAACAGAAAAAAATTCTCAATTATGAGAATTAAGATTGCTGAATAAAATAGACCCATAAGAGTCAGTAATTTTATATATTAGAAAATGCAACTTACGAAAATATGTATCAATTAAAAACTAGAAATAAAATGAACAAATAACATACAAGACATGAAAGTAAACACGTACTGAAAAATGTTAAAATTCTAAATAAATGGAGTAACATAACATTCAGACAGAAGGGTCAATATCCTAAACATACCAATTACACCCAAATTAAGCTAGAAATTCAATAAAATATCAATCAAAATTCCAATAGCAGGTTCTAGAATTTCTACTGAAAAAAAGCAAAGGACTGATTAATACCTAATATTTATCTTGAGCAACAAGGAAGGTGACTGACCCTCCCATCTCTGAGTGATTCTTAGGAGAATCACTAAGACAGTGGGTGTCTAAGCAGGAGAGACAAATACAACAAAGAAACAGTCGGCTAACACACCCATACACATATGGAAATGAGTATATTGGAAAACATTGGGGAAAGGATAAGTTTCCAACAAGTAGTGTGGGGACAATTGTGTATTTTAAGTAAAACCATTAAACTGAATCCCTATCTCACAGCATACAAATTAATTCCAAGTAAATTAAGGACATAAAAGGCTCCAACTTTAAAATATGTAGGGAAAAAATATAGAGTACAACCAAGGCCTTGGAGAAAAGAAGAATTTCTTAAACAGAAATCACCATAAAAAGACTAACACATTTTACATTAAAAGTAACAAAAACTATTAAAAGGTATCAAAGACAAGTCAGAACTGTCTTAACAGATAACATCACAATATGTTAAAAAATGCCTATAAATCAATTAATAATAGGCAACCCAATTGAAAAACAGGCAAAAGACATGAATAGGTATTTCACAGAAGAAAACATACACAAGACTAGTAAATGTGTGAAAAAAACAGGGTGCATCTTCACCAATGATGAGAGGAGCACAAATCAGGAAAAGGATACCACTTCACACACAAAGCAAAAATTTACAAGTGGGACAATACCATCCATTTAAGAAGACATCGAATAAAGAGGACTGCTGGTATAATCACTTGGTAACAACAATTTAGTATGACTGAGTAAAGCTGAAGACGCACATACTCTGTGAACCAGATAATTCACTCAGCTGTATATGCTCAACTGTTTTCACTCCCTCCTTTCTTGAAAATGATATGGACTGACCCACAGTACATATACCATGACCGACTACTGAGTTGTAATCCAGAGCCCAGCCTATGGTTTGGGGGAAAAAAAAAAAAATCATTGCTCTACAGTTGCCGCTTGCAAACTTTTTCCCTCAGGACCCCTTTATACTCTAAAAAAATTTAGTGAAAAGAATGGCACTATTTTACTTTTCTGCTAATCTCTTTAATGTTTGGCTTAAAATAAGGATTCTCTTATCTAGTTCTATATTTGCTCTGTTGGATATATTATTTTGCTTGATGTATTAAAGAAAATCTAGTCTACCACAAACGTGGTCATTACACAAGGATCTCGTAGACTGAGTCTTGGAGATCTCCAAGGATTGTGAGACCATACTTTGAGAACTGCACTGGAGAGAAACATTTGCCACGTACAGCATATAAGAATGAGAACAAGATTGTTTACAGTATCTGGCAAATAAATAACAAAACCCATTAACTCCAAAGCCCATCAAGATACTGTCATTTACTAGCTAGACAACTTTGACTCAACCTCTCTGCCTCGTTTTGCTCATGTGAAAAAGGAAATATTAATGCCAATCTCAGAAGGTTATTGTGAGGATTAAATGAGTTAACGTATGATAAGGGCTTAAAGTGTCTTTAAGGACTATGCCTGCCAGATAGTCCTATATAAATACCATGTATTATAATCTTGAAATGTGTAGTGGGGGCCGGGCATGGTGGCTCATGCCTGTAATTCCAGCACTTTGGAAGGCCAAGGTAGCCGGTTCACAAGGTCAGGAGTTCGAGACCAGCCTGACAACAGGGTGAAACTCCATCTCTACTAAATATACAAAAATTAGCCAGGCATGATTGGCACATGCCTGTAATCACAGCTACTCAGGAGGCTGAGGCAGGAGAATCACTTAAACCCGGGAGGCAGAGATCGCACTGAGCTGAGATCACGCCATTGCACTCCAGCCTGGGCAACAGAGCAAGACTCTGTCTCAAAAAAAAAAAAAAAAAAAAAAAAAGTGTAGTCAGTGGGTGTGGTTAGGAAAAAGAAGAAAACAAAAAGGAACATCGAGGTATTCATTTTATTATTCTCAAAAAGTAAATCTTATATTTAATATTATAAAATGTATAAGGCAGCCATAAAACATTTTTAACGGAAATTAATATGGAGCTACTGTACAGCTTGGTTGAAGGACTTAACCAAAAAGTCAGAGAAACAAACGAAGAGATTAGCTCATTAAGTCCAAAGTGACAGGGTGTTTTCACCAGGGTTGTGAAAACATTACAAGGCTGACATGAAAGACACTCTTGTGTTTCAACACTTTGCTGCCCATACTATATGGAATTAATTTCATTATGCCCAATCATAGTTGCTTTCCTGCCTTTTCCATGAGTTGAGTTTATCAACTCAAGAGCAATCACTCAATAAATGTTACCTAGACCTAACTGAAACCTATTGCCCTACTTCCACATCATTCGAGATTTACACAGTCCCTACTTCCTAAAGATGGTTATTTATGAATCTACTTGTTAAAAAATCCTTGCCTATAAAGCATCTCGATGTACTTATAACTAGCTCCGTGTAGGTTTATCCATGTCAAAAACAGTTGAATATAACAGTTGTTAATTTTCACAACCCTGAAACCTGAATATAAGTTGCCTTCTCAGTTCATGGTATAGTTTTAACAAGTTTTCTTTCTTTTTTTTTTAAATGCTGCCTTATGTTAAGATCAGCTGTTTGTTAAGCTAAGTGCTTTTCCAATGCTGTTGGAAATGGCAGCCTTATTTCTGACAGGACATCTAAGCAGGACCTTTTATTATGCACCAAGAAAACAAAGTTAGTCATTTTTTTTTTGAGAAACGGTAACTTCCAAATTAGACATTTTGATGTAGCAGACTGACTTATGGTTGTTATACTTTGATTTGTAGAGGATCCTAGATGTTCTTAGTGTACCCCTGATACTTAGAATGTAATTAAAGCTGAGCTTAGCGGAAAAAAAATTTGCTTTCCTACTAAACAGTCTTTGGAATTTCTGTCAATGATACAGTAAGTACTA
Organism: Saimiri boliviensis; assembly: GCF_048565385.1. Taxonomy (NCBI): domain Eukaryota; kingdom Metazoa; phylum Chordata; class Mammalia; order Primates; family Cebidae; genus Saimiri; species Saimiri boliviensis. The sequence continues at coordinate 31,934,888 of NC_133454.1, read as the reverse complement.
AGAACTGACTATATCCCAGTGCTAATGCCCAGGTAGGAGGCCTTGGCATCATGCAGCTCAATTAAACATTTATTTAATATTTTATTTTATAGAGACAGGGTCACTCTGTCACCCAGGCTGGAGAGCAGTGGCACTATCATAGCTCACCGCAGCCTCAAACTCCCTGGGCTCAAGTGATCCTCCCACCTTAGCCTCCCTAGTAGTTGGTATTACAGACATGAGCCATGGCACCCAGACTCAATTCAACATTTATGAGTATTCCTTATTCAGTCTCCAAGTGCTTAACTTTTGAAAGCAGTAAAAAGTCCTGTTCTCCCAAATTTAATCACATGTCCTATAAAATCTCATTCATCTTCCATGTGCTGACGCTTCTAATAGTTTATCTTACTTTTTTCTTTTACTGACCTAATCCTGAATAACCTTCAATTGTTGCTTTCATTACTTCTCTCAACTTCTCCAGACCTCTCCGCAAACTTCTAATTCCCATTCTGCTCAAACACCGTAATACTTCTGGTCCCATTATTACAAATTCTAACAAATCTCTGAAAGCTGAAACTGACTTCTCCAAGGTGGTAAAGCTTTCTTAGCGTTTCTCACTCTTTCCCCCTTAGATTCTACAAAATATCTTTGTCCTGATATTCTACTAGCTCCTTCACTCACCATCCCTTTTTTTTTTTTCCACTTTTTTCCCTATGTTTCCAATTTATCTCATCCAACTCTACCTCCATATTACTCCTCATTCCAAATGATCTCAAGTTTCCCGAAGGCACCTACTATCCTGGAACATACTCCAAAATTCCTGCAGTGCCGTTTTCTCCTTCCTCTACTCTTGGCACAAGCAATTACAATTCCTTCGACACGCATTTAGCTTCATCTTCCCTTCTAGGAAACCTCTAACCTACCCAAGCACTGCTAATCACTCCCCTCTAAATTACTTTAGTTCTACCGTATGGCGCAGTAATCACCTAATGACGTGCAGTTGCTCTTCAGTGGTTTGCGTCCTCAAAGCAGGGTTTCTACCCTATTCATTTGGACTCTCAGCCCAGGCAAGGGCTCCAACTTTGGCTTTGTCACATTTACTTCCTATCTCTTCCTTAGGTCGCGGTTTTTAAAAACCTAAACGTTCACTCCAATATGACAAATGCCAATGACGAAACTGGCTAGTGACCTTTCAGGAGGCAAAACTGCTATTTAAATTCAATCCCCCGTCGCCTCTCCAAAACTGCATTTCCACATTAGTCCTAGCAATTCTGGGTGGTGGCAAGAGCGAGCTCCGGCTACGAGGCTCACACAACAAAGTTAATGAGAGGATGAGAGTGGGAGGCACTGCAGCCATAAGAAACAGCATAAGCAATGGCTAGTAAGCGCTCGAGAGACGGCGGACCACTACTCGGTAGCTGTCTGTTAAACACACTGGCGCGTTTCCTAGAGGGGCTGCTGAAGCCACGTGACCAAAGGAACTACGATTTCGCAAGCCAGGGAGTGGGCAGTTGTCCCAGACAAGCCTTGGGAATGTTAGGCAACCGAGGTTGCTAGGCCGGAAGGTGAATGAGGGATGGGGAACAGACATGAGCCAGCCCAGTTTCACTGGAAGCCAGAGGGTGCAGCCTCGACAAAGGAACAGAGAATGGAAACTTGGGGAGCACGGGGCAATCCAGAATGGGGTCAGAAGCTGGACTGACAGCGCCCTAAAACGTGAGGAAACTCAGAGGCGCTCAGGGCCGACGTGGGGCCCACTCGCGCCAACTCCTTACCGAGAACTGAGAACCAGAAGCCGCAGAGACCGACGCCGCCGCCATGTTTCAGCCTGCCCAGGGGTTCTCGTGGTCTTCTTCAAGACTCGGGAGCCGCCCACCAGGGGCGACCCTAAGCTAAACCCCTGATGGAAAAGGGGAAGGGTGCTGGCGCTGGTTTTGGAAACCCCTGCCACAGAGACGCCTACGCTCACGGAGCACACAGAACGGCCAACACGTCCTAACGGACGTCTTCCCTAGCCAATCAAAACAGCAGACGTCTTCCGGTAGTAGGAGAGAATCCGCCTTTTCCCCCGTGACGTCACAAGGTAGCGCGTAGCGGAGCCCGCTGGGGGCCGACAACGCAGCGGGTTACTGGCCGGCTCTGCGGGGATTCTGTGGAGGGGCGGGCCTCCTCCAGTAAGAAGCGTGGGTGAGTCTTGTCGCCAGTGGCAACCGAACGGAATAATGGAGATAGAACAAAAGCGAAGGCGAAGTTCAAGCACTCCCCGAGTTCCCTCGGATTACACGCTGGAGGGAGCGTGAGTTTGCCTCGGGGACGCCTCTCCAGGTGAAGTACTTACCTTTCGGCCAATAACAAATAGGATGAGGAGGGACTTAATGACTTAGTCCAATAGAAGGCAAGGGAAAAAAGAGTTGCGGCACAGAGCGAGCCTTTCGCGAACATTTGCCCAATTGGATTGAGGCGCTCTCACTCAAACCTGGGACTGGCTGTTAATAGCCGCGACCGCAGACCTTTGGGCGGGGCAGGTTCAAAGCGGATTTCGCGCGTTGAGAGCACCCGGCTGTCATTGGCCAGCGACTTCCTCCCTTTGTGGATGCTCCCTGCGTCGCGGAAGTTGGGAGTTGGGAGGAGCCACCGAGTGACGCGGTGGCCTCCAGAGCCAATCAGGCATGGGGAAGGGAAGCCGAGAAGGAAGCGGATCCGCGGCCGCGCCGCTAAACAGCAACCAACTCTCCGCTTCGTCTCCCTCCGCCGCTATCGGAGCCTAAGCGGGAGCGGCTGGCACGGCGTCACTGGGTGGGCTGGGGCGGAAGTGGAGGCGGAGGGAGACGGTGGCGTCGTCCGCGGGGCCCTGGGCTCTCACGGCGAGGCTCTGGTGGGCGCGAGGCAGGGGGAGGGGGAGGAGGAGGAGGAGCCGGAGCCCGCGGCCCGGGCGGCGGCAGCGGCTCTCGAGTTCTCCGTAGGGCCCCGCCTCGGAGCGGGCGGCGGCGGAGGAGGAGACTGAGGAGCAGGATGGCGGCCTCGGCCCTGTACGCTTGCACCAAGTGTACCCAGCGCTATCCCTTCGAGGAGCTCTCCCAGGGCCAGCAGCTCTGCAAGGTCCGTGGGCTCCGGGAGGCGGGCGGGATGGGTATCCTCCGCTGTAGTCTGATGGGGGCCGGGTGACCGCTGCGCTGCAGCCCCTCTCTCTTCGCCGGCGCCTCAGGGGTTTGGGAGTCTGGAGCCCTCGCCTCCCCACTGGGGAACCCCTTTTTCCGGGGGCTTGAGCATCAGTTGGGAACGGTCCCTGAGAGGGAGGCAGAATCGTGTCCTCTTCCAGGCGGCCCAGGACGGTGCCGGGCCCCGTCAGCGTCCGGGGGTCTCGGGTGGGGTTGAGTGAGGCAGCCACCTGTCTATGCCGCAGAGACCCTGGGGTGGAGATGTTTTCATCTCGGTTTTCTGCCTGGTCTGTCCTCTTCTTCCACCAGGAGGCAGGGGACGGTTTTTGCACTTTCTTGCTAGGAACCCGAAGCCGCAAACCTGATGGCATCCTTCTTCCCTGTCCAGGAAAGCGAAGCGACTGGTTTGGGAACAGAATGCTCTATGATTTGGAGCTCCTCCCATCCCATTAAAGCCAGGATGCTGTCTGTGAGCAACGGTGCAAAATAATAAGTAGTTTCACATTTAACCAATTCTTGGAATCGGCCCTGACAGCTTTCTTAATTTGTCTGTAATATATCCCCACATCTACCAAAGACAAAGACACCTATGCCTTCCCTAAGGAATTATACTGTGATTGGCCACTTATATGATAAAACAACCAGTTCTTTACGTTGGGGCCACGTTTTATCAATGTTTTAGACATTTCACTAGGTTGGGTAAACAATTTTCTACTAGAAAAGTGAGGTTTGGGACTTTGAGATAGATACTGATTGATGTATTGTCTTATTACAGGAATGTCGGATTGCACATCCTATTGTAAAATGTACTTACTGCAGATCAGAATTTCAACAAGAGAGGTTTGTATATTAAACAGTTTTTGACTGTTAAAGAGAAGTGTTGTCTGTATAGAATACCTGGGGGTTGTAATGCCATATATTTATGAAAGTATTTTTTTAAAATTGTTTAGCCCCAGAAATTTTAAGTTGTAAACCTTTTATACATGGTGGGAGAATGTTGCCAAAAAACTGGTGGCTGTTAATTTACAGTTAGATATTGTATGAGAGAAAAAATAAGTTACTACATGGAAAATGTATAGCCTTGCTAATGAAAATGCAAATGTAAACAGTTACTATTAAACTAAAAAAAATATATGGTAAAACAATTACGGACCTGAGGAAAGGTCTGTAGTGTTACCAATGGTCTTCGAAGGGTGAAATCTAGTAATTTATTACATGGAAGAGTAGTACATAAGTTTTTTAACAGTGAGTTCCACTCTGACAGTACATACAGAAAGTAGCCTCAGAGAAGAACAAATAACTTCTTCATAAGTAGGTGTGAGCATTATAGTGTTAGACAGTAGTCAACTGGAAGGCTAGGTGTGCATTAGTATTGTAGTGCTGTGCATTAATGGTGGCAAGTGTAAAGATTTTGAAGCTACGTATGAAACATTGAGATATTTTCTTTACAAAAAGAAATACACAATAAAAATGTATTAAAACATTTGTCTTAATCTGGGTGAAACAACCCTGAAAAGATTCTTGTATTTTTGAAAAAATTCGTGGTCCATATTAGAGTTAAGTTTTAAGCCCTACCAACCTTTGACTCACTCATTTTATTTTGACATTGTGCTAATTACCTTAGAAAGCTAAGTAAACATGATCATTTATATACAATTTCTTTTTCAGCAAAACTAACACAATTTGTAAGAAGTGTGCTCAAAATGTGAAGCAGTTTGGGACGGTAAGTATGTCTTAGGTTTTCATTTCATGTCATTGTTACTAGTCAGTTAATATTTTTCACGAAGCTGGACCTTTTAGAAACTATGTATTGTTATGCTCTTAAATATTTTACCATATGATATTTTATGAAAGAAATTTTCTGTACACATTTTGATGGAAAGGTGACAATATTTAAAAATAGTTAAATTATATGCATGTTTTACATATATTCAATATCAGTGTGAAATTTGTGGAGCTGTTAAAGATTCAAATAGAGCAAATTCTTATCCATAATATTTGTGTGATCAGACTTTAGCCCACTTCAGAACAACCTCCTCAGAACTATTTTTATAAAACAGCACAATTAAGATATTTATTCACAGAAGTTATGACACAATCCTAGTACAAATTGTCTTAGATGTATTCTACAATCATTATAGGTATGTTATACCAATATTATTTATTATTGGTCAGAAATGCTAACGTTAATGTTCTAAACTGTCCTGAATCATGTTTTGAGTATCAAAGAAAATCAAGGTATGTTTTTATGGTTTATGTTGAATATGCTGGTCCCCATTTTTTTTTAAGTTGAAAACTTGCCTATAGTATATATTCCTTGTATTACTTATGCCTATATATGATGAAAAGTTAATATTTTTTGAGTAAATGATACAGTCACTAAGCTAACTAGGATGTTAAATTAGTAGAAGGACATTTCCTCAGATTCTTTGTTCATGAGATTTCTATACATGTATATCTTTATTTTCATTCTTTGAAACTGTTTTTATGTGTAGGTTTTGTATTATCTAACAGACTGTGCAAATCAGAAATCTATTTCTTAAAATCTTAGAGTAATAGTTTTATGACTAGAAGTAAATATTAGTTGAATGCATGGAAATACAGTATAAAAGTCATTTCATATGACAGGATAAGAGAACAAATTTCTTACCTGTGGGTTTTCTTAATTCCAGAAATATGTCTATAATGCTGGGTATATGCTGTGCAACAAATATTTAATGTTTTTAAAAGTCTCATATAAAATGTATATGTTTTTCAGCCCAAGCCTTGTCAGTACTGTAACATAATTGCAGCATTTATTGGTACCAAGTGTCAGCGTTGTACAAATTCAGAAAAAAAATATGGACCACCTCAGACCTGTGAACAGTGCAAACAACAATGTGCTTTTGATCGGAAGGAGGAAGGAAGAAGAAAGGTATGCTTTATTATGTTATGACATTTTCTAGAAATTAAATAAAATGCCAAACAAGGTGGAAATTATAATTAATACACTACTGAGACATGATCTCTTTGGGTCCGTGAAAGCAAGTAGTTAGATGAACATGCAGGAATAGTGAGTGTCCTCCTTGTGTGATTCATATACTACAAAAAACACTCTGTGGTAGCTACTCTGTACTATTTGGCTGTCCCACATTTGGTTCAGGAGATTTAACTAATTACTGTTAAATAACTTCTTTTACTTTACCGCCTTGCTGGTTACTTGACATTGCTGGTGTGAAAAAAATACCTGATGGCACATTGGCACCTAAAATTCAGGTACTCTTGTGCCTTTTGATACGGGCTCATATTTGAAACTACTGTTTGTTTTTGCTTACCTACAGTGACTTACTATAATAAGTATATGTGTTCATGTGATATTCCTCTGCCAGTCAGCATTCACACAGGCCTTCTGTTGCCTATCAATTTTAGCTGATTTGGAGAAGTCCGCTTTGAGGGGCTTCCTCAGGTCTCCCTACAGCAATGTATATTCCCCGTTATAAGACCTGTCCCTCCAGCACGTCTGGTACATACATACCTTGGAGTACTCTGGATGGAATAGATGTGAACAAACAGATAAAAATTTGATTTTATTTTTAAAGGTTTAGTCAGTACTTTTGGAAACACTCTCTCTCTTCTCTGAGACAGGTACAGTTGATTCTCATTATTTGCAGTAGTTCTTTAAACTTCCCATAAAACAGTGAATACAGTAGTACCCTCCCTTATTCATGAGGAATACCTTCTAAAACCACCTGGATGAAACAGATGCCTGAAACTGGGGATAATAACGAACTCTACTGTGTTTTCTCCTATACATACATGCTTAGGATAAAGTCTAGTTTTTAAATTAGGTATAACAAGAGATAAAAATAATAGCAAAATAGAATAATTATAATAACATATTCTAGTTACAGTTATGTGAATGTGGTATTTCTCCCTCAGAATATCATATCATATGTAACATTTTTAGACTAAGGTTGACCATCGGTAACTAAAACTATTGGTCAGGGGGACTACTGTACTGAAACATTGCCCAAGAGAAATATAGGAATAAGTTCACATCTCCAGTAATAACATGTTGGTCAGTTGATCAATATATGAACTTTTTTGTTTGTGTTACTGTTTGAAGACAACTTATTTAATATACACTGCCAATAAATGTAATTGAACTCATGGCCAGCAGCACTAAGAGTGCCTGAACATAGCTTATGTAACACACATATTTTCTCTGTAAGGCACATCACAGCCTTCTTAACTTTCCTTTTTTATTTTTAATGTTTTTTTTTTAAGTTCAGTGGTACATGTGCACGTTTGTTATATAGGTAAACTTGTGTCATGGAGGTTTGTTGTACAGATTATTTCATCACCCGGGTATTAAGCCTAATACCCATTAGTTATTTTTCCTGATTCTTTCCCTCTTCTGCCCTCTACCCACTGATAGACTCTAGTGTTTGTTGTTTCCCTCAATGTGTTCATGTGTTCTCATCGTTTAGCTCCTGCTTATAAGTAAGAACATGCAGTATTTGGTTTTCTGTTCTTTTGTCAGTTTGCTAAGAATAGTGGCCTCCAGCTCCATCCATATTCCTGGAAAGGACATGATCTTGTTCTTTTCTATAGCTGCATAGTATTCTATGGTGTATATGTACCACATTTTCTATATCTGGTCTACCATTGATTGGCATGTGGGTTGATTCCATGTCTTTGCTATTGCACATTATAACCTTCTTGAGCCTAGAAACACTGTATAGCACTTTGGCAGTACTCTTTGGGACTATAAAAACTTGAAAAACATGTCACTAAATTGACTGTGAAAAGGATACCTGTTTGAGAGGTAAAACAAGGCAGAGCATCACCTTGTTACATCTCAGCTGGGAACGTGCAGTTGGGTGGCAGAGATTTTTCACCACTGTGTATGTATGCAGTGGCCGCAAAAAATGCTACAAATACTGACTTTTGGCATCACAGATAAATTTTGCTGAGTAGGCAAATACACAGATAGGAAATGAAGAACAATGAGAGTCAACTGTGTATATCATTTAGGCTTTTCTGTTTTTTTGTAAATTTACAATACTTACTGTAGTGGGAAATACTTTATCAGTAATTGCGCAGTGATTTAAGAATTCAGGCTGTATTTCTTGGAAGTATATCAGTCAGTTTATACTTAATCTCCTGGAATAAGAAAAAAGGTAACATGTTTTTTTTCTTCAAATTAAAAATGCCTCAAAACTAAAGGAAATCTGTATGTCTTCCTCATTAATTTTATAATTTTCCAACCAAGTATTTTCCCAAGTTTCAGAAAAGTCCAGTTTTACTTCTGTTTTGCAAAACAACTTGTGAATATGTGCATACATGCATTTGTGCATGTTACGTGTGGAATATAGGTGAGTCGTTTATCTTGCCTGGTTTCATTCACAGCCAGTTTATATGGGTACGTTTAATTTAATACACTTATTTTCTTAAAAGGTTGACGGAAAGTTATTATGCTGGCTCTGTACTTTATCATACAAAAGAGTTTTACAGAAGACAAAAGAACAAAGGAAGAGCCTGGGATCATCACATTCAAATTCATCTTCTTCATCTCTTACTGAGAAAGACCAACATCATCCAAAACATCATCACCACCATCATCACCATCACCATCGTCACAGCAGTAGTCATCACAAGTAAGTACTTTGAAGTCATATTTTCTAAAATTCTTCCTGGCATTTTAATGCCATTTATTGGTGTTTACTTTGTGCAAATATTTACTATGTGCTAGTCTAGATTCTGTTGTACACAGTAGGCTTCTTGTGTGTCTAAGGTCATGTCTCCATTTCATTCAGTGTATAATATTGCACACATGGAATATGTTTAGCTATTTACCGTAATACAGGTAAGACACTTAGGAAATTATAAAATTATAATCATAGAAAGTCAAAATAAAAGTACATCAGTTAACACTTAAATAACTTATCAAAATCCTCAGTTTTCCCTCAGTATGCTGGAGGGATTTGATGGGGAACCCTCTCATAGACCAAAATTTGCATATACTCCAGTTGGCCTTGTGGAACCTGCCTGTAGGAAAAGTTGGCCTTCTATACATGCAGGTTTCACATCCTCCAAATATTGTACTTTTGATCTGTATTTGCTTGGAAAAAAAAAAAGTTCTTGTATAGGTGATCCCATGCAGTTCAAAACTGGGTTGTTCAAGGGTCAACTGTACTTGATTTTTAAAGTGACCTGTTGGGGAGGAGTTATGTTGTAGTAGTAGTAGTACCTTAACCCTTGATGTGTGTAGTATAAAGTCTTTTTAAAATGCAGTTTTAGGCTTCATGGAACAAACAAGAACATTAAAAATCAAATTAAACTCATGTAAACACAAATTAAAATGGAAAAAGCAGGAACATATTGCATGCCCATTTTCAGAAGAATTTATTGTTTGTTTATGAGTCTTTTAAGTTTCAGATAATTTAAAACTGAATTTACAAGAAACTGATGCCCACCACATTTTGGAACAAATGCAGTATTTTTGGAATGTAATATAGCTCTACTAATTAGTAAGATTTGTTCTAAACCGTATTCCATCACCTTTTAGATGATGAGGTTACGTTGAGGTTAGTGGTGGTTAATTCTACCGTTGGGTAGACTACAATGCAATACCTTGTCTTCTGGTTGTTTTGAAGAAATCTTGTGATCTTTATATCAGTATCTTAAGGAGCAAAGGAATATAAGATTACCTTGGTTTTGCTTCTTGCTTTAAGAAACAATGTGACAACTATATACTGTAATAGGAATGTCAGACATACTCCTAAGACTGCCAAAATGTCTCCTTTCTCTATTCTTTACAGATAAATTTGTCTTAGCATGATGTAAAAGGACACAATCAGATTATTTTTGTGAAGATCGAAGTATGTGACAGCAACCAAATTTTTGAAAAAATGACAGGTTTCAAAAATAAAGGGAAAGAAGACAGTATTGAAATTGAAAGTCTTCAATTTTTTTACTTTTGGTTACATAAGAAATACAAACACTATTTTCTTTTTTTGTTGTTTTTTTGTTTTCTTTTTTTGGGAGATGGAGTCTCGCTCTGTTGCCAGTTTGGAGTGCAATGGCACGATCTTGGCTCACTGCAACCTCTGCCTCCTGGGTTCAAGCGATTCTTTTGCCTCAGCCTCCTGAGTAGTTGGGACTACAGGCACGTGCCACCATGCCTGGCTAGTTTTTTGTATTTTAGTAGAGACGAGGTTTCACCATGTTAGCCAGGATGGTCTCAGTCTGACTTCGTGATCCACCCGCTTCTCACAGTGCTGGGATTTATAGGTGTGAGCCACTGTACCCGGCCACAAACACTATTTTCTATTTGATGGCTATTGACCATTTGATAACAGTTAATTTGTAGGGTCCTATCTTAAGTTCGATAGATTAGACTGAAAATGAGGAGCATACATATTGTGATAGATGGTGATTGGCTAGAGTAGGGGATGTGGTTGTGTGGGTGGCACTAAGGTGGATCTGAATCTAGGAATGGACAACCCTCAGAAAACTAAGATGGGAATTCCAGATGTTTCTATCAGTCATATTAATGTGATTATTTGAGATACGGCTAGTGCTGTTAATTCATGTATGGCTTGTTACGCTCGCTTATAATGAAATTTGTAAAAAAAAAGACAAGACAAGACAACCGCATCCCTCAATAGGATTTCCATTCACAAATAAGAAGAACTCAGGTTGATGGAGTTATTGCTGTTTTTCCCCAACTTGGTATTGGTTTACAGCTGAGTCTTAAGATCTGTTTTTTTCTTTTGCTTCAAAAACTTCTACAGCTGAACCAATAGTAAATTTTAGACACATGTATGCATATATCTGTTTTGTATATGCCAGCACTATACTAAGTGCTTTTATGTATATGACTCATTTAATGCTCATATCAGTATAAGGTATGTATTACATCCATTTTACATATGAGAGAACCAAGGCTTCGGGATGTTAAGTAATTTGCATGAGGTCACAGCTTAGGTCTTCCAATATCTTCTAAATTGTATAAATACATGGCATCTGGTTCATAGAAGATAATCTATATGTGGAGTGAATAAACTAGGGGTTAGTGAAGGATTGACTGATGTGCCAAGTATAGGAGGGAAAAAAATGTAGGATTCATAGAGAATTACAAAGTGATTATTAGTATTATGCCAGAATAGAAAACTATTACAGTATTAAATTATGAGTAAAAGTAAAATCATTTGTTACTATGAAATTTCCCAGTAGCTTCAGCATAACATCTCCAGAATACTAAAGAGAGATCTAGGGACTTTGAGGAGGATTTTTGAGAAAATTGGGAAAGAATCAAATAAATCAACGTATTTCCCCATTTAAATAGACATACTATTATGAGCACCTTGAGTTACTCCAAAGGAAAAATCTCCACTTTAAATTACTAGGAAAGCCTTAGCTTTAAAGATAAAAATTTTCCATCTGAATTAGTAAGGGCAGCCAAAGTACAATAATAACTAGACTTTATAATTTTAGAATCTTCTTGTGGTAGTTTTTGTGCTTGTATACTCCACCCTTTGTATGATATTAAATTGAACTGTGGATATGCTGATTAAAAAGATTCTTAAAGAACTTAAGATGACCAGTAATCGTTTGATTAGAATTTGTCTCATCAGAATGTGGTTTATTCAATACTAGTTTAGTCTGAAAACTTAAATATACCTTTCTCTGAACAAAAGATTATAAACATATAATTTGTATCCATTGAGAAAGAATGTTAAATTTAGGTGTATTAAATGAATGTCGTTATTAGATGTCATTTATATATTTTTCAGAATCAGCAATCTAAGTCCAGAACAAGAGCAGGGACTGTGGAAACAGAGGTAAATACATTGCTGTATTTTCTGAAGTATTTTGAAATGTATTTTTATAAGTGTATGTTACTCCTTTAACTTTGTTACTTAAGCCTTACAAAAATCAATATTTTCAGTAATATTTTAGGGGAAGATGAATAACTTATCATTTGGTTCCTCTGTCCTTTTTACTCTTAACTATTCTTATTAATTTTTTATTTCAGCCATAAATCCTCTGCAGCAATTCAGAATGAAACTCCAAAGAAAAAGCCCAAGTTGGAATCTAAGCCATCTAATGGAGATAGGTAAAAATGAATTCTTTTAGTGTTGTGAAAATTCAGCTCAGTTGCATAGTTATGTTTGATTGCCAGTTATTACTAGATAAAAAACTAGAAACATGTATTTTCTACATTGACTTGAGTCACCTAGAAGAGTAAACATAAACCAGTTTAAAATTTTTAACTTAATTTTGGCAATAAGAAAGTGGCACTGAACTATGTTGTTCTATTTGGGAAGTAAATTTGGGTTTTGAAAAAGAAAACAAATCTGAATGGAGAACATTATTTTTATCTTTATTCTTCAATGAAACACAAATCTAATTGTGATATTTTAAATTGACCTGCTTAGAAAATGTTTCTAGATTAAAAATATGAGCGTGACTTTGTTTTAGTTCATTAGCCAAAAGTTTGCTGATGTTACTGTACAAATTGGCTGCCTATTGCTTTACACTAGAAGTATTGACCCCCTAAAAGCTAATACTGAATTATATTTCTGCAGGTGTATGTAATGTGTGCCATTAGTAAGGTAATTTGCCAGTTGCATCCATTTCTGTCAGGTACATATTTTTTTGCATTAGCCTTAAGGATGTTTGTGGAATTGTCTAATTTATGCAATTTGAACACCTGCTAATTTTCCTTCTACTTCATTTAACTGTGTTTTACTTTTTTCTTTTTAGTAGCTCTATAAATCAGTCAGCAGATAGTGGGGGAACAGACAATTTTGTCCTTATAAGTCAACTGAAAGAAGAAGTGATGTCACTTAAGCGTCTCTTACAGCAGAGAGACCAGACTATTTTAGAAAAAGATAAAAAGGTAAGAATATCGTTCATTGAAGCCTGATAAGAATTATGTCTTGACTGTAACTTAATAATCACAAATTTTAGTAGTCTTCTTTTAATAATTTGGTAATGTTTGTTATGCATGATTTTTATAAGACAAATTACAGAAGCCCTCCCGCCACCCCCCAAGCCATCTCATGAAGATAGGTAAAAAATTGTCTTTCAGAATTTTAGTTCTAAGAATTCACTGAGAGCTTAATTAGGATATAGTTTCTAAACTTTAATTTTCAGTAAACATGTAATTTAAAAATAGGTCTACTAATACTTTAAAAATGAGATATAAATGGAATATTTTGTAAACTTTGGTGATTTAAGAAAGTAGTTTGAACATAGTATTTGATATTCCAATCTTGTATTTATATGAATTCAGATCAAATAACTGCTGAAAAGTAACAGTATGGGAATTTCCTGTGGTAATCAGTAATTTGCAGTAGATGTCTAAAAGGTCATTGTGTAGGAAGTAAATGTATTTATTGGGACTTTATCAGTTAAATCAAGAGGAATATCAAATGTGTTATCCATTTAGCAAAAACAGGAATATTAACAGAATTATGGACAGATTTAAGGTCTGCTATGAAATCAGGATGGCATAATAGTGGTCAGTCGTGGAACAGTAAACAGTTTTGAAGTTATTTAGCCATACTTAAATTCAAATCCCAGTTCTAAGATTTTCTCTGTAACCAGGAACAGAATGTGGACATTTTTGGGCCTCAGTTTTCTCTTTTAAATGAGAGCATAATACTATTTCAAGTGATGGCTATGATGATTAAAGAAAATGCAATTATTTATTATGGCTCTTGGCATGTGAAAGCACATAAGGGTTATTACTGATGTTTGATCATCTTTGTACTTGTTTATGGTCCCAGACAATGTAGTTTGACCTGGATCAAATTTATTATGCATTAGAACACTAAAATCATTTCTTTTTAAAAGAATAAGACCTTATTATGGATACATATATGAATCATATCCATCTCTGAGTACCTATAGCAGCAGACTTGAATCTGAGCTAGCTTTTACTTCTGGCATTCAATAACATTTGTTACATCTTCCCACACCTTGATGGTTAGTAGACTTAATTTTTAATACATTTGTACCTTGCTTTAAGCAAATTCAATATATAAAAAATAGGAGTGACATACAAGATAAAAGTAGGATGGTTATGGGTGTCTTTGTCTTATGGTTCTTTTTAATTGACAGCATTTTTTAAATTAATGAGCTTTTATGGAAATTTGTTCTATGACAAAGTTGTAGAGACAAGCCAGGTATGTCTGCATTAACCTTGAGTAAAGTTAAATAAAATGCCAAGTTTACTGCAAAATTGCAATGATTTCTAAACCAAGTAGTAATCAGTTACAGAATATTAACTGTTAGATTTTTCTTTCCTCTCTAGCGTAAGAGGTATTATACTAGATTTTTCTTTCCTCTGTAGCATAAAAGGTATTATCTTTGCATTGTGCAGTTCAAGTTTTCTGCTTTTGTTAGTATTCCTCTTTTAAAAAACCAAAATACTAATGGGGAATGAAATTATCGTTGTTGTATAAGAAAAATTCTAATGCTAAACCTAAAATAGCTACACATTTGCAGCTTTTTCTTAGAAATCTAAGACAACCAAGTTATTTTCCTGAATTGATTTTACAAAGTTATTCAGTGACTTCTAGAGCCAGACACTGAACTAGTTCATGAGGATACAAAGATGAATAATTAAGACATAATTCTTATCTTCCAGAAGTTCATAGTTGGGGGCAACTCACAGTATAGTGAATAGAATAATTGTCTTAGCTGATCTGGTGTGAATTGGCATTTCAGAACAGAAAATCTTTTGTGAATATAGAAAGTTGAGAGAGAGAGGACTTAGTTATACTTTGAATTTGACAAAAGCAAGGGCTTTTTGTGTGTGTGTGGAAAAATAAGTATATAAGACTCCATGATTTTCTGTTTTTGCTATTGTGCATCTTTCAGTTTACTAGCTACTGGGTAGTTACAAAAGAATGTGTAAACCTTTAAAGCTGACATAATGAAAAACGTTAAAAAATAACTTGAAGCTGCTTCTGCATGGTTCTAATAGTGAAATTACATAATAACTTATTCTTTGGTTTGAAGTCATGAGATGTTATGCTTTCATGTATGTCATTTATGTTTGTGAAAAAATTATGTAGCCTTCTTTCTCAGAGCACTGATTTTTTTCTTACATTAGCCCAAATTTTATAGTACCCCTCTTTCCTTTCTCATTCTATGTAGTTGTATTTCTGTGCGTTGTTTTCTGTTTTTACCTCAAGTGTTAGGTGGTTGTGTACATAATCCTGGACTAAATTTAAAAATTAAAACGGTGTAGCTTTTGGCTGAAAAGACCATCCCTTTTTATATTGCCTAGTGTGAAATTTCTTTCTTTAAGCATTGAAAGATTATTTTACCCTTAAACTAGTTATTAAAACTAGTTTGTTTATACTGTTATGTTATTGAAATACCTTTTTGAATGAGACATTTTCCAAGTTATTAGCCGCTAAGATTTTTTTTGTTGACATACCAGTTGCTAAACTATTCCCAGTCAAGCTACGTTTAGAAAAAAAAGAAAACTCAAAAATTTTACTGATGGTCAGGTATTAGCATTAAAATCACACTATTGTAAATCAGATAGAATTCATCATTTCACAAAACAAATTTTAGATAGGTTGTACAATTCAGGAAACTAAAAAGAACAGCTTCCACTTTTATAATGAATTGTGAGTTTATTGTGAAAGTTACATAAAATGGTATGTGTTTGTGTGTGTGTGCAAATACATACATATGTATCTTTTTTCTTTAATCTCTCAGTTAACTGAACTAAAGGCAGACTTTCAGTACCAAGAGTCAAATTTGAGAACAAAAATGAACAGTATGGAAAAAGCTCACAAAGAAACTGTGGAACAACTTCAGGTAACTACCATCATTTACATAAAATGTTAGGCAAGGAGGGCTGAATTTGAGTAACAGCATTCATTGACTTAGATTGTTATTGGTAGCCCTGGTTTTGCATAGTTGGTGCTTTTCACTTTTGATTTTGACTTTATATTCATTTTTAATCTTGATCCCATTAGTTGTTGTTTGAAATTACTTGAAAGGTGATTTAATACATTAGTCCTGAAAACTTTTGCCTAAACTTCAATTGGGGTTTTTAGAGGAGGATATTATTAGTGTATTTTTAATTTATTATTGGGCTTAGAGCAAAAAATTAAAAATCAGACTCATGAAACTAAGGTGAAAAGCAGGTCTTCAGTAGCAGTCATTCTTCGTATTAATATTTCCTTCCAGATAATGGGAAGGGAGGTGGATGTATAAAACCAGTTCTTAGGACAATGTATACAAAGCAAGAGTTTACTTAACCTACATACAGTGGTTTGCCAAGTGCCAAACAGGGTTCTACTGAATGCTAACAGGTAGTGATCCACCTGAACCTCAGAGTACTACACAATAGCATTTTAAGTATACAGAACAACTGAATGGTGAAGTCAGGTGTCAACACAGTACCAATCTGATTGATGTATGTCATGCAGAGATGGTGAATATCCAAAATGAATACAGATTGCTACCATTTTAAGCTTGTTCTCAGCTAGGTTTTATAAATTTAGAAATCAGACCACACTAAGTTAATTACATGTTCTCTTTGATTTATATAGTCTCACATTTGTAAAATTAATCTTTAGTAATGTTTAAGGTTAAGAAGTTTTAAATCTTAAAAGAATAGAAGATGGATGCATATAGACTGCAGACTTAGGAGAGTACAGCTTCAGAAGGAAGGAGTTAATACTGCCCTGTTTCATTTTGTATTTTTCACATTGTAACATCAAGGGGTATTTGCTGTTACTTTCTTTTGATTTTGTATTGATATGTCTTTGCAAGTAGCTTAAATTAGTACAATTTAGGAACTTGCCGAAAATTCAAGGTACAGATTGGTCTTAATTGTGATCATACTATTACAAAGATGGTTGAAAAAGAACCTCAATTAGAACCTGGGACATAGTAGGCATTCAAATGATTTACTTGAATAAGTGGTGATTTATGGAAATCCCCATCTGCCCTCCATTCTGAAAGATTGCCCATATCGTATATCAGATTCTTACATATTAGTTAATGTTTTTTATCTACCAGCAAGTATTATTTTTAGTTTTATGTTATTTCTATTTTTCTTAATCAGTTATTAATGCTGAATGATTGTCTTGAACAGAATCTTTCACCTGATGGTCTTTGATTTAATGTGATGTAACCAAAGCTCTGAAGTAAATCCAGAATGAGATAACAGAATAACTGCAAGAGGTACTTAGATATGTTTTTAACTTAGTACTTCCCACTGTTCAAAAGAGCAATTTGTGTTTTGGTTTTTATTTTTTAAAATAGTTGCAAAGACATGGGGTCTTTTTTGACTTAGCCTGATTGATATCTTAAGCCTACCTCCTCTCAGTTGGTAACTCATGTTTCACGTAATATAAAAGTAACTACTATTTATATGAAAATATAGGACATTTTGACATGATTTTACATATGCTGTCTTGTTACAAAAACTGAGTTATGTGATATGCCCATTTTACAGAGGAAACTGATCACACAGTAAGCAGTGACATATCTTACAAGTTTCTATCTTCTTACTCCAGTTGAGCTACTTTTCCCTGTTATACACTGGCTCCCACCATTTCAGGTCACTCAGATTTTCTATTTCATCCTTCCTATCAGACGACTTAACCTGATTTTTTTTGTGTGTGTTATGGCTACAGGCAGTCTGTCATACTTGAGTGCCATCTTTTTACATTGCTTCCTTTAGCAACCAGTGGTACTAGTAGCATTCTATACTGAGGTGAGGAAATATAGTTAATTTTTTTCTTCTCTTTATGTAATAAGGAATTGAATCCTGTGACAAAAGATTGATCTTAGAGCTAGTAAATATTTTTAACTACCAAACTACAACAAAGCACTGAACATAACAAGAAAAAATTGTCCAAAATGTAACCCCAGAATACCCCAAATATTGAAAATACTGAGAATGTTAAGTAAAAACTCTATAATTCACTTAATTAGGTAAGTGGTTAAAAGGGAAAGGGATATAACATTTGAGTGCCTTCTATGTACCAGTAACTGTGTTTGGCTAAGTGTTTCATATATTTGATAAGTTCTTTAAACTCATTTTGAGTTTGGATGGTGGAATTACTGTGTTACAAATGAGAAAATATTCTCCAGGTTATGTAGCAGGTAAGTAAGCCAGGATTTAAAGCAGGATCTATGTAATTGTTAAACCTGATACTCTTTCCTTTAGACCAACATATCTAAACTTTTAAACTTATCTTTTATCTTAAGAGTCTGTAAAGAATATCACTGATTTTTAAATATTTTTGCTGGGAGCAAAAGGAATTAATTTTAGGATAAAAAATGTAAATGTACATATATTGAAATATTGCATTATAAAATTCATTTTTAAGATATTCAAATTAGAATAAGATAAATTTGGACTTGTACTTAACAATTGTGTTATTTATTTATCTTAAAAGATGTATGTAATTTATCAAGAAATAACTGTATTAGTGATACAAATATATTAAATGCAAACTGGAAATTAGCTTCTAAAGCATTAAAAGGAAAAACTGCTTTAAATACCTAATGTTCAAATTACTGCATTTTGTACTTAAAATATGAAAATTATGAATACTTTTTTTGTTTCCTTATCGATGATTGAGGAACTAATTTGGAGAGTCACATATTAACTATTTAGTATATCAGTATAAACATTTTTACACAAATGTAACTTACAGACCTGGTAAAGATGTTTTTGAGTCAAATTTGCATACATATGTTCCTCAAACTTTTTATTTTTAGCTAGTATGTTTATTATAGTTATAAATTAAATAACATGTAGCTAACAAGTAAAGAAAAAATTTAAACTACTATATTGACAGGGACTGGTTAGCTGAGTAATGAACCAATTGATGATAAATGTGCTTCTTTATTTCCCCCGTCTGCTAGGTATTCTCACTTAATTTTTCCTGTGAGTTTCTCAAGCTGTTTAGTTTTAAAGGAAAGTAGAAATCCTTTTCAATTCTTGATGGTTTTCTAAATTTGAAATAGATATTGAAGTTTTTCATTACCACCTTAGTTATTAATAATGACTGAATAGGAAAGTCCTATTAATCATGCATCTGAACATAAAAAATGATTTGATTTGCACACATAAGATAGTACTGAGAATGTTTGCATTTTAGAGGTCATGGGTGTTAATTAGCAAGAGTGATTGGAGAAGGGTGAGGGAATGGAAGTAGAAAGTTTGAAAAAGGTTATTTCATGAAACCTCTATAAAATGGCATACAGAGAAGTTATCTGGCCATAGAAAGCTAAAATTAGAGTAAAAGATGAAGTACTGGGGTTAAAAAGTCTGTCGGGATAATAAAAATTCCTCAAACCTGTGAAGGAAAATGATGTTGAAATGTAAGTCAGAGAGTCTCTTTTTAAAACATGTTAATTTTAGGATAGTGCTCAGGTTTCAAACTTATTTTCATCACTTTCCCCATTTTGACTCAGACTACAAAAATGCTTGATCATTAATGTATTTGTATAAATAGGAATCCTTACTATCTAAGTTTCCACATTTAAGAGACTGAATAAGGTGGCAAAGGCAGTCAAATGTGAAAATATTCACTGTACTTACATATTCCTCCTCACTAAACTAGTGATGGATGGACATTTAATAATGAAAGTCAAGTCAGATAATGAAATGAATTTTGAATCTTTGCAAAAATTTAAGCTTTCATGAAATAGGAAATGTTGATGTGGAACTGCTCAAGTCACACTAAAATCAGTGTCAGATGACTATATGGTAATTAAAGATAAAGAATGAGTGATCTGATTGGGTGCTTTAAAAAATTGACTATCATTGAGTGCCTTTGGCAAAGTGACACATTCTGAGTATTTTTTGCAAAAATGATCTCTTACACTTGTTATACAAGAGGGTAAACATAGAAAAAAGACCTCATACAGCTTGCCAGGAAATATTCCTCTCAAATCTTGATTCATTCTTTGATTTTGTTGGTTGTAAATAACAACTTATTTTTATAGTTCTCATGTTTTTAAGATAAAGGTCCAGACATTTTTCCCCTATTAAAATTTAGACCTTCTTTTAAGTGGATTCACTTCATCTCCTATTTTGTAACCAATTGTGTATCTCTGGACAACAGTTTTATTTATAATATCATTTACAAAGGAGGCTGATGAGACAATCTAAAATTTTTCTTCTGCATATTCATTCTTAAAGAGATGAACGTAAATGTATCAGCTCTTGGATTTAATGTAGTGCTTCGGTGAAATAATTATATAAATGAAAACCGTATTAAATAAGTAGTATTCTCCAGCATGACTTAATGGCATTTCAAACATTTTAAATCTTGAATGTTTTTGTCTCCCACAGGCCAAAAACAGAGAACTACTCAAACAGGTTGCAGCATTGTCAAAGGGTAAAAAATTTGACAAAAGTGGAAGCATATTAACATCTCCTTGAGAAAGTAATTTGTTTAGCATTTTTTCTTACAATGTAAATTTGAGGAAAAAAATTCTGTGAAGCCCTAAATTCTGTGTAGTAGAAAAATATTTTTGCACACCAAATGAATTGGTGTGTTTCCTATTCACTTTTGTAATTGATATACAGCATTTTTTAAGTTGTAAAACATTCAAATAAAACTTCAACTGGTTTGAAGTAACTTTTTAATTATTTGATATCCAGGAACTTTTTTGCCAGCAATAGTATTAAACAGTTGTAAAGGAGTGCATGAGTAGTGCTCTTTATAAAACGAAACATGCAATAATAGAGTAGGTATGGTTTAAGAAGTCAGAGCAGCAGGGTTTTTTGTTCTGTTTTTTGTTTTACACCATGCTAATTTCAGACAAACAGGTTTCGATTTAGAAATACAAAAACTTTTAAACTCGAAAAATGGTGAACACTGGTTTTTTGGGAATTGTGTTTTTACTTTGCATCAACATGAATTTAGGAGAAAATCATGGTGCTTTTATTAAATGAATTTCAAATATATGTAAATTTGTTTTTTAAAATTATATCATTAATGTTAGTAACCTAGCATTTTCATTATTAGTATAGGAATTAATGTTTATTGTACAGTATCTAAGGTAAAATGTGTTTCTGTTTTGTAAAAACGACTGTAGATTTTTACTTACAAGTGCCTTTTTGCCACCTAATGTTTTTATTTATAGGAATGCTGATGTTTTGTACATACAGTTTGTTTTAAAATCATGTTTAATAAATGTTTGTATATAAACGCATATGTACAGAAGCCTATTTCAAAAGGAAATCAAAATTGCTAGTAAAATGTTTGAGTTTGCATTAAGAACTAACTGATAATGCATATAGACTTTAGAAAATTTTGTGATTTGTTTCTGTGTGATAAGGGAAGCTATTGGTCTTTGAATTCATTTATGTCAAAATAGTTCCTCAAAGATTTAATTTTAAATTGCTTCTTAAAGAGTAATTTTATTTTTTATGTCATATGGCTTCATATTCATATTTTGTGAGTTACATGTTTTGCTTTATTATTTTTTATAAATTGTCTTTAAGGTTTAATGTTTCAAAAATGATCCATATATCTTCTTTCCCTGTGTGTGGTTATCTAAGTTAATATTTATGTACACCATACTTAATTTAAAGCAAATCTGAAAAAAATTAACCGTTTAATCCAATCTGTGATAATCTTTGAATAAATTGGAATCTACAGTGAGATTCAGGAACTATAAGTAAATTGTCTCAAAGTCTTTAAAATTATCTGTAAAAGGTTAAGGTAGGGTGGGATAGGTTATGTGAAGTTATTGACTAATTATATTCTGATCCAGTGGTTTTCAGCCTGAAATGGAATTTATCTCCTAGTTATTATCATTTCAGCATTTTAGTTTGATTTTAGTATTGTTGGATACACTGTGTAGAGTGAAAGAGTTGCTTCTCTTAGGAATTTATGGGCAAAGATAAATTTGATTCATGTAAACTGTTAACGTATATCAGTTTTAAAGGTTTTTATACGAACATTGATTATGAATATCATATCAAAGATTGGCTTTCTTAATACCATTGTAACGATTTTTTTTTAACATGACATGTTTCGGTAGAATATTCTTGTAGTTCATTATAAAGTGATACCAAATAATTCTTTGTCCACTTTGAAAGCGTAATATAGGGTAATTTTCAAGTGGTAGAAAAGATTCAGTCAGAATCTTGTAAACTAAACAGTTTATTTTTATGGGATCTTCATGTAATAATAATCTTAAATTTAGTACTCTCAACCATGATAGACAATGCCTTAACATGGATTTTAACATTTGTAGGATTTGCTAAATTCATAAAATAGTTATTACCTTTCTTTGAAATTTGTAATGTGTTATGTTTCTGTTTCATAGCCATTTGTAATCCACAGTGGTCATTATGGTTTTACTTTGTGATAGTTCTTATACCTTGTAGGAGAAACTACAAAAGAAAGTTGTCCTTGTCCTTCTCCTTAGCTAACATTAAAATTAAAAATAGTTTAATGTTAGCTAATATTAAAATTGAAGGCAATTGAGTTTTAATGTTAGCTAATATTAACAGTCTTATAATTTAGCTTTGTAAATTCCAAGGCTAAAAACCTTTTATGGGCTTCACAGCATTTAGTCCTAATTAAATACCCTCTCTTATTCCATGACCTTATAACTTAAATTTTTTGCAATTGTATAAACTAGTAAATCAGTCCCAGTCCTGGATCTGTACTGTTTTGACATAAGAAACTCATATTCTTTAAATGTGGACCTGTAAGAGATAATATGGTGTGGTGTATTGTGCTTTTAGCCTGTTTTCCACTATTAATTAGCATTAACCAGTGAGGGTCATTTTGGCTCAAGTTATTTATGTATTAATAGCCTGTGAATATTACAGTCCTTTTTAGATTATATTGGTCTAAATAAGCATTCTGCAGTGAACCCGTTAAGCTGTTCACATGTATAGACTATTGAAATACTGTACTTGTACACATCTGACTGTTGACATTTTGTACTTTTTTCTAGATCCAGTATTTCACAATAAAATCTTGTCAAAGGCCTTGTATTAGTTTCCAGTGGCTGATGTAACAAATTTCCACAAACTTAGTGTCTTAATACAACAAAAATTAATTATCTCATGGTTCTAGAGTCCAGAAGTCCAAAATCAGGTTCACTGGACTAAAGTAAAGGTGTTGGTAGGGTTTGTTCTTTCTGGAGGCTCTAGGGGAAAATCCGTTTTCCTTGCCTTTTCCAGCTTCTAGAGCTGCATTCCTTGCATTCTGTGAGTTCATTGACCCTTATCTTCAAAGCCCAAATTGTAGCATCTGAAGTCTGTCTCTGCTGCTGTCATCATAACTTCTCTCTCAGAGTATCTCTTTCTTGTTCCCTCTTATAAGGACCTTATGAGAAAAGTATTGGCTCCACCTGCATAAACAAGATAGTTTTTACATCTCAAATTCTTAACCTAGTCAAATCTGCAAAGTCCCTGTAGTCACATAAGGTAATGTATTCACAGCTTCCAAGGGTTAGGGCATGGACATCTTGGGGGACCATTATTGAACTTACCATAGCCTCATCTACATTTTGCCTCCTTTTCCCAGTATGAAGTCTTAAACAACAGATAACGTGAAACTAGGGGTTTAGGCCAAACATTAGAAACGATTTTCCTGTCTGTTGATTCAGACCAGTTCAGTGCAATGGTTATTTTCCTGGAAGAAAGAAATTTGCATTTAATTGAGTAAGTATTTCAAGCTATATGTAGTTAAATTTTTGAAAACTTTGGAACATGACTAGTACCATGCTAGGTTCTTTGATACTTTAAAACTTGAAGGTGTAATTCTTTCATTTATAGACTAGTTGGGCAGATAATATACTTGGGAAAAAAATCCAGAACCTAACTTTGGTTTTACAAAGTGTAGTAAAAGCTAATAGCGTTTAGCAAGGGCATTCCAAGACTTGTGGGAAAGGTGTAGTCACTTGTTTCCCAGACTTTAATATACATCAGCGTTATCTTGAGGACATGATAAACACATGTTGCCGGACTTTATCCCCAGTTTCTGATTCAGTAGGTCTGGGATGGAGCCTAAGAATTTTCTAAGTTCTCAGGTAATGCTGCTTCTGGCCCAGGGCTCACATTTTGAGAACTATCATTTTAATATTTTTCCTGTATTTCCCATGCAAACTATACCATTGGGTAGGCAAGTAGTAGATGGAGGGTAGTGTCTGTAAAACATTCTGTTCTAATGAAAAAGGAAGGATGGAATTGCAACATTGCTATTTTGCAACTTCTCATGGAGATAAGGATTGGTCAGCAGCTACTGACAAAACACAAATACATTCTTAAGTGCTTTCTGTTGGAGGAACACACTGCTACCTATGAAGTTTTGCCAAAAAGAATCAAACCTAAATCTGACAAAGCATCTACCAATTCACCTAAAATAGGATGGAAGATCATGTTGAATGACACCAAAAGGATGCAGTTGGCACAATTGTTCAGTAAGTTGCAAGCAGGAGAAACCTATAGCGTAAGAGTTACTTAGATATCAATCAGAATATGTGAACCTGATATGGATCTTAAATTAAAAGTTTTTACCATATATGAGAACTGGAAATTTAAACACTGGTTATGTAATGATTTTAAGGAATCACTGTTAACCTTTCAGATGTGATCATGGTATTGGAGCTATCTTTTTAGAGTCCTGGAGACACCTACTAAAATACTTACAATGAAATGGTGATTATTGGTATTTGCTTGAAAATAATATAGGGAGGGAGGTGGATGAGAATATAAATGAAACAGGGTTGGGTGTGAGCTTTAATTTTTGAAACTGGGTGATATGTATATGGTGGTTAATTATACTATATTTAACTTTTGTATAAGTTTTTTTATAATGATACCACCATCACCCCTGCCAAGTTACACTCAAACAATACATGCTCATTGAAAAGAAAAATGCACAGTACAAAAAACCAGAAATAAGGGGAAATAAAAGACCACTCACAGTTCTCCTGGGGACATATACTTGTTTCTGTTTTAGTTTTCTTGCAGCGTTGTGAGTAATGGCTATGATCATGCCACAGTATAATTCTGGTTCCTGTTTCCATCCTTCCTTTCTTTCTGCTTAACAAAAACAATTTCCACAGTAAAACAACAACGATTATTTGTTGTCATTTCAGAGCTGTACATGTGAGACATTTTAATCAATTAAAAAATAACACATAAAGGTAATATAAAGGCTAATTTTCTTTTCAACTTTCAACCATGTTCCTTGATGCAGTCAATTAAAATAGAATATTAGGGTTGATTAATGGCATCATAGTTTTCAGCCGTGGAAACTTTATTTTTAATAAAATCAGGAGTCCCAATATATGAAACAAAAGTTGAGACACTGGTTGAAGTTGACACAAGGTTTGGTATCCCTTTCATAGTAGGATCAAACGTGAGAGATGCTGGTGACTGTGTCCTTGATGATGTGACATAATTTAAATGTCACAGTTATTTGAATTATATATGAGTTTTTTTCTAATCGAATCTCAATGAGTGATATCTTCCTGTAGGACATTTTTATTTCAGGGAGGTGAATTTTTTGTTAAATTTCATTATCAGTTGAACACATGTTATGTGCTATGTACCAGTCACTATGCTAATTGCTACAGAGATGCAGAGAGAAATCTTATTCCCAGGAGCTCACAATCTAGAAGAGACAGCCAGGTAAATAAATTATTGTAGAAAGTATAATATAGTACAGATATTCAAAAATGTCTACATTAGGGAGGGACTTACTAAGATGAAACCATTTTGTGTAAAGAGAAAAAATGTGTGCAAAGGTTCGTGACTTCTAGAACATCACATTTGCCTGGTTTTGTGTTGTGTTGTGTTGTGTTGTTTTTTTTTTTACCCCCTACCTTTCTTGATGCTTTTCAGTTTCTTTCGTTGGTTCCTTCTCATATCCCTTACAAGGAATGGTTGGAGTTGCTCAGGGCTCTTTTTATTCTTTAATTTTAAACATATTTGCTTTCTAGGTAAACTCATTAATATTACCTGTAAGCCTAATGACTCCCAAACTTAACAGTCTAGACCCCTCCCCCTAATTTCCAGACTTTATATTTAGCGAAACTTGGTATCTCTTGCAAAGGCTCTCAGTTAACACGTTTAAAATTATGTGCTTCATATTTGCACTCTCCAGTCCAAATACTACCAAGCCAGCCACTTTGCTGTCTTCCCATCTCTGTTAGTGGCAATTCAATTTTAGTTTTTCAGGCCAAAATCCTTGATGTTATTACCATGGACTCTTTCTCTCACTTCATGCCTGTTCTTTGAAAATTTCTGCCAGCTCTAACTTCAGGATTTGACCTTTTTTGTTGTTGTTGTTACCTCCATTCCTAAATGGTATCCCTCTTGCCTGCAGTCTGTTCTCAATGAGTGATCCTATTAAAAGATGTCATATCATGTTATCCCTCTATTCCACTGGTTCTCAACTGAGGGTGATTTTGCTCCCCAGGGGACATCTGGCAATGTCTGGAGACATTTTTTATTACACTGGTGGGGTTGGGGAGGGGTTGCTACTAGAATCAAGTGAGTGGAGGCCGGTGATGCTGCTAAACACTCTACAATACACGAAACAGCCCTATGCAGTAAAGAATTCGTTAACTGAAAATGTCAGTAGACTCGGCTGGCAGATTCTGTGTGTGGTGAGAGACCATTCCTCATAAACAGGGCCTTCTTGTTGTGTCTTTATATGCTGGAAAGGGCAACACAGCTCCCTGGAGCCTCTTTTATAAGGGCATTAATCCCATTCATTGGAGCAGATTTCTCATGACATAATCATCTCCAAAAGGCCTCTCTTTCTAATACCATCACCTTGGTGATGAAAATAAAACATGAATTTGGGAGGGAACAGACCAAACCAACTCCTCTATCAAAACTCTAAAATTGTTTTACATCTCAGCTCATATAATAGCCTAAAATTCCTTTAAGGAAAGTCTTTATACCACACTGCAGCTATTGCCCTCCTCTTTTATTCTGTAAATATTAAGAGGAAATAAAACGTATGTAGATTTTACCCTTTTTGTTAAAATTCCTACCTATGTCCACTAGGGGGAGGGCTTCACTACTAAATAATACAGTATTTTCATTCGCCCATTACAGAAATCACTGTAAGAAGAGCAAGCATTCTCGTACTCTTTGTAACAAAATGTTTTCTGATACATGGTAACCCATTTTCAGATGCGATTGGTTTTTTACAATTCTAGTGTATATTTTTCAGTTCGATAAAAATTTTAAAATGTAATTTTGTATTTGGATGGATTGTTTTTGAATTTGCAAATACTGTTTTAAGGAATTGCTTTAAAGATTTCCATATTGGATTTTTTTGTGCATGTTTCTTTCCCTCTAAAGCCAGTCCTACCAATGCACCAAGTGCAACATTTATTTGGTCTCTCCATCTATCTGTGAGGAAGTTCCTGCACACAGTATACCTAGGGGCAACATAATAGGTTAGGAAATCGTCAATTCTACGTCAGAAGCCCACTATCTCCAACTAAGCCATTGTCTCCTAGAGAGACATAACATGGGCACTGCATTATTGAGCTTTTCGTTGTCAGTGCACCCCTGGAGGCCTGGAATTGTACAGTACACAACCTGTGCAGCCGTGAATGATATAGCCTGAGGCTTCGATTACCCACTGGGCTAGAAATGATATACCTTGAATCAAGCCACTACATGTATTAAATGCCTCCTAAATGATCATTCTTTGTAGATTTTGCTCATTTTTGCACATTCTATGTGACATTAATTTTTCTTCAAGAGGGTTATTAGGCTTCCCCTATTATTCATGGGACAGTGTCTAGTGAGACACCAAGGGTTCATAAGGGCTGGGCCATTCACCTTCTGTTGTGACCCCCTCTTTTAGCTTTATCAATGCAGCTAGAAAAATTGTACAGTTTAGAAGATACCTTAAAACTAATGAGTGAAACTAAAAACAATGATGGGGTGATACAGCAATGAGGAGGTAACCTGAGAAACCTGGAAAGAAGCTGAAAGGAAGTTGGGGCTCTGGGAAAAGTAGAGTTTATCCAACAACAAAACACCAAGCCAGCATCCAACTTTTGTTTAGATTAAAATGACCTTATACAAGTGTGACTTAGTCTGGGATTATGGCATTACCATTCTTTAGCTAGGTGCTTTTATAGTCAAACTAATGGTCAAAACTCATAACCAGTAAATATGTATACAGTATGTGTGCATGTGTGTGTGTGTGTGTGTATATATGTAAAATGAAATCTGCATTCTTTTCAAATTAAGTTCTTTTTATAATATACATTTTATTAATTCAAACTGAAGGTATAAAAATGGCTGCAGGAATTCAGAGACTTCTAGAAATCATTTCCAAGTGCCTTTCAAAAGGAGTGAAAGGTGTTTAATAGAGTGTTTTCCTTATATCACCCTCTGCTTTTCTTCAGCATAGCAGCTCTGAGCACGCAGAAACCGCAATGCAGGCCTCTGATGTCATCAGCTGCCTGCTCCTATGGTTACCGAGATGGACTCACAATTTCTGATCATCTCTGTCAATGAAGTGGCCTGTTTCCTAGACTGTAAGTATGTGAATAGTTGTGTAGAGTGGAGGGATAAAAGGACATTTGTCAGTATTTAATCTTTCCTTTGGGTAAAGAAGTAGGAGGATTTTGTAGTATGACTTATTTTAAAAACAAAATGCACATTTTCTATGTTACCTCAATAGCTAGTTTCTCCATATGCCTATCTCAAAGTACTAGAATAAGAAAACCTTTAGGAGCATTTGCAAAGGAGTGAAAAACAAACATTTTATTTGGAAATAGGGCTGTGAATTCAGCTTGGTCATACAGATCACTTATCACAGGATATGAGATGGAAATTTATGATTGAGACACCAAGGTACCAATAGATACCAAAGTGAGGTGGGCCACCCTCAGGCACTTGTGAAAAGGAGGTAGCTGAAACCTCAGGACACAATTCTTATTTCCTCACCAGAATTGAGGGACTAAAGAGGTCAGGAGTGGTATCTAGAAAAAGATTTTGAGAGAAGTGAGATGTAAGCCCTTCCTATCTGTCCATGAAGACAGGCTTGCGGTGTTTTCCCTATCAGAAGTGAAGATTTTCAATGAATTCACTTAAAGAACTTGGTAAGTTCCCTCCCTTTAGTGGAGGACAACATGGACTGGTATCCAACTGCCCCTGAAAAACTTAAAATCTGGCAGAGCTGGCCAGCTTTTCTGATGGTACCAACAAAGAAAATGCTATCACATTGAGATCATCATCCATCCTCAGAGATTGTTGAGTTAAGGATAAATGGGTATAGCTGGCTTGGAGTTATTCTAAATTTTGTTGAGATTCACTCAGGGTGGCTGGCAAAATATTATGGAAAATATCAGGGAAAGTTATAGATTATTCTCAAACATTTTGGAAGGCTGAAAGGTTTTATTGGGGCAGGCTGAAAGTAGCTGATCCATCACTAGGGAAGAGATAGGATGATAAAAGGCTTTCCCAGTGTAAGTCTATTTACCCCACATCCCTTTGTCTCTACTCTGTTTACTCATATAAACTTTGTGCTGGATGGTCCTCTCAGGTGGAGATGAAAGGGGGATTACTCACTAATAGTGTTTACTCTGGGCCCAGAATCTACAGTTTTTATAATTTGTAAAACCACTTTTTAAACCATGTTAATTATCCATAACCATGTTGACTTAGAAACTCTGTTATGAAATATTTTGCTGAACAAATGTGTGAATGTACAGGGGGTCTTGGTCAGTTGGCTGCAGTCATCCTCTGAAAACAGCTGATGACTATCCCTATCCCACTTGAATCACTGTAATGGGTCATTGAGTCAGGATCTGCAGGCCAGACCTCTGCAGGTGTTGATATCAACATCTCAAACTTTTGCTTAAGGTGACGGCTTTGGGTGGGTGGGATATGAGCCATGAGGTAGTTCCAGCAGAAAGTCTTTATTGAATAGTTGAGATAAAACCTGAGCTTTCAGGGAAGTGGTAAGCCATAGGAAAATGTCCATGCTATGGAAAGTACAATAAAAAGTTCCCAGTGACTTGGAGGGAGATCTCAAAAGAGCGCATGAAAGCACCAATTCAGCCACCTGTCCCATCACAAAAGAGGGAATCAGCCCCAAACATTTGCCAAATTCAGAGAGTGAAGCTGTAGTATAATAACATCATTTAAGTAAAAACTCCAAATTCTCTTACTGCTCCAGCTTCCCCCTGCTTTGGCACTAGCTGGGCCAGAAACTGACAAGCTGGAGGAAGAGTACAAATGCCAAGTGGGGGAAGATAATGACCAGGACCTCTCTGCACCTACTGCAAATGGCTGGCCTTCAGTAATCCTCAATTAGGAAAGAGAAAATATCTTAACTTCAAAGTTTTAATTCATATACAGATATGGTATGAATTACCAATCTCCCCAAATTACCTCACAAATCATGCCTTCCAATATTCCCACCATGTGTAGTTCCCTGCTGCATTGACCTAGGCTGGCCTTGTAAGTCTGCCTTTAACCAGTATAATGCAAAGGAAGTGACACTGTGTCAGTTCTGTGCCTAAACCTTGAAAGGATCTGGCAGCTTCCAATTTTGTACTCTTGGGAGACCTTCATATACAAAGCCTAGCTGTGCTGCTAGAAAGGCCACATGGAAAGACCACATGGAGGGGAAAATCTGAGGTTATATGGAGAGGGCAAGAAGACCAGCTGTCCTACCCAAGCTGAAGGTCAATTTTATTTCATCTGTATCCATACCTAACTTCCCACAGTTATCTCCGAGGAAATCCTAATCATCATATAATTTTAATGTATGTTTCTAAACAAAAATGTTTGTTCTGAAAACATAATGGTAATTTCGTTATCTCATATAATTTCTTAATATTATCAATTGTCAGGGTTCAAACTTCCTTAAGAGACCGTGTTTTAGTTTGTTAAATTAAGATCTATAGGAGATCCAGCAGACATTATGTCATTTAAATATCTTTTCATCTCTAATTTCTCCTTCCTTCCGTTTCCCTTTCACACCCTACATCTCAGGGATAAGAATCCTCGTTTTTTATTTTTATTTTTATTTTTATTTTTGACAGGGATTCCTGTGTGCCACCCAGGCTGGAGTGCAGTGGTGTAATCATGGCTCATTGGAACTGCAAACTCCTGGGCTCAAGTGATCCTCCTGCCTCAGCTCCTGAGTAGCTAGGACTATAGGAGCACACCACTATGCCTGGCTAATTTAAAAAAAAGTCTGTAGAGATGGGGTCTTGCTTTGTTGCTCAAGCTGGTCTCAAACTCCTGGCTTCAAGCAGTCCATTGTCTCTACCTCCCAAAGTGCTGAGATTACAGGTGTGAGCTACTACCAAGGACATGCACCTATCCAGTGGGGCTGGCATTTAGACAGAAGAAGATCAGCAGAACAAGTTACACAAGCACAATCACCTAAAAATGATGTTGAAGAGAAACGAGCACTTGAATGGGAAACAATAAAAACCACTCGAAGAACTACACACATACAGGGGAAAAGAGATTTTCTATACCTAAAAAGGAGGACTTTTCCACCAAACATTTAGTAAATAGAGTAGTCATTGCTGAAATTGGAATAGTGGCCTGGAAAAATAATAACAGGAAGTATATCCCAAATGCAAAGTAGATGTGATGAGAAAAGATTTTTTTTTTTTTTTTTTTTTTTGCTAGATAGATCAAGGAGTCCAGACAAGCAAAGTAATAATAATCTAAAAGAAAACATTAAAAATGAATGGAAGGAGTGGAGGCATTAATTATATCAGAAAACATCCTAGAACTGATGAAAGGCTTGTATGCATATTAGACGGAATCAATGTTTCTAATAGGATTTATTTTTTAAGAAAAAGATATATCCTGTATTCTAAGGCTTATGATAAAATTCTGATAAGCTTCTGACAGAAAAAAATAGGTTTCCTGTACAGGAAAAGGCATCAGATTTCTCATCTGTAACACCGGAAGTGACAGTGAACTAATATCCCACAAACTGCTTAGAGAAAAAGACCTGCCACCTCAGAATCCTATACCAGCCAAATATCATTCTCCTGACAAGATGAAAGAACTTGAATTTTTGATATGGGTATCAGCAGAGAATATATCACCCAAGTTGTCTATATGAAGAAAGTAATCTGGAAAGGACACCAAGCAAGCGAACTAGAAAAGAAAACTTCAATGTAGAGATGTAGTGGACAGCAAAAGTGATGAACAATGAAACTTGCAAGCTATATTTATTCTTAAATCTAAAGAATATCAGACTAGGATTTTTTAAAATCAGGAAGGTTAAATGTGGATTCTTCAAAAAGGAGGGACATAGCAAAGGATTTTAATGATCTCAGCCAAATCTGTTAGAGATAAGAGAGTGGACTAGATTTGTGGAAAAATAGAGGGCATATTTGTGTGGGCAAGGCAGCCCCCCACAAAACCGTATTTTAAGGGTTTAAACAAACTGGGATGAGGAGGAAATAGAAGACTAGAATCCTTGGGGTGGGAGAAATAGATGGTATTATTTTTTCAAATAAAATAAGAAAACATGAACATGATCATGAGGGCAGGAAAAGATGGGCAGTCATTAATGAAAAGGGGCTAGAATATTCAAAATGTCAGTGGAAAGCTGGACTGGAAGCAGTTTGATCTTCGAAACAGCAGCAAAAATCAGAAAGAGTAAAGAATATTGAAAAATAATAACAGGAAGGGAAAAGTGGCAGGTAATGTAAGTAATTGGAGAGAAACGGAAGACAAAAACAAAGACCAAAGATGGTGCTATAAGAATCTAGCAAGAGGCCAGGTACAGTGGCTCATGCCTGTAATCCCAGGACTTCGGGAAGCCGAGGCAGGTGGATCACCTGAGGTAAGGAGTTCGAGACCACCCTGGTTAACATATAGTGAAACCCCGTCTCTACTTAAAAAAAAAAAAAAAAAAAAAAAAAAAAATTAGCTGGGCATGGTGGTGGGAGCCTATAATCCCATTCTGGAGCAAGTAGGGAAGCTGAGGCAGGAGAATTGCTTGAACCCGGGAGGCAGAGTTTGCAGTGAGCTGAGATCACACCACTGCACTCCAGCCTGGGTGACAGAGTGAGATTGTCTCTCATTTAAAAAAAAAATTAGCAAGAATATAATCATATTTATACATATGTAAAAGTTAGATGGGTGTGCATTTTTAAAAAGTACTGCTTAAGACCTTTTTAGTTTTAGAAAAAACCTTCACCTTGTGTAAATAGAAATAATTCTACAATAATAATAACTTTAGCATGGATATACAAAGTAAAAGTATGATAACTTATACATCTCGAATTGGAGAAACAGTAATTTCAGGAAGGTCATTTCTTTTGATCACTAAATTTTAATTAAAAGTTGAATTGCCCACGAATATTTTAGAAGAGCAAAAGTGAGTGGTTCCGACTTGGCAGAGTGAATATAGTGGAGATATAAGTATTTGCAGAGGAGGACGCCAACAACGAGGCAACCATCTGACTTTGCACGTCCCAGGAACTTGAGGCAGGGGTGAGGATGGGCTGCACGAAGGAAGACTGATTGAAAATAGACTGTTTGAACTCCTCTGCCTTCCTCCACAAAACTAAGCATCTGGAGGTTTATTTGCCAAGGAAATTGAATCAAGACCCTCTGGGCTTAGTGATGACAGACACAGCCAAAGGCCAGAGTGAGTTACTTCATTAGAAATGAGGATTATTTTAAATTCTTCACGACAAATGATTAAGGTCTCTCAGTCCACTTTAGCTGGATGCTGAAATCAGAGTAACTTAGCATGGAAGCTGGGGTTTGGGGCTTTTAGTCCTCCAAGGAAATGGGCATGGCAAGAACGAGGTTCATTATGTATATATTTATTTGCAACAGATAATGAATTTATCTTGCTGTGTCTCCCAGGCTGGAGGGCAGTGGTGTGATCTCAGCTCTTTGCAACCTCTGCCTCCTGGGTTCAAGCAATTCTTGTGCCTCAGCCTCCCAAGAAGCTGGGATTACAGGCATGTGTCACCATGCCTAAGTTTTGTATTTTTAGTAGAGATGGGGTTTCACCATGCTGGTCAGCCTGGTCTGGAGCTCCTGGCCTCAAGTAATCTGCCTGCCTCAGCCTCCCAAAGTGCTGGGATTACAGGTACAAGCCACCATGTCCAGCCTAGGGTCATTACCAATGTTGTATAGCAAACCACCGCAAAATGTAGTGGAATAAAATATAAACCATTTTATTATGCTAAAGGTTTTTATTGATGAGGATTTCAGACAGTGCCCTATTTAAGTAAGGATGCTTTTTCTCTGTATCAACTAGGATCTCTATTGGGAAGACTCAAACATCTGGAATAACTCATGACTAGGGACTGGAATCATCGGGAAACATTTTTAACCACAGATACGTTGCCTGGTGATATACCATGAAGACTAAGCTTAGTTGGGACTGTCAACTGGATTGCCTACATATGGCCTCTTCATGTGGTCTGGGCTTGCTCACAGCGTAGTGGACTGTTCCCGCCAAAAAGATAGATGCTCCCTGATTACTCATGGCCCAGCCTTGTAAATCTATCTCTCACTTCTGTTGTACTTCTTTGGATAAAGCAGTCAAAATCAATTTAGATTCAAGTAGGATACAGCCAACACTTCTTAATGGGAGGAATGTCAAATAATTTGTAGCAAGGTGTTAAACCCACCACATGTAGTTATGAAAACAGTCAAATAGTCAGGACTCTGCAGAGAAATCAAGGCAGAAACCAAAAGAAAATCAGGCTGATCTCTGTTGATATGGGTTATGATAACAAAAATCATTCCTGGATCCAACTGCTGATGGCTGAGGCTGGTGCTACAATCTCTGGCATGTTACTTAGGAACTAAAAGGAAGAGTAGTTAGGGCCCTAGATGGGATGATCTGGAAAAGTAGAGATTGAGTTAACCTCTGGAGCCCTAGCAACTAAAAGCTCAGTGTGAACCTTGTTTCGATACTGCTTCAAGACGACCGGGGAAATTTGGACACTGATATTATTGAGGATTTACTTAATATTTGGGTTTGATGATAGTATTGTTGTTACACTAAAAAATGTTAATTTTATTTTGTTTTAAAACGGTCTTTATTTGTTAAGAAATACCCTAAACAATGTGTGGATAAAATGATGTCTTGGATTTGCTTCAGCATAATCCAGTGAGGGAAAGAGGAATAGATGGGGTTATAGATGAACAAGATTGAATATATTTTTGATATTATGAAAACCAATGAGAGGTACCGGAGAGTTCTTTATATAATTTTATCTTCTTTTGTGTATGTTTGAAAACTTTCACTTGGAAAATTTTTTGAAAGTTTACAAGCACACACACACACACACACACACATGGATAGGTATTAACCTCTAGAATTTGCCATATTTAAGAGTAATAAGGAACTTCCAATAAATTGTATTTGCATTTATTTAAGTAAATTGTTGTCTTTGTAGATAGCAACTGTGTAGCACTTCTTATTTCATGAAACTCTTTGACCTTCACAATAATTCCACAGGTAGGCAGATAAGTTTAAGCATAGAAGGATAAAATGACATGTTCAAGGTCACACAGCTAGAGCATGGAGGATGCACATCTCAAATTTGAGTCTTTTGCTTTAATAACTCATTGCTATTACATGATAAGTTACTATGCAGGAGCAGTTCTTAATATTTAGGGGCTGTGTGCACTTTGATGATCTGATCAAAGCTATGGAACATTTTCCTAGAAAAATGCATATATGCACATATCCAAAAATGTGAAGACAATTTCAGGGATGCTGAGGTTCATTTCCTCCAATACATCTGAAGCCTATTCACGAATCTGAGGTTAGGCATTACTGCTGTATTAAGAACATGCTCGTTAGTCAATTCTGTTTCTCCTTTGTTGGCTATCGTAACTCAGCCTTCTAACAGAGTTCTGGCTTGCTCCCTCAACCAATTAACTACATCAAATCTGCTCTCTTGCCTTCTTTCTTTGTCTCTGATAAATAATCTGAGCACTGAGCTGAGGGTATCCTCCTTTAGCTTTAAATCAGCAGTTCCTCACAGGCTTCAGAGATAGTCATTTCATTTTGAAAGTTTTATTCAATGCTCCTTGTATCTCTTACAACATTACTAGTTCAAAACGATCTCAATCCTGAGAAACTCAGGTATACTGTCCATAATCTATTACTGAAATGGTACCTGGTCTGGGAAGCTTTTGATTAATTCTCCATAGCATGGAACATTTATCTCTCTTCTGTGCTCAGATAGCTTTCTAAGCATGTCTCTATCAAATGAGTTCACACTATATTATAATGATCCAGTTATATCCTTTGCTCCTTCAAGAAGTCGTGAGCTCCTTGGTGACAAAATTCATCACTAGGGAATGGCTAGCGCAAGCATGTGAAACAAAGTAAGAGTGAAATAAACGTTTCTTGCATTAATAAATTATTTCAAACATTCAATTTAATGAAATACTTAAAATAGTAAAACAGAAAAACCTGTAAATACTTGCCACATTCAACTGCATCATCCTCGGAGGTCAGTTAGATTGGAATTGTTTTAAATGCTTCCTTCTATTGCTCTTCCAGATACTAGAAGGAGAGACATGTATTTTGGTTAAATGTTATTAAAGGTTCTCCAGTTTGATTAACTTTCTTCCTGAAGACTTATTTTAAAGCCTCATCTGATTAAAATGTTTAGTCTCAATGACTAGCCAAGAGGAGTGATTATTTCTTTACCTGAATTGCTTAGCTGTTTTCTTTTTGGTTAAACAACAAAGGCAGAACTGTTGTCTCTAGAAGGCATTTGCTGAAAAGAACAGGTGTTACCTTGATAAAAGCAATAAACCCTGAGTTGAGCTAGTCTTCCCATCACTGCTGGAGCCCATCTATATAGTCCCTGAATAGGGAGTTGGACGCTGAACAAATGAATAATTAGGCAAGAAATTCTTTTGAGAGATATTTTGGAAAAAGTAGGAGCACAATGTATTACATGGGAGTCCAGAACCAAAGATGCAGGTGAGGAAATGTGGTTAGGCAGGAGACTGCTGCTGAATGAAAAGAGTACAGAAACTTTTATTATGAAAACCTTGCCAAAATGAACA
This sequence comes from Saimiri boliviensis, assembly GCF_048565385.1. NCBI lineage: Eukaryota > Metazoa > Chordata > Mammalia > Primates > Cebidae > Saimiri > Saimiri boliviensis. The sequence continues at coordinate 31,897,709 of NC_133454.1, read as the reverse complement.
CCTTTGACCATTTGTTCTTTGTGCTTCCTCAAAGTCTGTTTAATGATAAAAAATGATTATTATGGTCTTTGAAGGACAAGGTTGTCCTTCGTAGATTAATGTGAATTTTACTTAAATCAGAAACTATTTTGTCTCGAGTGTAACAGTAGTCAAACCACAGTGTTTGACTTCCATAAAGTAACTGAAATTGGACTTGTCTTCCTACCAAAAACACTAGAAAATTGTCCAGAAATGAATTAAACCACTGTCTTCAGACTTTGAACAACAGTTAGTACAAGGCTGTGATCCTCAAAAGAAGATAAATCAGCAATATGGACCCTAAAATGATCTCAGCTTTCTGTACTTTATGGACAGCACAAAGCAGGAGAACCCAAACAGAACTCAGTGGCCTTGTTGTGTTGAAGACATAGAAACTGCGGATTGGAGAGGCTGAGGTAGCTGTAGTTTGTAGAGCAGGGAACTGGAGTTAGGGAGCCATGCAGAGAAAGGGCACCAAAAATTTGCATATAGATCACTTAGACCCTGGAAGACTCATACCTTAGTAGTAGGCTCAATAATTTTTTAAAAATAAAGTTAGTGAGGAAAGAAATAAATATTTAAAAACTGAAGCACATGGAACTTCCAGAATGAAAAATCAATATAGAAAGTGAAAATATTGCAGACGTGACCTAACAGATAAATACTGTAGAATAAAATGTCAGTGAAATGGAAAATGTAGCAATAGAAACTATACACATGGAAGCAGAGAAATAAAAAAAAAGTAATAAATGAACAAAGCTCCAGCAGTCTTTGGAACAATTTCAAGTGATCTAAATTTATGTAATTAAAATCCAGGAAGAAAAATGGGGGATTTTAGAACTATTAGATCAAATAAAGAAAAAAGAACTTCTGAATTTGATAAAAATTATAAAATTAATATGCAATCATACAAACATCGGACAAAAATCCACCAAGGCATATATTAATCAAATTTCTGAAAACCATGATAAATGATAAAGATCCTAGAAATGGCCAGAGGAAAAGAGAACTGTACACTATGTAAAGGGGAACAAAGATAGGAATGATATCAGACTTTTTGGTCCGAAATTGTACAAGCCAATACATAGGACAACACAGTTAATGTACTGAAAGAAGAATAAAAAAGATATGTTAACGCAAAATTTTATGTTAAGCAAATTTTTCCCTCAAAAATAGGGAGGGAAAATATCTATTCCGACAAATGTAAACAGCCCATAGTAAGATCACAGATTTAAACCCAACTGTATTAATAATTCATAAAATTGAAATGCCTAAAGTCCCTAAATAAAAGTCAAAGATTGTTAGATTGGATTTTTTAAAAAAAGCAATACTCAGCTTTTTGATACTGCAAGAAAATTTGGTTAAAAGAATGAAAAAAAAAACCTGAAAATGTCTAATTAAAAGAGTGATTGTATTAATATTAAAGTAGACTCAGAACAAAAAATATTATTAGAATAAATAAATACATTATGATTAAACTTCTATTTTAAAACAATGCATATTGTACACTATAAAGCAAATTAATCTCAAAGTAAACAGGTGGAAGAGAATAATACAGATAAGAACAGAAAGTAATTAAATAGAAAGTAGAAAAACAGATAAAATTAATAAAACCACAAGATGATTATTTGAAAAGATTAATACAATGGATAATCCTCCAGCCAGAGTAATTAAGAAAGAAAAGATACAAATGAAATGATCAATATCAGGAATAAAAGAGAAGTCATCACTAGAGACCCTGAAGCATAGAAAGGAAAATAGAAATATTATAAACAATTTTATGTCAAAAATTGATAATTTAGATGAAATAAACATTTCTTGAACAGTGTAATTACCAAAATCCACACAGGTAAAAACAGAATATTTGAATGGTCCCTTCTTTAATTAAAGAAATTTTATTAAAAATCAAAAGATTTCCCACAAAACTACAAATTTTCTAGGTTGCTTCACTGGTGAATTTCATCAAATATTTGAGGAATAATATGAGTCCTATACAAACTTATTCAAAAAACAGTTGCAGAAGAAAACTGCTTAGCTTGCTTTATGAGGCCAACTGTCTTAGTCTGTTTTATGCTTCTGTAAGAGAATACTTGAGTGTGTAATTTACAAAGAACAGAAATTTATTTCTTACAATTCTGGAGTCTGGGAAATCCAAGATCGAGGTGCTAAAAGGTTCATCATCTGGTGAGGGGCTGGTTTCTGCTTCAAAAATGATGACTTGAACATTTCATCTCTGAATAAAAAGAACGTTGTGTTCTCACATGGCAGAAGGTGGCAGGACAAAAAGGGAAATTTTTGATGAACAAGGCTAGGTTTGTCAAGCTCTTTCATAAGAGCGCCTAATCAATCGCCTCCCACAGGCCATGCCTTCCATTAAGGTTGCATTGAGTATTACATTTCAACATAAATTTTGAAAGGAACAAAAAGTTAAACCACAGTATCAGACTTATCTGATAACAAAAGCAGACCTGTGTGTGTGTGTGGTTGAGTTTCCTTTGCACCCCATTTTTTCCACAAATGACTTTCCATACATTACAGGAAAACTATAGACCCATGTCCCTCATGAACATTGACACAAAATTACTCTATGAATTACAAGCAAATGAAATCCAGCAGTACATTAAAGAAATGATGTAGAATGGAGAAGATTCATCCCAGGAATGCAAAGTTATTTGCATTAAAAATCTAATTAATATTATTACCATTCACCATATCAATATAATGAAGAAGATCTTTATGAACATCATTGGATGTGGAAAAGGCATTGGACAAAATATAACACATATTCATGGTAAAATAGCTCAGCACACTAGGAACTGAACGGAACTTTTCAACCTGATATAGGACATCTACCCAAAAAAACCCAAACACATAGCTAACATCCTATTTAATGATAAAAGACTCAATTTTAAGACTGGGAGTATAACAAATATGTTTGTTTTTACCACTTCTATTTAGCATTACAGGAGTCGTAGACCATGGTTCTAATTCATGCAAAAACTGAGGCAAAGAAAAAAAGATACACAAATTAGAAAGGCAGAAATGAAGCTGTCTGTATTCACATATGATATGATCATGTATCTACAAAACTCTAAGGAATTTAAAAGAAAGCTACTAGAATTAACAAGTGGATTTATTAAGGTTACAGAATACAAATCAGTAGACCAAAAAAATTGTATTTGTATGTTTTAGCAATGAATCACTGAAAAATGCAATTAAAGTGACTCCATTCAGTCTAGCATAAAAGATAAAATAATTAGAGATAAATTTAACAAAAGGTATTAAGAATGTACAGTATAAAACCTCAAAACTACAAAACCTTGCTTAGTAATGAAAAATGACAAATAAATGGTAAATATATTCACGGATTGGATGAGTCCATGTTGTTAAGAATGTCAATTCCCCCTGACATGATGTAGAGTTTTACCTCAGTCACAGCATGTTTTTTTTTTTTTAGAAACGTCAGTTGATTCAGCAATTTATATGGAAATGCAAAGAACCTAGAATGACAAACACAATTTTGAAAAACAAGAACAATATTGGAGGATTTAAACTACCTTCTTTTAAAATTTATAAAAGCTAACACAATAAACACAATGTAGCATTGATGAAAGGATAGACATATAAATCAATGAACAGAAGATTTTGTGTGTGTGTGTGTGTGTGTGTGTGTGTGTGTGTGTGTGTGTAGAATTGCCTTTCACCCACTGTTTTCCACAAATGATGCTAGAACCACTGGGTTATCCATTAAAAAAATAAACACCATACACACCTTACTTCATAATTTGAAATGGCTTATAGGCCTAAACATAATGATAAACCTATGAAAGTTTTTGAAGAAAAATATGAAAAAATAGTTGTGACTTTGTGTTGGCACGGATGTCTTAGGCACACAGAAAGCATTAAACATGAAGAAAAATGGAAAAATAGAACTTTATCATAATTAATATATTTTGCTCATAAGACCATTAAGAAAATAAAAAGGCAAATATGAATGGAGAAATTTTCAAAGTTTATCTGACAAGGGATTTGTATATAAACATATAAAGAATTCTTGGACTTCCATAAGAAGAAGATAAAAAACTCAGGTAGAAGGCGGGCAACAGATTTGAACAGATTCACCATAAAAGAAGATACATAAATGGCCAATGAGCACAAAAGGATGCGCAACATCAGTAATCATCAGGGAGTGCAAATTAAAACACAATGATACAATCTCACATTCACTAGAGTTACTAAACTTAAAGGGATTGACAATATCAAGTGTTTACAAAATGTGGAGCTACTGTAACTCATAAATTAGTTATGGGAGTATAAAATGATAGAACACTCTGGAAAACGTCTGGCATATTCTTATAAAATTAAATACAATTACCATAGGACCAGCCATCCTGTTTAGAAATCTACCCAAGAGAAAGAAAGCATATATGTTCACATAAAAAATTTTACATGAATGTTCATAGCAGCTTTATTCCTAACAGCCAAAAAAAAAAAAAAAAAAAAAAAAACCACAAAAACAAAAACAACAAACCCAGCAAACAATAAACAAATAAACAAATTATAGTATATTCACACACTGGATTACTACTTAGCAATGAAAAAGAGCAAAGTACTGAAACACGTAACAGCATAAATGACTCTCAAAAATATGCTGAATGAAAGAAAATACACAAAAGCAAACGTATGAAATTTTAGCAAAGGCAAAACTCAACTGAAGTGACAGATGCGTGGTTGCTTGGAGACTACCATGGGTATAATTTGCTACCAAAGGGACAAGGGAACTTTTTAAGATGATGAAAATGTATTGATGACTGTGGTTACACAGGTTATACATTTGCCAAATCTCATTCAACTATACATGTAAGAAATAGGTGTACTTTATTGTATATAATTTATACCTTAAGTTGATTTTTTAAAAAGTACTTTTTCAGTTCGGGTGTGATGGCTCACGCCTGTAATCCCAGCACTTTGGGAGGCCAAGACCAGCAGATTACCTGAGGTTGGGAGTTCAAGACCACCCTGACCAACATGGAGAAACCTCGTCTCTACTAAAAATACAAAATTAGCTGGACGTTTTGGCTCATACCTGTAATCCCAGCTACTCTGGAGGCTGTGGCAGGAGAATCACTTGAACCCAGGAGCTGAGATCATGCCATTGCACTCCAACCTGAGCAATGAGCAAAACTCCATCTCAAAATAAAACAAAATAATATAAAAAATATATATATTTTTTCCTTTGGGAAAAAGAAAAGACCACAACAATGCATGACTCCCTGACAGATCAAGGAGCAACTGTTAACATGACAAAATAGTTGCTGCTAGCACTGGTCAGCTAGCAGCAACTATTTTACTAGTCATATAAATTTATGTTACACTGATTCACTATTTAAGTTAGGAGGAGAATATAGCTCCTTTGGTACAGTGATGGGGGTTTTGTATGGCTAGAATTTATTATGACCTCCAAGCAGTGGGAGATGTGATGAGCTAATCCCAGGATGAAGGAAAAGGAAGGCAAAAGTGCAAAAGTCTGTCATGTGGAAACTCATGTTCTTGGCCAGACAACAGTTCTATAGGTCGCAGAGAAATCTGAGTAGGGGGAAAGGCCAGACAAATACACGCTATTCCTTGTCAGGCTTTTAGCCCCTCATGCTGCATTTACATTGTGAGAAGTGAGTTTTAAAAGATGCAAAAAGGGAACAAAGTATTAAGAGACAACAATTTACATGGGAGCAAGAGCTGATGAACTCCTTAGTGTTCTGCTCTCAACCTATCAGCCTTAAAGAGCCCAGGCTTACATTGTGTTCATTGTGTACTACACATTTCTTTCAGATTATTTTTATATATGCACACACATATGAATATGTATGTACCATATATTTAGACACATGCTGTATACAGATATTTGTGTGTGTGCACAGATGTATATATTTCACATATATAGTTATGCATTATTTAATGATAGAAATGTCCTCTGAGAAATGGATTATTAGGCCTATCTGTCATTGTATGACTATCGCAGAGTGTACTTACACAAACCTAGATAGTAGGTTATATGATGGTCTAGCCTATTGTTGCTGTGAGGCTACAAACCTGCACAGTATGTTGCTAAGCTAAATACTGTAGGCAATTGTAACATAATGGCAGGTATTTGTGTATCTAGACATATCTAAACATAGAAAAAATATAGTAAAAATACAACACAAGAGAGATTAAAAAAATAGTCAACCTGTATAGCACAGTTTCATTATAATCTTATGACTATAATTGTATATGCAGTCTATTGTTGGCAGAAACATTGTTATGTGGTGCGTAGCTGTATATAATTTATTTATATCGCATGACAACCTTGATTATCACTCCTATCTGACAGTTCGGTCATTGAGGCACAGAAAGGCTAGCTAGCCTGCCCAAAGTGACACATCTACTAAGAGACAGATCTAAGATTTAAACCTGTAGAGCAGGCGTCCTCAAACTTTTTACACAGGGGGCCAGTGCACTGTCCCTCAGACCATTGGAGGGCCGCCACATACTGTGCTCCTCTCACTGACCACCAATGAAAGAGGTGTCCCTTCCTGAAGTGCAGCGGGGGGGGCAGATAAATGGCCTCAGGGGGCCGTAGTTTGGGGATGCCTGCTGTAGAGTATGGTGCTTTCCACAGTTCTGCCAGTTGAGCTCTGAACGTATCAGCACTTCAGAACTACTCCCCTCACAGGTAAAATCAAGCAAAGAGTGCCTTCACCACCCACTTCAGACTGAGAAATGTGAAAAAGAACCCCATTCTTTATGTTTGTACATACGAATGTGTGTATTTGCTGACAGCGCCTGCCTACCATCACTTATTTGATTTTTCATTTAACAAATATTTGTTAAATGTGTGACTTCCATGTATCTGATATTATGCCAATCATTAAGGATTCAGAAATAAATACATTGTAATTCCCACTTTCAAAGGACTGGAAATACTTCCAGGACGACTTTGTGAAAGGCGCATAGTGCAGATGAGAGTTTAGAACACTGACCACACTAGCTGTAAGCTGGCTATTTAGGCCGTGCAACATCCATGGATGTTATCAGAAGACTGTCTGCACTTGACTCACTGAAGGTCACACCTGGGCATCCCTGGGGGTCCTCTTATCTTTACCATTAAGCAATGTGAAGCCATAAAATGATTAAGGATGGTAATGCTTTTACAGGATTAATGTTCTAACAAATTGGGTGATTTTACTCAGCTTAGCTATTGAGGATAACATATTGTGAATTTACCGAGCTCATCTGTGACCAGATTCCTCTGCAGGGTAATTGAAAGTGAGTGGAAATGGCTATTTATGTGTTCTCAGCCATTAGATGTTGCTTTCATCTCTGATTTCTTTGGCTGATAACTCAAAATACATACTGAGATCATTGCCTGTGGGTGCCACTTTGCATGTTCAATTAACTAAGGCCTGTGCTTAGTACTGGACATTAAAAGACAGATGGTGAAGGGAAGCTGGACTCAGACTTCGGAAGTGACCCACCAACCAAACGGGAGTATATTTCTGAATTGCATCTTCCTTTAGGGCTTGATGGTCACTAGATGTGTGTGTTGTCCTCGGCTAAATTCGCAGACTTGTGGCAGTGTTGCCCAAAGTGTTTGTCTTGATGTTAAAAATAATTTAAAAACTCAGAGGTGCTGCATTGAACAATGGTTGTTCAATGCAACAAGGTTGAATGCATTTCTTTAGTGCAGGATTTTTCAGCGTCCTAGGTAGCCTTACACATATTGGTACTCTCTGAGAGAGGAAGGTAATCAAATTATCGAGCTTATGTAAAGGAACCAGCACGTATCGAGCACCTATATATTATTTATTACATTAAATACTTTATGTAGATTGCTTTATATAATCTGCATAACTGTTCTAAGACCTGTCTTTACTTTTGGGAATGATGGCACCGAGGGCTGGAGTGCTTATATAGCTTTGCCAAGGTCACAATGAGCAAGTGACTTTGCTGAGATCTGAAGCTCAGCATTTTGGTTATAGAACCCATACTCTTGAACACAATGCCCTATTTCTTCTTCTTTTGTTTCTTTATTTTTTCCTCAGACAGTACTGTTCCAGTGGAGACCCACAGATTACACTTTCGGAAGAAACTCCTAGGATAAAGATATCAAGTGTTGTTGGGATGTGCCCCAGCTCAGGTTACACACCTGAACGGTGTAGTGGAGGCAGGAAACAAAGAGCCAGTGTTAGACATTTTCCCCTCACCCTCGCCTGAGTCTGTTCTCTAAAGCATCCAATAAATTAATGACTCCTGGAGTTTGGGGATGAGAGCTGGTTCTACATTTTTTCAAGCATTGGAGTGACCTTGTCATGATCTAGCTCATTCTTCACTTTTTCATTCAAACATCGCAAGGACTCTGATAATATCATTTCATTAAAGTCACCCATTTTTGAATGCACATAATGAGCCAGGCCGGCCCTGTGCTAGTGTTGCATTCAAGAGTAGATGCAGGAATCTGACAGAGATGTAAAACTGGCTTTTTTGGTAAAGCTGATTAGAGAGTGTGAAAATAATTAAAAAAAAAAAAGAAGAAAAAGAGGAGGAAGAAGAAATAGGGTATTGTGTTCAAGAGTTTTAGAACCAAAGTGCTTAGGTTCAAATCTCAGCAAAGCCAGTTGGTCATTGTGACCTTGGCAGGGCTATGTAAGCATTCCAGACCTCAGTGCTGTCATTCCAAAAATGGTATCCTCAATGGGCCACCTAAGACTTTACTACTGGATTAGGCAAACTCATCTACCCACCCACCTCTTCTAGGCCCTGGAAGAGCAGTAGAACCCCTTCACTCTCCAGCCCCCTCCATACATTTACCTCATGATAGTTGCAGAGAATATGGGTGTCCTGCAGGCAGGCCTGGTCCAAAAGGAGAGGTGGATGTAACGGAGGTGAGTATGATGGTTTCTTGTCCCACATTTTCCAGTGAAGCAAGCCATTGGAGAGGAGTGAGGCAGTGCCTAGAGAGACATTACAAGCTCCTCCCATGCTTTTTTCTCTTCTGAGGAGGAGATTAGAAATTCCTGATCCTGTGTAGCTGGAAACAAGTAGTGGGGAAATAAGTGTTCTCCCACCCCGAATATTAGTAACAGGAGATAAAACTGCTAAACATATCTGACAACTCAAGGATTTCAGAGTCCAGTGGCAGAGACAGGCAGATAAAATGCCAAACAGCATGCTGTGAAAGAAAAGGGTGATGAAGAGGGGATAGAGCAGAAGGTCCTAGGAGAAATACGGTCCCAATACTATTTTCAACCAATTAAATACAAAATAGATATTGTTCGTTCTCTTCTCTCTGTCTGGATTACATTTTCTTATATTAATATTTCTCTTCCATTCATTCATCCATCAAATGTATATGAGTACTAACATGTATTAAGCCCTGGAGATAAAAAGCTAGCTAAGATGAAGCCAGAAACTCCCTTCCCTAATAGAAATTAAAATTTTTCTCTTGTATTAATTGTCAGTGAATTAATTATGATGAAACACTTTTTTTTTTGGTTATATGAAAATTCCTCAAGGTAATGCCACATACGGTGTAAACTTTGAGTAGGGCAGACACACAGTGCAGGTCAGGGAACAATAGAGCACTATCAACTGGAAGCAAAGAGGAAGAAATTCCTGTAATAAATGAGTTAAGAACCTGAGAAATGAATTGTGGAGCAGCTCCCACCCCATTTTCACCTGCTTTGCAATTTTTCCCAGAGTCAGTATGTGTTTTATTAAAATAGGATTGTACCCACGGAAGTTCAAATGAGGTCCAGGGAATCAAATGAAAGTCTTAGAATTGAATTACTGAAACGCAGAAAGTGGCTGCACTGTTCTGACGTCAGAGGACATGAGCTGGTAATTATTCTGTTTGTGAAGGGAAGATGGAGAGATCGAGGACTTGGGGAGAGAAAAGCTAAATTAGCCCTAATGGAATTTAATGCATATAGAAACCAGGGTATCCTAATATGTAGCTCCACACAATCAGATGTGGAAATTAAAAGAGTAAAAATTGCTATGTATAATTTCATTACTTGTTTGAATAGGAAAGAAACAAAGCTATTCCTCGCTAGTATGAAACCCTGTTTCAGGAAAAGGGCTGTGTGCCTTCTCAGAAATCTAACTCTTTGGTGTGCTGACAGTTGGGAGGACACGAGGAACTTTTTACTTCTCTCACCAATGCCGTCGTTTCAGCACTCCTAGAACTGCTCCATGGTTCGTTGTTTTAAGCCATAATACTTATCACTTCCTAGCACCCTGTGTCATCTACTTCTTGTCTGTTTCTTGTTCATTGTCTGTCTCCCTCGCTAGAATAAAAGCTCCATGAGTACAGAGATCTTCCTCTGTTTCTTGGTGTGCCCAGAGTGCCTAGAAGGGAGCGTGCGTGGCATGCTGTAGGCCTTCAGCAAATATTTGTTGGAAGATAAATTCTTGGCTAAATTTCTCCAAAGGACTAACATGGAGGTGCTTTCATGGAAAAGAGAAAAAGTAGTTTTATGAATAAAAGGAGTCTCTGGGAAGAAGAGTGGGTGGGTTTGCAATAGGTCATTTTCAGGGTCTGACTTAGGAAAGCAAAGCAACTCAACTAAAACTAGAACTGGGTGGAAAAACTGCCTCCCTGGAGGCATTTGATTGAGAAAACTGCAGCAAGAAACTACTTACAAAGCTTATCTTTCCCCACACCTTCTGTCAATTATTTTAAGGCAAAACTGCCCAGGTGATTTTCATTTCTTCTTCTGATTATTTAGTCCACTGTTTCGTAGGAAATCCTTGTTTAGCTTGTTTGAATGCCTCCTAGACTCAGGTGAACCCCATACATCTGGAATCCTCAGGGCTATAAAGATGCAGTCATGCAGCTGGGGGCCATAAGTGAGTTTGATGGGTCTTCTTTCATCTGCTGCATTTGAGAAGGCATAGAAAATTGTCTGTGTTTTTCCTGCTCTAATCCCGAAATTGTTTTCTCTTCTCAAGACTCCGGTAATTATATAGTAGCTATTTTCGGGTTGCTTCTGACTACATAATGTTTGTGTTTGGTGTTTCTTCATCGGCTAGAAGGAGGGCTTGTTCTTGGGTCCCCAAAATAAAAAGGAAAACAACAGAAACCAAATGTTTGTGCTGTAGCGCCACCAAATTTTATTTTATTAAATCATCACAATGGCTTTCTGGAGTGGTACCATGACTGTAGTTGTTTTATTTCAAATCACTGGAGGCTCAGAGTCAAGTTGTTTGTCCAAAGATATACAGCCAGAAAAGTACTCCAGGTAGTACTTAGACTCATGTCTTAGAACCAAAACCCTGGGCACTCTCTACTGCCCATTAAGTTATCACAGTGCTTATGCAACAATGATCTAATTGTTAGTCTTGTCATAACATTGTGCCTAGTAAATTACAGACTTAAGTATGTGAACACTTGAATTTAGCAGCACAACCTTTTTTTAGGCTGAATTTTCTTTTTGTTAAAATAACTTTATGATGTCAAATAGAAGAAAAAGAAACTTTACCTCCCAATTATGTTTACTGGTTTCATGTCTCTAAAAATACACAAATCATCAAGATTAGTATCAAGATAAGATCTGAACTATTACTATTCATCTTTTTTGTTCTGTGCTGCAACTGAAATAGCCAGAAATAACATGGAAACTTCTAACGTCTTTTCTCCACTTCACTACCACTAATCTCTGTGCCATAGGAGGCCAAGAGAATAGGATTGTGGTGGGACAGAATAAAACAAGACTCCCTTTTTCAAGCTTTGCCTGAGTACTGATCTATTTTATTCATATTTACCATTAAGTAAATTATTCATTTTCTTTCTTTCTTTCTTTCCTTCTTTCTGTTTTCTCTTTCTTCTTTCTTTTCTTTCCTTCCTTCCTTTCGTCTTTCTCTCTTTCTCGTTCTCCCTCCCTTCCTTCCTTCTCCCTCCCTTCCTTCCTTCTTCCTCCCTTCCTCCTTCCCTCCCTCCCTCCCTCCCCTCTCCCTCCATCCCCTCTCTCCCTCCCTCCCTTATATTCCTCCCTTGCTTTCTCCCTCCTTCCTCCTTCCTTCCTTCCTTCCTCTATCTCTCTTTCTCTTTCTGAACCTAATAGAGCATAAGCCATTAACCCTTCCTGATGCTAATACATGTATTTTGAAATGTTCTGAAATAGCACCATACAGAAAATCATCTATTCTGATAGAAGTTTTTGAAGGTTTTTCAAATTCTGCTCTGTGTGTTTATTCTAGCCTTGCCACAGTGCTGATTGCTGCCCTCAGACCTATTCCTTGCTGTTGGCCTGCTTAAAGGGCTGATTCCTGCAGGCTGATTCCCAGGCTCGAGTGTCAGTGGGCTCCGGACTGTCTGTGGACAGTGGGAAGACCTGGAGGAGACTGAGCGGTGACAGAAATGAAGGTACCAGGGAATTTCTCTTCAATTACACATTTTTGGGGTTATCTCTGGCTAGGCTGTGTATTTTCCATGGCACAACTCCTGTCTGACAGACCTGCCTTGGAACTGGCTTCTCTTGAGAAACCCTGACACCTGGACTCTGGTAACTTTGTCATCTCCCTTTGTCTAGTCAGCACAGAGAGAGGAGTGATTCCCTAATGCTGCTGAGGGTTTCCTCTCACAATTTCGTTTGGCTTCTCTGCTCCTTTATCATCTTTAGAACCAACTTTCTGTATTATGCATCCTCTGTTGTAAATACTTAAAGTGAATTACATTTTCCTGGCTATACCCTGACCAAAACAGGCACTGATATAATCACTTTAAGACTACTAAGACAAGCAGCACTGTTAAACTGTAATAAACATCGACTTACTTGATGAGAGAATTGGCTTACACTCTGAATGAGTTCACATTCACTTTAGTGGACCAGTAAGAAAATGAATGGGCAGTGATTTTTTATTTATATGAACTCACAGTTATCTTTGAGTCAGAGCTATCATTACTCCTTTTGTTTTAAGTTAATAAACTTGTCTCTTTTTAGAGCAGATGTATGGTCACAGCAAAACTGAGGAAAGAATAGTGAGTTCTCAAATAGCTCCTGCCCCGACAGGTGCCCGTTACCTGTTTCTAATTTTCTCAAAAGTTGAGGGCTTAATCAGTAAATAGCAATCCTAGTTTTGCCATTTTATTCGTAAGGGCTTGTATTAGAGGGCAAAAGAAATGTAGCTTTCTAGAATTTTCTGCCAGATTATGTCGCAAATAATAGCTAATTCTACATAGTAAATGCTTTGAAAAAAAATCACAAGTCATTGGTCTGTTCAGCTGGAAGAATTCTGGAAATGGAGCATATGAATGCCTTCAAGGTCTGAGGAAATGGAGGGTGGGGTTTGGGTTTTTGTGCTACTTATGGGACCTGGAAAGAAGCTTGAAACTCCCTTCACAATTGGGTGGTGTGTGTTTGGAGGAGGAGAAAAGAGAGACCAGACAGACACATCTGGACACACTAAATCAGAAGCCAAGCAGATTAACTGCTGATGGATGAGACATTTTCCTAACTCTATGTCAAAGTCAAAATACAGAGGCTTTTTACACAAGAGAAAACCTTGTATGTGCTGAAGAGGAACAGGTTGGAAAGCACACAAGTAGCACACATGGGACGAGAGTGAGCACTAGAATTTACTAGGAACAACTGGGTACTACCTCTGCAGCCATGGAGACCTGAGGAGTCCCATAGAACATCTATGACCTGGCATTCTGAGAGACACCACAGACATTGCCCCCTTGCTTCTCCTTCCTTCCTTCCCTCCCTCCCTTTCTCCCTCCCTCCCTTCCTCCCCGTCTCCCTCCCTCCCTCCCTCCCTTCTTTCCTTCCTTCCTTCCCTCTTTCCTTCCTTCCTTCCTCCCTCCGTCCCTTCCTTCCTTCTTCTTCTTTTCTTTCTTTCCTTCTATTTAACAATATTTATGGCTGTCTACTTAAATGTCAGGCACTGTTCTAGGCAATGTTAACACATTAATAAACAACAGAGATTTTTTTAAAAGCCCTTTTGTTCATTCTGGTGGGAGAAAAAAACAATAAATAATAATGTATTATTATATAGCACAATAAAGGGTGAAGATTGCTACAGGAAAATCTGGAAACAGTGAGAGTGCTAGGGTTGAGATGGAGGAAAGAGTTGGACTGCATAGGGTAGAGCTCATTTAAAAGGTGACTTTTGGCAAAGACAAGGAAGCCAAGCAGTTATCCATGAGATACTAGAGGAAGAACGTTCCAGGTAAGGGAAACAGCAAATGCAAAGGCCAGAAGGCAAAATTTCTTTATAAAGTTAAACATGCATTTAGCCTATGGCCCAATAATCTCAATCCTTGGTATTTACCCAAGAGAAATAAAAACATACGTGTACACAAAGACTTGTACACTATGTTCATAGTATCTTTGTTCATATTAGACCCAAATGGAAAACATCCCTAATATTTATCAAGAGAAGAATGTAAAAATGAACTGTAATATATTCATACAATGAAATACTAGTCATTAATTGAAAGAAGAAAGCTATGAATACATACTATGACATGAATGAATCTCAAGATTATGTTAAGTAAAAAAAGCTAGACATAAAACAATATATACCATTTGATTCCATTTATATTAAGTCTAAAAACCGGCAATTCAAATCTATGGTAACAGAAATTAAGATTGTAGTTGCATGTAAGTATGGACTGGAATTGACTGGAAAAGAACCTGAGGTGACAGAATATTGTTCTCTATCTTCATATGGATGGTGGTTACATGGGCCTGTAGAACTGTCAAAACTACGAACTTAGCGCTTAAGATTTGCCCATTTTATGTAAATTATAACTGAATTATAAACAAACAAACATGTGACTGTAGTGTTTATTGAGGAAATCAGGGTACTTGGTGGTACTTGGTGTGGAGTGAGCAAGGAGGGCTGTAGCGTATAATGCAACCAAAGATATAACAGGGAATGAAGTGCATCGTGTAAGGCATGTCAGCTGTCACAGGGCATGAATTGGTATGATATGTGTTTCAGTAAGATCACTCTGGTTGCTGCGCTGAGAGACTATGGGCAGATCCATTGGAAAACCACTAGAATAAGCTGGTCTAGAGCTAGTGATGGTTGACACGAGGGTGACAGTGGTAGAGATAGGAAGAAGAGGATACACGTCTGAATAGAGTTGATGGGACTTGTAGAAAGATGGAACATGGGTTAAGAGAGGAAGAGAGGTATAAAAAGTGACTTTAAATTTTGTTCTGAGCAACTAGAAAGACGGAATTGTCATTAGCTGAGAGGGGAAGATGGCAGGTGGAGAAGGCTTTCTGGGCATTGTAAGTTTGAGAAGCCTGTTGGGCATGCAAGGAAAGATGGTGATTAGGCAGTTGGGTGTTGGGAATTTTTAGTATATATATGTTATTAAAGGCCACCAGATCGGGTGAGATCAACAAGGAATAAGAGTGTAAATAGAAAACGAGGAATTCCACAGATATTTGGATATTAGCCACACTGAAGGGATTGCAGGCCCGCCCATATTAAGCGGGAAAGGAGAGGACACCAATAGAAAAGAGATGAAAACCTCAGCATGGGCAGGTACAAGAGAAGAGATGTAGGCTCTTCTGCCTTTTCTGCCTCAAGGCTAGAGGAAGATAGGAAGCAGGACGGAGAAGGGTAAAGAAGAGAGACATGACCTTGTTTTCTCTCTTTGCTCTCTCAAGTTTTTAGAGTCATGTGTTTGGCTTGTGCTAGGATGAAAAGGAAGAAGCTTTGGATCAAATTTGAGATTGCAGCTAAATGAACACCACTGACTTTTAAAGATCCAAAATGTGACTATTTTTACAACTGAAAGTGACTACTAAAAAGTCATGGGGCCAGAACGATACCTTAAGAGATCCTGTTTCTAAGCCTGGAAAACAGTAAAGACTGAAGTATGGTATTGAGGGGCTGTGTGTGCAACAGAGTATAGGGATACCCCTTATTGGAAAAAAAAAACAAACAAAGCTTTTACTGTTTATTTCCCTGTGAATTGAGATAGCTCACAAAACTGGGCATGTCGGTATTTGATGCTGTGAGACATATGAGAGTGATAGCTTTTGGCTTTAAATTGCACATATTAAAATAAGTACTGTATGTTGGGCAATTTGATAGTCTATGAGATCATTTCTAAATCTCAAATTCTGTCATTTGATTTGATGTACTTGAGATCAGTGGTGGCATGTTGGCTGGTGCTACATTGAAATTTTGGTAAAGTTTGATTTTTTTTTTTCTATGAAACTACATTTGGAAGAACAGGATGGAACTACGTAAGTTGTAGTGAAACTAACGAGCTTTTTAAAATCAAGTTATTAAAATACTTTTAAGATTCTGCTTTTAAGGAAAGCATTACCAATAATAAGGAGCAATATAATTTCAATCTATATACAGAACAAGCATATCAATGAAATTTCATTTTACGCAGACGCCTGCTTTACTGGATTTAATGAGAATCTAAAAATAAGAACTAATGTCCTATGTGGCAATAAACACTCTGACAGATTTGTTTGACACAAAGAGTTCCCAACATTGAGTAACATATCATGCCAACTTATGTTTCAGCCCCTTAAGCTTTCAAACAATCTTTTAGCAAACTTAATGACAGATGTTTTCCAGAAATGATTCCCTATAGTTCTTCCACATTAATGTAGAAATTAGCTAAGGTCACAGAATGCAAATCAGTGATTTTGCCATACAAATTTATTCTAATTTCCTCTTTGGAAAAACTTAGCAATTGACATGCATTGGTTTTGAATAGATTTGGGGCTCATTTATCAATTGCAAATATATCAATATTAAACCTTAAACAGAAACTAATGGTGATATCATCTATGTAACTACATATGTTATAAAAGAGGAAAAGCCATCAGAAATTGACTCTGGGAATTCATTGCTTTTTTGAGCAAACTTGTTTTTAAAATTTAAAACATTAACACAATTATAAAAAATAGAATTTTTAAGGAAGCTGGTTATATAATTCCAATGAAGGAAAAAGCTCTCAATAAAATCTTATCTGATATGTTCATTACAGTCTATACCCTTGGTGGTTATTAACTGTGCATTTCATTGGTGTATTGGTTTGTTTTCACACTGCTATAAAGAACTTCCCCAATACTGGGTAATGTATAAAGGAAAGAGGTTTAAATTACTCACATTTCCATCTGGCTGGGGAGTCCTCAGGAAACTTACAATCATGGCGGGAACTGAGGGGGAAGCAAGTCACATCTTACGTGGTAGCAGGCGAGAGGGAAAGAGAGCAAAAAGTGGGAAGAGCCCCATGCTTATCAAACAACCAGATCTCAAGAGAATTTACTCACTATTTCAAGAACAGCATGAGGGAAACCACCCACAGGATCCAAACACCTCTCACCAGGACCCTCCCTCAACAGACACCTGGGGATTATAAGTCGAATTACAATTCAAGATGAAATTTGGATGAGGGCACAGAGCCAAACCATATAGGGTTTTCATAGGGATGAAATTGCTGAATATAAAAAAGTTGCATCTCATTCATTTATTCATTTAGAACTGAAGGGAAGCTGTGAACCTTAAGCAGTAATAAAATAGTAGTCTAAGATGCTAATTTCAGTAAGATTTGAAAATGGTTAAAAGTATACATCTAATACTTCTTATCCAGAATATTAGAATTTTTGGTGTTTGGCTTGACTGTGTTGCATATTTTTTTAACTTTTATTTCTGTATACATACTTGAAAAATTCTAGAAATGTCATTCTCTATGGAAACAAAGAAAGATGGTACTGTATATATATATATATATATATATATATATATACATAAAGATGGCTAGATATAGTTGTAGGGACATATGTATACACACACACACATACATATATGTCTCCTATGTTGCAGATAGCAGGGACTTTATAGCTAAGACACCTGCAGTTTGATCTTGGGTCAATCACTTTTCATTGTAATAACTTTAATTCAGACTTTAGTATCTCTGAAATTATTTCATCTCCTATAAAGCAGACAATGATATAATTTTATGAAAAGGCATTAAAATATAGTCTATAAAATATGAAGTATTAATAATAAAAATAGCAAACAAAAGAGCATTGAGAGTTTTGTCCCAGTATCTCTCTCTATATTTACATAGAGAGAGAAACATGTATATATATATAACACGTCCTCTATATCTATATCTAGCTATATCTATCTACTATGTACAAGTTCTTTACATGATTCCTAACAGTAAGTTGTGAGATCAGTAATAACCCTAGATGAGAAAACAGCTCAAAAATTTGAGAAATGTGTTCAAGCTCTCAAAGCTAGTTAATTATAGACAAAGATCTATTAGTCTATTTGGCTTGAAACCCATGTTCTTTTCACTCTGCTATGTTCTATGCTTTTCTGCAGACCTACTGTGGAGGCAATACAAATCTACAAAGAAAATTAATGAGAAGTGATTATTTCATTTCAAATGAATCCGCTACAGACTATTTTTTTTTAAGATCAGTGTTTAAATACCATCTGCCTTTATATACATTTCATTGCAACGTATCAACTTTTTCAGGAATCTAAGTATTACATAACATGAGACATGTCTTTTAAAATGAGTGCCAATCAATGTGTTCTGGGCTTCAAAAGATATTTGTTGCTATCTTCCATATGTTTAACTTCCTGACATCTTGACTAGTGTCATGGGTAGAATCCTTTAGTGAAAGTAAAAATGACATGGAAGGGATCACATGTTTGTGAGGCATCAGGACTGTCATAGATAGATATAATTTGAATTACTGCATTGTGTCAGAAGGCATTCAGGAAAGGGCAGACAAATGCACAAAACAACTTCCCTACCATTGAGTACCATGACATAGTATAGTAAAGAGGTAATACTCAGAGAGCTCCATGGATAGAGAGATAGAAAGATATTCACATATATCTAGTGATATATACAGCAGGTTTCCTAAGCCAACAGCATCAGAATGGCAGTACAAATATGATATTCCTTTGGCTTTGCCTCGTTCACACCAGACTCCTTTAAAACCTTTACTGATTACTTCTGAGTTATTCTCAGAATATTTCACCAGAACATCCCCGCCCCCAGACACTATCATTTTACTTCTTTCCAGCCCAGCTTTGCTGCCTAGGGTAGGGTCTGCTGCCAAATATCTCAGTGCCAAAGAAGCAGATGCTGCTGCCCAGGGCTCTTGCCTTGGCTCCCTCCTGCCTCCTGCCCCCTGCTTTCCCCAGTATTAAAACGATCTCAATCGTGCCAAAACCACTGATGCGGGCAGCTTTCTACGGAAATCTCATGTTGTGTTCTTTCCACTGGTGTGTGGAAAATTCCCTCTCTCTTTTGTATCACACCCCTGATATCTGTGTAACCCATGTCCTCAGGCCTCACCAGTCTGCTGGTAGAAATGGAGTCATGTTAACATAATGCCCAAGATGGGCTGGCTTCTTTCCTCTCCTTTACAAAGCAGGAGTGATTTACCAATTCCCATCCTTGCCCAAGACTCCCCACTTAAGTGGGAATCCTTAGAGAGCATCTCTGTGCATTCAGAAACACATCTGTTAGCTCTTTCTACCCACTGAGTCCTTTGAGCTGTTTCTTCTTTCCTCCAGTATCTTCCCTTTCTTAGATTCCTGCAAAGAATGCTTAAAAATAGCCTTTAGCATCTTGAGCCCCAGACATACGATCCTTGTAATACATTTCCATGTTTTGCTTAAGCAGGCTTAAGATAGTGTCTGTTACTTCCAAGGAAAAGAAATCTCAACTGATACAAATATAGCAGGAAGGGGTGGTCTATTTGTCTCTGATGATAGTCACTTTTTTATGTTCTGAATCATTTCATTTCTTCCAAATACCCAAGATTGTCCCCAAACACTTCATTTCTAGTTCTCTTCTACACAATGAAGCTCTTTCAGATTAGTTAATGTTGAGCGCTCTACTCATTTCTCTGATGTGATTTGTTGTCCACATTGATTAAGTGAACAGATTGGTAATTTTCCTCTGATATTTCAAAGTTTAACATTCTCAATCTCATGATTTGTTTTATATTTTATAAATATGTAAATTTAAAAATGTCATTTAGATAAATTACTCTCTTTGCAGCTGTGCTGTTATGTTGCAGACGGCACAAACTTCACAACCGGACCTGCAGTCTGGTCCTGGGTTTATCACTTTTTGCTGTATGACTTCAATTCAGACTCTTAGTATCTCTGAAATTATATTATCATCTATAAAACAGATCAATGATGTAGTGTTATGAAAAGGCATTGAAAAAATGAAGTCTATAAAATGTAGTATATTAATAGCAAAAATAGTAAACAAAGGACATTGTGAGTTTTGTCTGTTTTTCTATAGGAGTTGGGTTTGTAACATTTTTAAATTTAAATTCTTTCCACAGTAATTTTGGAAGTACTCTAAGAAAGAATTTCAAATTACATTTAAGCTAAAATTGATAGAGAAAAAAATGATATAATTGAATACAAATTTATAGTAGAATAAAAGATATATTCATTCATTTATGAATGTGATAAAATGTGTATTTCCATCAGAGTCTTCTTTGTAGTCTTTTTAGCATTTGATACAGATGATTTTTTTTTCTGGATATACTACCATTATAGAAAGCTGATTTCTAGACTCATATTATGAATAAATATCCAAATTTATCAGTGTCAAACCTAGATAAATAGTCCTTAACTCAGCCAAATTTCAGAATGGAGAAAGGAGTGACAGAGGTAATGTTTAATTCTTCCTTTGCCAAGGGCTAGGGAAGTTATTAAAACATCCATTTCTTCAACAGGTGCTAGACAGCATCAACTGAACTAGACTAAAATTAAGATTAGACAGGCAATGCTGGCTTCCTGACTACAAAACAGTGTTTGGATTTTGGACTTAAATATATTTTTATGACTTGCTGGTGATTGCTCACACAAGAATATCCTCTTATTTGGAGTTCTAAGCACTGTTTCGTCTTTCATTTCTATTCTAATGACATTGTGTTTAGCATTATTTTATACACAGTTATTTGTGGCAGGCTTGGTAATACTAATACAATATAAAATCATGTATCCAGAGAGACTGTGTCTAAATTAGCCAATACATAAAAAAATCTTAAAAAGTATGCTTTTATATATTAAATATAATTTGACATAGGCTTGTTTCTATCAAGTTAATTAATATAATTAGAATATACCACTAAATATATTGCTTTGGAGTTGCTAGGTTTTATTTTTATTCAATAGAACCATAGGGAATTCTCTCTGAATTGTCAAAAATTCTGAATTACTGGCGTACAAATTAAGATAGCATCTTGTAGATTTTAAATTTAAATGTTCTCTCTAGTTTTTTCTCTTTCTCCACAGCATATTCCCTGCTTCCAGAAATAAATTGGATGAAACTTCCTTTCACCCTCCACAAGATAAATTGAGTTTCCTTGTGTGAAAGCAAAGCAACTAGAAACATCATTTTTCCTGTCTTGTGAAGATCTGTTGAGTTACAGCATCATTGTACACAAGGCCTTTACTGATAAGGAAGTGAGGTATGGAGAGACAAGACCTCTTAAGGAGAGAGAGACATATTTAGGGGGAGAGGGGAGACCATACAAAACAAGCTGATAGTTTGTGATCTTTCTGAGAAAAGAGAACACAGCATACTGGAGTAGAACATGTTCTGGAATAAATAACAAGATTTGTGTGAGGTTCTAGCTAAGCCGCTGAATGTGGACATTCTATGTGCTTGGCAGTTTGTACAATCACATTTAATCTTCATACCAATTCTGTAGGGTGGTTATTATTAGCTAAATTTTACTGGTGAAGAAATTGTGGCTCAGAGAACTAGTATGACAAATAGGAGACAGAATATGAATTTGATATTGAGTGTTCTGATTCTAATGTGTTGATTCAGTCTTACGAGCACCACCTTCCACAGTCTCTTTTGTCATCAACAGGCAGTGTCTGCTGGCTGAGTTCAAAGGCAGCCTGTGGCTCTGAGGCCTAGGGTCAAGAATTTGGAATCAGTCTCAGGAAACCACTTCAGCCTTTACAGCCATTAGACTTCATGAACTCCTCAACGTGGGTTCAGTCCTTCTATCTTATTTAGTTGCTCAGTGTCACTGCTTCAAATTAGACTATAAGCTCCCTGAAGGCATGGACCAGGGTTGTTTTACTCATTGCTTTATGTGAAGTGCAGCCCAGCATAATGCAAAACCATAACAGCATTTGTTCAATGTAGAAATAATAACTTTTAAAATACACTTTTTATTTCAGAAGTTTTAGATCTGTAGAATTATTGTGAAAAATAGGTCAATCTTCCCACATACCCCACACTCAATTTCCCCAATTAAAAATATCTTGCATTCACATTTTCACAATTCATGAACCAATAATGATACATTATTACTAACTAGACTGGATACTGTATTCAGTCCTTAGTTTTTTTTACCTTATGCTCTTTTTTTCTTTTGTTCCAGGATCCAATCTAGCATATCATATTACATATAGTAGTCATGTCTTCTCTTAGCTATGACAGTGTCTCAGATTTCCCCTGTTTTGAGGACCCTCGTAGTTTTGAGGAGCACTAGTTAGATATTGCTACCATTTAAATGTCCCTTCCAAAACTCATGTTGAAATTTAATTGCCATTGTAGCAGTATTAGGAGGTGGCACATTTAAGACGTGATTAGGTCATGAGGGCTTCCTGTCATGGGTGGGATTGGTGCCATTATAAAAGGGTAAGCTTCACCTCCTCTTGCCCTCTCTTGACCTTCACTGTTTCACCAGGGGAAGATGTAGCTAGAAGGCCCTGGCCAGTTGCCAGCCCCTCAATCTTGGACTTCCTAGCCTCCAGGACTGTGAGCCAATAAATTTCTGTTCATTATAAATTACCCAGTCTCTGTTGGGGCATTCTGTTGCAGCAGCAAAAACAAATAAGTCAGGTATTTTGCTAAATATCCCACAATTAAGATTTGTCTGGGTTTTTTCCCCATTGTTACACTGGGTAATGTGTTTTGGAAAGGATGACCACAGAGGTAAAATGCCATTGTCATTATATCATGTCAAGGGTACACAGTATCAGTATGATTTATCACTGTTGATGTTAACCTTGATCTGGCATGGTAGTATTTTTCAGGTTTCTCCACTGGGAAGTTGTTTGTTTATGTCTTTTTCCTTATTGTATTCTTGAGAGAAAGTCACTGTGTGCAGCCCACATTTAGTAGCTGTGTATTGTGCTCCCTCTCCTTTAGAGTGGAATATCTGAAAATTATTTGGAATTCTTCTGCTTGGGACATTTATTTCATCTTTCATTTATTTATCAGCGTTTATATGAATGTGTAGTCATAAATATTTATTTTATACTTTGATTTAGAATCTAATCCTACTTTATTAATTTTATTGCACATAAGAGTCCAACTTTGGCCATTGGGAGATATTTCAGTTGCCTCTTGTATTGTTTTGACATGTCCCCATCACTGCGGGGTTTTGTTTTGCTTTGAGCACTTTTTTACTTTCTATAATTGCAAGGTGTTCCAGGCTCATCTTGCATATTTTCTGCTAAAGTTCTGGAACCAGCCATTTTGCCAGGGGGCCCTAGTTCCTTTTATTGGAGAATGGTATTAGAAACCAAGATCTGGGAACTAGCTGCACTTGTTGCAACTGGGGTGTAATGGCTTCTAGGCCATCTCAAGACAAAGCAAGGAGAGACATGTGTATACTCAATGGCGTATATGCACATATCTATAAACATTTCTATATGTAACAATCTGTGAGTTTATATTGATATTTCCAACTCTAACTGATCACACATGGATCATTCTAGGCTCCTCCCTTTGCTTATCTGTACCCTCTACTCCAACAGTAAGGAACCTGGCACCTACCATACACCATCCATTTACTTAATTGTTCAATTCCAATATTCATGTATATTAGTTCCAGAATTATTGGCCCACACTCTTGAGGGAAAATACTTTGTTAACTAGAGTACACAGAATCTCTTTTGTCATTAGACTTACACACTGTACTCATTTCCAAAGTTATTTAAGTCACACCTAATCCCCCACCCCATTTACTGAGGTCGTTTCATGCATTTAAAATATTACAGACCTTTGTCATATCTGTATTCAATTCCGAGATCCTCTGACTTCCTAAATGATTTTTTAAAACATTTTTGTAATTTATAGTGACACTTTGTGCTGTAATGTTCTATAGACTTTGAGGACTACATGGTGTTATGTATACATCAGTATAGTATTGTACAAGATAGGTTCATACCCCCCAAAATCCCACATACTTCAGCTGTTAAACCCTACTCACCCCATCTTCTGCTGGAACATATGGCATCCACTGAACTATTTACCATCTCCATAGTTTTACCTTTTCCAGAATGTTATGTCCTTGAGATTATCCATTGTGTAGCATTTTTAGACTTGCTGTTTTTACTCAGCAGTATACACTTACGAGTCATGCATGTTTTTGTGGCTTGATAACTCATTCCCGTTATCACTGAATAGTATTCCGTTGCATGGATATAGCAAGGCTTGTTTATACATTCATTTATTGAAGGACATCTTGATTACTTCCACTTTTTGGCAACTGTTAATATTATTAATAACCTTCACGCACAGGTTTTTGTGTGTACATATGTTTTCAAATCAGTTGGGAAATACCTAGAAGCATAATTACTTTTAAGACTGTATTAGTTGCCTAAGAAACTGCCAAACTTCCTTCAAAAGTGGCTATACCATTTTTCATTCTCACCAGCAATGAATGAGAATTTCTGCTGCTCTGAATGCTTGATAGCAGTTAGTATTAACAGTGTTTTAGATTTTAGCCATTCTAATAGGTGGTAGTGGTCTATGTCTCTCTTGTTAAATGGATGAATTTTTCACAGACAAAGGTATAATTCACTCATGCTCCCTTGGAAATGTATACAGATCATCTTTTGGATTAAACCCTTGTTTTACAAGTAAGTAAACTGAGGATCAGAGAAGAACAGTAACTTTGCCAAGTCCCAATAGAGTTTGGTAGAATGAGAAATCACACTGAGGCCATCGGTGTGACAGTTGTTCCTTTTTCTTAGCATTGTTATTTCACAATAATGGAGCAAACTTTACTGGGTAGGGTTGGAAAAACTTACATTGGCAAGAGGTGTTTTTTAAAAAGTTATGAGTCTTCAGAACCAAAGGCAGATACTGTGAGCATGAGCAGGTCTTTGGGGGTCCAGGCACTGTGGGAATCATAAGCTCAGGCCATGCGGGGCCATGTTTATAAGGCTGGGGTGGAAGTCATTCTATGTCCAGCTCTGGTACCTTTATACTAAAAGCAACCCTACTTCCTGACCATGAGATTACAAGATTACATCTTTTAAATGCTTACAATAATTAGAGCAAATCTATGGATCACTGGAAGAGAAAGTGTACCTTTTTATTTATTACATTTGCTGTTTGCAGAACACAGAGCTCGGAGAAGAACATCTGCTGCTCATCTATCCTTTTTGTCTAGATTCCAGAATCTTGACTGTGAAATTTAGTGAAGTTTCATCTCAGGCCAGAAATCATTTTAAATACCTGGAGGAATTCTTTAACTTTGATTTTAGTAAGAACATAAAAGAATTAATGAATGGTTTGTAAATCTATATTATAAAATGAAAAGTGTATGAACTTTACTAAGTAGTTAGCATGAATAAGATCACAGTAATATGTAACAAACCTAAAATCCTATATTCTTGTATGTATTTTGATTCCTCCATCCCAAGGAACTGGCAAAATCCTCTGCCAGACATGACCAAGGGAAATACTTCTATTTTGGTTCTTTATGCAGGGCTTGACTTGCCTACTCTGCTGTATCTCACAATGTTTATGTCCCAGACTCACTGTGCAGATAGATTACTTTCTTCATGGGATTTCACCTAGTTGTATAGAATGTTCTGTATTTCTTCTGCTAGTTCTTAAATTTCAGATGCAATTTTGAGTTCGACGATGTTTATTATCTCTAGCCATCTTTTTAATATATAATTTCAGCTATAATCAAAGCTCTGCAAAATACTGTATTCAGCTTTCTGTATCTCTGTTCAGCTTTCTGTATCTCTGTTCAGCTTTCTGTATCTCTGCACCATGCTTGCAGTTATCTATGCTGCAGTGATGGGTAGGGTATACATTTTTGCCTTGTGGAGGGAAGGGAGTGGTTGCCCAACTAGCTATGACCTAAAAGTGTTCCCCAAAGGCACAGAATTTGTGGGTTCTCTAGACCGATAGACATTTGTGGTTTTCTGATGTGGCAGTTGAAATGGGTGCTCCCATTGTCATCTTTTTTCCTGTCCAGAATTGGCCAAAGGTGGCTCTGGGCCCCAGCCTCCTCTTAAGGGCAACGCTGTCAATTTTAGTAGATGTTCTGCTGAAGAGCGCACTGGGCAACACTTTCTAATGGCAAAGTACGCCAGACCTGCTGGATCACATTGGCATCTGTTATTTCTGTGTACTTGTCTGTGTACATGAGATAGATCTCAGAAGTTTAGCTACAAGATTTTCTGATTTCGTCCTATTCCCTTTCAACAAATGGGGAACTGGGGTGGTAGCAGTCCCAAGAGTGTTTTCTGCAAAGATTTATCTCTGTTTCAGGGTTCTCAGGTCTCTTCTGTTCAGCTCCCCTTTCTACTTTATTCCCCTAAAGATCCCTCAGAGTCAGGCAAATATTCCACTGTTACTGTCACTCACCAGCCGTCGCATGAGAGCTGTCAGTAAGGTCAGCAGAGTGTGCCATGAACAATATTCCTGGAGGATGAGGAAGCCCTTACCTAAAAGGCATGGTTAAAGAGATTCTAAAAACCTGTTTGACTTCCTAACTCAAGTATTCCCCTTCTTGATTCTGCCAAAGTGCTTGGAATTTCCTACAGTTCCTTATCCCTTGGATTTAGACTCTAAGGTCTTATGTAAAGTATAGGTGCTGTTTAAGTACAGGAAACATAAAAATTTTAACTCAGATTAATTTATTGGTTGAGCTGCAGTAATTTAGTAGAGGAATAGGATTTTCCTGAGAGAGTAAAACATGAGACATATGAGATTTGATATGAGAAGAGGAGTTGTTCTTATCTTTGGTGGTTATAGGCTCCTTAGAGAGTATTTTAAATGCTATAACCTGCTTTTGAGAAAAATGTGTTATAGTAGAGGTGACCTTTTGCAGCTGGGCATGTTTGAAAGTCAAAACTAGAGGAAAATTTTGTAGCTCCAAAAGTTTGCAGAGACAAAAATTTTTCTTAAAAGCCCTTAAATCATTAGTGGGGCTTGGTAGTGCATGCCTGTAATCCCAGCTACTTGGGAGGCTGAGGCATGAGAATTGCTGGAGCCCAGGAGGTGGATGTTGCAGTGAGGTGAGATTGCCCACTGCCCTGCAGCCTGGGTGACAGAGTGAGACCTTGTTTCATAAAAAAAGAAAAGAAAAGACCTTAAATTGTCTATGAATTATAGTGTAAATGATTTTGTGATATCTGCTATTCAGTAATTATTAAGCATATTGAAACTTGATTACCATTGATCTAGACCAAAGGTAGAATAAAAAAGTGTATATACTCGTGTCTGATGCTTTACAGCATTCCACCTTTGCGGTAAGTATTAATTCTCTGGAGGAGAATGGGGAATAGTGTTCATTCTCAAGTTTGCCTGCCAGTTATCATCCAGTCTTGTTTTTATGATAGCCTCAATACATGTTAATAGATTTGTTTGTGGTTGAGGATAAAGAAAATTAGTGGTAAGCCTAGGTTCTAAAATCGGAATTTGAGTTATACTTGTGCAAAGCGAGGCTCTATTGTAAACACGAAAGTAACTCTTGGTCTGGAGCATTTGTTGTTTCAGGTGGATGGGAGGATGGAAATGAGAGGAGCTGGGGAGGGCTAGGAGCTGAGGGGGATGAAAAGACTGTAGAGAATAGAGAGGGGGCTGGAGAGGGTTATGACAAAGCCTCTCTGCTGGCTTTCAATTTTTTCCTTGAACCAGCCCTGTCCAGAGACCTTTCCTCTTTTAAAAATTCCCTTTGCGGCCAGGCGCAGTGGCTCAAGCTTGTAATTCCAGCACTTTGGGAGGCCGAGGCGGGTGGATCACGAGGTCGAGAGATCGAGACCATCCTGGTCAACATGGTGAAACCTCGTCTCTACTAAAAACACAAAAAATTAGCTGGGCATGGTAGCTCGTGCCTGTAATCTCAGCTACTCAGGAGGCTGAGGCAGGAGAATTGCCTGAACCCAGGAGGCAGAAGTTGCGGTGAGCCGAGATCGCGCCATTGCACTCCAGCCTGGGTAACAAGAGCGAAACTCTGTCTCAAAAAAAAAAAAAAAAATTCCCTTTGCTCCCATTTCTGTTCTCTCCTTAGCACCATCCTGTCTCTCTCCTACGTGCCCTAGTGCTCCTCCCTGGCCTCTTAGCATTTAGCAAGTGGGGCCTAAAGGAAGTTGCCATTTCAGTAAAAGGAAAGCATAAGGTGGCCGTATCATCACTTCCTTGATTCCTCTGGGGTTTATTGTTTTAATTTTCTTATGCAGTGTTCCTGTGAGACAGCTGTATTTTCACCTGGAGAACATTTTGAGACCTTAAGGACAGAAAAAAGAAGAAAAAAAGAGGAAGGATGCTCTTAAGAAAGAGAGTGGAGAATTTTAAAAGCCAGGATTTCTTTATATAGTATCAACTGCAGCCAGTTCCCATTTTTTCTACAAAATCTTCCCTGGGTGAATTAGAAGGTAGATGGCCATTCTCTTTGGTCTAATGATTTCCCATTTCTTTTTTGGCACAAGGTTATGAACAACAAAATTCCTCAGTATCTAGTGAGACCATTTATTCACTTGTTACGTCAGCCTATAAATTTTTTAGGGAGTTAATTAGTGATTTAGGTGCTCTGACCACTGCAAAAGCCATAAATCTCTCTATAGATACATAAAGTTGCATCTCTACCTCTTATCCTATTTCCTCATTTGGTAGATCATAAAAAGGGGGGTATAATGTACTTTATTGTTTGTTTATTGCAAAGATTTACAAAGACAGTGCATGTGAAAATGCCAATCATTACTTAGAACACCAAACAGTTTAATGCATGTTATTTTCACTTTTCTTCTTTAGATGAACACTCCCACACTCCAGATGTTTCTTTCTTATTAGAACCTGGTGCCTATTCCTTCAGGGTCCTTACAGGTGGCAAAAAACAATAGGACATGTGAATTTATGCTGAAGCTATTGGAGAGTTTGTAATGTCAGACAAAAAAGGTGGGCATGGAGTGGAACACAGCTAGCTTTCGTATCTATTACGACAGATTTATATATCTTTAAGTTGTACTTCAATTAATTTAATTAAGAGGTAAAATTCTGGTTTTATGGAGACAATCCCCACCTGATTAAGATAGAAGAAAACTTGTGAGATCCTTAGCAATGTTTTTTAATTTTAATTAACTAATTTATTTATGTATTTGAATTTTTTCGAGATGGAGTCTTGCTTTGTTGCCCAGGCTAGAGTGCAGTGGCAGATCTTGGCTCACTGCAACTTCTGCCTCTTGGGTTCAAGCGATTCTCCTGTCTCAGCCTCCCAAGTAGCTGGGATTGCAAGCATGTGCCACCACTCCCAGCTGATTTTTTTTTTTTTTTTTTTGTATTTTTTTAGTAGAGATGAGGTTTCATTATATGTTGATCAGGCTGATCTCGAACTCCCCATCTCAGGTAATCCACCCATCTTGGCCTCCCAAAGTGCTAGGATTACAGGCGTGAGCCACTGTGCCTGGCTGTTTTTTAATTTTTAATTTTATTTTATTCTACAGACCCAGGAACTTGAGTTATCAGTGTTAGGTTATCTGCAAACAAAACAATTTTTGTTGTCAAAGTACTTGGGTTTTTTTCAATTTCTTTTTAAAATATAGTGATGCTAACATGCAAACCCCATGAGGATGGGAGTTTTCTTTTTCTTTTCATTATAGCCGCCTGGTCATTTAGAGCAGTGACTGACATAAGAGATAAACCCCAAATTTTGGTTGAATAAATCAAGGGATGAACAATCTTGTTCAAATAGCCTAATGAAGACAATCCTCTGCCTCTCTGGTATATCCGAGTATGTCTTGTAGGTATTCTCAGGAGTGCTGAGAAAAGATGTTTTTGAGAGTTCTGTGTGTCTTGCATTATGTTTGGACTCTTAGGATTTGGTGGTTAACGACTTAGTCATGCTCCCTGCCATGAAATGAGCATATAGTTTAGTTGGGGAAGAAAAAGATTTAAAAAGTGAATTTAAGATAGATGGTTTTTATGGGTTAAAAAAAAAAAAAGGTGCAGAAAGCAGAGCAATGAGAGCACTGTAGGGGACCCAGAATGTGAACAAAGGCAGCATTCTGAAAGCAAGTCTCAGAGAACATGAGAACATCTTAAAAACTAAAACATAAAACAATAAATTTCAAATGAAAATTTTTGTGATCAATTCACTGCTCTATCGCTTTCCTGGGATACAAAGTGGGGAGAACAATTGTCTCGGTAGTTCTGATGTGTGCAGGACTGTGAGATGCAGTTAAGGAATCAAGCCTGAATAGGTCAGCAAGCCACTTGTTCTAACATTCTTCTTGGAGGAAACATCTGTCTCTTTCAGGATGCCAACCATCACACGGGTCTTTCAACATGAGCATGTTTCTCAGCCTTCTGTGGCGGTTGCCTCGCTCCCGCACAAGCTTAGTCACTGCACACAAACATACGCCTCTGTCCAAACTACAGTACCAGGCTTTACAACGACAGACTCTGTAGTATCTCTGTGGAACCACATTGCCCAACAGCGCTGCATAGCTATTTCACTTGCAATGCATTTATCACTTTTTAGCTCATTTGAATTCGTGAGAAAACACAGAAGACTGTTGTCATAAGTGGTGGTGGTTTATGGTTGTTATTGTTTTTCCTTAAAGTCATAGGCTAGAAGAAAGCTTGAAATGTCATTTGGTTTCATTTCTTACCAGGCAACTAGGTAGACCCACTCTGAAATAAAACCTCTAATTCAATATCCTCTCATTTTCAACCCATCTATGGTGATAAAACTCTACAGGTTCCCTATGTTAAATTATTCTTGAGTTTATAAACCTTGTTTTTGGAAATTTCTTTTACTTTTAGCTGAAGTATTTTCCACTGTCTCTGGAAATAAGTGTTAAGTTTCAGCTTATGATGTAGTTAAGAGCAAAGGCCTTGGAATCAGGCAAATGTAAGTTCAAATTTGACCTCTGCTTCTGATGAATTGTGTGATTTGAGGCAATTACATGACATTTTGTATGCCAGTTTCTTTTCCTTCATCTGAAGAGACTAACACTCATATCAAGAGGATAATGTCTGTGACCATGACACTGACCCAGTTTTTCCCATGTAATGAGTATTTGATATATAGCCATGATCATTATTACAGTGTTTAAAGCATCTAATAATAATATTGGGAGCAGGAACCATGAATGTTTTGGATTTGTACCTTTCACAGCCCTTAGTGCCATAGATATGGTAGGTACTCAGGGTTTATGCATCAATGATTAACAAAAAAGTAAGATAGTAAGAGTAAAGAACAACTTGCTTTTCTATTAACTAGCTTCATGCCAGGGTAAATCATTTACACTTCCTGAATCTTAGTTTCCTCATCTGTAAATCAGCAGTTTTATAAATGACCCTTCACACTTGGATATTTATGAGGAGTATTTAATTTGTTCTTTTAGGACTCCAGAGAAGGAAGTTCTTTGGGCAAAATTTCTGGGTTTAAGAATTATTTCTTAATGATAATCTAATTTTTCAAAGCTTTCAGGTGTTCTCAGCAAACTAACACAGGAACAGAAAATCAAACACTGGATCTTCTCATTCTTAAGTAGGAGTTGAACAATGAGAACATACGGACACAAGGAGGGGAACATCCCACACTGGGGCCTGTCATGAGGTTGGGGGCAAGAGGAGGGAGAGCATTGAACGAATACCTAATGTGTACAGGGCTTAAAACCTAGATGACAGGTTGACAGGTGCGGCAAACCACCATGGCACATGCATACCTACGAAACAAACCTGCACATTCTGCACACATATCCCAGAACTTAAAAAAATATCTTTGAGAAGAGATATCAGAAACATTGTCGTATTTTCTTGATTAGAGTCAAGATTTAAAAAAGTAAATGTTGAGTTTCTGCTCCCTTTGGTATTATCTTTTAGACCAATTAAGACCAGAATTGAATCCCGAAGACCACAGGGAAAGGAGAGGTGGAAAATGAAGTGAAGGAGCCAAATTCTAGAACAATTCCATTTCATTTGATATTCTAGTGATTAATGTCTTCAGCTTTCTCCCTGGAGTGTTTCCAAAGCTTTTTACTGGATGTTCACCTTGACTCTGCCCGATATTCTGAACCTTAGCTAAATAAAATTGTAGTTTTCAGCAGCTAAAGAAATGGAACTTATAAAACCTGGGCATAATTCTACTTGAAGAGACAATGATAAACCTATACTTACATTCACTTAACTGCATTGATTTTTTTCTCAGAATTTAAGTGAGTTGAGACAAAAACTTATATAACAGGGAGGAAGGGGAAAATCTTTTGGATGTCTTATATATACTCTTTAGAGTTTCTTTCTATACCTAACTCTTTTCTGGGGTTCTAAAGGTTCCAAAATGAATATAATTACATTGCAAAATTCTAAGAAGACGATTTTTTTTTTTTTTTGGTCAGTTTCACCAATGGCCACCTTGGATTCCCAAAGAACACAGTAAACTTTAGTTAGGTGAATAAATCATTAGGTGAAAAAGGAGTGTTTCAGTATCAGAATAATCTTGTCATCTGATCCACAAAAAAGTGATACAGAATCAACATACCAATGTTGACTGTGATACATATTAGTGAGAATATATAAATTGAAAGGGGTAAACAAGTCTATGTCTCTAGATGTGTAGGTGGACTTACAGAATCCTAGTTATAAGGTGGTATTATACAATGGAATAATGTCACATTTATTTATTTTTGATGGGCAGGTTGCACTCCTTAGGCATTTAGATAGACTAAATTGTAATGTGGGAAAATTATTTGTCCAACTTCATTAATTGAAAGCACCAATGACAATAAAATTCAGGTTGGTTGGTACAGTGTAACAACTTCTCTATTAATACTGGAATCATATCTTTATATTCAGTAGTTTTACTCTGAGCCAATGACATCAGCAAAAAGTTTACTCTAAAGGAAATTTCCATGTTGAATTAAATAATTGTAAGAATGTTCTTTCTTCTTAACTTCCTAAATTTTATGCCAATGATTTCATTGGATATAGAGGAAAGAGTCTTTCCTTTGAGAGCATTCTTTCCACAAACATTTAAAACATACAGTCCAGGATATCCTTTTAGTACAAACCAGGGGAAGGTGATATAAATAAAAATAAGATGAAATAAAATAAAAACAGTGGGTAGACTCTAACATACTTGTTTGCTAAAATAACATAGATAGTTGTGAATGACACAGTATTATTCAGATTTTACTAACATTTAATATCAGTATCACATAAATAATCCTATTAATGTTTAAACTTGGGAATAAGCTCTCACTGTCCCCCCTTTCCTTGAAGACTAGGAAATGGAGCAGAGAGCTTAAACAACTGTCTGAAAGAAAGAGCTAGTATAAGTGAGAACCCAAATTCAATTCCAGTTCATTGGACTGTAGCCCAGTGGTTTTTCCCATTTTGCTGATAGTTCTAAAATTTTTTCCTCTCTCAATGCACCTGATAGTTTGAGTCTATCAGTAGCACTGTGTCTCTGGAGGGGTGGGAAGGTGGGAGGTTTCCCTTAAGGGCCCAGAATCTGTGGCTGGGTGGGTGTGTGCAGTTTGGGAAAGACTCCAGAGGTAATTCCATTTTCCCACTACCCACCTGGATTGACATTCTTTGCATTATCCCACACTCTGTACCATTTTGGTTTGATTTTATGCTGTTGACTTTAGCACAGAACTTCTCCCAGCTTTCCTTTTTAATGTCTCTGTGTTATATGTTTTTGTACACATTTATCAAGCAATTAGTTTTGTGGAATATTTCTCAGCACATTTCCTTTGTTCAGAAGTATATATCAGAATATATGGGGCAAGAAACTCTTACAACAGAGTTATATTAAGCTTTAATTAGGATAAAACATCGTTCCAGGGGTTGCTGTGTGAAACTGGAAATCTCTCTGTCACATCTCTGTATTTCTCCTCTTGTGAGAGCCTTTGACCTTGCTTGCCTATAATGGCTAAATATAACAGGCATCATTCTGCTTGAGCTCATTCTGATACTCGTGGCTCCACTGCTCCCTAATATACTTTAGGAGAGGGATTTAATCGCTTTCACTACCTCCTACCCATGGTCTTTTTGTTTTCTGGCCATAGTCATTTCTGGTCTCCTGTGAGGGTCTCTACCCAGCCATTTTCAGCATCCACCACAACTCCACCCCCTTGCCTATGATAGTCTGGTGTCTCAGCCAAGTGACATCCACACTTAATATTCTGTTGTGCTTTTTACTAGTTGCCTTAGTTTTCCTTCATGGTCCCCTCTAAGTCATAACTCGTTTTTTCTCATTAGCAAAATGAGCTGGTGAATTTTATGATATTGGATTGGACATGAGAAATACACAATATTAGACTATTAGGACCATGGAGCTTACTGAACTTGAGTGCTTTTAGCCCCCTGGAAATAATAAGTATGCTGAATTGTATACCTTTATGTCCAGTATTTATGTGCCATATTGCTGCCAAAAGGGACATTTCTGCTTTCTCTCTGTGTTGGTGGTTTCAGTATCAATATTCTTTCAAAATCATTGGCCAATTTGGATTTTACAGAGAGCACAGGCTTTTCAGGTTTTAGCTAAGGAAAGGAGCTGTTACTTTTCACAGAAAAACTGCTGTCTGTTGGAAGCCAAACCATTAGAGGATTTTTCACAGCTGGACTTGATGGTTCTAAAACTTTCTTGGAGCAGCTGGGAGCCAATGACTCTGCTTCTAACCTCAGAGGTCATGTGAAAGAAGAGAGCTACATATTTTACGTACTCACCTCGATCATTCTGTTTCTTACTGTCTGCTTTGTCTGGACTCTAACATTCATGGAGGATGGAGTAAGTGAACCATAAATGATGTAATTTCAGAGACAGATGTAATTTTCAACTTTTTTCAAGATATCTGAAATCTTACCCTGAGAGTCATTCTTTGGGGGCTTTCTTTCAATAGTCTCATATAAAAGTGTAAATACCATCAGGAGGCATTGTATTTTAAGCCTTAGACATTTTTTGCACTTAAAACACCTGAAGGCAATGTCAGTCCACACCTGAGGGATATTCACTGACAACTGGCTGAAAGCAGAATAATAGGGAAAGCAGTGAATCTCAGAAACAGTTTGCTAGGGAATGGTGTTAAAAGAAACCAAGGACAAGCTTCAATAAGTTCACACCTTTTTGGTCCTAAATATGTGTGTAATAATCATTCCATTGCAAGAGATTTTGGTATATCATGTCTGTAGGATGTGTATTATGGGTTGCGTTCAAGATTTAACAGTAGTGAACATTAGTCTCTAACAGTGGACAGGTGAATGTACAAGATTAAAATGTGGAATACTTAATTTTCTAGCAACCAGTAAAATTATGATTACAAAATTGAATATGTATTTATCTCTTAAATTGATGACTGATATTTTTGCTTTTCGTAGCTAGTTAACTCATTTGGATGAGTGTGGCCCATCTCTCTCTCTCTCAGTGAGATCAGAAGGGCTTCCCTGGACAGAATGGGAACAACCTTCACCCAGAGTCAAGAGTGTGTGGACCCAGGATATGACTGACTGTTTGACTGGGTCTAGGAGCACAAGTGTCAAACCAGAGGGAGATGTTCCACTGTTTAATCAAAGCAGAGGAGACCAGGAGTGGAAACTGGGGAAAGAGTTTAGAAAAAGTGAGAGAGGTGAGAACAGGAAGAGCAGGTTATCCTAAGTGGACAAATGCTGGACCTCAAAAACCGAGCCCTAAAGATGAATGTTTACATATTCCTAACATCCATTGCTTAGTCAGACTAGCTCTGTTTATGGGGTCTGGGATGGGATGGAGCTATTCTCGTCTCTTCTATTTTCTTTTAACATGTGTTTATATACTGAGCCCTTCCTGTGGGCTAGCTCCCTGCTAGGCCTTGTGAATCTAAATGCTACTCCTAATTACCCTTACTACTAGGCACTGTGATGAATGTTTTACACATGTTACTCACTTAATCCTCACAAAAATCCCATTAGGTGAATGTTATCTTGATTTTGCTGTTGAAGAAACAAGTTCAATAATACCAGGAGGCATGCTTAAGGTTACATGAGACATAAATGGTGGAGTGGGAACTGAACTCCGTTCTCTCTTTCTATAAAATATATGATCTTAATATTTTGTATATGTTTTATATATGGCTATATTCATTAATTTGTTGCTAAACATTAATGAAAACAAGAAATTCAAGAATTTCCATATATCGGGGTAATTGAGATTAAGCTCAGGGTTATTAATGGTGAAGAACCTCTAGAAACAAATAAGACAATTCTTCATGTGCATCAGCTCTTCCCACTTTCGCCTATACTTACTCCATCAGGCCAGGCACTGCATAAGGCATGGGAGGATACAGTGGTAAACAACTGGATATGATTCCTGCCCTGAAGGAGCTCACAACGGATTAAGGAGAGAAGCAATAACCAAATTAATAAATAAACATGATAATTTTGGATTGTGATCATTTGTATGAAGGAAATAAAGAGAGTGATATGATAGAAAGGAGGCATCGAGAAGTCTCTTGGGTGAGGTCTTATTTGAGCTATGAGAAGGAACCAGCCATTTGGAGAGCAAACACCACTGTTTAGTGAGGCTAAAAGAATACAGGATATGTGACTAGCAACCAAATTAAGAGCTCTCTTATAGAGGTAAGTTCCTCTGAGGAATTACACAAAATGTAATGAAAGAAGTCATGGAGTAGAAATGATCAGATCAAGAGAAAAGCCTGTTAGATCCAAGGCTGTGTTCTTGGTGCTGTATGATATGAATAAATAACAGCTGTCACTGCTTGTCCTCCAGGAGCTTAAAAATCTGCTGGAGATGTTACCCTCAAAGCATGTGACTACTTAGAGAACCAGCCATGAATGAAATAGTAAAACTTATAAGAGAAATAAATCAATAAGTAAACTTACAATTAAACAACTAGGTAGTTTAATTGATGAGTTACTGGTATTGACCACGAATGATATGAAGCATTGTGAAGACTCAAAAGTAAGCGTGCCAGAAGAGAGAAAAACATTCTTAACTAGTCCCTTAAAAATACATGGCTTCTGGGTAAGTCATGAAGCCAAGCCAATGAAAATGGAATGAGCAAAACTGTGAGAAACAATATAGGAGATGATAAGGAATCCAACTTGGTGCAGACTTTGTACAGAGGATTAGTGGGAGATAAAGCCCAGAAACTGGAATGGGGTAGAATGTGCTGGGCTCCAAAAGTCATGGCAAAGTATTTGAATTGCTAGGAATTGTGAAGCCATTGCAGCTTCTTAAAAGAAAATATATCCTTAAAGGACATTTTAGGAAGATAAAGCAGCGGAGGCCGGGCGCGGTGGCTCAAGCCTGTAATCCCAGCACTTTGGGAGGCCGAGGCGGGTGGATCAGGAGGTCAAGAGATGGAGACCATCCTGGTCAACAAGGTGAAACCCTGTCTCTACTAAAAATACAAAAAATTAGCTGGGCATGGTGGCACGTGCCTGTAATCCCAGCTACTCAGGAGGCTGAGGCAGGAGAATTGCCTGAACCCAGGAGGCGGATGTTGCGGTGAGCCGAGATCGCGCCATTGCACTCCAGCCTGGGTATCAAGAGCGAAACTCCGTCTCGGAAAAAAAAAAAAAAAAAAAAAAAAGCAGCGGGCGTGTGATAGGTATTGAAAGAGAGCATGGAAGAGGAGGATTGTGCTCCAGTTACGTGCTAAGCTCTTCCCTGCCTATGGCTTTTCATCCTGCAGTTCTCTGGCTGGAACATGCTTCTTCTCGCTCTTCAAAGGGCTGATTGCTTCTCATAGCTCAAATAAGACCTCGCCTAAGAGATTCTCCTTGATGCCTCCTTTCTACCGTATCATCTTTATTTCCTTCATAAATGACCACAATCCAAAATTATCATGAGTATTTATTTGTTGATTTGGTTACTGCTTCTCTCACTTAACACAATGTGAGCTCCTTCAGGGCAGTAATCATATCCAACTGTTTACCACTGGACACACCCCAACCCCCACTCCCCAGTGTCTTAAGCAGTGCCTGGCTGGTGTTAGACAGAAAAATAAAATAAAATAAAATAAAATGACTTATGAACAAAACTGTAACCTGGACATGATTTTTGATGGCTTTAATATTCCAAGCAGGAGGTAATAAAATCTTAAATGTGATTTATTAGGAATAGAGCCAGAATGGAAAAGATAATCATGTGCATTTTCAAAAAGTAGACATGAAAAGTAAAAGAAAGATTGATTCGTTCTGTCATAAGTCTAGTTAACTCATTGCTTTTTTCTCTCTCTCTGAATAGGACTGTATGTCTCAGTGTCTACCAGAATTAAGAAGGCCTTATTTTTTCTGAGTAAGACCTTTATAAATTTTTTTAAATAATAAGAACATTAATAATAAGATACTGAAGAACATACATTCATAAAGTGTTTTACTCTCCTTTATTCCAAACGATTCAGTGCCAGGTAGATCCAGCTATGGTATGGTTCCCTGCTCTCTACCTAAGGGTGAAACTTTTCTCCTGTCTAAAAATCTTGGTTGAAAAGCTGCCGTGGCTTTTTCTGCAATAGCAGGAGGTGGCAGGGAGGTTGCCTATGGAATAGCTGAGTGTCTGAGCCTGAAGAGGCAAGTATTCTTAGGGATTGAAAGTACTGCCATCACTTTCACTGACTTGCTCAGCACTGAAATTGTGAAGTCCACAGTGATAGTCATTCTTATTCTTCTTGTACTTTATTTGAGATATTGCCAAGATGTTCTTTAGTAGGGTATTATACACCTAAACATATAAATATGACAATAGGTAATATGTATTAAACTCTTAGTGTACAGAATGGTTATATGCACTATTCATTCATCAGTTCATTTAATTCTTGCAACAACCTTATAAATACTATTACTGTCCTCATTTTTTATATGAGTGCAACACAGAATATTTAAAAATTTGCCCAAGTCCTCAGTTAGTAATGGCAAAGCTGGGCTTTGAAACCTACAAGCAGTTGGGCTCCAGAACTGACACTCTTCACCCTATCCTGCTTGTCATGACACTTGTTACAGGCTCTCTTCCTTGATGTGCATGTGCAGTCTAATTCTAGCAATGGGTGAACAGACCTCAGTGCTGTTGTATGCTGGAGCCAGCTTGTGTGGGCTCACAAGAGCTAGCTCAGTACAATTTTCCCCAGTTCTGCATTCAGTGATGTCATATCGCTAGCTTATACTTTGCCATGGTGGAAATATTCACACCACAGAAACCAGCAAACACTACATAGGGCTCCCATATTCCCAACAGGGAGCTGCCTTATCAGCACCTCACCAGCACCCTACTGCCTTAGTGCGCTTTGCATAAAAAATGATGTCAGCTGCTACCCAGGAGAATAAAAAATGTCTATTTTCATATGATTTCAGAATTTTTGTAGGCTGGTTTCCAAAGGATCACTCACAACACTTATATGCTAGTTATGGTTACACGGTAGTTTCACTCCGTCTACATATACCTTATGCAATTTCGAGTACAGGTACCTATTAAAAGGGAAACCCAGAGACATAATAATTTCAGCAGTGTGAACAGTTCTACCAATTCTTGCAAGTGGGGAATATTTCTCTTGGAGTGAGCCTAGATTGGCAGGGCTACAAGAGCTCTGGGGCAGTGGAATGTAGGGAAAAGAATGAGCTTTGGGATCCACAGGTTCAAATCCTGTTACTTACCAGCTGTTTGACTCTGGACAATACTTTAGCCCCTCTCAAATCCATATTTTATTAGGTATATTAAATAAGAAAACCTATGATGTTCTGTTCCTCAATTCCCTCAATAATTTTTGTTACCTGCCCCTTTCAAGAATTACTTGGAAGGGCCAGACTTCAACACCTCACAGTGCTTCTTTAGAGGGAGGGAAACCTGTTTAGGTCCTGGTCCTGATAGGTAGTCTTGGAAAGATGTCAGTGCAGCAGTGTGAGCAGGGACATGGATCCAGAAGCTGAAGACAGACAGCAGCAGAGCTGCTTTGCAACAAAACACAAGCTGATGATGCAAACAAACAACACAACGCCTCAACGATGACGTGCAAATAGCAGCGCAAAATCACACAGAAAGGAACACTGACAGTGAGCCTCAGCTCCCCTGACACCCAGCCCACAAAAGTGCTTAATTCCGAAAACTGTAGCAACGGTAAACAAGTGCGCTCAGAAATTTTTGAATAAAACTAGGTACTCCTTAGAAACATCGTTTTAAAACGAGGAGGGAGCGAAAAGGAAATAAAGACTACTGGATTGTTTCCTGCCTCACTCCTTTTCTGTTCTTCTCTCCACTTCTTTTCCTTTTTGATTCTTTCTCTTGGTGTCTCCTTTGCTCTGTATCTCTGGTTTGCTCTTTCCTTCCTTCTGATTGTCTCTTGTTCTTACTTCTATGTGTGATCAGGGGTAAAGAAATTCTGCTGCTAGATTCTTCTGCTCTTGATCAAGCCACGTCTGATCTTCCTGGAAGGCATCCTAGGACCAGGGGTCTGGGTGGTGAGGAGAAATTCAAAATCCTCCTTCCAAACCTCCAATATGATCCTCTTTGCCCAGCTCCAAGGCTGGCTCTTTCTTCCTCTCAATTTATTTCACAGTCCAGGACACGCTTGTCCAATTGGTGCTTTGTAACTGTGAGTCGGCCTGGGTATTGGCATGCTTGGAGCTGACAAAGAGGAGGAACAGTAGGGGGCGCTCTCTAACCAGGGCGGGAGCGCCAGTGATGCCTGACTAGGCAAGGTCAGACTGCGGCTCTATCCTTAAATTCGAAATCAGGAGCTTCTCAGCCGGTTAAAAGAATTGCCATACCTCAATTCCTGTATCACTTGCCACTTTCACTTTGTTTAGCTCTTTCATGATGTTTTGAGGAGTGACGGCTGGGAAATTTAGGTCCTCAATATATTATGCCAGCTGATCTTGGCAAATGAAATTGAAAGTTTGATTAAGAGCTCTTGATATTCTGCTCAGATGTCAGATGGATGTTTGTCTTTCAAACAAAAACACCTGGCATGCCCGATGAAGGTATATTTTCTTTCCTAGCATTTAGGTTTTGCATAATATTGCTAAATAAATAAATAAATAAATAAACAGAGTCCTTTCTTAGAAGTGTGAAGAAAAATCTATTTCTGCTTGAGAGGAACCTTGGAAATATTTAGAAGACTCAGTGTAAGTGGGGCATGAGGTGTTCTCAGTAGCATGCTGCTATGGTAACATGTGCCCAATAGCCTGGTCCTTGGCCCAGTGCAGGGATAGCACCTGGCACAGGGGTTGACACTGAGAAGAAACTCAGGAAGTGTTGGATTGAACATCAACCCTTTCCTTATTTTATGTTCAAGGGCGTAGGATCTTTTATCTTTGTTTACTTTTCCTTTACTATTTTTCCCCCTGAAGAATGCAGTAAAAATATTCAGGGCTAAATGGA
Source organism: Saimiri boliviensis (assembly GCF_048565385.1). Lineage (NCBI taxonomy): Eukaryota > Metazoa > Chordata > Mammalia > Primates > Cebidae > Saimiri > Saimiri boliviensis. The sequence continues at coordinate 31,856,079 of NC_133454.1, read as the reverse complement.
AACATTAGGGTCACCTAGGGCAGCCCTGTGACATTTTGTTTTTCAGAGGCAGCTGTTTTCCTGTCCTTTCCTATCTTCCCATTTCTCTGTGAATTCCATGATGCTCTCTTGCAATGATGGCCTGAAGTATTCCATTCCACCTGGATCCACTGCCTTTCCTCCCTCTCCCCTCCATTAGAATAACACTTGTCCATGCCTGTGGGAATTTCATATATCAGTTCTTCTGCTACTGTTATGAGTTCAAAAATTTTAAAAGTTCATAATTACATTTTTACTTGTCCAACCACTTGACCCAATTTTAGATTTGTAAAATGTGCTCACTATATTCAAGATCCCCTGGTACCTAATCTGAAGAAATGTTTTCTTCAGTGTTTGAGTAGAAGCTAATGGCTAAATTCTTAGTCACCCCTTTTTCCTCTAATTGCATTTTAACACACTGCTTGCTTTAACAAAGGGAGCGAAGAATCTCAGGCACATGGCAGCCTGATGAAGGCGGTGATTTGAGGGTGGGGAGGCCGTTTAGTTTGGTCAAATCACACCCTCTATGAGGAGAGTTACATACTGCAGCAAAATCTCCTGGGACCCTTCTTCTGCAGCCTGGTGGCTTCTAGTATATAGTATGGCATATTCATATAGGAATAATCCTGCTAAAGCAACATGGTGGAAGGGCTATCGCTAGTGTGGTTTGCTTACTCTGATCACCAGAATCTTGGTTGTGATTTTCCACTGGGCAGATCCAGTACAGATAATTATTCATCAAGATATTTTCTTGGCAGGGGGTTTGGACAAGATGTTACACAAATGAAAGACAATAATTAAACCCATACCAGGAATGTACTAGGTTCAACTAAATAGTTAACAAGCAAATACACACACACACACATACAAGACCAGCCACCTACAAATAATATCTAATCAAGCAATTATAGTATTTCCTATCTTAAGTTATTACAGAACTGACAAAAGATTTATCCAGGGATACCTAAAGGAAATATCTCTGTCTGACCCATGTAACTTCCCATCCCCTGTTCATCTAATTCTAGTATGTGATTTTATTACTTTTTATGTGACACTATTCCATGTTCTCCATAGGTCTCTATTGGAATGGTTACTTTTTTTTTTTTTTTTTTTTGAGACGGAGTCTTGCTCTGTTGCCAGGCTGTGCAGTGGCATGATCTCTACTCACTGCAACCTCCGACTCCCTAGTTCAAACAATTCTCCTGCCTCAGCCTCCTGAGTAGCTGGGATTACAGGCAAGCACCATCACGCCCAGCTAATTTTTGTGTTTTTAGTAGAGAAAGGGTTTCACCATGTTGGCCAGGATGGTCTCAATCTCCTGACCTTGTGATCTACCTGCCTCGGCCTCCTAAAGTGCTGGGATTACAGGTATGAGCCACAGTCCCCGACCCAGAATGGTTATTTCTTGAATCAGAGCTCTTAAACTACTTGAGAAGTCTGAGGCTTTCTGTCTGCAATTGCTTCGAGTTTACGCCTTGAGTTTCTATCAGCTGTATCTCTTTAGTTCTAATTACTCTTCTTCCTAAGTACAACTGCCTGAACCTGTGTCATGCTCGAACTTTTAGAGATTTTGTTTTTCTCAGTCAGCTCACAGCACGGGTCACCTAGGAATGACTGAATTCCTTCCTGTGCTTCACTTCATTTTTTTTAGTTCTCATTCAGTGGAGGCACGGAGAGTAGTTATAGAAATAACTCCAGCTTTTAATCGAGAAGAGAACACATTCCAACACGCCTAAAAGTCTTTCTGTTGTGAAAATGCTATCAGCTTAGGCATCTTCCTCCATCTCTTTGGTGTGCATAGAATAACCTTTTTTTTTTTTTCCCTAAAAAATGCAGTTGTGCAGTTATGCAAACCTGGGACAAGATCTTTTCTCATATGAGGGTGGGAATGAGGCCAAGACAGCAGGCAGTGGAGCCTGTGTTGTTCTCTGTCTGTTGAATGTTTGTAGCTATTCTAAAGAGAAACCAACACAGAGAAAACAGGCAGTACTGCTAAAAAACAATCTGAATAGTGCGGTAGGTCACAGGAAACAGAACAGCTTTTGGGGCTCCCCCACCCCCACAGAAAGAATGCAAGACTTGGGACTATTCTATAAACCCTTCAGCGCCTTAATGGGTGGTTGCTGCGTACCCTGGGAATATAATCCAGTAAGTTTTCTCACTTATCCCCTCCACACCAAATAAACAAGTTGCACTGATTTTCCTAAATCTCTCTCTGAAGATTTGGTTGAAATTGAAGTGGTCAGGATTATGTTGGGTCAGAGGTTAAATTCTGGACTAAACTGGGGAACACAGAGACTTAGCAGGATTGAAGACAAGTGAAAACGTTTTTGTTAAACTGCAAAATGCATTTAGCATTTAAGCACCGTTGCTTGGAAAATGCCATGATTCAAGTTGACATGAAAATGTGTGTGTGTGTGTGTGTGTGTGTGTGTGTATTCATATGGCTCCTTTCCCATCTCTTAAAACCTCCCCATGACTCACTGCTCTCTTTTTCCCAATAAATAATAATCATCATGAATTGAATTAACTGGAAATAACAGATAGTAATGTTTTATTTTATTATTACTATAAATCAGTAGTAGCAAAAGGATGTTGGCTTGGTAGGTCTGGACTCTTTAGTTTTTGAGTTTCCTGAAGGTCAGAGGTTTTAAAAATCACAAGGGTATTAAGTGTGGGTTCTGAGGTTCTCTTTCTGTTTGCAAGAGAGACAGACTAGAGATAATACTTCCAAAATTTCTTTTCTTTTTTTTTTTTTTTGGAGACGGAGTCTCACTCTGTCGCCCAGGCTGGAGTGCAGTAGTGCAGTCCCGGCTCACTACAACCTCTGCCTCCCAGGTTCGAGTGATTCTCCTGCCTCAGCCTCCCAAGTAGCTGGGATTATAGGCTCATGCCACCACACTCAGCTAATTTTGTATTTTTAGTAAAGACGAGGTTTTGCTGTGTTAGACAGGCTGGTCTCAAACTCCTGACCTCAGGTGATCCATCCAGCTTAGCCTCCCAAAGTTCTGGGATTACAGGCATGAGCCACCATGCCCGGCCTAAAAGACTTCTTATAACCCAGGAGGATTTAAAACTTTTTTTTTTTTAAGTAAAGGACTTCTTATAAAAAGTGTTTTTTTAGTAGAGCCATCGTTTCGCCATGTTGATCAGATCGGCCTGAAACTCCTGACCTCAGGTGATCCACCCACCTCATGGTGGTGAGCACCTGTAATCCCAGCTACTTGGGAGGCTGAGACATGAAAATAGCTTGAACCCAGGAGGCGAAGGTTACAGTGAGCTGAGATTGCACCATTGCACTCCAGCCTGGGCGACAGAGCAAGATTGCATCTCAAAAAAAAAAAAAAAAAAAAAAAAAAAAAAAAAAAGTTTCTTTTGGTTACTTTCAGAATGAATGACTTGAGCATTTAGGTTCTTTTTGACAGGGAAAGTTTTCTTTATTGCAGTGAATGAAGTTAAGATGCTTCAATAACTGAGGCTGCTTTATGTAGCACTTAACACGGTAGTAAGAAAGTACTCAGGATGCATTTGTTGATTAAATGATTGAAAAGTCAGCTGCTCGACTCCTTTCTCTATTAATAAAAACAAATGTAATCCTGGCATGCAAACTGTAATCTGAAAATGGGTTTTAGAAATCCACTTTATTGTATAAATGGGCCATTAGAGCCCTTTATTATTGAGGTTAAGAAGGTACATTAGACTAGATGGAGGTGGGAGAGAGGAGGGGGAGGTATGCTGAACTATTTCTAAATGTTGATAGAGAAGAAATTTTAGCTCCCAAGTTTTCATCTTCCTAATATTCCTACTGACAGTCTAAAAAATCATAATGTCTGGAAATTATCAGGAGCTGTGAAGGGTTGAGATTTTATCCTATTCGTAAGTTAATACATTAGCCTGCTACAGTTTCATAGATGCTGACATAAGACTCCTGAGTTGGAAACAAAGAATTTTATTACTCAGAGCGACAGCAAAAGGCAGAGTATCGATTTTCTTGTGGCAATTCCCTGAACCCCAGTTTCCACAGGGTGATGTGAAGAAGGCCAGGTGACACCTGCACGTGGGCCACATGACAAGAGAGGAACTCTGAAACCAGGGAACTCAAATCCATTACAATGTGATGAGCAGTAAGCACGCCTGCCCTTTGTGCTGGAGGTGAATTCTGTATCTTGTAAGTCTACTTTCTACGCAGAATCCTTGGAAAGATATTCCAGAACAGTAGAATTCAGTGCCTCAAAGGAGGTACATTCTGTATATTTCAAGGCTACTTTCTTGATAACATATTCTTGATAACATATTCTAGAACAAAAGAAGTCAGTGTCTCTGATTATAAGATTTTCAGAAAGTGAGGGTCCTACAGAGAAACCGTCTTCCAACAAAGTTCTTGAAAGAGTGTGTTATTTATGGCCAAAGCATGCTGTTTCTTTTTCACTGCTTTCATTAAGCCACCATCTTAAATGTAGTCGTTTTCTCTGTCTTCAGTTTCTGCTTTCAGATCTGGTTTGAAATTACCCTGGGTATCTTAATTTTTCTTGAGTCTTACCCTTAAGGATTCCCAGGAATCTTTGCAATCGAGGAAGGTAACAACTCAGCTCGGTCTCAGGAAGGAGGAAGTACCTTTTTCTGGGGCCAGTAGTGACACTTGATTGACCTAGGCATGCCATAGTGGCACTTGATTGATCTAGGGAAGAATAGACAGGAGGGAACAAATGCAGTGTGGGTTAGAATGGGCAAATAAAGGAAAAGAGAGAAAAGGGAAGAAGGATCAAATATGACTCTTCCTTCTCCTGTAAAAAGGCTAGACAGTACACTGAGGGGGATGAGAAAGGAAGAGAACAGAGTTATGTGACAGAGCTTGACAACCACTGTTTATGACAAGCAGGTTGGTGAGCAGAAAACAAAAAAGAAAGAGAAGGAGGGAAAAAAGGAGACATGAGAAATTGATGGAGATTTGCACAGTTCAAATCTAACTGCATTAGTTAAAATTTTTCCTTGAATATTTTTATCTGCCATTTCCAGTAGAATCAGGGATGGTATTTAGCATCTCTTTATGAAAAGTAACACAGTGAGTCATAGAATACTGGTAAGGCTAAAGCCCCAGAGGAAACTGTGTGGGTAGCAGAGAAATCAAGCTTTCATACACTGAAGTAGCTGCAAAAGATAAAGATTCCTTTTTCTTCTTTTTTTTTAAAGTCCTTCTATTTAGTATAGTGAACAATTTAAAGGAAACTTGAAGAAAACATGTTATGTAAGTAAAAAGTGAACATTTGATTTCTACAACTTACAGAGAAATTTAAATGGATGCGGACTTTTCCATAGGTGTTAAGTGGAACTCCACTAGCACCACCAGACTTTGTGAATGGTGTCTGTGTCCAGAAGGCACCATCTTGCAATCAAGCTTTTTAATCTTCTCAACATCCATAAAGACTTCACTAAATCTCTTTAACAGCAAAGCAAACAACTGGCCCATCAATGGGACAGAAACATGAACCAGATTGCCTCACTGCAAGCCCAGATTTGGACCCACAGTGTTAAACTATAATGAAAATTAATAATGTAGAAAATCAAGAGAGAGAAAACATGCCATTTCCTCCTCTCTCTGTTTGATCAAAGTTGACCCTCCTCTCTAAGATAGTGGGTGGTGATATGACAGGTAATTCTTTTCACATTGACTCACAGAACTGCTCTGTGTAAGAAACAACTCCCTCTTTGTGAAATCCAGGAACATTATGGCTGAGACAAACAGAAATGTGTGAGTATAGGGATGTGCTTTTCAAATGGGCAGAGATGAGCAGCCTACTGTGTGATCTTTCATACAGAAGGACTTCTGTTTGTGAAAGGCAGGGAAAGAGAGCTTGCTGAAGAAGCTGCCCTCACCAACAATATTTTTGGATTCCTACATGCCGATCTTTTAAAAAGTAGCTGAATTTCTTCATGAAACACTGTGGTGTTTCTCATCTTCAAGTGACTCAATCTGGTGTGCCGAAGATTTCAGTTTGTGGCCCCGCTTTCCTGCAGAATAGCTACATGGTCCTGCACAAGGTTTGCAATCCAAGGAGAAGATAAGATAATGGGTATAACGTGCTAAGTCCTAGATGAATCAAAGTAATAATTATGATGTCAAGAGTTCCCAAATCCATTTTCCTTCATAAGGAGATGACTTAAATTAGTCCTGTCCAAAAAATTTTCTTCTTAATTTTCTTCTTATCGCCAACCACCAGTATCCTGACCACAGGTCTTAACCTAGCTCAGTCCTGCCACTTTCTTTGTTTCTTCCTGTAGAGTGTGAATACTGCTTTTAATCTTATGTAGGTATTATTCAATGATTATTCTTCTACTCTTTCTGTTCTCTATGTATTGATCCTGTAAATATTGACTGTTTCAGAGTGGAAATCTCTCAAGGGCATGGAATCTGTGTCTACAAAAGTGACAAACACATTGACTAATACTTTGTATTAACTTGAAGACAAGGTTGTAGATGATAATGCTGACCTTCACAACTTACTAAAAGTAAGAGAAGTGGTAAATTTATTTCCAAAAATCCCTCAGAGAAAGATCCTAAGGTGTATGCAAAAATCATGGAGAGAGAAGAAAAATAATGAAAAAAAGGAAGAATGACCTAGTCTTGCCCTTTTAAATGTATAGAGAGCATTTCCACTTCTACAATTCATCATTATGTGAAATTCAACATGTCTTAAACCAAACTCTCTCTTTCCTCCCTCAAAGCAGCTCTCCTGATTAGCGTCCCCATTTCAGATTTATTCTCATAGCTTCCTAAGCTCAAAACCCCTGAGTCATTTATTACCGCTGCCTCTTCCATGCACTCATATCCAATCAGTAATCAAGTTCGTTGTTTCTGCCTTCAAAATAATTTTCGCATTTTTCCCCTTCAGTTGCCATGGATACCATAAAATTTCCCTTTCTGCCTCATGCCCGGACAACTGTGGTAACTTCCCGAGTCTCTCGTCTCCAGTCTGCCTTGCATGCAGTTGCTGCTGGAATAATTTCTTTCGCCACGTCATACCCCTGCCCAGAACCCTGCAGTGGCTCCTTACTGTTCTTACTTCAAATCCAAATCCTTTAAAGTAACTTGCATGGCCTTCCATAATCTGACCACATTTAAAGGATCCTTGCTAATGTACATGATGCCTTTGTGCAAAATTGAGAAGGCACCCCCTCCAGGCATAGGAAGCCTTGTGATTTAAGGCTCAGCTAAAGAATCAAGCTTTTTGCGTTCTAAAGGGTGGTCTCGTCCTTAGGGTATATGCTGTTCTGCTGTAGAGTACAGAGGGCCCTCAGAGAGCAGGGCAAAGGCTGTTTTTCATTCTCCAACCACTCAGAGGCCCTAGCAGTAACCCTCCTGGCCATAGGCAGGCCCTGCAGCCTTCTTGTTCAACCTGATTTCTCTCTGCATAGAAACTCAGTCCTTCTCTCAGACAGCTTTGCTTTCCCTGGACAAGCTGTACCTGTTTACCACTGTCCCTTGACTCATGTTTTTTGCATTTCCTGAAATACACTTCTGCTTCTTCATAGCTGGATAATTCCTGCTTGCCCTTGAATATTCACCTCTAATGTTACTCCTGTGGGAAGCCTTTTCTAACTCCATAGGCTGAAAAAAACTGACCTTGTTAGTTCCTACAGCAGTGTGCATACTCAGTTGTAGCACAGAGGAGTCAAATTTGATAACCTATGATGCAGATGAGCCAGAGTATGTACTTTTCCATTTTTGGGTGGCTGATTTTATGTGGCTCTGCAATTTCTGGCAACGTTGGAAAACCATATGCGTGTGCATTTTAAGGTAACTCTGTCTCTTTTGGATAAATAATCAGACACTTCAAATGTTCTAACTGCCTTCTCTAAGGAGTAGATGGAGTCTTGAAGAAAGGGGAGGTTTGGGTGAATGAATGCTATCCAGGACGCCGGGGAGAGCTGGGCAATTTGTGTGCTGTCCTTTGCTTGCCTCTGAGGTTCTAGTTCAGCTCATCTCACCTGGTCTTTGGGAATCAGCCTCTACTCACATTAAAGCTGCTGCTGAGAAGTGTCTGGCTGTTGTAACACCACTCAGGTTGCATTCCTCCAGGATGGGTGAGGCATGATGATGGCTCCTGTGATACGATGCACACACACACACACACACACGCACACACGCACGCACACACGCACACACACGTTTTCGTACACGGTTCCTAGCTCACAGGCCTCATAATCCTTGTTACAGTCCTTTGTCACAATGTTGGGGTGCTTCAGGCCTCAGGAGCAGGCCTCAGAAAATGGAATTCTCTCTCTCTGAACTTCTCCTGTCCTTTTCACCTGCCCAAGGCAGGACTCTCATCTGATTGTGGGTCGTAAGAACCTCATTCCAGAGTGGGTTCTACCCCATACTCTGCAGGAGGGAATGCTGCACACAGAGCTCCAGAAGCCCCTGAGCAGCAGGCCTTGCCGGGTTTATTCAGGTCATATCCTTTGTGTACAATCACATTTCGACCCAGTTGTCCATGCTGCCAGACCTTCCCTATGTTTCGCTTCATTTGGCTGTTTATTTGTATCTTTTAAAATATCTTTCAGAACATACCAGTAAATACCTCTAATGTTTCCCTGACTTCTGTGAGCTACTGTAACAAATTAATCAAACTCACAGATAGGGTCATGGGAACCCCCACTTGAAGCTGATCGGTCAGAAGTTCTGGAGGCTTGGACTTGAGGCTGGTGGGAAAAGGGGGCAGTCCTGTGGGACTGAGCCCTCAGTCTGTGGTATTTGGTGCTATTTCCGGGTACATAATGTCAGAACTGATTAGAGAACACCCAGCTCGTGTCCCCTGCTTGGCATGTAGGGAAAACCCCCCATACTTTGGTCACAGAAGTCTGTGATTGCTGCTGTGGTGTGAGAGCAGAGGAAAGCATGGTTTGTGAGTCTCTCGGAAACAGCTCCTAAAGTGTTTGGCCATCGTCTCCTGTTGATCAGGCCCCACACTGGCTCTTGCTGTACTTCGGATTCCTGGTGACTCCGTTTCACCCCCAGCTTGTCCTGTTACTGTCTTGCGTAAGTTCACTGGCCAGCATTCACGGTCCACATTCCCTGAGGCACCCCGGAGCTTTTGGACTCCTTCCGCGTCGTGTAAGCACCACAGAGTCAGCTGTCCCCACAGCAGGCCTGTCTCTGTGGTCACCTCCCTTTGTTGTCCCACCAGTCCAAGGCCGGCTTGGATAGCCTGGGAAAGCAGGGCGCTAGCGTGGAAAAAATGCTTGTGGCTTCTGTCCTAATGTGCCTGGGGTTTTGTGGCCATTTCTGTTACTATGAAATCCTCCATTCTCTGTCTACTTGGCCCCTGTGCTGGGGATAAACTCAGGGAACCATGATCAGTTTCTCCCGTGTCTAGTCTTTTTTTGTTCTCCCTGTCTGATTTCTATCAGTCAATTCGGAAGTCCTTACCACTTTATTTTTACTCTTTGGATAGATGGCAACTTCCCTTAAATCGGAATCCTTAAATTTCTCCAAAGAAAAATTTTACTATAAGCTTTGCTTGAAACTCAGACAATTAGGAGTTTTATATTTCGTATCTAAGGTTTATAGAGAGAGTAAAGATAAAAGCTTTACGATATGGTAATATAATACAATACAATATAATACAAGCTTTACTATCTAAAGCTTTTATTAAAATTACAGGTTTCAGATTTCAAGCTTTGCTCCTGATATGGAAAGGGAAGCTGTTCCCCTTTAGACATACCTCGATTTCTGAGCAAACCCTGGCCTTCATGACCACAGCTTTGCCATGAACGTCAAGATTTTCTGATGCAAATCAAATGCTGAACGGCGACCTTTTCTTTGCATTCTAGTTATAAGAAAATCTTCCAAAAGGTAACAGTGTATCTGGTGTAGAAGAGGACAGCCGTATGCAAGGAAGACTGAAAAAAAAAATCATTACTAAATTTTAAAAAATTATTCACTGCCATATCAACTCAAACTTTTGTTGTAACCACAGGTTCACTGTACTGTCATTCCTTCTCCCAGGGCCTATGTCTCACTCAATTTTGTCTCCCAATAGAAGAAAAACGAAAGCAAGGTTTAGGGCCACTTTCTTTCCTCCTTTGGCCCAATGGAGAAGACAAGAGAAGATCCCAAAGAGAAATAAAGTATTTACACCCCTAGGCAGGGAATAGCACATACAAAATAGAGAGGATGGATGAGCATCATTCTAGAAGTTTCTGAGTTCCTGAACAATTGAGTTCTACAGTGATTGATGAGGCAAGGGTGTCCAGTCTTGCACGTGGATCTCCATAAAGGCAAGGACTAGATGTAGGCTGTGTTGCTTTAGGCTGCTAAGAAGAGAAAACCAGATAGCTCTTATTTTTATGGAGCTGGCTAGGAATAGTGCTGGCCCTTATGGATAATATCCATACATTTAAGGATTGGGATGTCCGTGGATAAGTAATAATAATAGTACAATAACTATCAATTACTGAGCTCAACACTGTATACCAAGCGCTCTTCAGAAAGCTTCACATATATTAACTCATTTAATCCTTATCACAGCACTATAAAATAGCTTCTGTTAATAACTTCATTTTACAGATATGGAACTAGAGGTACACAGAAGGGAACAGATTTTTCTAACGTCATACAACTAGAAAGTAGCAGAGCTAGGATGTAAACACAGGGAGTAGAACTTCAGAGCCACTTTTCTGTAGCTCCAACCCATCTAACGATCCTTCTGAGACAATTCAAACATTAGTTGTGCCTAAATTCAAAGTATTGCATTTTAATAAAATTATCAAGCTATTTTCTGTTTCAGGCTTATAGTCCTCAATGAGTCTCAGAAAGAATCTGGTTACCAAAATAACAACTTGTTTTAAGTAACAGATGCGCAAGGAGGGTTCACAAGGAAATTTCTCAAAAGGACAATAGTTCATACAAGGATCATAGAAATTCACTTTTATAAATAGATTTCAAACTTTATTTAAAGTAAAACTTTTTTCCCAAATAACATATTCCAAGGCAGTAAGATAGATCAAAGTGATGCTGCAAAGCTTGAAATGGGGATGAGAGCTCAGTCTTAAATGCTCAACCAGCTGCACCCCCATGAAGCATTTGATAAATTCACTGTACTTCTTCTAGTGCCCTTTTTATGTATCATTCTGACACCAATTTTAAAATTTATGATTAAAAGAAAGAGCTGCTTTTCAAAATAGAGTCTGAAACTAGCTTTACGGTACTTCATTTGAACATTCACATGTGTAAGCGTCAGACTTGCTGGGAAGGTAACTGTTTGCTTCCTTGACAAGGTATGCACATCAATTCTTGGGAGAAAGAGAAAAAAAACATTGATTTAACTTTTTAAAGAAATTTCAACTTTTATTTTTAGACACAAGAGGGTACATGTGTAGGTTTGTTACATGGAAATATTGCCTGATGATAAAGTTCGGAATATGGATCCCATCATCCAAGGTAGTGAGCATAGTACTTAATAGGTAGTTTTTGAACTCCCCCTTCTAATGGTTCCCAGTGTCTTTTGTTTCAGTATTTATGTCTATGTGTGCTCAATGTTTAGCTCCCACTTATAAGTAAGAATATACAGTATTTGGTTTTCTGTTCCTGCATTAATTCTCTCAGTATTAAGGCTTCTAACTGCATCCATGTTGTTGCAAAGGACATGATTTTATTCTTTTTAATGGCTGCATGGTATTCCATGGTGTATATATACCACATTTTCTTTATCCAGTCTACCATTGATGGGCACCTAGGTTGATTCCATGTCTTTTCTATTGTGAATAGTGTAGCAATAAATATATGAGTGAATGCATCTTTTTGGTAGAATGATTTATTTTCCTTTGAGTATATACCCAGCAGTGGGGTTGTTGAGTCAAATAGTAGCTCTGTTTTAAGTTCTTTGAGAAATCTCCAGACTGCTTTCCACAGTGACTGGACTAATTTGCATTCCCACCAACAGTGTTCCCTTTCCTCTGCAGCCTCACTAGCATCTGTTGTTTTTTGACTTTTTAATAATAGCCATGTTGACTGGTATGAGATGGTATCTCATTGCGGTTTTGATTTGCATTTTTCTGATGATTAGTGATGCTGAGCATTTTTTTCATGTTTGCTGGCCGCTTGTATCTATCTTGTTTTGAGACTGTCTGTTCATGTCCTTTGCCTGTTTTTTTTTTTTTTTTTTTAGTAGAGTTGGGGTTTCACTGTGTCGAACTCCCGACCTTGAATGATCCACCTGCCTCGGCCTCCCAGAGTGCTGAGATTATAGGAGTGAGCCACTGTGACCAGAACCTTTGCCTATTTTTAATTGAGTTATTTGTTTTTTGCTTGTGAAATTGTTTAAGTAGGATGTTTCGAGAGAGTAATAACTAAGCTAAAATTTGAAGAATGAGTTGGTAATCATGGATAAGTGAAACATGCCCAAAGGAATGGAGATAAGAAACACTAAGTTGGTAAGAATTTAGTATGTTCCAAGTAGGTGCAAAGACAGAGGGATGGTTTGTGAATTAGACAAGTGCCATGTCTTGTAAGGCATTAAATACTAAGAGAAGAATTTGAGCTTTATCCTGACCAAATGCAGAGCTAGTAAGGAATTTAATGAAGAAAATTGCATTTTGGAAAGATTGCTCCAGGATGGAGAATGAATTGCAGTTGGGCAAACTGAAAATATGGTGACAATTAAGGAAATAAGAATACAGGAAGTAATTGCCATAATCATTAGATCGTGAACTAAGAAAGTGACAGTAGATACAGAAGGGTGGAATGGAGGTAGATTCAAGAGACAGTTTGGAGGTAGAATCTCTCAGAATTGTGGAAGTGGATTGTGGCCGAGATTTTGAGGGGCAAAGATGAGTACAGACAGCACCTCTTTTCTTCTAGTTTGAGTGATTAAGTTTGAAGATTAATATTCATCAAGATGTCAAAATGCAAGAAAAGGTGCCACTTTGGTAAGGAAAGAATGATTTAGACATATTAATTTTAAGATCTTCAGAGTTTTTAGGTGAAGATGCCCCATACATACTTGGATACACAGATCTGGAGTTTAACTAAGAGGTACAAGCCAGAGAAATATGTTTGGAGTCAATAGTAACATACATAGGTAAGAGTTGAAGTTGTGAATGAGAATAAAAGTCTCCAGGAAGAATATATGAAGGAGAGAAGCTAGGGTAAGTAAAAGAGCCCAGGAGGACAACAAATTTGAGACTTAGTTGGAGACAGTAAAATGTACAAAGGAGATCCGGAGGAAACAGCAAAAGAGGTTAGAGAAACCAGAAGAATGAGTTACAGAATCCAAAGGAGAAAATGTTTCCTAAAGGACAAATTAGGAGCATTAAGTATCGCAAAGGTCAAGTAATAGAAAATGTTTAGAATGCCCATTGGAACTGGGAACTAAAGAAAGTCACTGATATTTTGGGGGAAAGTATAGTCAATGTAAGAGATGAAGTTGACATTGAATGTCAAATAGTATATCCGTAAAGGAGAAATGAGATGGTAGCTCATGGATGCGGGTGGCTTGAGGTTAAAACAAGGGATCTTTTGGCTGAGCGTGGTGGCTCACACCTGTAATCCCAGTACTGTGGGAGGCCAAGGCGGGCGAATCACGAGGTCAGGAGTTCAAGACCAGTCTGGCCGACATAGTGAAACTCCATCTCTACTAAAAATACAAAAAAATCAGCTAGGCATAGTGGCGGGTGCCTGTAATCCCTGTTCCTTGGGAGGCTGAGGCAGGAGAATGACTTGAACCTGGGAGGTGGAGGTTGCAGTGAGCTGAGATAGCACGACTGCACTCCACCAGCCCTGGCTACAGAGTGAGACTCTGTTTCAGAGCAACAACAACAACAAGGGATCTTTTTTTTTTTTTTTCATGGTGTAAAATGTCCATTTATTTTCTCACAGATTTGTGTATTACTCAACTGTGTTTTCTGCTTTGGGTCTCTCAAGGCTGAAATAAGGGCGTCAGGCTGGCTCTCATATGCAGAAGCTGGGGAAGACTACATTTCCAAGATCTTTCAGGTTGTCACAATTCAGTTCCTTATAGTTTCTTACGTTTATAGGACTGAGGTTCCTGTTTGCTGGTTGAACCCATCCTATAGAGGCCATGTGATTTCTTCATTCTGCAGACTCCTCCATCTTCAAGGCTGGAGTGTGTTGAATCTCTTTTATGCTTCACTTCTCTCTGACTTGTTCTTTTAGCTTTAATAATTAAAAAAATTCTAAATTGTGATTTCACGTATTTGCCGTCTTAATCACTTTTGAGTGTACAGTTCAGAAGTGTTAATTATATTCACATTCTTATGCAACCAATCTCCAGAACTTTCTCATGTCACAAAACTGAAACTCTATTATTTTAAATAACAATTCCTCATTTCTCTCTCCTCCCAGCCCCTGACAACCATCATTCTACTTTCTGTTTCTAGGAGTTTGACTACTCTAGGTATCTCATCTAAGTGGAATCATATAACATTTGTCTTTTTGTTATTTATTTATTTCACTTCATGTGGTCTCCTCCTGGTTCATCCATGTAGCATATGTCACAGTTTCCTGGGGAAGGGAATTTTTAAGATGGAAAATATGAAAAAACAATGGACAGAGCAGGCCACAGGAAAGGAACGAGCCCATGTGTTGAGATTAGAGAGGTCCTACTTAAACTTGTACCAGCTGAGAGTTATTTATTTGATCTTCAATATCTTTTGCCTCTTCAATCTCTCAGGTAAAAAGCAAATATACCTAGAGATAAGTAAACTTTTAAACATCCAAGGGTTGACTGACAAGGTGGCTTTTGGATGAAATCAAGACAGATAGGTTTCTCAAAAAGGAAAATAAAGAGTGCCAGTGGGGGATGAAGAAGAGGTGCAGACTGGTGAGAGTCAGTAGGTCAGACTGTTGTTGGAAACCGTCCTTCTTAGGACTTCTGTAGATGTCCTCTAACTTGTCTTAGAATGTAATTTATGATCTCACTTAAGAACATTCGCAACTTCATTCAGTTTGGTGCAGGTACCTATTCTCTTTACATTTAAGAAGACACTGGCAACAAAGGAAGACAGCTTATAAAAACCCCATTTAGAGGGAAATGAGATGGAAACTAAGTACTTTCATGGATAATTAATACTAAGAGTAGATCAGTTAAACCCCAGATTTCAAACACGGTCTTTCCCACTTTTCCATTCCAGTTTCCCATTTGGAAACTGGGAAAGACTGATTTTGAAATCTGGGGATGAGCTTTGCAAGGGGTGTGCCCTCAGGGATCTTATGAGATACTCTCCATATCTTTAGCTATGAAACTCTTTTTTGACCTCTTCTACACTCAGCTTCTTGACATCTCTGTTTAGATGACTAATAGGAATCTCCAAGTCAACATTTCCAGTACTTCACTCGATTTCCCATCTCTCTCCCAAATCTGGTCTCTCCTACTCTTCCTGAGTTCAGAAAATGTCTCTAGCATAACAATCCAATTCCATTTTTTCTCGTGCAATTTATGAGCACATTCTGGTTGTTCTATCTTGAAAGACATTTACTTCCTCCCATCTCTGTGGACTACCTAGTCCAGGCATTGTAATTTCTCACCTGAACTACTGTGGTTGCCCCTAACTGGTCTTTCTGCTCCATTTTTGCCAACCTGTAATCAACTCTTCAAACAGCAGTCTCAAAATTCTTCAATGTCTTTTCACTGTAGTTGGGATAAAATTAAAATTCTCTACAACAGGTGCTGGGCTCGAGTAGCATCTCTGACCTCATCAACTGTTTTCTCTTCCCTTACCTCTTTCCAGCTGCATCTGCCTCCTTTCCATTCCTCATCCTCACTCTCACCCCACCAATTTTGATCTCATCTTAAGGATCTTCTGGGATTCTTTTCCTCCAAATCCTGTCATTGCTGTCTCATTATTCTAGTCTCAGCTCAAATGTTTCCTTCTTAGAAAGCTGTTCATGACCACCCAGTCTAAAGAGATCTCTCACCTGACTCACTCTATGCTATGTCACCCTTTAAAATTTTTCTTCATGAGTCTTTTCCCTATCTAGAATGATTTTTTATTTGTATGTTTATCATTAAAGTGAAAACTCCAAGGAGAAAATATTGCATCTGTCTTATTTCTGTATTCTCAGAATATAAGATCGTGTCTGGTACAAAGTAGATGCTCAATAAATGTGTTGCCTGCATAAGTGAATTCTTTCCAGACAGGTTGGTTGAAAATTGCTGGTGAATGAAGCAGATGGTAAGCAGGGAGCCCTATTCTGAGAATGGATTTCTACTCTTGTGAAAAGATGAAACATGAACACTTTATTCAACGAATTAACAAAAACAGTTCTGGACTCTTCCGGTTACAGGGCAAGTGTGTTTGAAGGTGAAAACAATGTGGTCTTGATCTCTTTTCCTGGCTTTGCAAAGAACAAGGAAGATGAAATCAGTGATTTCAAAATGAGTCACTGGAAACAAGTGTTTTTCAAAGAACACACCTTGAAGTTTAAACCAGGTGACAATGAGAGAGGAAGAAAAACATGATGGTATTCTAGACCTTGTAAACTTTTCGGCAGTTCAGAGGAGGTTTGTCATTTAAAATAGGTACACTAAATCATGGGCTATGGCACCCTCAAGGAAGAAGTGATTCTGGGTACCTGTGGATGGCTGTTTTCCTGATAACTCATGGTTAATTTGCAATTGCTGTAACTGATTTTTTTTTTAATGGAAAACATTCTAAAATTTTTCCCTTGATTAAGGGAGACAGTGGAATAAACATGGGCTTTAGGGCAGGATAGACTTGGGCTATGTCCAAGTTCTAAAACTAAAAAATTCTATGACGTTGGCACTTACTCATGCTGAGACGCCAGTTCTTTATCTGTAAGATGGGACTAATGATAGCTCATTGAAGGGCTGTGTGATGAAATAAAACAGTGATTGTAAAAATGTCATTATACAAAATAGAAAATTTTAGACATGGTAAATATTGAAGCTACTAGAAAAGTGTGCTCTTTAAAGATATTGATCAACATATATCCTTTTCTAATGCCTCATTGTCAACTTCATGAACAGATAAATTCTGCAGTGTTTTGTTAAAACAGCTGTAGATCCATGTGATGTAAAATATGAGCTCAGATATGTGCCAGCACCACTAGCAGCATTAAAACTGTGCTTTTCTGAAAATATTTCTGATGTCAGATTGTTTTCATCCATTTGCCTTTCTTTCATGACAGTTGAGACATGGTGAAATTCATGACTTCCAGGTCAGCTTTCCATGGGCACTTCCATGCAAAATCAATTAGTCAATTAAAGAGTGCTCTTTCAGAAGTAGATTTCTGATCCCCCCAAAAAGCCTCTCTTGTCTGTGTTGATGCACTCTTTGACAGGATTGTGTTTTTTAAGTTTCTTCCATGGATCCAAGAGATATTCCAGTGGAAAAGGATTCCGTGATAAAATACTCTTGGGAGTTAGAGTCACAGTGCACAGTGACAGCTTCAAGATTCTGAAATGTCATAAAGCAAGACAAAACATTTAATTTGGAACTAGTATTTCTTAAACAATTAGACTATAATTTTTCTTTAACAAAACACCTGTTAACAGGAAATTCGCTTGCTACAGAGCACATCTGAAATAACACTGCTGTAAGAAAACGTTCCATTTCTTAAGAAAACAAAACCAAGCACTTTAAGGTTGTCTCTGGAAGGAGAAGCCCTTGTAGAAAGGAAGAGACATCGTTCTGATCCTGAAGTTTTATCACTTCCCAGGGTAGGAAAGCGCCGTATCATATAGGGCATTGCATACTGTACATTCCCTGGGGAACATTTTGAAAATGTGGAGGCACTTTTGTCTTCTAGCATGATCATACTTGAGCATCTACTTATCAAAGATCATTATCATCAACTATTTTCCTTTGATAATATAGTTTAATCCTTACACTGATTTCTTCATATGTGCAGATAGGTTATATTATCTTTGAATTTTATTTTAGTACAGCAAAGTGAGGATCACAAAATATTTGTTCTAAGAAGGTGTTGTTCCTGTAGTGGGGGTGGGAATCACTCATTTAGGGATTTCTTGTTTTTTTCTACTGTCAGCTTCACACAGGTATGCAAGTGTCAGGAGGCTCTTGTCCTTCTTTTAATTTTGTCCCTAGGAAAACAAAACAAAATTTTGCTAACTGCTCAAGGAGAAAAGCAGGGAAATAAATATGGAGATTTGGAAGAAATCACACTAGGAAGAATCTAAACAGTCTGGCCCATAAGATGTGACTTGCTGCAGCATCTTACAGAATCTGTCCCAGCCCCTGTGTGTTAAAGAGATAAAGAAATGACTTATTTGAATCTCTAACTTTCTAGTACTTGGCTTATTTCTGTGAGTTGGTTATTAATTTTTAAATGTATCATCCAAAAAAAAAAAACTTTCTTAGATATTGATATCCGCCAAAGCCCAGGTCAGCAACATGAGACAGTCTTACTTTTCCCCTTGTATTTATTATAATTGGGTTCAGTGTCTGGTGGAAGAAAACCCAAATATGGCAGCTTAAGTCAGAACGTTTTGTTGTCTCATGTATAACCTGGAGGTTACCATCCAGGAGTGGTATGAACAAACTGCCTCCGGTTTTCTTCTCTGCTATCCCTTGAGGGCGTTGCGTATGGTCCAAGAGGTTTGTTGAAGCTCCGGTTGTTGCCCATAGCAGCTAAAAGAAGGAAGAAAAGAAAGGAGAAGATCATGCCTTTTCCCTTTTTGGACACTTTCCAAAGATGTACACACCACTTCTTTGACCAGAACTTGGTCGTATGGTTGCACCTATCTGCAAAGATGACTAGGAAATGTAATCTTCATTTTAGGAGCCCACAAACCCAGGTGACATTAGTGGGTTCCATAATAATTGGGATATAATGTCACCCCCATTTTCCAAAGTAGCCTCATTTGTTCTGGATTGCAAATTTCCAGATTTGCCTCTTACTTAGATGACTGACTTTAGAATTGACTTCAGACACTTCAGGTGTGACCAGTCCCTTTTATAGGTATAAAAGTTATGCAATAACTTATTTTCATATAATACGAGCATTTATATGATAGAAAATGTTTCTGTACTTTAATGGTTTATGAAATGTATTGTCATGTGAGTACAACTTACTTTTCCTCTGATTTCTCCACTGCTGACAGTGAAAACATCTTCCAAATATTTGTCTTCTACTTGCAGCTTTTCTAATGAGATGTGAATTAATAATTCTTTTCCAACTATATTTAGCCTTTTGATGCCATACCTTTGTGTGAAACATCAAAATTAGCCCTGATAAAAATGTACATGATTCAGTCAGCTTCAATTATTCATAAAACATTATAATTTTCCATTGAGCATTGAACCAGAAATGGAATAATTATGATGTTATATGGCTGAAAACATAAAAAAGTAGTGTAAATTTTTGTTTGTGGAAGATGCATCTTTACTATATGTCTGCGTGCTCAGAAAACCTGTTGTAGCTTCCTCGTCTGGGCATCAGCGTCATAGAGGTCGTATTGCTGGATTGACTTGCATGTGTCTGTGTTCCTCTGGCTTCTCAATGTACACTTTATGTCCTCAAGTTCTCCAGCCTTTAAGGCCACACTTAATCTGAATAATAATACTAATGATAATAATAATAATAATAATAATAATGTGGGAATCCTTTCCACATGCACAGAAAATGTAGTATCTTCTCATAACCCATCCCACATTTTTCTGAGAATCCCCGAGGAATGCTCACGTGCCCCACAAATCTATCCTGATTGTGGTGTCTCCCTTCAACTGGTTATTTTGTTCCAGATGACTTCTGTGCTGGGCAGCCTTTGCTGTTTTGTAAGCAACTTCTCATGGCTTCTGCTGATTTCCTTGCACTGATTCGTCTCATCACAGAAACAGGCCCCTCTCTTAATTCCCAGAAGGCATTGGCTGGGCTGGAATAGTTAACAAAAGTGATCAATGACTTGGGAAATACAAAGAAAAGTGAGAGAGGGAAAGCTTAAGCTTTTCCACATGCACTGCTACTCCTGGAGCCCCTAGCTTATTGCCTGCCAGAAGGAAATGCCCTCCCCTCACTTTCTCTGCAGGCCTTTGGGAGGTCCTTCCTTCTCACAACAGTGCCTTTGCCCATGCTCCCCTCTACCCTCCCCCTCCCCCAGGACAAACAAGCAGAAATACAGCAGTCAAGATCAAGATAGAGCAACTGGGTACATATAATCTGTTTTCTCTTAAAAAATCTTTAAATACATTTTAGATTTTTATACTTTGGCTTCCATTTTAAAAATGCAATTTAAGTCCATGAGTGGTTTCACTAAGATGCCAAGGTTTGTTTGTTTGTTTGTTTGTTTCCCAATATGGTGCCAGCAAAGTTACTGTTATGGCTCAGTTTTGTCATTTAGTTTTGACTTGATGCAGTGAACAGGGAACACCTCCACAGACTGCTAAGTTGTATACCAGGTGTTGTGGCTTTGATGAGACCCCATGGATATTTCAAGGAGAATGGGGTATAGGCTTCTCCTCTTTTCCCACCACATGTGGGCACACATCTGCTTTGTCCTGCTGGCTGTCTCCTTGGGCTCCCATGGCCTGGGCCACATTTCCTAGCTCATTCCCCTGGCAAGCCTTTTACACACTGTGGGGGTGTCTGCTGCTCACCACGCCGGCACCACATCCAAACTCCGTCGTTACCACTGCCTCCGCATTTACTCACATTTGTCATTCTGCTCTCTTTTTTTTTCTGCTTTCTGTCTTTCTAGCCTCTCACATTTCCTGTCATTTTACTCATGTTTCTTGGATAATGAAATGTATAGGTATTGCCATCCAATGAGAGTTTTTCTTCCATTTCATAGCCACGGGATGAGTTAGATCCTAAGCATTTCTGACTCTTTCATTTGATGTTGGCTGTTCTCAGAAATTGCTTCTCTACAACGGAGAGATTTTTGCTTTGATTTGTTCAAATAGTTCAGTCATTTTTGAACCTGGAGCTGTTCCAGAAGTCTAATGGATCCAGAGGGCTCCACTTAGCCAGGGTTTTGCTATTTATCAATTATTATAATGGTGCTTGGTATTCAACATGTGCTGCGTACCAGAATGTACAGACCTGAGTTAGGGGTGATGTTTTCCAGGAAGGTCTAATTCAGTCATGGGAAAAGTATGTCTTTGGGTTGTTAATTCTCTGGAAGAATGCATTTCTGTTTCTCCATTATAAATTGGCGGGGGTGGTAAGAGGGATTCTGAATTGGTTAAAAGTGATTTAGGATTTAAAATTAGCATGAAGAAAATATAAAATTGTTATGAAACATTCTAGGTATAAAAGGTGAAAACAGTGAGGACTGGGAAAAAGCTGGCATTAGTTGGGTTTTTTTTTTTTAATTGTAAGTAACAAAAATACAAGTAAAATTGACTGAAGGAAATAGGAGATTATTTGCTTCATGCAACTAGAAAGAATGAAATGTGGCTGGCCTCACAGTTAGCTGCGGACCAGGATTCTCTCTTCATTTCTCCTGTCTCTGCTCCCCTTTGCCTGATGGTGCCCTTTTCTCCTGTGGCAGATAGATTTTCCCTATGCAAGATGGCCAAGGTAGCTCATGTGACTTATTCATTGCTCCATACTCTTGACTTAATAAAAATCTTCCCAGCTCAGTGACCATGGAGAAATAAACAGTAATTTTTCTCCTCCTGTTTCAATCCATACAAATTGCAGTGAAAGGTTCTGTTGGCACACCTAAGGTCCTGAGCCTGTCACAGGCTATATCCGGATTATAGCTGCCCTGGCTCTGGTCACTGGCCCAGCCCTGTGATGGGTGGTGTGAGTATATGCATGTGTGTGCATGTGGGGGGTAGGGGTGGGCTCAGGTGAGTGGGTCACCATAACTGGCAGTTTCCATAGAACTGGATTTTATTCTGAGTGGGTAGAAGAAGTTACTTGGGAAAGGAAAAAGAGATTTTAGGCAGACCAAACAACTACATTCACTGCAAGGATGAAGAAAGCAACTAAATTGTTAAACTTTGGAAAGAATTTAAATAGAAAGTAGGATAATGATACAAAAATACAGGAGGAAAAGAACAAATTTGTGGGAGGATATGAAATAATGATTACGCCAATGATAAAATATTTCAAGATTATCCTGAATGTCTGAAGTTTTTAGGCACTGCAGAATATAGTTAATATTAAGATGTAGTATTAAAAGTAGGAGGAGCTTGGCATAGTGGTGCACACTTGTAGTCCCAGCTACTTGGGAGGCTGAAGCAGGAGGATCCCTTGAGCCCAGGAATTTGAGGTTACAGTGAGCAAGCTATGATGGTACCACTACACTCCAGCCTGAGTGACAAAGCGAGGCCCTGTCTTTAAAAAGAAAATTAAGATAAACTAAAGTAAAAAATGGTTAGTGGACTAAAGTAATGTATATTGATAAAAACATAAATTCAAATACCTGATTTAAATTTTATCTACTCGTTGGCTTAGAATGACATTAGGTGGATATCCTGGAAGACTCAATCTTCTATGTGGATTTTCAGTGGATTTTTAGTAGAAGGGTATTCCATGAGAAATAAAGAAGAACCAGAGGTGGGAGTTTGATCTTCTAAAAGCTGGCAAGCATGATGGTGAGCTAAACCCGAATGACTATCTGTGATCCACATAGCCAACTACAGGCAGCCTGAGCACCAAAGGAAATTTCCAGAGAAGACACAAAACAGCCTCATTTGGACTGAGGCTTATGCTAATGTCAGGAATTACACAAGCAACACAATACAGGGAAGTGTGGCCTACATTTGGCACTGTAAGGTCCAAAAGTTCATGGATTATTCTTTCCTGAGGAAATAAACAGTAGGAAATCAAATGAGGTAAAAGGAAAATTACTCAGTGAGAGCAAAGCTTAACTTCTTTAGGGTTCCTCATTAAGTAAATCCATATATATAACCTCTGGAGATGGTAAGACTGTTACAGATATCCACTCCATCCCACCCTCTCAGCTGATATAAGATGCTAACATCAGTTCTCATCCTGAATCAGGAACTTCACCTACCTTCACGATACAGTAAAATAATACCTCCTGTCTGTGCTGATGAATTGGTGTGCTAAAATGGAAACAGATTGAGCTCCAAATCCTAGCATTACCACTTGGACATGACACAGTCAATTAAATGCCCAAGCTTGGTTTTCCCACTTGGAGAATGGGGAAACCTAGGATTAAGAACCTAGATCTTCTATTTTTAATCCAGTGCACTTTCCCATGAATAACAATATTTTTCTCAGCATGATAGTTGTGCACACTGAATGAAGCATACACAAAATTGCTGCATAAAGTATAGACAGAAAGGGAGCTAGCATTTACTGAGCAGCTACTATGATGCAGGCATTTGTGGTGCAAGAACGACTAAGACGTGGTCCTGCCCCTGAGGGTTATGTTAGACAGACAGCCAGCCTTCTCCATCATCAAATGTCCACATCCTAATCTCCCAAACCTGTGAATATGTTAACTTATATGCAAAAGGAACTTTGTAGGTATAGTTAGGATTTTGAGATTGGAAAATTATCTTGGATTAAATCTTGATGGGTTCAGTGTCATCACAAGGGTCCATATGAGGGAAGGAGAGAGTCAGGAGAGGCACAGAGAAGGAGGCGTGACAATGGAAACGGAGGTCAGAGTGAAGTAAGAGGCCAAGAGCCAAGCAATATAGGTAGCCTATAGGAGCTAGAAAAGGCAAGGAAATGGATTGTCTTCTAGAGCCTCCAGAAAGAATGCAATCTTGTCAACACCTTGATCTTAGCGATTAGACCCATTTTGGACTCTATCCCCATGCCCCCAAATAGTAAGATGAATTTTTGTTGTTTTAAGCCACGAAGTTTGTGGTAATTTGTAACAGCGGCAATTGGAAGCTCATAGAGTGGCTTGAAATGTAGGGGATGAAGGGATCCATAAACGGGGAATCTCAATTCCGTATTGTAGATGCTATGACAGGGGTGTACGCAGGGTGTATGGGAGAGTAGGGGTAGTGCTCCTCACCCAGCCTGTGTGTGTGTTAGAGTTCAAGGAAGGCTTTCAGACTTAGATGAGCTTGGACATGAAGACATTTTTCTCTTGCCTGTGACTTCAATATCTCCCTCCCTATTGTTTTTTCCTATCAACCTATCAATAAGATTCCAAATATATAATCTTTCATTCTAAAAAGTCTTTCTCTACCTTGGCTCTCCTTTTAGCTGTCTCTGTAAGGAGTTATGAGTAAGGAGGATGGGGAGGTAGTTAGGCCTTACATGCTGTGATAATGTGCTTGGTTTTTTTAGATAAGCAATGGGGAGCCATCAGAGGGTTTTGAGTAAGGGATAGACATTTAGTTTTAGAAATATCACTCTGACAGTATGTGGAGGAGGATTTGAAAGCAATACTGACTCTGGGAAGCCTGCGAGAAGCATTCCTCACCTGTAAAAGGTGCGTGATAAATATTGCTGTCTCTCAGGGTTGTGTGAATTAAGCAGAAATTGGAAGAAATACCTTCAAAGACTGCATATACAGGACTGTACAAATATGGTTTCTTTTGTTTTATCAGGAAGTGCTTTGTTTCTTCTCAGGAAATATCATATATTTCTATTCACTCTGTTGTGGAGAATCATAGAATATTGGAGCTGGGCAGAATGTGAACTGGAAAGAATCTGAGAGCTCTTAGATGATACAGTCATTTTATTTACACATTGGAACCTGGAGGCTGAAAGAATTAAAAGCAACCTGCCAAGAGCATTCGGTGGCAGGGTGGAGCTGCAACTTAGAACTCCTGATGTCTAGTCTAGGACTTTTCTTAGTACATCAATGCTTCTTAAGCTGTTTTTCTCATCCCATGAGATGATCCTGGAGTGGAGGGAGAATCTATTATTAAAGAATTTTGAGGTAATAGGAAAACAGAATGAAAAATCTCAGAAAATGCAAATGGTTGCATCTTTTACTTCACCATATATATTAACATCTTAAAGTTTCTAAGAACACCTGTGCTAAAGAAACTTGTTTGACTTGTATTTCTCCATTTCATGAACTTAGTTGACTATAGAAACCCCTCTTTTTGTTTTCGTTTTTGCATACGGCCTATTGGGAGCTGCAGGTGTCACTCTTTAGGGAACCCCTTCCTTCCCTCCCTGCATAATTTCTCTCAATTTCTCCCTTTCATTTTCTTTCTTTTTCATTGTCTGTTCACAAAATTCCCAGCAGAAGTTGAGGCAGCTTATATAATTTGTTTTTGAAAAGACTCAAGTGGGGGGATGAACATTTATTTACAGTGTTTACTAATCTCATTTTATTAATGCAAATTCTGACTTTCATTTTATTTAAAAAAAAAAATCAGTGCTTACTGTTTTCTCTCCTTCCTCTCTATGCACATGCACGATTCTCTACATCGATCACTTAGCTAGAGAAACATTGACTCCAGTTAGAAATTAGTGTGCTTTAACTCAATCTGATAAATAGAATGCATTTTTGGTAGGGGAATATTTGCTAATTGTATATGTTTACAAGTTATAGTAAATATAATAATAAAGCATACCTCATTGCCATTGCTTAATCATACCATTTATACAGTCCTTCCACATTTTTTTCATGTTCTTAGTGCCAATCACCTAAAATCAGCAGAATAGCTGCTTTATATGCTCATGTTGCAGATGGGAGTCTGTGACTCAGAAGGATTAGTGACTAGTGCTGGTGCCCAGAGTGTGGCAGACAGGGAGAAGATGTGGCTTGTCCGCACGGATCCAATGGTATTGATTTAAATGCCTACAAAATGGTTCATAAAGGAGTTTAAGAATTTAACTGCCTAAAGATTTGGCTCACACAAATGTGGAGACTGGGAAGTCCAAAATCTGCAGGGTAGGGCCTCCAGCTGGTGACCCAGGGAAGAGCTCAAGTCTGAAGGCCATCTGGGGCACAATGCCCTCTTCCTTTGGGGACCTCTGTCTGTTTATTCTCAAGGCCATCAACTGACTGGATGAGTCCCAGTCATGTCACGGAGGGTAATCTGCCTTATTCAAAGTTTACTGATTTAAATGCTTAATTGACTTAAATATCATCAAGAAGTTCCCTAACATAAAGCATTTAGACTGTGTCTGACCAAATGTCTGAGGACCATGGCCTAGGCAAGTTGACACGTAAAATTAACCATCACATCAAGTAACAGATGTTCATGAGTGACGTGACTCCCTCAAACTAGACTGAGTCAGTGTTGTGTTTCTTGAGGGCCAAAGTCCTCTTTGCTGTTTCACAGTCAAGAACCAAGAATGGCGAAGAAATAATGCCAACGGGGAACAGGATAGAGAGAGGCTTATTATTCTAAGAGCTTGGATCAGAGTGATCAAGAATGAGATATTTTATTTTAAGGAGGCCAGATCTTTTCTAGTAAGATTGATGGTTACTACTCAGCCTCAAAAACTATCAGAACTGGGCTGGACCCTAGAGTTTTCTAGTTCAGCCCTTTCAACAGAAAGATGAAGTGAAGTGACTGAGGCCTGAGCCAAAGGCTTTCTTTAAAGAAAAGACTGAGAGAAGTCAAGTCCTTGAGTCCTTTCCCAGTGTCACTGATTTTAAAATACTGAATTCCATGGGACTCTTAAATGGCATTCTGGGCCTGGGCATTCACTGGCAATACATCACAGTCAGGCCGATCTTAATGGAAAGGGAGTCATTAGAGGATTTGGCTAATTGAGTTTTTGAATGAACAACGTCTTCAGTTGGAAAACTAATGAGACACAAGGGGTGTTGGAAAAGGGTCTGGCTGAGCTTTATTTTGGGTACAGACTAAAATAAGTTTTTCCCTCAATGACTATTTTCTTTACCAGAATCACTGTTCACATGCAATTTAAAAGCCCTTAAATATTAGCTAAACTAATATGTCGATAGTTGAGAAATTAGAAAAAGTGTGATAAAAACCTATATATGATTTTCAGGGCTGAGAAAATTCTCTAAACACCACTATAAGCAAGTGTTTCTGAGTCTGTATCTTAGATACTGAGCTCTTCAACTGCATTTCATGCCAGTTAGCAACACTGGTCTTTTTTTCCCTATAGGTTTATTGATCATTTATGTTTCTTTCATGTGAATTTCTTACTTACAGCTTTTTTTAAAAACTGAGAAGTAAAAATTGAATATTTTCATGGCATACAATATGATGTGCGCGTGGGTGTATACACACATCTCCACATACGTTGTGGAAAGATTAAATCAGCTATTTATCAGATGCATGATACCTTACATAACTTACCTTTTTTGTGTGGTAAGAGCACTGAAAATCTACTGTACTAGCAATTTTCAGGTATACTATATATTGCTACTAACTACAGTCATCATGATATATAATATAGCTCTTGAATTTATTCTTCCAAACTGAAATTTTGTGTTCTTTGACCAACGTCTCCCCAACTTCCCACCATATGGCCTCTGGTAACCACAATTTTCTCTCTGTTTCCAAGAGAGTGACTTTTTAAGATTCCACATGTAAGTGAGATCATGCAGCATTTTTGTCTTTTTGTGTCTGATTCATTTCACTTTATAATGTCCACTAGGTTCATCCGTGTTGTCATAAGTGACAGAATTTCATTCTTTTTTTAAGGCTATTATTCCATTGTGTACATATACCACATTTTTGTTATCCATTCATCTGTTGATGGACATTTATGTTGATTCCATGTCTTGGCTATTGTGAATAATGCTGCAGTAAACATGGGAGTGCAGCTAGGACTTCAAGACATTGATTTCATATCCTTTGATTATATACCCAGAAGTGGGTTTGCTGGATCATATGGTAGTTATATTTTTAATTTTTTGAGGAATCTCTATATCATTTTCTGTAATAGTTGTACTAATTTACATTCCCACCAACAGCGTACATGGGGTTCTTTCTCTCTATATTCTCGTCAACATTTGTTATCTTTTGTCTTTTTGACAATAGTCATTACAATAGGTGTGAAATAATATATCTCTGTGGTTTCAATTTGCATTTCCCTGATGATTAGTGATGTTGAACATTTTTTCACATACCTGCTGGCCATTTGCATGTCTTCTTTTGAGAAATTTCTATTCAGGTCCTTTGCCCATTTTTAATTGAGTTTTTTTTTTAACTATTGAGTTGTAAGATATATTTCTTATATATTTTGAATATTAACCCCTTATCAGCTGTATGGTTTGCAAATAAATTTTTCTATTTTGATTGTATCTTCAATATATTGAGCAGAAACTTTTTAGTTTGATGTAATACCCTCTTCCTAATTTTGCTTTTGTTGCCTGGGCTTTTGGGGTGAAATCCAAAAAAATCATTGCCCAGACCAATGTCATGGAGATTTTCTTCCGTGTTTCCTTCTAGTAGTTTTACACCTTCAGGTTTTACATGTAAGTCTTTAATTCATTTTGAGTTGCTTTTTGTAGATAGTGTGAGGTAAGAGTCTAATTTTATTCTTTGGCATGTGAACTTCCACTTTTCTCTGCACCATTTACTGAAGAGACTGTCCTTTCCCTATGGTGTGTTTTTGGCATCTTTGTTGAAAATATTCCATTTCTTGAGTGCGTTAAACTCTCTCCTATCTCAGGGCCTCAGTAAATTTTTCCTTCATTACCTAGAATCCACTCTGGTTCCTTCTCATTCTCTAGGACTTGAGTTAAATGCCATCTTCATCCTATCCTATCTAAATTAGACCCCAAGTTGTTATTCTCTTTCATGCCACCTGTTTTGTTTCCTTCATGGATCTTATCACAATTTGTGATTATTTGTCTGTTGACTGTCTGTCTCATGCACCCAACAATAAGTTCCCCGAGAACAGGAGCTTCATTAGACAGGGAAAAGATGGCACATGATTGAAGGGCACTTTGAGCAAGGCTTAATCTTAGAGAAAGTTACACTGGTAGGGGCAATATACAGAAACACTACAGGGGATGATTCAGTTCCCCAGAACTAGTAAGAGTGAGGCCATTGCCACCCTAGGTCTCTAGGGGTAAGTAAGAGAAGGCAGCAGTCAGTGGATCTGGAGGGAGAAATTCACATGCAGAGGAACATCCCGAGCAGAGCAGCCCCTTTTGAGAGATGTGTCAGGGCTGGCTAGCAGAATTGGCTGTAGAGTCAGTCAACCAAGCTGACTCCACAGAGAGGGGTCCAGGTTCACAGATAGCCCAACTTCGTTTTCCTCTCTCCCTCCCAGTTTCTACTGGGAACCTGAAGGCAAGGAAACCCACTGATAGCATCTGGCAGAGATAAGGCAGAAAAAGGTGGAGGGTGGACATGAAAGATGTCCAATATAAGAATTACACCTGCTTAATTCACCTTTACCCCCAGTGTTGAGTACAGGGCACTGTTTATCATACTTAATCTGCATTTATTCATAAATGCAAACAGATAAATAAAACAAATTTGTTTCCTAGTGTGTGTTTTATTACAAGTTCCTTCTCCAATTCTTATTATTTTTAAGAAAATGCTGCTGCTGTTGGCCTGATTCAAGTTACTTTGAACACTTCTAAGTAGATGGGCCTTCAAGGCCCGTCTTTGTTTGAGGAAGGAGAACTTGATGGAATAGAAGGCAGCAACCACATATTAGGGAGCCAGCCAGAGGCTGCCAAAGCTAGAAATATTCTTCAAGGCTGCCAAGGCTAGAAATATCCTCGCCCTTTAGAGAACAATAGCTGGCTTTTAAATATTCTGGTGTTATACTAGGGAACGAACACACGGCTGGATATGGAGTCAGGATGCGCACGCTTTGCATGGGAAGGAGGAAAGAGAATGACAGTTATTACGTTCGCTCACATTTCCCCAGTCCCTTTCCTCCATCCGAATGGCAAGGATATGATGCAAACTGAAGCAGCTGCTTGGGACCCAGATATGTACCCTTGTGTTCAGGACGACAGACTGATTACCGCTGGACTGTCCCATAACAGAAATAAACTTTATCTTAGGCCATTATTTTGTCTCTTTGTGACAGCAGCTCAAGCTACATCCTAACTAAAGTAGAGAGATTCCAGAGGATTAAGATAATCAGGCTCCCAGCAGGGTTTGTTTTGAGTGAGTTTGAGAGTCTTTCTCGAAGAGGAATTCAAAATAGAAGTGAGCCTTAAATAGAAGTGGTGTCACTGGGAGTTTTAGTGTGAAGTTAAAAGGATGTCAATTACCATGCTTTGTGGTCTAAAATGGACATGAAGGAAGCAATTCATAGTGAAGGTGGCATGTATCCACTCTATGTGATGGCATTGGCACCCAGCGACCATTGGAGCAGCTGGGGGTATAATGTTGGTGTCAGGAGTCAGGTGGGAAGTAAGAAAAGGGGTAGATGGTGGCATATCGGGAGATAGTTAATTTTGAGTAGAAGGGCATGGTTTGAAAATTCATTGAGCAGATTCTGAGTAAAAAAAAAAAAATCTTAATCCTTACCTAGTTTCTTACTCCAATTGTACCCTTGAGTAGTGACCCTGGAAAATTCCTGTCACTTTACCTACTTATGATAGAAAAAGTTTAGACTGAATGAAAATCATTGTGCTTTGGCTAGAGAAGGCTGAACTCAGATGTCAATGAGAGAGGAGAAAGCCTTGTTGCCCTGAGAGGCCTGCTGGTCGGTGGGGAGGAGCAGAGCCGCGTGTCACTAGGAACTTAATTTGCTCATTGCCTCAGACTTGACCGGTTCTCTCTGGGGCTTAATCAAGATGAAAGAACTCACAGGAGATGAATATGTTAATCAGAATTTGAATTATTCATTTGTAAAGTAGCTATTTCTTTCCAGTGGCTGAATTTTATATAATTATCATCTATGCTCCCTGTTTCTGTTATTAAAGTACATAGGAAACCGAGTTGCTGTATTTCTATGATTTTAAAATGTTAACTAATAATTAGATTACACCATGGGTTAATTGCTATTTTTGGAAAACAAAACTAATACTACATTAAATGTGCTCGTTGGAAGATGCTTACAAACGTCATAAATGTAAAAATGTGAAAAGATATATGCCACTTTTTAGAAATGACAAAATGCTATAATAATACAGTTGTTCCTTCATGAGAAAAGGTTCAGAGGAAATAAGGTGAACTCTTCAGTCTGTGGACCCCAGACCCAAAGACCTGGGGAGGCATTTGGAAAAAGGAGTGCCAGGCTTGCTCTCCTGGGAGAGCAAGTGAGCTCCAGTGGAGAGAGGTAGGATGTATGATATGGACAAAGCATATTCAATTTGGAATAATTTGAATTCCATTTTTGTTACATAAGACATAATATTTTGTTTTAGTTTCAAATTAACATAAAGAAGAATGAAATTTGAATGTTTAAATAAATAGAATATTCTTTAATTCAAAAAATATTTTCCTGCATACCTGTCTCATGCCAGGCACCATGTTAGATGCTGGGGACACCATGATGAGCTAGACAATCTCTTCTTGTATGTAGGTGAGAGTCCAGTGGTAAAAGTTGAGATGCCCTAGGGCAGGCGCTGAGGCAGCTCAATGAACAGTGATGCCACCTCTTCAGATAATATTCTAGTGGCTACATTAAGTCCCTCTACTTGGGACAATGGTCAACCAACTTTGACAAATTTTTGCTCTCTAGCCCTCTTCCTAGGCTCCATGTGCATTGACTTCTTTTGTCTACACATTCATTCTGTTTTTAAAATAAATTAGTTAAGATAATTGATTAGGTTCCAGGGTTTTTTCATAAATGCAGTAATTTGTTTTCCTGTCTCTGATCTTCTGTTTTCAGAACATAATGTTTTATAAAGTGTTTTTTGGAGATAACATCATATCCATTCAGAACTGATTTACTAGTTTAACCTTTAAAGAGACATCTTATTTTTAAGCTCTGATGGGCATCTCAATGTCATCTCAACTTCAATGGTAGAATATGTCACTCACCATCAACAACATTTATTAAGCACTTAAAATGTGGTCACCACTGTGCTAGACATACAGGGTACGGTACAAAGATCAAAGGAAGATGTTCTTGATCTCAAATAGCTTAAGGCTGAGTGTACATGTATAAAATGATAACTAGCCCCATGAGCCAGCTTATGCCAAATCAGGGCCATTGACAGGAAGTACTAAAGAGTTCTGTGGATGAGAATCATGTGGGCTGCCAAGATTTTGGCAAAGATAACTCCTTAATATTACTCCCATTACCTACAAGTTAATAGTCCATCTGGTCTTACCTTACTGCTACAGGAATAATTCTTTTAGTTTGGATTAAATTTAGATTTTACCCAAATTGGCTCTCAGAGAAGTAAAAAAAGTGTCTTTTGAAGACACTGTGGTAGGTACAACATGAGAATACTGAGATATAGGACATCTTTTATATCTTCTGAGCAGCTTCCAGTCTGATTAAGGAGATAAAAATCCTAAAGTTAAGATACAGAATAACGAACATCTAAACTTAAATGCTGAACTGTACAATGCAATTAGAGAAACTACCAACTGTGTTATTGGAAAATTTTAATTTAGCTGTCAAAAGCAAAATATTTCTACTCCAATGGAGTAAAAGACAGTTTACAAGTACAATAGGACTCTGTACAAAGTGAGCCTGGACAATGAAAGGGTTGGTTTGGCCATTTTTGGTGATAAGTTATGGCAGCTGAGGAACAGAAAGTAGCCATGTCAGGACTCAGGCTATGCTGGGGAGGGAGTTGCTCTCTTGATGTTCAAGCAACCTAGACCTCTAAAGTGGTAGAGTGCTCTGCAAAAGCCATATCATATGAGTGCCCCATGTCATGTACTTTGAGCTCAGCTCTGCTGTCTACTTAGGTCAGTCAAGCGGAGGGAGAACTGAAACCAAAGAAAGTGAAATAAAGAGTACCATGCATTGAACATATACTACATTCCAAATGTAGTATATGATAATTACTTTACTTGGATGTTATCTTATTTTCATAAAAGTTTTATATTAGACATGTTATCATTCCCCCTTTACACTTGAGAAAAGTGAAGCTCATGGAGTCTGAGTGACTTGTCTCAGGTCAAATGCCTAGGCAGTAGCGTAGCTGGGATTCGAACTCATATCTCTGTCTCCTAAGCCTGTGCTTTTCCTACACCTTACTCAGGGGGCATAGCTGAGGGGACAAATGTCTCTCCAGCAGCAACATCTCATAGGCCATGCCTGCTCTGTAGGGCAGTAGACCTGCTTTCTGCAGTACAGAAAGGAGAAGGAAGAAAAGCAGGTTTCAGATTGCTTCCCTACTTCCTTGTAGTCTGGCTCATGTTTTCTTTTTAAGCTATAGGTTTCTGCCAACAGAGAGTGTCTCCCATATCACCCATATGCACCCTATTTATAGCTGGAAAGTATTATTTAACTCCAGTGGAGCCAGTAAAGTAGCAGAATACAACATACCTTTGTATGTTGCAGGCATACAATAAACCTTGAAGAGAAAAAAAAAAATCTCAACATACCCAGAAGATGAACAGCTGGTGTTCATCAGGCATTCCAGTGGAAAACTCATGAAACTGCAGAAAATTCTGTTTAATTCTCACTGTCACCTCTTGCCCCTTGGCAGTAACTCTTGAAGTATAATGACATGAAAGATATATTCAGTTTAGAGTTTTCCTCACTCTTTACCAACACTCCCCAAATTAAGAGTTTTCCTGCCCTTCTTCTTCCTTCTGATGCAGGGCAGAAACAGAACTGTGTGGTAAAACAAAGCATTGATAGAGTTAGGGAAGTCGGGATTTTACTTCTAGCTTGCTGGTAATAATGATATAACTTTGGGCAAGTAAATTTTGATTCTCTGGTCTCCATTATCCCACCAATGAGAGAGTATTGTTCTGTTGGCACCAGTATTCACTTACACACTGCTGGTAGGAATGTAAATTAGTTCAGCCACTGTGGAAAGCAGTCTGGAGAGTTCTCAAAGAACTACCATCTTACCCAGCAATCCCAATACTGGGTATATACCCAAAGGAACATAAATCATTCTACTATAAAGACACATGCACTCGTATGTTTGTCCAAGCACTCTCTGCAACAGCAAAGACATGAAATCAACCTAGATGCCCATCAATGATGGATTAGATAAAGAAAATGTGGTACATATATACCATAAAGTATTGTTCAGTCATGAAAAAGAACACGATCATATCCTTTGCAGCAATATGGCTAGAGCTAGAGGCCGTTATCCAAAGTGAATTAATGCAGGAACAGAAAACCAAAATACCACTTGTTCTCCCACTCACTTAGTGGGCACTAAACACTGAGTACATGTGGAGACAAAGAAGGGAACAGTAGACATCGGGCCTTGCTTAACGGTGAAGGGTGGGAAAAAGGTGAGGACTGCAAAACTACCTATCAGGTATTATGCTGATTACCTAGGTGACGAAATTATATGTACACCCAACAGAGACACTTAATTTACCCACATGAAAAACCTGCACATGTACCTCTTGAATCTAAAATAAATGGAAAGAAAAACAATAAAAAATACTAATAATATTGTCTTCTAGTTCATGACCACAGAATGTCTTTTTATTTATTTAAGTCAACTTTGATTTCTTAAAGCAATGTTGAAGTATTTTACCTCTTTTGTTACATCTATGGCCAATTAATTTATGATAAGGATGTGAAGAGCATTCAATGGGGATGAATGATCTGATTAACAAATAATATTGAGATAACTTTATATCTATAGGCAAAGAGTAATGTTGGGCCTCTACCTCATGCCATGTACAAAAATCAACTTAAAATGAATTGATGATGTAAATATAAAATGCAAAAGTATAAAATTCATTAGCAAGAACATAAATCTTTATGACTCTGGGTTTGGCAATGGCTTCTATGATATGGCACTAAACGCATCAACAGAAAGAAAAATAGCTGAATTGGACCTCATCAAAATAAAAAGCTTGTGAATCAAAGAATATTATCAAGAAGGCAAAAAGACAACCTAGAGAATGGAAAAATATTTGCAAATAATATGTCTGATAAGGAATTAACAGCCAGGATATATAAAGAACTCTTATAATTCAACAACAAAAAGAGAATACAATTTTAAAATGGACAAAGAACATGAATAGACATTTATCCGAAAAAGTTGTACAAATGACTAACAAAAACCTGAAAAGACGCTCAACTTTATGGAAAATGCAAATCAAAAGTACAATGGCTTACCACTTTATACCCTTTTGGTTAGCTATGGAAAATAAAAAATGAAAAGTAACAAATGTTGGTGAGGATGTAAGGAAATCTGAATCCATGTACATTGCTAATGGGAATGTAATATGATTCAGCAACTGTGATAAACAGTTCCACATAGAATTATTAGATAAGCCAACTATTTACTCCTAAGTATATACTCACTAGAATCGAAATCACATATTCAAAAAATTACCTGTACATAGCAGCACTATTCACAATAGCAAAAGGTTAAAAGCAACCCTAATGCCCATCAATGGATGAATTGATAAATAAATGTATAAATACATATTGTGGGATATCAATATGATGAAAATATTACTCAGACAGAAAAAAGAATAAAGTACCACAAAGAATCACCTCAAAAACACAATAAGTGAAAGAAGCATGACCTGAAAGGTTACATATTGGATGATGCCACTCATGTGAGTTATCCCAAATAAATAAATACATAGAAATAGATAGATTGGCAGGTGCCAAGGGTTGCAGAATAGGGGAATTGGGGAGTAGCAGCTTAATGTATACAGGGTTTCACTTTGGGGTGATAAAAATGTTTTGAAAGAAGATAGAAGTAATGTTTGTACAAGATTGTGGTGTACTAAATGCCACTGAATTTTCACTTTAAAATTGTAAATTTTATATTATGTAAATTTTACTTTAAAACAGGTAAGAAATAAATAGGTCGTCAGTTATGTAGTTTTTTAAATTACAGGAAATATATTTTGGTTTAATTTTATCTTCTTTATAATCCTTGTCATATAGAATTTCATGGTTACAACTCTTAAATTCAAAGTTAACACTCTCAGGTATATCTGAAAGAATCCCAAGGTATATCAGGAACATGCTGATTCTTTGACATGTATATACCTGCTCATCCTGTACACCTACTATTTATAATACTTCTCTCAGTCTTGAAGCCTGCAACTTTTCAATTTTATCACCCCCAGCTGTCTGACCTAAGGTCTCTTTTGTTTCTCCATTTTTCTTTAGGATTGTGTTTATTTTTCTTTTTCTGTGGAAAACTGTAGTCAGTATGACTTCTGGGGGAAAAAAGACCTCTGATCATGAGCTACCAAAATGACCAGCATGGCAAAGACTGAGTGTAAAAAAAGGAATTGCAGTTGGAAAGCCCGTGGAAGAGTGTCTAATACTTGATATTGTAGAAGACTACAGCTCATGTGGTACTGAGCACATGTAAGGCTCTGCTAAGCACCATCTACTCTGATTTATTTAGTCTCAGTTTATTTTTATTAATCTTATAGTAAATTTCCAACTTGACTGAAAAATTCAAGAGATAGATTCTAGTATGTCACCAAAAATTGGGCTACTCTCAACTTGGGAACAGTCTGTCCAAAGAGCAGCTAGCTTGGTCACACATTCTTTATTCCCTCACTCTGGCCGGTTGGTGTGTTTAAACTGTAAAGTCATTTTCCTCTGTGAAGCTTTCAATGACCACACCAATTGACCTCCAGCAGTGTGTAATGTTTAGAAATGTTTTTTTTCAAGTCAAGTTTCCATTTTCTCGTTAAGTGCAATAAACTTACCCAGAAAATCCTTCTATCAGACCCTAACTTGTATTCTCTTGGGCTTCAGTGTAGCACATTGTGTTGTTCATGACATCATAGTCTCCATGGCAACTCCTCAGTGAGACATCTCATGGTCAAAAGAAAAATAAATGCAAAAAAAGTTCTGTTCAATCTTAATAGCTGTGGTTATTTATTATTGAGAAAGGAGGGAGTGGGAAGAATTGAATTGTATTACTTGAGAATAACCACAGAAGTTTCAAACCAAACTTGTAAGAGTCTCAATCAGCAATTTCCATTCTTTCAATTTCTTCTTAACAAAAACTGATCCTTTTGAGGCTTACTTGGACAGGTATTCTGGGCATTGAGAAGTGACAGGAAACTTGACTGAGCATGTGAAAGAGGGCCTAGCTACCAAGATTAATACCCCTGCCATAATAAACAGATGTCGGGCTAACTGTGTGATCTTCAGACAGTCAGACAAATTCTCTGTGCCAGTTACCTCAGGTGCTGAAAGGAAGAAAGTGCTTGTTCTGGCACTTTTAGAGGGTATATTGTAAAGATAAAATACCTGATTTTTGTATATTTCAGACTATGTATATTTTTGGAACCAACTGCCAAGAATTATAGTTCTCTTTGATAATCAATTGTATAACACATTTCAATTATGGTGGCTGCCACACCCATAATCCTTTCTAAGAAAATATGCCCCTTACTGAAAAGGGGATCTAGACAGCCATATTTACTGCTGTGTTGACCTGCTGTCTGCTATAGCCATTGACTAGAGGTGAACACCAAAAACATCCATAATATGTCCTGGTGTGAATAAAAGAGGTGAAGAAACAAGATTCTCTCTGTTTGGAATTTGCACTGGAAAATTGTGAGAAGCAGAATACAAAACTGAGAGTATAGATAGAAAGCAGTCATGAAGAAGTATCAGGGACATAAGGGAATAGTGTACACTTGTAAGGAAAATAAAGAGAAGTATCAGGATAGATGATGGCTAAGTAGATGTTATAAAATAGCAGATACTATGAATTCAGTAAAACTATAGCGAGAGGATAAAAACAGTAAGTCAGCCAGTAGCCAAAGAAAGACAGTGATTGTTGCAGAGAGAATTAGAAACACCAAGAGAAACTATTCAGCAAACGTTTATTGAGTGCCTATTGTACAATGTGGGGCTTAGAGATTCAATAGCAAGACAGACATGGAGCAAAAAACTGAACAGATGATTAATTTTTAAAATGTTATAAGTGCTCTGATAGAAAATATATAGTGTACTGCAGGAGAACATAGCAGGTACAGCTAACTTAGTTTGAACAGTTCAAGAAAGTCTTCCCATTGGAACTGGTCATTTAAGCTCAGACCTAATTAATAAGTAGGAGTAATTCTGGTAAAAAGAGTGTTTCAAGCTATTGTAAAGAAAACATGGAAAGACTTGGTAATGAGATGTCAGCAGCTTGCCAGATGTCAGCTTGTTCTGAGCTTCTTGAGAGCAGGACTGTTGCATATTCCTTTATAAACCTATTATCTTCATGCGAGCTGTCTTAAATCTTATAGGCCTTTACTTTAGTTAGACCATATAGGTCAGAAGAAAGGTAGCTTTGCTTAGAATATCTTAAAAGAATGGAATTAATTACAGAATTACATGTATCCCAGAACATCAATGAGCAGGTGGGCTATCAGCAACAAAGAAATAAGAAAACTAATAATTAAACATTCTTTTCTTTAAAGAACCAAGTTATATGACACTTTAAAATGGTATATGAATTCAAAGTTGGCAAATCATAATTTTCAAATGATTAAACATGAACTTCTTTTCCAAAGAGATATTTTTCTTTGTGGTTAATAGAAGTTTTACATATAATAGTTTATAGATGTAACAATTTATTTTATGCTGATACCAGCTTAACTTCGATTGCATACAACTCTGTACTTTGATTTTTCTCACACCAAACTTTTAAAATTGATGTTACAGTTTGCATATTTTATTAATATATTATCTATCCATTAACTTTTTTTTTTTTTTTTTTTGAGACAGAGTCTCACTCTGTCACCAGGCACCAGACTTGAGTGCAGTGGCGCAATGCTGGCTCAGTGCAACCTCTGCCTCCCGGGTTCAAGCAATTCTCTGCCTCACCCTCCTGAGTAGCTGGGACTGCAGACACGCGCCACCATGCCCAGCTAATTTTTGTATTTTTTA
Organism: Saimiri boliviensis; assembly: GCF_048565385.1. NCBI lineage: Eukaryota > Metazoa > Chordata > Mammalia > Primates > Cebidae > Saimiri > Saimiri boliviensis. The sequence goes on along the minus strand of NC_133454.1, from coordinate 31,817,291 downwards.
GTAGAGACAGGAGTTTCACCATGTTGGCCACGATGGTCTCGATCTCTTGACCTCGTGATCCACCTGCTTTGGCCTCCCAAAGTGCTGGATTACAAGCGTGAGCCACTGCGCCCAGCCCCATTAACATTTTTATAGTTATGATTATTTTTATACTTTTGTATTTTAGCTTTTATACTAGACTGAAAAGTGGTATATGATGTATAGTTACAGAATTACAGTATTCTGTATTTATCTATATATTTGCTTTTATGCTTTCATATGTTTGCATCTTGCTGTTCAGCATTCTTCCATTTCAACTTGAATAATTGCCTTTAGCATTCCTTGTAAAGTAGGTCTAGTGGTGATAAAAATCCCTTAGTTTTGTTTTTCTGGGAGATTCTTTATTTTTCTTTTATTTCTAAAGGATATTTTGGCTGGGCATAGTATTCTTGCTTGGCAAATTTTCTTTTTATTCTTTCAGCACTTTGAATATATCATCTTACTCTCTTCTGGCCTGAAGGTGTGTCTGCTGAGAAATCTTCTGTTAGTCTTATATAAGATCCCCCATATGTAAAAAGTTGCTTTTCTCTTGCTGTATTCAAAATGTGTTCTTTATATTTGATGTTTGACAGTTCAATTATAATATGTTTCAGTGTGGATTTCTTTGGGATTATTTTATTTGGGATAATTTGGTATTCCTATGCATGGAGGCCAATTTTCTTTCTCAGATTGGAAAATTTTGGTGACTATTTCTTCAAATAAGATTTTTGGCCGGTTCTCTTATTTTTCTGGGACCTCTATACTGCACCAATGTCCACTTGATGGTGTCTAATAAATCCCTTAATATTTTTTCATTACTTTTCATGATTTTTTCATTTTGTTCCTCCAACTGAGTAATTGGAAATGAGTTTACTAATTCTTTCTTCTGCTTGACCTACTCTGCTGTTGAAACCTTCTCATAAATTATACAGTTCAGTTTTTATATACTTCAGCTCCAGGATTTCATTTTTTTTCTTTTAAAGTATTTTATATCTCTTTGTTAAAATTCTTACTTTGTTTATGATGAGTTCATGAATCCTCTTTATAATGGTTATTTTAAATTTATTGTCCAGGGATTCATACATCTCCATAACATGACAGCTGGTTTCTGAAGCTTCATCTTATTTGTTGTTTGGATTATGTTTTTCTACTCTTTTATTTTCTTTGATTCTTTGTGTTGGTATCTTAGCATTAGGAAAAAACTTCATCTCTCCCAGTGTAGAACACACAAAATAAAAAGATGAAGAAATTAAAGCATCTCATTACAAAAATCAATGAAAAAATAAAGACAGAAAAAGAAGAAAAGAAGGACAAAAGAGCTACGAGACAGAAAAAAAATTTAAAAATGGAAGTAACAAATTCTTTCCTATAAATAATCACTGTAAATGTAAACAGATTAAACATTCCAATAAAAAACATAGAGTGTATGAATGAGTAAGAGTAAAATTTAACTATATGCTGCCTATGAGAGACCCACTTTATTTTTAAACACACACATAGGAAGAAAGTAAGAAGATATAAAAAGATATTTCCTGCAAATGGTAACCAAAAGAGAGAAAGGATGACTATACCTATAAGAGAAAAGAATAGACTTTGGGTAGAAAATAGAAAAATGAGACAAAGAAGTATTTATATAATAATGAAGTGCTCAATTCATGAAGATAATGTAAATACATATGCACCAAATGTCAGAACACCTGAATATATAGGCAATCATTGACAGAGCTAAAGGGGGAAATAAATAGTAATACAATAATACAAGGGGAATTCAATATTCAAATTTCAACAATGGATGGAACACTCAGAGAGAAAGTCAATAAGAAAACAATGGAACTACATACTATAAATCAAGTGAACCTAACAGATCTATACAGAATATTCTACCCAACAGCAGCAGAATACATTCTTCTTGAGAGCACACAAAACAATCTCCAGGACACATCATGTGTTTGGACACAATACAAGTCTTAACAAATTTCAAAAGATTGAAATTATCTCAAATATCTTTTCTGACCACACTGGAACTAAACTAAAAGTCAAAAAAAGAAAAAATTGAAAAATTCACAGTTACATGGAAATTAACACACTCTTGAACAATCAATGGGTCAAAGAAGAAATATAAACCAGGGAATATCTCAAGATAAACAAACAAAATACCATATTTAAACTTATTTAATGTAGCAAAAGCAGTATTATAAGGGAAATTCATAGCTTAAATACCTACATTTTTTAAAAAAGAAAGATCTCAAATAAGTAACTTAATCATACACCTGAAGGAACAAGAAAGGAAGAAACAAACTAAGCTGAAAGTTAACAGAAGGGGAAAATAATAAATATTACAGCAGAGATAAGTAAAACAGAGACTATAAAAGAAAGATTAGACAAAAAAAAAATTAAACTAAGAGTTGGTGTTTTAAAAAGAATTTTAAAATTGGCCAACCTTTAGCTAGATTCACTAGAACAAAAAAAGAGAAAACACAAATAAATAAAATCAGAAATGATAAAGAAGACATGACAACTGATGCTACAAAAATAAAAATGATCACAAGAAACTAGTATGAACAATTAGATATCAACAAATTGAGTGACTTAGAAGAAATTGATAAATTTTTAACACATACAACCCACTAGGACTAAGTCTTAAAGAAATAGAAAACCTGAACAGACCCGTAATTAGTAAGGATATTGACTCAGTAATAAAAAACCTATTGACAAAGAAAAATCCAGGACCTAATGGCTTCACAGCTGGACTCTACCAAACATCTAAAGTAATATTAACACCATTGTATCTCAAACTCTTCCAAAAAGTTGAAGAGGAGGGCACAATTTTAAACTCGTTCTATGAGGCTTGTGTTACACTGATATTAACTTAGACAAAGACACTTGAAGAAAAGAATATCCCTGATGAACAAAGATACAAAAATTATCAATAGAATACTGGCAACTGAATTCAACAGTACATTGAAATGGTCATATAGTATGATCAAATGGGATTTATCCTTGGAATGTGAGAAAAATTTAATGTATGAAAACAAATCAATGTGATACATCATACTAAGGGAATAACATGAAAATAAATTAATGTGATATATCATACTAAGAGAATGAAGATTAAAACATATAGTCATCTCAATAGACACAGGTCGACATTTGAAAATTCAACATTCTTTCATAATAAAAATGTAACAAACTAGGAACAGAAGGAAATTACCTCAACATAATTTAAGCCATATATGATAAGCCCACAGTTAACAACATACTGAATAGTAAAAAATTGAAAGCTCTTCTTCTAAGATCAGGAACAGGGCACGGGGGCCTACTCTCACTGCTTTTGATTCCGTATAGTACTGGAAGCCAGAGCAATTAGGTAAGAAAAAGAAACAAAAGGCATCAAAATAGAAAAGGAAGGAGTATAATGTTCTGTTTGCAGGTGACATTGTCTTATATGTAGAAAACCCTTCAGACTCTACAAAGAACTTTATTGGAATAAATTATGTAAGTTATAGGATACAAAATCACCATACCAAAACCACTTGCATTTCTATGTAGTAATGACAAACTATGTTAAAAATAAATCAAGAAAACAATTATACTTACAATTGCATGAAAAAGAATAAAATATTTAGGAATAAACCTAATCAAGGAGGTAAAGACTTGTACGTTGAAAACTATAAAACATTGATTAGAGAAATTAAAGAAGACACAAGTAAGTGAATAGGCATCCTATGTTCATAAGTTTGGAAGACAATATTGTTAAAAATTGCATACCACCCACAGAAATCTACAGATTCAATACAATTTCAATCAAAACCCCAATTATATTATTTACAGAAACAGAAAAATTAAAACCAATACATATGTAGCCTCAAAGGACTCCAAATAGCCCAAGCAATAGAGCTAAAAGAACAAAGCTGGAGGCATCACACTTCCTGATTTCTAAATATATTACAAAGTTAAAATATGCAACACTGTATGGTGTTGGTATAAATATGGGCACATAGACCAATGAAACAGAATAGAGAGCCCAGAAATAAACCCAAGTATGGATGGTCAACTGGTGTTTGACAAAGGTGACAGGAATGCACAATATGGAAAGGATAGTCTTTGACAACTGGCATTGGAAAACCTGGATATCTATATGCAAAATAACAGAAATGGACTAATATCTTACATCAGACCCCAAAATTAATTCAAGGTGGATTAAAGAGTTAAAGACAAGAAACTGTAAAATACTCCTAGAAGAAAACATAGAAAAAAAGCTTCATAACATTAGTCTTGGCAGTGATTTCTTAGATATGATAACAAAAGCACACATGAAAACAAATGCCAAGATAGATAAGTGGAATTGCATCAAACTGAAAAGCTTCTGCACAGGAAGCAAAATAAAAAAGCAATAGAAGAAAACATGTGAAAATCATGTGTCTGATAAAACATTAATATCGAAAATATATAAGGAACTTCTACAATTCAATAGCAGAAAACTAAATAACACAATTTAAAAAAATGTGCAAAAGACCTGAATACTAAAATTGGTATTTCTTTAAATGAGACATACAAATAACCAAGTGTATGAATAGATGTTAACATTACTAATCATCATGGGGATGCAAATCAAAACCACAAAGATGTATTATCTCACCTGTTAGAATGGTTTTTTGTTTTTAATATGTATATATATTTTATTGCACTTTGGGTTCTGGGGTACATGTGTAGGACATGCAGGATTGTTGCATAGGTACACACACAGCAACGTGGTTTGTTGCCTCCATCCCACTGTCACTTATATCTGGCATTTCTCTCCATGTTATCCTTCCCCAACCTCCCTACACCCTGCTGTCCCCTATTCCCTCCAACAGACCCCAGTGTGTGATGTGCCCCTCCCTGTGTCCTGTGTTCCCATTGTACAACACCCACCTATGAGTGAGAACATGCGGTGTTTGATTTTCTGTTCTTGTGTCAGTTTGTTGAGAATGATGGCTTCCAGATTCATCCATGTCCCTACAAAGGACACAAACTCATTGTTTTTTATGGCTGCATAGTATTCCATGGTGTATATGTGCCACATTTTCCCTGTCCAGTCTATCGTTGATGGGCATTTAGGTTGGTTCCAGGTCTTTGCTATTTTAAACAGTGCCACAATGAACACACATGTGCATGTGTCCTTATAATAGAAAGATTTATCGTCCTTTGGATATATACCCAGTAATGGGGTTGCTGGGTCAGATGCAATTTCTATTTCTAGGTCCTTGAGGAAACGCCACACTGTCTTCCACAATGGTTGAACTAATTTACACTCCCACCAACAGTGTAAAAGTGTTCCTATTTCTCCACATCCTCTCCAGCATGTGTTGTCTCCAGATTTTTTGATGATTGCCATTCTAACTGGTGTGAGATGGTATCTCAATGTGGTTTTGATTTGCATTTGGCTATTATTTTTAAAAAAGATAGTTGTTGGCAAGAATGTGGAGATATTGGAACCCTTGTACACTGTTGGGGAAAATGTAAATTGGTATAACATTTATAAAAACAATATGGAGTTTCCTTGAAAAATTAAAAATAGAACTGCCATATGAACCAGCAATCCCTCTTTTGGGTATTTGTTGAAAAGACTAGAAATCAGGATCTTGAAGAGGTATTTGCTCTCTCATGTTCATAACAGTATTATTCACAATAGCCAAAATATAGAAACAACGTAACTATCCATCTATTAATGATGGATATTTACAAAACGTGTGGTGTGTGTGTGTGTGTGTATATATATATATATATATATATGTGTGTGTGTGTGTGTGTGTGTGTGTGTGTATACACGTAATATACATAGAATGAAATATTTTTAAGCCTTATAAAAAAGGAAGTCTTGTCATATGTAAGAATATGGATAAACCTTGAGGATATTATGCTAAGTAAAATAAACTAGTCACAAAGGGACAAATATTATATGATTCCATTTATTTGAGATATCTAAAATAGTCAAACTCATAGAAGTAGAAAGTAGAATGGTGGTTTTTCATAGCCAGTGGTAGGAGGAAGTGGAAAGTTGCTGTTTGGCAGGTGTAAAATTTTAGCTATGCAAGACGAATACATTCTAGAGATCTACTAAACAGTATTTTGCGTATACTTAGTAACACTAATGTATGCTTAAAAAATTGTTAACAGGGTAGCACTTATCTTGTGTTCTTACCACAATTTTAGAAAAGGAGATATTTGGCATATGTCAAAATTTTACTTAAGTGATTAAAAGGCCTTTAGTATGGCAAAACTACTTCAGTGAGAATATGAGAAATTAGGATTTACATAGTCAGTGGAAACAAGAATGCTGAAATAAGATTACTAAGTTAGGTAAAAGAACATCTGGGATCTAAAAAATTGTTAGTGAAAATTATATTTCTCGAGAGACTCAGATGGCTCTCAGATGCACCAGAAAAATGATACTAGTAGGACATTAAAAGATTACGTAGTCTTTTTTTTTTTTTGCCTTATTTTCAAGTTCTAGATAAACTATCCTGAACATTGCCTGTACCATCACGAAAAGCTGAATATTATTCTTAATAATGAATGTATGCACATGTACTTACACACACATAAAAAGATGATTTCGTATATTTTGTACTAAGAGGATTCATCTAACTTGTTAATTGCTTTCTACAGTTTTTATAGATAAATGAAGTTAGACATAGGCTTAATATGTTGCCTACATATACAGCCATGACTCCAACACTAATGGCATAGTAATTTGTATTATTATATCAAATTCAGTGGTAGTTACTGTATGTAGTACATTGTATAGGTTCTTTTCTTTTTTTTTTTTAATTGCATTTTAGGTTTTGGGGTACATGTGATGAACATGCAAGATTGTTGCATAGGTACACACTTGGCAGTGTGGTTTGCTGCCTTCCGTCCCCTCACCTGTATCTGTCATTTCTCCCCATGCTATCTCTTCCCACCTCCCCACCCCCGCCCCTCCCCCATTTCCTCCCAACGGACCCCAGTGTGTAGTGCTCCCCTCCCTGTGTCCATGTGTTCTCATTGTTCAACACCCACCTATGAGTGAGAATATACGGTGTTTGATTTTCTGCTCTTGTGTCAGTTTGCTGAGAATGATGGTTTCCAGGTTCATCCATGTCCCTACAAAGGACGTGAACTCATCGTTTTTGATGGCTGCGTAATATTCCATGGTGTATATGTACCACATTTTCCCTATCCAGTCTATCATCGTTGGGCATTTGGGTTGGTTCCAGGTCTTTGCTATTGTAAACAGTGCTGCAATGAACATTCGTGTGCACGTGTCCTTGTAGTAGAATGATTTATAATCCTTTGGATATATACCCAGTAATGGGCTTGCTGGGTCAAATGGGATTTCTATTTTTAGGTCCTTGAGGAATCGCCACACTGTCTTCCACAATGGTTGAATTAATTTACCTTCCCACCAACAGTGTAAAAGTGTTCTTATTTCTCCACATCCTCTCCAGCATCTGTTGTTTCCTGATTTTTTAATGGTTCTTTTCTATTTGGCCTGATTTATTTACATGTGGATAGCAAGAACTGTTGGATCATAAACACTTTTATTGTATTTTCAGCAAAACTAGAGAGAAACTCACCTAATTAATTTCTGTCTGGAGGTTCTGTAAAGAATCTAAGAAACTAGGGTTGCATTGTCAAGTCTTTGTTATTTCAGTTTTGTTTCAGCTCTGATTAGCTTATCTTTCCTGAGGCTAACAGTACCTGTAACTGTAATAAACTTTGCCTCTGCAACGTCCCCAAGTTCAGTGAGATTCCTGGCCTGCCAGGAAGTGACCTTCTTTACTGTCAGCTGAAAGCCATAGACCTCCTTAGAGGGCTTTGTAGGTATTGATTCCACATAGAAAGCACAACCCTTGCTCCTTAGTGGTAGGCCCTTCATACCTGATTAAATGGGATTTATTCTTCACCATGGCATTACAAGCATGGCTTTGTTTTCCAGTTTATCTGTCCATTTATATACTGGCAAAAGGACTGATTCCTAAAAATCCTGTATAAATAATTACATTGCCAAGAAAAATAAGGAGGCTCAATTCAGGTTGTTGTAATAATATCAATTCACTTTTTAAATACTTATGTAGACAAGACAATTAGTATTTTATATATTTTCTGTAAGATCATATAGATTATGAATTAAAACTTGGAAACTGTAAAATCTAATTTAAGAAGGATCTTACCTCTTTCTTTTTTGCCAAAGCTCAGTTACGATTTTTCTAAGCTTAACCTGACATGAAATCACTTTTCTGAATTCTAGGAACCAGATTCATTATCATCTTTAAGTTTCCTCGATGATTCGTTAGTTTAAAATATATATTACAAATTCTAGTTGGATATTTTTACTAATTTTAGGGGCCAGTGGGAATAAGCAAAACTTCAGAGAGTGTTTCCTTTCAGTTTGCACTAATATAGCCCGCTAAACTGAGCATGAGAAATAGTTCAAAAAGAAAGAAAAAGGAACTCTTGTCTGCTTATCAGAAAAAAAAACCATTAAAAACACTACTAATAATATTTTAAAACAAATAACCACACATAGATTTTACTGATTAATTTTATTCAGTTCTAATTAATTGAATTACATTTTGTTGATACTGAGTGGACTACTGTTTACTTTCATGAAGTTTCTCCTTCTGGATTAAAGTTGTCCTATAAATCCTGACTCAGGCATGTGGTAAGATTTGATAGGTGCTTCTCACGGTGTTGATGTCAGCTAACCCTAAAAGGTCTATACTTATGAGTCTCTTCCTTGGAGCTTTGATAATCAGGGGTGCTTACCAGTGCTTCTCCTTTCTGACACACTAAGACGATCCTCCTTTGCTATTTCTTCTAGAAGGTCCAATTTCTGACCTCTTTCTAGAAAAAAGAAAAAAAAGTAGAGGTCTTCATGCAAGATGAGAGTAGAAAGAAAGCACCTGTTGATGAAAAAAAGTGAAAAACTGGGCTAATTTTTTTTTGAAGAAAGAAATCAGGAAAGTTATGAGAAAACAAGCGAGTAAGCTATGTCAACTGAGACATGTAATATAGTCCTAAAAAAAAGAACGAAGACTTTAAGGAATAATAAAAATATTGAAGCCTCAAATATGAAATTAGTCAAAAGACTTACTGGTGGGCCGGGCGCGGTGGCTCAAGCCTGTAATTCCAGCACTTTGGGAGGCTGAGGCGGGTGGATCACGACGTCAAGAGATCGAGACCATCCTGGTCAACATGGTGAAACCCCGTCTCTACTCAAAATAAAAAAAAATTAGCTGGGCATGGTGGCGCGTGCCTGTAATCCCAGCTATTCAGGAGGCTGAGGCAGGAGAATTGCCTGAACCCAGGAGGCGGAGGTTGCGGTGAGCCGAGATCGCGCCATTGCCCTCCAGCCTGGGTAACAAGAGCAAAATTCTGTCTCAAAAAAAAAAAAAAAAAAAGACTTACTGGCTAATAAGTGAAAGGTGAATGTGAAGGAAGGAAAGTAAATGACATCGAGGCCACTTAGAAGAAATAAGGTTATGGTTTGTGAAAATAGTTTTAGATTTGTTGAAAAATGAATTATAAATATGTCAGCCAAGGAAGATTTTATATTCTTAGAGATAACCTGTGAGCATTAAGCAATATTAAAAAATATTTTGAAAGCAGGCTATTCTAAAGGAGATGTCAAGCAGACAGTATTTCTGTTGACTGTAGCTCTAACACGCCCTAAGAGTGGTTTATTCATTGTATTGGTGTTGACCTTGAAATTTCCATAAAAAATGAGAAAAAGGGGGAAAAGCCTTGTCAAAAATTACTGTTAAATAAAGCCATGTGACCTGCTTACTCATTTTCAGGAAACTCATTAGACCCCAAGGCAGGTTTTCTAGTTATCTTAAAATATTTTCCATAATCTACTGTCCATTTGGCTGCTAAGCTATGATTAGAAATCTGGGTAAGTACTCAATTATTTTTTAGTGAAAAGCAATGGGCTTGTAGTCAGTTTTAGTTTTCTAAACTAAAACAAATTTAGAAAAGAATCTGAAGATGAAAGACACCTTTATCTTTCTTTCCAAGATAATACACAGGAGGCACATCAGCTCTGTGATTAGAGAGCCAAGAATAAAACCAGTACTTGCCTCTTCTGTTTGTAGAAAATTCCACTGTGTGGGTTTCCTAGCACCTGTCCATGCCAGCCTCTGGAGTCTGCTTGTTCTCATGTTGGTGCCTTTGTTGTTCTTCTGGAAGTCCTCACCTCACTCTCTGTGTTCACCCAAAAAGCCATCTAACTGACAAGATTCAACTCCAATCCCACTGCCTCTCTGAAGTCAGTTCTCCTCGCTCTGGCTTTTATTAATCTCTGCTTTACGGTCCAAACACAGTTTTCAAAGGTTATACCACAGTACCCTGCACTTCTGAGTCAAATGATGCACTTACATGCTGTTAAAAAAGAAAGTCATAAACCCTCACATAATAGTGGTTATAGCTTTGTGTGATGGAAATAAAACTTCGTAGAATGAGTATTCCTTGCCTTTTACCTCCTTCTAACCATTCAAATGGCTTATAATTTGTCTTTTTGGTCACTTTTTCTTTTCAACACTCCAAGTTTCCAGGTGATTTCTTTTGAACTTTTTTGTGGAAAATTAAGAGAAATGGGGGAAAGGAAGAAATAAAGGCACTTGATTTAAGTCTTGAAGGAGTGCTATCTGGAGGGAATAAGAATAGTGGATGTGAGGACAAAAACATGTTAAAGAAATATAGCTTCAGACTATACATTTTATTCATGATATTAAAGAAATTCTAATCACAGTTTTAAATAATTTTGAAATTGCCTTTCTTGCTTGACTGTGTTCTTTTGACTATGACAATAAAAAGGTGAGGATTTCCTAACTCCTCCATTTGGTATCAATTTATTGAGAAAATATGTGCTAACCAAAATCAAGAACACTCTCTCAGAGTGAGGAAAGACAATAGAGCATAGACTTTTGAGGCAGACTGAAAGAGGTTTGAATTCCAGTTTTGCAGTTTACTTCTTGTGTGACTTTTGGCCACTTACCTAAATAATCTGAGCCTTGAAATACCGCCTTTGTAAAAGGAGAATTATAATACTACTAATAACAGTGATGATGATACATAACTTATAAGTGAAGTTATTTATGAGGGTTAACTAATGAGTCTAACGAATCTAACAAGTGTCAGACACTTAGTAAATACTCGTGAATATGAACAACTATTATTGCCACCCATATGTAATTAGTCCCTTTGGCAAGAAAAGTGATGAGAAAGGGATTAATTAATTTAGCTAAGGTAGTTCAAGCAAAATTCTTCACAGGGTTACATCTCATAGTATTAAATTTTTATTCATTTATACTTTCAAAAATCACATAAAATATGCACATTCACTGCAAAAAGATCATAAAATGTAAAAAAAGGAAAAAGTCATCTGAAACACCATCTCTAAAAATAGTTACTGGTTTTTTTGCATATTCTTTTCATACAGATTGTTTTCTGTATGTACTTGTGGTTGATTTTTGTTTTAGAACAGAAATAGGATACCGTTATGTATAATGTTTTGCAAACTACACTTATGTTGTGAATATTCTTTCATGTAAATATCTATATCTATACTTCCATTTTAAATTTCTGTGTAATATTCCTTTGTTTCATAGTTTATTTAATTCTGAAGATACAGTTTTGAGTTGATTTCCAAATGGCGAGAAACAGGCTGTCACATGAAACTAATGGCAGGGAAAGCAGCACGTTTCAAGGCTCTGATATGGAAATAGGCTTTGTCCAGGACTAGAAGAGGGCCAGCGTGATACGTAGGTAAGAAGAAAATATTGGAGGATTTTGAGCAAAAGAACGACATAATCTGTTTATTATTATTCTTTTAATCAATCCAGCAGCTCTGTGAGGACTAAAATAAAGTTGGGGGCTGTGAAGAGTGGTAGCAGAGAACCAGTTAGTGGGGGCCATTGCAGTTTTCCAAAAGGAAATGATAGTAACTTAAACCACAATAGAAAGTCTGCTGTTGCCATCTTGAAATGTTTAATAATTTATCTTTGAATTTGAGTTATATAAGGGAAAGTCTGATGACACAATGAGCCATGCACATGAGCAAATGAGATACATGCCATATGTGTGTCTATCATTTCTTGCCATCTCATTTGCATGCAGAATTTTCAGTACCCCATGAGCACAAATTCTGGTGGAGCCATAGTACAATACACGGAAGTTCAGCAAGACTCACAGCAATAATTTTTTTTTGGCTGCTTTTAAGATTTTTTGTTTATTACTAGTTTTAAGCAATTTGTGATATGCTTGGATGTGTTTTTCTTCATGGTTCTTATGCTAGGGGTTTGTCGAGTTTCTCGGATATACAGCTTTCATGAAATCTGGAAAATTCCTGATCATTATTTCTGAAACTAGTTTTTCTGCCTTTACTCTCCTTCTCTTTTGAAGACTCTAATTATCTACACTTTAGGCCATTTGGAGTTACAAGCTACTTGTTAAGAATTTGATCTTTTTAGGCTTTGCTTTTATGATTTGTTAGGTGGATCTGAACTAGGGCTCAGTTGAAAGCTAATTATTTCCTACTACTGAGGAAAGACCTTCCTGAGTACTTTCCCGAGTGGTCCATAAATTATGAGTTTTTCCAGCCTGGCTGGTGAGAACACAGTTCCTGGGCATTGTTCCATTTAATCCTTTTGAGTGGTTTTTTCTCCAACATTAAGTAGCTTCCCTCACATGGATGTACTGATAAGTACCCTGCTCAATAGTGGAAACAAATGCTCTGAAGTTTTCCTGAGTTCTTGCTCTGTGTAAATTTTTCTCCTCAACTTTGCTCTGTTTCAAGAGCTGTAACTGTCTTATCTTCCTCAGACCCTTAGCTTTATCTCTTTAACTTAAGGAGGACACTGGTCTCTACCTGGTTTTCCCCTCTTAACTCTACAACCTGGAATGATTCTCCAGAAAGTAAGCTTGGGAAATTGTAGATTTTACTTCATTTGTTTCCTGTGTCTTAGAGATCACTGTGTTTTGTTGCCTGATGTCAAATGCTTGAATTCCTTCTTTAAAAAAATTACATATATATATAGATATACACACACACATATATACACACACATATGCACACATACCATATGATATATGAACAACATATATCTGTATCTATCTCTACCTAACTATTGAGAGAGAAAGTCAAGATTATTCTGTTATTCCATGTTTACTGGAAATGGAAATCCTTCTTTCATCTTAATACACAGATTTTTCCCAAAATTTCTAAGATTTTGACTTCCCCCATGCCCATCCATTTCACCCAAACCTTCCACACTTATTTCTTTGTTTTCTTATATCCACCTCTGATGGGTGATCACTCTCAGGGAGCATTTACCTTTTATTGAACAGTTTTTAAATATATTAATCTGATTGTTTTATCAAGTATGTAAATGTTCTCCAGATTCTTCCTATGTCACTGGTGCTTCATTGTAGAACCATGGACTCTTGGCTTTGGGAAGCTCCTCATAATTTATCTCATCATGCAGATATCTCATCTACATTACCCCTCAGAAGTAACCACTGATGTCTAAATTTCTAGAGTTAGGAAATGTGTCTGTTTATCTCAGAGAATTGTGTATTCAACCTATGAATACATTCTGTTGATGATGATGATGATGATGACGATTCATAGGGAACATGTAGGTTTTCCTGATTGGCTTAAGTGATGGAATACTAAATAAACGTTACTTTGAAGAAGAATTACCTGAGGGAGGATCCAAGATGGCCGAATAGGAACAGCTCTGGAGTGCATTTCTCAGCAAGAGCAACGCAAAGGGTGAGTGCCCACCGCATTTCCAAACAAATTTTCACTGCCCACAGACCAGGAGATTCTTGGTCAAAAAGCGCCACAAGTTTTCAGCATGGTGGCTGTAGCTGGTGCTGGGTTGGCACACAGAAACTCACACAAATCTGGGCCGCTGTTTCAACTGGTGCCTGGAAACGCCTGGGAGACAGAGCCGCCCATTCAACTGAAAGGGAGGGGGCAGAGACAGGGAGCCAGGGGATCTGGCTCGGCAGGTACTACTCCCACAAAACAAGCAATCTGAAATGCTCTTGACTGAGAGTTTCACAGCAGGCACAGCTGAACCCAGAATGGTCCAGCTCGGTGGGGGGAAGGGTGTCCCCCACCGCTAAGGGAGTTCATCCAGCAGCTGGGCAGAGCCTGTGGCAGCTCAGCAACGCCTCTGCTGACAGACTGTGACTAGACTATTCTGTGTGGGGCAGGGCATCTATGAAAAAAGGCAGCAGCACGACAGGAACCTATGCAAAAATCCGGCATGATCTGCACATGTACCCCAGAACTTAAAGTACATTTTAAAAAAATTACCTTTGCTCTATGGCTAGTTTAAAAACAATTGAGTATGCATGTGTGAGTTGACATACATGGACACATGCACATATGCACACAAATTCAAGTTCTCCAGTGAACAAATTCCTTGCTTTGTCTACCAGTTATTCTTCATAGCAGTTTGATGTGGGAGTTACTTTACTATACTGCGCTCTTACGTTCAAGCCTTTACACAGGCTGTGCCCAGGCATGAAACGAAACCTTCATATCTATTTAGTTAACTCTTCATCCTTCAGTTATTAGTTCAACTCTTATTTATTTCCTCAATTAACCTTCTCTTGATTCCTAGAACTCGTTTTGAACTCCTTCCTCTGTGTTGTCAAACTATTTTCTTCATACGTAAGTTTTAATTTCTTAGAGTTTGTTTTTCCCACTAGACCATAAACTCTATTAGGGGAGGGACACTGACTCTTTTTTTTTTTCTACAATGAGGTATATTCTGTGCCTAGAACAGCATCTGGCTTGTGGTAGGTGACCAACAAAAATACATCATACCGATTTAAAATCCCTTTAGATTTGTCGAGTTAATGAACCACAGAGGCAAGATTTCTCAGCACTTATTTCAAAATACCCTAATGATATGTGAAGATTCTAAAGGGTGAGATGGAAAGTACACCCTGATGGGCTTTAACACTGGACAACGGGTTTGAATTGTTACCAACTACTAGCTGAGTAATATGAGGCAATTTTTTTTTTTTGCATTCTCAGAGTCTCAAATTTACAAATATATATATTGAGACAATTAGAACCTCTTTTTGAAATTGTTATGAAAATTAAATGAGGCTACCTAAGTGCAAGGTCTTAGCACAAAGCTTAAAATATGGTGGAAGTCCATAAATATTGGCTTTTCTTTCCCATCCATTTATCACTCCACTTTCCTTCTCATTCCCCTTTCTTCTTCTTTATTTGCATGCTCTTTCCTCCTAAGGAGAATCCTAAGTGAATTGTTCATACTATCGTATAGGGATGACATAGCAGAAAGCATTTTCTTCTCTAGGTCATTAGCAGGAATGTAGATAACATAGATGTAGTACAAAATCAAGATGTCAGAACTGAGGAGATTTGTGAACTTAAAATCCTCCTTTAGGTGAAGCCATTGAATCCCAAAGAGGAAAAGTAACTTGGCCAGGGTCCTAGCAAAAACCAGTGCAGTGCTATGGAAAATAACATGCCTCGGTATTTCAGGGAATGAATTCATAGGTTTGTTGGTTCTGGATTAATTAATGTCAATTAATATTATTATTCTTTTTTTGAGACAGATTCTCACTCTGTTGCCTAGTCTGAAGTGCAATGGTGCCATCTCAGCTCACTGCAACCTCTTGCCTACTGGGTTCAAGTGATGCTCCCTGCCTCAGCCTCCCAAGTAGCTGGGATTACAGGCACCCGCCACCATGCCCAGCCAGTTTTTAATAGAGATGGGGTTTTGCCATGTTGGCCAAGCTGGTATGGAACTCCTTACCTCAGGTGATCTGCCTGCATTAGTCTCCCAAACTTCTGGGATTACAGGAGTGAACCACTGCACCCACCTGGCTTAATAGTCATATATTGAGTACTCCCAGGTGGTATTCATGGAGCTAAAACTGGCAAACATAATGCAGATAGATGTTGAGATGAATTCTATTCTTTTCCTTATTTCTAAAAAAAAAATCTAAGACTTCTTGTGTAAAGAAGGTAAGGCAGGCGTTGCTTTCAGCTGGAATTCTTGCCATGTATTTACTGTTTGGAGTAGTCCATCTGTTTAATAATTACCATTAACTGTACCTACTTCTATGGTGTAAAACTCATATTGCAGGCAAGTGGGTAGCATGTCTGCAAAGGTTGTGTCCATATGTTGTACTGTTGGGGTGCGCGGGTGGAGGTCAGGAAGGGAATGTTGAACTCTGGTGTCAGATAGCCCTGATAGAAATCAGGCAGTTGATATCTTATGACTGTGTGTTGTTCCTTTGAGTTGATCTCTGGGACCAGTGCCAGAAAAATAAACGAGAACCAGAGACCAAATTAAATGTTTTCTGATCATTATGTCAAAGACAAAAGCAGGAAGATAAAAATCTCAAAGCCAAATAGATCTAGGACAAAGAGGAAATAATGGCAGCTGTAGCCATAGTTTGGAACTAAGAAGTGGAACAAATGAGGCTGAACTTGCTGACCATCTGTTCAGAAGCAGAGAGAACCTCAGAAAATACACTGGGCTGGGGAGCTGGTGGTGAGGTTCCACTTTCTTGTTCAGTTTCTTATTGGTGGGGTGACTTGGAAACAGTTCTCTCTGAATTTCAGTCTCCTCATCTGTTAAACGGAGATGATACCCCTTATCACACAAAATCAGCATGTTAGTCCTCTAAAAGCTTTACCCATTCTACCAGCTACTCCCCATCATGAGCACCGAACTTCCACTTTCAGTGACTTTCCAGAACCTCCTGTCATTGTGAGATTCCTGCCCGTTGTAGGCATTGCTGTGGTACTTTAGCAGAAAAACACAATGCAATAACAAGAATACAGAATTCCTATTTAATTATCGCAGAGTTCTGATTCTTCCTCTGCTCAAGGATGATCTTGAAAGATAACTTATTTTCTTTAGGCCTCAGGTTACCCAAACTCATAGGTCGTTGTGAGGATTAAATGTGATGCTGCTCACAAAGTACTTAATACAATGTCTGGCATATAGTAAGATACTGCTAAATATGTGTTATTAGTGTTGGTAATATTGTTAAAGTATTCATTTTAAACACTTAAAAACTTATTTAAATATATATTGAGCATGTGTCAAAGATTTAAGCATCAAAGAGAAAAGCAACAGGATTGGTAAAGGAGACTCTGAAAGAAAGAAGTATATATAGTTCGTGAAAGAATAAACACTCAAATAAGGTTGGTAAGTTATACAAAACTGTGCATGTCCTAGGGGGGCAATAAAATGGTGGCCTCTGAGGTTATCTTTTCCACTGGGCAATTGTTATTTTTATCCTGCTGACAAAAATATCTCATGGCTGATCAATCTTCTACAAGTTAACACTTAACTATACACAGAATATGAGCCCTAATTAATAACAAATATTAAGTCGAACTAAATGACAGCCCTAGAGAATCAGATAACTTGCAGCAGCATTGTTAGCAAATTCTCTAATAGATGATGAGAGATCTTGCAGTGCTCTTCTTATCTTATTTTTAAGTTTCGGATAATTCGTTTTGCTTTGAGTGTGATCAGTGGGTGACCGGCCAGTCTGAGATGTTGGCCTTCTGGGATCTAGGCTTTGGAGGTCAAGTTAAAATTTCTTACCCTATGAGTCTTTGTAACCAAATTAAATCACCATAAATATTGGATTTAAAATGTGTACAGGCACTGGGAAATGGGGAAGGGAAAAGATATAGGAGCCCAGTAATTGAACAAGTTTAACTTTCATTTTTTTGCATGAGGTGCGACCTTTTTTCTTGGGCTTTTAGAAATGGGACCTGCTTCACATCTGCGTGTAGCATAATGTTTCTATCTGGCCAACGTATTACTTAAACCTCAGCTGTTATCCTTCCCTCTCTGTCCTCTTTAGATGAATTTCCTGTTTGCTTTTTAAATCCTTTCATTTCCCTTTATTCTTTATCTCCCTAGTTCATCTTTCCCTCCTCCTGTCCTATCCTTCCCAGGTCTTTATATTATTTACTTCAAGCTGCTTCTCCTCTTGTTTTATGACCCTTACCTCTTAGAGTGGCTGAAAGCAGAAGAGAACTGTTTTCTTTTCACTCTCTTCTCTATTCCTTCCTTCAGTTTGCTTTTACATTCTCTAACCCCAGCTGTTTCTTTAGCAGTCACTACCCAGGCCCTTTGTTCCTCAATTCCTTCCTTTTGGCCATTTCACACATTCTTAGGCCATTGAGGGTGGACAAAAGGTGAAAGGAAACTCTTAAAATAAATCAACATACGTTTTAGAAGTGAATCGTTGATTATTCTTTAATCCAGGATGCCACATTTAATACATTAAATAAATACAATTATTTTATTACTTTTGAAACCTGTAAAGACGGTGATTCCAGCATAGATTTTTAAATCAATGCTTTCCCATAAGATTGCCTCACTAATGTAAGTATTTTCATTTCTGTATGCTTTTTTTGCATAATTATATTTGTCACATACCTACATATAAAAAAATCTATTTAAGCTGTGGCATATCTTGCAGATGTAGTAAGGAATAGCCTGTGGGCCTGAAGACCTTTTGGTATGAAAGGCCAAGACCAACAAGCAGAGAAAGCTGAGTCTAACCTCATGGAGGGTGTCATAGTGTTTGAATTACCTTGCTCTGCACACATGGTCAGGATACAGGTCTGCCTTCCACAAGTGTGGCAATCAGCAATGGACTCGTTTTCTAATTCATTTAGAGCAGAAGGTCAAGCTAGTTAATAAAGGGCATTCTAATACACAAAGAAAGAAGCTCCATTGCTTGAATAAAAAGTGGCACGTGTTGTATAGTGGTGAGAGTCTGAGTTCTGGAGTGAGATCAGAGTTGAAGTCCTGCCACTTGCTAGTTGGGTAATTTTGAGTAAGATAATTACTCAAGGTTCTCCAGGCTTTGATTCCTTTTTTTGTAAAATGGAGATAGTAATGGAGATATTAATTATAATTTGTGAGGATAAATTAAAGTTACTATTTGTTATACATACTTTGTGACAAGATGCAGGTTAGCATAAATGTTTAGGAAATGTTGTAAATCTTACATAACCACTTGGTTTTCTGTTCATTGATGTTTGCAAAGAGGAAAACATTTTTCAAGATATGTTACTGGTCTGTATTATCATTTTCTTTTTTTTTCACAATCCCTTCCAACTGGCAAGTGGATACCTGCTGGGCGAATGGGAGTAAGAAAATCAATAATTAATTTAAAAAACATGTTACTGATATAGAACTAGACTGATAGCTTAGTGAGGCAGCATGAAGTTCAGAAATAAATCTACATATGTGGAGAAGGTTAGTATGTGATGAAGATGACCATTTCAAATCAGTGGGCATTTGGTTGAAAGTACACCCATGTATGACATATGAAATCCCCACGTTTGGCCAAAATTTAAAGAAAAGCCCTAAATTTTGTCTTTAAAAATTAATAAATTATTACAGGATGGTAAACTGACTCTTCTTCCTAAATCCTCAATATAACCAGAGAAAAGATACTTTGAAATCAGTACATTCATAACAATGCTGAAAATTGAGAAAGGGTGATATAAGGAATAGAAACTTAAAAGAATTTCTGGAGAATTGAAGGAAAATGGAGATCAGATTAATGAAAATATTAAGAATATACAGATATTTGAGGAAAAGCAACAATAAAGAACTTAGCGGTAAAAATATAAAGAACTTAGCGGTGGAGGAAACCAGTGACCCAGGAAACAGAGAACTTTAAGAACATCTAATGTTACAGTTAGAGACATTTAAGAGAAGATTGCCACCTCAAAACAAAAACAGGCTGCAGTGAAGGAGGAGAATAAAGAACAGCTCTTGTAAATAAAAATCATGATCGCTAATTTTTTAAACATAAGACCTGAAGACCAAATTATAAATCTCAAAGATGAAGATGATAACATTTCCAAAAATGTAGAGCAAAGGGGAGAAAAGATTATGAAAGAAAAATTAGAAAGCAAGGAGATAATATCTAGAAGTACATGCCCATTCCTAGTATTTAAAATGGTTAAATGTTCCTGGAAATAGACTGATAGACTAGTGTGGCAGCTCAGCATCTGATCTGCATTTATTTATATGGAAATTTATATATGAGAAAGGTGGCACTTTCAATCAGTGGGCATTGAGGAAATAGGGTTCTTTGGTCTTTTGGAACATTGTTAGTGTCCTACTCCACTCCCAAGTTATTTGATCAGATGCAAAACTGATGATATGCCAGAAGATCTTGTAACCAACACTTCCAGTTTCTAACATTTTCATGCTTACTTCCTTCCATCCTAAAAGTAGACTTCACAGTCCAAGGGAAGGGGAAAATGGAGTAGAATGCAAAGTGAGGTTTAAGTTCTGCTCTAGCAGGCATGAGTAGGGAAAAATAAACAGCTGGGGAGTTTTTCCAGTCCTGTCGGCTGTTCTGCTCCATTAATAATAGGCTGTTGCTCTTTTACAAAACTGAAGAATGGGCACTAGGACACAAATCTCATTCTCTTCCCGTTTTTAGCTTCCCTTGAGAAGATGGATCCATGAATATCCCCAATAGAAGCACAAATAGAAGCACAGAGTTGCGGAGTTCAAAATGAAAGAAAAAGGTATAAGTCTGCCTCAACCATTTTGTGAACTGAGAGCAGAAAGGAAACACTGATTTTATGTCTTACATATTTCATGTATATTAGAAGGAGGGAGGGAGTGAAAGACTGATGTGATGGTCAAGAAAGGGACTAGATTTACTAGTTACTCAAACTAGCGTGTGTAGGTTCTTCACAGTAATTGAAATTAAATTTGTATTTAACTTTTAGCACATTAATCTAAACACATTCTAAGTCATCAAATGCCTACCTTCATACTGCCACATAATTTCTGTGTTGGAGTTTGCTTTTGTGTTTACAACTTTATTGGCCTCAAGTGGAAAGGAAAAGATAGAGAAAAAAAATAATATATCAGAGAAGGCCAATGGCATAATGATGCAAGCTCTGAGTAAAGGTTTCCTAGTAACTTAAATAAAGAACTGTGATGGGAACATTAAGTTCTCTCAAATCACGCAGTAGCATAGGCTGCCAAACTGAAAAGATTCCTGCTCTGACGTTCAGGGCCATAGTCACAGAGAATGGAGTAGCATTCTTGGTCACATTAAATTAATAGAGGTAATGTGAATTATATGGGTTCTGTAAGTTCATAGTTGTGTGAGCATAAAGAATTTATACCCAGATTATGTTTACACATATATTTAAATAGGATTATGATAAAAATAATTTAATTAAAAGTAAACACTCATGTCATGAGTACTAGTATTTTTATTAGCCAGGACACACATCAAATTAGATCATCACAGACCTTAGTAGTTCTGCCAGCCTAGAAAGGTGGTTACATGTGGTTGAGCTGGAATAGAAACTAGGGTTCAGGTACTTTGGCCTCCTTATTTCTTCATTTGGCAAGCATTCCCTAAGCTATTCTGTTTCATTTCCAGCCCATTCTTTTTCATGTTTTAGTTTTCCATTTGTGAGTAAGTTTCTCTTTCCTTGGTGTTTACTTAGTAGTACGTGCTTCTTAGCAGGTGGGAGAATGGGGTCTTTGAAAGAGCAGGGCTTGGGGTTTCTGCTGAGAAAAAATGGGAGCTAGCTCAAAACAAAGTAGCCCTAGTGGTCCATAAACACTATCCCAGACAGTTCCAAAGCCTCTCAAATAATCCCAACCATTTTGTGGGCAAGACAAGTGCTCTGGTGAGAATTATGACCACTCCCAGAGAACTAACACTTGGCAAAAATCCTTCCCTGTAAGACAAAGAATCCATGGCTCTTGGAGCTCTTATGGGATGAGTGTTAATCGGATGGAAAGACGGTACATAGCTATTAAACTAGAAAAAGATCAGTAAATTTACGATGAGAATATAACCATATTAAGCAGATAAAGTGCTCCTGGTTGCTGATCAGTGCATTCCCTCCCTATAGTCAATTACAATAAAAATGTTATCTGGTGGACATAGAATCAGAATCAGGGAAGTTAGATAAATCGCCCATCTAGTTAGATCAGAACATGACAAACTGAGGCAGCCATCTCTTTTCAGGGGTGCACACCTGGCACACAGACTTAACACTCTTCACAAATCAAGGGGCCCTCTCTTCTAGACAGGGGTTGAGTAAGCTCAACCAAAATTGCTTCTGTGTTCTTTTTAAAAATACTTTTCTTTTATGAATAGTCCCTTTCTGATTGATGTATGTTTCTCTGAATATACTTACACTCTAAATCTGCTTACAACTAGGGCTTGCCAGCCTGTGTCTTAGTTTTAAAGGCAAACATATAAACCAGCTTTGAGACAGTGTGTCCATTTTATTTTTCTCTCAGGTAATTGCCTTAGTCCATCTTTGCTGCTATAACAGAATACCTGGGACTGGCTAATTTATAATGAATTGCTTACAATTCCAGAGGCTCGAAAGTCCAAGATCAGGTTGCCAGCATCTTGTGAGGACCTTCTTGCTGTATTATCCCATGGTAAAAGGCAGAAGGGCTGAGAGAGAGATAGAGAAAGAGAGAGAGATAGAGAAAGAGAAAGAGAGAGAGAGAGAGAGAGAGAGAGAGAGAGAAAGCAAAAGCAAAAGGGATTCAAACTCTCCCTTTTATAATGAACCGACTCCTGAAATAACAGTATTAATCTATTCACTGTGCCCTCATGGCCTAATGAATTCTCAGCTCTCATTAGGCCCCACCTTCCAACACGTGCTTTTGGGGGACACATTCAAACCATGGGGATAATCTTGTTAATTTTGTTTCCAAGATCTTGGCATCCTACTGTTGCTCAGTTGACCACTCCTTTCTTTCTTTCTCTGGAGAGCCATGGCACCTCAAGGATTCCATTTAGGAAGGGCTTGGGGGCTCTGATCTAGGGGGAAAGGCAGATGGACACAGTATTCTTCTGAAGTTGCTTTTGGGGAAAGGTACACTGCTTTATGGAGAAAGCATTTATGTGGCAGTAGCTTGAAGCTGTGTATACATAGTAATCATGTTTTTACTTGGGTTAGATGTTTATTTAGAGTTGATTTGGGCTGTGAGGCTGATGAAGATTGTAGGTATTTCTGCCTTCCTAAGCCACCCCTTTGTTGCCAGTGTATGATTTTGCTTTTTAACCTGGATCATAGATTGGCTTTGCAATATTCCTGGAGATGGAATTAATTAATTGGCTCTCTTCCAGCCATCTCAAATTACTTGTTTCACTTTTCTGGTTTACAGATATTTATTTGCACCTGTGTGTATTTTGTGCCCTAGTTTTGCAAATCTGAAAATTACTTTGTCAGCAAATGGACAACTTTCTTCTGAAGCTATCTCCTTTGCCAGAGAGTAAACATGCTTTTCTCTCTCCAATTTGACTTTAATCCCAGGAAATGTAGATAAAACCTGTGTGGGCATTGTGTTATCTCTCAATTCATTCTTGGTAACTGCAACCAATCTCTTGAGGCCCGGGTTTATCCTTGAATTCTGGTAACAAGATCAAATTAGAAGAGGAATGCCATGAGCTGAAATGTAAGAGACTAAAATTTACAAGGGTGTGTATGCATGTGTAGTTCTGGATGTATATATAATCCCTTTAATTATACTCAAAAGTCAATATAAATTACATTACTAGTTGTTTGAGTGACTCATGGTCTATCTTCAATGCATCAATATAGCGGTGTATAAGTTCCTATTGCTGTTGTGACAAATTACTACAAATTCAGTGGCTTAAAA
The DNA here is from genome assembly GCF_048565385.1 of Saimiri boliviensis. NCBI lineage: Eukaryota > Metazoa > Chordata > Mammalia > Primates > Cebidae > Saimiri > Saimiri boliviensis. The sequence goes on along the minus strand of NC_133454.1, from coordinate 31,793,535 downwards.
TAACATATTTATTATCTAATAGCTCTGAAAGTCAGAAATCCAAAATAGGTCTCATTAGGCTAAAAGCAAGATGTTAGCAAGACTGTGTTCCTTTTGGAGGCTCTAAGGGACGAATCAATTTTCTTGTCCTTTCTGTCTTCTAGAGGCTTCCCATAGTCCTTGACTCATGGCCCTCTTTCTCCATCTTCAAAACTAGCAGTGTTGGGCTAAATACTTCTAATGCTGCTGGCTCTCTAGTTATTTTCTATTTTTCTCTTCTTTTAAGGGCTCTTGTGATTACATTGAGTTTACTTATATAATCCAGGATAATGGCAGTATTTTAAAGTCAGCTGATTAGCAATCTTAATTCCTTCTGCAACTTTAATTATCCCTTTCCTTCTAGCCCTACATACTCATATGTTCCAGAAATGATAACACAGATATCAGCCATCTTTGAAGGTAGGGGGTACTATTTTGTCTACCATACATGAAATGTCAAAACAATCTCTGAACATTTCAGTGTGAGTACCCCTGCTTCCACATTCTTTAACCTAAATGTAGATCAATGTTTGTATGTTTGAAGATACCATCAATGTGTGATATATGTTCATAAATACTCTCATTGAAATTCTTTCCTGCTGTAGTAAGCGCCATGGTAATGTGACTTCTCATCAAAGGCAACCCTTTTCAGTATTTGATTTGGGTGTCATAGAAAAGGCTCCCTGCCCTTTTTTGTATTTCTCCCTTGTAGGCCTGCCACAAGTGTATCAAATTTCTAGCATTACTTCTTTGGGTTAGAAAACTGTTTTATCAATTGACCCTTTCAAAATTAAATTATGAAACTTGGTGGCCTATAAGTCTACTGCCACAATTGGTATTTATGTATCAGAAAATTTAGATGGCTATCTAATAGGATAAAGGGCATTTGCAGGGTAAATTTGGAGCTTGGAAAGTTGGAGAGACATAGATGTGAAGGCTATTGCATGACAAAATGATGTGTATGGTTGGTAGGGCTTGGGGGAGAACTGTTCATTCATAAATTCAACAAAGAGTGCTTACTCTATGTAGTAACTGTGCAACACACTGGAGTTTTGAAAAAGAATAAAATATCCAGTAGCTTCCCTCTCAGACACTACTTTACGGGCATTCATTGGGATACAATGAAAATACATTTATTTTTCCTGGGTTTAAGCCTTTGTTCCTTCACTGACTCTGAGGCTTTTCCATAACTGCATAGAATTTTTCATGTAGTAGTTATAGGCTTACCACATATTGTCACGGACTGCTGACTTGTGTAGCGTGAGTGAACACAGTATAACTGCACCTCAGCTTTTATCAGGAACATCTTACATTAGTGTTGTGTAAGCTCTCCACACTATTATTATTCTATCGCTGCTATTTTATGTTGCACACTTACTTTTATTGATGTATAGATAATCCTTTGTCATAGGAGGTAGGAGGTTGTGTGTTTGTGCTACGTATTATAGGATGGTCTCTGTCTACTAGATGCCAGTATACCCTCTAGTTGTAACATCCAAAACTGTATCCAGAAATAGCCAAATGTCCTCTGGGAGGCAAAGTCAAGCCCAGTTGAGAAACAGCAATGTGTAGCAAATGGAATTATGCATAAATCACAAGTGTACAGCTTGGCTAATTTTTATGAATGCACGTCAGATTCAATTACAGAAAAAGAACATTACCAGCACCTAAGCTCCTCTCCTTTTAACTCCTTTCTGTTACTTCCTAACCAAGGCTAACCACTATTTAGACTTCTAATACCATAGTTTTCCCTGTTTTTCAACTTTAATTGAATGCTAACGTGGTACAGACTCTTTTGGTTCTGCGAGGGTCATCTCCTGTGCTGTATGTTGTAATGGTTTGCTCTTTTTCATTCCTTTCTGCCGTTCTACCACAGTCATACCACTATATAGTTATCCCTCCTACTTTTAAGAAATATTTGAATTGTTTTCAAATTTTGGCAGTTATGAATAATGCTGCTATGAAGATTCATGTACATGTTTTTTGGTTCCTATCTGTTGCACCAAAGTGAAGTTGCTGAGATTCGAGTCCATGTATGTCCAGCTTTAGTAGATACTGTAAAAGTTTTCCGAAGTTGTCCTAAGAATTTTATTTCCAGGAGCAGTGTTTGAGTTCACTGATCCATCATTACCACATTACCAACTACTTGGTGTTTCCTTTTTTTGTTGTTTTCAAAAATTTGGCCTTTCGGGTACATGCATAGTCTTACTGCATTGTGGGTTTTGTTTGTATTTCTCAGATGATAATTGAGATTCAGCATGTTTTCATACAGTTTTGTCCATTTTCATGTTTTCCTTGTGAAAGGGTAGATTCTTTTGTCCATTTTGTGATTGGGTAGAGAAATGATACCATCGGCTCATGTGATTATCAGTCTCCTTGGCATTATTATGTCTAAGCTTAATCTAATTTAAAAATAGGCTGATTTTGTTCATCTCTCTCATGAGCTTCGGCAGTACAAGTCCATTCACCAGTCAGAGCTCTCCTGGATGAACTGATGGAAATGGAAGCCACAAACTAGCCAAACTAAGGACAGGCCTGTGGGCCTGACAGTCTTGCCAAGGAAGGTCTCGGCTGAGACAAAGCTGTAATCCTTCCTCCTCCTTCTCTTCCTTTTAGCTACAAAATCAACAGATAGATAACCATTTCTAGAATTTTCTTTCCTGGTACCATAGCTTAATACATGTTGGCTATTGGCATAAATGTTTTCCAAGATGTTTATTTATCAGATTACTTTATGAACTAATTTGCTGCTTGGAATGACTACCTAGTGAAGTAAGAGTTTAATTTTAGGGAGTCTCACAGATCATGGATAATGGCATAGTCTTCTGTTCTTTTCCTTCATCCAATGGTAAGAGCTGTAAGACCAGTATTTTCCTTCCCCAGGGGTTTTTGGCCACCTTTGCTGGTGCAACATCACATTCAACATAAAGCCTAAATCACCTGCCTTATTCTCAGGCTTCCTCACAAAACCAGAGCTTGCTTGTGGGGTGCTTCCTCTTTACATTCATGAGCCACCTCCTCCTCTTGCCATTATTATTACATAACTGTTGAGAGCCCTGTGTACTGCTTCCACCTCAGCCTATGTCATCACCTCAAGCCTTGGATGCTCTCCATGTTTGGATGGGCAGGCTCCAAGGTGCATTTCATCTGCCCATGCTGTGCTGAGTGCTGCCAAAGGTAGGGCCCCTGCCAGTGATGCATACTTAGGCTAATGGCCTATGGGCTTCTGGGAAACAAAAAGGCAGGTAATGGAGGGCAGCCATCAGAAATTGGCAGGAAACAAGGTTCTTTTTGAGCAAAACCATTAAGAAGCACATGAATCAAACAGAATCTCAGAGGCTCTGGAACTATGATTGTGTTCTCATTTATATCTCTCATGTAGAAAGAAATGGAAAGAGATGGCTGGGATCCCAAATTTCCAAGTCCTTGACCTCCACTGTCACAGCAACAGGAGGAAGAGATAACAGCAGGGACACACAGGGCAAATGTGCTCTGTCACTCTTTATAAAACTTTAGTTTCAAACCTTATGTTCTCAAACAGTAAAGAATAAACCAAATTTTCCTCCTACATAGCAAAGCTTTTTGATTTCAAGTTGGTGATTATGACTCCCTTGAGTTGGGTAATGAACATTTGAAAGTTGAGTTGGGAATAAATTCAGAGGTTCTTTGACCAGTCAATTAATCAGTGAAATGTATGAGGCATGTATTAGTAAATTCCTCACATTATGTGCTTAAGGTCAGAAAGAATAGTAACAGCCAACACTTGTATATTTTGTGTCAAGCACTGTTCTAAAGGATTAATCCTCACAACAACCCTTTGCTGCATGCACCGTTATGATCCCGTTATACAGATGAGAAAGATAAGGCTCAGAGCGGGTAAGTAGCAAGACCCAAGGTTACATGCTAAGGGAGTCACAGAGCTAGGATTCATAGCCAGGCATTCTGGCTCCCTGCTCTATGTTCTTAGCCAATAAACTAATACTGCCTACCTAAAAAGATGTAATAGATTTCTTCTTTGAGAATATTACAAATGAGATTAATATTAACTATACATAATGCATGTAGCCATGTCCTAAGAGAGATAATGGTCTGGGCTAAAATGGATAAAGAAGATGAAATGTGAAGGAGCCAAGCCTCAGAAATTATGCAGAATTTCAATAGGTGCAGAGGAAGGTGAAGGTTGTAGGATGTTTGCGGACATCTAGCATCCCTGCCTCCAGTAATTACCAGTAGTAATCATCAAGTTTTGGGACTACCAAAAGTTGCTTTACTTGTTTACAAAAGCCCCTCATTGAGGACAGCTGAGCTTCTGGTATAGTGGCTGGAACAGTGGTACTCATGTGCATCAGAATCACCTGGAGCTCTTGTTAAAATTTGGACTGCTGGACCTCACTTCCAGATTTTCTGATTTATTAGATCTAGGATGACATCCAAGAATTTATGTTTCTGACAAATTTCTAGGTGATGCTGGTGTTGCGGGACCTCAGCAAGGCCTGAGAGAAAGAAAGATGTGGGCTGACAGCAGTAGAAGAAAAAAAATGATTCTTAGAATCATTATCTAATATTAGCGTGATTATCTAATAGCAATAGCCAAGTTCAGTGATAATTTATTCTGAGCCAGTGCTGTATAAAACACTTGATATACATGATACTTTTAAATCCTTAAAACGGATTTTAAATGCTATTATTATTTCCATTTTGCAGGTGAGAAGAGTAAGGATTAAAAATACATTATGAACTTTTCCAGGTCATGTATGTGTAAAACTAAACCCACATCCAGCCGACTTTGGGGTCCAGCCACTAATCAGTACTGCTGTTCAACAGCTCTGGGAGGTGTTTTGATGTGATGTGTTCAGAAGTCCATCATCTTTGAAAGTATCTAATCAGCCATGCAACAAGACAAAAGTAATAATTAGCCTAAGTTATTCTGGTAGCACTGTGTGGACCAAAAATACAAATATTAGCTGGGTGTGGTGGCAGGCATCTGTAAGCCCAGCTACTCAGGAGGCTGAGGCAGGAGAATTGTTTGAACCCAGGAGGCGGGGTTGTAATGCCTGAAATCGTGCCACCTCACTCCAGCCTAGGCAACAAGAGCGAAACTCTGTCTCGAAAAATTTAAAAATGATTTTAAAAATTTACTAAAAATAACATTTTTTGGAGAAAACTTTGATTTACTTTCAGTTTGTTTTGAGGTGACAAACCAAGCTCAAGTTTAACTTCTCTTACTAGCTACTTTTAAAACTTCACCTTTGCCTTCAGTGCCCTAAAATTTTATGATTATATGTCTAAGTGCAGATTTATTGTTGTTTATACTGTTTGGGTCTAAGTGGGTGTCCTTCTGGAAAATTCTTCATTATTATTTCTTCAAATATTGTTTCTTCCTAATTCTCATTGTTATTTCCTTCTGGAATTCTGATTAGAGTATGTTGGACCTTCTCATTCTGCACTCTAATTTTATTAATCTTTCTTTTGTATTTCCAATATGTATCTTTCAGAAACATTCTGGGTGATTTCTTTGATCCTATCATGAAGTCTCTCTTCACCTCTTTTTAATCTGCTATTTAATTCATTTAATGTTTCATTTCATTTACTTTGTTGTCACTTTGACTTTCAAGTTATTTCTCTTCAGATCCTTTTTACAGTCTTGTTTCTTGCTTATATTTTTAAACTTCTCTCTTCAAGCATATCAGACATTCTTAGTTTATGTTTAGCATCTGATAATTCCAGTGCTTAGATTTTTTTGGTTTATCTGATTCTGCAATGTTATTTCTGCTGATTCTTATTCATAGTTCTCTGTTTACCTGTGTATTTGTAATTATTGGCTATTAGCTCATATCCCTTGGATTGTTATCTGCCAGAATTCTTTTAGCTCCTGTTGAAATTGAATGTTTTTCTGAGAAGATTTTAATTTACTTCTTATCACTTGGGGGTTAGGCACTAAAATCCAGGGCCATTTTATATTTTATATTAAAATTTCCATTGGAATATTTTTTTTGACCACACAGAAGGTTTGAACTTGGGCCAAAAACCTGTGTGAAGTCAAGATTACAGTTCCAAATTCCTTAAAGAGATTTTTCTTTCTCCTCTACCCAATGCAAAAGTGAAAAGAGAAGTCTCCTTCCTGTCCACTTCTGAGAGGAAATTATATCCCTGGAGGCCTCAGCTTTACATGGGGGACTACCATTAGACTTTCTACTTTGCATGTTCTATAAGTTTTGTCTACTTTCTTACATGCCATATATAATCTTCCAAATGTTCAAGTTTGCCAGGGTTCAGTGGATTCCCTCAGGGTCACAGCTGTCTTCTGCACTCGCTTGTCTCTCGTCTTCCAACAGCACTTTGTTTTGGCTTTGACATATCACATGCTTTGTTGTCAGATTAGTGATGTACCTAAAACATTCTAAATATACAAATACAGGCCAGGCTCACACGTATAACCCCAGCACTTTGGGAGGCAAAAGTGGGCTGATGACATGAGCCTGGGTGTTCAAGACCAGCCTGGGCAACATGACAAAACCCTGTCTCTAGCGAAAAAAAAAAAATATATATATATATATATATACAAAAATTGGCTGGCCTAGTTGACACCCACCTGTAACCCCAGCTACTGGGAGGTTGAGGTGGGAGGATCACTTGAACCCAGGAGGTGGAGGCTTCAGTGAGCTGAGATGGCACCACTGCACCCCAGCCTGGGTAACAGAGTGAGACACTACCTAAAACAGAAACACACACACACACACACACACACACACACACACACACACACACACTCATACACAATGTTTTAGCTATTTGCATCAGAAAGTTTGTTCAGAGCATCAAATTAGTCTAATATATTGCAGAGAATGCAAATCCAAAGTTAAACTGAAAATATGTTACAAATTATATTAAAAAGACAAAAGCCGAGATTTGTATTTAAAGTAACCATTAAATGGCAACTGAAATCCCTGAGGACAGGAACAACACATTTTTTACTTGTTTCTTTAAAGCTTCATACTATGCCTAATACATAAGAGCTCATAAATAATATGTGAATAAAATAATGCAAGCATTTAGATAGCTTTGGAAGCTTCAAATGGATTGATCAGTAGAACTCATTATAAAATGTGTTTGGATATATGCTTGACGGATACCCAAAAATACCTGAATATTTATAGATATTTTAACATCCGTTATCCAAAAATATGAAATCTGAAATGTTCCAAACTCTGAGACTTTTTGAGGGCTGATATGATGCTGCAAGTGGAAAATTCCGTACCTGACTTCATGTGATAGATCACAGGCAAAACACAGATGTACAATACACAGTTTACACAGTTTCCTCAGCATCCGCAAAGGACGGAAGACCCTCTCAGCCCCCTTCAGCTGTGATATATTTTTCTATGCCCTCCCAGATTCCCCTACACCAGCACACTACTAAGAGTAATAAAATGGCACATTTGCAGGCTGGATGCACCAACAGTAGGTTCCCTCAGGTGCCCCACATGGGTCTAAGACCTGTGTTTGTTACTCACTGTGTTTTTTGCTTATTCTCTGTACTGTAGTACAAGGATAATGTTTAAAATGTTTAAATAAGCCTGTAGATACCCCTATGGGTAACAGTGATAAGAAAATGAGGAAGCATTTATGCTTCCCTGTAGAGCACAAAGTCTAGCTGTTGGAGAAAGCAGACAGTAATATAAATGTGAAACAGAAGAATGTAGTGTCGGAATGACCACCATATGTCACCTAAGAAACAAAAAGATAAACTCTTGAGGGTTTACGCTGGAAGGGATTAGCAAAAGTTAATTAAAAGTAGAAAAACACTGCATAAAGCTAACAAATGAAGATTTTAATTGTGTGTTAAAAGAGTGGCTCCCTCACTGTCACGATGAACATGTGCCACTTGAGGGTATACTGACCATAAGACAAGCAAAGAATCTGTCACAACAAACTGAACATTGAAGGGAACTATGAATATTCAACAGGCTGGTTGCAGAAAGTTTTTAAAAGACACAGAATTAAATGTTTTGAGATACGTGGTGATGAAACATCTGCTGATTATGAAACAGTGAAGAAATTCATTGATGAGTTTACCAAGGTCATCACTAATGAAATTCTGAAGGCAGAATAAGTCTATAATGCTAATGAAGCATCAATATTTTGGTGTTATTGCCCCAGAAAAATATTAACTACACTTGAAGAGACAATCGCTATAGGAATTAAGGATGCCAAACACAGAACAACTGAGCTGGGATGGGCTAATGCAGCAGGCACGTATACATGTAAACTTATGGTGATAGGTAAAAGCTTACGTCCTTGCTGTTTTCAAGGTATGATTTTTTTTTTTACCAGTACATTGTTATGCTAAATGACATAGATCACCAGGGACATCTTTTCTAATTGGTTTCACAATTTGTACCAGCGGGTTGTGCTCACTGCAGGGAAGCTGGACTGGATAACAACTGCAAGATTCTGTTATACTTTGACAATTGTTCTGCTCATCCTCCAGCTGGAATTATCACAAAAAATAATGTTTATGTCATGTGCTTTCCCCCAAATATGACTTCATTCATTTAGCCGTGTGACTAGGGTATCCTTAGATAATACAGAAACACTTTCTCGAATAGCATGCCAGCAACTGTGAACAGAGGTGTTGGTGTGGAAGGTTTTCAAAAGGAGTTTAACATGAAAGATGCTGTATATTCTGTTGCCAATGCTTGGAACACAGGGAATGAAGACACAGTGTACATCCCTGGCACAACCCTGGCTTGTGACTATGCTCAGTGATCATGATGAACAGGAGTGTGACTTTGGACGATTACATTTGTCAAGTGAGAAAGAATGTCTGCCCTCCTTACATATAAAAAAAAATATTTTTAGAGTCCATCAGTAAGCTGGAAGAAGTAGATATCAAAGAAATAACATTGATAGTGATGCTCAATTGTTTACTCATTGACTGGAGGTGAAATAATTGAAATGGTTCTGAATCAAGGTGATTCTGATAGTAGTGACGATGAAGACATTGTTGTTAATGCTGCAGAAAAAATGCCTGTAGATGACATGGTGAAAATGTGTGATGGGCTTGTTGAAAAACTAGAACAGCATACATTTATAATAGAACAAAAAATCATGTCAGTTTATAAAATCAAAAGGAATCCCTATGACAAAAACCATTAATGAGACAGATGACTCTAGAGGAAACATTTTAAAAAGTATCCAGGGAATTACTTCTCATTCCTAGAGGACACATTTCCTGGATGCTCGACTGCTTCTGGTGTTTCTTTTCACCTACAAAAATAAAATCCAGTTTATGGCAACCTTTTCATCCACATACAGTAGGTGGCAATTGAAAGCCTGGTGTTGTTTGTGGTTAGACAGCTAATACAGGTATTCTGGCGATGCTACCATGTGGCTTAGTTACCCTGAACGTATTATTTTTTCACTATATTAAAAATATGCCTTGTTTTTTTTTTTTTACTGTTAAATACTTAAGTGTGACTAGTGTAAAGAATGTTTGCTATTGGTAGCATGTAAATTCAGTCAGAATGACGGTGAAGCCAAACAATCACAGGTTGTCCACGTGAGTGGTTGAGATAGTGACACCTGTGCTTTCTGATGCTTCAGTGCACACAAACTTTGTTTTATGCACATTATTTAAAATGTTATACAAAGTTACCTTCAGTTTAAGTGTGTAAAGTATATATAAAACATAAATAAATTTCATATTGAGTCTTACGTCCTATCTCCAATGTATCTCATTATATCTATGCAAATATTCCAAAATATGAAAAAATCCAAAATCTAAAACAGTTCTGGTCCCAAGCATTTTTGAAAAGAAATACTCAACATATACATATATGTATATTTTTCTCATATATGTATATGTTGAGTATATATGTATATTTGAGTATAAATGTATATATTATATATGTGTCTATATGTACAAATATCAATAAAATGGCCATTAACTAAGTAGTTCTAATATTATAACTTAGTCACAGTTATTTCTAAGCCCAGCACATTTCTGATAACCTATCAGGCAGCTCCTATTAACAGACATGAGCTTCCTTTAGCATCCTTATTTAGAGCTAACTCATTTTTTATTCTGAATTCCAACCTTGTCCTTCTAGCCGAAAATAGTGAATCATTTACTTGCCTAAGTTTTCTCCAGGGAATTACTTTTATCCATGGAACTTCCCCTTGGGTCTACTTCTGTGAGCTGAGGAGAGGGTATGGGTTGAACATAAAATCACGGAATCAGCAGAACTGAGGACAGGATGGTCCCTACCAATGGCATTCCCCTTACAACTGAGGAGCTCTTCCAAACTTGGTAGAAAAGGGTGATATGGAAACCACAAGGATATCAAAATTCTGCCAAGTTCTGAGGTATATTGCTAATTCTGACTGCCTGGAAATCTAGTGGGTAACTAATTATACTAAATAGAAAGGAACAAACAAACAAAAAAACATTGCTTTCAGATTAGGAACTGTTTTGTCTCTTTTAGAAGGTATTTAGAATGTTTAGAGTAGACACTGGAATTAAACAAAACAATTTCCAATCCTGGCTTTGTCATTTAATATATTTTTGTCTCTAAGCGAGCTACTAAGCCTTTTAAGTTCCTGTTTTATCATCTGGGAAATGTGAATAACACCTACTCAAAATATTGTATTAAAATTAATAAAATATAATACACATAAAACCATTAGCAAAGCGACTCATGTGTGTAAATGCATAATAAATTAGCAATAGTAATTGCTATTATGTTTGTCCTTCTCTGTGAAGCATAGTGCAGTGTGCTTGTTTCACGTTAGGACACTTAATAAATGACTGCAAATGAACTAATAAAGCCAGGCATCTTTACTTGTTTCAGTGACTGCACACATTTCCTCCCTGCCTTGGCCTTCGCCACTGGAAGAAACAAGAACCAGGATGATTCTCTGTTCACTGAAAAGAAAACCATGTAGAGACCTATTCACTTCAACTGCTAATGGACTTAAGTAGTTATGCAAAGAAGGAGGCAAGAGCTGCTTTCTTGCCCCATCAAGGGATAGAAAAAATTCCCAGCACCTATTCCAGCTTTGTCCTGGAACTAGCAGCCTCCATTCTGTCTGCTTTGCCTTGGCAAAGCTTGTGTACTTCCATTGAATCAATATGCTGACATGCAGCTCTGCTGCCAATGCAGCCACCACCCACATACGCTCTCTTAAGAAGCTCTATTTATTCTTGCCGATCTCCAAAAAGAGGTTAGAAATAAAGACCAATCTTCCGGAGGGCCTGCTTTGTGACCGCAGTAAGGGTCTTTCCAACGATTTCATTTGTTTGCTTGAGAAACTCCCACCTTGTCTCTAACAATTCAGCTTGTTATCAGAACGAAATATGGAGTCCATAGTGAAAATCTCAGTAGATTGCCTGATTAAGGATGTACAAAACAGGCACTCACTATGAAATAGCAAGCGGGGGACTATTTCTATGGCTACATTAAAGAGGAAAAGAGGGTTCATAGTTAGAACACAAAACCATAAATGAAATTATAGTATTTCTTTCAAAACCCACCGTCTCCTCCTCTCTCTTATTTTTTACTTGGTTTGTGACATTAAGCTAATTAATTAGACATCCTAGATTTCAAGGCTGTCCTCTGCCAATTGAAAGCAAGATGTTTTTACAGAGGTATTTTTGTTTTCCTGCAATACCATGTACATTGCTTATTGTATTGAATGAATTTTTGCTTCACACAATTTTAGAAGCTTCTACAAAACCTTAATATTCAGGTAGTAGGTATAAAGTGAGCTGCTTAATCAGAGGGGATCTTTAATAGTATTATACAGAGTACAACGTGGAATCTATGATTCTGACCAACAGGTAAAACTCTTGAACCCCAATAATGAACTGATGCAAAAATTCTCAATATTCATGTTGTGGCAAATGGTAGAATTTCTTTCTTTTGTTGTTTATTTTGTTTAAAGCTGAATAGTATTCTGGTGTGTGTGTGTGTGTGTGTGTGTGTGTGTGTGTGTGTGTGTGTATATACGCCCATACACACTGTATTTTCTTTATCCATACACCCATTTAAAGGTCTTACATTTAAGACTTTAATCCATTTGGAGTTGATTTTTGAATATGGTATGAGATTATGGACTAATTTCATTCTTTTCCTGATAGATATCCAGTTTTCCTAACACCATTTGTTGAAGACACTGTCATTTCCCCATTGTGTGTTCTCGACAGCTTTGTTAAAGAGCAATTGATTGTAAATGAATGGGTTTATTCTGTCTGGGCTTTCTATTCTGTTCCATTGGTCTATACGTCTGATTTTATTCCAGTGCTTTGCTGTTTTGATTACTATATCTCTGTAGCATAATTTGAAATTAGGAAGTACATTGCCTCTAGTTTTGTTCTTTTTGCTCAAGATTGCTTGGACTGTTTGGAGACATTTGTGCTTCCAGATGAATTTTAGTATTTTTCTTTCTTTCTTTCTCTCTCTCTCTCTCTCTTTCTCTCTCTCTCTCTCTCCTCTCTCTCTCTGTCTCTGTCTCTCTCGAGACAGAGTCTTGCTCTATAGCCCAGGTGGATTGCAGTGGTGTTATCTCAGCTGACTGCAACCTCTGTCTCCTGGATCCGGGTTCAAACAATGATCCTGCCTCAGCCTCCTAAGTATCTGGGATTAGAGGTGCACACCACCATGCCCAGCTAATTTTTGTATTTTTATTAGAGATGGGGTTTCACCATGTTGGCCAGGCTGGTCTTGAACACCTGACCTCGTGATCCACTTGCCTAAGCCTCCCAAAGTGCTAGGATTACAGGCATGAGTCACTGGGCCCTGTCAGGACTTTTTTTCTATGAGAAAATATTTCAGGATTTCATTTTCTATAAAAAATGTTATTGGAATTTCAAGACGTTGAATAGAATTGGCAAGAGAAGGCATCCTTTTTTTATTCCTGATCTTAGAGGAAAGGCTTTCAACTTTTCAGGCGTTGAGTATAATTTTTAGCTTGGACTTGTCATACATGGCCTTTATTGTGTTGATGTACATTCCTTATATACCTAATCTATTAAGAGTTTTTATGATGAAATGATGTTTGTCCCTTATTCTGTTCATGTGCTATATCACATTTATTAATTTGTGTATGTTAAACTATCCTTGCATCCAAATGAGAAATCCTACTTGATCATAGTGAATTTTTTAAAAATATGCTGTTGAATCTTATTTGCTAGTACTTTGGTGAAGATTTTTACATGTAAGTTCATAAAAAATATTGGCCTTTAATTTTCTTTTATTGTAGTGTCCTTGTCTGGCATTAGTATAAGGATAAAGTTGACCTTGAAAAACGAATTTGGAAGTGTTTCCTTGTCAAGTTTTTGGAACAGTTTAAGAAAGATTGTAATTACTTTCTTTTTAAATGTTTGGTAGAATTTACTAGGTTGTAGTCTTTTCTTTCATGGAACACTTTTGATTACTAGTTCAATCTTCTTACTCATTACTGTTCTTTTCAGGTTTTCTATTTCTTCATGATTCAGTTTTTGTGGATAGTATGCATCTAGGAATTTATCTATTTTTTCTAGGTTTTCCAATTTGTTGGCATATAGTTATTCAGAATCTTTTATGATCTTTTGCATTTCTGTAGTATTAGTATATTGTTTTCTCTTTCATTTATAATTTTATGTATTTGAATTGCCTGTCTTAGACTAGCTAAAGATAAAGCAATATTACTTATATTTTTACAAACCCAACCTTTAGTTTCTTTGAATTTTCCTGTTGTTTTTCTGTTTGATTTATTTCTGCTCTAATCTTTGTTATTAATACTTGTCTTCTACCGACTTTGGGCTTAGTTTGTATTTCTTTTTCTACTTCTTTGAAGTGTAAAGATAGGTTGTTTATTGGAGTTTTTTTTCATGTCAGCATTTATCACTATAAACTTGCCTATAAACTGCTTTTACTGCATTGTATAAGTTTTGATATGTTGTATTTTCATTCTTGTCATCTTTCTCATCAAGATGATGATACCAATGTCATTAAGATATTTTTTTGATTTCTTATTTGATATTTTTATTGACCCTTTAGTTATTCAGCAGTGTGTTGTTTCACTTTCACATATTTGTGAATTTTCTATACGTGTTTGAGAAGAATGTGTATTCTGCTGCAGTTAGAAGAAATGTTTCGTGTGTGTCTATTAGATCTATAGTGACATTCAACACTGTATCCTTATCAATTTTCTATGTGGATGATCTACTCAGTGTTGAATGTGAGGCATTCAAGTCTCCTGATATCATTGAATTGCTGTCTCTCTATTCATTTCTGTAATGTTGGCTTTATACATTTAAGTGCTTTGATATAGAGGAGGTATATATTTATAGTTATATCCTTCTGATATATTGATCCTTAATCATTATATAATAACCTTTTTTTTCTTGTTTTGCAGGTTTTTTGCCTTAAAGTCTATTTAATGCAATTATGGCCATCCTTGCTCTCTTTGGTTACCATTTGCATGGAATATCTTTTTCCTTTTGTTCACTTTCAGCTTATTTGTGTCCTTAAAGCTAAAGTGATCCATTTTAGGCAGCATATAGTTGGATCTTGTTTTTTAATCCATTCATATACTGTATATCTTTTGATAGAAGAATCCAGTTCATTCATATTTAAAGTAATATTGATAGGTAAGGATTTACTACTGCCATTTTGTTTATTTTCTGTTTTTTGTAGTTTCCTCATTTTATTCTTCCTCCCTAGGTATATTACTTTGTGATTTCATAATTTTTTTTTTTCTTGAGATGGAGTTTCACTCTTGTTGCCCAGGCTGGAGTGCAATGGCATGATCTTGGCTCACTGCAACCTCCGCCTCCCTGGTTCAAGCAATTCTCCTGTCTCAGCCTCCTGAGTAGCTGGGATTAGAGGCATGTGCCACCACGCCTGGCTAATTTTGTATTTTTAGTAGAGATGAGGTTTCTCCATGTTGGTCAGGCTGCTCTTGAACTCCTGACCTTAGGTGATCCAACCACTTCAGCCTCCCAAAGTGCTGGGATTACAGGCATGAGCCACTGCTCCCAGCCCTGTGATTTGATAAATTTTATGCTTTGATTATCGGTATGCTTTATTCTCTTCATCTTTTATGTATTTACTGCTGGTTTTCTCTTCATGGTTTCCAAGGTCCTTACATAAAACATCTTATATTTATAACAGTTAATTTTAAGCTAGTAAGAAATTTAACTGCATACAAAAATGCTACACTTCAACGTCTCCTCCCATATTTTATGTTAGATGTCACAATTTCAATTTTTATATATTATGTATCAATTAAAAATTACTGTAGTTACAGTTATTTTTAATACATTTGTCTTTTAACTTTTATACTAGAGTTGAAAGTGATTTATACACTACTCTTACAGTGTTGGAGTATTCAGGATTTGACTGTATTTTTACCTTTATAATGAGTTTTATACTTCATGTATTTTCATGTTGTTAGAGTCCTTTTATTTCAAGTTGAAGAACTCCCATTAGGATTTCTTGTAAAGGGGTTCTTCAAACTTCATGGATCTGAGTGTTCATTTCTCTCTCCAGATTTTAGAAGTTTGAGTCATTATTTCTTTACAAAAGACTTCTGCCCTCTTTTCTTTCTCTGTTCCTTCTGGGACTTCCATAATGCATATGTTGGTTTGCTTGATATCGTCCCTTAAGTCCCATAAGCTTTTTCTTTTTTTTTCTTTTTCTTTTTCTTTTTTTACTGTTTTTCATTCTGTTTTCTCTTTGTTCCTCCAATGGATTAATTTCAAATATCTTGTCTTTTGCTCCAGATTATTTTTTCTGCTTAATTGAGTCTATGATTAAGATTCTTTATGAAATTTTTAAATTCAGTTATTGTGTTCTTTAGCTTCAGAATTTCTTTTTGTTTTATATGGTTTTTATCTCTTTATTAAATTTTTAATTTGTTCATTTTTTAGAGATTTATTTCGTTGACTGTGTTATTTTGTAGCTCACTAAGTTTCTTTAAAAGGATTATTTTTATTGGTGTCAGGAAGTGCATAGATCTTCATTTCTTCAGGGTCAGTGTTGGGTGCACGTATGTTTAGCATTGTTATATCCTCTTGCTGAATTGATCCCCTTATCATTATATTGTGACCTTCTTTGTTTCTTTGTATGGTTTTTAGCTTACAGTCTGCTATATCTGATATAAGTATAGTTACTATTGCTTGATTTTGGTTTCTATTTGCATGGAACATATTTTCTCATCCCTTTACTTTCAGTCTATATGTGGCCCTACAGATGAGATGAATGTCCCAGTGGGACATATATATTTTTTTATCCATTCAGTAAGCCTATGTCTTTTGAGTGGACAATTTAATCCATTTCTATTTAAGGATATTATTGATATGTGAGGGCTTATTCCTGTCATTTTGTTGATTGATATCTGATTGTTTTGTATATACCATGTTTCTTTCTTTCTCTCCTTTTGTTTATCATTGTGGTTTGGTGGTTTTCTGTAGTGTTATCATTTGAGCCTTTTCTTTGTATTTTTCTCTACCAATGGGTTTTATATTGTTGTGTGTTTCTATGATGGTAGATATTTTTCTTTCACTTCTGGGCATAGGATTCTCTTTGGCATTTCTTGTAGGACTGGTCTAATGGTGATGAATTTCCTGAACTTTTGCATGTCTGAGAAAGTCTTTGTTTCTCCTTTATTTATGAAGAATAATTTTGCTGAGTTTAGTATCCTTGACTAACATTTTTTTTCCTTTTAGTACTTTGACTATATTATCCTATTCTCTCTTCTCATGTAAGGATTCTGCTAGAAATTTACTGTTAGTCTGATGGGGATTCATTTACAGGTGACTAGATATTTTTCTCTTGCTGTGTTTCAGAATTCTGTTTGTCTTTGACTTTTGACATTTCGATTGCAATGTGCTGTTGAGAAGACCTTTTGAACAGTATATATTTGAGGATCTCTGGGCTTCCTCAATCTGAGTGTCTACATCTTTTGCTAGGATTGGGACATTTTAATCTATTACCTTGTAAGTTTTCTAACCCTTTAGTTTTTTCTTTGCCTTCTGAGACCCCCAAAATTTGAATATTTGGTCACTTTACTGTGTCTCATGTATCATGCAGACTTTGCTCATCCTTTTTTATTCTTCATTTAAAATTGTTTTCTGGATATGCCATTTTAAGAGACCTGTCTTCAACTTCTGAGATTCTTCTGCTTGGTTTTTCAATATTTTCTTGGACCTCCCAGAGCATCTTCAAGATTAATATTTTGAATTATTTTTCTAGGAATTTATAAATTTCTTCTGGCTTGAGATCTGTTGCCTAGAATTACTGTGATCTTTTGGCAGCATCATATTTTCTTGCTTTTTCATGTTTCTCTTGTCCTTATATTGATATTTGTGCATCTGATGTAACAATTGCTTTTTTTAATTTTTGAATTAACTTTCATAGGGGAAGACGTTTTCCTGAAGACATATATATGTTGATGGTTGGTAAGAGTACTTCAGCTTTGATTCAGAGTGCATGCAATAGTGTTGACTCTGGATGATTTCTTCAGCTGTGAATAGCATCCGAGGAATCTGTGATTTCCTCAGTGGCTTGGCTGAGGTTGTTAGTAGAAGCTATAGTGAGGCTTTGCTGAGAATGGGTATGCCAAGTGGGCCACCTCTCAGGCCCTACTGTATCAGTGGCAGGCAGAATGTGGGCCACTCAGTGGCATATATAGGCACTGGTTTTACTGGGTCCAGGTGGGCCAATTCTTGGGCCTCCAAAAGTCTTGCTTATGTATAGGCAGTTGTAGCAGTGTGCCAGATGTGTGAGTGGTCCTGAGGTCCCTGGACATCATCCCTGACATAGGTGATGGGAGTGGCAGTGCCTTAGGTTCCCAAGTGGCACTTACTGATGTTAGCGTGGCAGTGATGGGCTGGGCAAGCCAGTATCCAGGTTCCTAGGTGGCACATGTAAATGGGTGTAAGTGGCAGTGTTGGCAGCAGAGTGAGTGGGCCCGTCTTCAGGTCCTGGGAATGCGTAATTTTTATCATTTTCAACTGTACTTATGATTTTTTAGTTAAATCTCTGTTTCATTTATTTGTTTACTTATTTTATTTTAGTGCTTTCTCTAGGGTTTACAAATTGTATATTTGCATTACTAGAGGCTATCTTTAAATAATGTTATAACATTTCATGTTATAATGGTCTGAGAACCTTACAACACTGTACTTTCATTTTCTCCCTCTCATTTTTTATGCTGTTTTTTTTATCATATATTTTACTCTACATATGTTATAAATTCTACAGTATGTTATTAGGCTTCATATTTACACAATTTTCTTTCATAGAAATTTAAAAATTGAAAAACTCCTATATGTTTACTCATATATCTATCATTTCCAGTGCTTTTTGTTCTTTTATGCAGATAAAAATTAACATTGGCTATCATTACTTCTTGCTTGAAGAACTTCTTTTAATGTTTCTTGTAGTACATGTCTATTGGTGGTGAATTATCTTAGATTTTGGTTATCTAATAAACTATTTTGCCTTCATTTTTGAAAGGTTTTTTCTTCTTGGAATAGATATCTAAGTTGGTAGTTTATTTCTTTCAATACTTTAAATGTGTTGGTCATTTGTCTACTGGCTTGCATAAATGGCTATGAAAAGTTTGCATTCATGATTATTTTTGTTCCTGTCTATGTAACTCTTTTTTTGAAGGGAAGTTCTGAAGTTCTGAGTGCTTTTAAGATTTTAAAAAAATCACTAGTTTTCAATGTATTGATTATAATGTGCTTTGGTATGGTTTTGTTTATTTTTACTCTGGGGTTCTTGGATCTATGCATTTATAATTTTTATCAAATTTGTAATAGCTGTGAGTACTATTAATTCAAATCTGTTTTCTAATTATACATATGTTAACTGATTGATATTGTTTCACAGGTTGCTAATATTCATTTTGGATAGCTTTTTGCTATGTATAAAGTTTGCTGATCATTTCTTTTTTAGTGTCTAATTTTGTATTAATGCCTCCCAATATATCTTTCATTGTAGCCATCTCTAAAAGTTTTACTTGGATCATTTTTAATACCTTCCATTTATCTCTTCATTATGTTCATGTTTTCTTCTACTTGAACATGTAGAGTTTATTTAAAATGTCTGTTTTTATGTCCTTGTATGCTAATTTTACCACCTCTGTCTTTTTTGTGTTTGTTTTTATTGGGTGATCCTTCTGGTTATGTGTCAGATATTTCTACCTTTTTTACATTTCCAGTATATTTTTATTGGATGGTAGACATTATGAATTTTACATTGTTTGGTGTGATTTTTTTTTCTCATTCTTCTAAATACCCTGAGACTTTATTCTGACAACGAGTTAAGGTATTGAAATCAATTTCATTCTTTTGAGACTGGATTTAAGTTTTTAAAGTAGCCATTTAGAGCAACCTGTAATCTGGGGATAATTTTGCTCTTATGCAAAGGTGATGTCCTGAGAATGCTATTCAATGACCGAGGTATTATAATATCTTTCCATTCTGGCTGGTAAGAACACCAGCTATTCTCAGCTTTTTATGAGGAGTTTTCAACCCCCTGCTTCCTGGTGATTCCCCAGTCTTCGTGGCTTCTTTCTCAGGTCTGCAGATAAGCACTCAACTAAAGCTTCAAGGATACCTTTATGCAGAGGTCCAGAGCTCTTTGATTCCTCTTTTCAACTAAGTGAGTCTCCTAGGCTCTGGATTCTTCTCTCTGAAGCATGGTCTACAAAGTGAAAATCTGGAAATCTATAGGGCTTACCTCACTTGTTTAACTGCCTATTGTCCAATGTCTAAAAATCATTGTTTCAAATGTTTTTTCCATGTGGTTCACTGCCTATGGCTTATGAATATCTGTTTTGCATTTCCTACATTTGGACCTGTTCAAAGTTATTTTATCCTGAGTGTCCCAAATGGACCTCTATTATTCATTCACTCATGGTTTAGACATAATTGACATGCCATGTGCTGGAAAGTTTGTGAGGCACTAGGGAAACAGAGTGAGTGAGACATAGTCACTGTCTTGGAGAAGCTACCTATGTGTGGGAAACAAACTTTTAAAATGATAATTGGGCTATGTAGCTACAATGTCTGCTATTATGAGAGGATAAATAATGTGTCATGGGAAACCAGAAGAGGAAAGAATTAATTATAATAGGGTTGGGCTAGGATCAGGGAAGAGTGGTTAAAGACGATTTCACATAGGAGGTGACTTAATAGTCAATGTCTCACAAAAAACTAATAAGCAATGAAACAACTTTTCGGCATAAAGGTTATAGCTGCTGGAATTCCTAGTAAAGTTATCAAGCGCGAACACTTAAAACTTATATAATAATATAAGGGTTTAATCTTATTACATGCTTAAATACAGGAGACCATAATAGATGAGATGTGAAGTACTATTGCAAATTTTAAAACCACAGTTGAATAGCACTAAATAATTTTTGTTTGCTTATCCGTTTGAATGATCATTCCATTTAATATTCACGACAGCTGTAGGAGACAGTGTTTTTTGTTTTGTTTTGTTTTTGGTTTTTTTTGAGACGGAGTTTCGCTCTTGTTACCCAGGCTGGAGTGCAATGGCGCGATCTTGGCTCACTGCAACCTCTGCCTCCTGGGTTCAGGCAATTCTCCCACCTCAGCCTCCTGAGTAGCTGGGATTACAGGCACGTGCCACCATGCCCAGCTATTTTTTTTGTATTTTTAGTAGAGACGAGGTTTCACCATGTTGACCAGGATGGTCTCGATCTCTCGCCCTCGTGATCCACCCGCCTCGGCCTCCCAAAGTGCTGGGATTACAGGCTTGAGCCACCGCACCCGGCCAGGAGACAGTGTTTTTATCATCAGCTATCCTTTGCCGATAAACCGAGGTATCGACAGGTGAAGTAAATTGCCGTAAGCCCTGCAAATGCTATGTGGCAGAGTTTGGATTCAGGGTGAGAAGGTTGTAGGGCACCAGAACTATAGTCTTAACTGTTAAAGCAAACTAAATATGGCCTGAGAAGGACTATGTATTTTTATATTTGAGTCCTTGTGGATGAACTGTAACCTAGCTTAATAGTCAGACAAAATTGGAAACCTAACTTAATAGTATGCACCTGTAACACCAGCTGAGCATTTGCCAATCCCAGCAGCCATACTTAACCACTCATAGACTGCCGAATGCTCAAACTCCATTCAAATAAGGCAAATGCTGAGCTGTAACCAATCTCACCGTCTGTACCTCACTTCCGATTCCTGTACATCACTCTACTTTTTTTGTCTATAAATTTGTTCGGACTACGGGGCACCCCTGGAGTCTCTGTGGATCTGTTGTGATTCTGGAGGCTGCCCGATTCACCAGTCGTTCATTGTTCAATTAAACTCTTTGTAATTTGATTCAGTTGAAGTTTTTATCAGTTGGCGTCAGAAGCAGGATCCGAAGTGAAGCGTCTAGCAACCCCAGAAACGCTGAGTGAACACGCAAGGTGTCTGCAGGACCCACTTGTGTCCGCTGATCTCTCAGAGCAGTTGGGGATCCTAGGTAAGCTCTCTCTCAGATTTCTGAGCTTTATGGATTCGTGTTTTGAGCTCGCCAAGTTCCTTTGAGCAAATTTCTGAACCATACTGGGTTTGCAGCCACTACAGAAACTGGACTGGGTTGAGGAATGGATCTGATCTGGGAATTAACTGGCTTGGATCCAGGTAGAGGCCTCTTATATCTGACCGGGTCAGAAAGGAACTGGTAGTAAGCAGTAATACTGCAGGGGTTATAAAATTTGGCTTTTGAAAATTCATAGACTTTTTGTGTTATACCCACTTTGTTTTATTTTTCTTGCATGCTAAGGTAGGAGAAAAATCATCGGCTAAGTTAAGAGAACCTGAGTGTAAAGCCAATATTTTAGGTAAAACAGGGATCCTTAATTTCTGGAAAACTGAGTTCCTTCTGGCTTATACTTTAGGCCTGGGAGGAGCAAAGTCGTAAAGAAACAGCAAAATCTTACTAAAGATAACTTACAGTGGAAGTGAACAACAGTGCATTGAAGTGCATTTAAAAAATGAGGGCCGTCGGTAAAGTCCCTTTTGACTAAGAATGTTGGCACTACAGCATGTCAACTGCTATTCTCTTTGGGATCATCTGCCTTGCATTGGCTGTGGATGTTAGGAGTAGGCATGTACGGGTTCATGGGATATGGGAAGATCTTTCCTCCCTAAGAGGGGAAACTTAAGAGGTGATGGGACTGCTGGAAAAGATCCCTTTGCTACCCAGAGGCAGCCGTCTGAACTTTTCAGTGTCACTGCAATGGTTGGATCTTTCTCTGGCCTCCCTGATCATTTCGCTTTCCTCACCCTGCCACAGGCAATGCTTTTCTCTTTCTCCTTTCTCTTCCTTATCTTTTCTATTACTCAGGGCGATCATGTTGCCCAGAGACCACAGGTTGAAAATCCTGGTCGGAGTTTGGATTAACAATGATGGGGCCCAAGCAGGGGCAAGTTTGAGCCTTACCAGTTTGATATTGGGTGCTAATCAGTGTGGCTAATGTCTCTGTTTTGTCACACGTATTTTACTCTGGCCAGAACAGAGAAATTTTGCTTTATGATGTGGCTTGACCCCGTGTGATGGTGTGGCAAGTTGAGTCACTAGGGGAGCTCAGGGAAAGGGAACCCAGAAGCCTGGCATGCCAGCAAAAGGGTATGAATTTCTTACTAGTCAGGTTTCTGGCTTCTCTCTCTCTGGGAAAATGGTCGAATGAATGGTAAAAATCACTGTTTATCTCCACCTGGTTTTATGTCCTTGGGAGCTTGACCTTGCAACCATATAGCGGTACTTTCTTTAGGTTTCCGCCTTCCAGGGAACAGGAATTTTAGGGTTTATAACATATTTAGCTCTAAAAATTATCTTGAGTAGTTAAAAACCTTTGCAAATTCAAAATAACTACTCTAGATTTCCTCTGAAAATTACAATAGAGACTGCTCTGTGCTATAGCTCAGTAGCTAAGGTTTTTGCCCTTTTGTGCTGGTGGTCCAGGTTCAATTCTCTGCTTAGGAAGTAACCCCTTTTTGGGTTAATATCTGCATTAGTTTGTCTGGTGTCTTCTCCGTGTACTATCTTAAGTTTTCCTTTCTCTGAGCACGTGGGAGGTTCCCTTTGGTAAAGTTCAATAGCCAGAAATATCAGCCGTTTAGCCTGGCTAAGATTGGGTAATAAAAACTTTTTAAGGGTGTTATTAAGAGTGCTAGGGTTAAAAGTCAGCTAATTAAAAGTGGATATTTAAGCTCTAACAGCCTGGTCTCCTTGGGAAAGACAGGAGGCATGAGAAACCCTTTGCCTGGCCCTGTTCTTCCAAGGGCTTCACCGTAAAGCCAATAACCAATTAAGAAACTTAAAAACTGGCAAATGAAAAGTCTTACAGCTACTGTAGGAGCATTCTCTGTCTGTGTAATTGTATATGTTTTGTTTATATGTTTATATAAATGAGCTCTAATTTGCTTAAACAAAAATGAGTGCTTAACTCAAACATTTTGAAAGTAAAATAAAAACAGCTTTAAAGGTTATGGATAAAATAAAGACATTTTATCTAAATTATGCAGTTCAGATATTAGGTTTGCTAAATGCTTTAAGTCATAAACTGCTTTGACTTTTGAAAATTGTTCAATTTCTTTTGGAGACATTAAATTCTAAATAAGACCTGGGGATATATAGAATTAGCCATGCCCCATTGCTATGCAAAGAAGGTTATAAAGAAAAGAGATTTTATATAAAAAAAGGATGCTGTATGGTAAATTCTTATCCTAAAGTAAAATGACTGGTTGTTTAAAAAGAGGGATGTTTAGGGCAAGTCAGAAAGTCTAAATATATCATACATGGTCTCTTTAAATTATGAAAGAATTTATGAAAATTTATGGCAGAAATGTTGTACAATTTAAAGGTGGTTAGGCCTCCTAAATGCTTCATAAAATGCTGCTATGACTCTTAACTATATAGCTTGCCTGTTTTACAGCTAGGTAAGACCTGAGACACGTGAAGTTAGATGCTACAAAGTGTCAGACCTTATCTGTATTTTTGTCTGGGTCCTAGGCTCTACATCTAATACATAATTAAAATCCCTTACTTATCAAGATTTTCACCAAAAGTAAAAGTTACTAAGCGTTAACACTGTAATATGTAATTGAGACTACTGAAAAGATAAGTTTACATACAAGGTGTGTAAGGAGAATAAAATGTGTTTTTCTAAGACATTATAAGAAGGTATGGGAATGTGAATTTTTGCCTAGGTTAGAGGGTTAAAGAATTGTATGAAATTAAATAAAGTTAAAGGTCAATCCCAGGGACCATACTTCAACCACTCATAGACTGCTGAATGTTCAAACTGCGTTCAAATAGGGCAAATGTCAAGTTGTAACCATTCTCACTATTTCTGTACCTCACTTCTGATTCCTGTATTTCACTTGAGCTTTTTTGTCTATAAATTTGTTCTGACCACAAGGCATCCCTGGAATCTCTGTGAATCTGCTGTGATTCTGAGGGCTGCCCGATTCACATATTGTTCATTGCTCAGTTAAACTGTTGTAAATTTAATTTGGCTGAAGTTTTTCTTTTATCACTGTTGTATTAGCTATTTTTGCTCTACAAGTTCAATAATGGTTCATATCTTCTTCACAAACATCTGTTAAAAAGCCTTTAAAATGACCCAAACAAACACATTTTAAATAACTAGCTACATAAAGAAAAACTTTAAAAATTACATATAAAATAGCCAAATAAATATAAAACTCGATGGAAAAACTCAATAACACATAGAACCAAAATCTATTATTAATTTATGCTTCATGGAGTGGATTTCCTTTTAGAATTATACTTGGGAAAACAGTTACATATAGGGTGCATGAGTAATAGAAGAAATTCAAATAGGATAAATATGATATACTATTTTCTATTTTTCGATCTTTCAAACTGGTAAAGATCTGGACAACATTAATAACTAATGTTAAAAGTGTGTGAGAAGAGATACTCTTATATATTCGTCACATTGAAAATTGATAACATTTGGAAGCTAATTTGGAAATATATAATAAGCCTTAAAATTTCATTTCTTTTGACACTGTATCTCCAAGGAATATATTCTAAAGAAATTATTATAAATGCACATAAAGAAATATGCACATAAAGAAATTATTATAAATGCACATAAAGAAATTATAAATTAGAAAGTTCATAATAGTGTTATTTAAAAGTGATCAGTCATAAATTAAACAAGATTAAAACTATAGAATTAGGCCTTGGTGCAGTGGCTCACAGCTGTAATCCCAGAACTTTGGCAGAACTTTGGGAGGCCGAAGCGGGCAGATCACGAGGTCAAGAGATGGAGACCATCCTGGCCAACATGGTGAAACACCATCTCTACTAAAAAATAAAAAAATTAGCTGGGTGTGGTGGTGTGCACCTGTAGTCCCAGCTACCTGGGAGGCTGAGGCAGGAGAATTGCTTGAACCTGGAAGGCGGAGGTTGCAGTGAGCTGAGATTGTGCCACTACACTCCAGCCTGGTGCCTGGTGACAGAGCGAGACTCGGTCTCAAAAACCAAAACCAAAACCTGTAGAATTGATTAAATTCATTATTGTATAATACTTCCACTTGATGAATATTTATATAGTAAAAAAATTTATATGCCAATACAAATAGGACATAATTTCAGTTTCATACAGATGTACACACATAAGTGACCCTTAAGGCTTGTACTAATCACTTGTACTTATTTCTTCTCTTTTGTATTTTCTAAAACTACAGCCATAAATGTGAATTCTTTTTACAATCAGAATCTCTCTCTCTCACACACACACACACACACACACACACACACACACACAAATAAAGAAATGCAGTATCTAAGAACAGATTTGAAAATCTTTTAACTTAGAAAGGCATATTCAAGAAAAAGGCAAGGAGGGTATTGCACAATATTCTGCTACATCTGTCAATCTCAAGATGTCATGGTTAATTCAGAGATATCAATTATTAGAAATTTTCTTTGATAACTTGGCAAACTTTTTTATATTTCTGTGAATGTAGCTATGTAGATGGTTAATGATCTTGATTCAAAAGAAAAGCATTTCCATCAATCACATGGAAGTTTCATTCACACAATTTTAAACATTCAGGTATTTGGAAATCTGTTGATATTAAATGATGAGGTTTTCTTCTAATGATTCCTTTTGTCCTCCCTGCCCATCCTGATTGGGAAATCCCTATTGCAGGCATTTGTGGAAAGAGGGCTGTGGCAGAACTCCAGAGAACAAAGGAGTCAATTCTCAGCTTTTGAATTCAAAATAGAGTTTTGTTGAGGAGATTGAAAGAAAGGGCTTGTGTGTATGCCACAGACAATAGTTTGGGGAAGAATGTTGTGCAATCTGAGAGCCAGTTTTCCTGCCTTTGACTTGCAGTAAGATTCCCTAGGCTGACAGAGAAGGTGTCGGAAAGAAAGCGCTACAGTGAGGTATGAGGAAAGATGGCAGTGACAATAGTAAACCTCAGTTCGGAATGAATATTGGAAAGCAGAGGAGACCTGGACTTCCCAAAGGATATGTAGCAGCCCCTCGGAGACTGTAGCAAGACTAGACAGGGTGGGAGGAGCAGAAGGCCCAGGAGGAACTGGGATATGCACCCACAGAGCCCACAGCACCAGAATGGCAGGAGAAATCATCTGAAGCGGGCAGGGGCAGATCTAGGTCTTATGAAGCCTGAAGCTTATAGAATTTGGGATATCCATTTTAGGCAAAAAGCGAAGAATATAAATGTAGATTTAGAAATGGATGTAAATATTTATTAGACGTTGAAAATGGATCACAACAAATTACTAACTTTAAAAAGCTGACCAATACCATCAACATCAGAAAATCTTAAAAAAGAACATAATGTTTTTGTGAATAAGCTGTTTGACATGTCCTTTATAATAATTTATTTTTACAGTTCTTGGCTTCATGTACATTGATTGCCTCTTCCTATGATAACATCTTTTAATGTTATTTCTATGGCTTTCTATACAAAGATACATATCTCTATACAAAGATAATTTAGTCTCTCTTCTACACACTTGTTAAAAAAATTTAAATTTAAAAATAAAATTTTAAATATTTTTTTAAATCTTGGGGTTTTGTTCAGTCAGCTGAGGAACTTAGAATGTTATTTTTGGTTTACATTAGCAATTTTTTAAAATTTAGAATTAAATTATAATTAAAATTAGAATGCTACTTTGGCTAAGGAGAAACCTGAAAAACCAGTTCTGGCCATAGACTGGAAGGGAGGTTGGACACACCTCATTATGCTCCCTTTCTTTGGAGTTTGGGCACAGCAAACAGCATGAACATGAAAATAGAGATTGTAAGACTGACAAAACGACTCTTTGTAGCAATAAGATACCAAATTCCAACCTAATTCTGGTATGGCATCACGTGACAGATAGCAGGCCCCCAAAAAATATTAAGATATTTTACCCCAAAATATATTTCTTTGACATATTTTGAAATGTTCCTGCAAAGCCGTCTTGTAGTGAAACTTTGCATTCTTTAGATCATCTTCTTCCTTTTCTAGGCCTTTTCCTGATCTAGGAGAGATTTAACTAAGAGTCTGATACCTTTTAAGTTCCAAAAAAAAAATCATGTATCATCTGTTATCTCTGAAGTCTCCTGCTTAGAAGCTGTATCTGCCTGAAGAGCACTTTGGCTTCCACAATCCCCCTTATTTTAACTCAAGGATTTCTTTTTGCTGAATTCAACTCTTCAGGCAAAGCTTAACTCTTTTAACCAACTCCTTATCAGAAAACCAGTGAATACACCTATGATCTGTAAGCCCCCTGCTTTGAGATGTGTTGCCTTTCCAGGCTGAACCAATGTAGGTATACTTCATATGTATTATTTTTGCCTGTAACTTCTGTGATAAGGTTTGGCTCTGTGTTCCCACTTAAATCTCATCTCATAGCTCCAATGCCCAAGTGGTACGGGAGGGACTCCATGGGAGATGATTGAATCATGGGGGCAGGTCTTTCCCCTGCTGTTCTCCTGATCTCCTGATAGTGAATGGGTCTCATGAGATCGGATGGTTTTAAAAACAGGACTTTGTCTGCACAAGCTCTCTCTTTCCTGCTGCCATCCATATAAGATGTGACTTGCTCCTCCTTGGCTTCTACCATGATTGTGAGGCCTCACCAGCCATGTAGAACTGTAAGTCCAATAAACCTTTCTCTTTTGTAAATTGCCCAGTCTCAGGTGTGTCTTTAGCAGCAGCATAAAAATGAGCTAATAATTCTATCTCCCTAAAATATGTAAAACCAAGCTGTAACCTGACCACCTTGGGCACATGTTCCCAGGACCTCTTGAGACTGTACTCCAGACTGTCATTGCTCGAATTTGGCTCAAAATAAATCTTTAAATATTTTAGAGAGTTTTTCATCAACGCTAATGTGATAATGTTACACGCAGATATACTTGCTGTTATAATACTGCTATAGATTTGTGTTCTACAAGGAATTCTGATAATCATAAGAATTCTAATTAGTTTTATTTTCTCAAGTTCTATCGGAATGAAAATAGTAAGATGTATTAATATTTTTATATGCTGCTGTATTACTGTCTATATTTCTGACAGGAAAGTGTGTCCATTTTGACCAGGTATTGATGAGAATCAGACTTTGTGCTTATGATTTTTCACATCTGATTACTGAAAGAATTTTCCACAGACTAGATTCTGTTTCACATATTTACAACCATTTCTCCTCCACTCTACACAGGTTTTTAATGCCAGGCACTGCAGGATATATTTTATATTGCACCTTTGTGTCATGATAGATGAGTTGGCACAGCAGGTTTTAGGAGAATGTTAGAAGGCAACTTGGGACAGCCAGAAATAACTGTATGCGGAAGTGACTGAATTTCGTAAATACTGATTAAATATATGTCTGACTCAACTTCCTCTTTTCTGGATGTTAAAAATGCCATCGGCTACTCTAATGCTTCTTAATGATAGGGAAAGTGTAGAAGAGCATACAGGGCATTGATAAGAGGTAATGGTTTTAGTCAATTTTGACTAAACTATTTTAGCTTTGCAAATTTTACAAAACAAATACTATCAGAGCACATTGCTGGAGCTCCTCTCAGCATCTCGAATGGGAACTACACGAGTGTGTGGAGCATGAAGGCTGCGATTTTCTAGCTTTGTGGTAAACCTGTCTCTGACTGGTAGATGGATGATCCAAGATTCTGGTACATTATGAAAAGGCTACACGGGGACCACACACTTTCTCTGAGTTACTATGCAAACCTCTATGAATATAAATACCACAGCAGAGAAAAAAAAGTTCTCTAATAACGTAGGTGGGAAAGTGTAATTTGCTGGGGTTAATTAGCAAAGTAACTTTATGAGAAAGACCTTAAAATACAATAATTTTGCAAAGTAGAGAAGAGAAAATCTAGCTTAGTGAACCAGTCATTGTCCATGTGAATTTCACCATAGTATCTAAATATGTTGGAAGCTTAGAAATAAAGTCTTCTACTCCATTGCAAATACTGGTTTTAGTGAAGAAAGGATATCATTTATACTGTGTTTTATTCTGAAAGGAAAATTCTGTTTGCCACATTCATGTGTAGAAATATTGCTTGGACATATATGAGATTCTGTCATTGTACAACCCCCAGTGCTGCCGGTGGCTCTGTAAAAGCATGCCTGGAGAAATGTGCGATGTTTCCTCCACATTAAATTGATCCTTTTAGGGCTAATTGAGAATTTAAGGGCCAGCCATTTCCTTTAAGCCTAAAAGGATTCATGTATCCTTCAGAATTTCTAGGCAGACCATGTGCACCAAAGGAACACTCTAAAGTAAATTTTCCCAACAGTCTTGCCTTTGGAGCAAAGCTTCTACATTTTAAGCTTATTTTTAAACCCAAAACATGTCTGTCTGTCATCAGTGAGCTATTTTTACTGGATGACATATAAAAGTAGAGTCACGTGGGAAGCCCCTCAGAGCAATAGCAACTCAAAGTAAGGAGAAACGGACTCCAAAGTAGAGGCATACAAGAAAAAAAAAATGACAAAATCAAAACATGAGAGTTAAAATACCTGAGAGATAATACAGAAAAAATGTGGTGGTGTGAGAAACATGGGCAGCCTGTTAGACTTCTCATTAGTTGTTAGGATTTAGTAATAATTGTGACTTGCTTTCCTGTGTGCGACAAGCTGAGTGTTTTCAGAGAACATTTTCAATATTCAAAAAGAATTAGCTATTATTTTTCAGTGCCTTCTCTGGGTGAAGAAACTAATACACATTAGTTCTAAATCTCCTGCTAATCTTGAACTTGAGAATAGTTTTCTTTATTTACTAAGCTACAAAACAGAAACTTAAAGAATGTAAGTAACAAGTCATGAGGGCTCATCTTAAGCATACATGACTTGTGCTATGGATTTTAAGAAATTACTGATACTTTCATATTTCACTTCTCAACAAACATCATATTCTCTATCTGATCTCATTGGTCCTTCAATTATCCAGTCCATAGTTTTCCAAGGACAGCCAAAAAGTATGTATCTTTTAGCTTCCATTCTCAAAGTTCTATTTATTTTTAAAATATGTAGCATCCCAAAGAATTATTTAAAAATTAAGTCTTGACAACATGCGTTTATGTTTGCTACCCTCTAAAATCTTATCAAAATGGTAATAAATAAATAAAACAAGGATTAATGTACAAGGACAAAGAGAATGGTAGATGAAATAACTGCAGGCAAGAAATTTCAATGATCTTCTTTAAAACAAAAAGGAGAAGCAGGCCTGGCCTGTGATAATGACAGTGCAGCTGGTCTGATTGTACCTTCCATACTAACAGTTGTAAAGTTGAAGCTACACACACACACACACACACACACACACACACACACTTTCCCCTTCTCTCCCCCTCTCTCCCCCCTTCCCCCCCAAGATCATGCCACTGCACTCTAGCCTGGGCAACAGAGCGAGACTCTGTCTGAAAAAAAAAATAATAAAAATAATAATAAAATAAATTTGACAACCTGGATGAAATGGGCATATTAATTGCATAACAAAACCTACTAAATTGACATAGAACAAAGAAAATGAATATCCCTGTTTTCATTAAACAAATTTAATTGATTTTCAAAAATATCTACAAAGAAAACACCAGGCGTAGATAGTTTTACCACTGAATTTTATCAAACATTTAAAGAAGAAATAATACAAACTCTAATCAAATTCTTTTAGAAAATGGAGGAGAAAAAAATCATTAATGGACTCTTTCCTACTTAGGTTGAAAGGCAAGCATGACACTGAAATAAAATATGACAGATTGTTAAAAGAAAAGAAAATTATAAATATTCCTCATGTGTATAGATACAAACTCCTTAAAAATTAGTAGCAAATTGAATCCAGAAATACATAAGGAGAATAATAATCATGACTAATTTCTTTCTTTTTTTTTTTTTTAGAAATATAAGATGGTTTTAATATTTGAAAATCAAGGTAATTCACCATATCTGAAATAAGGGAGAACTATACAATCCTTTCAATAGAAGCACACAAACCATTTGAGAAAGTTAAAAACCCATTTATGATAACAATTCTTACAGAATTGAGTTTAGAAGGCAATTTCTTCAACCTAAGAAACGGCATCAATGAAAATATACAAATAATTTCATACTTCATGGTGGAAAACTGAATAGCTTCCCATAAGATTGGGAATAAAAAAGGAGACAAAGAAAGTGTTTTTACACATTTATTCAACATTGTATTAGAAGCACTAGTTGGCACAATAAACAATTTTTTAAAAAGAAGAAAAGAATGGAAAGAAAGAAGAAAGAAAAAGATATAAAGTTGTCCCTATGCACAGCAAATATTATTGTTTACATAGAAATTCCTATGTTCAAAAAAGAAATAAAACACTAAAAGTTCAAATAAATGTGTTTAAAAGCTTGAATATAAAAGTGAAAAAATAAAATTGATAAAAATTTCCAAGAAACAAATATAAAAGTTAAAGACATGGCAATTAAGAGAGAAAAGAAAAATTAAGAAATTTTCATTTTTTAAATTTAGGAGACCTTTTAACTATCAGTAGTTTCAGAAAGAACAAAGAAAATAAAAAGAAGAATATTATCAAAAATATAAGAAAATTTCCAAGAACTGATGTCTCCAGAAAGAAAGGGCCTACTAAGTACCTCACACAGTGAATTTAAAAAACAACAACAACAACAAAAAAAACCAACAATCATGTTTTCTAGAATTGTCAGAACCCTAGATATAAAAATATCTTTTTTTTTTTTTGAGACGGAGTTTCGCTCTTGTTACCCAGGCTGGAGTGCAATGGTGCGATCTTGGCTCACCGCAACCTCCGCCTCCCGGGTTCAGGCAATTCTCCTGCCTCAGCCTCCGGAGTAGCTGGGATTACAGGCACGCACCACCATGCCCAGCTAATTTTTTGCACCTTTAGTAGAGACGGGGTTTCACCATGTTGACCAGGATGGTCTCGATCTCTTGACCTCGTGATCCACCCACCTTGGCCTCCCAAAGTGCTGGGATTACAGGCTTGAGCCACCGCGCCCGGCCAAAAAAATATCTTAAAAGTCGAGAACAAAATGTCATATATAATGATATAGTAATCAAAATAGCATCAGTCTTCTCATATTATACTAATAATGGAGGAAGCATCAAAAGTCTGAGTCAAAATGATTTTCAACTTAGAATTTTATACCCAGCAGCCAGGCTCAGTGTGCATGCCTGTCAACCCAGGCCTTTGTGAGGCCAAGGCAGGCAGATCACTTAGCCTCAGGAAGTTCAAGACCAGCCTGAGCAACATGGAGAAACCCATCTCTACAAAAAAACACAAAAAATTACCTAGACATGGTGGCCTGGCTTGTAGTCTGAGCTGCTTGGGAGGCTGAGGTGGGAGGATTGCTTGAGCCCAGGAGCTTGAGGCTGCATTCTGCAGTCAGCTGTGATCCATGCCTCTGCATTCCAGCCTAGGCAATGAAGTGAGACCATGTGTCAGAAAAATTTTTTTTTAAAAATGTCAAACTTGATAAGTTAAAACATGGAAGAATCAAATGTAGACTTGTAAAAGAAAGAAATGACAAGTTTACATTAGAAACATTTTTACATGAAAATATAAACAGTTAAAAAAGAAATCACTGTAATTTATGTCACAAAGTGATACTTTCCTAATGTGTAAATTTCTCTTAAGGAAGGCTAAAAATCCTCAAAAAGAATCAAATCTATGAATAAATAGTTCATAGAAAAGTAACTATAAATGACTTCTAAGCATATGAAAGTATGCTAAACCTTTCAGATAATAGAAGAAATACAAATTAAATCCAAGATAACATTTTGACAATTGAACATTATCAAAAATGTGATAACAATCTGTAGATAAGATTGTAGAGAAAGGAGCATTCTAATATTTCTAATGGAACTATAACTGATATGACCTCAATGGACAGCAATTTGACAGTTATTAAATATAAAATGCACATAATATTTGACACAAATTCTACTTTGAAAAATAAATCCTACTGACATTTGAATATATGCACAGTGATATATACATAAGAATATGGATTGCAGTGTGTTTTTGTGAGAGCAAAAGCTGAAAACGACCTAGTCGTATAGTTCATTTAACTAGCCAAACTAGACTAAATGTCTAGTTTGTTTCCAATCTTCTGCTCTAGATTTTGTACATCTGCATTTATTTTCTATTAGAAATAATACAGTTTTTTTTTTTTTTTTTTTTTTTTTTATGAGGCTGGGTATGGTGGCTCTTGCCTGTAATGCCAGCACTTTGGGAGGCCGAGGCGGGTGGATCTCCTGAGGTCAGGAGTTCAAAACCAGCCTGGGCAACACAGTGAAACCCCATCTCTACTGAAAATACAAAATTAGCTGGGTGTGGTGACACACACCTATGATCCCAGCTACTTGGGATGCTGAGGCAGGAGAATCACTTGAACCTGGGAGGCAGAGATTGCCTTGAGCCGAGATTGTGCCATTGCACTCCAGCCCGGGCAACAAGAGCAACATTCCATCTCAAAAAAATAAAAATAAAAATAAAAAATAGAAATATATATATATTTTTTAAAAAAGAATTTGGTGGAAGTAAAAACACACCCATTCAAGCATATTGCTTAGAAATATGAATGTGAATACCAGGTTTTTAAAAAGCTGCAAAAAGTGAAAGTGATTGCCTCTTGAGGGCGAAGAGGGCTAGAGCTCTTTTTTTATTATGTTTTATTATGTTTGTTGTATTCAATATGTATTAGTTTATTATTATGCTGTCTTTCATTATGTCTTAGAGGCTTTTTAAAATTTTGCCCTTATGTGCAGATATTAGTTTGATAAAAATGCCAATTAATTTGAAAGAATTCACAAAGTCAAAATGTTATACCATCCCTACTGTCTTCCTTCCTTCCTAGCCCCACATCATACTTCTTTCTAGTGTATAAGCTTATTCACTTCCCACTCTTCCAAGAAAGACAACTGATTTTTGTGATTTGATTTTACCAGTCCCTCTTTATTCTGTATAAAGTGTGATTTATTTGTTCAGAATATGAATGCTTCTATCAGTGTTTACAAAATCAATGAGGAACACCCTCAAGCTTAAACTCACCTTTTAGAAGCTGCGTTGTCCTCAGAATAGTGTTATTCTTAGCAAAGACCCATCTTTCCCTAAAAGAGACCTCAGAGATTATCTGATTATCTGAACATAACTCGTATCTTATTCCCAAATCTGTTTCCCCAGATATAAAAATGTTGTTCCTATAAGAATAGTTATTTCCAAAATCAGGTTTATCTTGTAAAGAAGACCTTTTTTCCTCCACTGAATATTCATTGAGAAGGTAATGTGAGGACCTCATCCTCGAAATCTCCTCAAAGAAGGGAAATATTTGTTGTTATTGTTGACTAGAAACTGTAGGACAACTTGCATTGTTCAGAAGCTGTTTTGATCCTTAAAAATGTAGTGGGTATCCATAATAATGATACAGTGAAAATAATATTTTATTATTTGTTTGAATTCTACGAACATTTAATAAGTTATTTGCTGAGTGTTGATATGGTCTGAATGTTTATGTCCCACCAAAAGTTATATGTTGAAATCCTAACTCCCAAGGGAGTGGTATTAGGAGGCGGGAACTTTGGGAGGTTATTAGGTCATGGAGGCAAATTCCTCATGAATGGCATGAATGTCTTTATAAAAGAGCCAGAATGAGACCTTTCACTACCTCCACGATGTGAGGACACAGAAAGAAGTAGGTAGTCAAATCTGGAAGATGACCCTCATCAGAACCCAACCTTTTTGGCACCCTGATTTCTGACTTCCAGCATCCAGAACTGCGAGAAATAAATTTCTGTCGTTAAGCCATACAGTTTATGGTATTGTGTTAAATGGACCAAGACAGGTGCTCTCTCTGTGCCATGTAAACGGGGATATAATTTGAATAAGTGATATAATCCCTTAATCAATATTTAGTGAATAATTATGCTAAGTGGAATAGAAAGCAAGGAAAGAAGGAAAAAAGAAAGGAAAGAAGGAAGGAAACCATGAATTGATTGCCTACTATGTATAGGGAACCTGTGCGCTTTTCTACATTATCTCCCTAATGCTGGGGAGTCTCTTATAAAGTTTAATATATAAACAGATATGCTAGAGGAACACACACACACACCACACATACACGCAGACACGCCCTGCACACATATACATACACTCTTCCAAGTTAATTGAAAAAAGTATACAAAAGCAAATATATCTATTTATCTATGTCTTCACATACACCACACACATTCACATATACACACATACATATATTTTACAAGTTAATGGAAAGAGCCTATGTGTATGTATATAAACATATTAACATATATTAACTTGAAAGAGTGGGTGTGTGTTAAACTGTGGTATTTAGTGTACAATGAATAGAGCAGGCAGAAATTCAGGAGAAAGCTCATTAAAAGAATAGAATAGAGATAACATACTAATGTTTTTGAGTGGCGGAAACTTAACATATCTTTTTCCACCTTCTCAGCAACTCTGCGAGGTAGGTATTATTATTCTCATTCAGAAAAATAGAAACACAGGTAGTTAATGATCACCTAGGAATTTAAATTCAGATCTGTGTGATTCTAAAACACTTTTTCATCTTACTTCAGTAAATGTCAAGACTTAGGGGTGCCCTTAAGGACGATTAGATGTCAGTGCTATTTAATACAGACGTCCCCAAACATTTTACACAGGGGGCCAGTTCACTGTCCCTCAGACCATTGGAGGGCCGCCACATACTGTGCTCCTCTCACTGACCACCAATGAAAGAGGTGCCCCTTCCTGAAGTGCGGTGGGGGCCGGATAAATGGCCTCAGGGGGCCAGCCGCATGCGGCCCACGGGCCGTAGTTTGGGGATGCCTGATTTAATATTTTCAGATATTACTTAGCCTAACTTAGGAAGTTTAATATATAAAAGGAAAATGGGAATTTTTTTCATCATCCATTCATTTCACAAATATTTATTGAATTCCTGCTTTAGGCCAGGCACAGAGTAGATAGGATTCTGCACCAGACATAGGCCTTGCACTAGGTACTTACAGTGCTGGGGATTGGGGAGGGAGAACACAGACCGTGGAGGTATGGTGTGGTAAGATGGGAGAGTACTGTGTGCAGAGATGTACATGGCTGGGTCTGTATCCAGGTGTCAGAATTCCTGAAGGCTTCCAGGACAGCTTGCTGGGACAGGAGAAATGAGCACATGTTGGCCCGATATGTGGAGGCCAGGAGCAGAGGCTGTGGTGGTGAAGGTGGTGGGGATGGTGGGGTTGGCAGGAGATGGAAATGCTGTAGGCAGGGGGATCTAGTTGTATGGAGATGACTGATGTCACAGGAGCCTCAAATGGCCTGACACGTTGTCTAATACTTGTTGGAACATGGGTGGGTAGGCGGAGAGGGTTATTGGATAGGAGAATAATTGGGGAACATAATCCAGTAATTACTGTAGGAGCATGAGATGAGAGTTATTGACCCAGAAATTCTCTGTAAAAGGGCTTTCTCTGTCCTTTCAATTCCCAGAGACAGATTGTGCTGATGTCGGAGGGAAAATGTGTGCTTTTATCCCTCATATCTAAGTAGGTCAGTATTTGCTAACACTCAAGGAGTCTGCATTATTTCCCAGTCAGCTAGAACATTGTGCTAATGAGGAGCAGGTCATAGATTTAATCCCCTTATGGGCCTCTTAGCTTCACTGTGTTCTGTAGCCACAGACAGCACCCCTAACCCTGGGCTGCACTTTATCAAATGCCAGTTTCTGATGAGAGAAGCCTAG
Organism: Saimiri boliviensis; assembly: GCF_048565385.1. Classification (NCBI taxonomy): domain Eukaryota; kingdom Metazoa; phylum Chordata; class Mammalia; order Primates; family Cebidae; genus Saimiri; species Saimiri boliviensis. The sequence goes on along the minus strand of NC_133454.1, from coordinate 31,756,214 downwards.
GGAGATCTTTTGGACAGATTAGAGAAAGCTCGTCACTGGTCAGTCCCTCACAGGGGTATGACTTCCAGTGAATGTTCCACTGACAATGTGTAATCAATGTAATTGCGGTTTTCTAAGAAAGCTCGAAACATTTAGTGTTACTCCCACTAAACCTCTAACCTCAGCTCCTGTGAAAATTTGCAGCTAAGTGGCTACCGTGGACTAATATTCTCTTCTTAGTCCTCTTCAGAGGAAACTAAAAAATACCTATTAAGCATCTAGTGAATTTGTGGGGGGTGCTGTTGGGAGTCCTACTAGTTGCTGTAGCAAGAGAGCCAGAGACACAATCCCCTGTGCGTTGATGTTTAAATTTAAATACCATATATTTATTCAGCATTAATTTTATAGCATGATCTATAAACCCAGTTTTGTGCTAGGCATCTGGAAAACAAAATCGGCGCTAATTAACATTTATTGAGTATGGCCTGAGTGCCAAGCACACAACTAAGCACTTTATGAGGATTATTTCATTTAATGCTCAACATAGCATGCCAAAACTCAAGCTGGCCAAACCCCCTCACCCGCCATCACAGCCCATCGCCTTCCTCTTTCCTGGGATAGGAGGTTAGAAAGTACAATATATGTGGCCATAGGAAAGGCACTATTATCAGAAGTTCTCCCAGGTGAAATCTCCAGGCAAGGAGGTCTGCATAATTATAGTAACTATAACCAACTTATTATGGGACAGGCATTTTCTGAGCACTTTATATTATTCAAACTCTAAATTTAGTCCTTCACTGAATCCTAAGAAGTAGGTTCTATTAATATCAATAATTTATTTGTGAGGAAATTGAGGCATAGGAGGGCAAATAGGCAAACCTGTCCAAGATCACATGAGAAGTAAGTGACTGGGTCAGGACTGAAACCCAGTTCTGACCTTAGCTATACTGAGCATGTTTTACTGTGTCACGTATTTTCTTTGGGTGTCTATGCAAATCTTTTGCCTTTTTTTCAGATCAGGTAGTCTGTATACTAATTACTGAATTGTAGAGGGTTTTTATTTACTTTTATTATTGCAGTGGCTAAGATCAGCAAGACAAAATTGAATAGAAATTGTGAAAGCATAGATCTTTGCCTTATTCACAAGTATCAGTGGAAAGCATTCAGTTTGTCATTATGTATGATGTCAGCTATTTTGTAGATATCTTTGTCAGTTTGCGGAAATTTCTTGCTATTCTGTTAGCTAAGTTTTATTATTTTATATTAAATTTTTGTCAATTGCTTGTTTAGCAACTATTGACAAGATTGCATGAGTTTTGTCTTCTGTTACTATAGTGAATTCCATTGAAAAAATTATCTTTGAATATTAAACTAGCCTTGCCTTATTAAAATAAACTCGGTCATGATAGACTTTCTTATAAATTGTTGGTTTCGATTTTCTAATATTTTGTTAAGAATTTTTTTTGTTTATATTTGTGGGGAATTTTGATTTTAAATTTCCTTATTTGGGGTAATATATTTGTCAGTTTTTAATATTAGCATTATACTGGCCTCATAAAATAGTTTGAGTGATGTTTCCTTATCCTTCATTTCCTGAAAAAGTTTGAGTAGTATTGATGTTATTTATTTCTTATATTTTAATTTAATTTACTAATGCAACTATGTGGGACTAGAAATTTTATTTTGGAATATTTTTGATGGATTCAATTTCTTTAATAGATATATCACTATTCAGACTTTTTTTTGTCAGTTTACATAAATGGTGTTTTCATAAAAATTTATCTGTTTTATCTAAATTGCCATCTTTTTGGCCTAATATTGTTTATAGTATTCTCTTATTATTCTAATATCTGTCAGACCTATAATGACAATTCCATAAGCCAGCCAGCCAGCCTGCCTGCCTGCCTGCCTTCTTTCCTTGCTGTCTCTTTCTTTCTTGTCTACCTAGGTGTTTGACAGTTTTATTGATTTTTTTAAAAGAACAGTTTTTGACTTTGTTAATTTTCTATAGTGTTTGTTTTCTATTCTTATTTTTAATATTTATTTTCTTCTATTTATTTGCTCTTCTTTTTCTAACTTCCTAAGGCAAAAATTTAGTTTATTGATTTTAAATACCGTATTGTAGTTAAGCGCTTAAAGCTGTAAATTTGCTTTTGTGCTGTACTTGAACTGCATAGTTCATCAGCACCGTGTCTGAGGAAGCCTGTTAAAACAGAAGATGGAAAAAAAGATTCAGAGTCTCATGACATAGCACCCAAAAGGTCTAGATTTTAATTGAAAAAAATCCCTATGCCAAGAACAAGAGAAACTACACCTGAATAAAAAAGATAATCAACAGATGCAAACACCAAAAAGACAGAGATGTGGAATTATTTGACAAGGATTTTAAAACAATTACTATAAAATTCTTGAAAAAGCAATTACAAACACACATAAAAAATGAAAAAGAATTAAAAGCAATTAATAAAAGACATAAGGAAGAATCAAGTGGAAATTTTAGAACTAAAAAAATTTAAAACTGAAAAAACCCCTCAGTCAATGGGTTTAGCAGAAGAATTAAAAAGACAGAAAGATGAATCAGTGAATTTCAGGATAGAACAATAGAATTAATTACTCAATCTGAACAATAGGGAAAATAAATTACACAAAAACTAATAGAGCCCCTGGGACATGAAGGCTATAACCGAATATCTAACACTGATATCCTTGAAGTCTCAGAAGAAGAGAGAAAGAATGTAAGGCTGAAAAAACTGTCAAAGACATAATGACTGAAATTTTCTCAGATTTGGCAAAAACGCATTTCTAATCCTACAGATTCAAGAAGCTGAGTGAAATACAAACAAGATAAACCCAAAGGTATCCATGCCAAGACACATCATAGTCAAACTTCTGAAAACTAAATACAAAGAAAACATCTTGAAAGCAACCAGAAAAAATGATACATTGCCTACAGGAGAAAAGCAATTAAAATTCCAGAGACTTGCTCTTCAGAAATGATGAAGTTGAGAAGAAAGTGACACAACTATTTTTAAGTGCCAAAAGAAAAATTTTAAAACAGAATTCTACATCTAGGGAAAACATCCTTCAGAAATGAAGAAGAAATCAAGGCCTTCTCAGACAAAGGAAAACTAATAGAATTTATCACAAGCAGACATACAGAATAACTTTAAAAAATTATATACACATAATAGAAATGATAAAAGAAGGAGTCCTGGAACATCAGGAAAGATGAAAGAATGACAGGACATGGTGGTCTGTGTATCTCTTCACAGAGCCTTCTCTATGGCTGCAGGGCTCACTTTGTTTTTCCTGTGTATTCAGTGTACGTTAGTGAGTTCTATGGCGGAGATCGGTTTCTTTTTTTTTCTTTTTTTTCTTTTTTTGAGCTACAGGTCAACAGAGTTAGCCTAGGCAGGCATTTTGAAAATTCATTCAGGGTTCCATTTTTTTTGTTTAATACCAACTCTATACATTGTATTGCTATAGACTCTGTAGTAGGGATACAGAGTTACATAACATAAAATAACTGCCTGTAAAGAATTCACAGTCTTGTGGGAAAGGCAAAATATAACTTAAACATAACATAGTAATAAGAGGCATAAGCCACAATGTATGGGTGAGTCAAGGAGGAGGCAGCACTCTGAAGTGGTCCCAGGGAGGGTAAGTTCTAAAAGACTGAATACAAGCTCAACTGGATTCTGAAAGCTCATCACTGGTGGAAGTAATGGCAGGGAGGGAGGTTCCTGCAGAGGGAGGGGAAGCATTTGTGAAGCCCTGGAGGTATGGGGAGTATGGTGCCTCCTGGATCTGTAATTTGTTTTGACTGGAGTTCAGGGGAGATAAGGCAGGACTGGCAGGCATGGTTCGCACCATGAAGAGGCTATTAGGCCTCTTGGTCACAAGGAAGTCTGAATTCGAGAATGTGGGTGAAGAGGTATTAATTTATATCCACACTAGAAAAACAACTCAAAGTACAAGTCTGGCTGCTGACAAATCAGTTGCCTAAGATATGTGTCTGATCCCACATCGGGGATGATGCAGAAATAGCAGTGACTGACTGGGCCTGAGCTCTCAGACAGAGAAGAAATCTGCTGAGTGGAAGCCTTTAGAGTCTGACTATGGGATAAACAGAGCTCTGTCCTCTGGGCAAAACAGTGTGTTATTTCTGGGGGGAGGTAACTCAGCTGGAGGTGGATGGAGCTGGCTCCCAAGGCAGAAATAGCACTGCCTGGGCTTGTGCAGGTTCTTGAGGTCTCAGGCAGACCTCAGGAGGCTGACAAACCCAAAGAGGCATGAACATGGTGGAAAGAGCATTGGCAAAGGCCAAGGAAATGTTTAAAGCCAGGCAAGGGAGTAAGGAGAGGCATATCCCATGTTAATAATAACCTTAGTGCGGGGCCTAGTGCTTGATACTCCCTTCTCAGCTCCATAATTTTACTAGCAGGTGCCAGGTTTCAAGCTAAGCACTTTCTGTGCATATTTAATAACAATAACAGACACAGCTCTGTGTCACATACTGTTCCAGATAACATCCCATGTTGTTACTCATTTAATTCTTATGTCTTCCTACAAGGGAGTTAAAATACTATTTTCATGTTATAGATGAAAAAGCAGTTTCAAAAGGAAGCTCTGCCTAATATTACACGGGTAGGAACCAACCACTGGATCTGGGATTTGAACCCAGCTGGTGGAACTTCACAAGCCCGTGGTCCTTCTCATTATAACTCCATAAACATCATTTCCCTGATTTAGAGATTGAAAAGGTGAGGCTCAGAGTTGTTAAGTAAGTGGTGAAAAGGCAATGGACCTCTGTCTCTGATTACAGTGCTAATTGCCTCAGATACTATATTCTACAGCTCACGATGGTGACATGTTCAGAACCAGTTTCTGCCTCTATGGGACTCTTCTCTGATTAGAACAATGCATAGACCTGAATTGTGTGAGAAAACTGGGCTGTGGGGAGACCTGCCAGACCCTTTAAGGAGTACATACATGTACCCTCCAAAGGGCAAGCGTAAATGTTTGCGCTACACAGAAGATGCCAGCCACATGGTCAGTGTTAGTGAAATAATTCATCCATTAGGCAGGAACCACCACCAGGGGTTCCATTTCCCTTGCTCTCACAAGCAGCCTCAAACACCATAGACCTTAGGTCTTGAAAAGAGAACAAGGAAAGGTGTCCTGGAACCAGATATTGACCCCCCTTTCCCCTCATCTCCAAGGAGATAGAGTAGGCAAAAACAGGAATGAGCAGGCTTGCTTTCCACTCTGATTCCTCAAGCCTAACTCATGCAGGAGATGTGAGGAAGAGACAGCAGGTAAACTGGTCATGATTTTCAACTGACTAGTTAAAAAGTCTTTTTTTTTTTTTAAAAAAAAAAGCAACCTAGGAAGCTTTGGAATCACTCAAGGAATCATTAAGGAAAGAGAAAGAGAGAATCCAGAGAGCACAGACAATGACAGAAAAATAGAAAACTGTTTTATGAGACATTCAGTAGACCAGATACATTGGTCATCTACTAACTTAGGCATTCCATCACGGCCTCTTCCTGTTGCCTGCTGCTCTTCGTTCTATCTCTCTTGTCCTCAAAAGAACTCCATGTCCAGTCCCGATGCTTGCTCACAGCAGAGCCCTTTCAGCTCATGGTTGAAAGCTGTTGTTATTTTGCTAGAATTTATGCTATGTTCTCCTATCCAGATTTTTCAGGAACCTGAGGTGAAGGCACAGTCCTTCTGCAAAGGTTAGATAAGTTTGAGTAGATAATCACAAGCAAGGCTCTAAGTACCTCAAAGGGGTGGATTCTAAAACCTTGTTAAGCAGGCTTCCTGAGCCCTTTCTTGTTAATCACGAATGGACAGTGCAAGAACTGTGCCGAGAGCCCCGGGCCTGTTAAATACTTAGGGAAATGCTCTGCATTTCCTTCTACCAATGGGAATCAAGATCTTATAGGGTGAGGGCAGAGGTGGGTAGCCGAGGCCTTGTATTTCTTCCTGAAAGGCATGGCCCTGGGCCAGAGATAGAGTCAGCCGCGCATCTCTCTGCCTCAGTGGATAAAATGGAAACTATGATAGACGCTTGGGAGACCATGAGACTGTGAAGGGGAAGCTCCAGGCTTTTCAACTGAGATGTTAATTGGAAACTTAATTCTTCTGAAAGTTTGACTCCCACCAGACCTCAGATATCTCCCCTAAACAAAAAACTGGGTATGTTAAGTCAGTCCAATGCTTGGAGCTGTGTTGAAACTCTTAAAACGACACCAAAAGAGAATGAATGTGTGAGATGGCAGTTACTCAGTGTTACTTCCCATACCATGGACACACTTCCACGTTGCTCTTCATGGTCTAGAATTGATTATCGTCTAAGAATGGGTACTTCTATGTTTACCTTTATATTATTTTTTATTTTTATTTTGTATTCTATCTCAGGGAGAGCAAACGTTATATGACTGTCGGTAGTCGTTATCTTAAACTGCCCAAGATGATCAATTCATGCATTCATAAATTCACTTGTCCAACAGTCATTTATGGAGTACCTCTTCTATGCCAGGTACCCAAACTTAAATTATCAGGTTCTTATATTTCCAGGCCCCTCAGGAGATGTCTCGGAAAACAACGAGATTTACTCAAGCTGTAGAAAGGTAGCTGTGAGAAGCCTGAGAAAGAAAGTCACAAATTTTAGGACAATGAAAGGCTTTCTGGAGAAAGGAATATGAAAAAAGATGTCACTTTCACTTTATGTTCCCATTTTTCTGAGTACTTAAATCACAGCAGCATGTCAATTTTCAACATGGAGACTGCAGTGTGAAGCAGTAGTATAATCTATTCCTTTGTATCCTGGTTGCGAATTAGCACACCTGAATGGGGCTTTTTACATGTTCAGGGAGGTCAAAGTGTTTACTGCAGATTACTTGTATGTTGCATAGTAGTGGTTTTTAGCTTCTATCTGGATAAGAAACGTGTCATTTTTATGTTTCAGAAAAAGATGGAGGTGGATTTTATAATTTACATTCTTAACTTCATGTTCATTGGACGGTTCTGTCATGTTTCCATCATTGAAAACGTTTTTTCATCTGAAATGTTTCGAGAATGGCATGGAAATTCCTTTCCTATGCCTTTGGATGAGGAGAAAGGGTGTGGGGTAGAGAAGCAATTACAGCTTTAAAGAAAGACTGGCTCAGCCTCACACTCTCGTACCCTATTTAGTGAAGTGATTTGGATTGCATTTTGCTTTTAGCCGCAGTCTTATGTAGGTAAAGAAATTACAGCATGAGCTCACCCTTGGCCCCCAGCCCTGGGCTATCATGCCAGTAAAGTCAGCACACCAAATGTCTATACCTTTAATCTCAAAATGAACTGGACTCAGAAAAAAATGTTCCATATTATTTTTATTCTTAACCTTCAAGCCTGTGGGTTTCTTCTGAGGCATTTCTTTTGTCAGGTAGGAGAAGACAAAGGAGGAGAGAAAAAGGTGAATAAGGGACGAAATGATCTTTCCTAGCATGCTGAGGCTAAACTTTGCCTTTTTACATGGGGTAGGAGGAAGAAAGAATCTATGCACCATTGTGGATGGCATTGTTTGGATGTGTGTGGACCTTTCTAAGCAAGTTTTAAAAATTACAGCTGTAAGGGAACACAGCAAGTATTTGCTATGGTTTGAGCAAAACACATACCAGAGCTCTTTTAATGACGCTTCCTGGGCTTCAGGACCCTCTACAAAGCCTCTGGCCTGTTTGACTTACTTGAAACAAGCAAGTGATTTGGCGGTTTATCCTGCAAAACAGCCCTACAACCCTCACCCTTGTTCTCCCTTAAGTGAAAGTGCCAAACAGCATGTTTGCCTTGCCCACGGCCTCCCCACGGCCTCCCCATGGGACAGCAGCTTCAGTTCTTTATTCAGGCATCTTAAATGAAACTCGAGCACTCAGCAGAGCTCCACAGAGCAGCACGAGAAGAATCTGGATGGGATCCTAACCCTGGTCCCTCCCCTTGTCTCCCACTGTAACCCTTCCCCCACAACCCTGGCACTCTCCCTTAGTTGGTAGCTGCAAGGAGAGCTCTGAACCTTCCTTTATCCACAGTTCCGGGTTGGAGGCAAATTGCAGATACCAGTGGCACCATTCCTAAGGGAAGCACTTGGTAGAGCAGCTGGATGAGGCACCATTACGTGTCCTTTAAAAAGTCAGGAGGGTGAGAGATCACTTTTGATTGGGGAGATGGGATCTGAGAAGGACATTGAAAGTGAAGGACAATTAAGACGGCTGGAGAAGACTAGAGCAGAGGTACCTGTGTCTTGAGGGGGATGGAGGCTCAGGTCAGGAAAAATCTTCTGTGATAATCCAAATGGCCAGGGCACCCTCATTAGGACTCTCACCAAAACACACAACCTTAGGACTGTAACCTTTTGCTTGCTTTTTAGACAGCTAGACGAGATGGTGGCCTCAGCAGGGCATCAACTATGTCAATAGATTCAACTCCATATGGCCATACCTAGCACAGGCATGTCATGGAACAAGTACTTAATGTGCTTGTTGACCTGAGCTGAAATGACAACAGCATGAGCCAAGCTCAGCAGGTGCAGGAGAGAATAAAACGGCAGGGGAAAGGTGGGAATGAAGCTGGAAGGGAAACGGGTGTTTTCTCTTCCTGTGAGTCACATAGCTGAAACTCTTTTGGATAGTCAGCAAGACTTCTGAGAGCTTTAGCATAGGCACCACTTTCAATGCAAGAGTTAAGACGGCAACTGTGATCTCCAGGACTCCTTCCTCCCTCGTAGCCCCGCCTAGCTCTTAAGAGAATGGAAGCCTTGAAACCTTTCTCATCTACTCACCACCAGCTGACAACCTTGCCTGCATTCAATCGTATTCTGGCCATCTTTCTGTTGGATGCAAAAACAGTTGCTGCCAGGGGCCAGGCTCTCTCCCCATGAACTGGCTCCTGCCCTCTTACATCTTCTCCAGGACTTTGCTCCTGTAGCTGTCCTGAAGTTATTCCCTGTCTCTCCTGCACAGATAGTTTCTTCTTCTCTGCAGAATCATTCTCAATCACAGACAACTTGCTTCAGTAGCTCCCATTTTAGCTATTGACCCCTTTCTCTGCCTCTGTTTATATCAAAGCTCTCTAAAGGGTATATAATATGGTATTACATAATATGATTATATATTTATATAATGATAATATGGCATATATGTTATATATATAATATATCTGTCTCTTTTACCCTCCCATATTTCCTTTAACTGATACCAGTCATATTTATGTCCGCAAACTCTGTTGGAAATGCTCTGGCAAGGTCACCAGTGATTTCCATCTTGCCAAAACTAACTGATCACAGCTCCCACTTTTCCCAGTTTATTGTACCAACTCTGTTCATTCTTGCTGTTCTTCAAAGCACCAAGCTCTTCCCCGCCATGCACTTGCTCCTTCCTTTTCTGGAACATGCTCCCTTCAGACCTTCTCCATATTTTCCTCACTTCATTCAAATCTCTGTGCAGAGAAGCCACCCTGGCGTCCTTGCTGCTGCTGAAATTATCCCTTCTCCTCCCCCGCATCATCACCTGCTCCCTTATCCTGCTCTGCCTTCCTTCTTACCACTTATTACTGCTGAAATTATGTATTTATTTGCAAACTAGTTAATGTATAATTTTCCAGTAAAATATAAACTCTGACAACTTAGAGACTTTGCTTGTCTTGTCCCTTCCATATGTCCAGCACCCAGAACAGATCTGATACACAGCCAGCTCTCAGTAGACAGTTGTTGAATGATGATCGAATGAGGGCATGCCCTGACCCTAAGGAGCTCATAGTCTAACTGGAACCATTGGTAAGGATGAGAATGAGGGTGATGAGGAGACATAATGCTAAGTGTCATATATACACACATACGCTCATTAACTACTCCCGATACCTATATGAAGTTATGAAGTAGTGAGTGTTATGTCTACTTTATAGCTACAGAGACTGAGGCTTTAAAAGAATTAGATAGCTTGTATAGGGTTATATGGCAGTCAGCAGGAAAAGCAGCCACTTAAAGAGACGTTCTTCTGATGCCAGAGACATGCTCTTCAACCTGAGGTCTTTGGCCTCGCAGTCTGACAGCTTGTTAAAAGGTCACCCCATCTGCTGAGGTTGTCTCAATGTGGATGTGGCAGTTCCACCTACTTGTGAATGGTGAACACCCATTTATGCTTGCTTAGTAGAAAAGAGTGCTGACTTTACTCATTTTGCTATAAAAGCAGTCTCTATGCCAGAAGCCAAAATACACAGGATCGGTAAATATTTTGTACTTGGTTACAGGCAAGGACACAAATCCAATTAATGTTGTCTCCGTGTGACACGGTTATTCACTAGTTTGAGGAAATATGTAGGCAGGTTCAATTCCAATTTGAAGGCATTTCTTGGTCATATTTCAGCTGAGTATTTTAAGGAATTAAAGGCTTTTGATCTCTTTGGGCTTGTTTCTGAGTTCAGCACAGTTTGTTCCCCATCAGGGTTTATAGGTAGGTTTGGTACAAGGCCCAGGTTACCCGGGTTTCATGGTCTGGGTTTCCTGTAGGCCCATAACCTGCCCCAGGGAGTTTGGAGAAGCCTAAGAAAAGCTCTATCTCAAGACTGTGCATGTGGGAAGTGATCTTAACCTGGGGCAAGCCAGGAATAATGGTCTCCATTCTGGTCAGCCACGTACATAATTTTAAAGTTTCTAGCAACCACATTAAACAAATAAAAAGAAACAAGTGCAACTAATTGTAATAGTACATTTTATTTAACTCAAATACATTCCACATATTATTTTAACTGTAATCTATATAAAGAATTATTAAATCTGGTCTGTAGTTTACATAGACAGCGTAGCTCACATCAGATCAGGTATATTTCAAGTGCTCAACAGTACTTGTGGATAGTGGCTACCATATTGGACAGTTTCTCTCCACAGAGTAAGAATGGGTTTCAATCTTTGTTGGTTTTGGTGACGATAATAGTGATATTGTTATTGTTATTTTCTCTGAATATACCAGACAAATATACATGATATACATTATATATTTGGTATATTCAGAGAAAATATTTTTAAAAATAATACACATATATAATGTATATTTGTCTGATATATTCAGAGAAAATAATAATGATATTGTAATTATTATTTTCTCTGAATATACCAGCATCTTTGGTTGGGAAGAATACTTAGAGTTTGTATAGTCTAATTATTCATATGATGCTAGAATCTTTTCTAAACTATCACCTAAGATGGTAAGATATTATTGAATCTTAGTATAGGAAGACCTGTATCCTGTAGGTTAGTACTGAATCTTGGCATAGGTCATCCATTATTACTGCTTACACAGAAATAGAGAACTTACCCCTTATAAGTAACTTATTCTATCTCTGGCCAGCTTTCATTATTATAAAGCAATCCTTTTTACTGAACTGAATGTTTTTTCATAAATGTTTCTCTTGCGGTTCTCTGTGACACTTCACAGCCACAGAGAGTAAATCTGCTTCTTTTCTTCATATGACTGTTGTTTTTCTGTTTGAAGGTGGCTGAGCCGTCCTGTGCTCGTCTCCTCCACATAAGCTGCCCTATTGCTTCCATCATTACTCCTGAGACTGTCAAGTCTTCTCTACATCCTGATGGTGAACAGGATCCAGATTCTCAGTAGCCCTCTTAAAGGATGATACCCACAGCTGAATACAATATCCATGGGTATTGTGGCCACCCCAAAATAGAGTGAGGCCGGGAACTCTCACTCTTACGTATTACCTTTCTACTGTATCATTATCAAAACCCACTATTGCTTTATATTGAGCTTCCTGGCCACAAAACACCTAAAATATGGCCCCATGCCACATTTTCCTTATGTTTTTATGTGTGCAGTTGTATCTGGCCACAAAGCAATGGTGTAAAATGGGCATGGCCCATGCATCATCTATCTCTAGGCAGTTGGAAGCAGCAAAAGTGAGGAAAATGACTCAGGATGACAAGAAACTTAAACGTGGCGTATTTTTTCTTTTAGAGTCTGAAATACCAAGACATCTTCGGATACATTATTCATTGTATTCATAGGCATTTTCCACTGCCCGTTATTAGCAAATTTTGATGAATAAACTTTTTACATCTTTATGTGACATCAATTAAAATTTTGAGTATGTTATAACCTAACACAAAGATTTATAATATTAGGGCTTTACTAAGTAGTACAGTTTGGGTAAATATGTTCAAGTACTTTAAAACTACTTAATTTTCATTAAATTAATTTCTATATTTCTCCATTGCTATTTGTAGGCCTTACAACATATTGTTTCAGTTCTCCTGGGACTGTCTTCTCCCCATCTTTGCCTGGACAAGTTCTGCCCATACTCTGTATTTTATTTTAGATATCACCACTTCTTCCAGATTAATTCTCATTCTTATGTATTTCTACAATGCTGAATTGCCACCACCATAGCAATTGCCACATTCTTGTAATTTTCTTTGTATCTGCCTATGTCTCCTACTAGACTGTAGAATGTGTGAGGATAGGGGTTGACACCATTGCATCCTAAGCGTCTAGCATAGTACAAACTAGCTGTTCAGTACATACTTTTTAATTAAATGAATAAATCTTCAGGACCACATGCTGAGGTACTTAGCACCATCTCCATCTTACAGATGAAGCAGCTGAAATTCAGATACTTAAGTAAACTAGCAAAGCAGTGGCCCGAGGCTCAGAATTCTGAATCTGGATCTATTGCTGTCATTATAAAACCAGTTATACACACCTTCCATATACTTACCAATGTCTGAAGTTTCTTAAGAAATGATAGAACACTTATGATCTTACTGGAGATAAGACTTAAAACGCAAATACCAGAAATAGAGAAAGCACAATAGTTTCACTTCTGGTAACACTAGGGCATTAAATACTAATGCCAGACATTCTTCTAGAAATAGGTCCTGACTTGAAGAGAAAGTGAGCCTTCTGTTCTTGCCATACAAATCTATACAAATCATTTTTTGTCAGTGTCTCAGTTTCCCATAGTAAATTCTTGCTGATTACATGATTTACTTGGTTTCCAAGCAATTAGACAAGAATAGTCCCCCACACTTTGTTCTTTTTCATGTGAACCACGATAATCAGAAATGATTGATTTATTTTGCATAGTATTATTTTTCTACTTAAAAAAATTAAACAAGCTTCTTGTTGAACATTTGAAAAAATAATTTTAAAATCAAGTAGAAAAGAATCCCTTACCACATATTCCTTTTTCTTTCCTTTTGCAAACAATTACACATTTTCTATAATTAGGGGTTAGTCACTACATGTTCTTATGTTGAGAATTTTCCTATATTGTTAAATACTCAATACTACATGATTTTCAATGATTGAATAAATTCATTCTAGGTATGTTCCATGCATATATCTAATAAATTCCATATTGTGGATATTTAGGATTGTTTCCAGTTTTAGAGTCTATAAATAATATGATAGTACTTATCCTTGGACATTAATCTTTGCACACATGATGGATTAAGAGAGTATTTTTTTTCTCATCTAATTGATTGTATGCTGTTCTGGGCCTTATTAGGATAAGAACTCCCCATAACTGGGGCTCACCTTAAAGTACTTAGACAATTTTGACCCTCAGCAGCAATCAGATTGAATCAAGGATTAGAATTCCTGACTCCTGAATACCGAGATTAGATTTGGCTCTTTGAGACTCTTACTGCTCTCCCCATTTTCTCATGGTATCAGGAGAGCTGAGCTCCATGTTGCGGCTGGAGGACTCTGTTTTCAAGCTGGACTCACCTCTGCCAGCAGCACTGCCCCCGGGCCCCAGCATCAAAATAAGTAAGAAAATTTAGTATTGAGAATGAGGGAGGCTGAGGTCATCCCTGTCCCAAAGGCAGGAGAGAAAGAGAAAAAGATAGAGCCTAAGTGAGCAAAGAAGCGAGATGCACAGATACCTACTTCTGGGTCTTTTTTTTTTTTTGAAATCCAGAGAAGGACAGAAGCAACTGCCTAAGTTAATCCTGCCCTGGGGGCAGCCTGAATGGGCGTGACTTGAAGGAAGTGGCTTGTCACCCTGCTGCCATTATGACCCTTGCAGCTTCCAAGAAAAATGCATAGATGAACTCACTGAGTTGAACAACACACTCAGTGTCTTGAGAACAAATGGACTTTTCTTTGGTGTTAGTTACAAACATCTTTTCTTTCCACTTATTCAGTTATCCAAGAAGCAAAAGCTAATCTCCTGTGAAAGTTCAGGAGAAAGGCATGTGATGTGGCTCCACGCTGCCTTAGCCACGTGCCCAGGAAAGACTGTGGAGGGGCTTGGAGGGGCTCTGCTTCTGTGCCTGCCTCCCGTGTGTCCTGTGTCTGGAGGAGTAAGCCAATTAGTAAACTACGCTAATTTACAGTCCTTTTATTAGATAGGTTCATTCATCTATCTATTATCTCTATCTATCTATCTCATCTATTATCTATCATCTATATTCTATCATCCCTATCTAATCTCTCTCTCTCTATCATCCATCTATCATCTGTCTATTATCTATCCATCTGTCGATCTGTCTACCTATAGTCATGTGTCCCTTAACAACAGGGACACATTTTGAGAAATGCATTTTTAAGTGATTTCATCATTGTATGAACATCATAGAGGGTGCTTACACAAACCTAGACGGTATAGCCTACTACACACCTAGACTACATGGTATAGCCTATTACCCCTAGGCTACATGTACAGCATGTTACTGTGCTGAGTACTACAGGCAACTGTAACACACTAGTAAGTATTTGCGTATCTAAACATACTTAAATGTAGAAAAGATTCAGTAACAATACAGTGTAAAATATTCAAAAGTGGTACATTTATGTAGGGTACTTATCATGAATGGAGTTTGCAGGACTGGAAGTTGCCCTGAGTGAGTCAGGCAGTAAGTAGTGAATGTGAAGATCTAGGACATTACCGTACACCACCGCAGACTTTGTCAACACTGGGCGTTTGCGCTATACTAAATTAATTTTTAAATTTGCTTTTTTAACTTTTAAGGTCAGGGCTACATGTGCAGATTTGTTTTACAGGTAAACTCATGTCATAGGTTTGGTTTTTTTTGTACAGATTATTTTGTCAGCCAGGTACTAAGCCTAGTACCCCCTAGTTATTTTCTCTGCTCCTCTTCCTCCTCCCACCCTCCAGCCTCAGGTAGGTCCCAGCGTCTATTGTTGCTCTCTTCATGTCTGTCTGTTTCATCATTTAACTCTCACTTATAAGTGAGAACATGTGGTACGTGGTTTATTCTTCCTGCATTAGTTTGCTGAGGACACTGGCCTTCAGCTCCATCCATGTTCCTGCAAAGGATTTGATCTTGACCTTTTTTATGGCTGCATTGTATTCCATGATGTATATGTACCACATTTTAAAATTTCTTTTGTCAGTAATAAATTAAGCTTAGATTACTGTGACATTTTTGCTTTATACATTTTAAATTAAAAAAAATTGACTCCTTGGTAATAACACTTAAAGCATAAATATTATATTTGCTTTATATATATATTTATATATAAATATATAGCTGTATGAAATTTTTTATATCCTTTTTCTATAGGCTTTTTGCTATTTTTTTAACTTTTAAATGATTTTGTTAAAAACTAAGAGACAAACACACATTAGCATAGGCCTACACAGGATCAGGATCAAAAAATATCACTGTCTTCCACCTCCACATCTTGTTCCATTGGGAGGTCTCTAGGGTCACTAACATGCATGGAGTTGTCATTTCCCATGATAACAGTGCCTTCTTCAAGAATATCTCCTGAGGTACTTGCCTGAGGGTGTTTTACAGTTAACTTTTTAAAATAAATATTTTTGTAAGTAGAAGGAGTGTACTCTGAAATAATAATGTTATAGTATAGCAAATACATAAACCAGTAACATAGTTGTTTATCATCCTTATCAAGTGTTCTACACTATATATAACTGTATGTGTTCTGCTTTTATGTGACTAGCAATACAGTAAATTTGTTTACACCAGCACCACCACAAACATGTGAGTAATGCCTTATGCTACGATCTTATTACAGCTACAGTGTCACTAGGTACTGGGAATGTTGCAACTCTGTTATAATGTCATGGGGCCACCATCATTTATGCAGTCAGTCTCTGACCAAAATGTTATGATTCTCAAGATTGTAGACAGACACACACACAGACACACAGACACACAGACAGACACACACACACGCAGGCAAGAAGAAGGTATGTGGTGATTAGTGTTCCCAGTTACTTTAATATTGCCAATAACTTCTTAAGACGAAATAAAAAGTTTTCAAAGAACCATACTTTCTCTTGAACATTGCATTATTCTTTTCCTTTTTCTTCTTTTGAAGACAGGGTCTTGCTCTGTCACCCAGGCAGGAGTGCAGTTGCGCCTCACTTACTGCAGCCTTGAACTCCTGAGTTCAAACACTCTTCCTGTCTCAGCCTTTCTAGTAGCTAGGACTACAGGTGTGCACCGTCATACCCAGCAAATATTTATTTTTATTTATGTAGAGAGAGGTCTCACTATATTGCCCAGGCTGGTCTTAAATTCCTGGCCTCAGGCAGTTCTTCCATCTTGACCTCCCAAAATGTTGGGGTTACAGGCGTGAGCCACTAAGCCCAGCTTGCATTATTTCTAATTCAGTAACTTATCTCCTTGAGAAAAGCACTCCGAACAACTCCTAGAGGAGACTTGGTCTTTGAGCTTCAAATTCTCTATCACCTGTTAGTTATGTGCTCTTTGCAGCCTGGGAAGGGCAAGAAATGAGCAACCTCATTTTAAAAACCATTTCTCCTGGATACAGCTAAACACCATATATGCATTTAGACACACACAGGGACTATTAAACAGTTTCTAAGCATCTGTGAGTTATTCCATCATTCAATCTCTCTTTCTTGTATCTTCTTGCTCTA
This sequence comes from Saimiri boliviensis, assembly GCF_048565385.1. Classification (NCBI taxonomy): domain Eukaryota; kingdom Metazoa; phylum Chordata; class Mammalia; order Primates; family Cebidae; genus Saimiri; species Saimiri boliviensis. The sequence continues at coordinate 31,739,303 of NC_133454.1, read as the reverse complement.
ACGCCCATCTGATTATAATAAATTTACCTATATGCTTTACTGTCTCCCAGCTAACGTTGATGTTTCCTTGAATCCCCAAATTATATTCTAATCTCCGCCCTATCTTACTCATTCCATGTTCCAAATTGTAGCTCATTGTAATCCAGCTTGCACACTCAGTGTGAAACTTGATGGCTACATTTTTCCCCACACACCACACTCAATAAATCCCCTAGCCCAGGCTGTTTTACTCCTAACACCTTCTTAAATCTGCACCTACTCTTTGTCATCCCCTGTGCTACAGTCCTAGTTCAGATTCTCATCATTTCTTGCCTGGAAAACTGTAAGACTTTGTAGTGTGTCTCCCAATTATGTGGCTTGATAGTGTTGAGACAGTTAGAACCAGAGTCTTGTGTATTTCATCAAAAGTCATAAAACCCTATTATATTCCTGGTTTCCTGGTCAAGGTAATAGTAACCCTATTTACCCTGTGACTATAAAGTAATGTGGCAGCTTCTTTAAGATAGTCATGTTAATTCATATTTAATTCATCCAGAAAATATTTATTAAGCACCTATTATATGCCACACACTGATCTAGGGCTGGAAATACAGTAGTGAATAAGACAGATGGTCCTGGGATTTCATGAATAAGACAGATTGTCATGGGATTTCCTGAAGCTGCATGAGAGGCATGGGCAGAAGCAAGGACTCCGTAGTCAGATGATGATGTGTTCAAATCTTTCCTCCATACCTTATAAATTTCTGAAGAGCATTCATCCATCCATTCATTCATTTATCCAGTCATTAATGGATGCTTAATACCTACTGATTGTCTATTGTGTGTCAGGTGGTGGTTCAGTTCCTGAAGAGATAGGCAAAGTCCTGCCCTCAAGGAGCTTATTTTCTTGTGGGAAATCAAAAGGCTAACAATAAATACATTATACATCATAAGCAAGGTTATTTCAGATGCTGTAGTAGTTATGAAGAAAGTAAAAAAGGTAATAGGATGGCGTGTGATTTATTCTGACTCTTGTTTAGAAGGATCCATTTTATATTGAGTGGCTTGGGAAGACCTTTCTGGAAAGGTGACATTTGAGCCAAGATGTGAAAGTGGCCAAGGAAAGCCAAGAGCTGAAGGGAAGAGCAGAGGAAATAAAACGAGTGCCAAAACAGTGAGATGGGCATGGGATTAAAAGAAATAGAGTAAGTGTAGCTGAAATGGAGTGAATGAGAGTGAATGTTGCATAGGTGATAAAGGAGAGGCCAGATCATGTTGGGTTTTGTGGACCATGTAGATGCTCAGCTTTTATTCCAAGTTATTTAATCTCTCCAAGACATAGTTTTCTTGACCTAATAAGCAAATCTCATATGGTTGTTGTGAGAATTACAAATTATAATCCTTTCATGTGTTAATCAGTTAATTCAACAAATCTTTTTCAAACGGCTACCATATGCCAATTTTAGGCATTGAGAATAATGTGGTGAGGAAGTAATGGCTTATTCTTAAGGACGTCATAGTTGTTATGGGAGATGGACCCATAGGAAAAAATCGTAACATAGTCTGAGAAACACAACAATAGATGTGTGTGTTTCCTTCTAATTCTATTCATCCTAATATCCACAGCTGAGTTAGGACACCAGCACCTCTTACCTTGGGTTGCTTCTAGAGCCTTCTAACTAGTCTTCTCGTTTCCAATCCTGTTCTTCTCCAAAACATTCCCCACACCGCACCAGAGTGATCTTTCTAAAATTCAAATGGCAATTCATTCACTCAAAAATATTTACAACGTGTCTGCAATGTGCCAGGCTCCTTTCTAGGTTCTTATGAAATATCAGTAAACCAATAACACTTGTTTAACTAAAATCTTTTAAGATTCTACATTGCCCTCAAGATACAACATAAACTACTTAGTTTGGTGTAAACAATCTTCAGGCCTCTTGAAGATCCCAGGATAATAGTACAAATGGAGACCAAATGCCATATGTAAGGTTATAAATCAAGCTATCGAACTGTTCTTAAAATAGGCTCTACCTGAATGCCTTGATAAATATAACTGTATAGGGGCTTAGAAGGCCTGGTTCAAATTTAGAATTCTTGAGCTCCTCAGAGTTCCAGGCCAGAACACTGTGGTACCGGGAGACCTGGAGCTCTTGCCTTGTCTCCTATCTCTTTACCTAATATTGCAGAGGGCTTTGTACACCAGCAGGAGGACACCCCAGCTGTCGTGTCCAACTCCTATCTACTGTCCCCTAAAACAGCTGCCTCAGGCATGAGCCATTGCACCCAGGCTTATTTCTGAGACTCTTAAGGGCTTTGTCTCACAGTAGCTCAAGACACCCAAAGTTGAGAAGCACTTATCAATTAAGATACTGGTGACTGTGGCTGTTTGTTTACTTCAACAAATTTTATAAATTGATACATAAGAAACTACTATGGTTTGACAGTGTTTCCCCAGGTTCATATGTTGAAACTTAGTGGCCAGTGTCACAGTATCAAGAGGCAGGGCTTTTAGGAGGTGATTAAATAATGAGGGTGAAGACTTCATGGATGGGATTAAAACACTTACAGAAGAGCTGGAGGGAGTGGGATGATTCTGTTCTGCTCTCTCACCATGTGAGGGCACAGCATTCATCCCTTTTTGTCCTGCTGCCCCTTGCCACGTGAGGATGCGGCAACAAGATGCCATCTTGAAGCAGAGAGAGCAGCCCTCACCAGACATCAAAGCTGCTGCAACTTGATCTTATACGTTCCAACCTCTGGAATTGTAAGAAATAAATTTTTATTGTTTACGAATTGTCCACTCTCAGATATTTTGTTAAAGAAGTACAGACTGACTGGAAGAACCCACCAAGTTTTTGAAGGAATTAAAACTGTAGACTGAAAGATTCCAAAGCAGTACAAAAAAAGACAGAGATTTGAATCTCTACACTTCTGTGATCAAGAAACACACTGAGAAAATTACTCAGCTGAAAACATAGGCTAGAATAACTCAGAGGGTGGACCCAAGAGCCCAGAGAATGAACCAGTGAGTCACAGAGCATGAGTAAGTCTTAGTTAAGGAACAGACACATTCCTGATTGAGTTTCAGAATTGCCATGAACCAGGGACTGACATATGCCTTCTATTGTGCCCTGCCTCTTTTTAATATCTTGGGTGTTTGTGGTATTTGTGAGAATGACAGAAAAAAAGTATACCTTTAGTTTATAGGTATTCAGTTTGAGAAGACCCCGTATCGAAGGAACTGAACCTATGGAGACTTATTTTCTTCTGGATCTAATTTGGATGATGAGATTCCAAATCTCAGATCTGAATCTGATGGTCTTCTGAAGGAAGTTGGAGGTGAATATATTTATAGACATGAGACATTAAAAGAAAATTATGGTAGTAGATACGACTGTGGCAATTTAAAAACATAGTTACAAATTCTTTAATAGTTCTTCTACTGAGAGCTGGGGTCTAAGTACCCTCCTCTTGAACCTGGGAAGACTTGTGACTGCTTTGACCAATATAATTCAATTATTCCCAGCAAGGAAACAGACACATTACTGAAGCCATCTGGGATCTTACAGATGAATCAGTCCCCTAGCCTGCATATTGCCCAGTGATCTTTATCAACACCATGTGAAAGAAAAGAATCACCTAGCTGACCCCTGCCAAAATTCTTGACCCACGAACCAACAGAAGTAAATAAATGGCTGTTGTTTCAAGCCACTACATTCTGGAGGTAGTTTGTTACACAGCAATATGTAACTGGAACATCATCAAGACTGGCTTTAAATGCTCTGTCTCTGTGCTCTGATGGAACCCTGTCTTTTTAACCACACTGTAGTGAAATGACCTATTCGCTGGTCTTTATCATCTCCCTAGTGAAAATTCCCTGAGGGTGAGGATGGTATCAAGAGCAGTGGCTTTCATAGTAAGCACTCAATATGCTATTCTTTCTTCCTTCTCCCACGCAATGACTTGTTCTAATTAGCAGGATAGCCAAGGCCATGGTAGATGGAGGTTCTTAAACATGTTTAGTTATGTTTTTCTGTTCTTGCTAGGCTGAGTTTGGTTTCTCTGACTTCCACAGTTCCTGTAGGCCTGCTCTGTCTGTGAATATTTATGTGAGGGGCACCCACTAAAATAAGAAACAGGTCCAGGGTTGTTAGTTCCTCTAGAAATACACATGGATCTGAAACCAAAGTGGATAATTATTGTGCAGAAACATGTTTTGAGTTTTGCCTCTCCCAGAACCTTTGAAAAATAGAACATAATGTGTAGCCAAACCCCAAACACCCCCGGGTTTGCACATCTCTAGTAATCCCATCCAGACACATTTACATTCACATAATGGATTTCTGGTTCCAAGAGTTTTCCTGTTCAAAAAACAACTCCTAGGGAGAACCGCTCTTCTGTGAGAAGCAGCCTGTCTGATATTCCCACAACTGCATGATCACCTCAGAAATTTTAGGCCTGACCCTCACTCAACCTTCCTGTATGAAGAATCCTCTGTTTAAATATATAATGATTCTACTCACTGAGAAATCCTGGGATCAATCAGGCTTGGATCCCAGCTCTGTCACTTACTGGTCACGTGACAGCACGTTACTTAATCTCTCTGAGTCTGTTTTCATGTAAGGAGAGAATGATGATGTCTGCATATAGGATTCCTGCAAGCCTTAGATGAGCTAATGCATGTAGAACACTCAGCCATGTACTGGCACATATAATCTCTCAATAAACTAATGAATGCTAGTTGTTGCTATTACTGACACATCCTTACCTGCTCTGCTCTCTCAATAGTGAATTACGAAACTAGATGGAGCTGAAATCTCCTGAAAATTGCCTGACTTGGTTCAAAGACGTGGGATTGGTCCCAGTGACCCTGAAAACCCATTAGCTTGCTTTTTAGAGGAAAAGTGCCAAACCAGCACTTGTTATTAAGTGTAAGGAGAGTGTTAATACAGAGGGAAAAAAATCCCAGTTTATTTTTCTGTAGTTCATGACCTGTCCCCATTTTCCTGTGATCTCTACCTGGTCAAATACAAACTTCTGTAGTGACTATGACCATACTTTCTGAACTGCAAATAAAAAGATCCATGGTCTCACAAATACAACTGTTCTTAAGGGGGCAACATGACTCAATATTTTAAACTGCTCGAGAAGAAAGTGGGCCATATGGTGACCATACCCATAGTTCTCAAAGCCAGATGCTGACTGGCTCCAAGAGAAGAAAACCAAAACAATCAGAAATCTCTTCTGTTTGCCAAAACAAATCTTGTGTCTCTCCCAATGTTATTCCTGTAGCTATCTTTGTTTGAATTGGGCCTGTTCACCAGTTCCATTTCTGCTACCATCTCAGGGGATGAAGGAAAGAAAATAGCTTTGTGTTCACTCATGTTAACAAGGAATTCTTTTTTTGGGTGAATTTTAAGAATAAGGGAAATTTGAAAATCTTTGCTATTTTGTGTCTTTTTTCTTTCTTTCTTTTTTTTTTTTTTTTCATTTAGAGAGGCTTTAACTATAGTTTTCCTTCTGGTCCCTCAATGCTAACAATAATAATGTTGCTATTATTATTAAATCCATTCTATGCAATGGGCATTCATCGTGCATTTGCTTCCAAATGCACTTAGTCATTACAATGGGTAGATGCCATTGCTCCCAGTTTATAGATTGAAAACTTAATATTTTGAGAGGCTAAGAAACTCATCCAAGTTCACATAATTAATAAGTGATAGACTAGGAGTTTGAACCCAGAAATCTCTGGCTCATATATTCGTTATATTCTGTGTTGTTGTCTCTCATAGATTGCTATGCAGAAATCAGACTTAGATTCAATTAACACATATTGAACATCCTCTAGGTGCTGTGCTAAGATATTTAATAAATTATTTAATATAATTCATGATCTGGGTAACATTACTATCATCTTTGATAGTGAAATATTATGCCAAGAGATTAAGAAATGTTTCTAGGTCATCTAATTTGTAGTTAGTGGAGCCAGGAATCAAATCCATTTTTTAAATTGCAGGTTTAAAACTTTTTCTAAATCCCAGTAGAGCATCAGATAGCAGAAGTGCAAAATAGGCTGTGTTTAGAAACTTGAGAATCAGGAGGATACTGAATGAGGAAAGGAGGCATTGCTGTGGGATCAAATATCTGCACAGTCTTACCCCTTAGTGAGAATGAGTTTATCATTGGCAAGTGGAGGGAATAGAGCTGGTGAGTGAAGAAAGGAATAGAAAGAGGCAGGAAATTGGAGAAATGAACACCAGAAGTCAGCTCAGTCTTACATTAAGCCTTAGCACTGTGTAGGGCCCTCCTTTGTCATTTTTAATGATCTCCATTCTAGTAAAGAGTATTAACTAGAAAATACATCAAGTGGCTGTTTTGATTTTTGGAGAAAGTAGCATACGAGTAGAACCGAAAGGCAGAAAACAGTATCAGAAGGGTAAATGTGAGAGGGCAAAATCAGTTTGATTTTGGTCTGGGAAACAGAGTACCTATTTTAAAGTGATCCTGCTCTAACAGAGAGAGAGTAAAATGTGAAAAATTAAAATCTTAATTTCCAGTTAAGATGTGGAGCCATTTTACCTTTTCAATTTACCTCCTCCAACATCTTGGCTGCTCGGATACATTTGATTTGGTGTGGACAGACTAGGGGAAACATTGTGCTCCCTTCAATAATTTTAACCTGTGGTCCTTAATTCTTATTTTCTAAACAAATTTTCACCACCCCCCACGTATAGAAATAATATATGTTCAACAGAGTAATGTGGAGTATACAGAAAAGTTAGGAGCTCAGAATTAAAATCTCCCACAATCCCATTGTCCTGACATTGTTAACATCTTGACATATTTCTAATTTGCTTTCTTCTTTTTTATAATAGAGATCATAAAAGTATGCCATTTTTACTCATAGTATATCATAAGGATTTTCCTGTGTCATTAGTGTTTGAAGACACAGATTTCAATCAGTGTCTAAACTTGCACCTACATTATATGATGTATTTAAGTAATCCTCTGTTGTTTGATATTTAAATTTATTTCAGATTTTCAACATTATAAATGTGATATTATCTTTGTTTATAATCATTCCATGGCCCAGACCTCTTCTAGCATACCCTTTGTTCAGAATTTCTTACCTTCATTTTTTTCTCTAACAGATACGATTAATGATATTCACATATGAAACTTTTCCCAGAGTTATGTCTTAGACTTACCTAGGGTTATATCCGATTTCTTGTGTTATAATGAAATGTAATAGCTTTACATTTTTCTTCCCTTCGAAAAAATCATAGAAGAGTGAAGAGTAAAAGCGATAGGAGATGTTTTTAGTCCTCTATATTTTATAAAACAATTTATGAATTTCAGTTCTTTATTAGTAGTAATGAGTTTTAAACATATAATTGATCATGCCATTTAATTGGCAAACCATTGTTTAGCTGGCCTTGGCAAGCACCCTTGTACTCTGAGTGGCTTTAGCATACATTTCTCATTGAAGACCATTTCGCTAGGATTTTTGTCTTTAGGAATAAATAGACTGGTAGTAGGAAACTGTAAACTCTAGACAGAATTAGGTTTTCATTTTGAGAAGTCGGTAACCTAAACGTTGGGAAGGGACAAGTAAATGCAAATGAGTATTTCTTAAGTGTGTACCTCTTATCCCTCCTCTGTCCGGAGATTCCAATACAGTTTTCCTGGAGATACCCTTACCCTAAGCCCTCTGGCTCTGAATTACTCTTTTGGAAGGTATTACCAAGCTGTTTTGTTCTTTGACTGACATTTATGATTAAAATTCGAGTTCATTCAGCTGCCTACTTCGAATGAGGCCAAGACAGATTTTTTCCTTAGGTTAGGTGATGTGTGACCATTTAGAGAAAGGAAGGGTAGATGAGTGGAGGTACATGGGTGTAGCTTTATATAATCTCCTCCAGGAAAAGTGTCCTGCTTGAAGCATGTGTAGAAGGGAGTCTTTTCAGGGGTGAGAAGGGCACTGTTGTCTACATATGGTACTGGCAAATCTACCCATCCTGATGGGTCCAAATGTTGCATTGTAGAAAAATCTAATCATGGATAAAAGACATTGTCCTACTGGAAGAATTTTAATGTTGTATTAGTTGGCCCTTTTGGTTGCAATGACAGTATTAAAACTTGAGTGAATATTGAAGGGGAATTAATTTTGTTCATTAAATCAGAGATTATTTAACAACCGAATTACGGGAAGAACAAGGATGTCAGTAGTCACTAGACAAGAAAACGAGTAGAACCAGAGACATGTGTCAGAGCTCTCTCTTTTTTTCTCTCTTACTCTTGTCTGGGCTTGTCACGGGAATTTCATTCTGTTTTGTTCACAACACTGAAAACATGGGGTGTGGTGGGCATGATATTTCCAAGTTTTATATCTTACAGTATCTACCTCTTGGGAGGATTGCTAGACTTCTATACCTTCCTAATTCTAAAACTACAGGGAAAGGACTCATTGGCTAGGTAGGGTCAGGTGTTCAGACAAGGATTGATAAATTGTGGAAAAAGAAATGTCATCAGAAAGATGTTGGAGAAATGGAGAAAGAAAATTTATTCCAGAACTGTTTATTCCATCAGGCTGCACAGAAGTCTTTTTATATTTCAGATGATTTATTGAAGATCAGGGAAAAAAGGAACATAAGAAGAGTATTATATCTATAAATATGTGAGTAACTCACCTTTCTTGGTGGTCATGAATCTCTTCCTCCCAACTCTGTAGCTAAAGTTTGCAAAGAGAGGCCAGAGGTCATCTTTTCTGGCCTAGGGAAGCAGGAGATGGGTGTGTTTTGCAGGGTGTCAGCTTTCCCTGGCCAGTTCCCACTGCAAAACAACAGCACTGTTTATTCTTTCCCACATCCTGGCATTCAGCAGACTGCTACCTTTCACTGCAGCAACTGGAAATCACACACTAATAGGAAACATATATGTGAGCAGTCAAACCAGGATTTTAATCCAGTGATCACAGCAGTACCGGTTGGTATTCATTTAAATAGTTTACTGGAGTTGTCTGTGGACTATGTGTGCATATTCAGGGTTTTCTATGAATATCATGTTTTTACAGAATTCCCAGCTTGCCACACAATTTTGTTTACAACAGAAGCCAGACAGGTTTCTGCTGAACTTTGGGTTGAAGGGTTGATGTGATACTCAGCCCTTCACGGTCAACCCAATGGAGCATGTGGTTGTTCAAGAAGAATGATCCTAAAACAAATTCATATTTTCACATATGACAAGGTTCAGACACCATGTAACTGAATAGAAATCGCCTTGGAAAGTATTGCACGCACTGATAGGAGTTCCCTAGAAAAGCTGCAATGTAAAAGTCAGTAGCATTGAAACAGGCAAGTGGGAGACAAGTATCTGCTGGTCAGCACCATTTCTTCCTATGCTTAAATATGAGTAGTGGTTGACATATGCAGTGTTCCCTCAAGGAGTATCTGGCCCACATTCCTGCCATGGAGAACAGGTGTGACCTAAGTGCACAGCCCTGAGCAGCTGACTTCTGGTTTGAATGCCAAATTAATATTATTTATTTGTTTTTACTATTACCTTTGGCAGAGATGAGAAAGTACGAAGGCTACAGATGTGAGGCAAATGACAAAAACATGATGTAGACAGGATGAAGGAAAAACCCACCTGGAGTAGAGAGCTTCTACTCATCTCCAGTAGGTTATTTGCTATGGGGTTATTTAGCTCCAAGCTTCTCTCTCCTTTCTTGTAAAAGAATCTGTAAATTCAACCTTTACGGACACTGATGACATATTCCACCCCTCACCCCTGCCCCGCATATGCATACATGGATGGTTTGAGGTTCCTTTACCCTGTAGTACTCAAACTTCCAGCTGTCTCTGCCTGTATTTAGAATTATAGGCTTTATATTCCATTTGGCATTGTATGTTTCTATTCTTTCTTTGGTGACAGAGAAGTTACTTTGTTTTTGAGCAAGGCTATGTCTCTAACTTTCATGCCATCGTTTATCTTTCTTTGCTGTATTTGAACAGGGAAGGGAACTCACAACACCATTTTGACAAGAAACCCTGGTTCATATTCTTTCAACTAAATAATATACTCTTAGCTGAGATGCCTTTCTCCGCTGTAATTTTGTCCATTCTTCTGTATTTCATCTGCAAGGAATGAATTTGTTAAATTCCCTGCTGAAATTCGCATAGCATATGTCTACAGCAGTCCTCTCCTCTCTTAGTCTCTAGCAGCACCAGGAAGGAAAAAAATTAGATTAGTTTGACATATTTTTTCTTAGTGGGCTTATGCTGTTTTCAGGCAATCAGCACTTTCTTTGCTTAGGCTATCAAAACATCTATTTAATAATTCATTTTAGAATTTTGCCAGAAATTAATAGCAGTCTCATTGGCCTGCCTCTCCTGAGATCCTTGTACTACTTTTTAGAGTTAAGATAACATATGCCTGTAAATTTTGGAAACCTTTCCTACTCTCATATTTATTAAAACTATAGCTTGTATCAATGGCACAAAATTGGAGGAAAAGCTAAAATATATATACAGGATCAGCATTCAGATAAAAATGATCTTGACAAGTTAATGAACTCAACTTCATGTAATTTTATATATTTTTAAAAAGTATGTTTTCTAAATATATATTAAATGTATATATTCTACATTTCTAAATATATATTAAATGTATATATTATATATTTATAGAGTATATTTTATAATATACTCCTAGATTTAAGCAAAAAGGAAATGAAAAAATTAGGAAAAAAAAATAAAAAATGCTGCTTGATGATCAGCTCAGTAGGAAAATTGTAAGTGCAATTGGGCTGACAAAAGCAGAGACAAACAAAAAGCCCCAAACAAAAACAACCTGAGGAATGGTCCAAGGTTTATTAAAAGGGAAACGGACAAAAATGCAGGGCTTAGTAGAATAGCACATATATTTGTTGATAGAATTAGGGTTGTCATAGGTGGAATGACAGAATTTACATTACTATGGGGAAAAAAATCGAGGATTCTACACTTGTAGTTGCTGCAAACTTCCAAATTTGTGCATTAAAAATGAACTCGCCACAGGATGAAGAACATGGAGGAGATACCAAGTTCTATAGCAGCGACCTTTCTTCCCAGTGTTCATTCTTCAGTGTCCTGTCTCTATCTCAGTGAAGCCACCACCAACACTCAGGTGTCCCGGTCCCATACACGGTGACATTCTTGACCCCCTACTTCATTTATGCCCAGTGCTCTGTCACCAGAGCAGTCACCTTCTTACCTCCAGTGTCTGGGATTGTTGCATTGCCAGGTGTTTCTGTTAAGCCTGTGTAGACCCTTATCTTAATGCTGTCACACATCTGTGGCATTCCTTGTTTCCTGTTTCCCTCCCATCTGTCCCTATCCTTAATGGTCTGTAAGCATTTCACAGCCAGAGAATCTGTTTTCTTCATTACTGTGTCCTCAATGCCTGTCACATTGCTCAGCACATAGCACTTAATATCTGTAAGGACATATACCTAGTTTAACCTAGAGAAGTCATGAAAAAACTAAAAGACGTCTTCAAATATTCCTAAGCAAACATATCAAAGAGGAGTGAGACCACGTGACAAATCTGAGAACTGAGAAGCAGGATAGTGTGGTAATGAAAACTACAGACTCTGGAGCCCACCACTTGGGTTCTAATCCTATTTCCTCTGCTTTATGCCTGCATGGCCTTGGGAATGCTGTTTATCCTTCTTGTCCCACATAGGTACAATAGCACCTATCTCATTGACTTGTGATAACCAAATGAGTCAAAACATATAGCGAACTGCATACATTCCTGATAGGAATACAGCTTCATTTCAGGTTAGCCACGATGCTAACCATGATTCCAACAGACACACTCTATTTGTGTCTAATTCCGCAATAGTCATGTTCAGTCCACATCACCCCAAAAGCTGGGTTCCAAACAAGGTTCAACATGCAGGTGACTGGTTCTGAGAAGTAATCTCACAGAAAAAGAGTAAAGATCTGAGAGAGTAAAACGGAGGAGAAAAAGCATCTGTCCTACTAAAAACCCTGTGGGGAGCTGTGTAGAAGGTGCCTTGAAATTGTCCACCAAGGGAAGGGATTTATCCACTGGCTCATGGCTCCTGTCTCCGGTTGGGTTTGCCCATGGAGTGTGAATTCTCTTTCATGTCCAGTTTGCACACGCATCAGAGTAGCTGAGCAGGTATCACAGGCATCCCATCATGTGGGGAAAAAACGTTTTGGCAAGGAAAGCCACAGATGTATAATATAACTGAGGCTAAGTGTGGTCATTTTATACCTGGGTGCTGCAGATGGCTAAACAGCTAGGATGTGTGGGTTTGGGTACAAGAGGCACTGTCCCTGTACTAGTGGTGAAAATGATTTCTGCTTTCTCCTTCCCGCACACCAGGACCAGACACATGACCCGGTCTAATCAGCATGCTCCACCTAATACAGGGAGAGATTCAGTGATGGATATATAACTCTGAGCCCACCAAATTTCTCCCTGTGACATTTTGTTGCTAAGACAGGACCTTTCTGTCCAGGCTGAGAAATCCAAGGTATCTGAGAGTCATATAACCATACCATTAACAGGATTGAAAATCTGACTTTTCTACCTCAAATAAATTTTGGTAGGAGCCAGGCAGAGAGGTGGGAAAATAGCAGGAGATAAGACTGGAACCCAGGAGGATTCAGAGAAATATACAGAAACCACCTGATGTATATTTTACTCAAATTACTGGTGCCTTACCTTGTCTGGTATATTGTTTTGAGTTGCTCTGAGGCAGTGACAAAATGGAAGCAGTTCTTTGACAGCTAGAAGGATAGTAAAGAGCAAGGTCTATTTCTAAGACACAGAAACCCTAAGGACAAGGTACATATTCAAAGACCATGGCTCAATCAATAAGATTTCAGCACTGTTTATTAGCAAATTGGCCACTTACTGATTCAGTTTTTAAGGAAGTTGTACTACCAGAGAAACCCCAAGCCTGTAACTTCTCAATCTAAAAGCCCCTAATGCTCCAAGTCTGCACCCTTAGTAGATGACCTGTTAGATCTGCTAAAGGAGAGTGGTTCCACACAGAGAGATCATCCAACACTCTTCTTGGCCACAGACGACAAGGAAGAAGCAGAACTGGGAATGCTGGGTTGGCTGTCTCAGTCTCAGTCCACTGCAGGTGGGGATTCCTCACTAATTCTGTCCCCGCACATGAGATACGATGTAGACCTCTGCCTTAACTTCTTTTTCCAACTGGGATTTTGAATTAGTAATATTCTATTTCCCCTTTAAATCGAACACACTTTTCCTGTGGGGGAATGCTTTAATAAATCATCACTTATTAATGGGTTAAGGTCCATAGGAGCCACATCTCGTTCTGCACTAAAAGAATGCTTGTCATTTGGAGAACCTCAATTTATAGCTAGATGCAGGAAACATGGTCAGCCAAGTGTCTCCTTTGGTAGAAGGGGATGTCCTTTCTCTCCTGTCACAGATGGGAAGAATAGGCATCATGTTTGTGTGTATGGGGGGGCATATATGGGGCAATTGAAACATTTTTTACTATCCAGGGTCCTTTTTGGGGGGATAGTCTTATTTCATAGTAATTCTATTTGGCCCTGTGGTTAAGGGGAGCTGATTCCTTTCACCCCACCTACTTAGTCCCTAGGAATGAGTGTTTGACCAAGAACTGGTGGGTCAGAATCCTCCATGCTCCTAGCAATAATGATTGGTTGACAGATGTATGTGTGACACACATCATGTCGGGTAGTCTTCCCAGGGCCATTGAATTGCTGGATTCAGCTGTGGGTAAACACCTCTGGTGGACTTTTCAATTACTCCATTCTTAAAAATCATGAAAATTTGAGTTGAGGAGCTGTGACTTGTAACTGAAAGTTTCATGACTAATACTCAGCTGCTTATAATGAAAATATTTCCTAACATTCAGAGCTTACCAGGAATGGAGTGGTCTATTTTGAGTTCCCTTTCCCTGGAGGTTATCCAGTAACTGGAAGACTATATCTGTACATGAAATGCATTTTATTTGCTGCTTAAAGGGAGACATCTCAACATTTCATTCAGTATTGTACCCAGCTCTAGGCCCATTGCTCTAGGTGTTTTGCCTTAGGTGTATTCAATGGAAAGGGTGGTTCTTTCCATCAAGTCTGACATGACTTTACATGGTGCTGAGGGATAGATTCCCAATGGCTCCTGAATGAGAAAGAATGGATGGAGGTGGTCTTAAGTAAGCTATCAGTAATACGTGCCATACCACTAAGCAGATATTTTTTTCTTTCTTTTTATTTTTAAAATTTTAAGATCTGGGACACAAATGCAGGATGTGCAGGTGTGTTAACATAGGTAAACGTGTTCCATGGTGATCTGCTGCACCTATCAACCTATCACCTAGGTATTAAGCCAACATGCATCAGGTATTTTTCTGAACGCTCTCTCCCAACCCAAGAGATTTTCACAGAGAGTATTTTATGTATTCTTTAAGTTCCATTCAACTTTGTATGTCCTCTCTCTATAAAACAAAAATTAAATTCAGACAGGCGCAGTGATTCACACCTGTAATCCCAGCACTTTATGAAGCCGAGGCAGGAGGATGACTTGAGTCCAGGGGTTTGAGACCAGCCTATGCAAATAGTGAGAATTTGTCTACACACACACACACACACACACACACACACACACACACACACAGAGCCAGGCATGGTGGCACATGCCTGTAGTCCCAGTTGCTCAGGAGGCTGAGGTGGGAGGATCACTTGAGCCCAGCCAGGAAGTCGAGGCTGCAGTGAGCTATGATTGTGCCTCTGCATTCCAGCCTAGGTGACAGAGTGACAGAGCGAAACCCAGTCTCGAAAAATTAAATAAATAAAGGAAAATAAAATTAAACAAAATCAACTTAAAAATTGTTTTTTCATAGTCTGTTTTGTTTAAATGATATCTTCTTGCCTATTCCATCTCTAGGGTTAGTAGGTATTTGCTCTAACCCCCTTTTCCACTGGGCATTCATCTATCTTCATTTCATAAATAAGTGGGTATTGGAATTTCTCAAGTTTTATGTAAATTGAAATGGTTTGAGTTTACCTAGTTTTAGCGGAGATTACTGCCATGGAGTACAGATTTTTGTTATGAGGCATCCCTATAAAGATATTTTAATTCCTGGAGCAACTTAGATTGCCAAGCATTGAACATTTCCTTCTGTTACTCTTTTTAAAAAATAATAGTCCTAGTGGCTGTGGCTTGTGAAGTTTTATGAGAGGCCATGAAAACAAGCTTTAGTATGAAAGGATGCTTATTAAAACCTACATACATTATGTATGAATCTGCACTTATTTTGACCTCCTCTCCTGGAACTGTCCCAATCCAGATTACACCGGGCTGAGCTGCAAAACTCAGAGAAAACTACAAACCTTTTTAATTGGGGCATTAGGAAGCTTCAAAATACCAGTTCAAGAAAGCCTCTCAAGGCTTTAAGTTTCTCAAAATACATAAGCCAAGTTCTTGAGCAAATGCCATGTTTCACCCTGAGAAAGATAGCTGCAGTCAATATTGAGCATGTCAGGCTGGCAGCCTCTCACGGCAAAGATAGAAAGCCTGATTTTATAGTCTTTATGAAATCAGCAAAATTAGAAAAATAATAAAAGCATAGAATGGGATTCTTCTTTGAGTTTATAAACTATAGATTCTCCATTTATCAGCCTTAGTGGACATAAATGAATAGCTGGTTAGTATAAAGGGAAGATAAAAGTATCACGGAAAGAACAGATGCTTTTTTAGGCACATTTAAAATTCTCAGAACCAGCTGGTTTGGAATTCTGGAAGGAGCCTTAATCTTTTAATCTGGTGAAAAGCATCTTTGCAGCTTGAAAGGTACAGAGACAAAAGGGGTTGCATGTCTTCTCTAATAGCTGAAAGCTCCCATTTGGTGAGGAGGGGATGGTTTAAATCAAGCATGCAAAAATAAATTACTGAACCACCCACCTCTTCTCCTACTCAACTGCCTGAGCCAGGAGTTCAGGCTGGCAGGCACCCTTATCCTCAGAGAACAACTCAGAGGAGATGTAACTATGGTGGGGCGTTGGTAGTTGTGGTAGAGACAGGGCAGTGAGGGGTCAAAGCATTTTGCACATAAACATGTCCCCACCCTTGGGCAATAGAAAACTTTTCTTGGAGATCTAAGTATATATGAGTCAAAGATAAGCATCAAATCTCTGAAAACACAATTTAGAAAAATGCATTTTGGCCTTTCTGCACATCCCAAAGCATATCTGACCCAATTCCTAACATCATTTTCTGTGCTGTAATCATTCTGAATTTTTATATATACAGCTTACATTCTGTTATAGGCATTAGCTTGGCCAAAAGACTCTTGGATAAATTGATTCCATCTTTCTTTTTTCAACAAGAATTACTGGAAATGCTAGGCACTGCACAGAGTGGTCAGGACAGAAATTAATCAACCCAGTTCTGCCCTGAAGGAATTAAAAGTTTAGTGGAAAAACATAAGCAGAAAATTAATTAAGGTTTCTGGTTAAAAATTACTGATGGCTACCACTGATTTATCGTCTCTCCTTCCTCAAATCCTGCTAAAATTATATAATAATAAAGGAATAGAAACAGGTATTAATCCACAGGGGAAAAAGAAATAGGAGAAGAGACAACAGTAAATGAAAAAATTCTTGAAATAAAGAAAGCAGATAAGATAAGTAGCAGATTTAGAGGAACAGAAGATGTTACCACCCAAAGGCCCGCTAAGGCTGAAAGGAAGGGAGAGATTTGCCCAAGATTGCTACTGATATATACTGGGGATTGGGAGTGGGGACAGTGGACATGACTACTGACTACACTTTAAATTTATGACCACCAACCGCTACATTGCACTTCTTATAATAGTACTGTTAGCCTTGGATGATGGCTAATTACATACCAAATGGATTTCACCCATTCTAGGTGGAGCAGAGAATGGAGGGAAGCTGGTGAGAAAGCATTTTCATTGGTTCGCCTGGCAGAAGGCACCCAGCTTCATTTGTGCCTAAACTGAAAGTGAGCTGATTTGGCTTTCCTCTCCAAGAGTCCCACGGTTGCAGTTAGCCTCAAAAAAAAAAAAAAAAAGTAACTGTGGAGAAACATGCTCTCTTGTTAGCATAAAATAATTAGCTAAGTACAAAGCGGAAGCAAGCCAAATGGTGAAGGAGTTCCTGTTGTTTACCTCCTTTCCAATTCTGGATGATAGTTTCCAAAAGCAACAGGAAAGCAGTTTTGCCCCCAAGAATTTGCAAACCACATAAACCATTCCAAATTCCCTCTGATATGCCCCAGTGACCCAGCATTTTCCAAGAATGCAGCTCAGCTTGCTTTCCTTCTAGAAGTTATGAAGCACGGTAGCTTTAAATGGAAAGGTACATTCTCACCCCATAAGCCTGTGGAAGGCTCTGACAAAGTAAGATAAAGGTTCCATAGTTTTGCTTTGGCTTTTCTCTCGTGACCCCAACTATGAAATGTGAGAATGTTGAGTGGTACAACTAGGGCAGGTCAGTGGGTGGTGTTTCCATTCCTGCTTTTTTTTTTTTCTTTTTAGACAATTCAGTGAGAAACAGATTAAATATTCATGGCTCTGTCCCCACTCTTTTTGCAGAAGCCAAAAGCTGTCAGGCTGTCCGTAGAGACAAATGCAATTTTGCCAAATGTCTGTGGTAAGTTTTCCAGAGGTGTGGAGGTGATATGAGCACTAAATCCACATTAACATTAAAATATTTATTGTTAAGAATGAAGATATTTTTCTGATTACACATTCATTGCCAGCAATTTGGGAAATTTAGAAAAATATAAAGAAGGTAGAATTGATGGTTGCATGATGATTAATAAAATGTATGTGATGAGGAGAGAGAAAAGATTGAATTCTCAGGCTTCTAACTAGAACAAAGTGGTGGATAATAGAATCACTGAGATAGTAAATACTCCAAGAGGAATATATTGGGGTGAAAAATAAATTGTTTAGGATATTTGGTTTGTGGTGTGAAAAGAACATCCAAATGATGAGATCCAGTAAGGAGCGGAAGAGATTGGTTAGTGCTTAGAAGAGATGAACTGGAGACACAGATTTGGAAACACTCTGCAAGCATATGGTAATGAAAACCATGGGAGTGGATGTGATATCCCAGAGCTAACTTGAAGGGTAGGACGTAAGGCAGAGATGAGCAAGTGAAAAGGAGTTCACAATGAAGACTAAATGGAACATCCAGAGAACTAAGGTGAAAACTCAATGGGAAATGAAAAAATTAAGCCAGTCATTGTAGACAGTATTTTCAAGAAACTCAGGTGCAAAGAGGAGCAGCAGGGTGGCAGGACACTTATGTGAAATTGACTCAAGAGATTAGATCCGAAATTCATTCCCCTTTCATAATACAGACTAACTGAAACACTATAGGTAATTCTATAGCATCAGGCTTGGCTTCTAATTCACACCCACTTGGAAAAAACACAGTTTTGTTTAAATCCAACACTCTACCTCCTACACACCAGCACTCACACAGCTCCAGGTTGCTAGAGAAAAACAGAATCATAGTGATAAACTTTACTTTGGTCTCATGAATATTAACTTCAAACAGGATTTAGTTCTGTCCCCAACCCATTGCATGCCCTACTTCATTTACCATCCCTTTCTCCTACATGACTATGCCATACCTTCTTATCCCTCAAAAAACCACCTGCTTCTCCTACTCCATCCTCATTCTCAGCTGGAGACCAGGCTTCATATTTCACTGTGGAAAGAGAAGCAATTAGAAGAGTTTCCATTAGCTCCAGACCACATCTCCCTATGGGTGTGTAGACTCTGCGTTCTTTCTGGTTACTCTAGATCAGGGATCCCCAAACTTTTTACACAGGGGGTCAGTTCACTGTCCCTCAGACCATTGGAGGGCCGGAGTATGCAAGGTGTGACACCCTTTACAGCCAGCGCTGCTGCCTCCACTATCCCAGACAGCAATATACAGTGTCACAGGCCCAGCACCGCCTCCAGTGCTGTATACAGGGATGGCGGTGATCAGCCTGCGACACTGTGTATACAGCATCCTGGACATCTGCAGCAGCGGTGGGCCTCTTCTGTGGAAAGCCCACTGCTGCATGTTTCCCCTATTATAAGACACCTCCTAAAAATAAGACAGCCCCCATCTTTTGGGGGTAAAATTAATACAAGACAGGGTCTTATAATAGGGGAAACATGGTGTGTAGTAATGTAGGGGGAGGGAGGGGCATGTTTGGGGCAAATGTTTGGGGCAAAGGGAGGTTATAGGGGCCACGATGTTGTTGTACATTTGGGGGAGTATGGGGGCCATTGTACTGTGTAGTAGGTTATAGTGCTTTGCCTTTCTTCCTACTTGTGCTGTTATTTCACACTGCTTCCAGTGATGTGGGGCCTCGCAGCCGCAGACCGGATGCGCGTCATATGACACGCTTCCGGAGCCCTGACGCATGCGTCCCGCATCACCGGAAGTAGTACTGCACGTGAGTGACGCCGTGCTTTGTAGCACTGCCACATACTGTGCTCCTCTCACCACCAATGAAGAAGTGCCCCTTCCTGAAGTACGGTGGGAGCCGGATAAATGGCCTCAGGGGGCCGCAGTTTGGGGACCCCTGCTCTAGATGAGTTGTCTAGGATCCCGTCCAACTCCTCCCCTTCATCTCAGGATCCCATTCCATCGAATCCAGCTCTACTGCCAAGTTCCCCAGACTTTCTCCCATAACCAAGCCTCTAAAAAGGTAATAACACTGGTCATCACTGGGTGTCTCTTGGACCAGTGTCTGTTCTGAAGCCTGGCGCCCACACTGCATCTCCTGTCAATGGTTTCCAATATAACCCCTGAATATGACCCAGACTTATTTTTCTAGCTCCATCTTGTTTCACTCTCATCTGCATATTTTATGCTTCAGCGATGTAAGACTAATTATAATCTCTACCCGAGCTATCTGGTTTCTTTCCTGTGTGTCTTTGCTTCTGCAGTGTCCTTTACCTGGAATAATAATATCCTTGCTCCACTCCTTGAGCCCACTTTCCCGAGCTCTCCTTCTTTGTCTGGATAATTCGTCACCAACATTCACACTGAGAGCTCATTCATTCATGCAGTCATTCAACTATCCTGCAAATGCTTGCCAAACATATTAGGAATGAGGCTTTATTCTAGCTATTTGTAGAATAATAGTGAGTAAGATAAACAGTTTCAGTTCTCCAATAAGATTTCCAGACCTTTCAGACAAGGTTCAGTTTTCTTTGAGGCCCCTGAATTATCCTCACTATATTTTATCCTTCATCTCTCTTTATGTAACATAATTAACTGTTTATGTTTTGATCTTTCTCATTCAATAGATTATGAGCTCTAGGAGGCTGAGAACTGTGCGTTATTCGTCTGTGTTGGAAAAAATGAGCATAAAAAATGCACAATTTTAACCATCAACAGTACAGAGCTTTGCATTTCTCTGTTATCGCAGTTGCCACATTTCCTGAATTTTCTATGGCAATTCTTTTTTTTTTTTTTTTTTTTTAAGATGATGTTTCACTCTTGTTGTCCAGGCTGGAGTGCAGTGGTGTGATTTGGGCTCACTGCAACCTCTGCCTCCCGGGTTCAAGCAATTCTCCTGTCTCAGCCTCCCGAGTGCTGGGATTACAGGCATGCACTACCACACCTGGCTAATTTTGTATTTTCAGTAGAGACTGAGTTTCACCATGTTGGTCAAGCTGGTCTTGAACCCCTGACCTCAAATGATCCACCCACCTTGGCCTCCCAAAGTGCTGGAATTACAGGCATGGGCCACCACGCCTGGCCTCTGCAGCAGTTCTGATTTATTTTTTTCTCTTTCGTTATCAGAATATGGAACTTATCGAGTAAACTGAATTTCATTTCTGAAAACATGGAGTTGTCTTATATGTCACAGTTTTTCCTGAGGGGCTTCTTTAAGTACGCCATCTCTTCTTAAGTTCTTCATTAGTTCTTCTGGGGTATATTTTTTACTAATAAGTTTTGTAAATTCTCTGATCTTCAGTGTCTTAACCTGTAAAAACGGGGGTAACTCCTCAAAGTTCTATGGTAAGTATTAAATTAGATAATGTATGTAAAGCAGCTAGCACACAGCTATTGGTAAATAAATGTTAGTTCCTTCCTCCTTACTCAGCAGCTAAATTATTTGGCCAAAACTTATGAAATCAATCAATAAGTTATTTGTGCATATATAATCTGGCTGGTACTGTGAAAGCTATGGATACAGAAGAGCACATTAAGATCCTTACACACTTGGTGAAAAGCCTTAGAATAAACAGAGGACAAATAAATGCTAAACTGTGTGGAATGCTGAACAGTCTCCAGTAGAATTTGGAAAAGAGAAATAATACAGAATCAGCAAGATTTGGTTAGAACTGGGAAAATATACTAGTATAGGAAAATAGAAAGTATACTAGAACACAGAAAAAGCCATAGAAAACTATTCTAAGAGAAGAATTATGTATTAGCCCACTTTTTGTTACTTAAAACAACATAGCTCG
The DNA here is from genome assembly GCF_048565385.1 of Saimiri boliviensis. Lineage (NCBI taxonomy): Eukaryota > Metazoa > Chordata > Mammalia > Primates > Cebidae > Saimiri > Saimiri boliviensis. The sequence goes on along the minus strand of NC_133454.1, from coordinate 31,717,792 downwards.
AACTGGGTAATTTATAAGAAACGAGATTTATTTATTACGTTATGGAGGCTGTGAAGTTCCAGGTTGACAGTGTGCATCTGGTGAGGGCCTTCTTGCTGGTGGGGACTCTCTACAGAGTCCCACAGTGGTACAGGGTACCACATGGCAAGGGGATTGAGGGTGCTCACATGCTACCTCAAGTCCCTCTTCCTCTTGTAAAGACATCAGTTCTCCTCTCATGATAACCAATCAATCCATTAATTTATGAATGGATTAATTCATTTATGAAGGCAGAGCCCTTATGATCCAAACACCACTTAAAGCCCCATCTCTCAATACTGGCACACTGGGGATGCAACATGAAGCTCCAGTAGCAAGTTTCAGCATGGGTTTTGGAAGGGATATTCAAACCACGGAGAATGGGTTTCATTTTACGTGCCTCCTGAAGTGTTTGGCTGTGATGAGGATGATGACTCCCGGCTCAGGTCCTGGGAGAAGGAATGTCCTGATGGACTGTCAGTGCCTGCTGTGACTATGGAGTGGGCTTCCACAGGAATGAGGCAGCAGGCTATTTGCTAAGCCTGCACCCAGACTATCATGGAATGGTGAAGGAAAGTTATTTTTAGCTATCCTCCTCAGAGGCTTTCCCTTATGTTTTGACTTTTGGTTCCCTCATACTCTGGCTTATAAATCACCTCACTCTCTGACAGGCTGGTTGGGCAGGACTTGCTGCATTCTGGGAGCTTGGCAAGCTCACTGTCAGTTCTTGTAAGTTACAGAAGGTGAGAGTTCTGGCCAGTGAAGACGTAGGACTTGTGATGGTGTCAGTGGCTTTATAAAGTAGCATTATAAAGTGTCTGACTATTCCTGTTTTAAATATGCCACATTGTAAAAAATAATGGCAAAAATACTAATCCCAAGAAGACTTGCCTATGGTCTTTTGCATGGAATAAGCTGGCTTACCTAACAGTGGCTATTGACTTTTCATACTGACAAGCCTGGAACCTAGAATATTCTACCATCTTTTAAAGCCTGTCGTAATGGTCTTTGGAATTACAATATCCGATTAGGCAGCTTTTGTGATGAGGATCAAGTCACTTCAAATGCAGCTAGAAGGGAACTCAAAGGGTTACTTAGCACTTAGCCATAGCAGTAAGAAAAGAATCGAAAGTAATCTTGTTAAAAAGTTCTAGAAGATTTTAATTTTTGATATCTCTATAAAAGACATTTGTGCTCCATGAAAAATACAGAGTTGGGCCTCTGAGAAAACTAAGCAGAAAATCAGGTCACAGACCTTGCTACAGGACTTTATGAAGGGTTGATATTAATTCTCACATGTATACATGTCTTATGGGAAAGGACTGCATTTTTCTTGTCCCCTCACAGATGGCATCAGAAAACAATTTTTTCAATATGCTATTAGAATCTATCAAGGTGGCCTACTGTTCCCAAAGCAAACCTACAAAAAGTAATGGTCACTCAAAGAAGAAAAAGGAGGAGGGGGAGGAGGAAAGAAAAAAAAAAAAGAAAGCTAACTTGCTATGGGAGCAGAGAGAAAAGAATGTTTGACGTTCTGCTGGGAGATATGTTTCTGGATGTGAAAGTACAAATTTACCAGGTGGATACTGGGGTGGGTGGGGTGGGTCTGCATTCCAGAGAGAGGAGCAGCTGATGCAAAGGCCTGGATGCGTGACGGAGCCCAGTGTGTTTGGCAAGACTGGAGCAAAGGGTGTAGCAGGGAAGTTGTAAGGGACAGGACTAGAGAAGATATTCTGAGACTCAGGCCTACTGTAGAAAATAGGAAATCCAGAAGCCATTCCTGCTGTGTCATACAGGTAGCTGACTCCCTTTTTCCTATTCTTCTTGCTCTTTCTCTACTCTTCTTATCAACAGTGGCTTCAACATTATCATGATGTCATGACAGCTGACCAGTAACCATTGTTCTTTTAGTAACAGTGACCCAGTTTCCCCAAGAGAAACATCCATGTCTCAGTCTCTTACCATGGAGTTTGGATGCAACTGGGGTCATCTCCTAACTCTGGGGGTAGGCTTGTGACCCAGAAGTGGCTACTTGCTTTAGGAATAAGCATGTGACTTTAGTTGGGTCCTGAACCTAGTGTTGGGAGTCTTGCTGCCTTTCTAGAGGAAGGAATACTCCATAAATCACATTACCCTCATGTCTTTGGGGTAGGTGGACTGAAAGATGTAAGCCTGAAGCTGCTCTTCATCATATTTGTCACCATTTGAAGAACTGGCTTGAGATTAAACCAATATTGAGGACAGTAGAGCTGAGAGATGGAGAAAGACAGATTACATTTGTGTTTTGAGCACCTCGATCTAGATATGCTTGAAGCCACTTCAGCTCCTTGTTTTTCAGTAGCATGAAACAATACTGTTTACAATCAGAAACGTGTTACTTGCAAACACAGTGGCCTCTAAGGCCCTAGCTCCCTATCACTCAGTGACTCACAGTGCCTCAGAGCATTTGATAACTAGATTAGACTCAAGAACCTCAGTATTAGAAATCATAAGTGCTCCAACTAGAACATTTACTCAAATAGGAAATGTATGGTCTTTGTGGCTCCAAGTTCCCTCAACTACTCTAACTCCTTACCCTGTATCTGTTTTTTAATCAGTGCTTTCCAGGGACATTCATATGGAAGAACTGTCCAACTCCGAGGCTAAGTGATAAGGTTCCTTCTGAGGATGAATCCAGAGCACACCAGCTCTAGGGGTCTTGTTACTTTCACCGTGCCTTGTGGTCACTTTAGGTCTAGGTAGCTGCTCTTTAGTTTATTCATCCTAATTTCCTCATCCTGCTTGAAAACGTAATTTTTCTTGCTGGAATATCACCCATTGGCTGACAGTAGTTACCACTCAAGCCTGCTTAACCACCTAAGCTAGAAAGGTGAAGAGGAGTTGGATTCCAACAGACTTTTGTTCAAATCTGGTTTTACCAAATAATTCATTATTTGACTTTGGGCAACTTCTTAGCCTCTATGAGCTTTAGTTTCCTTACCTATAGAATGGGGCTTTTAATCAATACCCAATGCAAGTAATTGTTGTTAGGACTAAATAAAATCTAAACAGTAATAATGGTACACCAAGCCTGTCACTCCAGTTCATCATCATGTAACTTCTACCTAATTTTCCCATCTTTCTCCATTATTCTTTCTCCATTCTTATGGAAACTCAGTTCCAGCCTCACAGATGCAGTCTCCAACCTGAATGTGAATGCACAGCTTCATCACTGTGACTTTGACCATGTAGTTCATTTCACCTGAAATGTCCTAATATCCCTCTTCAAGATCCAGCTCAATTTTACCTCTTCTATGAATTGTTCTTTTACCAGGTCAGTTCCTAACTCTTTGATTTCCTGGAGAACTTGTGGCTGAAAGCCATCCATTTATCATTCTATTTTGGACATTTGCTTTCTTTAATACTTTGTATCCCCAACTAGATGATACCCTCCCTGACCCAATGTCTTACATATAGATGCCACTCAACAAATATTTGCTAAATTCTTTATTTTCCTTTTATGGCATTGGGTAACACGGACATTCTAATAAATAAATGTAAAAAGACAACCTACCTCCCCAGCATCATAACCCCCACAAAAGGCTGTACAGCTTAAGTTAAGCCTGTCTTCTGCTTTTGAATTTGCAATTGGAAACATATGGTGATTTGGAACACAGCCATTTTTTTCCTTTTTTTCTCTCTAAAGAAATCTTTAAAGCCTCACTAAATATGTCAAGAAACAGCAATGAAAATGTCAAGAAATTGTAATATTGCTTATTGCAAAACACACACACACACACACACACACACACGCACACACACACCACTGCTGATGTGTTCATGAAGTTCCAAGTTGAAAAAACAAGGGCTAATTTTAGATTCTGGTTTTTTCCTTCAAGTCATAATAAGAAAAAATACAAACATCAACTGAAACCCCAGTGCACAAAACCTCTTAGTCATACCCACTAGGCACTTTCAAAAACCAATTTTCTAGAGAAAGGATTCTAATTCGTAGCTCATTGAATCATGAATCCTGCTGCCCTGATGAATAGAAGGGATTGAAAGCACCACCACTGGAGTCCTGTGGCCCAGTCTTGGATGTGGATATCAAAAATGGGAGCCATGCCTTGTATGCTGTTTTCTCACACATTTTCCACCTCGTTGAAACCCTGCCATGCTTCCATTGGCTTTGAAGACCCCAACCCAAGAGAAAATGAGCAGTCCCAGTTCTCAGTGTCAGCAATGCCAATCTTTTGACATCCTGATAATCATCAGAGCAATCAGTGGGGAATCAGGTGTTGAAATTTGGACATGACTAAGGCAATTCCCAACCAGTGCAGATGAGTCCTTACTAACAAAGCTCTGACCTTCTAAACACACTGGTATTTATAACTCAGTTCTCATCACAGAAGACAGAGTAGGGAGGCACGGTGATTGTTTTAGATTATCCTGTTTTCTCCAGGAGGAATTCCTGACTCCTAGGCTACTCGTGTCCCAGAAGCAATGCCGTCTTCCCCAGAACCATCTCAGAAGACTGACATCATCATACCCTTACTCTTTGTTCTCACTTTTCCCTGCTTTCTTATAAATATCAGTAAATATATTAAAGCCAAGGTAAACAGAACCTTCAAAAAGATGTCTATGTGTCATTGAATCCTTTACATCTTTACTGGAACTTGCTTTTCATTTTCTTCCTTTCTTCTTTTTTTTTTTTTTTTTTTTCACTGTAATCACTGGGGCTTCAGTGATAAGAGACCTTCATCACTAGCCAAAACATTACTCAAGAGCCAGTGCAAATCTCAGATTCCTTATAAGCTGTTTTTTGGCCTTCTGGGAACCTTCTCTCATCTCAGCCTTAGGAAATGTATTGATTATACCTTCATTTATTATTCACTATGAACTTATTTTGTTGTGTGGGCAAGATTTTTCTTCCCAAACCAGTAGTGTCTTGCCTTATTTTATCATAATGTTTAACAGAACCCTGAAGCCAGACAATCTGTGTTCCACTGTGGCTTTGACACTTCCTGGGTGTGTGAGCAAGTTACCTAACTTCTTTTGACATCCTGATAACTTCTTGACATCTTTGACATCCTTACTTAACTTCTCTGTACTTCACTTTCTTTATCTGTAATATAAAGCTAGTAATAATATCTACCTCATAGAAATGTAATGACTATTAAAGCAGTTAACCAGTGTGAAGTGCATGGAACAGGCCTAAGAGATAGTAAGCATTAAATAATGGCATATATTAACTCCCTCAATACCTCTCATAGCAGTCCATACCATAGCTGATTCATTCATTTAACAAATACGCATTGAGTGCCTACTATATTTCAGAGACCATTTTATATGTTAGTAACGCGGAGGTTAACAAAGTTGACGAAGCTCTCTCTCATGGAATCTCCTGTCCAGAAAGAGAGACATATAATAAAGAAATAAATAACATGGTAGAACATAATATAATACAACATAATAGGATATAGTTTCAGATAATGATGTGAGTTTCGGAGAAGCAGCATAGGGGATAAAGTGTGATGGGGGAGCAGTCTACCACAGTGGGGACACGTTTTAAGTATTCACCAAGCATTTAATTGCCAAATCTGGAGAAAGAGGCTCACTGGCAATCCATTGGAAAGCTCGAAGCTGTGTATGACATGTCCATTTATGAATGTGCAATTAGAAAGAAGACTGTGAAGAAGGAAGTAAAATGATAAAGTAGGCTAAATGTGTCCTGGGTAGCACATCTCCTGATTTGACATTATGTGTCCCTTCCTCTAATTCTGCTTCTAAAAGCATGTTTGCTAATTATAGCTGCCCAGAGATGTTCGGTGAAATTTAATCAGTGATTTAAATCTTCAAAACTTTCCTTTCATTTCCTAATCAAAATGGACCAGTAATCCTAAGTCTCTTTCCTGAGGCCTCTGATTCTCTGTGTTTCAGGATTAGACTGATTTATTTCTTAAACTATTCCAGGAATGTTTTCTAGTCATGATTGTTTGTAAAGGGGGAAAAAGCCTTTTTGCTCTCCGGCTATATTTCTACTTTAATGATGGCTACCTAATAACACAGTCCCAAATCAAGTAATTTGTGTAATAATATGAATTTTTAAAATAGCAAGACTGAGAAAAGATACCTTATGGGCAGTTGAAACCTTGTAATACCTGAAAACAAAATCTCACAATACAGGCTGCATTCTTGTTCTAGAAAGTATAATATTATGGAATCACACAGACCTGGGTACAAATTGTAGCCCTGCCAGTTACTTGCTATGTGATTTCTGAAAAGCTACGGTTTCTCAGCTTCCTCATCTATAGCATGGGAAGACTAATGCTACTTTTCTTCTGGAGTTTTTAATGAGAATTAAATGAGTTCATGCAAGTAGCACATTTGGTACAGTATCTGATGCATTTCAAGTAGACAGTTATCTTCTAAAAGTCTGATGAGAGATTAATTTACACAGCTACTCTTCAGAATGGAGCTTTTGATAGCAAATGTGAATACGGTTCCTTTCTTGACCTAACCCTAGGCAGGAAAGTTTCCTTAGGTTAGGCACATTACAGTTGTGGTAAATCTGTGTAACCTTATTCATGACATGTCGTGTTTTGTTTGATGGTTTACAAATATTCAAAAGAGTCTAACCCATCTAGGAAGCTAGAGGTTGCCAGTTAGAGAAAATAGTCCCTGAGAAACATTTGCCTGAACAGCTTAAAAGAAAGAGAATACCAAGAATTCCTTCACACCTCCATTAAAGGAGAGGCTCAAGTCATCCGGGAAAGATGGCAGCAGGGTTCATGGTGCCTTTGGAGATAAATTGGGAAGAGTTTACGTTCTGGGTAACATGGTGTGAATGGGGTGGGGTGGAGAGAAAAGATTTTCTTTCCCTAGAGTGTATTTGGGAATGGACTCCACCTGGAACTGCGAAAAGGCTTGTAACTTTACTGATGAGAGAATCATCATTGCCATTTGCTACATAAAATGAAACCAGTGTTGGCAGCAGTTGAGTGAAGATGCAGGCATTTCATTGATACTGAGATGTTTGTATTTCCTTTGACAGGGCCACCTCTTGTACCAGGCTAGTAGCACGGTTTGCAGGGGAGAGAATACAGCATGAACGGAACCTCTGGAGCATGACTCCATTATGTTTTTGTGAATGGAGTCCCCAGGAATTGTGAAAGGCAAAAAAGCCTTGTATTTAAGCTATTGCCCAAATTACATTATTTTTATTGCTTATAAGAATTCATCACTGGAAGTGTTATTTTATTAGTGAAATAGTGTTTGCCAGCCCATGAAATAAATTAGTGATTCTCAAAGTGTGGTCTCTGGGCTACCTACCTCAGAAATCATCTGGGCTGTTTTTCTTTTTCTTTTTCTTTTTTTTTTTGGTGGGGGGATGGAATCTCACTCTGTCACTAAGGCTGGAGTGCACTGGCTTGATCTCAGCTCACTGCCAACTCTGCCTCTCAGGTTCAAGCGATCCTTTTGCCTTAGCCTCCTGAGCAACTGGGACTATAGGCGCATGCAACCATGCCTGGCTAATTTTTGTATTTTTAGTAGACATGGAGTTCCACTATATTGGCTAGGATGGTCTGGAACTCCTGATTTCATGATCTGCCCACCTCAGCCTCCCAAAGTGCTGGGATTACAGGCGTCTGGCCTTGGGGTGTTCTCTAAAATGCAGATTCCTGGGTTCCACTTGGATTTTCTGACTCTATGGGGAATGGGGTCCAATAGTCTGTTTTCCAAAGCATACCAGCTTATTCTAAAAAACATTACACTTTGAGGTCCAAAGAAATAGAAATTGTGTGTCAGAGATGTAAGAGTGAATTTAAGAAAAAGAGCAGAGCAAATAACATGAATAAGGCAGGTTGGTTTAATTATTTCCTTTTTTGAGAACTTTAGAAGTATATTCGTCATAGATTTTCTCAGGTCAACTCCTGTAACTAGTTTGGTCATTACTGAGTTTAGAGAAAGCATTCCTTTTAGATACACTCTTTTGGGTCCTAGAGAACCTGAAGTAACCAAGCTTAGTATGGATGGAAGAGAGTCACTTTAACGAGAAGACTTAATTTTAAAGGCATGGATTTAGATTGAAAATAGCTTAGCTACAGACTAAAAATACTTTCTATGTCCTAAAGGGAAAACAAACTAAAACAAAAACAAAGCAAAACAGGAACAAAGCCTTTCTTTTTAAAAGCAGTTGTTGGAAGTTTGTACCCTTTGACCTAAATCTCTCCATTTACCCTATCATCCAGCCCTTTCACTTTTTTTTTTTTTTTTAAATTGTACTTTAAGTTCTGGGTACATGAGCAGATATTGCAGGATTCTTGCAAAGGTACACACATGCCATGGTGGTTCGCTGCCTCCATCTCCCCATCACCTACATCAGGTGTTTCTCCCTATGTTATCTCTCCCCTAAACCTCCACCCCCCAACAGACCCCAGTGTGTGATGTTCCCCTCCCAGTGCCCATGTGTTCTCATTGTTCATCACCCGCCTATGAGTGAGAAAATGTGGATTTGGTTTTCTGTTCTTGTGTCAGTTTGCTGAGAATGATGGTTTCCAGATTCTTCCATGTCCCTGCAAAGGACACAAACTCATAGTTTTTTATGGCTGCATAGTATTCCATGGTGTATATTTGCCACATTTTCTTTACCCAGTCTATCATTGATGGGCATTTGGGTTGGTTCCAGGTCTTTGCTATTGTAAACAGTGCGGCAATGAACATATGTGTGCATGTGTCTTTATAACACAATGATTTATAATCTTTTGGGTATATTCCCAGTAATGGGATTGCTGGGTCAAATGGAATTTCTAAGTCTAGATCCTTGAGGAATTGGCACACTGTCTTCCACAATGGTTGAACTAATCTGTGCTCCCACCAACAGTGTAAAAGTGTTCCTATTTCTCCGCATCCTCTCCAGCATCTGTTGTGTTCAGATTTTTTAATGATTGCCATTCTAACTGGCGTGAGATGGTATCTCAATGTGGCTTTGATGTGCATTTCTCTAATGACCAGTAATGTTGAGCATTTTATCATATGTTTGTTGGCCTCATAAATGTCTTCTCTTGAAAAGTGTCTGTTCATGTTCTTCATCCACTTTTTTTTTTTTTTTGAGACGGAGTTTCGCTCATTACCCAGGCTGGAGTGCAATGGCGCGATCTCGGCTCACCACAACCTCCGCCTCCTGGGTTCAGGCAATTCTCCTGCCTCAGCCTCCTGAGTAGCTGGGATTACAGGCACACGCCACCATGCCCAGCTATTTTTTTGTATTTTTAGTAGAGACGGGGATTCACCATGTTGACCAGGATGGTCTCAATCTCTTGACCTCATGATCCACCCGCCTCAGCCTCCCAAAGTGCTGGGATTACAGGCTTGAGCCACTGCGCCCGGCTCTTCATCCACTTTTGAATGAGTTTGTTTTTTTGCTTGTAAATCTGCTTTAGTTCTTTGTAAATTCTGGATATAAGTCCTTTGTCAGATGGGTAGATTGCAAAAATTTTTTCCCATTCTGTTGTTTGCCGGTTCACTCTAATGATTGTTTCTTTTGCTGTGCAGAAACTCTTAAGTTTAATTAGATCCCATTTGTCTATTTGGCTTTTGTTGTCATTGCTTTGGAGTTTTAGTCATGAAGTCCTTGCCTATGCATGTGTCCTGAAGGGTATTGCCTAGGTTTTCTTCTAGGGTTTTTATGGTGTTAGGTTTTATGTTTGAATCTTTAATCCATCTGGAGTTAATTTTAGTGTAAGATGTCAGGAAGGGGTCCAGTTTCTGCTTTCTGCACACTGCTAGCCCGTTTTCCCAACACAGTTTATTAAACAGGGAATCCTTTCCCCATTGCTTGTTTTTGTCAGGTTTGTCAAAGATGCAATGGTTGTAGATGTGTGGCATTACTTCTGATGCCTCTGTTCTGTTCCATTGGTCTATATCTCTGTTTTGGTACCAGTACCATGCTGTTTTGGTTACTGTAGCCTTGTAGTATAGTTTGAAGTCAGGTAGCGTGATGCCTCTAGCTTTGGTCTTTTTGCTTAGGATTGTCTTGGCTATGCAAGCTCTCTTTTGGTTCCGTATGAAGTTTGAAGTGGTTTTTTCCAGTTCTGTGAAGAAGGTCCAATGGTAGCTTGATAGGGATAGTGTTGAATCTACAAATTACTTTGGGCAGTATGGCCATTTTCATGATATTGGTTCTTCCTAACCATGAGCATGGAATGTTTTTCCATCTGTTTATGTCCTATCGTATTTCCTTGAGCAGTGGTTTGTAGTTCTCTTTGAAGAGGTCCTTTACATCCTTTGTTAGTTGTATTCCTAGGTATTTTATTCTCTTTGTTGCAACTGTCAATGGGAGTTCACTCATGATTTGGCTCTCTGTTTGTCTGCTATTGGTGTATAGAAATGCTTGTGATTTCTGCATGTTGATTTTGTATCCTGAGACTTTGCCGAAGTTGCTTATAAGCTTAAGGAGATTTTGGACTGAGACGATGGGGTCTTCTAAATACACAATCATGTCATCTGCAAATAGAGACAATTAAACTTCCTATTTTCCTATTTGAATATCCTTTTTTTTCTTGCCTGATTGCACTGGCTTGAACCTCCAATACTATGTTGAATAGGAATGGTGAGAAAGACATACAAAGAGGAACTGGTACCATTCCCTCTGAAACTATTCCAAACAATACCAAAAGAGGGAATTCTCCCTAACTCATTTTATGAGACCAACATCATCCTGATACCAAAACCTGGCAGAGACACAACTAAAAAAGAAAACTTCAGGCTGATATCCATGATGAACATAGATGCAAAAATCTTCAATAAATTACTGGCAAACAGAATGCAACAGCACATCAAAAAGCTTATCCATCATGATCAAGTAGACTTCATCCTGGGGATGCAAGGCTTGTTCAACATAGATAAATCTGTAAGTGTAATCCATCACATAAACTGAACTGAAGACAAAAATCCCATGATCATCTCAATAGATGCAGAGAAGGTTTTTGACAAAATTCAACAGTGTTTATGCTAAAAACTCTCAGTAAACGAGGTATTGATGGAACATAATCTCAAAATAATAAAAGCTATTTATGACAAACCCACAACCAACATCATACTGAATGAGCAAAAACTGGAAGCATTCCCTTTGAAAACTGGCACTAGACAAGTATGCCCTTTCAGTTTTAAGATGAATATGTTCTGGAGACCTAATATATATCATGGTAACTATAGTTTAGAAATGATATTTTGTATATTTGAAATTTGCTAAGAGAATAGATCTTAGGTGTGTGTTCCTACCACACACACCAACGTGCACACACAGTAACAATGTGTGGTGGTGGATATGTTAATTAGCTTCACTGTGATGCATACATCAAAACATGTTGTACATCTTAAATTTGTACAAATTTTGTCAAGCTCAACAAAGCTTGGGGGATGATTCTTATAAAAATCAAAGGTAAGAAAAATTCCATCTATATTCTTAAAGAAAACCAAAAATTAAAAAAAAAAGCTACTAAATGACATATTTTAGAATATCCCCAGAGTGCCATGTGTATCTGTAATGTTGGTTCAAAGCAGACAGCAGAAATTCTTCATTCCTTTTGTGTCTCGTGAGAGAAGATTAAGTTCAGTCCTTTCTGGGCTTTGGGATGGACATTGAGATACATCACCTAGATTCTCCCACGGGGGTGGATCCTCCCATCTGCTGGGAATGCTGCTGGCTGAGACGCCCAGCATCCCTTATGGAGATGATCTCTGCTCAAGAGAACGATTTGGCCCAAAGTTGTGCCCCTTTCCAGAGCAGCTTGCATGACTGCTCCAAGTAGAAATATAAGAACTTGGCCTCCTTTTACCATCTTGGGACAACCCTGAAGGGTCATTCCAGCTTCAAAACTCCCTTTAGGGTTGGCTGAGGTCTCCAGTGAAACTGAATCACAGCTCAACTTCTCCTTCCACAGAGTTCTTTCTTCCCTTCTACAGGTGTTGATTCCAATAGCACTCCTTAATAAACTTCCCTCATACGTATCGCAGTCTATTACGGCTGCTATAAAAACATACCTTAAACTAGATGGATAATAAACAACAAGAACTTAATTCTCATAGTTCTGGGTGCCAAGATGTCCAGGATCAAGACAATGGTAGATTTGGTTTCTGGTGAGGGCTGTTCTCTGGTTCAAAGATGGTGCCTTCAGGCTGTGTCCCTGCTTGATGGAAGAAGCCAGGCAGCTCTCTGGGGTGTTTTTTTGTAAGACTTTCTAATCCCATTCATGAGTGTTCTACCCTTATGGCCTAATCACCTCTCAGAGTCCCCATTTCCTAAACATAATCACATGGGTAATTAGGCTTCAACATTTGAATTTTTGGTGGACACAAACATTTAGACCATAGTGATGCCCAACTCTATCTCAGAGTCTGTTTCCTAGGGAATCTATCCATGTCTCCTCTTCTGTAGAGTCCAGTTAGGGCAAGGGTCAAGGGGAAGAAAAGGACTCATTGGTATCATTTTTTTCCATCGCAGGTTCTGACCCTGGAGGTACATAAGCATGTTCCTGTTAGTCCATGAAAGGTTCTATCCTGTTATAGGAGTCTGATTGAAATTTCATTCTTTCCTTCAAATTATCTGAATGATTTCATCTGTCACTAAAATTTTACCCCTAAAGACTTGTCCCTGAAATAACCACTTTTCTACTCTGATCACCATGTTAGACCTACTAAATTAAGATGACAGGGTTTTATTTTTTTGTCAGATAATTAAAAACAGAGTTCCAGTTGACTGATTGATTGATTGATTGATTGATTCATACATCCATTCAACAAATGTGTTTTGGGTGCCTATTATGTCTCAAGCACTGATCCAGGCTGCTTTGGGACTAATACTTGGCATCTTGGAGTCCACTTTCTAGACAGAAAAATAGAGGAGAGACAGAAAATAAATAAGATAATTTCAGTTAGTGGCAAGGGTTATAGAGATAATAAAAGAGGATAATATGATACAAAATTATTCTGGACAAGCGTATCAATAAAGTCTTGGGCAAAGAAGCAGTATTTGAATAAATGTCTAGATTAGAAGATCTGGGCAGAGGCAGATCGAAAGTGCAAAGGCTCTGAAATCGGGGAAAAAACCCTGTGTGCCTGGAATATGGCAAAAATGGGGGCAGAAGATGAATTCAGCAAGTAGGGCAGAGGTGAGGTTTGCAGAGCACTGTAAACCAGAGTGAGAACTAAGGATATTATTTGAAAGGCATTAGGTTCTTAAGCAGAGGAGTGACTTGATCCATTTTACATTTCAAAAAGATAACCAGTGGAAGATGACAAAGATGTATCCTAAGGGAGCAAGAAAGAATCAGAGTAACGAGCAAGAAGGTAGTTCTAGCAGACTGGTAAGAAACGATAGTGGTTGTATCATGGTGAGAGGTGCAGAGGCAAAGAGAAGGGCTTGGACTCAGGATGATTTCAGAGATACAGAAGACAGGACATGCTTGGATTTGCATATGGCGTATGAGGGAGAAAAAATGAAAAAGAACCATGACTCCTAGATTCTCAGCCTAAGTAATTGGGTAGGTTCTGATGCCATTTTCTGAGATGAGAAGACTACATCTGAGTCTCTCTATAAATGATTAATGTGTTTTGCCTTGAGCAACCGCTGTCTTTTCCTGACAGAAAGACTGACAAAGACACTGCCGGATTTTTCATTCTTCTAACAGCCTCACCTGCCACCCCCAGGGTATTGTATATACCACAGAGAGCCAATCTGTACTCCTGCCAGAATTTCTCCTGAAATTTGTTATGCTTCAGTGTTTCAGGAAACTTTATTATAAATGAGTAGCTAAAGGCAAAGTGCAATTAGGGACAAAGGTAGTGGGGCATGCAGAGTTGGCACAACTATGAGCTCAGCATCCCTGTACAGGTGCCAGTTCTGTAGAACACTGGCATTGCTGTTCTATTGCCAAGATGGAACCACCTCCCACCACTCACTGCAGTGGGTAGCAGGAGAGGTGGACCAACCAACTATGACACTTTCAAGATCCCAAACCAGGTAATATTTATTTTATGGACCATCTTTTATCAGTTACCAAAAATGAAACAGACGAATAATCAGTTCAACCAAGTTCAGGTGTTTTATTCCTAAGGACAGTAGTAGAAAGTAATGCTTTAGCTGAGACTTCACTAGCAAGACTAACTAATAGCAACTTTGAGAGTGCTCTATACTTACTTAACATCAAGGCCTTTTATCAAGTGGGATTTGCCATCTTAACTGTGAAAAGTTTTTTAGAAGTTTTTGTGACTTTTTTTGTTCAGAAATGCACTTCTTCTCTAGGCTGTCACTATTGAGACTCTCTTCTCTATTTTCCCCTCATATTTTGTGCTGCCCTGGGTTTGATTAAATTTTCCTTTTTTCTATTGCTGTTCATGCTGGTGCATAAGTCTTAGGGACATTTATTTCACAGATTCACTTCGCAGCTGGCTTTATTCTCTTTTTTCTATTTTTCTCGTCATTTATAGACACACACACACATACACACACACACACACACACACACACACACACACACACACACATGTCTTTGGAAACTTCCTTGAACAAAGCAGAGTTTATATCCTGCATACATTTATATTCATAAGTGCATTCATATATCTAGTGGCAAGAATTCACTTTTTCTTTGGACCCCAGAGAAAAGGTCTTTGGGCAGGGGAATCTTTCCAACACAACACCACAGTTCTCAAGCCGGGGTATGCATTAGTGTTTGAGGGAAAACATGAAGTCTTAGGGAAACAAAGCATATTTTCCACCATATCAATTTTAATTGGTGATCTTTTGGATATTTTTCCTATTAAAATAAAAGGCCTTCAAGAATTTTAAGGATTAAATATGAAGTTTATAAGAACTTGTGAAAAATAACCATATTCCACATACTTCCAAGCTACATCTTAGCTAGATTTTTAAATTCACAATAAAGTAGAAGTTTCATGATCTCCAGAGCTACAGACCACCTGATTTTTACCAAAGGTAGGATTTATTTGGAAGTTGAAATGGTTTGAATGGCTGAGCAGACATAGTTCCTTCATTTTTGAAGGAGTTCAGAAGGGTTTGCCATAACCTGCAGACAAGGCCATGGGTGTGGCAAAGGCAGTGGTTTTAAACAGTAGAGGGGTTGTGTCTCTGTTTGAACTTGCTAGAAGGCAGAAGAAGATTTAAGGATGTCATCTTAAATGACATCCAATAATAACTTACTATAACTCTAAAAGAAGCACAAAGAAGAAGAAAGATTCTCTAAAATAAAAAAGATTTTAGTGAATAACCATTTGCAGAAATTACTTGTTCTCTTTAAGTAGCTACCTTTTAAGAGAGAGATTGTCTTAGTCTGGGTTTCTCTAAAGTCTGCCTCTGAGACAAGCATTTGGGTGCTAGTACTTTATTTGAAAGGAGGCCCTGGGAAACACATAAGACAGTTGGAAAGTTAAGCAGTGGAGCTAGAAATGCTAATAATGTATACGTTAATAATCAAGTCACATTAGGGCAAGTGAGACAAACCTGTCAGGGTTCCTCTGAGAGACTGTGTCTTGGCTGGGTCTTCCAAGATGCATGCTCCAAGGTGGCATCAGATGTGCAAGAGATTTGGTGGAACAAATGCCTCTGAGGGAAAAAAAGGAGGCAGTGGAGGAGGTAGGGAGAGCTATCAGATGACAATGGAGGTGTCACCCCTGTGAAGGACAAAGAGAAGGAAAGAGGGTCACACAGGACGACTCTCAGCCTACAGTGCAGTTCTAAGAAAAGTTCATCCCAGCCACTAAGAAGCCTGGGGCCAAAGCCATCTGCCAGAGGAGATCCATGTCTTTCAGAAGCTAGCTTTGCCTTAGTGTTCCAGCTGCTCTTAGTCATTGGCTAGGAGCTAATGTGTGTGAATTGTGACTTCAGCAGTCTTTTCCCTCAGGGGCATTTCCCATAACAAATCTCTTACAACTATAATCCCATATTATAGTACTTCCTAAATAATCTAAATAAACACAGTGGTACTGAGAGTTTTCCAAGAAGACAGACAATAAAATGGAGCCTTGGAACTGGCATGCTCGTACTCCTCACTGGACAGAGGGTGCCATCCTGAGTGGTGATGGGGGCCTGGGTAGTCCCGTGCACAAGGTGGTAGCTCGTTTGCTAACAATGTCAACAGTGGTGACATGAAAAATATCCTAGTGGAAAAGATCACCACTGTGAGTGCAACCGTTGAGGTATTTGAAAGATCTGGGGGAAAATGCCTGCAAAGGCAGCAGAGTTGGCCGGAGACTGCTAAAATGTACTGTTACCTCAAAGAGCATGAAAAAACAGAAGATTTTTGACAAGTAGTAAAAGGCTAAATGTGAGAGCCAGAAAACGTTTTTGGTAGCTTACAAAGAAGCACTCATCTTTAGCAGTGGAAAGCACACCCAGCTGAACAGGAGACTGAAGATCTGATAGAGTTACAGGGATCAAAGGACATCTGAATGCTAAGTTAGGGAAGGTCTGTTGTTTTAAACTTAGGATCCTAGTTAGGAGAACTCTGGGACTCTGAAACATAGGATAGGGACATCTGGATGAAGGTTTTTGAGGGAATGGATTCTGCAGACCTCTGTAGATCCTCAGAGCCTGCAGACGTGGTTCATTCATTTATTGCTAGTGAGAGCTAGCGTTTCAATGCACTGGAAGATGCTGCAGAGGCCTCTTTCTTGCAAGGCAACAGATGCCCTCCTCAAGAGCTTTCCCGGTCTCCTATGCTGGCTGTCAGAGGGATAACTAAGAGTAAATGCTAGCATAACCCAACAGGGAATATGCTGAGCCTGAAATGGATGCACAGAAACTCTCTACCTAAGAATTTTCATGAATTAGCTAGCATTTGTCAGCAGGACAATGCTATACCATTGAGATTGAATTTGGAGAGTACTTGATCCAGAGAGCTGAAATGAAAAAACTGGACAAATAAGAGGTCATTCATATGGGGGCATGTTCTCTGGACATAGGATTTAACATCCCAAAAGCTGCTAGGGTGGCTCTTAAAAGCTCAGAGAACGTGATAGCTAATGTTGAATGAAGCAGAAGTGCCTACGTTTTCTTGTTAGAGCACAGAGGAAGAAACAAAGAGTTTGAGGAGAGTGAGAACGCTGACATGGATATATTCTGTGAAACCAGAAGACACACTAGAAGAGTATGCTTCATGGGAGGGTCCAGAGGACACACGTTGCATGAAGGCTCTCAGGCATGCACAGGTATGAGGCCACCAATATCACTGAGAAGTCAGTGGTGGCTATCCTCTGCAGGCCAATGGTAGGTGAGGCAGTCGCCGAGTTTTAATAGCCATGGGAATGATACAGTGTCCAGGTAATAAAGACCAGGTACAGCACTCAACCACCAGAAGCCAGGAGCCCACAATTACCATCATGATAGGAAAGGCGGCTGACACATAAGGAGTTGTGGAGATGATTAAAAGAGCTTAGCGTCTATATGAGCAAAATAGAAGAACAGCCAACAAAGATGTTGCTAAACATCTACAACCAAAAAGAAAAAGAAAGAACAAATGAGTGGAGGAGCAGAACACTGACTGAATGAAGGTGGTTACCCAGTAAATGCCATGATCCTGGACCTGAGCCAGTGTTCAGATCAGAAGCTCATTTGTTGTAGCTCTCTAGGAGGCAGGGATCTGTGATGCCACAGCAAATATAAATTATGATGATTCTTTGAGTTTCCTTCTAAAGGGACTTAGAACTATTATTAGATGCTGTACATTATGGAAATGGAAATACCTGGATTTTATTTTTTAGGACTATTGGAGACAGGGTCTGAGTCAACATAGGTAGCTGGAAACCTAAAGCACATTATGGCTCCTCTGCTAGAAAGAAAGCTTAGGGGAGCCAGATAATATGGAGTCCTGGCTAAAATATGGCTCCCAGGGGACTCAGTAGGTTCAGGAACCTCCTAATAGCTGTTTCCCCAGTCCTAGTATGTATAATTAAAATTGATGTACTGGGCAGTTGGAATAACCCTGACATTGGGTCATTTGCTTATAGGGTAAGAGCTATTACAGTGAGGAGGTATAAGTAGATACCTGTGAAACGGCCCATGACCCTGGCCTAGCTAGTAAATCAAAAGCAGTATTACATCCTCTGTGGCACAGCAGAGGTTAGGGCCACCATTAAAAAGCTACAGGATGCAGGAGTGGTAGTAATCATTATGTCTCCATTTAATATGCTAGTCTGGCTCCTGCAGAAACCAGATGGATCATGGAGAATGAATGACTTCATTGGCATAACAAATTCACTGAAGGCATAACCTAGTAGTAGCCCCAGTTGCAGCTGCTTTGCCAGACATATGTTGTAGCAAGAAAAGATTAATATGCCTTTAAATCCATGGTATGTAGCCACTGATTTGACATATGTGCTGTTTTCTATTCCAATTAGAAAAGAGGATTAGAAAGACTTTGCATTTATGTAGAACAGACAACAGTTCAGCCATTGTGGAAGACAGTGTGGCGCTTCCTCAAGGATCTAGAACTAGAAGTACCATTTGACCCAGCAATCCCATTACTGGGTATATACCCAAAGGATTATAAATCATTCTATTATAAAGACACATGCACACATATGTTTATCATGGTACTGTTTACAATAGCAAAGATCTGGAACCAACCCAAGTGCCCATCAATGATAGACTGGATAAAGAAAATGTGGCATATATATACCATGGAATACTATGCAGCCATATAAAAGGATGAGTTAATGTCCTTTTCAGGGAGATGGATGAATCTGGAAACCATCATTCTCAGCAAACTGACACAAGAACAGAAAACCAAACACCACATCTTCTCAAGCATAAGTGGGTGTTGAACAATAAAAACACATGGACACAGGGAGGGAAACATCAAACACTGGGGCTTGTCGGGGGTAGGAGGGGCTATGGGAGGGATAGCCGGGGGTAGGGGGATTGGGGAGGGCTAACAGGAGAAATACCTAATGAAGATGGTGGGGGGATATATGCAGTAAACTACCATGGCACATGTATACCTATGTAACAATCCTGCACTCTGCATATGTACCCTAGAACTTAAGTATAATAATAATAATAATAAACAGAAAAAAAGGGCTGACAACTAAGGACAAAGAGGTCTGAGGTAGAGGCATGTGGGTTGATGTACAGTGGGCATGAAGTGTAAAGATTTTGCTTTATATATAAACATCTGCCAGAAAGCATCCCCCATGAAAGACATGCAGAATAACCAAGTAGACAAAATGACTCAGCTAGTTGATGTTAGCCAGCTTTTTTTATCAGTCACTCCATAACTGGCACTTTGTACACATGGAGTGGCCAGTGGCACAGACAAAGTTACATGTTGGCCTAACAAGTGACACACATTTACCAAACCACAAGCTCCTGCTGCCTCTGCACGTCCAACCTGCTAGTAACAGTGAGCAGGGCGGAGCCTCTGATACATCCCCACTGCTCCAAGAGACCATCTTAGTGTCAAGACAACTACATTGGGGCTTGTATTCTGAAAAGCCCTGTGCTTTGCCTTCACAGGAACAGACACATATTCTGGGTATGGATTTGCCTTTGCAGCCCACAGAGCCTCAGGAAGCACCACTAGCCAAGGGTTGTGGAATATCCGATAGACATAAGCTCCGCACAGCAGAGCAGCCATCCGGGAAACTCTGTCACTGCAAAGGAGATGCAGGGGTGGAGATCTGAGGGCTGTATTTTCATAGCAGCCACAAGAACATAAGTTAGAATTGTCCCACTGAGGGGAGAGAGAGCTGGGTTATTATCCACAAACACCAGTTCCTTGCTGGCTCAGGGTTGCTCCTCAGGCACCAGCTCTCAGCCTGCCCTGCCTTACTCAGACTGAGCAGATTTCATAGCTGTTTGAAGGCCATCAAGCAAAGAGGCACAGAAAGATATCCACAGGCCTAGAAACCGTCTGCCTGTGACCTCCAGAGTAGGCTGAGGCGGTATAAACAAGGCAGCAAGGATATTTTCTACATGTTTACAAAATCTGGGAGTCATTCATGTTGCATGGTGGGAAAAGTCAACCACACCCCAAACTAGATGTGTGGGGGAAACATTTTTATTTCACCTGTAACTAATGTAGCCTTTTCCTGATCCTACTCATGGTTTTTGGAAAACATTATTAGCTAGGTGTATAATCTGGCTTAAGCCTGTTCTGATTCCATAATTTTAATACTTGAAAGCAGAACGTTCAGGTAGTATTAAGTCTTTCTGTGATATAAGTAGTCTCTCCATTACCTGCTCAAGCATGCTTACAATCGTGGAAAACAGTTGACATCTCATGCCTCATGGCCACTTCTCGCCTGGTGTCTGAGGTGATTTCCTTTGTCCACCTAAACTCTGATGGCATTTGAGTCTGGGGTCTGAGGCTGGGGTAACCACTAGATGCTTTCCTAGTCATAACTCCAAGGCTATTTGACTGCTCCATTGCTCCTGGAAGTGCCTTAGATCTATCTGGTGATTCTCTGTGGCTATCACTCAAACTCCAACCATAGCAAACCCTTCAAAGTTCTCAGCTATTGTCTTGTCAAGACTCCTCCAACGAAAGCCCTGGATGGCCCAGAAACATTGACCCCTAAGGCCTCTCTCTGCCTCCCCATTCTGTACCACCAAGTTTACTTTGATGGGGCTGCAGGCCAAACTGAGGACGGGGAGCTTTGTTCTCCGTATTGCCTCTAAGCATGGTCCCTCCTTCAGCGTCCATCCAGGATATATATGGATGCCATTGGATCCTTACCTTCTCTCCTCCTTCCCATCATCACTCTAGGATGAAAGGGTGATTTTCCCCCAAAGTTGTGTTTTATCCAACTCTGGTCAAGCCTTAAGTGGAAATCAGGCTGAGAAAACTCTATGCACTGATACCTCCAGGCTTGGGCTTTGACAGGCTAAAGTTCAAGCTAGGAATTTTGGAAGTCCTTTCAAAATAGCCTGCTTGCAAGTTTTCCTAGTCTTGCAGCACAATCCCTTTTTTCTAATGTCAGAAATGGCATTTTAATTCAATGCTTATCTTTTTATGCCTACTCCAGCAAGTCTTAACCTTCCCCCAAGTAGACAGATGTTAGAGAGTGGACCAAGGCAAAAGAGAAAATAACATTTTTAATGTTGAAATTATTACTCCTATTATAAGTACTCAAGAACAATGGCTACAGGCTATTAACCTCAATTTTTCTTATGAGACATAAAAATACATCATTACTCAATGATGTTGGAGGGTCCCAGAATTTTCCCAATGGTCTTTCATAGAAGACTAACTTCAAAGGAATTTAGGGCTTGGAGCTAGCTGCTTTGGGCTACAGTCCCAGAAGCCCTCAGATACATGGTTGATATCCCTTTCAGGTCAGAGAAGAGAGATAGAGAAGATGCTGTACTACAGATTAAAGCCCAGGCCATCTTTCACTAGAATCAGTGACCCTATTGGACACCTCTTTACCTTGATGCTGGCTGCCATGGTAACTCCTGGCTACACATTTCCCTGTTGTAACCAGCCTGATGGATACTGTGCAGGCAACTTAGTCTATTTTTGTTAGATTTCAACTTTTATTTTAGATATAAGGGGTATATGTGCATGTTTGTTACATGGCTATACTGCACCCAGATCGTGGGCATGGTACCCAACAGGCAGTTTTTCAAGTCACACTCCACTCCCCCACTCCCTCCTCTAGCAGTCCTCAGTGTTTATTTTTCTCATGTTTATGTCATGCCTGCTTAATGTTTAGCTCTCACTTATAAGTGAGAACATGTGGTATTTGGTTTTCTGTTCCTGCATTAATTCCCTTAGAATTGTGGCCTCCAGCTCCAACCATGTTGCTGCGAAGGACATGATTTCATTCTTTTTCATGGCTATGTAGTATTCCTTGGTGTCTATGTACCACATTTTCTTTATGCAATCCACTGTTGATGGACATCTAGGTTGATTCCACGTCTTTGCTGTTGTGAATAGTGCGGTGATGAACATATGGGTGTATATGTCTTTTTGGTAGAATGATCTATTTTCCTTTGGGTGGATATCCAATGATGGGGTTGCTGTGTCAAATGGTAGCACTATTTTAAGTTCTTTGAGAAATCTCCAAACTGTTTACAGTGGCTCATGACTGCAATCCCAGCATGCCAGGAGGACAAGGCAGGAGAATAGCTTGAGGCTAGGAGTTCAAGTCTAGATAACTTATGTTTCTGACAGAGGCAGACCCCAGGTTTATAGATCTCAAAGCTTATACAATTACACTTGTATACTTTTTATTAAAGAGATAGACAATTACAAGTATAAAATTAGGTAGAGTTGTAAATATCTATTTAGAATAAGAAAAAATTACAACAAATAGGAAGTTAAAAAAAACCCTGACAAATACCGTAAGTATCACATTTCAAAAACATACCAGTTTTATTAATTATATTCTTAATATACCCTCCATCATAATTTTTTCTGCATTATTCCTTGCATACTCTGTAACCGACTCTTCATGAGATAACAGTTGTGTAACATTATTCTTTAGAGAAACAACAGAAAAATAGTTCCGCCTTTCTTATAGTAGAGTTTGTTTAGGAGAGTTTGGGGGAGGGGAAACATACAGGTGGGAGGACTCAAGGTCATATGGCTAGAAAAGGTGTTTTTTGGCATGGAAGTATGTGGGGAATGGAAGAGATACAAGGAAGACACTGTAAATAAATACATTTATCCCACTCGATGCAAATTAAAAGTATTCCCAACTCAGCTTCTACAAAATGCCTGTGGCCACTCCAGCACACCTGACTGAAGGGGATGCGTGATGGAGGGAATGTCAGAGTGGAAAGTGAAAAGATTCTTAATCTGTTGGAACTATGATATCTTACTTTTGCAAATTTTGGAAAAATGATGATGGGAACATATTTCAGGGTCTTTGAAAGGACCTGTGTAAGGGAAAGGCATTGGCTTTGAGCTTCCTCATCTTCCTTTACACCCATTGCTCTCTGAAAATATGTTTGATGCATCCAGTCTGTGCCCAGTTACCTGATTCCTAATTCAGGACCCACTTCGGGTGTTACTCCTTTAAGAAGTCTTTCCTGATCCTCAAAACCTGGGTGGGTTTCATCATGGAGGCTTTGAGAAGGGTCCTTTCCAAGGTCACAATGTACTGAAACTGACCCTTATCATACCTAAATTTTATTCCATTCCTTCTCCTCCAGGGATCAAAATCTTTGAGGGCAGGGGCCACATTTTATTCATCATTGTATTCTCATCATTTAACACACAGTCTGGCACACTGGAGATGCTAAAAAGCATCTCATAAATTAATAAAAGGAACAATGATTTGGGAGAAGAGACATCTACTCCAGTAATTCCTAAGGAAGAACTCACTTCTTGACAAAGGGTCACCCAAAAGGAACAAATATTCTTTTTATTTTATTTTTTATTGCATTTTAGGTTTGGGGGTACATGTGAAGAATATGCAAGATTGTTGCATAGGTACACATACGGCAGTGTGATTTGCTGCCTTCCTCCCCATCACCTATATCTGGCATTTCTCCCCATGCTATCTCTCCCCAATTCCCCACCCCCCGCTGTCCCTCCCCTATTTCCCCCCAACAGACCCCAGTGCGTGATGCTCCCCTCCCTGTGTCCATGTGTTCTCATTGTTCAACACCCGCCTATGAGTGAGATATTCTTAAAATATAAAAATCCCTTCTCTATGATGGTTCTCTGTCTCCTTCTTTCCAGACCTCCTTCTGTAACTGTGTCTTATTCCTATAAAATGACCACTATATAAAACTCACAGTTGTACTAGCAGGAGTCTTTCAAATCTTTAAAACTTTCAACCATGTAACCTCTACCTGTCTGCCACTATGAATCACAGAGAGAAACAAATTGTAGTGTTGGAATGAAAAATTTGTATTCTACTTAAATATCTACGTTAGATCCTAACTTGTTACTTTCACCTTTTAATTCATAATTCTTAGAAGATAACCGTCACCTGCCATTGTGTTAACATATTTTTGAAGACTATAAATATAATTAGGGAGATGGAATAGCATATTAATGGTGCAAATCTCTGGAATCAGAGATTTAGATTAGAAACAAAAGCCGGCTTCATTTTATATTGTCTGGGAGTAGAGACTGGGAGGCTGGGCAGTAGAAAACCAGAGTGAGCCCTTCTCATCCATGATACTTCTCACCACATGTTGTAGTAGGCAAAGAGTAGTACCCTCTATGCTGACAACACTCGAAGACATTCTCAAATGTCTCTGGACTGATTCTGAAAGAGTCCTTTTGTTCTTTATATATCTTCATGGTTAATGACAGCTTATGGGAAGATGTCCATGGTGAACTTAGACTTTTAATGGCAAACAAAAGCACAAAAAGGAAGGAGGATTTGTAAACAAAGCGCAAAAGGGAGACATTTTAAAGTGTAGTGATTTGGAATCAGAAGACCTGAGTTTGGATCTTGATTGTGCCACCGAAAGCCAATTTCTGAGCTCTAATTTCCTGATCTTTAAAATTTTGATAATAAAAATACCTCATGAGGTTGTGAAAAATTGTCAGATAATGAAGGTGAAGGATGATTTGTAAAGTATAAAGTGCAAAAAAAAAAAGTTGCCTCTGATTTATGATGTCATATTTTGTGCTAGGTATTACATGTCCAGAAAAGCTATGTAAAGGTTTCTTTGAAAGTTCTTATTATTTAGAAAATGGAATTGTTTTGTGAGATGAAAGAAGTCTGATAAGTCCTGAACTGATTAAAACCAAGTATACCCAGGAAGGGTGCCTCCAATGAATTAACAAAAAAGAAGGTCTTTAAGAAATGAAAAGGATTGAATTTATATGAAAAACTCACCAAATGCCCTTAAAGTAAAAATGGGCATACAGTTTTAGAAGTCTGTCAGAAACAAATTGGGGGATAAATGAGATCTGTTTAACTTTATCAAAAATCTGTGCAAAGTGGATAGATTAAATAAACAAGTGTTACATGTTTCTTTTCGGCCATCAACATGTTATTTGTTGTTGATACAATAACATAGTAAACTTAATGTGGTTTATTTGTCTAAAGGGAACAGCTTATCTTTTGTTTAGAACATCGAAGCAAGCTGAGTCCTGATCTCTGTTATTTCAGTGTCTGGTTGATTTGTACTTGAGGTTTCCGGAGCAAAAGCTTTGTTACTAAATACCTGGCAGGATCTCACTGCCATGGCTAGTGATCAAAAGGTCGAGTAAAATCTCCTGTTTGGTATTGAGAAGATTAATTCAGAATTGCCTTTGCTCTCATGATGCATAATTTAGTTCAAGAAATATTTACTGAGACCTACTATATGCCAGGCATTGTTCTAGGTTCTGAGAGTAGAAAGATGAATAAAGAATATGCTACTAATTTTGCTATTAATTTGTTCTTGTACTGTAATTTTCTTCTGCCCCTGTGGCCCTTCCTTCTTTTATTCAACTTTGCAGTCTTCCTTCATTACTTCATGAAGGGAAGAGCAAAGCTAAAAATAGGGAGAAAAAAGTTAGCCTTTAAATTTTAGAAAACAACATCTCAGAGGAGTGGTAGGGGACTTGGAACCAACAACAGAAAAGCCTACACTGGAAGCTCCGTCCATCCTTCACCTGTTAGATTGGTTGTTTTTTTCTATTAATGTTTTGTGGAAATGACATTAATAGAAAAAAATTAATGTAGTTTTCACAAAACATTAATAGAAAATTAATAGAAAATGTTAGTTATCCATACCAGTGAGTCAGTAAAGATAGAGCCAAGTCTCTCTCTATGGGTAACTTTTTCAACATGCCAGGACACAGATAAACTTCTGAGTTGGAAGCAAGGACTCTCTAGGGAAATAGTGGCTATCTAGAAAATACGGAAAAATTACTGTCTCCTCAGTACCAAATGTCTCTTTTATTCTTACACTCATGATAGCCCAACTATTGAGCTAGAGACTGCATTTTATCAATTGCTTTATATCCAGGTAAATCCATGTGTTAGGAGGTGAGTAGTTGTGCCATTTGGGAGCTTTGATATGGACTTGGAACACCAGACACATGTTTCTTCATTCATGTTTCCCTTTCCCACAGGCTGTAACCCCGACTTGGCAAGACCCAGACAGATGATGGAAGAGCAACAGGAAGGAGGAAAACTGGGTCCTTGGAGCAGAGCATCTCCTCCAATTGCAAACTGACTGCGGGACTTACCTTCTCTTTTATTCAAGTCATTGTAATTTCTGGCCTTATTTTCTTTTTTATGGAGTAAACTAGCTTTTACCCAAAAACAGAAAGAAAGGCCCACTTCACCAGTATATGGGTAGGAATGAATGGAAGCAGCGTGAGGTCTTGCCTTAGAAGTACTGATAGTTTATTAGGGGAAAGACACATGGGAACAGAAGAGAGCCATCTGTCATGGCTAAAAAGTGAGAAGACAGGTAACATGACAGATCCAGAGGGCACAGGGTCAGAGTAGGGTTGCTTAACTGAGACCCAGTGTCTCTCTCTCTTGTACAACTCGGGGCAGACATTGATAAATTCATGCTGCTTGGACTTTCTTTTTATTACATGGGCCTTTCATTAGCACTATTTCTTCAGGCAAGACAGTGTAATTGATTAGATATGAATGCAATTTATGCATGCCCCATTGCCACACAAGATTATATGATTACTCATGGATGTTCTCAAACAATTTTAGCCACAGAGTTGAGCCCTTTTTTTTTTCCCCCATTCTCAGAAGGTAATCGAATTTCCATGTTCTTGCAGTGGAAAAACTAGCTTTGTAAAGTGCTGATGGTTTTATCATCCAAAACTAAATCTCAGAGCTGAATATTGTTGTTGGCAGAGCATGAGAACATGTTCAGTCATAAGAAAATGGAGCATTTCTTGTGTG
Organism: Saimiri boliviensis; assembly: GCF_048565385.1. Taxonomy (NCBI): domain Eukaryota; kingdom Metazoa; phylum Chordata; class Mammalia; order Primates; family Cebidae; genus Saimiri; species Saimiri boliviensis. Next base: position 31,690,948 of record NC_133454.1, on the reverse strand, counting down.
AAAAATGTATCACACTCTTAATCCCCCTTTTCACCCTCTCCCTACCCCAGCATTGAATAGCTATGATGATACATTTGGCCGGTGATTAAATATTTCTGCATGATGATGTTTCGAGATCTGTTCCAGCAAAATTCAAAGGTGCCCAATGACCTCTGAGAGATATTTAATTTAATTTTTTAATTTTTATTGTACTTTAGGTTCTGGGATACGTGTGCAGATCATGCAGGACTGTTGTATAGGTACAAACATGGCAATGTGGTTTGCTGCCTCCATCCCCTAGTCACCTACAGCTGGCATTTCTCCCCATGTTATCTCTCCCCAACCTCCCCACCCTACTGCTGTCACTCCCTAGGCCCCTCCCAACAGACCCCAGTGTGTGGTGCTCCCCTCCCTGTGTCCATGTGTTCTCATTATTCAACACCTGCCTATGAGTGAGAACATGCAGTGTTTGATTTTCTGTTCTTGTGTCAGTTTGCTGAGAATGATGGTTTCCAGATTCATCCATGTCCCTGCAAAGGACATGAACTCATCCTTTTATATGGCTACATAGTATTCCATGGTGTATATGTGCCACATTTTCCTGGTTCAGTCTCTTGTCAATGGGCATTTGGGTTGTTTCCAGGTCTTTACTATTGTAAACACTGCCACTATGAACATATGTGTACATGTCTTTATAATACAGTGATTTATAAACCTTTGAGTATATACCCAGTAATGGGATAGCTGGGTCAAATGGAATTTCTATTTCTAGGTCCTTGAGGAAGCGCCACACTGCCTTCCACAATGGCTGAACTAATTTACACTCCCACCAACAGTGTAAAAGTGTTCCTATTTCTCCACATCCTCTCCAGCATCCATTACCTCAAGATTTTTTAATGATCGCCATTCTAACTGGTGTGAGATGGTATCTCAATATGGTTTTGATTTGCATTTCTCTAATGACCAGTGATGATGAGCATTTTTTCGTATGTTTGTTGGCCTCATATATGTCTTCTTTTGAAAAGTGTCTGTTCGTATCCTTCTCCCACTTTTGGGATGGGTTTGTTTTTTTCTTGTAAATCTGTTTTAGTTCTTTGTAGATTCTGGATATTAGCCCTTTGCAAATGGGTAGATTGCAGAATTTTTTTCCCATTCTGTTGGTTGCTGGTACACGTTAATGACTGTTTCTTTTGCTGTACAGAAGCTCTGGAGTTTAATTAGGTCTCATTTGTTTATTTTGGTTTTTGTTGCCAATGCTTTTGGTGTTTTAGTTGTGAAGTCCTTGCCTATGCCTATGTCCTCAATGGTTATGCCTAGGTTTTCTTCTAGGGTTTTTATGGTGTTAGGTCTTATGTTTAAGTCTTTAATCCATCTGGAGTTAATTTTAGTGCAGGGTGTCAGGAAGAGGTCCAGTTTCTGCTTTCTGCACACTGCTAGCCAGTTTTCTCCATACCATTTATTAAACAGGGAATCCTTTCCCCATTGCTTGTTTTTGTCAGGTTTGTCAAAGATCTGATGGTTGTAGATTTGTGGCATTGCCTCCAAGGCCTCTGTTCTGTTCCATTGGTCTATATCTCTGTTTTGGTACCAGTACCATGCTGTTTTGATTACTGTAGCTTTGTAGTATAGTTTGAAATCAGGTAGCGTGATGCCTCTTGCTTTGTTCTTTTTGCTTAGGATTGTCTTGGATATTTGGGCTCTCTTTTGGTTCCATATGAAATTTAAGGTGGTTTTTTTTCCAGTACTGTGAAGAAGGTAATTGATAGCTTGATGGGGATAGTACTAAATCTATAAATTACTTTGGGCAGTATGGCCATTTTCACGATACTGATTCTTCCTAACCATGAGCATGGAATGTTTCTCTATTTGTTTGTGTCCTCTCTTATTTCCTTGAGCAGTGGTTTGTAGTTCTCTTTGAATAGGTTCTTTACATCCTTTGTTAGCTGTATTCCTAGGTATTTTATTATCTTTGTAGCAACTGTGAATGGGCGTTCACTCATGATTTGGTTCTCTATTAGTCTGTTATTGGTATATAGAAATGTCTGTGATTTCTGCACATTGATTTTGTATTCTGAGAGTTTGCTAAAGTTGCTTATAAGCTTAGGAGATTTTGGGCTGAGATGATGGAGTCTTCTAAATACACAATCATGTTGTCTGCAAATAGAGACAATTAAACTTCTTCTTTTCCTATTTGAATATCCTTTATTTTTTTTTCTTGCCTGATTGCTCTGGTTTGAACCTCCAATACTATATTGAATAGGAGTGGTGAGAGAGGGCATCCTTGTCTAGTGCTGGATTTCAAAGGGAATGCTTCCAGTTTTTGCCCATTCAGTATGATATTGGCTGTGAGTTTGTCATAAATAGCTCTTATTGTTTTGAGATATGTTCTTTCAATACCTAGTTTCTTGAGAGTTTTTAGCATAAAGGACTGCTGAATTTTGTCGAAGGCCTTCTCTGCATCTATTGAGAGAATCGTAGTTTTTGTCTTTGGTTCTGTTTATGTGGTGGATTATGTTTATAGACTTGTGTATGTTCAACATATGAAATTTTAATTTTTTTAGTTCAAGCAACTTCAAGTGCTTAGCAGTCAAGGGAGGGCACTGAATCCCCCATTCCCTATGCAAGTTCTTAAAAATAAACTCAAATCTAAAGGGAATTATAATTGTTCAAGGTTTCGTTCAATCCTTGCTTATCACTGACTTTTGAGCCAGGATATGATCACAAGCGCCCTTTCTTGCTGCTATTTTCTGTACTAACTTTAAAAACAAACAAATACACTTTTTACTTTGAAATAATTATAGTTTCACAGTAAATTGCAAAAATAGTACAGAGAGATCCCTTGTCTAACTTCACCCATTTCCTTCTACTGGCTATATTTTACATAATGATACTACAGTATCACTTTGATACTGTAGTATCAAAGCCAAAAAGTTGATACTAGTATGGTATGTGTACATATTTCTGTGCTATTTTATCACATGTGTAGATATATGTGATCACCACTGAGATCAAGACACATATCACATCAACACAGAAGCCTCCTGGGCTACCCTTTTATAGGCTACCCTTCTATATTTCCATCCACTCACCTCCTCCCACCTTTTCTAAACCTTGACAGCCACTTACTGTTCTCCATCTCTTTAATTCTTAATTTCAAGAATGTTATATAAATGGAATCATAAACCTTTTGCATTTAATGTAATTATTGATATGTTAAGGCTTAAGACAGCCATTTTATTTCTTTTCATCTCTGTTCTTTCTGTTTCTTATTTCTCTATTCTTTCTCCTGCCTTCCTATGGGTTACTTGAACAGGTTTTAGACTTCCATTTTTATTCATCTGTAGCATTTTTTATGTATCTTTTGAGATAGATTTTTCGGTGGTTACTGTAAGCTTGATATTGTACACATGTAACTTACCAAAGTCAACTGATGTCAACACTTTACGAGTCTGAATAAAGCATGGAACTCTTACCTGCTTTTAACTACCTTTTACCCTCTCCTGTTTACAGTGTAATTGCCTTAAATATTTTCTCTACCTACAGTGAGAAACATATCAAAAATTGTTATAATTTTTGCTTTAATCATCAAGCACAATTTAGAAAACGCAAGAGAGGGGAGACTGTTGAATTTATTCCTATTTTTAGACCTTTTTGTTTTTCCTTCCAGATGTTTGAAGATTCTTTTAAAGTCCTTTCCTTTCTGTTTCAATAACTTCCTTTAGCCATTCTTTTGAAAGGGGTCTGTGATGGCAAATCCTTCTAGTTTTCATTTATCTGGGAAAGTTTTATTTCCTTTTCATGTAGGAGTATATTTTCACTAGATATAAAATTCTGTGCTGACAATTATTTTATCTCAGCACTAAAAAATGTGCTAATTCCTTCTGTCTCCCATAGTTTCTGATAAGAAATCCATTGTCATGGGAATTACTTTCTCCTGTAGATCACATGTCAGTTCTCTCCGAGTGCTTTCAATACTCTGTGTCTTTGGTTTTCAGAAGCTTAAGTGTGATGTGTCTTGGTAGATTTCTTTGAACTTATCATGTGTGGAATTTGCTCACCTTCTTGAGTCTGTAAGTTCAAGTCTTTCCCCAAATTTGGGAAATTTTCAGCCATTATTTCTTTGAATACTTTTTTTTATCCCTACTATCTTCCTCCTTTTCCTGTGTCCAGTGGCAAATATTAGGTCTTTTGTTATAGACCCACAGGTCTCCAAGGGTCTGTTTATTTTTCTCTCTTTATTTTCTCTCTGTTGTTCAGATTGAGTTATTTCTATTGTCCCACCTTCAAGCTCATTGATTCTTTCCTTTGTCCTCTCAAGTATTCTGTTGAACCTATCCACTGAGTTTTTATCTTGGTTATCATATTTTTTAGTTCTAAAATTTCAATTTGGCTCTACTTCATATCCTCTATTTCTTTACCGAGACTTTTGATTTTTTTCCAGTTGTTGCAAGCATGTTCATAATTGCTCACTGAAGCATTTTTATCACGGCTGCTTTAGAATTCCTTTCAGATAAGTCCAATAACTGTGTCATCTCAGTGTTGGTGCATGTTGTTTTATTTTTGTCATTCAAATTAAGATTTTCTTGGTATTTTGTATAATGTGTGGTTTTTAAATTGAAATACGGACATTTTGAGTATTTCATCATGACCTTCTATATCTTAGTTTACTCTTTTTTTTTTCAGCAGGCTTCTTTTGGCATTGCTCAGGGAGGGAAAGTGGTGGTGTGAACATGGGGGAGTACTTCCTCATCATTACCACATGGGAGTAAAATTCTAAGTTCTTCCTCTTATACTATCTCAGATGGGAGAGGTAGAAATGCCTTGTTATTGCCAGATGTGGTCTACATGTGGCCTTCACTAATGCTGTGGTGGAGGTGTGGGGGAAGGTGTCTCATTATTGTGGGATGCAAATGAAAGTCTGAGGTCCCTACTCTGTCTTCTCTGATACTACAGGGCGGGAGGTGGTATAAGAGCGCCATGTTACAGACTAGCAAGGGTGGAAATATTGGCTACCCTCCTCCGCCTTTGCTGATGAGGGTGAGACTGTGGGTTTTCTCTGCAGTATTTGACTAGGAGAGAATGGATTTTTTCTAAAGTTTTCTGTCTAGCTAGGCTGATCATTTAGCTAAAGACAGCATGCTTTTCTTAGAGTTTTGTTGGTGCTCCCATTGGCATTTCCAGGTTGCTGGCTTCCTGGTTTCGTGTCCGGGATATATGAGACAAAAAGAAAACGCAAGAAACTTGTCATATTATATCTCCAGTTTCAGGTCCCTATTCTGCTATCTGTGCCCCACCTTTGAGCCTTCTCATGTTTATTTTATATATAACATCCAGAGCTTTTGCTTGTATTTAGCAGGAGGAATGTAGAGAAGTATGTATAACCACTCACTCAGTTTTATCCTTAGTATTTTCAGAGCTAATGACTGCTAAGTTTTTAGTGCTGTTTATATGAACAGCATCATGCTAATTTATTTAATTATGACGGCAATCTTATGAGGAAGGTACAATAATTACCGGTGCCATTTGATACATGAAGAAACTGAAACTGACAAATAATTCATGTAAACATTTAGAACAGTGCTTAGTACATATACTAAAAAAGGCTAGAGAATATTATTATTGTTATATTTTTAGCATTGTTAACTTGTTTAAAGGACCTAACTAATAACAAGAGAGAATTCCAACTCGGAACAGCCTAAACTTCTGCTTGTAAACCTTTGGTGTAATTTCTCTCAATTTGACAGCAACCGTTGGGATTAAGCAATTTCTACTGCATCTCACGTTGTATCTTTATACATCTCACTTAATTTACTGCCACTGTTTTCTTTTCATTTTGTTTGTTTGCGATGGGGTCTCACTCTGTTGCCCAGGTTGGAGTGCAACTTCTGCCTCCCAGGTTCAAATAATTCTCCTGCCTCAGCCTCCTGAGTAGCTGGGATTACAGGCGTGTACCACCACACCAGGCTAATTTTTGTATTTTTAGTAGAGATGGGATTTTACCATGTTGGCCAAGCTGATCTGGAACTCCCAACCTCAGGTGATCTGCCCACCTTGGCCTCCCAAAGTTCTGGGATTACATGCATGAGCGATCGTGCCCAGCTCTTTATCTACAGCTATAGTTTTCAAATTTCCTTCCCTTTATATCCTAATAATAAAATAACTAAAGTTTATGTAATATATATGTGAAGGACAAAGTACTCTTATATTAATTACATTTAATATTTATTTTAAACTTCATTATGACTTTAGAGGCAGGTATTAGTAATTATCACACTAATTACTAAGGGGTTGAGATATGACTCAAGCCCAGTGCTATTTCCATCATTCTGTGGTTCCTCTGTAGCCCACATCTAACTTTTATATCTTCCTGTAGCTCTCTGTGCTCATAGCTTACCTCTTTTTGGACTTCCTGGAAGAATAAAAAAAAAAAAAAAAAAAAAAGAAAGAAAAAAAGGAAAAAAAAAAAGAGGAGGCAGTGGGGAAAGATCCAACAGATAAAATGGTGCCTCTGGAATTATAGATCCCTTCTAAGGGCTGTTGATCCATTAAAGATGTGTTGGAAATTCTGCCATATAATAGCGCATTGCCTTAGTCCATCTGTGTGGCTAGAAAAGAATACTTAAGAATGGGTAATTTATAGGAAAAAAAAGGTTTGTTTGGCTTATGTTTCTGCAGGTTGTACAAGAAACATGACACCAGCATCTGCTTCTGATGAGAGTTTCAGGCTGCTTCCACACACGGTGAAAGGCAAAATGGAGCCAGTGTGTGCAGAGATCACATTGCCAAAGAGGAAGCAAGAGAGAGGAGGAGACGCCAGGCTCTTTTTAACAACTAGCTCTTGGGAGAATAGAGAAGTCACTTCTCTCTTCCTTTGGTGGGGGTATTAATCTGTTCATGAGGTATGTACTCCCATGACCCAAAAACCTCCTCTTAAGCTGCATCTTCAACACTGGGGATCAAATTTTAACAAGAGGTTTAGAGGGTCAAATATCCAAACTGTAGCACACACCTTTCTCCTTTTGCTTGTGTCTTCCATGGAGTCACGTGTTGAGGTCTATTGAAGAATGGAATGGTTGGGAGCATGGAGAAAAGATAGATGGCTTAGAAACAAATGAGACATGTAGGGGGTTGTTGCAATAGATTTCATTCAAGAGAGAAACTACAAAGGCAGAGAGAGCTGAGATCAAGAACAGGGGATGAGAAGGATCTTTAGAAGACATATTAGACCTAACAAACAGTGATAGTGTGTGTGTGTGTGTGTGTGTGTGTGTGTGTGTGTGTGTGTGTGTGTGTTTGAAAGAGAAAGGTAGAGGAGTCATTAATAACAGTGATGCTGCCAGGTTTCTGATTTGAAAAACTGGATAGGTCATTTTGTTTACAATCAAGATTAAGGGGAAAAAAGTTTGAAGGAGGACGGAGTCATGCATGATAGAATGCTAAAGAGCAGACAATAAAATAGATTGAATCAATGTAATTGGATTTGAAAATTAGAAGGTAATTAATGACTTCGGAAAAATAACTGTCATAGATAGAGAGAGAGGTGAGCAGAATAGTGGAGTGGGATGGTGAAGCTGATAAATTATTTGGAAATGAGAATTAGAGAGACCATTTATGCAGTGAAGCTGTGGAAAACTCAGAGAATTTGGAATTTGAAGAACCAATTCCAAAACTTGGTATTACTTACTTGCTATGCAGCCTTTGGCAAATCACTTTACCCATTTAAGTCTGTTTCATAGAAGATAAGAAACAGTCTGCTCTGTTCCTTTTCCTGTAATTTATTTCCTCATTGTATGTCAGTGGGTAAAACAATGGCATAAATTGATGCTTTTGTTTTTCTTTTTTAAATTGATTCCCCTGGCCCCTCACCCCCACTTAAACAATGGCATCTTTCAGTCTAAATCAACTGAGATTTATTTGAGATTTGGTAGAATGATGGCTAAATGTAAAAATACATAAAACTATAAGGGCTACACATAGACTGCACATCAATAAAACCTTATTTCGTTTTTATTTGTTTTTTTTATATATATTTTATTGCACTTTAGGTTCTAGGGTACATGTGCAGGTCATGCAGGATTATTGCATAGGTACCTAGATGGCAATGGGTTTTGCTGGCTTCATCCCCGCATCACATATATTTGGCATTTCTCCCGATGTTATCCCTCCCCAACCTCCCTACCCCCTGCTGCCTCTCCCCTAGTTCCCCCAACAGACCCAAGTGTGTGATGCTCCCCTTTCTGTGTCCCTGTGTTTTCATTGTTCAACACCTGCCTATGAGTGAGAACATGCAGTATTTGGTTTTCTGTTCTTGTGTCAGTTTGCTGGGAAAGATGGTTTCCAGATTCATCCATGTCCCTACAAAGGACACAAATTCATCGTTTTTTATGGCTGCATAATATTTGATGGTGTTTATGTGCCACACTTTGCTTATCCAGGCTATCGTTGATGGGCATTTGGGTTGGGTCCAGGTCTTTGCTATTGTAAACAGTGTGGCAATGAACATATAATAGAACAATTTATAATCCTTTGGATATATGTCAAGTAATGGCATTGCTGGGTCAAATGGAATTTCTATTTCTAGGTCCCTGAGGAATTGCCACACTGTCTTCCACAATGGTTGAACTAATTTGTGCTCCCGCCAACGGTGTGTAAGTGTTCCTATTTCTTTACATTCTCTCCAGCGTTTGTTGTGTCCAGATTTTTTAATGATAACCATTCTAACTGACGTGAGATGGTATCTCAATGTGGCTTTCATTTGCATTTCTCTAATGACCAGTGATGAGGAGCATTTTTTCATATGTTTGTTGGCCTCCTGTATGTCTTCTTTTGTAAAGTGTCTGTTCATATCCTTCGCCCATTTTTGGATGGGTTGTTTTTTTCTTGTAAATCTGCTTTAGTTCTTGTAGAATATGGACATTAGCCTTTTGTCAGATGAGTAGATTGCAAAAATATTTTCCCATCCTGTTGGTTGCCAGTTCCCTCTAATGATTATTTCTTTTGCTGTACAGAAGCTCTGGAGTTTAATTAGGTCCCATTTGTCCATTTTGGCTTTTGTTGCTATTGCTTTTGGTGTTTTAGTCATGAAGTCCTTCCCTATGCCTGTGTCCTGAATGGTTTTGCCTAGGTTTTCTTCTAGGGTTTTTATGGTGTTAGGTCTTATGTTTAAGTCTTTAATCCATCTGGAATTAATTTTAGTGTAAGGTGTCAGGAGGGGGGCCGGTTTCTGCTTTCTGCACAGGGCTAGCCAGTTTTCTCAACACCATTTATTAAGCAGGGAATCCTTTCCCCATTGCTTGTTTTTGTCAAGTTTGTCAAAGATAAGATGGTTGTAGATATGTGGTGTTACTTCTGAGGGCTCTGCTCTGTTCTGTTGGTCTATCTCTGTTTTGCTACCAGTAGCATGCTGTTTTGATTACTGTAGCCTTGTAGTATAGTTTGAAGTCAGGTAACGTGATGCTTCCAGCTTTGTTCTTTTTGCTAAGGATTGTCTTGGCTATGTAGGCTCTCTTTTGGTTCCAAATGAAGTTTAAGGTAGTTTTTTCCAGTTTTGTGAAGAGTGTCATAGGTAGCTTAAAGGAGATAGCATTGAATCAATAAATTAATTTGGGTAGTATGGCCATTTTCACAATACTGATTCTTCCTAACCGTGAGCATGGAATGTTTTCCAATCTGTTTATGTCCTCTGTTTTCCTTTAGCAGTGTTTTGTAGTTCTCCTTGAAGAGGTCCTTTACATCCTTTGTTAGTTGTATTCCTAGGTATTTTATTCTCTTTGTAGCAATTGTGAATGGGAGTTCACTCTTGATTTGGTTCTCTTTTAATCTGTTATTGGTACCTAGGAATGCTTGTGATTTCTGCACATTGATTTTGTATCATGAGACTTTGCTGAAGTTGCTTATCAGTTTAAGAGGATTTTGGGCTGACACGATGGGGTCTTCAAAATATACAATGATGTTGTCTGCAAATAGAGACAATTTGACTTCCCCCTTTCCTAACTGAATACTTTTCATTTCTATTTCTTGCCTGATTACTCTGGCTAGAACTTCCAATACTATATTGAATAGGAGTAGTGAGGGAAGGCATTATTGTCTCGTGCCAGATTTCTACAGGAATGCTTCCAGCTTTTGTGCATTCAGTATGATATTGGCTGTGGGTTACTCATAAATAGCTTTTATTGTTTTGACATACGTTCCATTGATACCTAGTTTATTGAGAGTTTTTAGCATAAAGGGCTGCTGAATTTCGTCGAAGACCTTCTCTGCATTTATTGATATAATCATGAGGTTTTTGAATTAGGTTCTGTTAATGTGGTGGATTATGTTTACAGACTTGTGTATGTTGAAACCAACCTTGCATCCCCAGAATGAAGCCTACTTGATCATGATGGATAAGCTTTTTGATGTGCTGTTACAATTGGTTTGCCAGTATTTAAGATCTTTGCATCTATGTTCATCATGGATATTGGCCTGAAGTTGTCTTTTTTTGTTGAGTCTCTTCTGGGTTTTGGTATCAGGATGATGTTGGTCTCATAAAATGATTTGGAAAGGATTCCCTCTTTTTGGATTGTTTGGAAGAGTTTCAGAAGGTGTGGTACCAGCTCCTCTTTGTATGTCTGGTAGAATTCAGCTGTGAACCCATCCAGACCTGGGCTTTTTCTGGTTTGTAGGCCATTAATTGCTGCCTCAACTTCAGACCTTGTTATTGGTCTATTCAGGGTTTTGACTTCTTCCTGGTTTAGGCTTGGGAGGGTGCAAGTGTCCAGGAATTTATCCATTTCTTCCAGGTTTATTGGTTTATGTGCATAGAGTTGTTTGTAGCAATATCTGATGGTAGTTTGTATTTCTGTGGAATTGGTGGTGATATCCCCTTTATTGTTTTTTATTGCATCTATTTAATTCTTGTCTTTTCTTTTATAAACTGGCTACCATTCTGCTTTGTTGATCTTTTAAAAAAAAACCAGCTTCTGGATTTATTGATTTTTTTTAAATTGTACTTTAGGTTCTGGGGTTCACGTGCAGATCATGCAGGATTATTGCATAGGTACACACATAGCAATGTGGTTTGCTGCCTCTATCCCCTGGTCAGCTACATCTGGCATTTCTCCCCATGTTATCAATACCTGACCTCACAACCCTCCCCTGATCTCCCTCCCTTACCTTCCTGTAACAGACCCCAGTGTGTGATACTCCCCTCCCTTTGTCCATGTGTTTTCATTGTTCAACACGCGCCTATGAGTGAGAACATGCAGTGTTTGATTTTCTGTTCTTGTGTCGTTTGCTGAGAATGATGGTTTCCAGATTCATCCATCTCCCTACAAAGGACACAAACTCATCAATTTTTATGGCTGCATAATATTCCATGGTGTACATGTGCCACATTTTCCTGGTCTAGTCTATTGTCAATGGGCATTTGGGTTGATTCCAGGTCTTTGCTATAGTAAACAGTGCCACTATGAACATATGTGTACATGTGTCTTTATAATAGAATGATTTATAATCCTTTGGGTATATACCCAGTAATAGGATTGCTGGGTGAAAGGGAATTTCTATTTCTAGGTCCTTGAGGAAGTGCCACATTGTCTTCCACAATGGTTGAACTAGTTTACACTCCCACCAACAGTGTAAAAGTGTTCCTATTTCCCCACAACCTCTCCAGCATCTGTTATCTCAAGATTTTTTTAATGATCACCATTCTAACTGGTGTGAGATGGTATCTCAATATGGTTTTGATTTGCATTTCTCTAATAATCAGTGATGATGAACATTTTTTCATATGTTTGTTGGCCTCATATATGTCTTCTTTTGAAAAGTGTCTGTTCATATCCTTCTCCCACTTTTGGATGGGTTTGTTTTTTTTCTTGTAAATCCGTTTTAGTCCTTTGCAGATTCTGGATATTAGCCCTGTGTCAGATGGGTAGATTCTAAAAGTTTTTTTCCATTCTGTTGGTTGTTGGTTCACTCTAATGATTGTTTCTTTTGCTGTACAGAAGCTCTGGAGTTTAATTAGGTCCCATTTGTCCATTTTGGCATTTGGTGCCAATGCTTTTGGTGTTTTAGTCATGAAGTCCTTGCCTATGCCTATGTCCTGAATGGTTTTGCCTAGGTTTTCTTCTAGGGTTTTTATGGCATTAGGTCTTATGTTTATGTCTTTAATCCATCTGGAGTTAATTTTAGTGTAGGGTGTCAGGAAGGGGTCCAGTTTCTGCTTTCTGCACACTGTTAGCCAGTTTTCCCAACACCATTTATTAAACAGGGAATCCTTTCCCCATTGCTTGTTTTTGTCAGGTTTGTCAAAGATGTGATGATTATAGATGTGTGGCATTGCCTCCAGGGCCTCTGTTCTGTTCCATTGGTCTGTATGTCAATTTTGTTACCAGTAGCATGCTGTTTTGATTACTATGGCTTTGTAATATTGTTTGAAATCAGGTAGCCTGATGCCTCTGGCCCTGTTCTTTTTGCTTAGAATTGTCTTGGCTATTCAGGCTCTCTTTTGGTTCCATATGAAGTTTAAGGTGGTTTCTTCCAGTTCTGTGAAGAAGGTCATTTGTAGCTTGACGGGGATAGCACTGAATCTATAAATTAATTTGGGCAGTATGGCCATTTTCATGATATTGATTCTTGTAACCATGAGCATGGAATGTTTTTCTGCATCTGTTTGTGTCCTCTCTTATTTCCTTGAGCAGTGGTTTGTAGTTCTCCTTGAAGAGGTCCTTTATATCCTTTGTTAATTGTATTCCTAGGTATTTTATTGTGTTTGTAGCAACTGTGAATGGGAGTTCTCTCATGATTTGGCTCTCTATTAGTCTGTTATTGCTGTATAGAAGTGCTTGTGATTTCTGCACTTGATTTTGTATCCTGAGATTTTGCTGAAGTTGCTTATCAGTTTAAGATGTTGGAATGAGATGATAGGGTCTTCTATATATACAATCATGTCATCTGCAAATAGGGACAATTTGACTTTCTCTTTTCCTAATTGAATACCCTTTATTTATTTTTTTCTTGCCTAATTGCTGTGGCTAGAATTTCCAATACTATATTGAATAGGAGTGGTGGCAGGGGGCATAGGTGTCTAGTGGTGGATTTTGAAGGGAATCCTTCCAGTTTTTACCCATGCAGTATGATGCTGGCTGTAGGTTTGTTGTAAATAGCATATACTGTTTTCAGTTATGTTCCTTTGATACCTAGTTTATTGAGAGTTTTTAGCATAAAGGGCTGTTGAATGTTGTCAAAGGCTTTCTCTGCCATCTATTGACATAATCATGTGGTTTTTCTGTTTGGTTCTGTTATGTGGTGGATTACATATATAGACTTGTGTGTGTTGAACCATCCTTGCATCCCTGGGATGAAGCCTACTTGATCGTGATGGATAAGCTTTTTGATGTGCTGTTGCAATCTGTTTGCCCGTATTTTATTGAAAATTTTTGTGACTATGTTCATCATGGATATTGGCCTGAAGTTGTCTTTTTTTGTTGAGTCTCTGCTGGATTTTGGTATCAGGATGATGTTGGTCTCATAAAATGATTTAGAAAGGATTCCCTCTTTTTGGATTGTTTGGAAGAGTTTCAGAAGGAGTGGTACCAGTCCTCTTTGTATGTCTGGTAGAATTTGGCTGTGACCCCATCTGGACCTGGACTTTTTCTGGTTCGCAGGCTATTAATTGCTGCCTCAACAGGTTCAGCCCATGTTATTTGTCTGTTAAAGGTTTCAACTTCTTTCTATTTTAGCTTGGGAGGGTGCAAGTGTCCAGGAATTTATCTATTTCTTTCAGGTTTACTGGTTTATGTGCATAGAGTTGTTAGTAGTAATCTCTCAGTGTAATTTGTATTTCTGTGGAGTCCGTGGTGATATCCCCTTTATCGTTTTTTATTGCATCTATTTGATTCTTCTCCCCCACTTTTTTAAAAATTAATCTAGCTAGTGGTATAGTTCATTGATCTTTTCAAAAATCCAGCTCCTTGATTTATTGATTTTTTGAAGGCTTTTTTGTGTCTCTCTCCATAAGTTCTGCTCTGTTCTTAGTTATTTCTTGTCTTCTTCAAGCTTTTGAGTTTTTTTGATCTTGCTCCTCTAGCTCTTTCAATTTTGATGATACGGTGTCAATTGTAGATATTTCCTCACTTCTCATATGGGCATTTATTGCTATAAATTTCCCTCTACACAGTGCTTTAAATGTGTCCCAGAGATTCTGGTACATTGTGTCTTCATTCTCATTGGTTTCAAATAACATCTTTATTTCTGCCTTTGTTTAATTGTTTATCCAGTCGACATTCAGGAGCCAGTTGTTCAGTTTCAGTGATACTCTGTGGTTCTGAGTTAGTTTCTTAATCCTGAGTTCTCATTTGATTACCCTGTGATCTGAGAGACTGTTATGATTTCTGTTGTTTTGCATTTGCTGAGGAGTGATTTACTTCCAATTATGTGGTCAATTTTAAAATAGGTGCCATGCAGTGCTGAGAAGATTTGGAGTGCTTCTGTAGATTTGGAGTGGAAAGTTCTGTAGATGTTTATTAGGTCTGCTTGGTCCAGATCTGGGTTCAAGTCCTGGATATCCTTGTTAATTTTCTGTCTCATTGATCTAATATGGACAGTGGAGTGTTAAAAGTCTCCCACTATTATTGTGTGGGAGTATAAGTCTCATTGTAGGTCATTGAGATCTTGCTTTAGGTATCTGGGTGCTCCTGTAATTAGTGCATATATATTTATGATCGTTAGCTCTTCTTGATGCATTATCCTTTTACCATTATGTAATGCCCTTCTTTGTCTCTTTTGATCTTTGTTGGTTTAAAGTCCATTTTATCAGATACTAGGATTGCAATGCCTGCTTCTTTTTTGCTCTCACTTTGCTTGATAAATCTCCCTCCATCCCTTTATTTTTGCCTATGTGTGCTCTTGGATGATACATTGGTTTCGTGAATACAACGCACCAATGGGTTTTGACTCTTTATCCAATTTTCCAGTCTGTGCCTTTTGAATGGGGCATTTAGCCCATTTACATTCAAGGTTAATATTATTATGTGTTAATTTGATCCTGTTATTTTGATGCTAACTGGTTGTTTTGCCCATTAGTTGATGCAGTTTCTTCATTGTGTCAATGCTCTTTACCATTTGGTACATGTCTGGAGTGGCTGGTACTGGTTGTTCCTTTCTATGTTTAGTGCTTCTTTCAGGAGCTCTTGTAAAGCAGGCCTGGTGGTGATGAAATCCCTCAGCAATTGCTTGTTCATAAAGGATTTTATTTCTCCTTCGCTCATGAAGCTTAGTTTGGCTAGATATGAAATTCTAGATTGAAAGTTCTTTTCTTTAAGGATGTTGAATATCAGCCCCCACTCTCTTCTGGCTTGTAGGGTTTCTGCCGAGAGATCCCCTGTGAGTCTGATGGGCTTCCCTTTGTGTGTAACCTGACCTTTCTCTCTGGCTGCCCTTCGCATTTTTTTCCCTTCATTTCAATGCTGGTGAATCTAACGATTATGTGCCTTGGGGTTGCTCTTTTTGGGGAATATCTCTGTGGTGTTCTCTGTATTTCCTGGACTTGAATTTTGGCCTGGCTTGCTAGGTTGGGGTAGTTCTCCTGGATATCCTGAAGAGTGTTTTGCAGCATGGATTCATTCTCTCTATCACATTCAGGTACACCTATCAAACGTGGATTAGATCTTTTCATATAATCCCATATTTCTTGGAGGCTTTGTTCATTTCTTTTCACTCTTTTTTCTCTAATCTTGCCTCTTTTTATTTCATTGAGTGGATCTTCAATCTCTGATATCCTTTCTTCTGCTTGGTCTATTTGGCTATTGAAATTTGTGTATGTCTCACAAAGTACTCATATTGTGTTTTTCAGCTCCATCAAGTCGTTTATATTCTTTAAGCTGTTTATTCTCATTAGCATTTCGTCAAACCTTTTTTCAAGGTTCTTAGTTTCTTTGTATTGGGATAGAACGTGTTCTTTTAGCTCTGAGAAGTTTGTTATTGCCCACCTTCTGAAGCCTGTTTCTGTCAATTTATCATACTCATTCTCCAACCAGGCTTGTTCCCTAGCTGGTGAGGAGTTCTGCTCCCTTGGAGGTGGAGAGGCATTCTGGTTTTGGGTGCTTTCATCCTTTTTGAGCTGCTTTCTTCCCATCTTTGTGGATTTATCTACCTGTGGTATTTGTAGTTGATGACTTCCGGATGGGATCTCTCAGTGGAAATCCCTTTTGTTGATGTTGATGTTATTTCTTTCATTTTTTAGTTTTCCTTCTAACAGTCAGGCCCCTCTGCTGTAAGACTGCTGAGGTCCACTCCAGACCCTGCTTACCTGCGGATCACCTGCAGCAGCTGCAGAAAAATAAGGGTTGCTGCCAGCTTCTTCTTCTGTTGTCTTCATTACAGAAGGATACCTGCCAGAGGTCAGTCTGAACTCCCCTTTATGAGATATCTCTTTGGATATACAGTGGTCAGGGAGCTGCTTGAGGAGACAGTCTGTCCCTTATAGGAGGTCAAGTGCTGAGCTGTGAGCTCTGTTGTTCTGTTCAGAGCTGCTGGGCAGGTATGTTTAAGTGTGCTGCAGCGGAACTCATAACTGCCTTTTTCCCCACGTGCTCTGTCCTGGGAAGGTGGGGCTTTATTTTTAAGTTCTTGACATGCTGCTGCCTTTTTTCAGAGATGCCCTGTCCAATAAGGAGGTAGCCTAATCAAAGTCTGCCTGTAAAGGTGTTGCTGAGCTGCCATGGGCTCTGCCCAGCTGCTGTGTGAACTTTCTTGTGGTTTTGTGTACAGAGGTATAGTTAGAACAGCCTTGGTCATTGTGGACTGCCTCGGTAATGGCGGACGCCCTTCCCCCAACAAAGCTATACCATCCTGCGTCCAACTGCACTTGCTGTGAGACTCCCAATCCAGAACGTTTCAGATTGCTGTTCTTTGTGGGGGTGGGAACTGCCAAGCCAGATCACCTGGCTCCCTGTTTCAGCTGAATGGGCAGTTCTGTCTCCCAGGCATTCCAGGCACTAGTTGAAATGGCTATCCAGAGATTTTTGTAGAGACCTGCTGCACCAGCTGAGCTGGAAACAGGTGGCACTTTCAGCCCAGGAATCTACTGGTCTGTGGCCAGTAGAAACTCATTTGGAAATGCAGTGATCACTCACCCTCTGCATTGTTCTCGCTGGGAACTGTACTCCAGAGCTGTTCCTATTTGGCCATCTTGGATCTGCCCAATAAAATCTTATTTTTTATCATCACAAGCTTGACAGATTCAACTTGTCATTCAAAAAGTTAATATGGAGGATCCAAGATGGCCAAATAGGAACAGCTCTGGAGTGCAGTTCCCAGCAAGAACAATGCACAGGGTGAGTGCCCAATGCATTTCCAAACAAATTTTCACTGCCCACAGACCGGAAGATTCCTGGGCTGAAAAGCACCATGAGTTTTCAGCACAGCAGTTTCAGCCAGTGCCAGGTTGGTGCACAGAAACTCACACAAATCTTGACAGCCCATTTGAACTGGTGCCTGGAATGCCTGGGAGACAGAGCCGCCCATTCAACTGAAAGGGAGGTGGCTGAGACAGGGAGCCAGGTGACCTGGCTCAGCAGGTACCACTACTACAAAGCAAGAAATCTGAAACACTCTGGATTGAGAGTTTTGCACAAGTGCAGCTGGACACAGCTCAGTGGGATGAAGGGCAGTCACCACTACCGAGGCAGTCTGCCACTACCAAGGCAGTTCACACAGCAGCTGGGCAGAGCCTGCAGCAGCTCAGCAACACCCCTGCTGGCAGACTGTGACTAGACTACTTCGTGCAGGGCAGGGCATCTATGAAAAAAATGCAGCAGCATGACAGGAACTTATAAATAAAGCCAACCCTCCTAGGACAGGGCACCTGGGAAAAGAAGTAGTTTTGAGTTCTACTGCAGCAGACTTAAAAGTACCTGCCCAGTAGCTCTGCACAGAACAGCAGAGCTCCCAGCACAGCACTTGAGCTTCTGTAAGTGACAGACTATCTCCTCAAGCAGCTCCCCAACCCCGTTATACCCAAAGAGACACATCATAAAGGAGAGCTCAGGCTGACATCTGGCAGGTCTCCTTCTGGGACAAAGCTAACAGAAGAAGAAACTGGCAGCAACCTTTACTATTCTGCAGCCACCACAGGTGATACCCAGGCAAGCAAGGTCTGGAGTGGACCTCCAGCAGTGCTGCAGCAGATGGGCCTGTCTGTTAGAAGGAAAACTAAGAAACAGAAAGAAATAACTTCATCATCAACAAAAGCGTTGTCCACTCAGTGACCCCATCTGAAAGTCACCAACTACAAATACCAGAGGTAGATAAAATCACTAAGATGGGAAGAAACCAGTGCAAAAAAGAAGACGATACCCAAAACCAGAACACCTCTCCTCCTCCAAGGGATCACAACTCCTCACCAGCTAGGGATCAAAGACAGATAGAGAAAAAATCTGATAAATTGACAGAAACAGGCTTTAGAAGGTGGGTAATAACAAACGTCTCAGAGCTAAAAGAACATGTGCTAACCCAATGCAAAGAAACTAAGAACCTAGAAAAAAGGTTGGATGAGATGCTAACTAGAATAAACAGCTTAGAGAAGATTATAAACAACTTGATGGAACTGAAAAACACAGCACAAGAACTTTGCGAAGCAAACACAAGTTTTAATAGCTGAGTCAACCAAGTAGAAGAAAGGATATCAGAGATTGAGGATCCACTCAATGAAATAAAAAGAGGCAAGATTAGAGAAAAAAGAGTGAAAAGAAATGAACAAAGCCTCCAAGAAATATGGGATTATGTGAAAAGACCTAATCTACGTTTGATAGGTATACCTGAATGTGATGGAGAGAATGAATCCATGCTGCAAAACACTCTTCAGGATATCCAGGAGAACTACCCCAACCTAGCAAGCCAGGCCAAAATTCAAGTCCAGGAAATACAGAGAACACCACAGAGATATTCCCCAAAAAGAGCAACCCCAAGGCACATAATCGTTAGATTCACCAGCATTGAAATGAAGGGAAAAAAATGCGAAGGGCAGCCAGAGAGAAAGGTCAGGTTACACACAAAGGGAAGCCCATCAGACTCACAGGGGATCTCTTGGCAGAAACCCTACAAGCCAGAAGAGAGTGGGGGCCAAGATTCAACATCTTTAAAGAAAAGAACCTTCAATCTAGAATTTCATATCTAGCCAAACTAAGCTTCATGAGCGAAGGAGAAATAAAATCCTTTATGAACAAGCAATTGCTGAGAGATTTCATCACCACCAGGCCTGCTTTACAAGAGCTCCTGAAAGAAGCACTAAACATAGAAAGGAACAACCAGTACCAGCTACCCCAAAAATGTACCAAATGGTAAAGAGCATTGACACAATGAAGAAACTGCATCAACTAATGGGCAAAACAACCAGTTAGCATCAAAATAACAGGATCAAATTAACACATAATAATATTAACTTTAAATGTAAATGGGCTAAATGCTCCAATCAAAAGACACAGACTGACAAATTGGATAAGAACTCAAGACCCATCAGGGTGCTGTATTCAGGATACCCATTTCATATGCAAGGACACACACACAGGTCCAAAATAAAGGGATGGAGGGAGATTTATCAAGCAAATTGAGAGCAAACAAACAAACAAAAAAACCAAAAAACAACAACAACAAAAAACAGGCATTGCAATCCTAGTCTCTGATAAAATAGACTTTAAACCAACAAAATCAAAAGAGACAAAGAAGGGCATTATGTAATGGTAAAAGGATCAATGCATCAAGAAGAGCTAACGATTATAAATATATATGCACCCAATACAGGAGCACCCAGGTACATAAAGCAAGTTCTTAATGACCTACAAAGAGACTTAGACTCCCTAACAATAATAGTGGGAGACTTTAACACTCCACTGTCAATATTAGATCAATGAGACAGAAAATTAACAAGGATATCCAGGACTTGAACTCAGATCTGGACCAAGCAGACCTAATAGATATATACAGAACTCTCTACCCCAAATCCACAGAATATACATTCTTCTCAGCACTGCATAGCACCTATTTTAAAATTGACCACATAATTGGAAGTAAATCACTCCTCAGCAAATGCAAAACAACAGAAATCATAACAAAGAGTCTCTCAGACCACAGGGCAATCAAATGAGAACTCAGAATGAAGAAACTAACTCAGAACCACAAAGCGTCATGGAAACCGAACAACTGGCTCCTGAATGTCAACTGGATAAACAATTAAATGAAGGCAGAAATAAAAATGTTCTTTAAAACCAACAAGAACAAAGATACAATGTTCCAGATACTCTGGGAAAGATTTAAAGCACTGTCTAGGGGGAAATTTATAGCAATAAATGCCCATATGAGAAGTGAGGAAGTATCTAACATTGACACTGTATCATCAAAATTGAAAGAGCTAGAGGAGCAAGATCAAAAAAAACCTCAAAAGCTAGAAGAAGACAAGAAATAACTAAGAACAGAGCAGAACTTATGGAGAGAGACACAAAAAAGCCTTCAAAAAATCAATAAATCCAGGAGCTGGATTTTTGAAAAGATCAATGAACTATACCACTAGCTAGATTAATTAAAAAAAACAAGTGGGGGAGAAGAATCAAATAGATGCAATAAAAAACGATAAAGGGGATATCACCCCAGACTCCACAGAAATACAAATTACACTGAGAGATTACTACTAACAACTCTATGCACATAAACCAGTAAACCTGAAAGAAATAGATAAATTCCTGGACACTTGCACCCTCCCAAGCCTAAACCAGGAAGAAGTCGAAACCTTTAACAGACCAATAACATAGGCTGAATTTGAGGCAGCAATTAATAGCCTATGAACCAGAAAAAGTCCAGGTCCAGATGGGGTCACAGCCAAATTCTACCAGACATACAAAGAGGAGCTGGTACCACTCCTTCTGAAACTCTTCCAAACAATCCATAAAGAGGGACTCCTTCCCAAATCATTTTATGAGACTGATGTCATCCTGATACCAAAACCCAGCAGAGACTCAACAAGAAAAGAAAACCTCAGGCCAATATCCATAATGAACATAGACACAAAAATCTTAAATAAAATACTGGCAAACTGATTGCAAGAGCACATTGATAAGCTTATCCATCACAATCAAGTAGGCTTCATTCTGGGGATGCAAGGCTGGTTCAACATGAAAAGTCTATAAATGCAGTCCACCACATAAACAGAACCAAATTAGAAAACCACATGATTATCTCAACAGATGCAGAGAAGGCCTTCAATAAAATTAAATAGCACTTTATGCTAAAAACTCTCAATAAATTAGGTATTGAAGGAATGTATCTCAAAACAATAAAAGCTATTTACAACAACCCTACAGCCAATATTATACTGAATGGGCAAAAACTGGAAGCATTCCCTTTGAAATCCAGTACTAGACAAGGATGTCTTCTGCCCCCAATGCTATTCAATATAGTATTGGAAGTACTAGCCAGAGCAATTAGGCAAGAAATAAAAGAAAGCTTATTCAGTTAGGAAAGGAGGAAGTCAAATTGTCTTTATTTGCAGACAACATGATTGTATATTTAGGAGACCCCATCCTCTCACCCCCAAATCTCCTTAAACTGATAAGCAACTTCAGCAAAGTCTCGGGATACAAAATCAGTGTGCAGAAGTCACAAGCATTTCTATACACCACAACAGACTAACAGAGAGCCAAATAATGAGCAAACTCCCAATCACAATTGCTACAAACAGAATAAAATACCTAGGAATACAACTAACAAAGGATGTAAAGGATCTTTTCAAGGGGAACTACAAACCACTGCTTAAGGATATAAGAGATGACACAAACAGATGGAGAAACATTCCATGCTCAGGGTTAGGAAGAATCAATATTGTGAAAATGGCCCTACTGCCCAAAATTTATAGATTCAATTCTATCCCCATCAAGCTACCAATTATCTTTTTCACAGAACTGGAAAAAACTACCTTAAACTTCATACAGAACCAAAAGAGAGCCTACATAGCTCTCTAAGACAATCCTAAGCATAAAGAACAAAGCCAGAGGCATCATGCTACCTGATTTCAAACTATACTGCAAGGCTACAGTAGTCAAAATAGCATGGCACTGGTACCAAAACAGAGATATAGACCAATGGAACAGAACAGAGGCCCTGGAGGCAATGCCACACATCTATAATCATCGCATCTTTGACAAACCTGACAAAAACAAGCAATGGGGAAAGGATTCCCTGTTTAATAAATGGTGTTGGGAAAACTGGCTAACAGTGTGCAGAAAGCAGAAACTGGACCCCTTCCTGACACCCTACACTAAAATTAACTCCAGATGGATTAAAGACATAAACATAAGACCTAATACCATAAAAACCCTAGAAGAAAACCTAGGCAAAACCATTCAGGACATAGGCATAGGCAAGGACTTTATGACTAAAACACCAAAAGCATTGGCACCAAATGCCAAAATGGACAAATGAGACCTAATTAAACTCCAGAGCTTCTGTACAGCAAAAGAAACAATCATTAGAGTGAACCAACAACCAACAGAATGGGAAAAAACTTTTGGAATCTACCCATCTGACACAGGGCTAATATCCAGAATCTGCAAAGGACTAAAACGGATTTACAAGAAAAAAACAAACCCATCCAAAAGTGGGAGAAGGATATGAACAGACACTTTTCAAAAGAAGACATATATGAGGCCAACAAACATATGAAAAAATGTTCATCATCACTGATTATTAGAGAAATGCAAATTAAAACCATATTGAGATACCACCTCTTGCCATTTGAATGGCGATCATTAAAAATCTGGAGACAACAGATGCTGGAGAGGACATGGAGAAACAGGAACATTTTTACACTGTTGGTGGGAGTGTAAACTAGTTTAACCACTGTGGACGATACTGTGACGCTTCCTCAAGGACCTAGAAATAGAAATTCCCTTTCACCCAGCAATCCTATTACTGGGTATATACCCAAAGGATTATAAATCATTCTATTATAAAGACACATGCACATGTATGTTTATAGTGGCACTGTTTACAATAGCAAAGACTTGGAATCAACCTAAATGCCCATTGATGATAGACTGGACAAGGAAAATGTAACACATATACACCATGGAATACTATGCAGCAATAAAAAATGATGAGTTTGTGTCCTTTGTAGGGACATGAATGAATCTGGAAACCATCATTCTCAGCAAACTGACACGAGAACAGAAAATCAAATACCACATATCCATAGGCGGGTGTTGAACAATGAGAACATATGGACACAGGGAGGGGAGCATCACACACTGGGGTCCATTGTAGGGGGTGACCACGGGAGAAACAGCAGTGGGGTGGGGAGATCGGGTATGGATAGCATAAGGAGAAATGCCAGATGTAGGTGACTGGGGGATGGAGGCAGCAAACCACATTGTCATGTGTGTACCTATGCAGCAATCCTGCATGATCTGCACATGTACCCCAGAACCTAAAGTACAATTTTTTTAAAAAGCTAATGCATACAATTTATATATATATATATATATATATATATATATATATATATATATATATGCTAAACTGTAATATATTTTCTTCTTTGGCATCTGTTAAAGTTTTTAAGAAGCATTTGTGATTCCTTCAAAAGATATTAAATGAACATAATACCTTTTTTCTCGCATTTTCTTAAATACTAAACTTTAGTGAGTACTAAAATGTGAATATTATACATCTATTTATTTTATATAAACAACAGGTACAGAAATACAGGATTAGCTCCTATTTAATTTCGGGTCAAGACACTAAGAAGGGACTGCATTTGATATTTCTTCTATATCCCTTTTCAATTTATTTTTAATATTCACCAAAACCTTGGAAATAGATTTAATTGTCTCCATTTTAATAGGCAAGAAATCAAGCTTTTAAAAAATGGGAAAACAAATTTAAATGTCCACTGCATAAAAACGCATCCCATGGTCATGGATGGGTTGAATCAATATTATAAAAATGACCATACTACCAAAAGCAATCTACATATTCAGTGCAATTTCCATCAAAATACCACCATCATTCTTCACAGAGCTAGGAAAACAATCCTAAAATTCATACGGAACCAGAAACAGCCTGCAAGCCAAAGCAAGACTAAGCAAAAAGAACAAATCTGAAGGCATCACATTGCCTGACGTCAAACCGTACTATAAAGTCATAGTCATCAAAACAGCATAATACTGGTATAAAAATAGGCACATAGACCAATGGAACAGAATAAAGAACCCAGAAATAAAGCCAAATACTTACAGCCAACTAATCTTTAACAAAGCAAACAAAAACATAAAGTGTGGAAAGGACACCCTGTTCAACAAATGGTGCTGGGATAATAGGCAAACCACATGTAGGAGAATGAAAATTGATCCTCCCTCACTTTATAAAAAAATGAATTCAAAATGGATCAAGGATTTAAATCTAAGACCTGAAACTATATAAATTCTAGCAGACAACATTAAAAAAACCCTTTTAGACATTGGCTTAAAGACTTCATGATTAAGACCCCAAGAGCAAATGCAACAAAAACAAAGATAAATCAGTAGGACTTCGTTAAACTAAAGAGTTTCTGCCCAAAAAAAGAAACAGCAGAGTAAACAGACAACTCACAGAGTGGGAGAAAATTTCACAATCATACATCTGACAAAGGACTAATATCCAGCATGTACTAGGAACTAAAACAAATTAACATGAAAAAAACAATCCCATCAAAAAGTGGGCTAAGGACATG
Source organism: Saimiri boliviensis (assembly GCF_048565385.1). NCBI lineage: Eukaryota > Metazoa > Chordata > Mammalia > Primates > Cebidae > Saimiri > Saimiri boliviensis. Next base: position 31,666,233 of record NC_133454.1, on the reverse strand, counting down.
AATAGACAATTCTCAAAAGAAGATATACAGATGGCCACAAACATGTGAAAAGTGCTCAACTTCACTAATGATCAGAGAAATGCAAATAAAACTACAATGTGACCTTACTCCTGTAAGAATGGCTATAATCAAATAATTTTTAAAAAACAATTTTGGCAGGGATGCAGTGAAAAGGGAACATGTCTACACTGCTGGTAGAAATGTAAACTGGTACAACCACTACGGAAAATAGTGTGGAGATTCCTTAAAGAACTAAAAGTAGAACTACCATTGGATCCAGTCATCCTACTACTGGGTATCTACCCAGAGGAAAGTAAGTCATTATATGAAAAAGATACTTGCACATGCACGTTTATAGCAGCATAATTTGCAATTGCAAAACTATGAAACCAGCCCAAATGCCCATCAATCAATGAGTGAATAAAGAAATTGTGGCGTATATATATATATATATATATATATATATATATATATACCCATACACATACATATATATATACATACACATATATATGATAGAATATGTATGATGGAGAATATATATATGATGGAATATACTAAGTCATAAAAAAAGAACAAATTATTGGCGTTTGTAGCTGAATGGAACTGGAGACTATTGTTATAGAAAACTAAACATCTTATGTTCTCACTCGTAAGTGGGAACTAAGCAATAAGGATGTAAAGGCATAAGAATGATATAGGGGACTCAGGGGAAAGGGTGTGAGGGAGGTGAGGGATAAAAGACTACAAATTAGATTCAGTGTATACTGCTCAAGTGATGGGTGCACTAAAATTTCACAAATCACCACTAAAGAACTTACTCATGTAACCAAATACCACTTGTTCCTCAAAAACCTATGGAAATACAATTTTTTAAAAAAAATTTACATGTCTATTGCATAGCTAAGTGGAGTAGGTGCTCATTAAAAATGTGATCATTACTATCCGATAACAGCATCTTCAATATTTTATGATTAGTATGTGAGTGGGCTGTCACTGCTGGCATTCAAATTAGCATAGGCCGATAGCCATGCCATAGGGGGTTTCTGGAATGTCCTTCATCTCTGTCATATTTTTTTCCATTTGTTCACTTATTTTCCATGTATTTATTCCCCAAAGAGAACAGTTACTGTATTAGTTGATATTTCTGTTCTTCCACATGTGCTACAACAATATATGTATATTCTGACAGTACTTGTAGGGCTCTGGCTTCTGGTTGCCAACACACAACTGTGAACAATAACAGGATAACTTAACAGAGCTGAGGTGGCAGTGGGCTCTGGGCCTGAGATGTCCTAAAACTCTTCTAATGACTTGGGTAGTAGAACAAAATCCTTGTCACCAATCAAGTCTTAGTCTATCAAGTCTTCAAAAAGCTAGTTGAAGACTCAGACTTGACTCCTAAGAGTTGAGCATATTGAACAAAGAATGACCCCAAGCTGGGCTTTCTTTCCTATGCAAACTGTCTGGTGAAGGCTAGTCCAAGAACACGTTGGAATCTTGCCATTTTCTGTGCTAACATGGACCAAGTCATTCTTCAATCCTTTGAGAAGGGTGCAGTGGGAACTAGGGTAAGGCAAAAGAGGCACTAGCTTTGGGCACAAAATTAAAAGGGGCACCTTAAATCAAAATCTAAATTAATATTCTATGATAAACATAAAGATATGATCAGTACTACAGATGTTTTCTTTTGCCTCATATTCCAGTGGCATGGCACAGCACTGCAGAGGGGTGAACGTATGGTGGTACCCTGATGTGCAGCTGGTAAGGACAGGAAGCGGAGTCCTCCTCAGCAGAGATCCTGAGGAAATAAATTCTGATAATAAATGTTGGCTTCTAAAGGCTGACTAGAGGCAGATCTGCCCACAGATGTCACCCTCTTTCCAAACCTTCACCCCTCTGTAGTGTTCACATCAGAAGCAACATTAAGACATATTAGAATGTCTACCTGGAACCTCCAAGTCCCATTATATTCGTCCAGCCTCCCCAGAAGTGACACAATGTCTTCAGGGTCTGAGTGCACGCTTGAGCACGTGTAGCCCTTTCATCCTGGGATCCATTTTCCTCTTGAAGCTAAAAAAAAAAAAAAATCCAGAATTCTGAAAGAAGGATCTTCTTGCAAGCTTTAACAGATTCCAGAAAACAGGGCTGAAGCTGGCTCGGAGACTATTCATCAGAGTTAATAAATGGAAGGAAGAGTCTAGATTTTATATCCAGTGCTTGGTGTTTTACACTAATGGGAGCGGGAGGGGTGGGAATGGGAAAAGCAGTTCCACACAGATCCCAAACTTCCCAACTGTGCCAGAAAACTTTCTTTTTTAAACTTTATCTTTTTGTCCAACTTTTCTGTTGGATTTGATGATGACAGGTAGCAAAAGAACCCTGGTTGATTAGCATTTGCCCTCCCCAGTGTTAAGAAACCTTTTTGACCTCTGGATCTCTCATTCTCAAGTCTCAACTCAAATGCTGAATCCTTTATGAAGGCTGCTTAATTAACCCCAATTTGAATTATTTCCCCCTTTCTTGGTGCTCACATAACACATTTCTTGAATATGCTAAAACATCTATTTATCTCCACTTTGGATTATGGTTATGCTTGATGGCTTTTTAATGGCTCAACTTGGGCAATTTGCTTAATCTCTCCTGCCTGTTTTCTTATTTGTAAATGGGAATAAGAATTATTTTGTGAGGTTACTATAAAAGACCTTGACTTAAATTGCAAATTCACCAGTTTCCAATTCTGCTTTGGAGATGTTATTTAATTTCTCTGTATTTAATCCATTTTATTTATCTGTGAAATGAAAATGAAAGTTGTACCTACCCCAGAGGTTCTTATAGAAACTGAGAAATATTCCACAAAAAGTAAAAAACAAGAGCTCTTACCATTTTATTCTTGTTACTTTTGTTTTATTGATCAGACTATAAAATCTTAAAGGGGAAAAAATCTTATTTACCTCCTTATTGTAGATAATCTTAGCTGATGGCCAGTAAATCTGTATGTAAGATGTCAATATTTTCTGTACTTCTGTCTCAATTAGTTTATATAGTTTGTAAGGCCTTTATCATGTTCAGCTTTGTATTGGAGTTTATTAACGCATTTTATCTTTCCTTCTCCTTTGCAATGTGCTTTTTCAAAAACCACTCAAAAAATACCACATTTAAGTAAATGAAATAATACCAACAAAATCAGCGATTCTTCATAACATAGAGGCAGGAGAGCTCTCTTGATAAGTGACTAAAATGTTCCATTTAAGATTGACAAATTCAATTCTCCCTGTTAAGAAGTGAACCTTTGAAAAAACTGAAATCACCAAAGGAGCAAATTATGAGCAGAAGCCCTTTTCTTGTGTTACATGACATATATCCTTCTGTGGCACTGACCAGGCTATGTGCAAGCCACATCTTGTGACTGCCATAGTCCCTGTCCTCTCCATCTAAAGGAACAAAGCAGGCAGTGAGAAACAGATTTCTTTTTTTGTTTCAAATGATGTCATTCAAGTCCAGCACCAGGGATGTGCTGTCTGTTCTCATTTTTTCTGTGCTGAGAAGCTCTCTTGGCTCTCTCTTGACATTGGCACAACAGAGGCTGAGAGCTGGGAGGGAGATTGAAAGGGCTGATATACCACCAGCTCTAAAAACACATGACAGCAGAAAGCCAGGCTATTACTAATGCTGATCAACTCGGAGGCAATGCAATCAAAACCTTCAATTACACCTGGGTGATTTAATCAACTCCCTGTCAAACTCAGGCTGGAACTCCTCTGGTACTGTACAAATACAGTAATTACCATGCCAGCTTGCAATAAGATATCATTTCAGAGGATTAGAAAACACATTCTGTTGTCAATTACCAACAGCCAATTTATAGGCCCTGAAACAAGCAATATTTTTTAATTGCTGCCTTTGTGTCATTATCACAAAATTACTTCTGTTATGAGGCATTAAATCATCTCAGCAATGTTGGGAGCGGGGGTAGGGGGGAGATTAAAAAGTTTTCACTCTGTTCTTTCCTGATAAAATGGGAATAGAAGCATAAAACTTGTATCCCACTGTGTTGAATTTTGTAATGAAAAACAATCAAAAAACCCCAGAGATTCTCAACTATGCAAACAATCATAAACAAATCCTGAAGCTACATGAGCAGATCAGAGAGTAGGAAGCCAGGAGTCGGGTTTATTTTGACTTGTGCTTTTTCTGTTTCCCTGGCCTCATTTTTCCATTTGCCTGTCTTCCAAGCTTTATTTTTTAGAGGTATTTATTCCTTTTGAAAGTGTGTTTCAGTTGACCCCAGATGTGGCAACTGTCACTGCAGATGTGCAAATTTGAAGTCTTCCTACTTCACCCACCCCCTCCCAAGCCCATGTATTCAGACCAAAGAACAACAGTGACTGGGCCTTGCCAGCTCCACTCAGCTCCTTCACAATGTTCCTAGGATTCATCTTGTCCTGATGCAAAGGGAACATCTGACCCACCCTTGCTGATTCCTTCAACCTACCCCATTGTAGCCCAAATATGTCTTGCCTGAGTTAGTTTAAAATGGAGGCAGTTTTATTTTACCAGACAGCACAATGTAGAAAGAACGTTATTAGTATTATTAGTATTATTGCTATTATTTACTACTAATAATAGTAAACACTCTGCAGCACATACAGTGTCCTAAACATTATTCTAAATGCTTTATACATATTATAACAACCCTTTAAAGTACATATTATTATATTCTCATTTCACAAATGAGGAGCTATGCACTGAATGGCTGAAGCTTTTTGGCTGCAGTGATATGGTGGGAAGGACACTGGATGTGTCTCATGAAGAATTGGACTCGAATCTCAACACTGCCACTTAGTAGCTATGTCACAGTCAGCCAATTATATATCTACTCTTAGCTTTATTTTCCTTATCTTTGAAAAGAAGAAAAGCTTAATGATAATGTTTAACAGAAATGCCATGCATACTTTTACATATTTTACACACACTGCATCATTTAGTCATCACAATGACTCTATTGGGTAAAAACTACAGTTATTTTACAGATGACGAAACTGAGGTGTAGAGAAGTAAAGTAACTTGGTCCAAGTTATGCATCAGGAAAGTGCTGGAGTTCCGAAGGTCCCTCTCTGAACCATTAGCCTACATTGCCTCTTCAGTGAGCCACTCCTCCTCTGATATTGACTACCTCTTGTTAAGTCCTCTTTGTTAACATCCGGACCTAGATCCCTAATTTCCAACTATGCATCAGCACTTGGACAGCGTCCCAGCCATCTCAAAGTCCACGTGTCCTAACTTGAAGCTATTATTATCTTATCCTCAAACCTGCACAGTCTTCACTACTTTTTCTTTCCTGGAATGAATACCTCCATATTCCTGGTTGTCCAAGCCAAAGACTTAAACATACTCCTTGGCCAACACCTCTCACTTGGATAATTGCTATGATCGACGATTGGTACCTCTGATTCTAATCATGCCACTTTCACTTACACACAGATACCTCACCAGCCACTCTCTGCTCCTGGTTTATCAGTGAATATGTCACTTCTCTATTTTCAGGTGTTAGATATTATCATCAAAAAAATTCTATTATCTAAAGTCCTTGCAGGCCATTTTACTTACAAGCCATGGCTTTACCTTTTCTTCAAGCTTCTGCATTCCCCTTTCTGGTTTGGTCTCACAAGCCAAGACTGTACACTTTGGTTCCCCCAGGACTGTATACTTCTCCTCAGGGGCTGCTTTCCTCCATTATAGTTAAGAGGCATTCAAAGGGGGGGAAAAATGTCTGTGATCCACTGTATGCTGCCTTGGCATATATTCTGACTTACTTAAACATTATCCAATTCAGGGCTGAAAGCATTAAAAAGGTAGGAAATTTCAAAGATTTGCATCAGAATGAATGAAGCATAGAATTTCAAACCTGGAAAAGATCATGTAACTCATCTAGTCAAACCCACTCATCCTTCAGAAGAGGAAAAGTGACACTAAGGTTAGGCTGGAGTGAATGTGACAGGTGAAGTTGGTGAGATACCAGAGTTCCTCAAAACCTTATGAACAGGTACATAGCGAGGAAGCTAAGTCCAAACTCCCTGCAGCTTATAGTCCAGGGCTCTGCTGTTGAGACACGTCTATCATTAAAGCCACAGATCTCAGTGCTCTCTGCCTATTGTATCCTGGTCCTTTCTAAGTGGAGAGTTATTTCCCAAAAGGTATTCCTTAAGATAGCCTCTGGAAACAACAACAACAAAAAATGTCTTCTGTGCTTAGATATCATTGTTAAATTGCCTATAACATCCCTTTCTGAGAAAGACATATTGAACAGCGGCATGTTAAAAATTATGCAATATAGAACAATGTTAAATTTTTTACATCCAATTTCTCAAACTTACGGACCATAGATTTCCCATTGTGTTTTGGGATTTAGCATTAATCAAAATCTCATGAAATTACAATGAAAGAGCCTGTGATGATTTAGTCACTAGTCACATTTCAGGTGCACAGTAGCCACATGTGTTTGGTGACCACTCTGTTGGACAATACAGACTTAGATAATTAAGCCAATTAAACTAATAGTTAAATGATAAACCTAATAGCACTATTTTGCTACTATTTCCATATAGTGATTTTGCCTTTTCATAGTTCCTTCAATGCCAGGCTCCAAAGAAGGAATTATCATGGAAGATAATTCAGGAACCGTGCCATGCTGGAAATATTTTGGATAGAGCCTGTGGGTGAATCTTAAAACTGTAACAGGTAGATTCCCAACAGACACATGGATCCTTCATGGCATATTTATGTTTAAGAGGAGTGTCTTGGTTGCTCACCCCCAGTTCCTAGCATCTGTCCTGCTTATTGGGTGTACAAAGAGCTGACTCCTTCCATAATGTTAATGCCATACCAGGGAGTTGGCAAGAGCAAAACATGCTACTCCTTGCCTCAGGATGATCGAGTTAGATTTGCCACTGTGGCATTTGGCCAATTCTGTGAAGGATGCCCTTGGAAGTGCTCCTCCCCACAGAGAAGGAATGAAAGAGAATAAAAATAAATAGCACTAGGTGGACTCATAAAACTTGTCAAAATCTCTCAAGCGTGGCATATTTGATGATTCATGGGGTTTGCAAAGCATTACCAGATTAAAACGTCATGCAGAGTCATCATTCTATGGCTTCAGAACCCTGCATGGCAACATAATCCTAATATTGGAAGTTCTGGTTAGGGGACCTGTGTGTACCTTCCTCACCATCCACACCATTCTAAGGCAGGACGATGCTCATCAGCAGAACAGTGATAGTTACTGGTCCTCCTTTATTCCTTATTCAGAGACAAAGACTTTACACATTCCCTCTGGAAATTTGTTGAGAAATAATTTGTTCAAATTTCTCTCCCTGAAGATTGAATCCATTTCCTCTCACGCAGTCATCAGTGGGAAAGGAGAAGTACAGATTCATCAGCCCACTTATTCTAACCCTTCACAATTTCAGAGACAGTTGTGATAAAGCAATTTTCCTAGGGCTGTCTCTTTTCTGTAATTTAAATGTTAACCCCTTTATTCACACACAGTTACAATACACTGCATTTCCACTCTCTGCACATTCTCACTCAATATGATACCTACACCTTTCTGATGTGTTACCAGCCATTGCACTTAATTAACCAACGAAAAACAATAGCGCCTTTTCACATCCAAGTGCTGGACTGAGATGATTCCTGGAGAGACAGATTAATCAGCCCATGAATTCAGCCTAATCAGCTGCTAGAGAAAGACTTTTCACTCTGATGATTCCATGACTGCCACATGGAGAGTTTATTATTAATTTACAACTGCATGCCTGACTATGAAGTCCCTGGATGAAACCTCTTCTGTCATTACAATGCCTACATCCAAACCCCTCACCCACAACCATTTTTAACAATGTTATTTTTAAAAGATTTTCTATTTTCTTTTAACAAGTATTTACTGCATATCTACAATATGTTGGGCACTGTAGTAGGCCCTGGAGAGAAAATGATGAACAAAACAGAGTCTGTGGCATTGATTACAGCCTAATGAAGGTCACAGAGAGTAACCAAAGATCACAAATCTATTGCGCATATACACTAGGGAATTAGAAATAGTAAAGACTAGCGGTAGAGCAGAGGTCAGGAAAAGATTTCTTAAAGAAATAATGACTCGGCCGAGATCTGAAGGAGAAGAAGTTAATTAAGTAAAAGGGAAAAGGTTCCCTGAAAGATGAAACAGACTGTGCCAAGGCCCTGTGGTAGGTAGTGGCATGGTGTGATAATACAAGATCAGTAAAGTCCACATGCAGCAAGGAAAGGGAGACATTGCAAGGCCTTTGAGTACCCTTTAAGGATTTTGGTATTAATTCATGAGTAATGAGAAGCCATTGAAATGTTTTAGGCAATAGAGGCCATTGGAATGCTTGTTGCTAAAATAGAAATTGATTATGCCCTTTTTCAACTCAAAACTCTTAATGACTTATTGTAGCTCACATAACGAACTTTAAACTCGTTACTGCAGTATTAAAATTATCCGTGTTCTGTCCCCAGACTTTTTCCCTGCTTTATATTCCTTGGTACTTTTCTACATGCCTTTATACACAGTGGGCCCTCCTAGGTCTTAGTCATATTGTTCACTGAACTCGCCACATACCTTTGGAACTCTGTGCCTTTGCTTACATTGTATCTTCAGCCCACATATCTTTGGAACTCTGTGCTTTTGCTTACATTTTATCTTTAGCCTTACCCCTAATGCTGCATACTCTTTGAAGGCAGGAATGATGTCCTATTTATACATATACTTGATGCCTAAAACAGAGCCAAACACATAATAGAATCTTAATAAATGTTGGTAGAACGGATGAATTAATGAATACCTTTACTGCTCATTCATCTGTTGATATTCTGCTTCTGTTTAAAAGGCCTAACTCCAAATTTACTTCTTCTGTAAAATCTTACCTTATTCTCTAAGTTGGAATAAATTGGCCCTATCTTGCTGCTACCGTAGGTCATTACTTCTAGTGGTTATATCACTATTTTAACAATGATGTCCTGTGTGAAAGGACAGATGCAGGAAAACACAGTCTGCATACCCATCTCAAGAACTCTGCAAAGATGTATACTTTGAATGAGGGTCCTCAGGTCACTATAGAGAAAGCAATGTGGCTAGAGACTTTGAAACTCTCAGACAGGTCCTTTGATACTAGTGAGATTCTGTCTAATCTTACTAGTCTTCTTAACCTTGACCTAAATTGTGTCTGGTCAGATTAAGACATCTCAAAGTATATCTGGCAGGTTGGATGGATGACTCTGCCAACAATTCATAGTCATGAGAGACTATGAGAGAATTTAGCCCAAGGGAAAAGTAAGACTGACAAATGGACTCTAAGGCACTAGAGGTAGAGAAGAGGGATAATTCCAAGAAGGTGATATTTCTTATATGATGTATCCCCTGGCCCAGTCCTTATGACTCATTTCTGAGTTCTATAGGGTATGCGTTGTGAGGGAGTGTCAGATATATGTATAATTAGGGGGAGATGTTTCACGGATGCTTTGCAAGGCACAGGGGGATGGAGGTTTGCTGTGTGGAAGCACCAAGAGCTATGAAGGTCTATATGCCTGAGGTCACTCCTGTCTCAGAATATTCCTGATTGCCAACAAAAAGAGTCTAGCTCCAGACATGCTGAGGTTGAGGAAGCTTCTGAAGTTGAAGTACAGGCAACACAAGATATGGGATGGCACCTAAATCTCTTTGATTATTGCCCTGGGCCTGGTAGGAGCCTTAACTTCTCCCATGACTGATTTTTTTTTGTTTGTTTGCTTGTTTGTTTGAGACGGAGTTTCGCTCTTGTTACCCAGGCTGGAGTGCAATGGCGCAATCTCGGTTCATCACAACCTCCGCCTCCTGGGTTCAGGCAATTCTGCCTCAGCCTCCTGAGTAGCTGGGATTACAGGCATGCGCCACCATGCCCAGCTGATTTTTTGTATTTTTAGTAGAGACGGGGTTTCACCATGTTGACCAGGATGGTCTGGATCTCTTGACCTCGTGATCCACCCGCCTGGGCCTCCCAAAGTGCTGAGATTACAGGCCTGAGCCACTGCGCCTGGCCCCATGTTTTGTTATAATGTTGATGAGAGAAAAATCAATCCCGGCGGCGCCACTGTCTTTGTGGAGTTTACAGGTTCCCACATTCTCCCCAGGTCTGTCTGAATTTTCTCTGAGTACTTCAGTTTCCTCCTACATCCCAAAGCTGTGCACATCAGGTTCACTGGTATGTCTGAACGGTCCCATTGTGAATGAGTGTGAGCATAGGTATCCTGTCTGAATGGCTTCCTGTCTTGCACACTGAGTTGCTGGATAAGCTCCAGTTACCTGCTGTCCTGAACTGGAAAAACTGGGTAGATAATTGTCTCACTTATTTTTATCAATCTTTCTTAAATGTATATATAATTCATATTTTTTCAATGTTTAATATTAGAAGTATTTTGGTCTTTACTTAAAAGTCCAGTGATGTTTTGTGACCAAAACTGTCACAGGAATTATCTCTTGCTTTTATCAATTAGCCTATGATACAATGGGTTTTGTTACATGTTGTCTTACTTAAAGTTACAGTTTCTAAGAACCTCTGGGTGACATGACATAAGGACTTACTGTATCTGAGAGTCCCTGAAGGAGCTTCCTGCAGTTTTCCTTGTAAGAGTCTGTTAGCTGTAGTCACCAAGTGGCGTCAGCTCAGTCCTCTCTTTGGCTCCAGTTCCCTTCTGCCCGCCCCACCCGCCCCCACCCACCATTGGCTGTTTGCAAAGCAGGAGGCAAAAGACTTTCCACACCCATGGCCCATCTTGAGAATGCTATGTCCACATCTGGACTACCTCCTTTACACTCTTCCAAACCTCCCAGTCCTCAGGTGCTAGAATGTTTCTGGAATTCATTGTACTTGGGGCCCTTGGTAGTGACATAGGGGTGGGGATGGAGCATGCTATACTTTGTCACAATGTGCCACCAGGCCCAGAAACAGTTGTGCTTGAATTGAGTTGCATAATGAAATTTCTCTTGAATGGTTAAATCATCTGTTTCTTCTGACTCCTTTCCACCTGAGGTTCAAAACCCCCAAAGTGAGCCAGAAAAAAATCTCCTTTTTGAGAGGTTTGCTATGTTGAGCCTGTGAACAATTACTCCTTCCTTAATATTTTTCTAGACTTTCTTTTTTTTTATTGAGACAGAGTCTTGCTCTGTCACCAGGCTGGAATGCAGTGGTGTGGTCTTGGCTGACTGAAACCTCTGCCTCCCAGGTTCAAATGATTCTCCTGCCTCAGCTTCCTGAGTAGCTGGGATTATAGATGTGTGTTACTATGCCCAGCTAATTTTTCTATTTTTAGTAGAGATGGGGGGTTTCATTATGTTGGCCAGGATGGTCTCGATCTCTTGACCTTGTAATCCACCCTCCTTGGCCTCCCAAAGTGCTGGGATTATAGGCGTAAGCCACCGTGCCAGGCCTGTAGAGTGTTTTAACAATAGAACTATGGATTGTTCTTTATTGCTACATAGCATAAGAATCAAAGGAAAAGGCTCTGTGAGATTTCTTTCCCTAGAAAGGAGGTTTTCAGTCAAGCCATTATTAGGGTGTAATAGCTGAGTCCAACACATGCTTTTAAGCTGACCAATGTTGTCAACCCTTATTCAGATATTGAAAGCACATGTACATGCATGTACAGACACACACACACACACACACACACACACACACAATATGGCTCTGCCTTATACAGAGGAAGAATAGTCACAATTCTATCCCCTTCATACTCTGCTTTCTTTCCCCTGCCATCCCCCACACAGCCATAAATATTAAAATTCCTTTCTTTCTCAGGTATACAAGAGTGGCTCTTTTTTGCACATGTCTAAATAGAGACAAGTGGAAACTAGGGTAAGTATATGTTGGGTAGTGCTGCTTTTAAGTTCCTACTGATCCATACCAGATGCTCTGCACATAGTTGTGTTTATGTGCATGTGTAAGGGGTAGGAGTGTCTATAGATGTTGCTGAATTATGCATTATGGTTAGGAAATGGGTTAGGATGACTAAGAGTTGGGCAGATGTACCTCAGTACAAAAGGCAATCTTTCCCATCCTTCCAAGTGTTTTTGGAGTTATAAAAGATATACTCCATAGGCAAAATCCCAGAACATTAAGTGACATAAAGCAGGTGGTCAATAAACATTATTTTTCTTTCATTTTCTCCTTTTAAAGTTCTTCCTACATCAAGGATCTTGGAGTTTCTTTTCCTAACAACAGCAAAAATAGCTCTCAAGAAAAGAGATCTGATATTAATTCACATCTTTGTATGAATATGCACTGCCCAGGCTCCTCCACTCTTGGATTGCATTTTAAGTCCTTTATCAAATTGCAGACTAGAGGACTTTATCTGGTGTTAAAGGAATTGTAGGAGTCAGAACAAAACCGGAGAGGTTATTTGGGAACAGAAGGGCTCTTCCTCCATGTTTCAAAATTATGCCAATATAAGAGTCCGCCTCTCCCCCCATGCATTCAAAGAGGGATTCTTATGATGTGTGATGAATATGAACGTTTATGTATGCATTCCGTGTGGGAACAAGACCTAGACACTGGTGGACGGCAGCGTGCAGCTTAAAAGCATGTGGTATACATCTTCCTTTTGAGGCTAATAAATAGCTTGGCTATAATCCTTCTCACTGTGGAAAGAAATCTCACAGAGCCTTTTCTGTCCATCCTGGTGCCAAGTGGAAAGAAGAGCCATTCAGTGTTATTTTATTTAAATGGTTTGGAAAGCCAAAATCAGAATTTTTCATATTGCCTATAAATTCAGCATATCAGTCCTTGAAAGACTGAGCTTTCCACAAATTAATTTAATATTGGAGTCACTTTTCAGTGAACTATCATACCTTTCCAAACATATTTGTAAAGGTTTCAAAACAATTATTATCTTACTGGCTTTCTCCAGTATTTTTCTTTGGGAAGAAACTGCTTTTATATAGGAAAATACCTTAATAAATCATTGGGTTGAGAGGTTGAAAGTGTGGTACCCTGTGAACACAGACTAGCAGGAAACAATCAAAAGGAGAAGAAACAAAGAAAAGAAAGAAAGAGAGAACACACAGTAAATCATCCATAGAAACAGCTCAGGTAGGAGAGGGGAGAGGGGAGGGTCTAGCAGCATGGTGGGAAGAGAGTGTCCAAGTTGGAGAGTATCTAAAATACTTTTTTTAAGGACAGATATAGCTTATAAGGAAATGCCAGCTGCTTATGCTGTTTTCTATCTATTTTTGTACCTTCACAAACCTTCAAAGAGGCCCGTGTGAGTGGATTTTTCTTAAAAATCAGAGAAAGAAGTTACACTGCATACATGGTTCAGAGTGAGGTCAGCTTAGGATTCATGAACTGAACTGAAATTTAGTGTAAATTGTTCAGCTCAAATGTGATCATGAGTGTTTAAGTTCCCTAGGGATTTGCACAAATTGTGGAAAGGCATCGAACTTTCCACAGAACACACAATGGGGGAATCAAGTCAGTCATGTCTAAATTACCTGAGTCATCATCTGAGTTAGAAATCATTTGTGCCAAGTCAGAGCCACATTGGTGTTCTGAGTTCCCTGACCCTTAATTTGCATGCTAGACAGACTCTCAACGGTCTTCCAATAAATCTCAAGGAGGCTCTTGGAAGAAAAATTGTAATTTTCTTTTAAAAAAGTTCATCTTATACATACTAGAAAGATGTGCCTTTGAATGAACTTCTCAGATTAAAATATATTTTCCAAGTCTCCTAAGGTTAGCAAATGGTTCTCTTTCTTTCTGGTTCCTTTTTTTTTTTTTAACACACCACAAACAAATCAAGATCTGTCTTGTTCACTCCACAGATCCTTAAATGAAGATTCTGAAAAAAGTGGAGGAGGAAAGGCAGTGAAAAGGGAAATCAAGATAAACTTATTCCTGCTTGATTTCAGGCTGAAAAGACTGTTCATCCCTGAAAATTCTACAGAGAATCAGAGGGAGGGAGAGAAACAAGTCCTTGTTTGTACAGAACTGTTCATGGGGTCAGATTCACATACTGGGTAAACCTTGAAAAAAAAATTCCCAAGAGATTCCATAGTATGTGAAAGCAGGCCAAAACCTTTGTTACTTGTCTTTCTGTCCCGTGAGACCTACGCATCAACAGCTTTAAAACAGAAGAGGAGGATAGTTAGTACCTCTCGAAGAGCCACTCCAGATGTCTGGGTCCAACTAAATTTATCTACAAATCTCTCTGGTTATTCATAGCTTCTTTTTCATAGCTTTAGGATCTTCAGTAAGGCTGAGACTTATGGGAGGTGTTTCAGATCCGGGAGACATCATACAAATGTGCACATGTTCTTACTAGTCTGATCCCATCCCCAAAGCCAAATAGGGCGCTGCAGTTTGTGTGGCTTATTTTTCATAGCTCTAGGAAAGACAAGTGAAGATTCAGGATCAAACAGAACTGAGTCTGGCTAGTCTAGTAATAATTATTTAAATTACCTAAGTCATAGATTAACTAGTAAAAAATAATTTTCTGCTCACAGATCATACCTACCAGGACCAGATAATAATGCTAATGATGAGGTCAATATATTTTTGTGTTTTTCCTATATACCAGGCACTACTCAAAAGACTTGACATACATTGTTTTATTAAATTCTCACAATAATCCTACATAGCAGCCCTTGCTATTCCTGTTGTAAAGATGAAGAAAGAGAGGTTCAGTAAGTTTAATTAACTTGTTCAAGGTGTTACAGCTAGTAGAGAAGCCTGGAATGTGAAACTAGGAGGGTCTGATTGACCATTGTCCAACAGTGCCTCTCTATTAGTAACTCAAATCATGCCTCCTAGTTGAAGTGGAAAGTAAGGCTGCAGATAGAAATGAGGGTGACTCTCAATAAAATGATGCATTATGTAAGGGAATAGCCAGCATTTCTTTATTTCGTGAAAGTTCCTTCCCACAGTGGAGCAAGGATGCTCTTGTTTCTTCCATCTTACCCTTTTCATCAAAACTGGCTATCAAGTAAGAATTTAATATATTCATTCAAAGCAGACAAACGAATAAGAATGGTTGACTGGCTCATGGTAAGATTTGGAATCTCCACAGGGAGCAAAATCTTGAGACCAACAAATGAATCCACAGCAGCAGATTTTCAGATTTGCAGAGTTAAGTGAGTAAAAGAGACATGTTTAAAACTTGGAATATGGGGAGTCAGTAGGGGGTGCTTTTTAACTCCTCAAATAAACTCAGTAGGTGAGGTCTTCATGCAACTGAAAGTGCATTGTGAGAGTTGAAAACCTCTAAAATGTCTCGGTATACCCATTCTGAGCTTTCAGTAGGCTGACTTCAGAAATTGCCCAACTTCTTTGCCAAGAAGGCGAAGAATGATTTGGATATGCCTGATTACTGTTCTGCCCCACAACCTCTTCAAAATAGTCTTTAAAATCTATGAGAAAGCATCAAAATATGTCCTTAGGGGTACCAGGCCTATTTATCTTGAAAAGTTTCTCCCAGACATCCTGGCAGGGGATGGGAAAATGGTTCAGCCACCCACAGTTCTTATGCCCTCAGAATTCTAGCATTTTGTATTTGTTTGGGTCTATTCTTCTCTGGATATCTTGCCTAATTAGGCTTAAAGACCCTTTCTCGCAAACCTGCTATCCTTTTTTCTCCTTCTTCTAGTTTTTATAATGATTTGTTTGGTTTTTATAATAATTTGTTTGTCATCAGCCAGAGAAGGGATAAATTCCCTGTAAATTAATTATGCAGAGAACACTTTCTTTCCTCATCTCCTCAAACTCAAGAAAAAAATCTTAAATCTTAATAAGGAAGAAAGAAAGAAAGAAAGAAAAAGAAGAACAGAGCTACTATTTCCATGGGATCAAAGAAAAATAATTATGATTTCCTAATGCCTTAAACAAAACTTTGGGTCCTATGTATCTGTTCAGAAATTAAAACTCAAAGATCATTGATTGTATAATGCCTCTGTTTGTAAATAGCCTTAATCCACTTTACAATTCTCCCCATTCTAAATTTGTGCTCCTATCTTCCAAGGCCCATCATTTTCATGAGTCACCAGTCGTGAGGAGTGCAAGTTTTTAAAGGCTGAGATCCAGCCAAACAGTGCCTGGGCTCCTCAGTGTTTACATAGACAGTCCTGGCTAGTCTAGTAATCATGGTCTTGTTTCCTTATAGGAAAAGCTAGAAAGGTACAGGGTAAGCAGGGCAGCGACTAATATATACTCAGAGTCTACTATGTGCTAATCACACTGTAATGCACTTTAAAATTCAATCTTTGCCACAGTCCTATGTGGTAAATATTATTTCTCACTTTTTTCACATGAAGAAACCAAGGTTTAAAGAGCTGAGGTAATACACCTAAGGAAACAAAAGCTAAGGGTAAGGGTAAGGTCACTACTTCTAAGCTTTGCTCATCCCAAATCCATCACATGGCTTTGGCAGAGCCTTAGCCAAAGATGGCTTAGGGAATGAATGAATCATTTGAAAGGCCTCTGCCTGGCCATGATCCTCATATTTCTGCAAGACCTAACCAGCTAATGATGCCCAGAGCATGTGTCAACTAAGCCCTGGGTCGGGATAATGTTTCTGGGCTTAGTTACAGTAAGGAGTTCATTCTTGATTCACGAGCTGATGCTGAGCACTGTGTCCTCCAGGCTGGAGTTACCTCTGGCACCACAGGATCACTGCTCCTTCTTTCATCACTTGGACTCAGTGGTTACTAATTCCTCCTAAATGAGGCAATTAATTGAAGTCTATTAAAAGAAATATCTAAAACCAGTGATTGCAAAATCCATTAGCTACACAAAATTTGGAGAGAGTTTCCTTCCATTACCTAACTGGAGTTCAAGTGGTAAAGGCAAAATAATAGTAATAATCATCATCATAAAGAAGCAGAAGAAAGATACAATAACCAAAACCCACCAACTGAGCTATTTTCCTTAGTCTACAGCTAACAATAACCAGAAAGGAATCAGCAACCCCAACATTCAAATCTCTAGAAGAGTGCCCTGTAAGAAACTATACAAAGTGCATGTGAGATCTTCAGCTGCTACTAGAAGTGTGGGTGAGATTATAAAAAGACTTCAATTTAAAAGACAACAGAATAATTTCTGCCAGCACTCATACTTAGCAGGTGACAAGGAGAGGAGCAGGAACTGGTATCAATTTAGTTCCTTCTGTGATCTAGGTATTATGCTAGGCAAGTTCATACATTTACGTTATCCTTGAATTCTCATAACAGTCATCTAAGGCAGCTATTATGATGCGCATTTATAGAGGACATGCATGATCATGAAATTTTTTTAAAGTAACCTAGGATAAGTCCAATCACTTCAGGCTTCGTTGATATCACACAGCTCTGAGTAAAAGAACTTTGCAGTCATTAACCTCATCTAGACGTACCAGAGAAACAACTGGAGATCTATGTGATTCGCCTCTTTTTTGCAGAGACCCTATGAAAAGGATATATTTTCAAAAAGCAAAACAGCCTCACACAATAAAATGAATATGAGAGAGCCATGAGAAATTGCAATGAATGTGTAGAATTCAGGAGGTGGAAGGAATAACGTCAAGTAGTGAAGCAGAGAGGAGAAAGACACAACCTTGAAAAGTGGGAACTTCAAGCTTGAATGTGTGCACGATACTGCAGCACAGGAAGTGGCTGACCTACCTGGCAAAATCAAGAAGGGCTCTGGATTCAAAGAGGTGGGTGGACAAAGGTAAGCTGAAGTCAGTCAAAGGTTTATATATAGAAACAGTTGGCCCTAGCCATACCTTTCTCTCACCTCCACATGCTACATAAATCCAGGTCCTTGCCCATAAGCAAAATAATTGGAGAGTTCTCTAATGGGAATAGAATGTTCTGCTTGGGGAGGAAGTAGGGTAGCCAGCATGGGTGTTGGTGACCTAGCATAAGGCCCTCCTCATTCATTCCCTGGGGCTCTCTACCATCATGGGAGGTCCCATAGCACTCAGCTTAGAGAAGGTCTACCGGTGGACGCACCTGCGGGCATACACAGAGCTCCGGGGCAGTCTGCTTATTGCTCATTTCAGTGTCTGAAGAGACAACCAACAATCGCCAGACATTTGAGGAAAGCCTACAACAAGAAAGAGAAACATCAAGATAAACACAACAGCTGTTCCCTAGAGGAAAAAGGGAACCTGGGAAACAGAAGAGGACTTACGGAACCCAACTAATTTAGTGTTACTCAGAAATACTGAAGAATCTGTGGCATGGACGAAACAAGAAGAGAACGTTTTATTTTTTTAAAAAAAGTATAATTGAAGAACAAAAAGAATTTTTTTTAAGAAATTAAAAGTATCCTGACAAAGTTGAGTATTCAGAGTAGACGGAGCATTAACCCAAGTTGAGGAAAGTTGCTAGAAAATAGAACGAGGAGGAGGGAGGAGTTAGGAAGAAAACATAAACAAGAAAATAAGAGGCATTAAAGATCAATCCTAGGAGATTGGACATTTCATTAGCTATGATTTTAGAGAAAACAGAGGTAACAGAAGGTGGGCAATGATCAAAAACAAAATAAAAAAGAATTTCCCAGAGATGATGGGAAGTTATCTTTAAATATAAAAAGGTTACACGGTGCCCAGCATAATAAACAAAGTGTTATTCGTACAGTATGGTAAAA
Organism: Saimiri boliviensis; assembly: GCF_048565385.1. Classification (NCBI taxonomy): domain Eukaryota; kingdom Metazoa; phylum Chordata; class Mammalia; order Primates; family Cebidae; genus Saimiri; species Saimiri boliviensis. The sequence continues at coordinate 31,647,556 of NC_133454.1, read as the reverse complement.
TGTCAGAGCACCAAAGATGAAGAGAATGACTTACACCTTGTCAGAGACAGAGATGGCGGAAAGCAGGACCTACGTCCTCACAGACCTGTGAGTGTGAAGCTATTAGCCAAAACTCTAAAGTCTACAACAATTGAAACAACAATATAGGCATATTATTTAGGATAACCAAGAGAGGACATAAAATTAGGGACCATTAAAAATTAATTGAGGAGCAGGATTTACAGAGGTGAGTGGGCCATAGGATGGGATTGTGAATTGTTATTGTCAGTGTGCAAGCATTACTTTGGATACATATCTGTGTCTATGTCATCTATATCTATATCCACATATATAAAATAATAAAATAATATGTATATCAATACATACTAGAGTCAATATATCATACAACCTAAATATTACCTAAAATACCATATGTAGTTATATATATTACATATTATCTGTGTATGTGTCTTTAAAAGTAGTATTTGCAGGCTATATGTTTATTACCCGTTGAGAATAAACCCATTAAGCAATGTTTCTTACATCAAACACCTAAACAAGGTTTAGTCTTGCCAATACGTACTGCAGTACACTCATAATTATTGATGAATTTAATACAGAGTTATAAAATCATATCCTGAGAAGGTCTCCTAGTGGCTGAGAAAATAAACAAGCCTCCTACCAATACAGCTTCAAATAGTCAGTGGTTCCTAGCACTTTGGGAAGCTGAGGTGGGCGGATTGCCTGAGCTCAGGAATTCAAGACCAGCCTGGGCAACACTGAAACCCTGGCTTTACTAAAATACAAAAAATTAGCCGGGTGTGGCGATGCACACCTGCAGTCCCAACTACTTGGGAGGCTGCGACACGAGAATTGCTTGAACCCAGGAGGTGGAGTTGCAGTGAGCCAAGATTAGATCACTGCACTCCAGCCTGGGTGACAGAGCAAGACGCCACCTCCAAAAATATGTATATATGTAGTCAGTGGCTTAGACTGAGCCAATAGACTTTAAAAACAGTTGGTTGAAAAGTAGGAACGTCAAGATGAAAACACTCGTGACTTTCTGATCTTAGGTGGAATGTTTTTTAAAACCTTGACTTCAGCAAACCTGTTTGTGTATATAGGGAGTGAGCCATAGACACTGTGGAACATTTGACTCTTCCTGCTGCTAAACATGCTGGGAGAAAGAAGCTTCTGGAAGCTGGTGGAATTATTTTAAGCCATGACAAATCCCTTTACAAGAGGAAAGTGAAATAGTTTTTTAGTTGAGTCCCTTTGCAGCATGAAGGATCGGTCTTATGTGGGCAATGCCACCAGGTAATGGATCAGAGTCCTTGCTTCATGGTAGAGACTGGAAATTTCTGATCCATGGGATTGAAAACATTTGGCCAAAACTAAAGACTACAATAAAGTGGAAAGAAGAGAGTTAAACAAATGCATGAGAGACAAAAAAAAGCAGGAGTAAAAAAGATTCCTGCTCAGTATGTGAGAAATGCAGACGTGCTATACAATTGCAGCGAGCGCCGTATTCATCAGGCTGCACCAGCCGCTGTTTGGGGCTTCAGTTGCCATTGGTGGTGGTTTTCTAAGCCTGCTACCTTTTCATTGACTACGTGAAAAGCATTCCTCAGAGTTAAGGCACGGTGCAGACTATGCTAAAGTATAGAGGATAACTGCCTTGGAGGCAGATGAGCTGCAGAAAGGGACTCCTGAGAAAAAGTATTAATGGGGAAATGAAGAGTGCAAGGAGGTGGAGTAGGCGGCGCTGGTCAGTAATGTAATAATTCAAAGACTGCAGGTAAAAAACAGCCTCCTGGGATAGGCCAGTTTATCATGTACTCAGTCAAGAAAGGAAAACAAGATGCCAAATGCTGCGGTGAAATTGGTTTCCTGAGAGACGAGCTGCTCTAAGTACAGATGCTTTGGGATAGAAGGAACAAGAGGCAGGAGAGCAAGCCTAGATTCAGAATGAGATGCAGATTCCAGCTCAAAGTATTACTCCCAGGTATTGAAGGGAAAACCACCAAGGTGATGGAAGACTTCTGATACAAATGCCTTTGTGTTATAAGATGATTAATTCAAGCTTATGTATCAGGCAAAATTATAGATTCAGTAATAACACTGCCTTTTTGGTCTGAAGATTTTCCCTACGGGTAGAGGATAAGAATGTAATGAAGGGGAGAACACTACGGGAAGCCACCTCAGGCACAATTCTGGGGGTGAACCGACCTTATGACCTAATTCCTGCCCCCTGGTGTTCACACCGTGTATAATTCTCTTCACTGACCTGTAGGTGGGACACACTTCCACCTGTGACTTGCTTCTAGGCAATGGAATCTGGGAAAGTTGGTGGTGCCACTCCCAGGATTGCTTTAGGTTATTTATGTAAGAATCCATCTTAGCAGACTGGAGCAAGAAATTCTCCTGTCCGGCTTGTTGAAGAAAACCGTTGGCTTGTTGAAGGAACTACGGGTGATCTCTAGGAAATGTAGGGAAATTATAGGACCTGAGGTCATACAGCCACAAGAAAGTAAGTTTTGCCAGCAACGGGAACGAGTGTGGACATGGTGTTCCCAGTTAAACTACAGATGGCAGCGCAGGCTGGTTGAACCACTTTTCTGCAGCTTTGTGAGAGCCTAAAGCAGAGGACTCACCTAAACCCTGCCCAAACTCTTGATGCACAGAAACTGTGAGATACTAAGTGTCTGCTGGTTTAAGTCACTAAATGTGTAGTACTTTGTTACACAGCAATAGGAAACTAATACACAGGGGAGAAGCAGGTGAAAAAGAATGAAGTATGGTGTCAGATAACCTCTAAACCACAAATAGGAAAGTGGCCATGATGCCAGGTGTCACTATTAAATTACATTAAGACTTCCCCGATGTTCATGGTCCAAAGCCTACCTAATGTTAGGCTCTTGTCACCTCTGAATGTTCCTACTTTCCTTGAGATAGAATCCATTTGTTGTACTACTGACCGAAGGATGACAAAATGTATTGTTCCCAGCTTTTCAATATGTAAAGTTGTCCTTTGCAAAGTTGCGAAGTGAGAAAATTTGTTTTCCTACTCTTTTGATAGTTTCTGTTCTCATGCAGAACCTTTCACCCAAAGGACATAAACTGCCTCTTCCTACCCACTACCTGCCTTACCCTATGCTCTGTACCCTTTTGAATTACCTTCTTTAAATCTTGCCGGTTCCTATATCCTATTCCTCAGATCCTGCCTGGTATCAAAGAATCCATGCTTACAGTAACCATGAAACAGCAGCTTAATGGATCATCTCACCCTGACAGCATCTGTATTTTTTCACAGATGTCTTCAAAACCTTAACCGTCAAGGAACTCAAGAAACTGATGAGCAGATATATGATCTAGGCAAGTCTTCCAGGGTTCCACAAACCACATCACTCAGGGACAATAGGAAACAGAGCTTTCTACTCTTAGAGAAATCTGCTTTGCATTTCCTTCCCACTGGAGGCCCCTTGTTGGTTGGAGCCCATGCTAAGTGGCCATTGTGTGTATTCCAGAAGCAGTAACAGCAGCATCTATGTAGTGACTCCCAGGTATCAGACTTCCCCCACGTGGAAAGGGCATTGGACAACTTGCCTTATCACAATGCATTACTCACATCTGAGTTCTTTTTAGAATTCACCATTAATGCATAAAATTTCTGAGCTGCAGTGAAATGTGCCTTCCTTATGGAAGCAATGGGAGAGAAGCCAGGCAGTAGTCCCCCCTTACCCACGGAGAATACATTTCAAGACCCCCAATGGATGCTTAAAACAGACGGTAGTACCAAACCCTTATATATACTGTTTTTTCCTATACACACATACCTATGATGAAGTTCAATTTATAAATTAAGCACAGCACTCTTGTACTTTGGGGCCATGATTAAGTAAAACAAGGGTGACTTGAACACAAGCACTGCTACAGTGCACAATCAGTCTGATAACCAAGATGGCTGCTAAGTGGCTAACAGGCAGGTAGGGGCTATAGTGTGGATATACTGGACAAATGGATGATTCATGTCCAGAGAGGATGAAGCAGGATGGGGTGAGATTTCATCACACTACTCAGAATGGCATGCAATTTAAAACTTATGAATTATTCATTTCTGGAATTTTCCATTTCATATTTTTGGACCGCAGTTGACTTCGGGTAATTGAAACCACAGAAAATGAAACCACAGATAAGGCGGGGACTACTGCACATGGAGCCCAACCACAGACTTGCCGGGCTTCCAGGAGGAAGTGGAATCCATACCAGGGAAGGCCCCCTGCATCCTTCTCCAGGGAAGACTCAGAGAAGTTTTTTTGTCACACAAGAAGATTCAGAGTTTTCCACATAGACAATATTCTCTTGGTCTCCAAGCCCTGTGCAACCCACTCCATCTGCCTGAAATGTTCCCTTCGTCTCTTTGAATCCAGACTCAGTTTAGATGCATGTACACCTGGACCCCTTCCTTGACTGGCTCTAGGCTGGTTAGGGTGCCTACACTGAACACTCATGGAAACTATAGTAATGATATTTAATACCCTGTCTGGGAAGGTTCTGAATTGCCTTCCTTTTCTACCAAACAGCAAGATTCTTGAAGAGATGATCCATGTCATGTTAGTTTTTGTTTTGTTTTGAGACAGGGTCTTGCTCCATTGCCCAGGCTGGAGTGCAGTGGCAACATCCTAGCTCACTGCCACCTAGGACTCCTGGGCTCACATGGTCCTCCTGCCTCAGCCTCCCAAAGGGCTGGGATTACAGGTGTGAGCTACTATGCTCCACTTATCTGCAGAGCCTAGCATGGGTCTGGCAGTAAATAAATGGTTTATAGATGAGAGAATGTATAAATGGCCAAATAGGAAGTGAGGACCTGATCTCGTCAGACTCTGAAAATAAGTGGGAAAAAAGAAAAAGAAGATGATGAGTCCACATTTTTTTTCCCACAGCTGAAAAAAAGGTGGTTTTATGAGGTGTTCTACATTAAGATCAATCCTCAACTCATCTCTTCTATCCTGTCCCACACAATTATTGGGCAACAAAGCCATTTTATGACATTTTCCAAAAAGGAGTGGGAACCACTCAGCTGAGGGCAGGAGGCCAGGGGTTTTTTTTTAACAGAAATGTGGGTGAGAGAAAGTTTTATTAAGTAGTAGTATAAGTGGGTCCACCTTCATGGCAATTTTGATTTTTTTTTTAAACAGTTAAAGTATGTTATAAATACTTATCTGTCATATGCTTATACTTTGATGTTGGTAAGAGCTACCTCTCCATTTCACTTCCTGTAATATGTTATCATTTATGGCTATTAAAAATGATGTTATGTGATTTTGTGTGTCTTAAGCTACATATATTCAGCAAATGTTAAAGTTGTATTAAAATACAAGTAACTAGTGAGTTTTTCACTTATTTAAAAACGAAAAGAAATTTCCTTTCTCCCTCCTGGTTGCTTTTCCTTCACTGCACTACTGGCATGAGTGCATGGGAAAGGGCAGCCCTCAGCCCACCCCTGGTGAGTAGGACCAGGAGGCAGGGGTGGGTGCCCTTCCAAAGATGGCTCTGCACAGCACTCTCCTTCCGTCTCACCTGCATCCTCCTCACACCCCTCCAAAGGACCACGGCTTCTGTCCTCAGGAAAGTGCATACCCTATCCTTTCTCCCCAACAAGTTCCTCCTGTTTGGCAAATATTTTTCTTACAGGGACCGACATACCTCAAAGGACAGCCCACACCAGCCTTTACATGGAAGACCGTATCTATTCCCCCTGGACACCAGCTCACTTTTCCTAGATCTCCAATCCTCCTACAGTGGATTAAAGTCTAGAGTCTAAACTTTAAACTCACTGCCCCGATCTCCAGTCTTCCAGTTTCTTCTACAGAATTTTGAAATTTAACTTGTGCTCAAACCATGCATCTAAATCATTCTGTTTGAGGTTCCCAATGAGCTCTTTCTCATTAAAGGCAGTGGCCAAACTTGCCCCATTCCTTATCCCCCTCAATATCTGTCATGTTGGAGTCTAGATACCAGGGATCTGGGCCCCACATGCTCTCTGGGAAGACTGAGTCAGAGTTTTAAAGGTGTGGCTATCTTAGGAATTCTCCATTGTTCCAAGCTCCCACTGCTTCTAGATGTAGAGCCCCTTCCTATCATTTCCAAGCACACTTCTACCTCAGGGCCTTTGCATCGGCTGTTTCTTCTGTCTGGAATGCCCTTCCTTTACATATCTGCATAGTTGATTGTCTCACTTCTTTCAAGTTTTTGCTGGCCCCATTTTCCATGGCAATGCTCTCTACTTGGCTGTTGCTCACATGGGCTGGGCTTCAGTTTCCTGTTCTAATCCAACTCGTTGCTTTCCATCTTTCAGAAAGTGCTCACTGTTTCTGTTGTACTGAGAGTTCTCCTTCTATTTTGAGTCAGAATCTTACTCTGTCACCCAGGCTGGAGTACAGTGGCACGATCTTGGCTCACCGCAACCTCCACCTCCTGGGTTCAAGAGATTCTCCTGCCTCAGCCTCACGAGTAGCTGAGATTACAGGTGCCTGCCACCACCCCAGGCTACTTTTTGTATTTTTAGTAGAGATAGGGTTTCGTCATGTTGGCCAAGCTGGCCTCGAACTCCTGACCTCAAGTGATCCATCCACCTCGGCCTCCCAAAGTGCTGGGATTACAGGTGTGAGCCATTGCGCCCAGCCCCCTTCTATTTTTGAAAGCAATGATACACATTTTTATTAATTAAAAAGTACCTCTATTATAATTTCTGTGGACTTAGTGTGAGAAAGAGTTTGTCATTTTGAAAATTGAGAAAAACTTTAAGGAGAGGGGAGAGTTAACTATGTGGCTATCTAAAGAAAGAACATTCCAGACAGAAGAAACAGCTGGTGCAAAGGCCCTGAGGTAGAACTGTGCCAGACAGGAATAGGCAGGGGCCCAAGTTTGGAAGAGCGTCACCAAGGGAGGAAGATGAGCTCACAGAGGGAAGGCAGCAGCTAGCTGCAAGGAGGGCTACAGCAAATGGAGTCTTCAGGTCTGTATGTGTGTGTGTGTGTGTGTGTGTGTGTGTGTGTATGTGTATGTGTGTGTATGTGTGTGTGTGTGCTTTGGCTTTTACTCTGAGAAGACCAGAAGGTATTGGAGGGTTTCTAGCAGAGAAGTAAGATGATCTAACTTAATATTTTAAGATAATAACTCTCACTGCTATGTTGGGAATAGACTCAAAGAAGAAGAATCGAGTTGCTAGTTCAGAAATCCAGGTGTGAGATCTTGGTGGCTCAGACCACAATGGGGGCAACAGCTGAGGTAGGAAGTAGTTGGATTGTGGATTTACTTTGATGGTGAAAGCAATAGGATTTCCTGCCTGCTGGGATCAGGAAGGGGAGAGAAGGAAAGGAGTCCAGGATCATTCCAAGGTTTTTAGTCTGAACACTGGGTCAATGAATTACAGGTAAATTAGAAGTCACTCTTGACTATAAGGAAAACATTGGTTACAATGTTGGCCTAGCATATGATGCAAGTGCTTTAAAAATTATACACTGCGAGGCCGGGCGCGGTGGCTCACGCCTGTAATCCCAGCACTTTGGGAGACTGAGGTGGGTGGATCACAAGGTCAAGAGATCGAGACCATCCTGGCCAACGTAGTGAAACCCCATCTCTACTAAAAATACAAAAATTAGCTGGGTGTGGTTGCACACACCTGTAGTCCCAACTACTTGGGAGGCTGAGGCAGGAGAATCACTTGAACCTGGGAGGTGGAGGTTGCAGTGAGCTGAGATCATACCATGGCCCTCCAGCCTGGTGACAGAATGAGACTCCATCTAAAAAAAATTACACACTCCATATGCGTCCTTCACAACCCCAACACAATACCAGACAACCTAAAAGGAAAACTCCCATGGGTTTTTCCAGTTGTTTTGAAAAGAAGGTTACTATTGGTTATTTTAAAATGAATGAAAATTGATTAGTTTTATTTGCAGAGATGGAGAAATTGCTTGCACTCTATGATTGTGCTAGGACCTGGCACCTGCTGTAACTCAAATAAGGAAAGGTCTTCCTAGGAAGGATTCCAGACTAGCTGGCTGCAGGTTCTGTCTTTTCTCCCCAGACTCACTCTGTGCTGCAGGCAAATTGCTTCATTGATGCCTCCATTTTCCCACCTGCAAATTGAGGGCAGCATGAATGATACTAAAGCTTTGAGGTCCTTTCAGGAAGGTGTTCTGTAATGTCAAGGTCTTATTAGAGACCTTAAGAAGAAGGTAGCTTCCTTCTCCTGATTTCTGGGAAGCTAGCTGCAAATGACTGGGATTTAATGAGTTAGCAAGACAATGTGTTATTTAAAAAGCAATGAGATCAGTGCTTCCACATCAATAAATGTGTGTGGCTGCCCCAGGAGAGATGTGCCTGCCTACATTCATCAGCCTATAAAGGTGACTGTGTAGGCATGGGGCTTGAGCTTAGGTCTTCTGATCTGTGATCCTGCTATCAGAGGTCTGCAGACTGTCTCCTGGCTTCCTGACCTTGGGGCAGGTGGGATGAACTGTAGTTGCTCCACCAGCCTGGATCCTCCTTCCAGGGCCCATGAATCTCCCATGGGGTAGTGAGGTAATGCTTAGATCAGCACACCAGGCTTCTTAACATGACCCCAGGCAATAGAGTTACTCTGTACATAAAGGGCAGACAGCTCACTCTGTTAAAAAGCACTCTGCCTACTGACTGATGACTGGTGAACAGGATGGATTCAATTCTTTGCTTCACACTGTCCACAGCTACTCCAGCCAAGCTCTTGGGGCTTTGGAGGAAAAGGGGGGTCAACTGAGTTAATTATTTTTTAGGAACTGTCTCCAGTCTCCCTGCTCAGTGAATTTCAAAGCTCAAGGCACAAGCTCTCTAATTTCCAGCGTGACTCCAATCAGATTCTTAAAGGTAGTTACTGCAAGAGAAAACAAGGCAAATAGGATCAATCAGCTCTGGATCTGACAGGAATTCCAACACTCTCATCAAAATGTGGATGGACCTGGCCAACATGGTGAAACTCTGTCTCTGTTAAAAATACAAACATTAGCTGGGTATAGTGGTGGGCACCAGTAATCCCAGCTACTTGGGAGCCTGAGGAAGGAGAATCACTTGAACCCAGGAGGCAGAGGCTGAAGTAAGCCAAGATTACACCACTGCACTCCAGCCTGGGGGACAAAGTGACACTCTGTCTCAAACATACACACACACACACACACACACACACACACACACACACACACACACACAAATATTGATGGAGTAGAGGAATCCTTATAAGCAAAATATCATTGTTAACAAAAGTTCCAAACACAGTTCTTCAGCATGTTCGCCCTCATTACAGCAGCAATATAAGTTGCTGGAGTGCAGTGGTCCAATCTCGGCTCACTGCTTCCTCTGCCTCCTGGGTTCAAGTGATTCTCCCGCCTCAGCCTCCCTAGTAGCTGAGATTACAGACACCTGCCACCATGCCCAGATAACTTTTGTATTTTTCTAATACTTGGTGTCCAAATGTAAAAAAAAAAATAAAAAATAAAAAAAAATTTAAAAAGGTATGGTTTAAGCTCTTAAGAAAATTACAGTGTCATGGAAAGATTATAAACTGAATGTCCTGTAAGATAATTCTAACTTTGCCACTTAATTAATTAGTTATGCTGGGCAAGTTATTTAACCACTAGGAGCCCTGGTTTCTTTATCTGCAAAATGCAAAACAATAGTGTGTGACCTGGTATCCACAGTTTTCCAATGGACCCCCTACTGAAGGTCTGGGTGCATAAGATCAGAACTAAATGGGCTTACTAATTATCCTACTTATGTCTTTCCTTCTCGTGCATCTCTCTCTGCGGTAAGAATATAAGTTTCATGAGGGTACTAAATTATAGAAGCAGTACACCATTAGCCTCAGGCTATCTCTGTACTTTGCGCTCCTTTGTAATGAACTGCAATCCAAGTTGGTACATAAACAAACCAAAAGCTAACTTAAGACTGTAAAAAACAGCCAAGGTTCATCCAGTCACAGGCAGCTAACTCATCACATCATGGCCAAGTAAGGTGGATGCCATCTGCAGACAATCAATCAGGTGATGTCTCTACTGTGTTTCTGTGTCCAGCCTGTGAAAGCTCATCACTCAGACTGCTGGGTGGAGCATTCTGAACCTCTCCTGGTTCTGAGTGTTGCCCAATTCATGAATTGTTCTCTGCAGAAATAAACTCTGCTAAATTTAATTTATCTGAAGTTTGTATTTTAACAAGGGCAAGGACTTGGCTCGATTCACCTTTTTACCCTCAGCAACCAGAAGAGTAATACCTCCTCTTATTTTACTATTTAAAAATAACTTTAAATTTTTTTTCTTAATTAGAAAACCAAGGTATGGATGTTTATTAGTCATTTGTCTATCACTATAAATTACACAGTAAAATAATTTGACACTTAGCAGAAATTAGCCAGTAGGGATATAGATATGTTGAGGGTGTGGAAGGAGGGAGAAACTTTTGAATGTGGATCAATTAAAGAGGAAAGGTAGGACTTTGACCTGTAAAGGGCAGCATCAGTTTCTTGGATGATAAAAGAGTGGATGACTCAGGACACAGGATAGGGGCACTGAAAGAGATAGATGGAGGCCAAAGATCAGTCTTCCCTCCTTTGCTATTTTACTGAAGGGCCTGAAAAAGGTACGTGGATGCCAACCAAATCATCCCATGTGTGCTTCCTTCAAAAGTGTGACTCCTCCTTTATAATTTTTAGGTGGGTGATAGCTATTTATTACATTATTTGCAGTTGGAGGGAAAAGCTAACGGGAACATCAGCACTTAGAGGCCACATGCTCAAGATCAAATTGCATGTGGGGGAAAAGCCATTAATTCAATAAGCATTTTTAGAGTACTTACTCCATTCCAAGCAATGTGCTCAACATAAGGCATGAGTAAATAAAGCCCAGTCCCAGCTAGCTTTTAAGGAACTCAGAGTCTGGAGAGGGGAAAATGACATAAAATGAGTCATGGCAATGGTGGTACACACTCCTCTTCAACACCTTGATCTTGGGCAGATTTATCACATCCTCTAAACCTCCTACTCAACATTCCAATGCAAAGCAAGCTCTTTAACAAGGGCATCCAGGAAGGTAAGAAATCCAGATATTTATTCTTATTGTTTAAGGAATTAGGCATGACAGACAGAGACCTGGCTTCAAATCCCAACTCTGCTCCTTGCCAGTCATATGATCTTGGGCAAATCACTTCTTACAACCTGTTTTGTCATCTGTAATAATATGTATGTTCTTGTGAGGTGCAAATGAAATAGCATAGATAGAGAAATGAAGATAGGGACTGATAGGTCCCAGAAGTGTCTGGTACTGCTGTCCTGTGTTCCTCAGCTCTGATGAGGCTAACCAATGTGGGAAACATGCTGATACCCTCTGGGAGAGCCAAAACCATCCACTTTTAGCAGGTATTTTGTAGTCAGGGAGTTTAAGGGAACAATGAGAGGAGGGCAGTGGGCAGAGCATGCTGATCTGGGATCTGAACAATGCAGCACAGCTGGGGGCAGTGGGATCTCAAGCATCAGAAGTGCAGATTGACAAGCAGCTTCTAGAGGCAGGGACAATACATCCTGAAACCATGTGGACAACCTGGAAGCCAGGGGCAGAGCTTCAATAGCAATCAACATGGGCTAGGTGCTGCCAATAGAAAGGTGAAGAGGACCCTGCCCAAGTTCACCAGCTCCTCGTTCACTGGGAATGATGAGCACATATACAGGTTTGTTTACACAATGTGTTAAGCGTAGTGACATAGTGTACACAAGTTTACTCAACTCATTTTTTTAATGCCTGCAGAATGAGTAATGATAATACCATTTACCCTAGGGGATTGTTGTGAGAACTAAATGGGAGATATAATGCATACAAATATGTGTACATAATACATATACACATACATACACACATACAAATGCAATTCATAAATTATGTACTGCTGAAGAAATATTAGTTTATTAATAATTAATCCTTCATTTTTGTGTAGGCTCTGAGGAAAATCATGGGACTTACATTTCTCTCTATCCTTGAATAATGCTGAGCCCAGCTTTAAACACATAGTGGGTCTCCAATAAATATTTGTTAAAATAAATATAATCAAAGTCCAGACTCTTAAGTCCTTTTTTTTTTTTTTTTTTTTTTTGAGACGGAGTTTCGTTCTTGTTACCCAGGCTGGAGTGCAAGGGCGCGATCTCGGCTCACCGCAACCTCCGCCTCCTGGGCTCAGGCAATTCTCCTGCCTCAGCCTCCTAAGTAGCTGGGATTACAGGCATGCGCCACCATGCCCAGCTAGTTTTTTTGTATTTTTAGTAGAGATGGGGTTTCACCATGTTGACCAGGATGGTCTTGATCTTTTGACCTCGTGATCCACCCGCCTCGGCCTCCCAAAGTGCTGGGATTACAGGCTTGAGCCACCGCGCCCGGCTGGACTCTCAAGTCTTTAAAACTTTCCCTTTCTTCATCTATGACCATGCCACCCTGAATGCACCTGATCTTGTCTGATCTCAGAAGCTACGCAAGGTCAGGCCTGCTTAGTACTTGGATGGGAGACCACCTGGGAATACCAGGCATTATAGGCATTATAAAAACAATAAAGTTTCCTTTTTTTCTGTTAATTCCAGTTTGTGCAACTCTTTCCTCTTGAGAGCTATTCTTTGCAAAATGTATCTTCTGGTTTCCTATGTGCATGAATAGGTACCTTTCCTACAGGCTTTAGCAAAAGCAGCAAGTCCCTCCAAAGACAGAATTTGGCCTGGGGCAATTGCAGTGGGCCAAGTTCTCTGCTCCAAAGATCAGCTGTGACCAGAGGATTACCTGGGGATTAATAATTGGCTGTGAGAAGCTGACAACCAGACCTAGCCAAAGAAATGCAGGGCACTGCACTTTTCACTCTCATTGTATCCTTGGGGGGGGGGGGGGGACATCTAAAATGGTAATATGTTTTCCCCACAAAGTGATTATATAAGGAATCAGAACACATATATAAAAATAATCCATGTGACTGGCTCAGGTTTCTGGAAACACATTAGTAGAATTTCTTTAAAATAAGCTCTGCTTTCTATACAGTCTGCCTGTGGGCATAAATAGCTTTACAATCACTTTGTTTTGACTACAGATTTAATAGTACTATAGAAAGACAAAGTGCTCTCACTTAGAACTAATCATTATAATTTTATTACAATCAGGTTCTGATGATCTGCTCCAAGATTTTTAAAGGTATGTATAATGAGATTATTTTGTGGATGCTGAGACCCTATTTTCCATCTGTGGCTCTGTGGCTACTTTCACTCATTGTGTAATTCAAAGCTTTTTTGACCCAACCAATTTGCCTAAAGTAATGGGAATTTTTCTGTAAGGATACATCTGCATGGACACTAAGAAGAGATGACAACTTAGTTTCAGGAAGAATAGGTACACTTGATTCAGCTGGGCTCACAGGAACAAGAACAGAGAAGTCATCCACACCTTAGAGATTTTTTGAGACGGACCTTTCCATTTCTCTTCACAGTATCTCTAGTCTCTCTCTCTTCAACTTGATTATTATAGAGCCATCTGTAATTCACTGTATCACACTCAGTTTCAAACATCCCTAACCAAGCTCCTTGTTCTTCTGAGAGAATCTGATCAAGTAGGCTTGTTTCGTATCACATGGGACACTGGCTAGTTTATTGGTTGGCAGCTTTTGGGTCTGGAGCTTGTCCCCGAAAACATAGATATAGTGGTTGAAATATGGTAAGCAAACAGAGTTACATGGTCAAAGGCTCCCTTTTCAGGAAGGACTATAGATAGGCTTCTCTGAAAGTTTCAGTGGGACTGAGCCCCACGTGCCCCTAGAAGCAATGCACTCATTTACTCACCCCGTAGTAACTTCTTTCCTTTCTCTATTTTACTTTCCCCACGTCCTCATTCATGCTTCCTGAGGCTACCTCCCAAATAATCTAGATTCAAGTCTTTGTCTCAGAATCGGCTTTTCGAGGAACGCAAACTAAAACACAAAGACTGTAAATATGAGAGACAATCTACCCTAAACTAGCTTGTCTTCAGAATCACCATAAGAGCTTCAAAAAAGTACAGACTCCTGGCCTCCACAACATGAGTCAGAATCTTTGGATCTCAGAGATCTCCATTCGTAAAAGCATTTAAGTGAACTCTGATAGTAAGTCAGCCTGGGAACTACAGTAATACATAATCATATCCCAACTTTTTTAAACAATTTCTATTATTTTATATCAGTTAATCAGCCATCATTTATACACATTGAAGCCTAGAGATGCCTTTTGAAAAAAGTAAGTTGGTGGTGGTGGTGCCTGGTTGGTATACCTGAATATTTTTCTTGCCTTTGTAGCAATTCATTACCCAAAAATAAAAGCTAAAGAATTAAAATAATGCTACTTAGAAAGCAAGTCATAAGAAAACCTTGGACATTCACCCTATGCGAGGTTCTTCTGAATCCTGCTTAAATATCCTGCTGAAATTTTAAGATATAACTTGATCATTTTCTACCGTCTCTACCCTGTGTGCCAAAATGAAATTTTCCTTCCTTAACGCTCCCAGAGCACTCTGATTGGATATTCATTTACAGCCTTTCCACTGAGTTTTGTTAGTTATTTGCTATAGTCAGTAAGACTAATATGTTTGATTCTGAATTATTTGAGGACACTGTTTTCGCCATTTTAAAATTTATCTTGGAAACCTGAGTTCTTGGCACACAGCGGAAGCGCAGTAAATATTAAACTTGTGATTTAAAAAACTATAAATCCAGGCCAATCGATCCTCTGCTTAAACCCTTCTTTGGCTTACTGTTGCATTTGGGATAAAATATAAACTCTTCAACATGACTTAAAAGCTCTACATAAGAGGGCTTCTGGCTTCCATGTAGCAAGTAGAAATTGGAGAGTCACTCCCACACTTACCAGAAGAAAAGAATATGTAATCTTGAGAACCATAAACCCTCTTGAATTCGTCAAAGAACTGAACCCATCAAAGTAGCAGGGCAACCAACTATCCTGAAACATAAGACAGGTGCTTCCATGGACAGATGAGTGGGAGCTATGGCTTACCACACAAGTTAGTCAGAAAAATTTGGTTAAGTTGAAAATTTTAACAAATTATAAAAGGCCAAGCTTGAGCTAACATTATTACTTTTATTTTTAACAACAACCTCTAGTCCAGATGAGCTAACATTAGATTACAGATCTCCTAGTAGCTGTAGACACAAGAAGAATTTGCAACCATTTGCAGTTTTTTCCCCACAGCTCTCACTGAGTGTTCATATGAGAGATGAGGTCAGGGTAAAAGACTGGAGACAGTTTCCCTGGTGAAGGTTTAGGGAAGAAAAACACTAGATACTGCAAGAAAAGCACAAGACCACTCCTGAATGGTTCTTCTTTCTTGTCTCCCCTATAGCACAGAAAACCCTTAAGCTTCAGCTGGAAGCATAACAAACTCTGTCACCCTCAGGGCACAGATGAAGACCCTTTGCAGCTGGGGTAAAAACAGAAAAAAAATTGACCTCTCAAGTAAGGGTAGGAAAATGTCCTGGGTCCAGAACAGGGCCTTAGAGATCCTTTTTAAAACAATTATTTTTAGAGAAAGAAAGAAAGAGAAAGAAAAGGGGAGAGAGAACAGGATTCTTGCTCTATTGCCCAGGCTGGAATGCAATCTAAAAATAGGTAATAAAAACCTCTTTTATGCCGATACTAGTACTTAACAACAGAGACAGGAAGGAATAAGGGAAGAAAATAACAAACAAACAGCCAACCAATATTTCATTTAAGTCTGTGAGATACTATGCAAATGCTAAACAGTGATTTACTTCCAATTATGTGATCACTTTCAGAATAGGTGTGATATGATACTGAGAAAAATGTATGTTCTGTGGACCTGGGGTGGTGAATTCTATAAATATTCACTAAGTTTGCTCGTTCCAGGTCTAAATTCAGATCATAGATGTCCCTATTAATTTTCTATCTCATTGATCCGTCAAATATTAACAATGTCGTGTCAAAATCTCCCGCTATTATTGTGCGGGAGTCCAAGTCTCTTTATAAGTCATTAAGAACTTGTCTTATATTATCTGGGTGCTCCTATATTGGGTGCATATATATTTATGATCATTAACTCCTGTTGTTGCATTGATCCATTTACCATTATGTAATGTCCTTCTTTGTTTCTTTTAGTCTTTGTTACTATTAAAGTCTATTTTGTCAGAGACAAAAGTTACAACTCCTGTTTCATTTTTTTGTGTGTTTGTTTTTTCTCTCCATTTGATTGGTCAATCTTCCTCCATTCCTTTGTTTTAAGTCTTTGTGTGTCGTTGCTTGTGAGATTCCTTTGTTTTAAGTCTTTGTGTGTCGTTGCTTGTGAGACAGATCTGGATACAGCATGATGGGTTTTGACTTTTTATTCAATTTGCCTGTCTGTGTCTTTAATTAGGGCATTTAACCCATTTAAATTTAGGATTAATATTAATATTTGAGAGTTCAATATTGTGATTTAATGCTAGCTGGCTATTTTGCCTGTTAGTTGATGTAGGTTCTTCATTATAGAGACACTATTTACGTTTTGGTAAGTTTTTGGGATGACTGATACTGGTTGTTCCTTTCTGTTTGTAGTGCTTTTTTCAGAAGCTCTTGTAAAGCAGGCCTGGTGGTGATGAAATCTCTGAGTGCTTACTTTTGTTTGCGAAAAACTTTATTTTTCCTTCACTTATGAAGCTTAGTTTGGCTGGATATGAGATTCTGGTTTGAAAATTCTTTTCTTTGAGGATATTGAATATTGACCCCCACTCTCTTCTAGTTTGTAGGGTTTCTGCTGAGAGATCTGCTGTGAGTCTGATAGGCTTCCCTTTATGGGTAATCTGACCTTTCTCTCTAGCTGCCCTTAGAATTTTCTCTTTTATTTCAACCCTAGTAAATCTAGCAATTATGTGTCTTGGAGTTGCTCTACTTCAGGAATATCTTTGTGGTGTTCTCTGGATTACCTGGAGTTGAATATTGTCCTGCCTTACTAGATTAGGAAAGTTTTCCTGAATAATATCCTGAAGAATATTTTCCAACTTGAATTCATTCTCTTCATGACATACAGGTACATCTATCAATCATAAATTAGGTCTTTTCACATAGTCCCATATTTCTTGGAGGCTTTGCTCATTCCTTTTTACTCTTTCTTCTTGAATCTTGTCTTCTCATTTCATTTCATTAAGTTGGTCTTCCACCTCTGATATCCTTTCTTCTGCTTGATCAAATTCGACTGTTAAAACCTGTGCGTACTTCGCAAAGTTCTCGTATTGTGTTCTTCAGTTCCATTAATTCACTTATATTCCTCTCTAAATTGTCTATTCTCATTAGCATTTCGTCAAACCTTTTTTCACAGTTCTTAGTTTCTTTTTTTTTGAGACGGAGTTTCGCTCTTGTTACCCAGGCTGGAGTGCAATGGTGCGATCTCGGCTCACTGCAACCTCTGCCTCCTGGGTTCAGGCAATTCTCCTGCCTCAGCCTCCCGAGAAGCTGGGACTACAGGCATGCGCCACCATGCCCAGCTAATTTTTGTATTTTTAGTAGAGACAGGGTTTCACCATGTTGACCAGGATGGTCTCGATCTCTTGACCTCATGATCCACCCGTCTTGGCCTCCCAAAGTGCTGGGATTATAGGCGTGAGCCACCGCGCCTGGCCCAGTTCTTAGTTTCTTTACATTGGGCTAGAACATGCTCTTTTAGTTCACAAAAATTCCTTATTATCCACCCTCTGAAGCCTAATTCTGTTTTCTCCATCAGGCCTTGTTCCCTTGTTGATGAGGAACTATGATCCCCTGTAGAAGGAGAGGCATTCTGATTTTGGGTATTCTCGGCTTTTTTGACACTGGTTTCTTCCAATCATTGTGAGTTCATCCACCCATCATCTTTGTAATTGCCAACTTTCAAATTAGGTCTCTGAGTGGACTGTCCAACTTGTTGATTCCTAGCGCCGAAATCTGAGCAACCCACTGTGTCAGATAAAACAGAGGCATTAAGATTCATGGTGCTTTTCTGCCCCAGAATCTCAGGTCTGGCTTCCTGCTTGAATCCCTTTTTCAATCAGGTGAATGGGCGACTCTGCCTTCCATTGACTAAAAGGGGACCCAGTCCCGTTTACTCTGCACCGAGAACCGCCACACCGGGGCGCCGGCAAAATCACCATGCCAGCCACAAGAGTCATGCTGGCGACCTGTGGGGCTCCTCCACTGGGAATCCCCTCATCTGTGGGCAACAAAAATTTGTCTGAAAGTGTAGTGTACTCTTGTTCTGTGCGCTTTCTCTGGGAGCTACAATCCTGAGCTGCTGGTAGTCGGCCATCTTGGATCTCTCTCCTGAGATCTTTTACCAATGAGGAGGGGCAGGATAACCAAGAAGCACCTACCACTGAGACCCAGGAACACAGTGTCTGCCTAAGACAGGCTAAACTAGAACAAGAGAAAACACCTACATCCTAGCCCTTAAACAAGACTAGAAAGCACTAAAAAACAAGCAATAGCAGCCTAATACTGGTTGTGATGCTACAGCATGGAGAAAAGCTCTGTCTTCAAGGAATAGGGTCACAGGGAAAATCTAAAGCTATAGATAGAAGAGGAACACTGAGAAAAACACTCCAGAAGCTAATCCCTGACCCTAAACACAAAATAATGCTAGATGAATTTGAAGCCTCTGCTATACCGAGGGTAAACATACCAACAAAGCCCACTTAACTCCTGATTAGATTATTTCAACCCTCCACACTTAATACTTAGCAAAAAAATGAGTTATGCCTATTTCCAAGGATAAATAGGATTTGCCACACTCTTTTCTGTCCTACATAAGATGTCAGACTTTCACCCCAAATTATGATTCACACAAAGAAGCAAGAAAAAATACACTGTCAAGAGACAGAGTTATCAACAGAACTAGACTCAGATATAATTTAGATTCCTGAATTATTAGACAGGATAACAAAACTAAATATGACTAATATGATAAAAACTGTAGTATAAAAGATAGATGACATGCATGAACAGATAGGTAATATCAACCAACAGATAGAAATTGTAAGGATAAATGAAACAGAAATGCTAAAAATAGTAAACGTGGTAACACATATGAAGAAAGCCTTTGATAGTCTCATCAGTTTCCTGGAAAAAACAGGAAAAGAATCAGTGAACTTGAAGACAGATCATTAGAAATTAGTCAAGTAAAATACAAATGAAAAAAATATTTTTAAAAAATAGAGTGTTCAAGAGCTATGGTACAATATTAGTTCATGTAACTGGATCCTAGAAGTAAAGGAAAAAAAGAAGCAATATTTGAAGACATAATGAGAATTTTCAAACATTAATAAAAGATACCAAACCACAAATCCAAGAAGTTCCAAGAACACCAAGCAAGATACATTAAACACACACACACACACACACACACACACAAAGCATGCACACACATGTACACACACACACACACACACACACACACACAGCTCTAGACATATTAAAATTTCTAAAAAAAAAAAAAAAAAGAAAAAGGGTTAGCCTTGAAATCATCCAGAAAATACATATGTGTGCAAGTGTGTATGCACCTGCACACACACACACAAGCACGCACACACACGTATACACACACACACACACAGAGCTCTAGACATATATTAAAATTTCTAAAAAAAAAAAAAGAAAAGAAAAAGGGTTAGCCTTGAAATCATCCAGAAAATACACGTGTGCAAGTTTGTATGCACCTGCACACACACACACACACACACACACACACACACAAACACATACAAGGAACAAATTTAAAAAACTGCAGTAGATTTCTTGTTAGATCTATTCAAGCCAGAGGACAGTGGAGTGGCATCTTTAAAGTGTGTTTAAAAATTTACAACCTGGACAATTTTTTACACAGCAAAAATATCTTTCAAAAATGAAGGAGTAGTAAAATTTTCCCAACAAAAACTGAGACATTTGTTGCAAGAAGACTTGCACTAAAATGCTAAAAGTTCTTAAGGAAGAAGAAATATGATACAGACAGAAACTTGGGTCTACACAAAGAAAAAGTAACATAAGTGGCATTAATGGAACTAAATGTAAAATTATTTTAATTGCTCTGAAAAATTTCTGACTCTTCAAAGTAAAAATAATGGTAACAATTGTGTATTTATAGTACAGTTGGCCCTCTGTATCCATGGGTTCCATATCCATGGATTTAACTAACTGTGGATTGAAATATTTAAAACAATAAAAATTAATGCAAATAGAAAACAATATAGTATAACAACAGTTAACATAGCATTTACATTGTATTAAGTATTGAAAGTAATCTAGAGATAATTAAAATTATATGAGAAGACTCTCCAAAATGGCTGAATAGACACAACTCCAGTGCGCAACACCCAGCGAGAGAGACGCAGAAATCTAGAGATCTCCTAGCTCCAACTGAGGTACCAGGTGCATTTCAATGGGTCTGGTTCAATGGTGAGCAAAACCCACAAAGGGCAGACAGAGACGGGGAGGGGTGCTGCTTCACTCAGAAAGTGCATCTGACTGGCGAGTAGGAGGCTCCCCCTCTGGCACTCCAGTCCAGATATAGCACTTCCTCCAAAGCCTCAGCAACACACAGAACCGGGGATCTTTGCCAGTCAAACACTGGGAATTACAAGTGTGGAGTGAATAATAATCCAGGATGGAGTCTCAGATTGCCACACATACCTAAACAGAGGCATAAACCCAAAAGTTGGCCGGGAGAACCTGCGGACCACGATACCACCCCCTCCCCATGCCTGGAGAGAGAGGGAGCCGTAAGTGGGAGCAGCTGGGCAGGCCCCTACCCCATGACCCATGAACAGAGAGAGAGAGGTGAAAGCAAGGAGACAGCCAGGTGTGGCTGGGCAGGTCCCTACCCTCCCCCCCAAACCCCAGAGGGCTGAAGCTCTGACTCTAGCGGGTTGTGCAGTCAGTGCCACAGTCTGAACTGAATCCTGAATGATCCAGCCCAGTGGAGGAAGGGCACAACCCACCATTAGAGGGGTGGGACTGGGCTACATGTTTTAACAAAAAAACACAGAAAGCCTACTTAGCAACGGGACTGCCTTCTTGACCACCCAGCAGCACCACCAGGTCAGCAGAAGAGGCGGGCCTAAGCCCCCAGTGTAAACAGAAAAGACTCATGAAGCTTCCCTAGTAACCTGAAGGAGTCCCTAGAAACCCAGTAGCGCCTCCCCAGGCAGACAAGCCACCTCATCAAGCAGCTTCCTGAGACCACAGCGAGGTAAATCCACAAAGTTGGGGAAAAAACTGCTCAAAAAAGATGAAACCATAAAAGACCAGAACAACTCTTCTCCTTCAAGGGATCACAACTCCTGAACAACACAGGAGAAAGAGTGCAACAAATTGACAGAAACAGGCTTCAGAAGGTAGATAATAACAAACTTTTCTGAGCTAAAGGAACATGTTCTAACTCAATGCAAAGAAACCAAAAACCTTGAAAAAAGGTTAGACAAAACGCTAACTAGAATAATCAGCTTAGAGAATAACATAAATGACTTGATGCAGTTGAAAAACACAGCACAAGAACTACATGAAGCAAACACAGTATCGATTAATAGCTGAATCGATCAAGCGGAAGAAAGGATATCAGAGATTGAAGATCAACTCAACAAAATAAAAAGAGAAGACAAGACAAGAGAAAAAAAACAGAGAAAATAAATGAACAAAGCCTCCAAGAAATATGGGATTATGTGAAAAGACCTAATCTATGCTTGATTGGTGCACCTGAATATGATGGGGAGAATGGATCCAAGCTGGAAAACATGCTCCAGGATATTATCCAGGAGAACTTCCCAAGCCTAGCAAGGCAGTCCAACATTCTAATTCATGAAATACAGAGGACTCCACAAATATATTCCTCAAGAAGAGCAACCCCAAGGCACATAATTGTCAGATTCACCAGGGTTGAAGTGAAGGAGAAAAATGCTAAGGGCAGCCAGAGAGAAAGGTCAGGTCACCCACAGAGGGAAGTTCATCAGACTCACAGTGGACATCTCGGCAGACGCCCTACAAGCCAGAGAGAGTGGGGGCCGATATTCAACATCCTTTGAAATATCCTAGCTTGAGCTATAATGAATACATTTCAAACAATCCTGCCAACTCCATTTTGCCCACCCTGAGCTATGTTTGCCCACCCTGAGTTATGTAGGGCATTCTGTTCCAAAAGCTTGCAGTCTGAGACACCTGGCATCTTTGTGACCAATTTTCTGAGAAACAGGGCCCACTGGCCCTGTACATCCTGTATCCATAACTGTGTAACTGCTACCCCACACTGCTACCCCACATCCTGAGTAAAAAAACAATTTTAGGTGAACTTTTTGTTAGGCCTCCCTTCTCCCCTAACCAGCTCCTCTGATTCTGTAATAATCTGCTTACAACTGCCTGATCCTAAACTGGTATAAAAATGTGGACCACCCTTTGTTCTTGGCTGAGACATTTGATAGCTCTAGCTGACTCTCGGACACTGGCATAAAGATGGACTCACAACAAACTCAGTGCATGGTGCTTGTGTTTAAACTTGCTCGGGTATAGCACGTTAAAGAAAAGAACTTTCAACACAGAATCTCATATCCAGCCAAACTAAGCTTTATAAGTGAAGGAGAAATAAAATCCTTTACAGACAAGCAATTACTGAGAGATTTTGTCACCACCAGTCCTGCCCTACAAGAGCTCCTGAAAGAAACACTAAGCACGGAAAGGAACAAGTACCAGTCACTGCAAAACCAAACCAGTGGGCAAACACCAAAAATGCAATGAAGAAAATGAGTCAACTAATGGGAAAGAAAACCAGCCAGTAACAAAATGGTAGGATCAAATTAACACACAATATTAACATCGAATGTAAATAGCCTAAACACCCCAACAAAAAGACACAGACTGGCAAACTGCATAAAAAGTCAAGACCCATCGGTATGCTGTATTCAGGAAACCCATATCACATACAAAGACACAAGTAGACTCAAAATAAAGGGATGGAAGATTTACCAAGCAAATGGAGAACAACAACAACAAAAAAGCAGGAGTTGCAATCCTAATCTCTGATAAAATAGACTTCAAACCAACAAAGATCAAAAGAGACAAAGAAGGACTCTACATAATGGTAAAAGGATCAATCCAACAGGAAGCGCTATCGTAAATATATATGCACCCAACACAGGAGCACCCAGATACATAAAGCAAGTTCTTAATGACCTAAAATGAGATTTAGACTCCAACACAATAACAGTGGGAGACTTCAACACTCCGCTGTCAACATTAGACAGATCAACAAGACAGAAAATTAACAAGGACATCCAGGACTTGAATGCAGAGATGGACCAAGTCGCCCTAACAGACATATACAGAACGCTCCACCCCAAATCCACAGAATATACATTTTTCTCAGCACCACATTGCACTTACTCTAAAATTGACCACAACATTGGAAGCAAATCACTCCTCAGAAAATGCAAAAGAACAGAAATCATAACAAACAGTCTATCAAACCACAGTGCAATCAGACTAGAACTCAGGATTAAAAACCACACTCAAACCCACACAACCACTTCGAAACTGAACAACTTGCTTCTGAGTGTTGACCGGATAAACAATGAAATGAAGGCAGAAACAGATGTTCTTTGAAATGAATCAGAATGAAGACACAACTTAACAGAATCTCTGGGACACCTTTAAAGCATTGTCAAGAGGGAAATTTATACCAATAAATGCCCACATGAGAAACAAGGAAAGATCTAAAACTGACACTCTATCATCAAAACTGAAAGAGCTAGAGGAGGAAGATCAAAAAAACTCAAAAACTAGCAGAAGACAAGAAATAACTAAGATCAGAGCCAAACTGAAGGAGATAGAGACACAAAAAACCCTTCAAAAATCAAATCCAGGAGCTGGTTTTTTGAAAGATTAACAAAATAGACCACTAGCCAGATTAATAAAAAAGAAAAGGGAGAACAATCAAATAGATGCCATATAAAACAATAAAGGGGACATCACCACAAATTCCCCAGAAATACAAACCACCATCAGAGATTACTACAAACAACTCTATGCACAAATATCAGGAAAAAATGGATAAATTCCTAGACACTTGTACTCTACCAAGACTAAACCAGGAGGAAGTTGAAACCCTGAATAGACCAATAACAAGGGCTGAAGTAGAGGTAGCAATCAGTAGCCTACCAACCAAAAAATGTCCAGGTCCAGACAGGTTCACAGCCGAATTCTACCAGACGTACAAAGAGGAGCTGGTTCCATTCCTTCTGAAACTGTATCAAACAATACAAAAGGAGGCATTTATGAGACCAACATCATCCTGATACCAAAACCAGGCTCAGACTCAACTAAAAAAGAAAACTTCAGGCCAATATCCATGATGAACATCAATGCGAAAATCTTCAATAAAATACTGGCAAACAGATTGCAACAACACATCAAGAAGCTTATCCATCACAATCAAATAGGCTTCATCCCGAGGATGTAAGGCTGGTTCAACATACGCAAATCCATAAATGTAATTTATCACATAAGCAGAACCAAAGACAAAAACCATATAATTATCTCAATAGATGCAGAGAAGGCCTTCGACAAAATTCAACAGCCCTTCATGCTAAAAACTCTCCATAAACTAGGTATTGATGGAATGTATCATAAAATGATAAAAGCTATATATGAAAAACCTACAGCCAATATCATACTGAAGGGGCAAAAGCTGGAAGAATTCCCTTTGAAATCAGGCACTAGATAAGCATGCCCTCTCTCACCACTCCTATTCAATATAGTATTGGAAGTCCTATCCAGAGCAATCAGGCAAGAAAAAGAAATAAAGGATATTCAATTTAGGAAAGGAAGTCAAACTGTCTCTATTTGCAGATGACATGATTGTATATCTAGAACACCCCATCATCTCAGCCCCAAATCTTCTCAAACTGATAAGCAACTTCAGCAAGTCTCAGAATACAAAATCAATGTTCAGAAATCACAAACATTCCTATATACCAATAACAGAAAAACAGAGGGCCAAATCAAAAGCAAACTCCCATTTACAATTGCTACAAAGAGTATAAAATACCTAGGAATACAACTAACAAAGGATGTAAAGGACCTCTTCAAAGAGAACTACAAACCACTGTTCAAGGAAATAAGAGAGGACGCAAACAGGTGGAAAAACATTCCATGCCCATGGTTAGGAAGAATTAATATTGTGAAAATGGCCATACTGCCTAAGTAATCTATAGGTTCAATGCTATGCCCATCAAGCTACCAATGACCTTCTTCACAGAACTGGAAAAAACCACTTTAAACTTCATACGGAATCACAAGAGTGCCCACATAGCCAAGACAATCCTAAGCAAAAAAAACAAAGCTGGAGGCATCACACTACCGGACTTCAAACCATGGTACAAGGGTACAGTAGTCAAAACACCATGGTACTGGTACCAAAACAGAGACATAGACCAATGGAACAGAACAGAGGCCCCAGAAGCAACACCACACATCTACAACCATCTAATCTTTGACAAACCTGACAAAAACAAGCAATGGGGAAAGGACTCCATGTTTAATAAACAGTGTTGGGAAAACTGGCTGGCCATGTGCAAAAAGCAGAAACTGGATCCCTGCTTGTCGCCTTACACTAAATTTAACTCCAGATGGATTAAAGATTTAAACATAAAACCTAACACCATAAAAACACTAGAAGAAAACACAGGCAAAACCATCCAGGACATAGGCATAGGCAAGGACTGTATGACTAAAACACCAAAAGCAATGGCAATAAAAGCCAAGATAAACAAATGGGATCTAATTAAAATTCAGAGCTTCTGTGCAGCAAAAGAAACCATCATTAGAGTGAACCAGCAACCAACAGAATGGGAAAAAATTTTTGCAATCTACCCATCTGACAAAAGGCTAATATCCAGAATCTACAAAGAAGTAAAACAGATATACAAGAAAAAAACAACCCCATTCAAAAGTGGGCAAAGGATATTAACAGACACTTTTCAAAGGAAGACATGTGTGAGGCCAACAAACATATGAAAAAATGCTCATCATCACTGGTCATTAGAGAAATGCAAATAAAAACCACATTGAGATCCCATCTCATGCCAATTAGAATGGTGATCATTAAAAAATCTTTAGACAACAGATGCTGGAGAGGATGTGGAGAAATAGGAACATTCTTACACAGTTGGTGGGAGTGTAAAGTCGTTCAACCATTGTGGAAGAGAGTGTGGTGATTTCTCAGGGATCTAGAAATAGAAATTCCATTTCACCCAGCAATCCCATTACTGGCATATACCCAAAGAACTATAAATTGTTCTACTATAAAGACACATGCACATGTACGTTCATTGCAGCCCTGTGTACAATAGCAAAGCCTGGAACCAACCCAAATGCCCATCAATGATAGGCTGGACAAAGAAAATGTGGTACATATACACCATGGAATACTACGCAGCCATAAAAAACTATGAGTTTGTGTCCTTTGTAGGGACTTGGATGAATCTGAAAACCATCATTCTCAGCAATCTGACACAAGAACAGAAAGCCAAACACCTTATGTTCTTACTCATAGGTGGGTGTTGAACAATGAGAACATGCGGACTCAGGGAGAGGAGCATCACACACTGGGGGCAGTTGGTGGGGGTAGAGGAGAGTCAGCGGGGGGTGGTGGGGAGGATGGGGAGGGATAACATGGGGAAAAATGCCAGATACAGTATGCACCTAAAGTAAAATTTAAAAATAAAATTAAATAAAAATAAATAAAGTGTATGAGAGAATATGAGTAGGTTATATGCAAATACTACACCATTTTTTACAAAGGAACTTAAGCATCCATGGATTTTGATATCCATGGGAGGTCTCAAAACCAATCATGGTTACCAAATAACAACTGTTGTAAAAACTTAAAATATATTATAGTATATATAAAGTAGCACAAAGAATGGTAAGGAAAAATTAGAAGTATATGACTGTAACATTAAAATATTATACTTGAAGTGGTAAAGTATTAGGTAGACTGCGATTAATTAAATTTGTATATTGTAAACCCTATGGCAATCTCTAAGAAGATTATTAAAATGTGTAAGCCAATAGTGGAAATAAAATTACAACAATATTCAATTCAAAGGAAGACATTATAAGAGAAATAATTTTTAAAAATAGAAACAAATAGTCCATTTTGTTACAAACATATTAATAATTGCATTAAATATAAACTGTGTAAACACACCAATTAAAAGAGATTGTCAAATTGGATTAGAAAGCAAGACCCAAAATTATACAGTGTCTATAGGAAACTGCCTTTAAATTAAATTATATTTTAAATATAAAAGATGAAAATATACACACATATAAAAACCGCTTGTCAAAAGGAAGTTGAAGTGACCATATTAATATCAAACAAAATACACTTCAAAGAATTTTAGGAGAGATAAAGAAGATGATTACACGATGTTAAAAAGGCTCACTTCACCAAAAAGACATAATGATTCTCCATGTATATGTGTCTAACAAGGAGTTTCAAATGGCATGAAATAAAAATTTACAAAATGAGGAGAAATAGATAAGTTCACAATTTTAGTTGGAGACTTTAAGGTTGTTTTCACAATAACTGATAGAACAAGTAGGAAGGAAATTATTAGTAAGAATACAGAAGACCTGAACAACACTATCAACTAAGTACCTGAAAAGATGCTCAACATCGGAAAATGTTGATTAGGAAAATGGAGATTCAAAGTACAAGGAGATACCACTACACACCTATTTCAATGGCTACAGGTTTTGTTTGTTTGTTTGTTTTACAATAACTGGCTGGGCATGGTGGCTCATGCCTGTAATTCCAGCACTTTGGGAGGCTGAGGCAGGCAGATTGCTTGAGCCCAGGAGTTCAAGACCAGCCTGGGCAACATAGCAAAACCCCATCTCTACAAAAAGTACAAAAATTAGCTGGGCATGGTGGCAGATGCCTGCAGTCCCAGCTACTCAGAAGATTGAGGTGAGGGGCTCATCTGAGCCTGGGAGGTTACAGTGAGCCAAGATTGCACCACTGTGCTCCAGCCTGGGTGACAGAGTGAAACTCTGTCACAAAAACAAACAAGCAAAAACACTTTTATCAGTTGCTGGTGGGAGTGCAAAATGTACAGTCACTTAGGGAAATTGTTGCCAAATATATATACTTACCACACGGTCCAGAAATTTCATTCCTAGGTATTTACCCAAGTGAAATGAACGTTTATGTTCACACATAAATCTGAATTTGAATGTTTATAGTGGATTTATTCATAATTACTCTAAACTAGAAATAATCCAAATGTCCTTTGCCTGCTGCATGAATAAATAAATTGAGGTATATTCACACCACAGAATACTACTCAGCAATAAAAAGCAACAAGCTACTGAGAGACACAACATGAATTTCAAATGTATTAGGATGCTCACTCTCACCATTCCTATTCAACATAGTACTGGAAGTGCTAGCCAGAACCATCAGGCAAAAATAGGAAAAGAAGAAATCAAACTATCTTCTCTTTGCTGATATTATTTTATACATAGGAAACTTTAAAGATTCCACTAAACAGCTCCTGGAACTGATAAACAACTTCAGTAAGGTTCAAGATACAAATATAAAAAATGTACAAAACTCAGTGGCATTTCTATATACCAATAACATTCTAGCTGAGAGCCTATCAAGAGCACAATCCCATTTACAATAGCCAGACATACAAGAAAAGAAACACCGAGAAATACACCTAAGTATAAGTGTATTCCAAGGAGATGTATAACCAAGGAGGTGAAAATCTTTTCAAGGAGAACTATAAAACATTGCTGAAAGCAATGAGAAAAAACAAAAATAAATGGAAAAATACTTCACGCTTATAGATTGGAACAATCAATATTGTTAAAATGGCCATATTGCCAAAAGCAATTTACAGATTCAATGCTATCTCTATCAAAATACCAACATCATTTTTCACAGAATTAGAAAAAAACTATTCTAAAAATCATACAGAAGTAAAAAAGAGTCCAAATAGCCAAAGCAATTCTAAGCAAAAAGAACAAAGCTGGAGGCATCACATTACCTGACTTCAAATTGCAACAAGAACAGAAATTGACAAGTGGGACTTAACTAAAGGAAAGAGCTTCTCCACAGCAACCTAAATTACCAACAGCGTACACAGACTATAGAATGGGAGAAAACATTTACAAACTGTGTATCCAACAAAGGTCTAATAACCAGAATCTACAAGGAACTTAAACAAATCAACAAGCGAAAACCAAATAATCTAGTTTAAAAATGGGCAAAGGGCATGAACAGACACTTCTCAAAAGAAGATATACAAATGGCCAACAAACATATGAATAAATGCTCAACATCACTAATCGTCAGAGAAATATAAATGAAAACCACAATGAGATATCATCTCACATCAGTCAGAATGGCTAAAGAATCAAAAAAATGATAGATGCAGCAAGGCTGCAGAAGACAAGCAATGCTTATACATTGTTGGTATGAATGGAAATTACTTCAGCCACCATGGATAGCAGTTTGGAGATTTCCAAAAGAACTTAGAACTACCATTTGACCCAGCAATCCCATTACTGGGTGTATACCTACGGAAAAATAAATTGTTCTACCAAAAGGACACATGCATTTGTATGGTGCATTACCATGTTATTCACAGTAGCAAAGACATGGAATCAACCTATTTGTCCATCAACAGTGGTTTGATAAAGAAAATGTGGTGTTTATACACTAAGGAGTACTACTCAGCCATAAAAAAGAATGAAGAAATCATGTCCTTAGGAGTGACATAGAATCAAGTGGTGGCCATTATCCTAAGCAAATTAACATAGAAACAGAAAACCAAATACCACATGTTCTCATTTATAAGTGGAAGCTAAATATTGAATACATAAGGACATAAATATAAGAGCAATAGATACTACTAGTGTGGGGAGGGAAAGCAGCATTGAAAACCTACCTATTTGGTACTGTGCTCACTATCAGGGTGATGGGACCATCCATACCTCAAACCTCAGCATCATGCAATATAGCCATGTGACAAATCTGTACACATACCCCCTCAATCCAAGAAACAAACAAAACAAAAAACAAACAAACAAAAATGCATTGTACCAAGTGAAAGAAAGCAAACTCAAAAGGCTATACATTATATATACCTTTTCTATAACATTTTTGTAACGGTCAAATCATAGGGTCAGAAGAAACATAAGAGGATATGAAGGGGAGTTTTGTTAACAAAGGATCACTAAACGATTTTTTGGAGGTTCTCAAACTCTTTTATATTTTAATTGTAGTGGTGGTTACATGACTATATGGGCATATAGAAGAAGCTCACAAAGCTATACACTAAAAATGTGTCTGACTCTGTAAATTATAACTTTCAAAAGAATGTTACATAATCTGGCCTCAGTTTGCCTCTTGTCCTGTGATTATCCTCTTGGTCACTACAATCACTGGCCTTCATCGCCTCTTAAAATGCCCCATGCTATCACTGCCTCCTTCACACATGTTGTTCTCTGTGTTTGAAAAACTAACTACACACTCTTCACCTAGTTCTATTTTACTCATTCTTAAGCCTCAAATACTAGGTTCAAATCCAGGATCTACCACTTACTGGTTGTATGACTTGGGCTTATTAATTAACATCTTTGTAGGTTTCCTCATCTGTAAAATGGAGGTATTAATAGTACGTATGTTATAAGGTTTCCTTGAGGATTACATGAGTAAATATATACGCCTAGTTAATAGCAACATTATGTAAGGTGGCATAATAATTAATCAGGGAGATCTACTCTAACTTCCTTCTTATGCTGTCTCCTGTTATTTTCCTTCATAAGCATCATAAAATTTTTATGAATATATTTATCTGTGTGTTTAACATCCAGCTCCATGGAAAGTAAAATACATGCTTTGTATATTATGTCCATGTACTGTTTTGGCATGTTTGGGCTACTACAGCAAAAATACCATAGGCTGGTGACTCATAAAAAAAGAAATATATTTCTCAGAGTTCTGGAGGCTAGGGAAGTCCAAGATCAAGGTGCTAGCAGATTCAGTGTCTAGTGAGAACTTGCTTCATGGTTCAGGGATGGCTGTCTTTTTGCTGTTCCCTTACATGGTGGAAGGCGAACAAGTTAGCTCTCTGGGGTCTCTTTTATATGGATTTTGGTCCTATTATCTAATCCTGTGGAGAGCTCTCATGACCTAATTACCTCCCCAAATCCCAGCTCCAAATACAGTATATATACAGAAATATAATACATTAGAGAATTATATTTCAACATATTTATTGGGGGCTTAGTGGGAGAGAGAGGGATAAAAACATTCAGTCCATAGCATCTATCTATCTATATATACTCTCTATATTCACACTATATATGTTCCTGACACAATGTAGGCACTTAATAAATACTAAGTGAATGAATGAATGGTTAGAAGTATGGCATCCTAGATAAGCATGTTTCTCGTAACTTAATCTCTTGCTGGGATACAAATGCCATTGTCATCCTGACTACATTCACAAAGTGAATGGATGATGAATACTGGTGCAACCTGGTAGCACGTTTGAGTCAAAGCTCAGACTCAGCTGTCATTGCCTCATTCCTCTGCTTCTGCCAAGCCATGCCTCACTGCCCTCCTAGGTTCACCTATGACTGGGTAGAAAAGTCAGGCAACCTCTGACTTGCAAGCTCAGTCATCTTCCATTCAACAAGCAGAGAGTGAGAAGCAACATACTGGCCTCAGAGTCTGGTTCAATTCTCCACTTTCTCCACTCCACCTTTTCCAGAAGGCCATGCATTCTGAAAGTTACAGAATAAGCTTCACTCAGCAAAGCCCATCCTTTGATCCCCTCAACACTCAAGTGTTGGGGCAGTTGTTCGAATACTGTATGAGGCTGTGCACTGTGAAGGAGAAGACTTGCTAAATGGAAGAGAAACTTGTCAGCCAGAGCCCCACATGTCTCTGCTCTCGGAATGTTTCCTGAGAGAGAGAGGGGAACATGAGAAAGAGAAGTCAGTTCTCTCATGGGTGGAAAAAAACAAAAAAAATCAGCAAAAACCCAGATGGAAACAGCCCAGAGGTAGGTGGCTCAGAGGAAGCTGGCGCCTGCATGGACCATGGTGCACTGGGACAAGGAGGCAGGACTCCGGGCAGGCACAAGTGAGCAACAGAGAAGAGCAACACCAGGGGTTGCGGGTGGACGTGGGGGTGGCAGTTTCCCAAAGCAGAAGGTCTTGAACAAATGCTACAGGCGGTGGTTCTGCTTCAAGATGAGGCAGGCCACTCCTCCTCCCATAAAGGCTCTTGAGGAAAGAGTGAACATTCCCAGGACTACACACTTTGGGGGACTAAGGATTTTCCACCTACTCATATAAATCCCATTAAAAACCTCAGAAATATCTGAAGCTGGGCACCTCTGAAATGAACTGGACTACACACGCGAACATGTTGGGGGCAGGGGGCCGGAGCCATGGAAATGTAGGAAACATTATTGTAAACGTGAATACTTCTCAGCCACCAGCTGGCGAAGCTGGATGGGTGTCAGTTACACCCGCTGATTGACTGAGCTGCGATCCCCTCATCGTGGCCACTGCACCGCTCCATCTGGCATTTAGTCTCTGTGATTGGGATAGTTTGGGAAAGTGGCCAAAATGATCATATCCTGCTCTCCACAGTCTGCTTCAGCAGCTGCATGTAGACCCAGCCTATGCCCCAAAATATATTAATCTAGACAAAATAAGTTTTACTTTGGATTTGATTTAGAAGAGATAATATCAAAGATGAGAACATTTTCCTTGAATAAGTGAACATAATCAGAGTGCTAAATTATAAAATTCAATGTATGCTATTTAGCAGAGAACTGTTTCAAGTTATGGAAATTCTACATGGGATCATATCTCATGATTATCATACAAAAATATAAAACCAGATTTCAGTTCACACTAATAAATGCTAGGTTAGGTAAAGGCACTCCAAGGTCATAAAATTTAGCAACATGTAAGATTTGCCAAGACTAAGATGAGATGGTGGACTTCTTTTTGTTTCTTGTAAAATAAATAAATAAATAAATAACTTTCATAGACTATGTCACTAAAGGAGCAATTAATAAGAAAGAACGCATCATTAAACTCTGCTCTCAGGTAATTTATATGCCACAGCATTCGCTGTTTATAACCCAGGTTCTTAGTGAGTCCTAACATTGCCTTCATTATTACTACCATTCTCGGCTAATTGGTTTCCTTCCCTCTCATCCAGGAATGGGTTTTAAACCAAACTTATGAACTCTTTTGCAAAACATGTACCTTAGATTTCACATGGATTGTCATCTTAGGAGCAAATTAACTGAAGTTTTCCCTTACACTGTGCTTAGGTCATAGAGTCCCGAAAGCCTGGTACAATGGAAAAAAAAAATGACTTCTTCTACCACAATTACCACAAATTCTTCAGACACTCAGCAATCCACAGCTTTTTATTCTGGGTTTTGTAAGGAAGTAATTCAAAGCTTAATATCTCCGGAATCCTTGGAGACACAGAGTCTCATGAATATGATCTATTCTGGAATTGTCTCCTTAGGCAAATAAGCTACAACCAGTTGATGCGAGTCTGACTTCATGCTGGGTTGACCTTACAGTGGGAGAAGGCATGACGGGCATGGAATCGTCATCTGGCCTTGTCTTAAAGAAAGATACTGGTTGTTGCTATTCACACACCTACTGTGAATGATGTGCTTTGTTTTGAAATGTAGACTTTTACTTAAAAGAGTCTTTTTGTAAAACTGTGGTACAAGATAATCGGCTTGCCTGAATTGTACACTTTTCAACTAGTTGTTTTGATATCATGTAAACTCGGTCCAGTCAGAGAAAGAAATGAATACATTTTACATTAGCTAATCCTTCCTCAAAGCTGTGAGATTATCTCAGACAATGAGTTATCTACTGCTTTTATACCAAATGGTTATATTTGAAAGGTATCTGGGCAGAGAAGATGAATACAACATAGAACAGTGCTTCCCAGACCTTAACACATATACAAATTGCCTGGGGAGCGTGTTAAAATGCAAATACTGATTCAGTGGATGTGGGCTGGGGCCTGGGATGCTTCGTTTTCCAGGTGGTAATGATGCTGCCACACCAAGGCCCTAGCCATGGGCCCAGTCATCCATTTAAACTAGAATTCCACATGATCCTGAGACAGGTGAGAAACGCTGAAGAGTGGTTTGGAGCACAGGTTTATAGCTGGGAATACCTGAGTTTAAATCCCAACTCAGTTGCTCAACAACTGAATTAACTTAAAACACTTAAACCCTTAGAGCCTCATCTGTAACATGGGGCTAATTATACCTGCCACCCAGAGGGCTACTGTTGTACAAATGAAATGTATAAATGATTTAACATGTTGCTTTTCATAGTTTTCAGATGCTAAAAAGTTTATGCAGGCACAAAATGACCGAACTTTGGGGTATATTATATTGATATATACGTGTTTCCATAAATATACTTTTAGAAATTATGAGTTACAACAATTTCTATGTATCTTTCTAGGAATATCTTCACGCCCAAAAGAGCTCGGTGCATTTGGAGCACAGCATTTTTGGAGGCCTGTGTCTCATATACGTAGCTGAACACATGCACCCTCACTCTTGTTCCCAAATGCAGGTGCCCCACTCTGTGCACCGAGGTCTCCTCTACTGCTTTTCAGAAGTATCCTGCTGGTGCCACTGCCGATCCTCCTCATCTGTTGAACCTTCATATTTTTGCTGGACCTCCCACCCAATGCTCTGAGCTCTTATAGTGCCAGGACTGTATTGTGGGTAGGTGGGGGGAAGACAGGGAGGGGGACACGGGATAGGTTGCTTGGAAAAGAAAGAATGACTTTAGCCTTCTTGTGCCACAGTGACCTAAAGGTGACCTCAAGCAGCATGCCCATCTCCAAATGAGTTATAGAATTTAGTGAAAAACAATTTCTGCTTTTTAATATGCCCTTTGTTGTAGGATTCAGATATTGACTAGGAAAACAAAATGAAACAAAACTGTGATCTACATTTACTGTAACAACCTTCCCCTGGGATGATAAACTCTGTGCCTGCAGGTGTCTCAGGATCAGACTGCTGTTGTCCGAGCCTGCAAGCACCTTGGACCTGCTCAGTGGTGTCTGATCCCATTGGCACAGAGCTTGGCTTCTCAGGAGGCTCCTCAGAGTCCTGTAAA
The DNA here is from genome assembly GCF_048565385.1 of Saimiri boliviensis. NCBI lineage: Eukaryota > Metazoa > Chordata > Mammalia > Primates > Cebidae > Saimiri > Saimiri boliviensis. The sequence goes on along the minus strand of NC_133454.1, from coordinate 31,612,269 downwards.
TAGGATTGCTGATGCCTGGCCTCACCAGCTTACAGACATACCTGAATCTCCTTCCACTCAAGCCACACTTAAATTCACTCTTTCCTTTGAACGTTTATTAGTTAAAACAAAAAATGTTTGAGATTCTTAGAATTTCTAATGAGGAAAATCGGGAAAGGAAAAAGAGGAAAATGACATGTATTAATACGTGAAGGCACATTGCTCTTTACCTATAAATTTTATGTAAACAGCAATCTATTGGATGAGTTTGGTTTCATAGATGGAGAAATTGAAGTTTAGAGGCATCAAGTAACCTGACCAAAGATGCCAACTTAGCAAGTGTCCATATTCTGATATCAGCCCATGTTTGGCCTCTAAAAACATGCTATTTCTACTACCCTACAAAGCATTGTAAATTAAGAACAGAAGTGCTCACAGAAGGGCAGTCTACTAATGTGTTGAATGCTAATGAACATTAGTCAGTTGATGGACATTAGCTGTGTCACATTTTCCGGGAATATGACCCTTTTTTTGTAAGGAGTACTTGCTATTTCTGGAGCATTTTAAAATTGCTTCATTGAATTCTGGCCGCAGGATGTATTCATCACATTTTGATACGACATTGCTAGTCACTAAATTCTAATGTTATAATATACCCTATCTGCATAATGCCACGCCACTGGTTAGAACATGAAATAATGAAGACATTTAAAGTATTGTTTGCCCTTATGTGAGAGTTAAAAGGTTTAACATGACTAAATTTTTTACAGAATTGATTGTTTTTTAAACTAAATAGATTAAATAAACTGGCTGATTTAGCTTTTGAAATTCTAAGAACCCAAGCTCTTCTCAGTTTGTATGTAGCATAAAAAAGACTAAAATCTACTATTAAAAACAGTGGTTGCCACTTATGAAAGAATCAGGATTTCTTAAAATTTTTATTTTTAAAAATCAAAATCATACAAGTACATGGTGTTTGAAGAAAATCAGTGAAGGCTGGGAGAAAATAGGAAGATGTAGTTCAAAGTATACAAAGTAACAGACACGCATTATGAACAAGTCTAGAGATCTAATACACAACATGAGGATTACAGTTAATAATACTGTATTCAGGATTTTTGCCACATGAGATTTTAGCTGTTTGCCATAAAAAAGATAACTATGTGAGATGATGAATATGTTAATTTGCTTTACTATAGTAACCATGTTACCATCTCATAACATTGTGTTGTATACCTCAAATATATACAATACAATTTATTTTTAAAAAGTTGATTGGAGAAGTTTATAATGAGAACCAGTAGTCTCCCATCTCACTTTTTACAGTTAGCATACATTTGGTATTAATTCTTGAATTAACACCAGTTAAAACTGGCTTAAAACTGTTAAAACTGGCTTAAACAATAAAGACATATACTATTAAACGTACCGAAGTCCACACGCAGGGCAATCTCCAGGTGTGTGTTTCAAGACTGACTCCAGTGCTCCAGAGCCCTGGGTCTTCTGACAGTCACAAGATGGCTGCAAGCGTTACCTGTTGAGAGCATTGCGAGAAATAGATGGTTTCTCACTTATAGAACAGATGCCCTTCCTTCAGCTTTATTAGGTTATCTTAGGTCATGGCCCTCTCCCCACCATGACTAACAGTAACCAATGAAACGTCAGGCATGGATTGACCAAATCAATGATTCTCTATCAAATCCAATGTCCTATAACCTTTTGTTTTTTTTGAGATGGAATCTTGCTCTGCCACCCTGGAGTTCAATCTCAGCTCATTGCAACCTTTGCCTCTTGCCCATGCTCCTTTTGTAAACAAGTTTTTCATAGTCTCCTCTTTCCTAGCCTGATAACATGTGATGGGCACCATAATCCATTCACACATTACAATTTCAGGAAGAACTCACATTTACAAAGTTTCCCACACCAGCTCAGTTACATCTAGACCTTTGGAAAAAGATGAATAAAATATACTTCTTCCCAAACCCAGATCCATGTGGAATAGATAAGCTTGTGAACTGAATATCTTAACTATTTGTCTCAACTTTTACTTTGCTTTCTGTATTTTGAACAATACTGGGAGGTCTGTGTTGCTATCCTTGTTCGCTGCTGCTGCCTAAGCTTTAGGGGAAGGGATATCCTTTTGGAAAAATGATCTTGAGCTACTAACCCTCTCTTTTCTGTAAGACTTGCTAGTACTAACTGATTCTTAGCCATTTAAATTCAGGCCATTGAGATGGTTCAAGAAATTGCTATTCAAGTGAGTGGAAGATCTCTAGGATCTCAGGCCCAGGTAAGGAAATACAATATAAACGAATGTAGAGGAAGGTCAACATTGTTTCCCATAGGAAGTTACTTCTCAGAGCTGTTCTTAGAGATTCCATAGCTTTGGATTTTCTAAATTCAACCTTTCCCTGGGGCACATTTCTAATTCTTGCTAAAAGAGAGAAATGGGATGAACATTAACACTGATTAAACTTCTACTGTGTTAGGACAATTTTCATGAGATATACCACTTAATGCTTACTGGAACATTCTAGGGTATCTGTGACTGTACTGTTTTGTAGACAGAGAAGAGAATGAATCCTAGAGAGTGTAGAAAACTCTGAGGTCCCTCAGCAAGTGAGTGCAGAGCTGCAATTTGAGCCGGGATCTGTGTGGGTACAAAACCCGGCCTCTTTCTGAACATCAGCAAAGTCATTCTCATCTCATCCTGCCACTTAGTTTTTTGGGTTTTTTTGTTTGTTTGTTTTTGTTTGTGGGGATGGAATCTTGTTCTGTCTCTCAGGCTGGAGTGCAGGGGCATGATCCCAGCTCACTACAACCTCTGTCTCTCAGTTCAAACAATTCTCTTGGCTCAGACTCCCAAGCAGCTGGGATTACAGACACCTGCCACCACGCCCAGCTTATTTTTGTATTTTTAGCAGAAATGGGGTTTCGCCATGTGGCCAGGCTGATCTCAAACTCCTCATCTCAGGTTATTCACCTGCCTCAGCACCCCAGAGGGCTGGGGTTACAGGTTTGAGCCACATGTCTGGCCTAGTTTTTATTCTTATTTTAAACTAGAGAGTTCTCCTGGTTTCAGAAAAATATAGACTACTATAATCTCCAACTCTCCAAGTCTAACCTCTGTATCTGTTGCTTACATTCCTTTCCCAGTGGTCACCTGACTCTGCTTGGACAATTTCAGCACTGGGAAATTCTCTGCTCCTGAGGCAGCCAGCTCACCTTCAGATGCAGTGATTGTTAGAAAGCTCTTTCAGATACTGTGCCAAACTTTGCCTTCCTGAAGCTTGGTACACTGGTGCCAGTTCTGCTCTCTGAAGCCACCTTAGAAAAGTCTGATTGCTGTTTCACATAGTGGCCTACAAATATTTGAGCCAAAGTCCATTTGACTATTTTCAGGTGTAATGAATGGGTCTACTTCTGGTCAATTCATCAATGCTTAAGGTATTATTGTATTCCTTGGTGCTCAAGTTTCTCCACTTTCTTCTCTAACTTTACTAGCTTTGGCTCCTTTGCAAATGGCTTCTATTTTCTAGCTTCCTGTGACCTACTCCTTTGCAAATGGCTTCTATTTTCTAGCTTCCTGTGACCTACTTCATCCATATCCTGGCCTCTAATTACTTCTTGTATATGTAGGTATTATTTTTCTTCCAATTAGTGTTAAATTCTACATAGGCTCTTGTTCATTTACACATTTCCACTTACCAACAGAACATTTCACTGAATACACCTGAAGGGAGACCTGACAGCAGCAGAAAAATATTCATAAAAACCAGTTTGATTCTCTTTTCTTGCCCTCAAGTTTATTTAGTAGAGATAATAGACAACCATGGACATTCTGCATCCAAGGCATCTTTTCTAGATATTTCTCTATTTAAGCCTTACATGATGCCCTGTGGCCTGGGTATTGTTTCCCAAGTTGTGGCAAACAATGAATTTCAGAGCATGGGAATACCGGGGCATGTTAGCAGCCCCAGTTCTGAGAATCTTGTCCAGCAGAGCAGTTCTGGCTAATTTCACCCAGCAGCATGCACAGAAGACTCACTGGGCTGAGAGCTGAAGACACTGGAAGACAAGGCAGGCTCCTCTCATGTGTTGGCCCCCTTCCCAGGGCATCAGGGCTACTGCCTGAGTGATAGCACTAAAAATGGGACAGGATAACACCACCTGTCTCTGAATACATCACGCACTGGACTTATCTGTTTATAACTCATTACTCAAATGAGATAATGACATAATGCATGCAATATCCATGACATAATTTATATAAAATTTTAGCAGTGTCTGGCATATAGTGAGAAGTCAATAAATTTAACTCTTAGGAATACTACGGATAGTTGCTTATATGAGGTAAGGCATTGAAGCTACTTCAAACAAGGAGAAACATATTGAGCCATAAACATTACTGGCTTTTTGGATTCAATATTAAGCCTGGATAGGATCCCTAAGAATAGGTCATGGAGGAAACGGGAGGGGGTCAATTTAAAAGATAAAGGGTGTTGATAAGTGCTGGAAAGATCAGTAGGGCATTGTAATAAGGATAAGATAAGGATATCAGGGTCCCATTGGATGAATATCTAAAAGTAAAAGCAAAAGATGAAAACCACACAGGGCAATAGAAAGATTCCTGCTTAAAGAATCAAGAACCATAGTCCTCATCCAATCTTGGGCTTTAGCTGTGTGGCTTTCACAAGTCATTCACCCTCTCTAGGTATTTATTCAATATAAAGTGATAAGTTGGGATTAGATTACCCTTAGGGCCCTTTCAGGAGAGTTAAAAGCAAAAGTTTCCTAACTTTCCTTAAACCAGCCTCTATATGTAGTAAGTTTATAACCCAAAGGTAAACTTTGAAAAGTTCTATAAATGTAAACATCATCAGAGCTGCATAAGGTGACTTGCAAAGAAGTCAAGATCAACAATCTATATTTTATAAACCCATGCACAGTGTCTGCTGTCCCAAGGCACCAGTAAATTATTCCTATACTCTGCATTATTTTGTAGTTCAAGACCAGGAAAGATACCTTGCACATAATTCTTTAAAATCCATGTGTTTCAACCAGTAGGAAAGGGGCATGTCAGAATCTTTGTGAGTATTCAGAGTTTAAAAATATATATATTTTTCAACCGTTGTATGGTTTGTTTTTATTCACAGCATGTAATTTATTTAAAAATTTTAAATCATGTTAAGGAACGGCATGAAATTTTGTTTATCAAAATAAGGTGAGTTACCAAAAAGAAGGAAAAGAACTGGATGTTTAATGTAAGTATGTTTTTATTTTTCTCTTATTATTTTCTAAGAAAATTAAAAACTTTCTATCAATCTCCCTGCTTTAGTAAAATAGTAATCTTAAAGCTAAACATTTTAGATTGTTCATATGCACAAAAAAGACACAAAGAGGAATCTGCAAGTTCCCCCAAGCTCAACCTAGTAATTTACGAAGATAGATACACAGAGGGCAAAATGAAAAATAATACAGAATTATGAGGACCCTAACTAGATTCTTGAACCATTACCAAAAAGTTGGGATGGAAAAAATAAACAGCTGATGAAAAACTTGTATAAATGAGTACTCTCAGAATTCATTTGAGCTTCAAAAATATATATTCAGGTTGAGTATCCCTAATGTGAAAATCTGAAATCTGAGATGCTCCAAAATTTGAAACATTTTGATCACACACATGACACCACACGTGGAAAATAAGACCTGACCTTATGTGATGGGTTGCAGTCAAAATGCAGGCATGCCGCACATCATTTATTTGGCATCTCTGAGGGGAAAAAAGACTCTTCAAGCCCCCATCTCTTCTGATGATGCCCAGATTCCCCCATGCAATCATGCCCACAAAGGACAATAAAAAGGCATTGTGATAATCAGGCACACCAAGGGTAGGTTTGCCACAATGCCCCATGTGGGACTAAGACCAATATGCATTACTCACTGTGTGTTTTTGCCTATTCTCTGATTTGTATTGTAAAATATTGTTGAAAATGTCAAAAAAGCCAGTAGATGCCACTATGGGTAACAGTAATTTGAAAAAGAAGAATGATTTATATTTACCTATAGCACCGAAAGTGAAACTGGGGAGGGACTGGACAGTGATATATGTGTGAAATGTCTTACAGAAGAGCATGGTGTTGAAATGACCACCACATATGACCTGAAGAAACAGAAGGATAAGCTGTTGAAGTTCACACAGAAAGTGATAAACAGAAGTTAATGAAAAATAGAAAAACACTGTAAAAAGCTGAAAAGGAAGATTTCAATCGTGTTTTAAAAGAGTAGATCCATCAGTGCTGCAAAGAACACATGTCACTTAAGGATGTGATGATCATGAAACAAGCAAAGATCTGACATGATGAACTGCAAATGGAGGGGAACTGTGAATATTCAACAGGCTGGTTGCAGATATTTTTTAGACACAGTATTACATGTTTAAAGATTTGTCATAGTAAAGCATGTGCTGATCATGAAGCAGTAAAGAAATTCATTAACAGATTTCCTAAGGTCATCACTGATGACCTTCGTCATTACTGATGAAAATCTTATGCCAGAACAAGTCTATTATGCTGATGAAGCATCACTACTTTGGCATTATTGCCCTGGAACTACACTGACTACCACTGATGATACAGTTCCTAAAGAGATTAAGGATGCCAAAGGCAGAATAAACTGAGCTGGAATGTGCTAATGCAGCAGGCACACATAAGTGTAAACATACTGTGATAGGCAGCAGCTTGCATCTTCACTGTTTTTAAAGAGTGAATTTCTTACCAGTCCATTATTATGCTAACAAAAAGGCATGGATCACCAGGAACATCTTTCTGATCGGTTTCATAAACATTTTGTACCAGCCACTCAGGCTTACTGCAGGGAAACTGGACTGAAAAATGACTGAAAGATTTTGTTATTCCCTGGCAACTTCTGCTCATTCTTCAGCTGGAATTCTCATTAAAAATAATGTTTATGCCATATACTTTCCTCCAAATATGGCTTCATTAGCTTGGCCATGTGATCTGAGTGTCCTTCGATCAATGAAAAGTAAATATAAAAACACTTTTTGAAAAGCAAGCTAGCAGCACTGAACAGAGGTATGAATGTGGAAGGTTTTCAAAACGAGTTTAGCATGAAGGATGTCATATATACTATTGCCAATGCTTGGTGCACAGAGACTAAAGACACAGTTGTGTATGCCTGGCATAACCTCCAGCCAATGATTGGTTCAGTGCTGATGAAGAAGATGGTGACTGAAAAACTTTATATGTCAAGTGAGAAAAAAATAAAACCCGACCTCCTTTACTTCAGCAAAAAATATCAGAGTCTATCAGCAAGCTGGAAGAAGTAGATATCAAAGAAATTATTCACATCAATAATGAGGCTCAAGTTGTTCATTCATTGACTAATGGTAAAAGAGCCAAAATATAATAAGGTAGTGATGTTGTTGACACCACAGAAAAAGTATCTATAGACAACATAGTGGAAAGGTGTGATTGGATTAATGAAGGACTAGAGCAGTGTGCATTCACAGCAGAACAAGAAATCATGTCAGTTTATAAAATCAAAGAGAGACTTCTAAGGCAAAAGCCATTTTTAATGAGGCAAATGACTCTGGAGAAAACAACTTAAAAAGCCATCTATCAAAATACCTCCTCTTCCTTAGAGGGCCCACTTCCTGGTCCCGCAATTGCTTCTGGTGTTTTTTCTTCCCTTAGAAATAAAATTCAGTGCACGTGAAACCTTTTAATGAAAACACATCATAGGTGGAGACTGAAAGCCTGCTGTTGTTTGCTGTTGCTGCTGTTAAACAGTGGATACAGGTATTCTGGTGATGCTACTGTGCTGCTGAGTTACCCTGAACACATTAAGTTTTCACTGTATTAATGGTATGTAGTTTTTTTTTTACTGTTAAGTACTTATGTGTGGGTAATTGTAAGAAAGTGATTGCTTATTGGTAGCATATAAATTCAGAATTAGGAATGATGCTGATGCCAGACAACCGCAGATCATCCATATGGGTGGCTGAGATAGTTAAAACCTTTGCTTTTCAATGATTTAAGGTAACCAACTTTGTTTCATGCACAAAAATTATTGTAAAAATTGTATAAAACTACCTCTAGGCTATGTGTATAAGGTGTATCTGAAACATAAATAAATCCTGTGTTTAGATTTAGGTCCCATCCCCAAGATATCTCATTATGTATGTGCAAATATTACTAAATCCTAAGAACATCTGAAGTTTGAAATGCTTCTGGTCCTAAGCATTTTAGATAAGGGATATTAACCTGCAGTCCCTGATACACATATATTTCACCACTACCAAATTATGTGTAAAGGAGCTTTGGCACTGAGTGAAATTTAATAGGAGTGTTCAACCAATCTTCACAGCTGAAGAGGACTCTACTGTGCATTCCTAGAGTATGTGCTTTGAGTTGCTTTGTCATTCTAAGTGATGGATGTGTTCGCAACCATTTATCTACATTCTTTGGCCCAAGAGCTAACGCATTGATATGAGCACAAATGCACAGGCAGCTACTACAGGGTCAGAATATGATCTATGGTTATGCCTCAGGGTAAGGCTCATGTATCCTCATGGGAAGCATCTGATCAATATATCAGTGAGCAATTCTTCTGCTCATTTTTTTTGAAATGCCTCTTTGATCATTTCATTGCACTAGTCAAAACTCTTCCATGGTCACAGGATAACAGATCAATATACAGCAGTAAAATGTATTCAGAACTGAACTACAGAGTCAATGCAATTCCAATACAAATTTAGAGTTGAGGCTCGTCTGAAAATAGTGAGTTATCTCAACTGATTGTTCACAGTCAGTCACAGATCGAATTCCTTGTTCCCCCTTCTTACTAATATACTTGACTACTCTGAAAAATACAAGAAATATTAGCGTTGATTCCAGAGTTTAAAAAGAAGTGTGACATAAACACACTTGGTAAATGTTTGGATGTGAATAGCCAGAAGAATTTTGAAAATTACTGACAAGTTTTGGGACTCACATTACCTGAATCCAAGATAAATTACAGTGCTATAAAAATCAAGCCAGTTTGGAAGTGATGTAAAGCTAGACAAAATGTTTTAGTAGGATAGAATTAAGAGTGCAGAGATAGATCCAAACATATACAGTCAATTGACTTTCAACAAAATATGCAAGTGATACAATGGGGAAGGGTAAGTCTTTTCAACAAATAATGCCAGAACTACTGGATAACCCCATGGAAGAAGAAAATAACAACAAATAATAAACCTCTACCCCTACCCTATACCACTTAAAAAGTTAATTCTACGTGAATCAAAAATGTAAACATAAAGCTAAAACTGTAAAACTTCGAAAAGAAAATTTAGGAGAACATCACTGGACTTTGGGGTAGGTAAAGATTACACAGGATCCAAAAATCTATACCCTTATAAAAGTAATATTTCACTTCATCAAAATTAAAATTTCTGTTCACCCAAAGTCACCATTATAGAAATTAAGAGGCAAACCACAAACCGGTTAATACTATTTGCTTTGTATATATCTGATAAAGAATTTGAAACCAGAATATATAAAGAATTCCTACAACTCAATTGGAAAAGATAAATAACCCAATAAAAATGACCACAAATCTTAGACACTTAACAACAACAACAAGTTTCTCTGTGAATGACTAATAAGCCCATGAAAAGATACACATTGCCATTAATCTTGAGGGTAATGAAAACTAAAAGCATGATAAGATACCACTTCACACCCACTAAAGTGACTAAAATTAAAAAGACTGACAACACCAAATGTTAGCAAGGATGTGAAACAATATGAACTCTTCTATTGCTGTTGGGAGTGTAAAGGAGCTCAATCACTTCGGAGAAAAAAAATGCAGTTTCTTACAAATTGCACCTAATCTTTGATCAGCAATTTCATTTTCAAGTTATTTATCCAAGAGAAATAAAAGCATATGTTCACAGAAAGATCATACAAGAATGTTTATGCCAGTTTTATAATTAACAGCACCAAACTAGAAACAACTTAAATGTTCATCAACATCAGAGAGGATAAATAAATCATGGTACAGTCTTACAATGAAATACTAGTCAGCAATTAAAAAATAAAAAAACAAACTACTGGCACATACAAAACATGGATGACCCTCAAAAGAATCAAGCTGAATGGAAAAAAAGTTGACACAAAAGAATATTTACTATATGCTTCCATTTATATGAAGTGTCAGAACTGACGAAATTTATTTATGGTGATGGACACCACAGCACTGGTTATCTGTTGGGAGGTGGTGGTGGTTCACTGGAAGAGATATGAGGTGATAGAAAAATGCCCTCTGTTTTGTTTGGCGAGCTGGTTACATGGGTATATACCTTTGTCAGAACTCAGAATTACATACTTCAAATCTGTGCTTTTGACTGTTCACAAATTTTGCCTCCAGTTAAAAGCACAGTCTTTGAAATCAGACAGACCTCAGTTTAAATCTTTAATTTGTCACTGACTAGCCGTGTGATCTTGGACAAATTTCTTAACCCTTCTAAGTATTAATTTCCTCAGCTGTAAAATGGAAATAATTTCAATTTCACAGGAAAGATATAAGTATAAAAATGGGAGTATGTTTTAAAGAGATGAGCACAGTGTGCACATGCAATAAATTCTATCTATAGCTATTTTTACACACAATAAAAAACTTTTCAGTCTTGCATTTATGAGCTTCATAAATATGGCCTCCATCCATCTTTCCACTCTTTCTTCCACTATTCTACTAACTTAATTGTATTTAGCTACTTTGTATTAGTCTTAATTTTTTTTGTTGTACTTTGAGTTCTGGGGCACATGTGCAAAACATGCAGGATTGTTGCACAGGTATACACGTGCCATGGTGCTTGGTTGCATCCATTACCCCATCTACATTAGGTATTTCTCCTAATGCTATCCCTCCCCTAGTCACCACCCCCCAATAGGCCCTGGTGTGTGATGTTCCCCTCCCTGTGTCCATGTTTTCTCATTGTTTGACTTCCACTTACGAGTCAGAACATGTATGTTCAGTTTTCCTTTCTTGTATTAGTTTGCTGAGAATGATGGTTTCCAGCTTCATCCATATCCCTGCAAAGGACGTGAACTGATCCTTTTTTTATGGCTGCATAGTATTCCACGGCATATATGTGCCACTTTTTTTTTTTTATCCAGTCTATCATTGACGGGCATTTGGGCTGGTTCCAAGTTTTTGCTATTGTAAACAGTGCCACAATAAACATACATGTGCACGTAGCTTTATAATAGAATGATTTATAATCTTTTGGGCATTTACCCAATAATGCAATTGCTGGGTCAAACTGTATTTCTTGTTCTAGCTCCTTGAGAAATCACCACACTGTCTTCCACAATGGTTGAACTAATCTATACTCCCACCAACAGTGTAAAAGTGTTCCTGTTTTTCCACACCCTCTCCAGCATCTGTTGTCTCCTGACTTTTTAGTGATCACCATTCTAACTGACATGAGATGGTATCTCATTGTGGTTTTGATTTGCATTACTCTAATGACTAGTAATGATGAGCTTTTTAAAATATGTTTGTTGGCTGCATAAATGTCTCCTTTTGAGAAGTGTTTGCTCATATCATTTGCCCACATTTTGATGGGGTTGTTTTTTTCTTGTAAATTCATTTAAGTTCTTTGTAGATTCTGGATATTAGCCCTTTCTTAGATGGGTAGATTGCAAAAATTTTCTCCCAATCTATAGGTTGCTTGTTCACTCTGATAATAGTTTTGTGTGTGTGTGTGTGTGTGTGTGTGTGTGGTTTTTGTTGTTGTTGTTTTGTTTTGTTTTGTTTTGTTTTTGCTGTGCAGTAGCTCTTTAGTTTAATTAAATCCCATTTGTCTATTTTGGCTTTTATTGACATTGCTTTTGGTGTTTTAGTCATGAAGTCTTTGCCCGTGCCTATGGACATGTCCTGAATGGTATTGCCTAGGTTTTCCTCTAGGGTTTCATGGTATTAGGTCTTACATTTAAATCTTCAATCTATCTTGAGTTAATTTTTGTATAAGGTGTAAGGAAGGGGTCCAGTTTCAGCTTTCTGCATATGACTAGCCAGTTTTCCTAACACCATTTATTAAATAGGTAATCCTTTCCCCATTGCTTGTTTTTGTCCATTTCGTCAAAGATCAGATGGTTGTAGATGTGTGGTGTTATTTCTGAGGCCTCTGTTCTGTTCCATTGGTTTATATATCTGTTTTGGTACCAGTACTATGCTGTTTTGATTACTGTAGCCTTGTAGAATAGTGTGAAGTCAGGCAGCATGATGCCTCCAGCTTTGTTTTTGTTGCTTAGCATTGCCTTGGCTATGTGGGGTCTTTTTTAGTTCCATATGGAATTTAAGACTTTTTTTTTCCAATTCTGTGAAGACAGTCAATGGTAGCTTGATGCAGATAGCAATGAATCTATAGATTACTTTGGGAAGTATGGCCATTTTCATGATATTGATTAGTCTTAAATTTTTTTGCCCAACAAAACTACAAGGTAGTAGAGGATAGAATGTGTCTCCCTAATTCCTTCAGTGCTTCTCTTATTAATTCTAGAAAAAATAATTTAAACTCTCCAAATCTCAGTTCTCACTTTTAAATTAGGGTCATAATTCCAACCCCATAAAATTGTTATGGGGATTAAATGAGAATACATACATATACATATACATATATATATATACACACATATATATATACGTATATATATATACGTATGTATATATACGTATATATATATACACACATACACACACACACACACATATACACACATACGCACATACATAGACTTCATGCAGGTATCTAAGAATCTAATTAAAAGCTTAATACATTAATGTACATGTGCCTTTATGTGACATATCCAGTAAGATGCATATATCGCTTGGGCCAAGTTGAAAGATAATTTTATCAATAAAATAATCAACTTGCTGTTTGAAAATATGAAGCAGGCTTGTCTAGGTACTTTAATATTGTGGTAACAAGTGTACTAATGGAACAAAAATAAAATATTCTTCATTGTTTAACACAAATAAGAATCACCCAAATGATATATGTGCTTTATTGAGTGTGTGAAGTTTACATATAGTGATATATACTTTATATATGTTTGTTTAAAACAAGCAAGAGTATTTTAGCTTGTCCTGGAGGTGATAACTCTGGTAAAAAGAACACTGGTAGGAAGTTAAAAAACCTTTTCCAATGTTCTGGCCCTGCTACTAACTAGTAATAGTAACTTAAACAAGCCCCTCACTCTCCCTGGACATCAGTTTCTTTAGAGATTGCATAAATTGGTCTTCCATCTTTAACATTTTCATGATAGAACTTCCACTCTATTGATAATGAGTAAATGTTAAAGGATTGATATAATTTAGATCAAATTTTTTTAAATCATAGCACAATTAAGTAAGAAATTATATCAAATTACTAGAGAATGACTACACATTTGGAAATTAAGTAATACATAGAACAAAGAAGAAATAAAGAGGTAAAATTTTAAAATATTTAGAATAAAACAATAAGGAAAATATTATTTTTAAGTATAATGAGATGTAGATAATGTGATTTGGGGAGAAATTGATAGCATTAAACTTATTCGTTAAAAAGCAAAATAGTCAAAAATTAATAAGCTAAGCACTGAAATTAAGAATTAGAAAAATAAAATCATTGAAGACAAAGAAAATAGAAGAAAGAAAATTGTAAAGAGCAGAAATGAAGGGAGAATCTACAAAGCAAAAATTTAGTACTTGAAAAGCCTAATAAAATCAACAAATCATCACCAAGACTGATCAATAAAAAGGAAAGAAAGTATATAAAGGAGCCAAAGCTCTTATCTGATAGAGATTGAAAAGATAAGAAGATATGAAGAACTGTTTGTATCAAAACTTTGACAGCTTAGATAAAACGGACAAATCCTTAGAAAAATATAATTTACCAAAATGTACTTAAGAGAAATGAAAATCCTGAGCCAATAACCACAAAACTATCTTTAAAAACAATCTTCCCATGCAGATAAAGCAATCTGAAAAAGTTGTACTAAACATTAAAAGAAAAAATAATCAGAAACATATGCAAACTAGTTGAGAGCACGGAAAAGAGGAAATACTCCCTAACTCAGTTTATGAGACTAGCATAATCTTGAGAGTGAATTGATGACAATATGAGAAAAATAAAAGTATGGATTAGTCTCATTCATGTAATTAGTTCCAAGAAATCTTAAGTAAACCACTGGAAATACCGGCTAACTAAATTTAGCCATGTGTAACAATGCTTAAAAAGATGATACATTAAGATCAAATCTGGTTTTTCCTATTTACTGGGTAGGTTCAGATGACGGCTGCACTAAATTCTAAACTGTATACTGACTCACATGATAAAAGGTTACTTGTAGCTCATATCCAAAGTGGGTGAGCCACGGAGAGAGACTGAGAAACCCAAGTACCTCTCATCTTCTGGCTTTGCTACCTTCAGTAGGTGGCATTCAAGTCCTGTGCTCATGCACATCCACTGTGGAAGAGCAAGGAGCGTGAACAGCACATAGGAGGTAGTTAGACCAGGCCTGGAAGTGGAGCACATCACTCCCAGTCCCCTGGTCTGAACTCAGGTACATGTGCCACTTGACTGCAAGAGCAGCCAGGAAGTAGTTCGCTGTGTACCCAGGGGGAAAAAGAATGGGTTGGGAGAACAGCTAGCCAGTATATGCAGCATCCCAATAACAGGGTATAATTTCTCACATTAGCTTGTGAAAGGAGAGAATGCATCAATCATCTCAACAGATACAGAAAACAATCATGCAAGATTTATCACATACTCATGAAAAAAATTGATCAAACTGGGAAGAAAACTGTCTTAACCTGATATAGAGTGACAGCAACAAAACAAATTGCAAACATAATACTTGATGGTAAAACATGAACACTTTCCCTGTAAGACCGGGAGGACCAAGATCAAGATAAGAATTATCATTATTGGCCAGGCTCGGTGGCTCACACCTGTAATCCCAACACTTTGGGAGGCCGAGGTGGGCAGGTTAAGAGGTCAGGAGTTCAAGATCAGCCTGGTCAGCATGGTGAAACGCCATCTCTACTAAAGATACAAAAATTAGCTGGGCTTGGTGGCACATGCCTGTAGTCCCAGCTACTCAGGAGGCTGAGACAGAAAAATTACTTGAACCTGGGAGGTGGAGGTTGCAGTGAGCTGAGATTGCACCACTGAACTCCAGCCTGGGAGACAGAGTCTCAGGGTGATAATAAAAAAAAAAAAATTATCATTATTATTATTTACATTCAATGCTGTACTGGAGGTCATAGTTGATATACAAATAACACAAAAATAAATAAATGTAAAATGTGAAAGATTAAAAAGATTAGAAATCTTTTTTTTCACATTTGATACAAGTGGCCATATGAGAAAAACCCAAGGGAAACTAGAGAAAACCATTTTAATTAATAAGAAAATATAGCAGGCTTTGCAGATTAAAAAAACTCATCTAAGGCCAGGCACAGTGGCTCACACCTGTAATGCCAGCAGTTTGGTAGGCCGAGGCAGGCATATCATGAGGTCAAGAGATCGAGACCATCCTGGCCAACATGGTGAAACCCTATCTCTAAAAAAAAAAAATTTAAAAAAAGATTCTCTCTTTACAGGTTTCCCTCTCTCGGCTTTAGAGCCCCCCTCCCTCTGTCTCTGTACAGGGGAACTGCTTCCTTCTCTCCTCCTTCTTGCCCCTTCTTGCCTATTAAATCTGCTCCTTGAAACAAACAAACAAAAAGAACTCATAAAAAATCAACCGTATTTTATATACTGCCTGTACAGACCAAAATACATAATTTAAAACGCTTTTTATAAAATCTTCAAATGTAAAAAATACCTAGGGATAAATCTAATGAATGACGTCAGAGCTTCGTGGAAAAAATTATAAACTTTATTAAAAACCACATAATTAGATCAGGAAGACTCACTGTGGCAAGGATGTCATTTCTCCTTAGTGCATCTGTGTAGATTTAATGCACTTCCAATTAAAATCCCAATAGGATGGACCTTGAGAACATGACTGTAAAATTTAAATGGAAAAACAAAAGGCCAAGAAGTTCCAAAAAGTCCTATGGAAGAAGAAGAAAGTGGAGTCAAAAGGGATTGCCCTGTCCTATAAAAGTATAAATTGTACAAATGTATGAAATTTAAGACAGGGTGGTATTGACCAGGTAGGAGACAAGCAGTTCAATGCAGAGGGCCCAGGAGTAGCCCTCCTTACATATAACAGAGGGGTCGCTGCAAACCAGTAAGGAAAGAAAAGGCTGGTCAGTAAATGGTGCAGAGACAGTGAATTATACTCATGGAAAAGAATGTAACTGAATTACTATCTAACCTAATCAATTCTGAATTGATTAATTCATGAAGGTAAATGGTAAAAACATTTCAGGGTAAACTGATTAATGCATGAAGGTAAAAGGCAAAACATAAAATTTTAGAGGAATAGCTAAGAGAATATACCTTCAGTTTAGAGAAGGACTTCCTATAGTACATACCAACCATAAAAGAAGATTGATATATTAGTTAAGAATTTTGTTCCTTAATGAAAAGAATGTTTTTTCTGTTCACAAAAAGATAACACAAAGGGAATAAAAATAAAATCCAGAAGCTGGAGTATCTGCATCATATCACCAGTGAAGAATTACTATTCACAAAGTATCTAAGGAATTGCTAAATTTCTTGCAACAGAATAAAATAGATTAGCAATGACAATGGGGAAATAAACAAATGATAAATAGGCATGCAAATATTTTCATCTCCCTCAGTAAAACCACAATAAGATATCATTTTATTCCTATCAGTTTGGAAAATATTAAGAAGGCAGACAATACACAATTGGCAAGATCAAAGAACAATGGCAACCCCTATACACTGTTGTAGGAGTTTAATTTGGCACTATCATCCTGGAACCTATCTGGCAATATCTAGGAAAGTCGAGCATATCTTACTAAAGCCTGACAGTGTCACTACCAGGACTAAGACGACCTAGAAAAACTCCTGCTCATATGCATCAGAAGACATGAAAAAGAATGTTCAAAGCAGCACCATTTATAATGGAAAATACAGAAAACAACACAAAGTTTTACAAACAGAAGGACAGTAACCAAACTGTGGTTATACAATGTGGTGCTATGCAGAATTGAAAATGTCTGGAGATGATGTGCAGCCATATACATAAATTGCACAAATGTAAAACTGGACCAAACAAGCAGGTTGCAGAATAATACACTCAGCATCAGCCCACTTATAACAAGTCAAATAATAGTACCATATGTGGTTTTTTAAAAAAAGCCCTGGGAAAGACAAACACAGTATTCACCAGAGAGGTTAACTCTGGGGAGGGAGAGGAACGAATCAGGGAGGGCTTAATGACCTATTGCTACATGTTTCATTCTTACACTGTGGTGGTGTGTGCAGGTGTTCATTTTTGCCTTTTTAAAAATACTTTACTTGCATGCTATTAATAATACTTTACTTTTGCATGTGTAAATATTTAATTTAAATATTTTTAAAATTCTCTACTTCTCTATGCTTATTAAGTGATAGAGATGTAAAAGAGGTCACATAGCTCCTGCCCCATACTTTTATAATACAATTGCTCTTGGCCCACCTCTCTGATAATTAAATTTCTTTTCCTTTCCCTTCTTGCTTTGATGGGGGTAAAATAAATGTCCTTTAGGGAAAACAAAGAATCATGCTGAATATCACCTCTATATTTTGAGACACATTTGCTCTTTATTTAAATAACAAATCAGCAGTAACTATTGGGCCTTCCTTTGATCTAAAAGAAAGTAGATTGCAAAAAGAATCAAGTTCCAGCCTTGAAAACAAAAGACCAGCTATAAAATATCTCTTACTTTTGCAGGAGCTTTTAACCTATCAAGACAACTGTTGTTATGCACATTTTACCAATGAAGTTTATGAGAAACAGGGAAAAGAAAAGACTTGGACAGAATTAACAGACTTTTATGAGAGCATCAAGGTGAGGATTTGATTTTCTGATTGCCAGTCGTGCATCCGGGGTATTTTTTTTTTCATTACCACATTAATTTGCACATGAAGGATAAATTCTCCATTGGTAAACAATTTGGGGCAGCTGACAGGCCAATGAGAGGTATTTTTGGATGAGGGATATTTGCCAAGAGCACCCATCTGTAATCATTTTCATTATCTCCCTCCCTCCATCTCTTCCTTCTACACACCCACTCCACCTGTTTTCTCTCTCTCTCTCTTTCTTTCTCTCTCTCTCTCTCTCTCTCTCACACACACACACACACACACACACACAAAGTATCTCTCTGTTCACACATCATTTTGGCATAGAAAAATTAAACTTTAAGTAGACATAGGAGGCTGTTTTAATTTTCAGAACTAAAAGTTTGGCATAGCATGGCCCATGAAGATCCCTGCCATTGGGCCCTCACTTATGTCTGCCATAAGAAGGTCAGATCCACCTTATCACAGCAGACCTTTCCAACAGGGGCTCAGAATCTTTTACTCTAGTCTTCCCTCCCTGCTAATGCTTTTCTCCTCTCCTTCCCTGGAAAAGTAATTTGGTATAAGCCCCAGTTACATCTTCTTAAAAATAAAAACACCGACTACTAATATCAAAATTTTGTTAAAAATATTGAAGGACATTGAGTGTCTCCATAGGAGCAACTGGAGACCACGGACAACAACAACCGAAAAGAGAATTTGGGATGAGGTACAAGGGAAATTTCAAGGGTGATGAAAATGTTCTGTATCTTGAGAGTGGTGTTAGCTACACAGTCACATAAATTTTCAAATGCACACTTAAATACACACTTAAAGTGGATTCATTGGATTGCATATAAACTGCACCTAAATCAAGCTAAAAGAGACTAAAAAGAGTGTGCCTCTCATAATTGGAGTAGCCCATCACCCTGTCTCCCCTGACTCCCAACTTTCTAAAGGGAAGCAGAACTGGCATAGAAAAATCCAACCATTAGCATTGTATCTCATTATCCCCTTTGGTCTATGCAAAGAGGATGGGGGGAAAGGAAGAGAAGAGAGGGAGAGTCAAGTCTGTGGCCTCATGTGCAATCAGTGGTTAGGAACAGGGAAGGTTAGAGAGGCGTACTTCCCCCACAGGCAAGGGAAACATTCATGTTGTAAGAGAATCACTCATGGATATGAGAGTACCTGTAAAAAGAGGAAGCTGGTATCTTGTCACTTTGCTAAATTCTTGCTGAAATGCAAAATCTGCAAGTCCACCTGGTATTGTCACAAGAACTAAGCAGAGCACAATGAGGAAGTTCTTGGAAGGGTTTGCCATATATACCCTGAAGGGTTGAGTTGAGATCTAAATAAACACAGAGACTGGTGCTACTTCTGGAGATTTCTAAAGGAGGTAAGCTTGCTGAGAGCCTACCTCCGCAAGGTAAGAAGGGACCCTGGTTTACCACACCTGGGAAGAAGATGGACGAAGCCTTCCACTGGAGCATAGAAATGATGACCTCTGGTTCTCCAGACCTACTAGAAGTCCATGACTTAGAGGGGAACATCAGAATCCTAAAGTGGCCGACTAAGGCAAAGCCCTACATGGAAAAAGCGTTGGGAATGTGAACATACGGGAAGGGCAGACAGGAAACATGGGTCCCCTTTCTGAAGGGCCTTTGATCATAAAGAGTCAAGGTGAAGTGTTTACACTGGCCCTTCCCACCCTCATATTGCTACTCCGCAGCAGAGTCAGCAGGAGCACACAGAGCCAGAACAAATCATAGGGCCTGGGACACTTGGCCTCCACCCTATGGATAGTTACAGAAGATCACATCTCAATTTCTCTCATAATCTGCCCCCATTCCTATCTGAAGAGCTAGCCCTTGAAAAGGAGGTGGTGAGGAAGCATCTCAGAGCTGGGCTATACCCTGCCTGCCCACCTTATCCCCAAGTAGCCTATGCTAGAGGAAAAGGAGAAAGTGAGCTTTGAACTGAGTTTGAGGTTTGAAACTAGACAGTGCTTTTAATAACAAAGAGCAACCCAAAAATATACCTTGTGCCCAAAATATCCTCAAGGAATTGGAAGAAATGGCCAAGAAAGCCCTGTTGGAAACGGTGATTTTAAAATAATAATAAATTCATGTCATGTTTATAGCCTACTGAGATGAGATGAGATGCGTTTATTACAATAGGAGAAGAGATATTGCTTGGCAAGTCCGTAACTGACCACCTGGCATGTTGGTAATAACCAGCATTTACCCAGGAACAGAAGAGTCATCAGAAATGATTATTTATTAATTTTTTATAAAATAGTTGCTAAAATGTTTTCACCTTTTTCTTATCTCGTTCATGACTTTAAGATCCATTTATTCTTCCATTTATCCAGCAACTATTTAGTGAGCACCCAGTGGGTTCCGGGACAATAAGACGATGTGGTCCCTTCCTTGGGGAGCAGGCTGTATCTCTGACCCCATGAGGACTCATGCTGACAGTTTTCAGCAGCATCATTTGCACCCCTGCGACACCTCTCAGACCCTTACCCTCCTTCTTCCTATCCTACCCCTGGGATTCCTTCTAACCTACCTCCTTTGCCCATTAAAAGTCTTAGCCTTCTTAAGAAGACAATTCTCCTCTCATTCTTTTAATTTATTTTTTTTCTAGAGACAGGGTCTCACTACGTTGCCCAGGCTGGTCTCAAACTTTTGATGTCAAGCAGTCCTACTGCCTTCTCCTCCCAGAGTGCTGGGATTACAGGTGTGAAACACTGTGCTCAGCCCCTTATTTTAAACAATGCTTTGGAAGCATAAGTCTTCCCCCATGTATTGGGAAGGGTACAAGATTTCAAGTCACACTGGGGTCTGAGCTGGGACTCTGAGTTCTTGTCCCAGCTCCACCTCTTCCCAGCTGGTGGCTTGGCTGTGGGCAGGCACCTCTGCACAGAACCTTCTGTTCCTGGGCAAAAGAACATCTCCACCTCTCACGGAGCTGTGAGCATTAAATGGGATAATGTATATAGAGCACTTAAGCACTCCATAAATGATACTATGATAATAATATCATAATATAGGTAAATTTGAGCAAATCACTTAACCTCACTGAACCCTAGTGCCTTTGCTTTTAAAACAAAGTTATTAATAACAGACTTGTCTACCTCATAAGGTTGGTGTCAGATCCATTGAGATAACAGATGTGAAAAAACATTTTATATATTACAAAGCACTATTCAACAGTAAGCTATTGTTAGTATTTTCAATGATACAGTGAGCTGAAAGCATCTTTTAAAAAAGACTCAAAAGAAAAATGAAAAAAAAGAGGGATTAGAGCCATGTTGTTGCCTCTGCCTTTCTATGACATTTATAGGCAATCTGGAAACCATCCAACTCCATGAGTTAATTTGATTCTGCTTTGAATCACACAACTGCGGGTTGGCACATTCTGCCTTGCCCTTCTCTTCTCAGTCCTTACTTAACATGCCCAGAATTCATCGAGAAGGTGTCAGGTTTGCAGGAGGCTTAAGCCCCTCCATTTGTGCCCTGCAGCAGGACCTGTGTCAGCTTTCTTTGGACTTCACCCTAGAAAGTTCCAGGTCCTTCCAAGAATTTCAAACTCTCTCATGAGGGAAACATCAGCTCTCATGAAATGAGGCCAGTTTGTAAGCATTGTTCTACTGGATGCAGGAAATGCTCCTACAACAGCAGCCTCCTGCTCTCAGCCTGGAAATTGTCATGTGGTTGACTGCTTGAGAGAGAAGTGATTATCTGCTCTGGGAAAACTCTCTTCCCAGCTGGGCCTCCTGTCCACTGGAAACATGTTTTTTCAGGAGGTGGCAGGAGGTGCTCAGCCTGTGTTGCATTCCTAAAGGCTCTGGGAAATGAGGCTCCTGTTGCTTCTTTACCCAGGCACTGCTAAGGTCTGAACTTGTTGATTTCCAGAGTAGCAGACCAATCCTTCAGCCTCTGTGGAGTGTAATATTTGCCCTGTGGGTTACAAGGCATCAACGTGAAAAGATATGTCAAGTGCTTAGGACAATGTCTGATGCATTGTAGTTAGGAGGATCACATAATGCATCATGTATTATAACTTATTTTGAGACAGAGTCTCACTCTACAGCCCAGGCTGGAGTGCAGTGGTACAATCATGGCTTATTGCAGCCTCAAGCTCCTGAGCTCAAGGGATCCTCCTGCCTCAGCCTCCCCGTAGTTGCGACTACAGGCACATGCCACCATGCCTGTAGTCGCATGCCTAATTTTATTTTCTGGTAGATAGATAGAGGGTCTCACAAGTTGCCCAGACTGGTCTTAAACTTCTGGCTTCAAGCAATCCCCCCCGCCTCAGCCTCCCAAAGTGCTGGAATTACAGGTGTGAGCCACTGAACCCAGCCACATCTTCTATAACTTAATAGAAAACTTTTTAAAGTGAAAGAGGCACTGCCAAGATGAATGGCACTGTAAGGACACGATATTAACGAATACTGGTCTGCAGTGGATATGCAGACACCAGTGACAGGGAACCTATTGCTGTTGGTGTGCCTGGGACTGGTTCCCTGTGTTACCAGAGTCACTGAGCACTGCCTGAGATATGGGTGGAGGTGGGGCTCTGCTGAGCCTCCTGGCCCCATAGGGACAATGGAAAGAAAAGTTCGAAGTGTGGTTGTAGGGGAGTGATCATGTAGGATGAGCTCCATCACAGGCGTCACTAATGACTGAAGCTTAGAGAGCCTCAGTATCACAGAGTATCTCTTCCCGCTACTGATACTCCACAAGGACAGACCAGAGAAAATATTCTCTTCTGCCTTGCCCATCTGTCAACTGGCTGGGGTGAGCATGAGAAATAAATACACCCTGATCCAGGTATGGCATCTTCTCCTGTTCATTATATTCCACCAAATTGGGAAGCTGATGTGGGGAGCAGATGAGAAGGCCACCTTCTATATCCCCCAAGCCACTCTCCATGACACTCACAGCCTTGAAAGGGCACTAAAGCATTTGTCATGGACACTTCCTCTTGCAATCTACTGCCCTCCCACCCACCATATTCATTCATTCCTTCAGCAAGTAAGTAGTTAACAACTTCTAAAAGCCAGGCACTGGGGATATATTAGTCAATAAGATTTTTTTCAAGTTCTTACTGTATGGAACTTACAATCTGGAGTGCTGTCCAGTATGGGCTGTCCAGTATGGTAGCTACTAGCTGATGTAGCTATTTAAATTTCAAGTACTTAAAATTAAATAAAATTAAAAGTCCAGTTTTCTCAAGTGCCATAGCCACATCCTAGGTGATCAATAGTCACATGTAGACATGGTTACCCTATTAGGCAGCTCAGAAATAGAACATTTCCATCATTACAGACACTTTCCTTGGAGAGCAGTCTTCTAGAAAGAGGAGAAGTATAGAAAAGTACTGAGCAAGTAAATGGAAAAATATATTACAAATTGGATGGCAATAGAAAGTGCTTTAGAGAAATATTAAGTGGAATAAGGGACCCAGAGAGTACCCTGGGGTAAGGGGATGAGGCCAGGGTGACAGGAGACACCACCCTGATGATCAGAACTGATCACCACACTTGCTGTTGAAATATTAGAATATCTCCTTACCAATTGTTAGACAAGCACGGCCTGAAGCCCCTCTACTACTGCCCTCTCCACCACGTTGGCTGTCCTGGCTCCTGTTTTGGAATACTTCCCCCCCCACCCCCAGCTCAGCCATGAGAAGATCAATTCCTGGCTCAGGAGGGGACAGCCAAGTCCCTGATCCTGCTCTGTAGTCTTGACTGTTGTGATTGGTCAGTCCTCATGCCAAAATGTTTAAAAGATACTGCAAATCATCACTCTTGCTGGCATGTCATTTAAGCAGGTCTCCAAGGAAGTGAGGCCAGTAGCCATGGGGTAGGTGGAGCAAAGTATTCCAGGCAGAGGAAACCGCAAATACAATGGGCCAGAGGCTGGAGCACGCTTGGTGTAGTCCAGGAAGAGCAAGAGGCCGCTGTGGCTCCAGCATGGTGACCAAGCCTTCCAGAAAGTAGCAGATGAAGTCAGCATTGTAAGGGGAGTTGTGGATCACATAAGGCCTTGTAGGCCATTTATATCAGTTATTTCTTGCCACAGTAATTCTGTATTAAAAAACAAACAAACAAAAAAAAAAAACAAAAAACAAAAAAAACGCACACACAAAACCAAGCGGCTTAAATCAATAAGCATCTTCTACTGCTCATGAGTCTATCTATGGTTCATCTGAGCTCTGATGATCCTGACAAGGCTAAGCTTACCTCAGCTGGGCTTGCAGATTGAGGATCAGGTCTTGGCTTTGCTCAGAGCTGGCCAGTCTGGGGTGGCCTCATTCCCATATCTGACTGTTGACCAGCTGCCGGTTAGGGCAAGGGCATGACTAGACCACATGCCTCCTGAAGACTAGCCCAGGCTTGTGTACATGGGGACAGCAGGGTTCCAAGAGGCCCAGACTCAGAAGTGGCACAGGGTCATTTAAGCTGCATTCTGCAGGTCTAAGGAAATCACAGGGCCTGCCCGGATTCAAGAGGTGAGGAACAGACACCACCTCTTGCTGGGAGTTGCTGTACAGTCACTTTGCAAGGGAGGCAGATACAGGAAGGGGTGGATAACTGCAGCCGTTTATGCAATCAATTTACTCTACCATTGTAAAGGCTTTGACGTTTATCCCAAGTATTAAAGGATGCCATTAAAGTTTGAAGGAAAAGTGGGTTGTCAGATGATTTGATTTATATGTAAAGTGATTCTTCTGGCAATTGTGCTAAGCATAGATTATAGGGGGTAGGGACAGAGGAAGGGACACGGGTCAGGAAGTGTTGTAACAGAGAAGGAGAGAGAATGGTGACCTGGGAAGGGATGCTAGTGGTGGGGTTGATAAGGAGTGGCCACTTTTGGATTAGGTTACAGTTGAGCCAATGACTTATGTGTGAATTAGAGAGAGAGAGGTGTCAAGGATGGCTCTGGTGGCTTTCAGCCTGAGCAGCTAGTAAAGCAGACTGGCCATCGACTGAAATGGAGAAAGTGATGGGCAAAGTAGGCTTGTGAGAAAAAACTCAGAGCTTCTTTTGGACATAGGAAACTTGATGTATCTATAAGTGGCAATGTCCGTTACACAGTTGGACATGCTGGCCTGGATTTGGGATGGAGAAATCAGTGTGGGAGCTGTTGGCATGGGCGTGGTGTTTAAAGGCCTGAGAGCAAATGCATCACCAAGGGAGAGAGGGTAGTTAGGGAAGAAAAAAAAAGACAAAGGACTGAGCTCTGGAGCCCTCCGTTGTGAAGAGGAGAAAGATTCAAAGCCCAAGAAGCAGCCACCAATGAGACTGAGGGAAAAGCAAGAGATGCTGATGCGGAAGCCATGTGTGGAAGGCACACGAAAGAGAAGCAGCTGCGTCGCCACCACAATCAGCTTCCAGCCGAGGAATTCTTGGAAGGCAGAGAGCTCTGGGTGCTTCTCTGGAGTGAAGATACATCTTTCCTCGATCTTAAGTATATTAATAGAAAAATGTATAATCTTAGTTTTTGCCTGAGGATGTCCATGAAAAACAGAAGGTTGACCTGCTGGAGAGGAGGGGGCCTTTCACCACCTGTTGCTAGAATTCTCCATGACGCTGTCTCTGGCTGCCAGGAAGGGGAACTCAGCCCCACGGCTGTGCAGTGGCCCATGCTTCTCCACAGTCAAGGAAACAGAATCACCACTGCTTGGAATGTTGTAGACACCAGGAAATGTTGGGTAAAGAGCAAGGGAACGAATGAAGTAATGAGTGAATAAATGAAGAGTAACTGTGATCAGAAGCTATGGTTGATGAAAGAGAAAACGAAAGTAAACAGGCAAATATTGGAGCTCCAGAAAGAAAAATATGTGGGTGGCTTGAAGTAAGAAGCTTTCTGTATGATTTGCATTGTTCACCACCCAGGCCTCCACCGCTCAGACCTTCTCACCCTCTACCCCACCCTCAGAGACCCAGCTCCCCATACCCTGTCTTCACTCTGCAAAAGTTCCTGGTTCCTCTTGAGAGGTAGATGGTCACTAAACATGGAGGAAAACAACCTAGATTTAAAGTGCAGAAATGAGCTGGATTATAATCTGAGTTTCATGAGATTGTTGTGAAGAGTTTTCTACAATGAGGTTTATGGAAACATCCTGTAAACTGTAAAGTGCTATCCAAATGGAAGGACATGTATATATTTTCCAGAAGCTAGCATGGAAAATCCTCACTGTCAAATAGTGTCAGACGGGAAAAGAGAGTTAAGGGCTTCACACCAAAGGAAATGCAAGAAGGTGGAGGCGTAGACTTAGGAGAAAGATAGCAAAGTAGAAAGAAAAGAGCTAGTTGCAAGATTGTAGCCACAAACTGTGTTGGGATAATGCCTTTGCTCCCAACTCTGTAGTGAACTCACTGCATTGGTGAGATTTGTGGCTCACATGGACTTTATTTACCCCCAAGTAAATTGGCAGCTTTGAGGTAGATGACATGCAATCAGGGAAGCCACACAGTCTCAGGAGTGAAAGCCCCAAGAATCCTTACGAAGTGAGGCTGGGAGACACAGAGTATAGCAAAGAGCTTTTGATAAGCATTCACTGTGGAGTAGAATTCAGGCCACCAAAGAGTAGGAGAATCTCTGAGGGGAAAGCAAGCCTAGAGCAGTATTTAAGTCACGCCCCTGTCTACAGCATGAGGTGAATCATTTGGTGTATACAATAGATGCTGTACACTTTGGAAGGCTAAGGCGGGGCGATCATGAGGTCAAGAGATTGAGACCATCCTGGCCAACATGGTGAAACCCTGTCTCTACTAAAATACAAAAATTAGCTGGGTGTGGTGGCGTGCACCTGTAGTCCCAGCTACTTGGGAGGCTGAGGCAGGAGAATTGCTTGAACCCGGGAGGCAGAGGTTGCAGTGAGCCAAAATCGCACCACTGCATTCCAGCCTGGTGCCTGGCATTAGAGCAAGACTCTGTCTCAAAAAAAAAAAATATGCTGTAGGACCTCAAATGACATGACTGGAGTAATATCTAGAAGGGATTTGTTGAAGAAACGCTTTCCTGTTTTCTACCTTCTCTCCTGCACCCCTGAATCTGTTACCATCTTTGTTTCCCTGTTGTCATCTCTCTTTTCCTCTTGCCCTGCCTATGCCTGAAGATTGAGTCTAAACAGTGGTCTCACCAATGCCCTCCCTGGGTCACTCCCTTCCTTTGCCAGAGCTGGCACTGGCACTGCTGTTAAAAGACCCTGCACTATGTGAGGCAGACTGAGTGGACTAGTGCCTGACCCTCTCCCCACCCCATTCCCATGCCTTATTATTCACCCTGTCAGACAAAAAGGAAAAATGCTGGCACCATGCAGATGACCCAGAACAATGTACACAGTTTCCAATATAAACTGTGCAGCTCACGGCTCCCACCCTGCTGAACATCCAATAACTTTTGCTGAGCCATCCAAGCCCAAGGGAAAAGAACTTACTGTGAAAGAACAAAGGCAGCCTTAGCTCAGGCCTGTCCCCACCAGTCAGGAGAGGCAGGCGACAGCACCTCTGGGCCAGCGCAGTCCCTGGAGGGCGGCCAAAGAGTCTGTTCTGAGCATGACAAGGCAAGGGAGGGGCCCGACAGGCCCCAGTCAATGAGAAACAGATCTGTCTGAAAAATAATAATGAATGAAAAGGCACAGTGACAAAGCCTTGCCTCCGAGCTGGTTTGGCACACCCTCAGATCTAATGATATGTTCAAAAGGAAAAATCCACGGGCAGGATTAGGAATCCTTTAAGCCAACTAGTCATCCACAGACAGGCCCAATGAACTTGGTTTTACCAGCAGGCATTCCAAGAAAGGGCTCTTGAGCCGACAGCTGTCCTTCTTCAACAGGCTTGGCACTTGTCAGTGCTGGAATGCGAAGTAGCCTGTTTGGAAGCAGAGGGACGGACTAGATGAACCTACAAGCTCACGTAGTTCCAGGTCACACAGGCAGTGAGAATGAGACCTGTGACTGCGAAAAAACGTACTGGTGAGGGAATGGAAGCAAAGATCAGAAGTGGGCAGGAGAAGCAGGGTCTTTTTCAGTTCTCAAATATTTGCTGAGCTTTCCTTGAGACTTGAGAGCTGAGCACAGTGAGGTTAGGGCACAAAAATAACAGATGCCGCCCCACCCTCAGAGTGCTTATCAGATTTTCTATCTAAAAGTGCCTTAACAAATGTTTTAGGGGATGAGAGATTATTATTGTTGTGACCAAAGATGCCTGGAGATCATCTGACTCTGGAGCCAAGTCTGACAGCTTGGTAGAGCTGCCTGGAAGTGTGTGTTGAGAGAGTTTGCGAAGGCTTGTGTGGGTTCAGGCTCAGCAAAATGAATGCCTTGATTCATTTAGTGCAGTTTGTAATGGATGGAAGGAAAGGCTATATATCCAATGATCTGAGTTCCAATCTAATCTGGCCTATTTTACAAATAAAACAGCTGAGTTCCGGGAAGAGGAGGAGGCAAAGTTGAAGGGAATGGGCACTAGATTGTCACAGCAGAGCCTTCACTCACCCTTCCCTGGGAGAGCAGGACAGATGAGCGCACTCCAAGATAGGATAGCCATGCCACACAATCCTGGGGAGGAAGAGAGAAAGGAAGGGAGGGGCTGGGAAGGCTCCTAGCGGCCACAGAGCAGCACCATGTAAACACACGCGTGGTTTTCAATGCAACAACAGCATAACCCACATAACCCTTCTCTTTTCCTGACCATGGAAAGTGTAGGTTAGGTTGCCAGGAAAGTGGCAAAACTTTCCCGTAGATCCTACCCTGGGTTGAACTCTGAAAGAGTATTATAGATTTCTTAAGAAGTGAGTATTATAGGCCACAGCATATGATGATTAGGTAAGAGTTAAAGCACATATTTCATTCTACTAGCAATAGAGCTAGTTGCTTATCAGTCTCTCTTTGTGAAACTGAAGATTTCATGAAGATATTATCTCTGCATTACCTAGCACCTAATAAAACTATATAAAGAGTAGGTATGCAGTCAATATTTATGAATGAGACAAATAAATGAAGACATTATTAATTTCTTTTTTAGAGAATCCAAAGATTAGGAGTCAATATTCCAGCCAGGAGAGAGAGCAAAAATGCACTTGTAGTATTAAGTTCATTAAAGTATGATAGGATTGGAACTGCTCACACAGCCATTCCAGCCAGGAAGTAAATAATCATAATCATAATTGCCAATATTTATTGGGGAATTACCATGTGCTTTATGAAAATAAATACATCAGGACAGATTAACTGTTTTAACAAACAATTCTAAAGTATCAGTAGTTAAACCATAATCCAATACAGGTTGAGAGGGACAGAGTGGGGAGTGCTATGCTCCAGTCATTCAAGGACCCAGGCTCCTCCCATGCCGTGGCTCTGCCTTCTCTGAACCTTAGAGTTCTCTTCTAAACCCTCTGAATCTAGAGGAAAGAGAGGGTATAGAGGATCATAAGGAAGGTTTGGGGAATAAGGCTTAGATAATGTAGCCTGTATCTCTTCTATCCACATTCCATTGATCAGACCTTAGTCACAAAGCTTCACTTAGACGCAAGGAAGCTGGAAAATGTAGTCTATTGGTGACTCATGAGGAAAAAGGAAAAGGTGTGTTGGGTATCTAGCAAGTCTCAGCCACAAAGCATTATCTCATTTGATGCTCAAGACAGCCTGATAAGGCAGATCTTCTTTTTATTCCCATTTTGCAGATGAGAAAGCTGAGGCTCAGAAATTAAAGAAATTCCCAATATCACATATCTAGTCAATGACAGAATTGAGATTTGGTCCTAGTTCTGACTCTAAAGCATACATTCTAGACCCACTAAGTTATGCAACTTCTTAACTGAGGTTTTTTCTCTTTTCCTTCCTATTTTTCTCTTTTCCTTCCTCACTACACAGATCCTTACAATGTTGGTGTTGGCTCTCCTGGATCTAAACTGCTGATAATACTTAGCTATTTGGCATCAGAATATACATTCTCTTATCTATTTTCCATTGCACTTCCGTGTGGTAGGTATTATTAGCTTCATTTTACCAGAGAGGAAGCTGAGATTAGATGGGTTACATAACTTGGCCAAGATCAAACAGCTAATGAGAGGCACATTTGAACATAGTTGAATGCTATACTGTGTCTTGCTCTTTGGACTAGAACTTTGGAAGGCTTTTCCCTGCAAAAAAATTTTTAATGACAAAAAATAAAATTGAATCCTAAAAAATGCAATAGTTCACTTTCCCACAGAGCATCCCAGAGTGGCTGACATCTACAAGGTCAGAGACCTCAACACTGAGGTCAGACAAGCTCCTTATTCTTCCATCTACAAGGTGGGAATAGCAAGCTTCTGACCTTGTTAACAGTAGACTGGCGTATCAATGCTTAAAGAAGTTCTTCCCAGCCAAAAGCATCCAGGAAATGAAGACTCAGATAAATAACAAGGCTGACACAAGGCTAGGGAAACACTCCAGATTCAAATAGGGGGTGGTCTCTCTCAGCCAACAGCATTATTCATGGTTGGGTCACTGGGTGCTGACGTGGAAGCAACCGCTAGAGCCAGATTTGTCTGCTGGGCTCTCTTCTTTCCTCTCCCATCCTCACCCCTATCCTGACCTGGCTACCCTCCCCGCTCCTTGAACTACCCAGTCACGGAGTTTGTTTCTTTATCACACCCTCCCCAGGCATTTAGGAGCCATCAGACATCATGTACTGGTCCCTGAGAGGGGAAAACAGGAAATGAATCTAATTAAAACTGCAGCACTGTAAAGCAGGAATTAATGATAAGAATAATAATGCTATCTAAGGACTTGGGCAAATTGGGCAGATAAAAGGAAAAAAAAGCAACAACAGTAGATTGAGTCTTTGAGGCAGTTGACTTTATAATGTCTTTAACTCTGCAAGCTGCACTGGTCATAGCAGCACACTGCAGCGTTCCAGAGCCTTGGAACACAGCTCCCTGCCTTCCCAGTACCATTTCAGGTGGAATTTTTCTCTTGACTGCAGCCTCAAATTTTTCTTCCTAAGGATCTTGAACCCCACTAAATAGTAAATGCTCTCAGGCCTCAAATTTTTCTTCCTAAGGATCTTGAACCCCACTAAATAGTAAATACTCTCAGGCCAGTCTTCATGAGATTGACTGTCACCAGCAATGACAATCTATCTAGATATAATAATCCTCCCTGTTGGAACCTTTGAGATCATCTACTCACATTCACAGGGAGGCAATCAGGGCCAGACAGTTTAAATCACTGGCCCAAAGGCAAACTGCAGGTTAGAAAGGGAGCCAGGACACTCGGGTCTATAGCCTTCAAGCTTGGAGAGTCTCTCTGCTAGATCACACTTACGTGTGCAACTCCAGGTGCATGAAATGGTAACCAATTCTACTCTATTGTTCATTAAAAAAAAATCCTACCAAGATGTCTGGGTCAGAATTTCCCTTTAGTACTTTTTCCCGGATGCCCAAGAAGCTGGTGGTATCTTTTTCTATATTAGGTGAACGATAAAGCTGTTCTTCTTCCCTTTCAAGCTCTTCCAAGAACCTGGCTTTTGTAACTTCCCATTTCTCCCTATCTAAACTGAGCTTATTTGCCACCTACCTAAAGAGTCTGCCTTCTGCCCTGATTCCCACAGTAATGCAGTCATTTTACCTCCCTCTCTATCTTCTCGTGCCCTGCCAAGGTCCATGGTCCTTATATTTCCTGCCCTTCCATGGCCTTTCCCCATTTTAAATTCTCCTAATGGAGACAGAAAATTGTCTTTTATCTACCCATTGAAAAGTTGTCAGAATAAAAACAGAATCACAGGTGATTTCTGAGGTCCTCCACTGTCCCCCTCTTTCTTCCCCACTATCCCGTCCTGTTCCTACCACACTGGCCTCTGTTTATATTTTAGAAACCAAGTTGTCTCTTGCCTCATCATCTTGAGGATGCCCTTTCCTCTGGCAGAATCTCACCACAGAGCCCATTCTCCCACTCCCACCCCCACTCCTCCCTCCCGGCAACGCAAGCTCCTTCTTGTCCTTCAACACTCACCTTCTGTATTATTTGCTCTAGGTAATCATCTCCGACTCTACTTAAGTTAGGTCCCCTCCACTAACTGCTCTCAGATAATCCTGTATTTACTTTTATTTCCCCTATCATAAATGGGTTTATACAATTGTTTTTATGATTGCAACTTACTGTCAATGTCCTCCAATAGACTGTAACTTGCATGAGTAAATGGCCAGAAGGGATTGACGTGTTGTACACATACATTTTAAATACAATCATCCCTCAGTATCCAAGGACAATTGGTTCCAGGACCTCTCAGATTTCAGAATTTATGGATGCTCAAGTCCCTGGTATAACATGGTAGAGAATTTGCATATAACCTACACACATCTTCCCACATGCTTTAAATCATCTCTAGATTACTTGTAACACCCAATACAATATAATTGCCATGTAAATAGTTGTTTTACCGTATTGTTTGGGAAATAATGACCAAAAATAGCCTATACCGATCCAGTACAGATGACTTTTTAAAAAATATTTTCGACCCGAGTGGTTAAATCCCAATGCAGAACCCACAGGTACAGAGGGCTAATGGTACTGTTCTCAGGACACTAAAGCTGGCACTGCTTTATCTGTAATTATTTGAGTGTATGTGGAAGCACCCACCAGGAGTATAAATCCCATTGTAGCAGAAACTCCTACACTGATGGACATATAATAAATGTTCATTGAATGAATGGAGGGATTGATGTCAATATAGCTCTTGTAACACTTGAAGGTTGAGGGAGTGGTGTTAGTTTGCTGGTGAAACACTGACAAAAGACATAAAAGATCGTCACTGTGCGAGTGTAAAGCTGTCTGTTATTTCTCTGCCACGCCTCCATTTTTGTTTCTCCTTTCCAGGAGTCTCTGTATTAGCACATCCTACTCCCGCCTACTGAAACCTATGTTAGTTTCCTATTGTTGTGTAATAATTTGCAACAAATTTAGCAGCTTACAATATACATTTATTATCTCACAGTTTTTGTGGGCCAAGAATGTGAGCACAGCTTAGCTGGGTCCCTAGTTGAACCAGGAATATGACCATCAAGGTGTCACCCAGGGCTGGGTTTTCATCAGACGCTCAAATAGGGAAGTCTATTTCCTACTTAGATTCCTTGGATTGTTGGCAGAATTTATTTCCTTGCAGCTATAGTTTTCATAGCAGCTTACTCCTTCAAAGGCAGCAACTGAGAGAGAGAGAGAGAGAGAGAGAGAGAGAGAGAGACCCTAGCAAGATGGGTGCTATGGGGTTGGGTTATGCAATCCCATGCACATAACCATGTGCATCTCTTTACCTTTGCCACATTACATTCACTGAGGCAAACATAGGTAACACTGAAGGAGAGGGGATTATACAAAGACATGAATATCAGAAGTCAGGTATGATGGGCTACCTTAGAGTTTATCCACTGCAACCTTCTAAGACAAAGGGACATGGACATGGATATGAATATGAATATGGATATGGATATATCTCCATCCATGAAGCGGATCATTTCTTGGTACTGTAGCTTTTCCGCACAAGTTCATAGGCTAGCATCACTCTCTAAAACCAGACTGAAAACCAAGAGTCATTTGGTAAGAAGCAGCACATGTATATATATGCTTATTTATTTGTATGCATTTGTGTTTTGAGGAGGCTAGTAAGGGAAAAGTGATGGGAGGAAAGAGAATCATTTAGATCAAAGGGAAGAAAGGAGCCAGCAATATTTCAGAGAGGGAGATGGCTTTTGCTGGAAGGAAAAAAGAAGAGGCAGTTTCCAGCAGAGAGAAGATGCAGATCCCACCAAGACAGAACTCTACACAGTAGGATTCGCATAGCACAAACTTCCCTGGTTCTGTTTCCTTATGCTCCTTATCTCTGATGTTCCACCTATCCCAGAAGAAGCTTAGAATGAGTGCTTCCCCTGAACTGACCTTAAAAGTACTCAAGCAGCTTGATTTGTATGCCCTGCACCTGTCCTCTGTCCCCAAGGCTGCCTTAGGGTCCCATCCATACCTTGACCCAAGCAAGTAAAGTACGAGCCCATGTAGCCAACTCGGGCCCAAGTCTTCATTCCCACAAAGCACATCCTATGTACTACTGATGGCAGCAGCGGCCCATGAAAACAGCTGCTGCCATGACACTGGCTGCAGTGGGGAAGGTGTGACCCACTCTGTGCGCTCCACAGAGCTGGTGGGGGCCAGAAGCAGGCAGGAGCTGTACCTTTCGGAGCACAGCTGCAGCCAGCCAAGCCACAGCTGTGGACCTGGCATCTCTGCACTCTCAGGGGCTCAGGAAGGCTCCCCATGCCCCTGCATGCTCAGAGGTGTCTGCTTCCACTGCCCAGCCTCTCCTTGCTCCTGGCACCTGCTCCCATATCAGAGCAAGGTTGGGGGCTGAGCATGGGCCCTGTCACAGCCCAGCTGGGTATGTGCCAGCCCCCTGCCTCCTTGGTCCCCTCTGGACTTTGAGTGCCAATGAGCACGGGAGGGAGGCCGAGGCAGGAGCTGAGGGCAACTTGGTTCTGGCCTGCAGGCACCCCTCAGCACAAACAGTCTGGGCACCATGAATGGTGGCAGCAGGCAAACCATTCCACCCTGGTGGAAAGGGGACAGGTCCCCAGGGAAGTCCCACCTTCGAGCTGGGGAGGGCCTGAAGCCTGGGGACCACAGTGGGGGAGGTGTGGCCTAGCTGCATATTCCACAGAGCCTGGGGACTCCCGAAGACCAGAGTGGGAACTTGTGGTACTTTTTCTGGGATTAACCATAGCCACCCATGGACCAATCAGCGCATACTTCCTCTCCTCTGAGACCCATAAAAGCCCTGGACTCAACCAGACTTGAAGGGACAATGGGCCAACCAGCTGTGGAGAGGAGATGCTAACTCCAGGATCTCCTCTCTGCTGAAAGGTGAGACACTCATCGGGACACCCTGCTTGTGGAGAGGAGCCACCCAGGGGGTCTCCTCTGAGCTGCTGTATTGCTCAATAAAGCTCCTCTTCACCTTCCTCACCCTCCACTTGTCTGTGTGCCTCATTCTTTCTGGAATCAGGACAGGAACGTGGGGCCTGCCAAACAACAGAGCTAAAAGAGCTATAACGAACAGGGCTGAAACACGCCCCTGGCTCCCCACGTTGCAGATGCCAAGAAGGAGAGACAAAAGGAGAGAAGAACTGTGGCCCTTTGGGAAGCCCAGACCTTGGAGCTCCCTGAGCCAGGGCTGAGAGACATACACCCTCTTTGGAGCTCTGAAGTTCCTGGCATTGCCAGGCTTCCAGGTGCCACTGCATTCCCTGATATCAGCTATGGAAACTGCCTGCAGTACACCTGGTCCAGCTGTAGCCTGGCAGGAGCGAGCACCTGTGCCTGCACCTGAAGCTGCCTTCCCTGCCATAGCCAGTATGCCTGGCTGTGCACAGTGGCTGGACCCTACGCTTGCTCACACACCCCTTGCCGC
The DNA here is from genome assembly GCF_048565385.1 of Saimiri boliviensis. Classification (NCBI taxonomy): domain Eukaryota; kingdom Metazoa; phylum Chordata; class Mammalia; order Primates; family Cebidae; genus Saimiri; species Saimiri boliviensis. The sequence goes on along the minus strand of NC_133454.1, from coordinate 31,576,810 downwards.
TCTGCACCTGGCTCACCCTTGGCAGATGTGGGGTCCAAGCCTGTAGCATGAGCCAAACATAGCCTGCCAGGCCAAGAGGGCAGAACGAGCCCAGCGGGCCTAAGCAAAACTTGGACAAAGGTGCCACTGGCCACAAAGGTTTCCAGCTGGTGAAGCGACACTCCAGGAATCCCGTGGCACTGGGAGTTCTCTCTTTCCTGACCAGGAAGGCCAGATTCCAACCCCCTCCAGAGCTACCTGCTGTGGCTTTAAGAGAATGACTCTGAGTTAAACAGTGAAAACAGGACATTCAGCAAGCAGCAGCCCAGAATCCTTCTCAGGCCTGAGAAGGCCATATCTCCTGTGAAGGGATGAGGGCTCTTGGTACTTAATTTAGCAAACTTGCTGCAAGTCAGATGGATAATGCCAAAGGCCAGATGTAGCCACAACAAGAGCTCCCTCAGCACAGCCTTTATTCATTCGCAGTAGTTTATATCCTTCAAAACCTCACTCTTTAAAAACTGTCAAAAGTGGTGACCATTTCCAGGGACAGACCTTGAATTATTGTTATTGCCCATATTGTGTCTTCATTATATTTTCCTTATTTATTTTGATATGTAAGAATTGGTGAGTGTACATGTCTAAACTTCTATACTAGATGGTACACTTTGGAGGAAGGGATGCCCTTTTTTATTTAATTAGCTCATCTTTCTTCCCAAACTCCCAAAATACAGTTAAAATGCACAGAGAGGAAACTCACTTGTTAATCAAATAATCTTTATCTCAATGAATTGTGTGAAATTGAATAAGACAGTAAAACTTTATAATCCCTCAGGTTCCTCATTATCTTTCAAATGATTTTTAAGCTCACTTTCTACTCTAGACCTTAAATGCCAAGAGGTTTTCGTAAGCAAATTAAGAGTGCAAACAAAAAGGAGGAATGTTTTAACCTATTTTAAGAGAACAAAATGCTTTCAAGTGCTTTGGAGGTATCTATTTTTACACATATGGGATCATTAAAATATCAGGGGAGCCAGCTGCCATCAGGCAAGTGCTTTGGATGTTCTCGTTGCAAAACCTTCTGACCCACTGTACTTAGAAAGCTCCTTCTCTGGTGAACAGAGCTTCCCTTGAAGTAGGTAACTTCAAAGAGGCAACGTGGTACACTGGCAAGCCCTCAGATCGCTTATCTGAAAATCCAGTAAATGAATCCAATGATAGGAAGTGTAATATAATAAGAGAAGCAGCTCCCACTCAATCGGGCCTTTGCTATTCTGGTAGACCCCTAAAGAACATTTCAGTCCTATACCTGGTGTGATGGGGAGCACCAGGATCAACAGCCACAGGTCTGGATTTAAGTGTTCCTCTCCTCTGTCACTTAATAGCTGTGTAACATGGAGCAATTAACTTGCTCTCTCTGACCTTCAGTTTCTGTCTAGGTATGTCCTTCCATTCCGAAAAGCATATTGTAAAGACCAAATGAGGAAATGAAGTAATGAGTAGGCAAGCTTTTTGTGAACTGTAAAGAGATACAGATGTTAGCGCTATATTTTAAAATAATCCATCAATCTTACTGTGATTTAATTAGCATAGGCCATTTCCCACAAGCTAGTACAAGTCATAGGAATTTGACAGTATTGTGTTAGCATGTTACTGGACTCTTTTGCAGACACACTGTGAAGCAATATGGTGTAATAGTTAACAGCACGTCATTCAAGGCAACCACACCTGGATTTGAATAACAATTTTGTAATTTACTAGCTAGGACTTTTGGAAAAATACTTCACTGCTCCTAGCCTCAGTTTCCAATTTTGCAAAGCAGCATTAAAGTTGAAAAATAATAATATCTGTGTTATGGACTGAATGTCTGTATCCCTACCAAGCTCATGTAGTGAAGATGTGACCCCCAGTGTAATGATATTTGAAGATGGCATTTTGGGAGGTAACTGGGGTTAAAGGAAGTCATAAGGGTGGGGCACTCATGATAGGATTAGTGCCATCATAAGAAGACACTCAGAGGGCTTGTTCATTCTATTTCTTCACCTTGTGAGGACATAGCAAGAAGGGGGACATATACAAGTTAGGAAGAGACCCCTTTCCAGGACCCAACCATGTGTGTACCCTGATCCTGGGATTCCAGCCATCAGAACTGTGAAAATAAATTTCTAGTGTTTAAGCCTTCAGTCTGTGGTATTTTGCTTTGGCAGCCCAAGCAGACTAAGACAATCTACTAGAGTAAAAAATAATCAGAAAGATAATAATCACTGAATATTAAAACCAGAGGAACTTTAAACCAAGACATTAATTACCCAAGTGCTAGAGAGCTGAAAACTCAGCAAGGGCCAGTGAGCCCACTCAGAGATCAAGAGCAGGCTGCTGCTACCCCAAGACTGCAAGGACAAAAGGAGGCAGTGGGGTTACGAGAGCCCAGGGTCCAGGTCACCTATTGGAAGCTGAAACCACAGTGGGGCTGTCTGGGGGAATCAAGAGGGATTCAGAGGAGGTGTAGCTGCTGATGCAAGCAGAGAGAGATGCCCTTAATTCTTCCTTCCACCCACCCTCAGACTCCTCCCAGTGCTTCTCATTGGCTGTAGAAACCAAGTTCAAGCGACATCAGAACCTGGGACACACAGACCCTGATGAGGATACCCTGTACATAGCAGAACAGGGAGGGGAAGACTGGCTTCAGCAGCAAGACGAAGGACCAGCACACTCACCTTCTGGGATCCTTATTAGTTAACTGAAGATTAATTATTAATTGTATGAGAGGTTCAGGCTATTCAATTAAGTATTTAATTAAAAAACTCAATGCTGAGGTATGCCATGGTTCCGCTGGTGCTAGATCTTTCTCTTACTGTACTGGACATCCTGAGTGTCAATAGGCTCTTTCACATGTTTCAGGCACTTTCACATATGTAATCTCACTTAATTCCAAAGAACGTATGCTTTTCTCCATTTTCCTTCCTATCTGCTAAGTGGTCTTAACCCTAGCAACTGAGGAATGCCAGAATGTGGGGTTAAAAAGTTGGCCCTCCTCAATGTAGCTCCAACCTAGCTGTCCAGGGAAATGCCCTGCCATCTCTTCCCCTTGAACTCTATGCTGCAATCACCTTGGAGAACTGCCTACCAGTTCCCAGAATGCTCACTCTTTCCTGCTTCCTAGGGATCATTCATACTGTCCTCCAAACAGCCTTCTTTTCAGGACCAGCTATTGTCACTTCCTCTGTGAAACCTAGAAACTCAGCTCACTGGTAGAATGTAGCACTTCCTCCTTCATATCTCTAATGTGCCCTGGGCTTCTGAAAGTATTATAGGAATTATCTGGTTGTAGGCGAGCATCCTCCTCTTCTACTAGATCGTGTGATTCTGGTTGGCAGCTGAGAGAATCTAGAGGCTGAATCCTGGAGGAAAAGGCAACACCAACGGTGGCACAAGGATTTAGAGACCAAAAAACCTAAGTCTGAGCTCTCAGTTTATGTCTGGTCCCAGGAGACCCATTCTGATCTCTACCAATTCCTAGCTGGGAATTTAGACAAGTGAATTAATCATTGAGCCAGTTTTCCCTCTGGCTAAAATGGAGATGACAAGTGCATACCATCTCTTAGGGTTAAAGAATTAGATAATCCATGTCAAAAATCCACGTCAAACGGTGGTAGCTAGGAGATTTTTACCAAAGGCTGGGCTCCCTCCCTTTCCTTCTCGCCTGCAGCTAACCTCAGGGTAGTGAGGCCCAGGAGTCATGCCCAGCCTGATGCAGGGAAAAAAGGACCAGAGAGTAAATATTTTAGGCTTTGTGGGACACATTCAGCCCCTCTCACATATTCTTCTTTGTTTTATTTATGATTATTTTACAATTCTTGAAAAATGTAAAAACCATTGTGCAATCCAAAAACAGGTTATCAGGATGGACTTGACCCACTGGCAGCAGTTTGCTGAGCTGTGTTTTGCTACATGGCTTAGCAATCTGCTTAGCCTTAGCCTGAAGCTTCCCCTTACTGTTTCCTTTCTTTTCTTCCTTGTCTTCTTTTTGATTTCCTTGCATTTTATCTATGTTCTTTTAATGAAGGAGTTAAAAACCCAAGTGTGAAGTCAGCCAGGCCTGGGTGCAAATCTCAACCCCAATGCCAAATGTTGAATAACTGCAGACAAGTTACTTAACATCTTGTAGCCTCTGTTCCAGCACCTTTAACATGATCCTATAAAAACCTCCTCCTAAAACTGTTGGGAAGTTTGAGACAGAAGATGTGCCTGCAGTGAAATACCGGAGATAGCTCCAAAGGCTTCTGAGACCGGATTGTTAAATTCTCAAGAAATTTACAAGACAGCTCTTCGGCTGTTGGTAGTTTGAAATCAGCCAAGGTGCACATACTTACACCACAGAAATTGGCAAACACCACAAATCAGTCTTCCTCCCCACTCCCCAGCCAGTTGTTAAATGTTTACAGCACACCACTGTATTCTAAGCACTTTTCCCCCTCACTTTTCTTACCTCCTTGGATCTCCCTGTTTCCAGTTTCACACTGCAAGGAATTAATGATATACCAGGAGGAATCTTGAGAGAGGAAAACATCCAAGCCTCCCAAGAAACTCTAAACAATAAGATCTTTATAATTCACACATCCTTTTAGCCACTGTTGTGTTTTTCAGGCTGCAGAGTGCTACCCACTCAACACCCATTATGTTGAAAAGCATTCGGTTTTCACAAGGAGGCATGTAGACTTTCCTGTAAGTGCCAATAGAGAAAAATGTAGATCGCTCCGTGATTTCTTAAAATTCTAAGTGCAGCGAGACTGAGAGCTAGTAGAGTTTCTGAAGATGCCTGGTAAAATTGATAGATTCTGTTAATAAACCCAGGAGGAAGAAAGAATTTGTGAAAGGAAAACACTTAACTAAAATGAATGGGCATTTCAAACCAAAAAGTCTTCTGGGAGATATTCTTCTTCTTGAGTGGGGCATTAAGTTTTAATTATTTTTTATGGTAGAATAAAATATTCTTCTTTTTCTTGACTTACAATCTTTCGGGTTCACTATTTGACCCAGAAGATGAAGATGCAAGATTTAAATTCTTTTCAGATAATCTTTTTTTTTTTCATTCAATTTAACAAACTATGGAATACTCTACCAACTAGGAGTTGTGCTTGGCTTCTAGCCACAGAGACCAGAAAAGATAATGGTTTCAAAGAGATAAAACTTTGTTTCACTGAAATGTGAAAGAAGTCTAGAGTTATGCAATCTAAGGCTGACATGACACCTCTTTCCATTTTTGTTTTCCTTTAACTATAGCACCAGGCATTCATCCTTAATGTTCCCTCATGGTCCAAGATGGCTACCAAAGCTATATTTACCATATCCACATGCTTGGCAAAAAGGTGGGAGAAGGTGGGAGAAGAGCTATCTATGTTTTGCTCCAGAGATTTTCCAGAACTTCCACCCATCGGCTTCTGCTTGGTCTTATGGATCACTCCTAGCTGCAAGGAAAGCTGAAAAACAGCCTTCAAGCTAAGCACATGACCACCCCAAATAAAGTCAGAGCTCAGTCACTAAATTAAAAGGTGGGAAGGGCGGCGGGTAACCAGCAATATGCATTTGCTATAAGTGTTCTTTGCTCAAACATTTGCTTATGATGGAGAGAGAGAATGGAAGGGGTTGAATTTTGGGGAAAAATTAAAAAGTAAAAATACAGTTTTAAAAAGAGTTGAAGACATTCCATAATGTCAGAGAATGTGTGGTTTGGTCACAAAACTCGCAGTGAAATACACACAAATACTCACGTGCACATGCACAGGCACAAACACATGCATAATAGCCTTTGTAGATGAAGTAAGTAAATGAATTTAGAAAGCACAAAAAGCCATGGAAACACTATGCTAATTCATGCTGCCAGTGTTCTAGAGCATATGACACCTAAACTCTTTGCTTCCTTTCTCTGTATTTGGTCTAGAGTTGAGTGAGTTTGTGTGTGTATCTGTGAAGGTATTCATCCTTTTTTGTAAAGATGACAGTGGACAGAAAATGAAATGGAGAACTGTTTCCCAATTTATTTCTACTTCTCTCCTTCATCATCTATGTTGAACTAAGAAAAAAGCATGGTAATACCATCACATACGTATATATGTATTATTCCTGTGTCTTCTCTTAAAAAATATTTGAGCTCTACAGATAGAGGCATAAAAACAATTTTTAAACAGCAGGAAATGAGATTTGAAATCATCAAAAAAAATGGGAATGAAAATCATCAAAGAAAGAAAGAAAGAAAGGCAGGCAGGCAGGCAGGCAATGTAGAAAGTAGTTAACAGCTAAGATTCCAGGACTTTGTTCTAACCTGGCTCCCTTCTTTTTTTAGCTACACAACTTTGGGCAAATAATTTTACGCATAAAACAAAGTCTGTGTTAAGTACTTATTTGTGGCATTTTCCACTTGTGGCATTATGTCAACATTCAATACATTTCAGATTTTGGAACATTTTGAATTTTGGATTTTCAGATAGGGATGTTCAACTTGTATTTGTGTGAAGTAGGTAACGTTACTATCACCATTTAGCAAACAAAAATACTGGGGCTCAGAGAGGCCAAGTCTCCTGCCGGGTTTCACGGCTAGCTAAATGCTAGAATCAGGATTTGAACCCAGGATAGGATGTATTTTGCTGGCTGATGCCAGAATGCCATAATTGACTGGTCTTCTCTGAGTGGACAGAATGTGTATGGGGGACTGGTTAGCTTGGTGTAGACTTAGTTTTCAGAGGAAGGAAGTGAAGTGTGGTTCAGAGCCCAGGGCATCCTTGAGTGAGGCAGATCTGGATGGCAGCTGGGAGGAAAGTTGAGATCAGCAAGAATGTGGGAAGCTACTGGGTGGGCAATGGCATAGAACAAGGAGGTGCAAGCATTCATTCATTTTTGCAATTTGTAAATGTCATCTACAAATTTATTAGGTGCTGGGAATAGTAGTGAGAATGAAAGAAAGAAAGAGTCTCTGCCCTTATAAAGCTTACAGTCAAATGTTCAGAGATACTATTTATAGACTACTACAAGTAACTGTAGAATTACAACTGTGACAAGTGAGTGCTTCAAAGAGGTTGAACATGGTGACATAAGGTCCAGGTCAAGGACTTTGGATTCTGGGTAGTATGCCATAGCAATTCAAGCTCTCTGAGCTCCCACCCCATTTGAAAAGGTTTCCAAAGCAGGCACATAGCATTTACTAGGACGTGTTGGTAATTCAAAAAACTCTAGGAAAGCTGACCAGTCCACCACTTCTGGAAAGAGAAGGAGAGACACTCTCCACACAGGGGCATAGACTGCATAAGTTCTTCTCATGAATGCAGGCTCATGGTGAAGTCATATGGAAATATTCAGGCACCGTAACAGAAGAAATGCTCAAACCAACACTGGGGACAACCATGCCCCCATGAGCAGCTGGCCATATTTCCAAGTAACCTGACCTTTTGTTACATGCTTCTGGAGGCAAGCAGAACAACAATGACGAGAAATCACACAAATTTGCCCGACCTCGCCTGTTCTGGAGAGATTTGACTCCAAAACACCTGCACTTAAATTATTTCAGGCTGCTGCTAACTGCAAATAGAGCTCTGGAGATAAATTCTCTTCAATCCTGTGATTTAAAATCTTATCGAAAAAGAGGCCTGGGAAAATTACACTGAGCAGCACAGATGACTTAAGAATCTAGGTCAATCTGTGAATGAAGTATTGAGGAAGCACAGGAAGCTTGAGCCCCCCTGGGCCACCCCTAATCCCCTGGGTGCTCATCTCCTGGAATCTTTGCATATCCATGGATCTCATCCTCTCACCCCTTCTGGGAGTCCTCTGGAACTCATGCTGTGTTATCAGAAAAATGTCCCAGCATTTATTAACTACTCTGAATTTCTCCTTCCCACTATGGATGTGTTGCACGACTTGGGAAGGTATCACCTATGTCGTCTTCTATGTAGATCGTATCCTATCAATGCCGGCAACACTACCTCTACCTGCTGCCCTCCTAAACCCTTTCTCTCCTAGGGGCAGGCTATTTTTTTTTTCTTTCTCACATCTCATCCTTGCTTCCAAGTTTAACTTCAAAATAGTTTTCCTACTGCCTTTAAAATCCCCAGGTCCTTCAGTCACCCAGTAGCCCTTTGTTATGGTTAACCACAAACCCTAGAGAGCCCCCTTCTCCAGTGACTTTAGCACCAGACAGTCTGTCATTGTACTACTACTCCCATCATTCTTGGGCATTTCAATATTCATGTGTATCATCCATCCATCATTCTGGCCACCTTGTTCCTCAATCTCCTCACTCTCAATGATCTATTCCTTCATCCCACCTCATTTATCTAACCTTATAACCATGTCCTTAACCTTGTAATCTTCTCAAAAATCTCAATTTTGAGTGCCCTGTTTTTTTTTTTGGGGGGGGGGTTGTTTGTTTGTTTTTTAATCACCAGCACTTATACTTCTGGCTTACTTCCTCTAAATATTTTTACTCCAAAAATTCCTTAATCTCCTCAAGATGACCATCCATTGGAGCCACATTCAGGGAACCAACTTCTCTTTCCTTCTTCCTTGTCCAATGAAGAGTTTGTGGCCATTATAATCATTTTCTTTTAAACACTCTTAAATCACCAGCTTCCATTCCTGCTGCACAGCCAACCAGGCTAAGCCCAAACCTGATTAAACCTTACTATCTCCTACTCCAAACCTGCAGTCCACACAAGCTGAATGTTTCTAGATGGAAACACAACACATGATTGCAAATCTCAAATAGGCACTAACGTAGACATCTACCATTTTTCACTCTTCAAAACTGCTTCCTAGTTTTTTCTCTCTTCTCAGATTTCATGTACCTGTGCCCTTCCACTCATGACCTTGTCTTATATTTCACTAAAAAAAAAAAAGGAAGCAAACACTAAACAAAGAACTACTTCTTCCCACCTCCAAATTCCCACCCTGCCTGCACTGGAGATGCTCAGTTTCCCCTCATGTTGGTTTGAATGAAGCGCCCCTGCTCCTGGCAGAGGTGATCCCCATGCTTTTGCCCTGGACCTCAATTTCTCGCCTTTTCCTAGAATCTGCTTCTGTAATTATCCTTTCTCTCTTTTGCATTATGGATCTTTCCCTCTCTACTAATTTATCCCAATAAGCACACAAGAATGCTGTAGTATCCCTATCTTAAAATGAATAACAAAAGAGCTCAAGTCCACATTTCTTCCAATCTCTGCTTCATGCCCAGGTTTCCTCTATCACAAACTTCCTCCAATACAGTAACCACTAGCCACATACTTGCATTGCATATTGAGATGTGCTGTGTAAATACACATACCAGATTTTAGAGCCTTTGTAAAATAAAAATGTAAAGTACTCCCAGGCATGGTGGCCCATGCCTGCAGTCCCAGATGCTCCAGAGACTGAGGTGGGAGGATCACTTGAGCCCAGAATTTCTAAGCTGCTCTAAGCCATGATCATGCCATTGCACTTCAGCGTGGGTGAGAGAGAGACCCTGTCTCAAAAAAAAAAGTATCTCATTTTTATATTGATTAAATATTAAAATTATAATATATATTGTATTAAAATTAGTTTCCCCTGCTTCGTTTTACTTTGTTAGTGTGCTTATATGGCTACTTACAATATGGCTACTTATTAAATAGCTACTAGAAAATTTAAAATTACATACGTGGCTCCATATGTCACTTGCATTATATTTCTATTGAGCTGCACCTAGCTACACAGCCTCCTCTATGACCAAGAGTCCCACAGCTCTAAATATACTAAATATCATCTATAGGAAGACAAATGTCCCTTGACTCTCAATATTTTCAGCTCTACTTCTTTCCTCAGAACTCCACATTGCTGTGCCCCATTATCTATTCAGTAGTTCTACGTGGATGTCTAAAAGATATCTAAAAATTATCAAGGCAAAAATAGAACTACTGCCTATTCTCTACCCTAAATTGTCTTCTTCTCCAATTCTCCTTATCTTAGTAGATACCACTACTGATAGTGCTAAAAATATAGGTGCTATTTTTGATTCTTTCAATTTCTTCTCTCCTTTCCCCAAAGCCACCAGCAAATTTTATTGACTCTCCCTCAAAAACACATCCTGAGGCAGGCGCAGTGGCTCACGCCAGAAATCCCAGCACTTTCAGAGGCCAAGGCACGTGGATCATGAGGTCAGGAGTTCGAGACCAGCATGGCCAACATGGTGAAACCCCGTCTCTACTAAAAATACAAAAATTAGCTGGGCGTGGTGGCAGCTGCCTGTAATCCCAGCTACTCAGGAGGCTGAGGCAGGAGAATCACTTGAACCAGGGAAGCAGAGGTTGTGGTGAGCTGAAATGGCACCACTGCAATCCAGCCTGGGCGGCAGAGCGAGACTCCGTCTCAAAACAAAAACGAAAACAAAAAAACACGTCCTGAATCCATCCATGTTTCTTCTTCTCCACTACTGCTAATCTAACACAAGCCCCACTTCATCTCTCCCTAGTAAGCTTGGAACTCATAACCTTGCTTGTACTTTCACACCTTTCCGTTCTGCACACACTATTCAGAGTGGTATTTCACAGACATAAGTCATATAATGTGCCTCCCTGGCTAAAGCACTCCAGCAGCTTTTGATTACATTCAGAAACTAACACCATTCAACGGGACTTCCAAAGCCCTGGGTTTCACACCACATTTCAACTGCCTGACCTTTCAGCTCCTCTAACTGGCCAAGCTTGTTCCTCCGTCAAGACTCTGCCTTCCCTACCCCACTCCCATTTGCATGAATGGCTACTCTTATTCACAGTTTAAATGCCAGTTCCTTGGGGAAGTCTTCCTTGACCATTTAAACTAAAATATTCCCTGAATTATCACTCAACTTCTCTAAATATCACTTACTACTCATTTTCCTTGTAAATTCATTTATTTCATGACTTATGATTGAGTCATGAGTGAGATTACATCCCAATAAATCCATGTTAAGTTGAAAATATCACAAGTTAAAAATGCATATACTACCCCTAACCTAGTGAACATTGTAGTTTATTTAGCCTAGCCTATTACCATAGTAATATATGTTAGAAAAATACCTGTCTAAAGTATTTTTAAGTTTTAAAATTGTGGGGGATTGTGTTCTAAGAAATCTGCAACTACTCCCAAGGTAGTAAAAATATTTTTCTAGAAACTTCATAGTTTTCTTTTAAATTTAGATCTATGATCCACTTCAAATCAATTTTTTTTTGTAATTCAAGTAAGGTAGGGGTTAAACTTCCTTTCACCCTATGCATACTTTCAGTTGTCGAAATATTTATTTAAGAAAGACTTTCTCTTTTCCCATTGAATTGTCTTGACAACCTTGCCATTGGTATTTAGTTGTGAAGCACTAAAAAGTGGATATGAAGTCTTCTGTGCATTAGAATGGTTTTTTGTTTTTGTTTTTTGTTTTTTGTTTTTTTTTTAACAAATAGGCTTCACTGCAGAGCCACTGAGTAGCAAGTCAGCTTTTTTATTACTGCGTGTCCTAAATGTTAAATCCAGAGGTCTTGATTCTGACATCTTCTCAGTTCTCCAGGGAAAGAATTTTCAAATTTTCTTGCTTAATAGTACAAGACATCCTGGGAGCTGGACTGGAGAATCAATGCTGGGGATTCGCCATTCCATATGAAGTTTGTGTTCAGTACAGTCTTTCTCCTTTTTTGTGCCTGGTAAGTCAGGTCTATTTTGGTTTTATTTCACAAAAGTATAAGCTTCCTTTCTTTCTTGGGTTTGGAGGAAAGATTAACATCCAACTATGAGTCGGAAAGTATTGCTTTAACTTTTCTCGAGCAGGTTTCAGACCTAAGGATCACAGGGCTTGCTTATTTGGGTGTTTCCCTTTACCATCAAGGCTTCTTCCACTCTGCAAAGTTCTTGCCATTCTACTTTGTCTTTGGATATTATAGAGTCGTGTTACAGAAGTCTCTTAATTTTATTAAAGTTTCTGTTATAATTTCTTACTGTCTTTGTTATTTTTGTGTGATGTCTGTGAGGGAAGAAAAATGGTCCCACCACTTAAAAGTGTAAGTCACGATTTCACACTTATAGAGGTTATTGGGCTTAGACGGTGATGAACAGGAGGATCCTATTATGTCTCAGGTAAGTTTGAATACGTTAAACACAACCAATATGTTGATTTGTATGAGATGTTACATTCACTTTAGGTATTGTTTGTTTGTTTTAAGAGACGGTCAGTCACTCTTTGTCACCTAGGCTGGTATGTAGTGGCACGATCTTGGCTCACTACAACCTCCACCTCCTGAGTTCAAGTGATTCTCCTGCCTCAGCCTCCCGAGTAGCTGGGACTACAGGCACGCATCACCACACCCAGCTAATTTTTATATTTTTAGTAGAGATGAGGTTTACCATGTTGGCCAGGATGGTCTCAATCTTTTGACCTCGTGATCCGCCTACCTTGGCCTCCCAAAGTGCTGAGATTACAGGCAAGAGCCACCATGCCTAGCCAAATACGCCTTGTAAACCTAAAACAATATCACACTGTTACCTGTTGGGTCCATCTTACTGATTCCCTGCACAACTTTGCTGATCTTTTGCCCTTACCATCTTTAAATAATTCTCCTTTATCTTTCTTCCAGCCAGCATTTTTGAGCACATTTTATGTATTAGTCACTGTACTAGAAAATGGGACATAATGATGAACATGATAAACATGTTTCCAGCACTCAACAGATTATATTCTAGTAACAGACAAGAATAGCAACCAGGCAATTATTATATGAGAGGTTAAGTGCTGTCATAAAGGCACGTCAGACCATTATAAGAGCGGCTTGAAGATACACTTAATGCCAGACTTGAGGGCTTGAGTTTCAAGAATATCACCCAGAGAAAGTTAATCTATGAGACCTGAAGGGAGAGGGGTAGTTAGCCAAGCTGGGGAGCAAAGTGGAGGTACAGAATTGGTAAGGAGAAGAATGACTGAGCCTGAGACAACCACCTGGGAAAAGATCCAGAGATGAGAACATTATCATTCAAAAGAACGCATTGAGAGCAAATTCTTAGGCTTCAGTGCTTCATTTGCTATAAAGCACTTCTCTGGAAGTGGTCTGCGGAACACTGCTTTAGAATTATCTGAGACCACTAATTAAAATGTAAATTCCTGGGTTCGATTCCAGATGTACGAAATTCTAATCTCTGAGGATAAAGCCTGAGAATCTAAATTTTTGATCAACTTTCCAGGTGATTCTTTCGTATATAAAAATTTGAGCATTTGTGAGATTTGGGGCTGGAAACTGGTAAACAAGGTCTAGATAAAAGAGTGTTGTAAGCCACATTAGGGAGTTTAGAAATTACCCTAAGAGTATGATCATCGGAAGTATCTTCTGATCCGTTGCCAGATGAGTGACCACTGCATATTTTTACCTTGGTTACACACCATGTAGCATAAAGCCTTTCAAGAATTCAGGTCATTTATGACACAAAATGTCATAATTTTTAAAAACTTGCCAAGAAAAAAGAAAAAAAGAAATCAAGGTTTGAAAAAAGGAGGAAGGGAGAAAAGAGAGAGGAGAGTCATTAACAGAAAGCCTAGACATCCTATTTTTCTATCCCTTTACCCTATCCCTTTACCCTAGTGAAAATCATTGCCTCGAATCACAGTTGATCTCTTCCCAGAAACACTTTTCAGTGAAATGGAGCATCTGTAGTACAGATTGTTATGCTTTCCCATTTTGTCTTCCTCTCCTCCCGGGCAGAGTGGACATTTTTGTTTTTCCACAAACGATCCTGTCCTTGCAGTTGGACAAGACCATATGACTACTTCTGGCCAATGGATTGTGGGAAGGGGCATTTAATTACCAGTATATGGCTGTATCTCAGCCAGGCATGGTGTCCTGAACCCATGACAGTAGTCTCAGCTACTTGGGAGGCTGAGGCAGGAGGATTACTTGAGCCCAGGAATTCAAAGCTCCAGTGAGCTATCATTGCACCACTGCACTCCAGGCTGAGCAAAAGAGCAAGACTCTGTCTCAAAAGAAGAAAAATTAGATTATATTTCATTCTCTTCCTTTTCTGTGTTGATCATGCATGAAGGAATTCTCACTAAAAAAGTTGGTGAAACTGTAAGATCAAAGAAGCTGAGACTGCTGAGTCCACATGTGACAGCTTTCTTAGCATCCTGAAAACTTAATGGATTTGTGTGTGAGAAATGTTTGTTGTTTCATGAAACAGAGTTGAGGACATTTGTCACCACAGCATAGCCTGGCACATTCTGCCCAGTGTAACATCTGTTCTTTATTATGTACCTCTGTTAACAACAGTTCTATTTCAATTGTGATTCTCCTCTCTCCACCCAGTCTCAACTAAAATTCAGTGGTGCTTAGTGGAGTTAGGGAGTCATTCAGCTTCCATTTGCCCAATATTTCCTAACTGCTCTCTAAACTTCCCCAAGGCAACAATATCATGAGACCAAAATTTTAATTTCAGTGAAATGGCTAGTCAATTGCATCAGAGTCATTTGAAAAGAAGTATGAAGTAGAGAACTGTTATGTGATAGCAAATGTTAAATACGTTTGGAAGAGAGGAAATAGAAGTGTAAATACAAGCACATACAACGTGAAGTCCTAGGGAAACAAAAGCACATATATTCAATCAGCTACTCTGTGTTGAGTTCATCCAAAGTCCTATTGCCCTTTCTTTAGGATGGCAATTCTCACATTTCAGTGTGCATAATAATCACCTGGAGAGTTCATTGAAAACTTAGATTCCTAGGCTCCATCCCTGGAAGTTAAAATTCAGTACATCTAGGTTGGGTCCAGGAATTCACATTTTAATAAGTGGCCTCAGATGATTCTAAAGCACAGGTCTACAGAAAAGTGCTCTGCAGAGTTTGAAGCACTGAAGCCTAAGTATTTGCTACCAATGAGATATTATTGCAGCAAACCCAAATGGGCTCAATATTTTCATTGAGTTTAACTCTTAAGGAGCTGCAAAGCTCAGCTAAACAAAATAACTTAATCCTAGAGGGTTTCCTTGAGGGTCAAAATGACCCTCCCGTGAGAGTTCCAGAGAAATAGTATTTGTGTAATTGCTAAATCGTGTGGTCTCAATCCTATGTGTCATAGAAGTTCAGAAGAGAGAGATTAAAATCTGGGGATGGGACTAATTAAAAAAGAAGATACTATGAAGATTCTAGGATATGAAATACTTGTGATAGTTTTTAAAAATAAGAGAATTTTTATTGATAAGTGGTAGAAAATTGAGTGGCCAGAGAGCCCATTTGGGTAAGTCAGTGATTTTGGCCAGGGCATGAAAAGTAATCAGCATGGAAAGAGAAATACAGGATAGCAACTACTAATGAAAAGGAATAAGAATCTGTTTTCACAACTAATCTCCTCTTCCTTACTCACAAACTATTTATCTGCTACATGGTCCTTAGATAAGGAGTAGACTATAACTCAGGCTACCGGCTTCCCAGAAGATGCTAAATAAAAGGGTATCAGCCCAATGCAACCCAGGTATCAGATCCAGCCCCAGCAGAAAAAAGACACTTCCATTGGAGACTGGAGGAAAAGGAACACCAAGAGTCAACTCATACCATAGATTCTCAAGTATTCTGGGATACTCAATCGAGAAGAAAGTACATTCTCAGAACTCATTTGAATGCCCATTTGCTTTAGGCAATAATCGATGGTCACAAGTGAAGTTATTACAATGGTTTCTGGTGACAAGGACCTCCTAGAAATTCTCATGTATAAAGTGTTCCCACTTAATATTTGACATTGATAAACTTCTAAATGTAACTTTGACAGAAAAATTTATGTGCAGTGTCCCAGCTATTCCCAGGAAAGTTCAGTATTGAAGAAATTATTTAATGTCTCAAGCATCCATTGGTGAAGAGAACCTACTTTAATGATCAACTTGTTAATTACATAAAATAATGTGTGTGTGTGTATATATATATATATATATATATATATATATACACACACACATACATATATGTGGGTATGTGTGAGTGTATAAAATACATGAAGAAAACATTTTTTCTTAAGACACTGTGAAAGTTGATCATACAAATTGGGCCATTTTGCCATACCCAATTAAAACAAAGTTGTGAAGCCAGAGTGAAGAAGCACTCATCACACATAGATAGCATTGCTCCAAAAATGCAATTCTCTACAAGCCTGGCTGCTGCAACTGCCTGCTGTAACCTGAAACCAGTTTTCTCTAATCACTACTGAAACAATCATCTACAACTCTAAGGCAACTTTTGCCCACCATGCCACTTACCAGTCAGAGCTTGCCAGCTACCAAAACTTTACTAGTGCCAATGAACTTTCTCAAAGAGCGATACGTAACATTTCTCTTTTTAAAATAAAACCTCTAACCTTCTCCCACTTTTTCAGACATATTGAAGTCTATCCAGTCTGTGTGTATGCCCTGAATTGCAATTCTTTCTTTTCAAATAGAATATTTTAATTTAGAGACTTGTCTCCGTATTTTATTTGACTTTTACATTAGCAATAATTACAAACTTAATTCCTTTAAAGTGTTTCAGCAACAGATATAAGTTTAATATGATCGATTTATTTAACACTTCAAATCCCATAAGCAGCAAAATAAACTATATATAAATACAATTATCATAGAACAAAGAACACTAATATTTATCCTACTCTAAAGTATCAACACTTAAGTTTTCATCAATTTCTTCCTTATTTCTGTACTTACATATTTCTTTCCTAGGTTATAGTTCTATTTACTTGGCTGCTTTTCTAGCCTGTCAGTAACATATTTTGACACCTCCCCAAGGTTGTAGAAATCTTTCTACATACAAAGAAAAAAATAAAACCTTTTCAGGCGACCCAAGCTTACAGGATCTGGCTTATTTCCCAACTCTCAGGATTTTCTTGTTTCTCCCAAAGTGATTCACAAACCCAAGCCACTGTTCAACAAACTGATTCCTTTTTTCTTGTTAAATTTAACTTGTTGGCCAGGCCTGGCAGCTTATGCCTGTAATTCAGCACTTTGAGAGGCTGAAGTGGGTGGATCATGAGATCAGGCGTTTGAGACCAGCCTTACCAACATAGTGAAACCCCGTTGCTACTAAAAATACAAAACTTAGCCAGGCATGGTCGTGCACACCTGTAATCCTAGCTACTCAGGAGGCTGAGGCAGGAGAATCACTTGAACCCGGGAGGTGGAGGTTGCAGTGAGCCAAGATGGCACCACTGCATTCCAGCCTGGGCGACAGAGTGAGACTCCTTCTCAAAAAAAAAAAAAAAAAAAAGAAAGAAAAGAAAAGAAAAAGAAAAAGAAAAATGTAACTTGTTACATTAATAAGACTTTTGAGGTCCACACTTTTGACATAGGTTATATCGTTTTTCAACTTATGTCTTGCCATGAAACAATACACTAAGTCTTACTTGGTCAGTGTTATCAGATCAATTGTTCCATCATCACAATGTATAGTTTTGTAAACATTATAAAAATGTTTAAACTCTTTATTAATATTTTCTTCTAATGTAATGGAATCTATCAAGCATTTTTACCTTCTGTGAGAGCTAACATCTACGTACTTTTCTTCTGAGGTTATTTGGCTAATTTATCTTCTTGGAACACAATGTTGAACCTGTTTTACATTTTATTATGGTATGTGGCCACTGGCACTATTTACCTGTTCAATCCCCTTTCTGCTTGGAAGGATCCTATAAGTATAAGAAGTAAACTGTTGTAATTCTGAAAGTACAAAGTCAAAAAATAATGTAGATGATAACCAAGTCAAATTCCTTTTCGTCTCATATCCCGGGAGCTTATTCCACAAGCCCAGTATTCAACTCTCTAAGTTGGTGAATGGCCAACATGAAAAGTCCTCAAAGATAGTGAACCAAATGGCTAAGTTTCCAGTCAATAGAACTCACTAGGTATTCTTAAGAAAGGGAAGACCACACCTGCTTTTGTTCCATGTACTCAGGCTGGACTACCTGAGAGAGTTGTTTGGCCTTTAATTTCTGTTTGTATTGCGGTTGCGCTGCAGAACCTATGACAATGCAGCCCTAGAAAGAGCATCAACTGACTTTGCCAGATAATTACAACAAAGCAGGTCTCAGAATTCTCTGACTCCTTCCCATTTCATTTACTGTGGAAGCCAACATCTTCATGATGTCCTCCATGGTCTGTCATGCTCTAGGCCTGTGTTACCCTTCTGACTCTTAGGTCTTAGTTCTCTCCTCCTTGATCCCTGGACTCCAATCACTTTAGCCTCTTTACTAAGAGGATCCCAGTTTAAGGTCTTGGCACTGCTATTTGCTCTTCCTGAAATGCTTTCCTCCAGAAATTCACAGCCTTTGAGTCTTTGTACAAATGTCATCTTGTTCATCAGCCCATTTTGACCACCCAATTTAAAACTGCAATAAGCCTTCCACCTCTTTGCACTGTTGATCTCCATTGCCCTACTACAGCAGACACCGTTGATATCCTGCCCATAATCCCTCAGCCCATCCTTGGCTGTCACCTGTGGCCGTGGTGAACAGTTCCCTACAAGTTGACAGCTTTCCCCATTAGGCATCTCACATTTCTGTTTCACTTTCTGAGGGTTTTCTCTACTGCGGAAGATTGCAAGGCCTGCTAGGGACAGTTTTGAAGGGGAGAGTATTTAATGTCCTTTGAGGTACCGTTTAGCTAATGAGGGATGGAGTTGATGGATAAATAACCTAGATTTTTACACTATTTTAAACTATTTTTACATGATTTTTCAGTGAGTCTCCAGCAGGACTGAGCTCCCTGTTCATCAATAAACAATTAACTGGCTTTTCTCCCTTTCCTACCTCTATTTCCCTTCTCCCTTATGCATGCTTTCTGGGATCATCTAATAAGCTAATTGCACCAAAGCCCTTGTCTCAGGATCTTCTGTGAGGTGAACCCAGTCTGAGACACTGCTCTACATTTTTATTTTTTCACGGCGCTTACCATCCTCTAACATAATATGTAATTTACTCATCCAGTTATTTATTGTCTGTCTCTTCGCCACTAAAATGTAAGCCCCATTGCGATAATACAATAGTGATATTGTAACATAATAAGAAATAAGTATTTGGACTTCATTCTGGGTTCCTGACATAAGAGCTTCTAAGACCCTTTGAATCTCCACAGATTACTCCTATTAAGGAGTGTCTTTTTGCTTATGAGATGGCTGAGAGTCCCTAGATAGACTCAGGATGGGAGCTGACTGCCAGAAAGACCAAAGCAGGATTAGAGGATTAGAACTTTCAACCTCACCCTCTGACCTCCCGGGAGGTGAGAGGAGCTGGAGTTGAATTAGTCACCAATGGTCAATGATTTAATCAATCATGCCTATATAATGGAACTGCCATAAAAACTCTAAATGATAGCAGTCAGAGAGCTTTACTCTCTTCTCATTCCTGCACACCAAATAACTTCCTGATCCTGACTCAGCTCTCAGGATCTCTCACCACTGTAGGGGTCACTGGCATTCTGCTCACTACAGAGTTAAACAAATGAGCCATGCGTCTTACTCAGCAGTCTCTTGTGAGTTCTGTAATTCTTGTTTTCCACCAAAAGTCTAGTCATCTCTGAGGATACTAATTGCTCCAATTTTGGATTCTGTAAGGAGAGATAAATTGTGTAGTAATTAAGCACACCAGCTTTGGAGTGAAAAAAACATTTGTTTGAATCCCAGCTCCACCAGGTATTAGCTATGGATTTTGAGGCAAGTTGCCTGACTTTCTGAGTCTCATGTAAGTTGGAGCTAATAATACTCACTTTACAGGTGTGCAGTCAGGTTTAAATAAAATACATGTGAAAGTGCCTGGCATGGGGGGTAGAAGATGCTGAATGAATAGATGTTCTTCTGATCAAGGCTGAGAGCTAGAACCTTAGCACTTTATCAAGTCACTGTCTTTCCAGGCCATGCTAGTCAGACAGTCAATCAACTTTCCCCTGGCAGTTCTCCCACCCCATCACATAGATCCTTTTAACTAACTTCAGCATGTTGATGAAACAGAGTCAGTTTAACGATCGTTGGGCCAATGGAGTGTGTTATTGCTCCAACATCAAATTTGTCTTGGCAACTGACTACATACCACAGCAGCAGGTTCTGTCCCTGATTTCACACAAATACATCTGCAAGCACAGTACCCTATTGCCCACAGAGATAACCCATGCAACCTCCAGATGGACAAAGACATACCCGGCCCCAGCATAAGGAATGGACCCTTGACGGCAAACAAAAGAAACTGACTACATGTACCTGGCTGACCTCAGCACCTTGTCGCAGCTTTGCCGATTCTGAATAAGGGGTTAGTTGCCCCACAGACCTATGCTGGCTGTCTCCGGCATTTAAGGAAAGAAAAAAAAAATCACGATTCTACAGTATCTTATTATATGATACCGAACAAGTGACAGCTCCTCTGAGATTTTCAGACAACCTGATAAAGCCTCCCACGGTCCCCACCCTTCATTGCTGACAGGTGGCAGAAGGAGAGAAGGAGGCAGGAGGAAATAGAAAGGCCATAGGATTTCTCCCTTCTATTTCTTTGGGCTCAGGCTCAAGTGCCTATAATTTTTGCCAGTTTGGAGTTGTCAAATCCACTGTTTCTATAATGTTATAACCAAGAAATTCTTTCCAAAAATCACCTTTGTGACAATCTTCTGAGTAAAAATTAAATCTAGGAGTACCCCAAGTAGCAGTAATTCTGTTCTTTCCTCCCTTCTCACCACGCAGACAATCTCCACCCTCCTCCTAACTGCTCCTTCTGTTCCTTCTTCCGTTGTGTCTCATCTGTCCTCTGAGTTCTTAAACTGATAGGATTCGTTTTTTCAGAACTATACTTTCTGACCTTTATTTGAACCTGGGCTTAGAGAACCCTAGAATCTTTGATTGGAAAGACCGCTCATCCTGACTGGACCTTCTAGCTCTCAGGGCAGGTCTAGGAGAGCATGGCCAGCAGGACAGTGGATGGAGAGAAGGATGCCAGGGCCCAGGGAAGCCTCAGGCAACCTGAGTCAAAACCAAGGTGAGACCAGAAGCTTTGCTGAGAGGAGCCATGGTTATAGCCAAAAGTAGATTCGGGGGCCAAATGTGAAGATTAAGGTGAGACTAAGAATGAGGAATAAGAAAATAACATAGTGAGTTGCAGCATGCAGAAGGCAAACAGAATTAGGATGAGAAATGGGCTGATATAGCCCTCCAGGGTACTGGACCACCTTTTTAAGGTGCATGTGGCCAGAGGGGCCTGGACAGTTTGAAGGAGCTAGGTAAGACGGAACCAATCATATCAGTGGAACCACTTCTTCAACCCCTGATAGATTAGACCTTACATTAACAACACTTGCCTATATTTTCCTCCCCTGGGTAACAGGGACCCAATACCTGCCATATATGAAGGTCCCAACAATGAGGGACTGATGAAGGGGATGTATTCTTGGAAACTGGAGAGTGGTGGGGTGAAGGCACCCAAAATTTAGATTTGCAAATCCTAGAGACATGCAAGATCTGAGTCTGATATATCCGAAAATGGAGTCTGGACAGTTTTCCAAACTAAGAATCCAGAAGTAACTACTAGAAACCAAATAGCCTGCAAAAGGAGGAAATAACAGAGTGTGGTACTGGAAAATTACCTGGGCAGGTAAGGAACAAGGTCTCCAGGGGTTATAACAAGCCAGGGGAGCTCAAAGTGCAGAGGGTCTGTGCCAGCAAAAGGGCCAGGGAATAGATCACCTTTCCTTGCCCTCTCTACAGCTTGATTTAGAGAAAAAGAACCAGGTTTAGGGAGTTTAAAGTAATTTCTAGGTCACTGGGATAGTGAAGAGAAGCCAGATGATCCTTAACCAGTAGCTACATCTTGAGTACTATGAATATAGCAATGTCTTACCCCTGAAACTAGTAAAATCCCTATTTGATTGTATTAAAAATAATGATAATAACGATGAAAATATTAACATTGAGCCTCAAGTTTTAGGCAGGTGGTATCATTCAGGTGGTAAAAGTCATTGTGAGTTGTTTCCACAGAGGGGTATGAGGAGTAGAATGTGGCTGTGTTTCTCCCTGGCAGCTCCAAGGATCCTGTTTTGTTCCATAAGGTTGCTGGGAGTGGACAGTCAGGGTGGTTGTAATTAACAAAGAACAGGAGGGAGGACCCAAGATGGCCAACTAGGAACAGCTCAGGATTGCAGCTCCCAGTGAAAGCGTAGAGGGTGAGTGGACGCCGCATTTCCAGATGGATTTTTATTGCTCACAGACCAGGAGATTCCCAGGCGGAGGAGCCCCACGGGTAGCCAGCATGGCTGTTTTGGCCAGCGTGGCTGTTTTGGCCAGGGTGGCTTCTCTGGTGGCGCCCTGGCACAGGGGTTCTCCGTACAAAATACACTGGTCTGGGTGCCCTTTTAGCTGACAATTGGAGACCCAGGAAGGTAGATCACCCATTCACCTCATTTAAAAAGGAACTGAAACGGGGAGCCAGGCCAGGAGATTCCTGGGCAGAAAAACCACCAGGAATCTCAGCACCACTGTTTGAGCCAGCACAGTGAGTCGCCGCATGGGAAATCACACAGATCCCGGCACCTTTTCAACAGGTGACTGGAACACCTGGGAGAGAGTCCACCGTTCAACTAAAAAAAAAAAAACCAGACTCTGAGTCAGAGAGTCAGGTGATCACGCTCAGCTGGACCCACCCCACCAGACACATAAAGAAAACCCAACAATTGAAAATGCTCTGCATTGAAAGTTTCACAGCAAGCACAGCTAAACCCGGGACGGTCCAACTCTGCGGAAGAGGGGCGTCCACAATTATGGAGACATTCCACCACTAAGGAGGTAGTCCACCATCACTGAGGCAGCCCGCCATTGCCGAGGCAACCTGCCATTACAGAGAGAGTCCACCATTACAGAGGTGGGCCACCATTGCCGAGGCAGTTTTAACTACACCCATATAAACAGGACTGCAGGGAAGATCACACAGCAGCTGGGCGGAGCCCACGACAGCTCAGCAAAGCCTCTGCAGGCAGACAGTGACTAGGCTGCCTCCTTGCTGGGCAGAGCAGCCCTGAAAAAACAAGGCAGCAGTACAATGGAAACTCATAAATAAAGCCCTAACTCCCTGGGACAGAGCACCTGGGGGGTGGAGGGAGGAAGGGGTTTATGAGTTCTGCTGCAGCAGACCTAAATGTACCTGCCCAGTGACTATGAATGAACAACGGAGCTCACAGCTCAGCACTAGAGCTCCAATAAAGGACAGACTGTCTCCTCTAGCAGCTCCCTGACCCTCGTATGTCCAAAGAGTCACCTCATAAAGGAAAGAACAGACTGACATTTGGCGGGTATCCTTCTGGGACAAAGATAGCAGAAAAAGAAACTTGTAGCAACCCTTACTGTTCTGCAGCTGCTGCATGTGATCCCCAAGCAAGCAGGGCCTGGAGTGGACCTCAGCAGTCCTACAGCAGAGGGGCCAGACTGTTAGAAGGAAAACTAAGAAACAGAAATAACTTCATCATCCACAAACTGGAAGTTCACCCAGTGACCCAATCTGAAAGTGAGCAACTACAAAGACAACAGGTGGATAAATCCACAAAGATGGGAAAACCAGCGCAAAAAGGAAGAAAACACCCGAAACCAGAACACCTCTCCTCCCACAAGGGATCACAACTCCTCACCAGCAAGGAAACAAGGCTGGATGGAGAATAAGTGTGATGAAATGACAGAATCAGACTTCAGAAGGTGGGTAATAAGAAATTTCTGTGAACTAAAAGAACATGTTATAACTCAATGCACAGAAACTAAGAACCTTGAAAAAAGATTTGACGAAATGCTAATGAGAACGGAAAACATAGAGAGGAATATAAGTGAATTGATGGAGCTAAAAAACACAACACGAGAACTTCACAAAACATGCACAAGTTTCAACAGCCGAATTGACCAGGCAGAAGAAAGGATATTAAAGGTCGAAGATCAACTCAATGAAATACAATGAGAAGGCAAGAGTAGAGAAAAAAGGGCAAAAAGGAAAGAACAAAGTCTCCAAGAAATGTGGGACTATGTGAAAAGACCTAATCTACATTTGATAGGTGTACCTGTATGAAACGAAGAGAATGAATCCAAGCTGGAAAACCTACTCCAGGTTAGGAAAACTTCCCCAACCTAGCAAGGCAGGCCAATATTCAAGTCCAGGAAATACAGAGAACACCACAAAGATATTCCGCAAGAAGAACAACCCCTAGGCACATAATCATCAGATTTACCAGGGTTGAAATGAAGGAGAAAATGCTAAGGGAAGCCAGAGAGAATGGTCAGGTTACCCACAAAGGGAAGCCCATCAGACTCACAGCAGATCTCTCAGCAGAAACCCTACAAACCAGAAGAGAGTGGGGGCCAATATTCAACATCCTTAAAGAAAAGAACTTTCAACCCAGAATCTCATATCCAGCCAAACTAAGCTTCCTGAGTGAAGGAAAAATAAAATCCTTTGTGAATGAGGAAGTACTCAGAGATTTCATCACCACCAGGCCTGCTTTACAAGAGCTCCTGAAAGAAGCTCTACACATATAAAGGAACAACCAGTACCAGCCAGTCCAAAAACATACCAAATGGTAAAAAGCATCAACACAATCAAGAATCTGTTATCAACTAATGCACAAAACAGCCAGCTAGGATCAAAATGGCAGAATCAAATTCACACATAACAATATTAACCCTAAATGTAAGTGGACTAAATCTACCAATCAAAAGACACAGACTGGCAAATTGGATAAAAAGCCAAAACAGATAAAGTATGTTCTATCCAGGAAACCCAACTCACATGCAAGGGTACACAAAGGCTCAAAATAAAGGGATGGAGGAAGATTTACCAAGCAAATGGAGAGAAAAAAAAAAAAAAGCAGGAGTTGCAATTCTCGTCTCTGATAAAATAGACTTTAAACCAACAAAGATCAAAAGAGACAAAGAGGGACATTACATAATGGTAAAAGGATAAATGCAACAAGAAGAGCTAACAGTCCTAAATATATATGCACCCAATGCAGGAGCACCCAGATACATAAGGCAAGTTCTTAATGACTTACAAAGAGACTTAGAATCTCACACAATAATAGTGGGAGACTTTAACACCCCATTGTCAATATTAGACAGATCAACAAGACAGAAAATTAACAAGGATATCCAGGACTTGAACTCAGACCTGGAACAAGCAAACCTAATAGACATTTAAAGAACTCTCCACCCCAAATTCACAGAATATACATTCTTCTCAGCACCACATCACACCTACTCTAAAATTGACCACATAATTGACAATAAATCACTCCTCAGCAAATGCAAAAGAATGGAAATCATAACAAACAGTCTCTCAGACCACAGTGCAATCGAGTTAGAACTCAGAATGCAGAAACTAACTCAGAACCACACAGCTTCATGGAAACTGAACAACTAGCTCTTGAATGTTGACTGGATAAACAATGAAATGAAGGCAGAAAAAAAGATGTTCTTCGAAACCAATGAGAACGAAGACAAAACATACCAGTATCTCTGGGACACGTTTAAAGCAGTCTCTAGAGGAAAAAATATAGCAATGAGTGCCCACATGAGAAGCAAGGAGAGATCGAAAATTGACACCCTATCATCAAAAGTGAAAGAGCTAGAGGAGCAAGATCAAAAAAACTCAAAACCTAGCAGAAGACAAGAAATAACTAAGATCAGAGCAGAACTGAAGGAGATAGAGACAAAAAAAAAAAAAAACCTTCAAAAAAATCAATAAATCCAGGAGCTGGTTTTTTGAAAAGATCAACAAAATAGACAGACCACTAACCAGATTAATAAAAAAGAAAAGAGAGAATAACCAAACAGATGCAATAAAAAACAATAAAGGGGATATCACCACAGATTCTACAGAAATCCAAACCATCATCAGAGATTATTACAAACAACTCTATGCATGTAAACTAGTAAACCTGGAAGAAATGGATAAATTCCTGGACAATTGCCTCCTCCCAAGCCTAAACCAGAAAGAAGTCAAAACCCTGAATAGACACATAATAAGGTCTGAAGTTGAGGCAGCAATTAAGAGCCTACCACCCCAAAAAAGCCCAGGTCCAGATGGGTTCACAGCTGAATTCTACCAGACATACAAAGAGGAACTGGTACCATTCCTTCTGAAACTATTCCAAATAATCCAAAAAGAGGGTATCCTTCCCAAATCATTTTATGAGACCAACATCATCCTGATACCAAAACCCGGCAGAGACTCAACAAGAAAAGAAAACTTTAGGCCAATATCCATGATGAACATAGATGCAAAAATCTTCAATAAAATACTGGCAAGCCGATTGCAACAGCACATCAAAAAGATTATCCACCATGATCAAGTAGGCTTCATCCCAGGGATGCAAGGCTGGTTCAACATATGCAAGTCTATAAACGTAATGCACCACATAAACAGAACCAATGACAAAAACCACATGATTATCTCAATTGATGCAGGAAGGCCTCTGACAAAATTCAACAGCCCTTTATGCTAAAAACCCTCCATAAACTAGGTATTGATGGAACCTATCTCAAAATAATAAAAGCTATTTACGACAAACCAACAGCAAATATCATACTGAATGGGCAAAAACTGGAAGCATTCCCTTTGAAATCTGGCACTAGACAAGGATGCCCTCTCTCACCACTCCTATTCAAAATAGTACTGGAAGTTCTAGCTAGAGCAATCAGGCAAAAAAAAAAGAAATAAAAGGCATTCAAATAGGAAAGGAGGAAGTCAAATTGTCTCTATTTGCAGATGACATGATTGTATATCTAGAAGACCCCATTGTCCCAGCCCAAAATCTCCTGAAATTGATAAGAAACTTCAGCAAAGTCTCAGGATACAAAATCAATGTGCAAAAATCATAAGCATTCCTATATACCAATAACAGACTTAAAGAGAGCCAAATCAAGAATGAACTGCCATTCACAATTGCTACAAAGAGAATAAAATACCTAGAATACAACTAACAAGGAATGTAAAGGACCTCTTCAAGGAGAACTACAAGCCACTGCTCAATGAAATAAGAGAGGACACAAACAGATGGAGAAACATTCCATGTTCATAGTTAGGAAGAATCAATATCGTGAAAATAGCCATACTGCCCAAAGTAATTTACAGATTCAGTGCTATCCCCATCAAGCTACCAATGACCTTCTTCAAAGATAAAAACACCTTAAACTTCATATGGAACCAAAAGAGATCCTGCATAGCCAAGTCAATTCTAAGCAAAAAGAACAAAGCAGGAGGCATCATGCTACCGGACTACAGTAATGAAACAGCAAGGTACTAGTACCAAAACAGAGATATAGACCAATGGAACAGAACAGAGGCCTCGGAGGCAACACAACATACCTATAACCATCTGATCTTTGACAAACCTGACAAAAACAAGCAATGGAGAAAGGATTCCCTGTTTAATAAATGGTGTTGGGAAAACTGGCTAGCCATGTGCAGAAAGCAGAAACTGGACCCCTTCCTGACACCTTTCACTAAAATTAACTCCAGATGGATTAAAGACTTAAACATAAAACCTAACACCATAAAAACCCTAGAAGAAAATCTAGGCAAAACCATTCAGGACATAGGCGTAGGCAAGGACTTCATGACCAAAACACCAAAAGCATTGGCAACAAAAGCCAAAATAGACAAATGGGACCTAATCAAACTCCATAGCTTCTGCACGGCAAAAGAAACAGTCAGTAGAGTAAATCAGCAACCAACGGAATGGGAAAAAATTTTTGCAGTCTACCCATCTGACAGAGGGCTCATATCCAGAATTTACAAAGAACTAAAACAGATTTACAAGAAAAAAACAAACAAGCCCATTCAAAAGTGGGTGAAGGATATGAACAGACACTTTACAAAAGAAGACATACATAAGGCCAACAAACATATGAAAAAATGCTCATCATCACTGGTCATTAGAGAAATGCAAATCAAAACTACATTGAGATACTATCTCACGCCAGTTAGAATGGTGATCATTAAAAAATCTGGAGACAACAGATGCTGGAGAAGATGTGGAGAAATAAGAACACTTTTACACTGTTGGTGGGAGTGTAAATTAGTTCAACCATTGTGGAAGACAGTGTGGCAATTCCTTAAGGACCTAGAAATAGAAATTCCATTTGACCCAGCAATCCCATTACTAGGTATATATCCAAAGGATTATAAATCGTTCTACTATAAGGATACATGCACACGAGTGTTCATTGCAGCACTGTTCACAATAGCAAAGACCTGGAACCAACCCGAATGCCCATCGATGATAGACAGGATAGGGAAAATGTGGCACATATACACCATGGAATATTACACAGCCATCAAAAATGATGAGTTCATGTCCTTTGTAGGGACATGGATGAACCTGGAAATCATCATTCTCAGCAAACTGACACAAGAGCAGAAAATCAAACACCACATATTCTCACTCATAGGCGGGTGTTGAACAATGAGAACACATGGACAAAGGCAGGGGAGCACTACACACTGGGGTCTGTTGGGGGGAAGTAGGGGAGGAACAGTGCAGGGTGGGGAGTTGGGGAGAGAGAGCATGGGGAGAAATGCCAGATATAGGTGAAGGGGAGGACGGCAGCAAATCACACTGCCATGTGTGTACCTATGCAACTATCTTGCATGTTCTTCAAATGTACCCCAAAACCTAAAATGCAATTTAAAAATAGAAAAAAAAGGTCAAATATACAGAGACAGAGAATAAAACAGTGGTTACCAGGGATAAGGTGGGAGGAAGAAGAGGAAATGGGGAAATGTAGGTGAAAAGTAGCAATTACATAGGATGAACACATATAGAGACCTAATGTACAACATGAGGCCTAGAGTTAATAAAATTCTATCTACCAGGGATTTTTATTAAATAAGTAGATGTTTAGCCGCTCTTGTCACAAAAAAAAACTGTGTGAAGTTATAATGTTAATTTGCTTCACTATAGTAACCATCTTATGATCTATATGTATCCCATAACATGTTGTAAACCTCAAATATACACAATAAAACTTACTAAAAGTAAAAAAAAAAAAAAAAAGAAAAAGAAAGAAAGAAAGAACAGCAATACTGAGTGCTGAGAATGCTGGGCCTGTGCACAGCCCACAACTGAGCTCTCTAAATAAGCCATTCTTTCACTTCAGTATTTACTAAGAACCTAAGAGAAACTGAAAGAGTGTTGCATAGTAAAGTATAATTCTCTGCCTCCAAGGTGTTGTCACATACACAGGTAAAACAGTGGGAAGCCTTCAGTTCTACCATTAGGAAGTGACTATAAATACAATTGTTCAATGAAGGCAGAAATAGTATGGGCTAGTACAGTCCCCATCGCTTTCCCCTTCCCCTTCCACCTCCTCTATGGAGAGCCACACCAGGCACTGGATATTCAGTGAACAAGGCAGATAGGGCTCTGCCCCAGTGGAACTTAATAATCTTGGCTGGAAAGCCTATAGCTTTGAAGAGTGGATAAGGCTTACAGTGCCTAAATGGAGGAGGGAGAGCATTATGGCAGGGTCAACTATAGGAATACAGGCAAGATTGGCAACAATGGTGGAGGAAGGAAAGGGAATCATTGTATACCCTGGAAATATCATTTTAGGACACTGGAGCCCTTTTACGAGAAGAGTGAGTCAAAGAAGCAATCGAAGTTTGTTCGTCCACTTAACATTTTTCGGTCATGTCTACCTTCCTCAAGAGGGTGGTTTCTTTCTCATAGATCTGAATTCCCAGCTTGGTTTATACTTTCCTTACACTATCTGATTTATAGTCATTGCTAACAGTAAAACATTGTAGTTCAGGATACAGACATAGTGGAAAGAGCCCAGC
Source organism: Saimiri boliviensis (assembly GCF_048565385.1). Classification (NCBI taxonomy): domain Eukaryota; kingdom Metazoa; phylum Chordata; class Mammalia; order Primates; family Cebidae; genus Saimiri; species Saimiri boliviensis. Next base: position 31,547,003 of record NC_133454.1, on the reverse strand, counting down.
CTGAGAAGTGGTTGACCTGGATAAATGTCAGTGACTGTGGGAATATGGAAATGCAGGAAGGGGGAGTCACCCAGACACTATAACCCAAAGCTGGTAGTGCAGCAGTTAGGCACCTCCTCATTCGCAGAGAGTTGCCAATGATGACTCAGCCCCATCAAACTACATTAATTAATGTACACTATGTACTGTCATCCCAGATCCTTATTGACTCCAATAGGGATAGCACCATGTCCAAGAAGCTGAAGAAGAGACCAGGAGCCAGTGAACAAGACAGGGGTTGTTTTGGACTTTGATATGGGGTCGTTCAGTGGCTGTGAATTGGACAGGAGAACCACTACCACTTGTAAAAAGCATGCAGTTTATACAGTATTTTCACTTAGCTCCTTCTACCTAGCAACCGTCACCTAGCAACCCTCATTTAATTCAAAACAAAGGGCCTTGATCCCCAGTACAGCCTGTGTTCCAAGGAATGGGTCAGGGGTTTGAATAGCCTTCATAGATAAAGAGTGAATCTCTATGTTGGCTACTCCCAGATTCCTTATCTCGTAACTCTGAACACACTCTGCTTAGATCATAGGGTCATTTTTCAGGGTATGCATAGTTATTGCTATCAGGTGCATCTGCCATACATGTACCAGGTGCACTGCTAGGCAAGTTAGGAGAGAATCACTATAGTCTGATTCCATTCTCCATCTTTGCAAAACATAAGCACCTGCAAAAAGATGATTAGAATAATAACAAAAATGTTTTAAAATCTGAAGTTTCTTTGCGGGAAATAGAGACAGGGAAGGCTGTCCACTTTAATCAACTTAAAGAAGGCTTAGATGGAGGAAGGAGACTAAGGGTCTAGGCCAGGTTGGTCTTTGGACTGGACTGGAATCTGTAGCCATTCTTTGGGCACAACTTGCATCCAGGCAGCACTTCAGCTAGGCCACCTCCTAGGCACAACTAGTATATATTCTACACTGGGTGCCTTACGTGTGTAACCCAAATGTCAGTTAGGATCATCTAACCATTTAAAACCCACACAAAGTTTATTAGAATGACTACTTCATGTCTTGTAGAAGTTCAAAGCCTTTTAAAATATTTCTGCCAATTCTTGGGGGATTTATGTTGCCTCCAAAGTACTCTCTTTGTTTCAACCTAGAGAAATCCAGAAACAAACCTCATGCCCTTCCTTTAATTACAAGACAAAAGCAAAATAAAATAAATTCCTTAAACACTGAAACATTTGTGAATACCATAATTATGATTCCAATATCCCAAATAAAGAGCCAACGAAAACAACTTTAAGTTGAACATTAGTCATCTCCCTTCTTGAATTATTCTTTAGTCTCCAAACTCGGGGGAATTTACCCATGATACTCTGCCATAATCCACTGCTTCCTCTCAATATTGACTGCTTGCTCTTAGGCTCTCTCTTTCTCCTTCTCTCTCTGTTACACACACACACACACGTGCACACACACACACACACACACACACACACGCTCTAGTTCTTGCTCCCTCTGTTTCATGTTTTCTTCTGACCCCCTTTTTCTGATTCTCCAAGGAACTCTAAATTCTTCTTTCTTTCCCTCCTCCTCCTCTTCTTCTTCTTACCTCTTTCCTTCCCTCTCTCCTCTGTCTCTCATATGTCCAGAGAAATTTACTTTTGAAAGTCCTGGCTATTGATAGGAACAGATTATCAAAAGAAGGTCCTGGGATCAGGGTGAGAGTGGCTCCTGAATAACCTCTAAAATGTTGACTTCCGATTGCTGCGTCCCGGCCTCTAGCATTTTTACCAGGTTTAGGTTAAGTGTTTGAAACAAAAAACATTATTGGACAGTAACCCAAAATATATTTATGCTTTTACTTCTTCCTTCTTCCAAACCAAAATTCTGTCATCTCGGATCCCACTTTCTGCTTTCTTTCTCCTGATAATGAGTGAATAGGCCAAGAAGTCAATCAGACACTGAATCACAAAATGGAAAGGTCGAAGAGGGAAAGGAAACACAGAGACCAAGCAACCCTCCTCAAATACCTGCTGTGTGCACTTTATTAAGTTACTTTTAAGGGATCTTGCATATACTCTCCAAACTTTTAGTTTGACAGTTGAGAAAATAGATTCTCCAAAGTGAAAGTTATTCAGCATTTGGTTCCAGTTAGCTGGTGTCAAAGCGAACACAAGTAACTTTTTTTTTTTTTTTTTTTTACTCAGCCTAGTGTTCCAATAGGATTCATTCTCAAGAAAAATCTCTAAGTAGGACACTGAGGGTATGACTTTCAGATGATATAATTGGGTGGCTGAAATAATTTAGGAAAAGGAGAGGGGATTTTCTTATAACGTTTAAAATCATACTATATAGGTGACTGTCTACTCTATCTACCCGTGGTGTCATCCCTGGTAGCAGGAAAACAGTAAACACCCATTGACAATGATGTGGTGTGGTAGTGGTGATGAGAACAGAAAACATAGCTGTAAGAAAACTCTAGAAGGTTACTGTGCCTGCGATGCATTTGGGTTGTGCAGGAGCATGGAGGCATTTGGCTATTTCTTCTGTCTAGTGTTAATACTGCCACGCTTGACTTTTGGCACAAGGGAACACAGCTCATCTTCCCAGAGTAAGCAGTCAATGAAATTAGGTCTCTCCAAAATAATTGTGTAATAGAGTTGGATGGGCTACTCAAATCTACAGCCTCCTCCAAATTAGTAGTCTTCGTATGACAAAAATCTCCTTAAGGCCAGTGCCCTCAGTTAAATTTGGAGAATCAGTCAGGTTTTGCAGGGATCTCAAGAAGCTGATTTCTCCTTCGGGAGTTTTAGCTCTCCAAAAGAACATGTAATTCACTAGGCAGAATAGACTCAGTAAGATGACCACTGATTTTCGCCAACCAGCAACAGCAAAAGGAAAAGCACTTGACCAGATCTGGCCAATTAGAGACCAACATCCCTGTAATTAGAATAATTGGTTCAATGACAACCATATGACCCATGCTGGACTAACCCAGAAGCTCTTTCTTCAAGTAGAGGTGATGCTCTACTATAGGTGATACTTGGCTGAAGCTACTTTGAGTCAATTCCTGTCACTTTCACTAAGAGTCCTGAAAAGTAGATGTCCTAGTTTAAATTGTAGACAATGATGAGAGGTTAGCTGAGCTTTATTTCCAGTTGTCCTGAATCATACATTCTTCTGCCATCCTATATATGCTAGGTCTAGTAGTAGTAAAAAGAAAGGTGTTGAAATTTGGAGTTTTCCCCTTGGTTATTGGTATAGTTTTGCCTCACAAAACAAGTACAAAACCTACTAGCCCCCAAAGTAAATGGAGAACCAAATTCAAATTAAATTTAAGTGGCAAAATGTCCTGGGCCACCTTTACTCAGCTCCGGCATTCTTGTTTATAATTATTAGTAGTATCTAGTATTAAATATATATAATGAACTCTTTGAAAGCAGGAATTATCTCTTGCTCATTACTCTAGTCTTCACAATGCCTAGGATAACAAAAGCATCACTCATCCAATGTCACTAAGCCCTGTGCTAGATGACTTTCATACATTAAGCTACAGTTTTAACAGAATAATCCTAAGAAGATGAAAGTTATTATGTAGGAAAGAGTGATTCTAGAAGTTTCTTTAAAATCATGCAACTAGTAAATAGCAGTGTCAGAATTCGAAACTTGGTCTAATTCTAAACTTATGCTTATGATATTAGACTGTACTGTATGTATAATACTTAGCAAAAAATAGGTACGCAATAAAGCCTTGTTAAATTGAGTTGAAAATACGAGCAGTTCGTGAATAGGCAGAAAATTTCAATCATGAAACCAAATAGTTTCCAAAACTACATAAATAATTAGAACCTTCTAATTATTTCTGATATGTATCTTGTTTCCTTAACCAAATCAAAAATACTAGGACACTAAATTCCTGATTTTTATTATACAGTGTTTTCAAAAGAGTGTTATCATGCAAACACAGTAGATATTCTGGAAATTTTCATTTAGTTGAAGGGCCCTGAATGCAATTCGAACCACCAGTGTTTAATGATATCAATGCTTTTGCAATGAAAAACCAGCAGTCACATGTTAGAGCACCATCGGTAGCTAAACTCAATAAAAAAGAGTACAATGACTTGCCTAGCTGCCTCCCCCTCCACCCCATCCACAGCCCCCTGCTTTCAGTTAATGGAGTTTTCAACACATCCTTAAGCATATAACAAACCTTCTCTGTCACATGCCTGCCAAGGCCTGTATTACAACCTGGAGGCTATTGTTTCACTTACTGCATTTGCCATAAACATTGCTGACCTCATCAGCTATTGAGAACCTGGGTTCAGGTCTCAACAGGTAGGAAGACTTTGAACTTGCCATCTGTAGCACCGCAGACTACCATTTTCAGGCATTTTGACTTTCTGGCTACAGGGGCTTAATTATTGATTCAAGTAGTTGAGTGCAAGGGGGTTGGGACTGGAAGTGCGGCAAGCCCTGGCAAAAGCAGAACGTGGAAAGAGCAAGGAAAGGCTCTGCCCAAACTGTTGAAATGTTGGAAAGTTCTAGCTCTTTGGGAGGAGTCAAGCTTACCATTAACCAATAGTTTTTGGCTGCCATTAACCAATGTCAACCTCTAACTTCCCAATGCCCTCTAATGACACTCTATATATTGGATGGCAACAATGACAAGAGGCGAAACAGTCGGGTAAAGGAAGGAGAAAAGTAATTGCAGGATGAACTGATGCCCATGCTACCTCTGTAACAAAAGTCAAAAGAAGGAGAAGGAAGAGGAGGAGACATATTAAAAGGAGAAAGAGGAGGAGAGGGAGATTAAGGCAAAAATTATTTGAATCTAAATTTTGTGTCAGTGATCTCCTGGTAACAGATTATAAGGAAACAGGAGACCTAGATCCTGCTTAGATATTAAGTAGCCAGCTTGGGTGGTCTCTTTACCTCTTTGGGCCTTGGTCTTCATCTACTACATGAAAAATAGGGCCAAACCAGCTCTCAGTAAACGTCGTTTTTAAGTTTGGAGAAATGTGTTTTGTGAAGCAGCACAGATAAATTAAGTAAATAAAAGCTGAACTACTTTTGGTGAAGTATGGAAGAAGGGCCTACATTGCCCTGAATTTGAAATACTCATTTAACCTTCCAATCACGGGGGCTCCTGAAGGGTTCCAAAGAGGAGTTGAAGTTTCTAGTTTAGTGATTGATTTATAATGGCCCTCCCAGGGACAATATTCTATGACTAGTGATCCATGTCTGGGATCTCACAATTCTTTGAGGAGGTATAGTCTGGTTGTTAGTGTTTGGAAAAGCCTGCATTCCCAGACTTGCCCTAGTGTAGAAACTACCCTGGCTGAGAAGTAGGTGGGACAATGGACCAGAAAACACCCTCATTACAAATACTGTAATAAGTAGTTCTATTCCTGTTCCTGAGATCCATCACAGCTCCGTTTGTTTCTCATTGAGTGTGCCCAATGGCATCATTCAGGGCCTGGCTTAAAAGTATCTTTGAAAAAACAGATAAACTACAATGAATTAATCCCCAAAGGCTGTGCACATTTGCCAATGAGGCTCACTCTGTGACCAAGTGAGCAGACCCTTTGCTATGTGCAGTGACTTGACTTACTATGTAAGTGTGTGCATGTGTGTGTGTTTGTCTGTAGACACGGTCCCTATTTCATGCCATAAGCAAGCATCTCAATTACCTCTCTTCCACCTTATAATTCTCTGAATAAATTCCAGCAAATTCTCTAAATATCTAAAAAAAATCCCCAAAATACATCCTTTAAGAGCAGCTGTCTCCCATGAAGCCTCCTGTAGGCATCGGACCCTCTCCTATAAACCTACCAGCTGCCACAATCATTCTGTGCCTAATTTCTCCAGCAGTATAATCGTGCACTGTTGTTTAATTTTCCATCAAAGTCAACTCTACCCCCCCACAAGCAAAATTAAACCTCCATGAAGTCAAGGAAATAATGTATTTTTCGAAAATTCATAGTGCTATGCACAGAGTATATACTGCAATATAATGGACAGAGCAGTTTTCTGAATCTAAAAGACCTGGCCCTGCCATTTTCTAACTGTGTGATTTTGACTTAAATTATTCTGACTTGTCCTGAATTAAAAATTAGTTATTAATGTCCATTTTACAAGAATCAGGTAAAAGCAAAAAGATAATGCACATAAAGTGACTAGAACAGTGCCTGGTATATAGCAGCTGTTATTATTTTTCAGTCAATTATTTATGCATTTATGGTAATATTTAAGTAATGCCATGAGGACCCAAAGAAAAAATACTGAAGAGATGTTAAGCTTTGTGGCTTTCTTCCATGAAAGGAATTTTTCATTTCTTCCTTGTGAAAAGAGGGCTTCCAGGTGTGACATAAAGGTGAAGATGGACATAATGTGATTAGTCAGAGGCCCCTGGAAAGGTTTATCTTAGACAGAACTGGAAAAGAGAGCCAATCTGAAGCCTTTTCTAGAGGAAACAAGGTGTAGCTTGGATATACCCAGAGGAGAAAGGATAGTCTTGAAATATTTCAATACAAATTGGCAGTTCTTTAATCCCAGGGACTTACTGCACATCTGAAAGGTGATGGAGGAAACAGTATAGCTATGAGTAGCTCAAGACAGAGCAAGTTTATCTAATATTAAATCAGAAAAGGACTTAAGAGTCATTGACTCCAATCTTCCTTTCCTTGTTCCAGGACCCCAGCACCTTCTTTCATCTTAGGGACTGTAGCTATAGCTTTTGAGGCTAAGTAGATGTGGATTCTAGAAGTTTCTTACAGGCTAAAGTCATACTGTTATGGATTCAGGATTCATGATGTTCAGGGTTCTTCACCGTAAATCACTTTAATCACTGGGCCAGAAAACCATCAAAATTCTAAATGATTTGACACAACAAGACTTAGGCTTGAATTGGATTTTTGATGATAACAGAAGCTGTGTAGTTACAAGCTCTATTAACTCAGAAGGCTGCAGATTGGCTACATTGCTGATTTTCAGATATTCAGGAGGCCCATCATTTGAGGCAAACAGAGAAACTTTGCTTCCGTGTAGTCACCTGAAGTTGGTAACTTCAAGAGTTTGTACCATGACAGTGATCCACATATTAATTTAGAAGGGCAATGTCACCGGTTTTTAGTTCTAAAGATCTCAAGAAATTAGGAAATCCATGAAGACTGTATGTGTGTGGCTGAGGGAGATGAGCCATCAGTTACAGAAGAGACTGCAAGTTGTTACAAAGGAGGTCTGTGCCTTGGAGTCATCTGTTCAGCACATTGTCTGGGTAGAAATGGGGAAATCAGCCAACAAACATGTAAAGAGCTGCTAAGCTTCACTCATAACTAAAGAAATGCTAATTAAAATAACAATGAGATACCAATTTTTTTAACCTATCAGATTGGCAAAAGTCTCAAGTTTGATATATACATTGCTGGCAGGGATATGGGCCAAAAGTCATTTTCATATGCTTTCCATGAAGTGTAAGTTGATGCAAGCTTCTAGAAGATAATTTAGTATTATCTATCATAATCAAACAGGTACATAGCTAGTACTTTTCTTGCTGATCATTACCCTATGATATGGTTGTATTTGCAAGAGTCTGTCAGTATACATATGTTCGGATAGTCTTAGGTGTAATTAATAAGACAACAACAACAAAAGAAGCAACCCAAACATCTAACAGGAAAATGACTAAGCAAATTATAGTGCATCTATAATATTTGATATTTGAGTTGAACAAATGGAGCTGAGAGTCTGAGGAGAAACCAAGGTGGCCACGGTTTATAGCACAGAGTGTAGGAGATGTAAGAGTTTTGCAGAAAGAAAGCTCTGAAAATCAGCAGCAGTTTCCCCTCAAGTAATCAGCAGAGTATTGATCAATACATGTAGGCAAAGATACTACCCAGGCTATGAAAAGAACCATTCAAAAGGATTAGAGAAAATAATAATAGCATTCACACAAGGCTTGGAATAGGGCCACTAACTAGACTGAAAAATCTCAGAACTCATTTTAGGTCGATTTTTTGGAAAGGGCTTGCAGTAAGAGGGGAGTATTTAGCTCTAGACTAAACATAGGTCTCGTCCCAGCTAACAATCTTTACAGGAAGGCCCAAATGGATCAAACAGTCTCTAAGAAACTCAACTGTGTCCCAAAATAAAACTCAAAAGTATTTACATAAACAAAACATGCAGCACCCATCAAGGTGAAATTTACAATGAAATTTACAATTACAATTTAATCAAAGGTTACCAGGCACACAAAGACGCAGGGAAATACAACCTATAATAAAGAGAAAAAGCAGTCAACTGCAGCAGAACTGAAAATGTGAGAATTAGTGACAAGAACGTTAAAATAGTTACTATAATTGCATTCTATATGTTCAAAATATAAAAGACATTAAAGATATAAAAAGAAACCAAATATAACTTTTAAAGACATAAACAGGATGTAGAGCAACTAGAACTCCCATATGCTACTAATGAAAATGTAAACTGGTATGCTACTTTGGAAACCAGTTTGGCAGTTCCTTAAAAAGTTAAACACATATTTACCATATAGTCTAGCTATTCTACTTCTAGGGATTTACCAAAGAAAAAAGAAAGATATGTCTATGCAAAAGTGTGTACACAAATGCTTATAGGAGCTTTATTTGTAATAGAAAAAAAATTTGAAGCAATCCTAGTGTCTGTCAAAGGGTGAATGGATTAACAAACTGATATATTCATACAATGATACACTGTCAGCAATGGGAAGCAATGAATTATTGATACACTTTGATGAATCTCAAAATAATTATTCTCAGTAAAAGATGCAAAGAGAAAAGACCACATACTACATGATTCCATTTACATAAAACTCTAGACAGAAGTGTGGGGTGCCGGAAAAATCAGTGGTTGCCTATGAATGAGGGGAAGAAATGAAGAGGAAGGAAAGGGAAAGGTTACAAAGAAACATTTAAAAAAACTTTTGGGGAGTGATGGAAATATTCATTAACTTGATTGAAGTAATGGATTCATGGATGTGTACTATGTCAAAACTGATTAGAGAAAATGGCAGATAAGAGGCAGGACTAACTTGCAGCTCCTATTCAAATAGACAGAGCAGCACATGAAGATTCACACTGTGAACTTTTGCTGCAAGAACTACTGTGGGAATATACCAGTAGTTCTGAGAGAATCCACATGACCCTTTGAAGGAAGCACATTGCTGCTGCAGACTCTAGGAGATAGCCAAAAAACTGTAAGTGTCCAAAATGTGAAAATGTGAAAAGGGGATTGTCCGTCCCTGAACACACATCCTCACTGGGGAACCTGAAGGTCCAGATCACAGGAGAAGACTTAGACCTTACCTGGAGCTGAGATGAACTTAGAGAGCTCTGTGAAATACAGGTGTAGAGGAAGCAATGGGAAGAACTCCGTGGGCACTCTCAGTCCCCAGGGAAGCCATCTCTGACTTTGTCTCACCGGGGTCCTTGGGGAGGGCTGCCAGTGAAACTGGGGAAAGACCACAGGGAGAAGGAAACCTCCAGCTGAATTTTCTAACAATTTTGACTGTACAGGAAGTGTCCTGGACAGAATCTGGGGGAGAGGTGAACCAGGAATGCAGACACAGCACCGAAGTTATGGCAGGTGGACAGGTGTGAAACCTGAAAGCCCTGCTTGCTTTCCCACTGGGGATGCCTGGTGCCTGGGGAAGGTCCTCAGTCCTGCTCAGGCAGCCGTAATCCCCCTGGGAACATAATTCATTGGCCTGAGAAGCACACCCCCATCCCCTACAGCAGCTGGAGCAAGCTCTGCCCAACAAGAGTCAGAGCTGAGACATGCCTAACCTTACCCCACCTGACAGTCTTTTTCTGCTTGCCCTGGTAGATGAAAACAAAGGACATAAATTTTTCGAAGCTCTATGGCCCCACCCACTGAATGGGAAACTTATCCAGGCCCCCCCTAGGGCAAGCTTGCATCCTCCCTGGAAAGTGGCACCTCCTGGCTGGAGGCCAACCAACACAAAACTATCAATACAATACCAAAAATGTAACCAGGGACTCTGACAGAGTCCACTTCACTCCCTTGCTACCTTCACTGGAGCAGGTGCTGATATCCAGAGCTAAGTGATCTGAAGATGGATCATATCACAAGATTCTTTCCAGACACTTCCCACTGCCAGCCCAGAGCCTGGTGGCTCCACTGGGCAGCTAGATCTAGAAGAGAAATAGCAATCACTGCAGTTTGGCTTTCAGGAAGCCACATCCCTGAGCACCCACATATAGGGAGCACCCTGTGGGATGAAAGAATCTGAACAGCAACCCTTGAGCCCCAGATCTTCCCTCTGACATAGTCTACCAAAATGAGAAGGAATCAGAAAAACAATTCCGGCAATATGACAAAACAAGTTTATTTAACACCCCAAAAGATCACAACAGCAATGGATCCAAACCAAGAAGAAATCTCTGAATTGCCAGAAAAAGAATTCAGCAGGTTGATTATTATGCAACTCAAGGACGCACCAAAGAAAGGTGGATACTACCTCAAAGAAATTTTTTCAAATGTTACACGATTATGCATGAAAAAATCTCCAGAGAAATAGATAGCATAAGTAAATAATAATCACAACTTTTGGAAATAAAGGACACACTTAGAGAAATACACTGGAAAGTTTCAGCAATAGAATTGGACAAATAGAAGAACTTCAGAGCTCAAAGAAAAGGCTTTTGAAATAACTCAATCTAACAAAGACAAAGAAAAAAGAATTTTTTAAAATGAACAAAGCCTCCAAGAAGTTTGGGATTATGTTAAATGACCAAACCTAAGAATAATTGGTATTCCTGAAGAAGAAGAGAAATCTAAAAGTTTAGAAAATATATTTGAGGGAATAATTGAGGAAAACTTTACTGGCCTTGCCAGACATCTAGATATCCAATCACAAGAAGCTGAAAGAACACCTGGGAAATTTGTCACAAAAAGATCATTTCCCAGGCACATATTCATCAGGTTATCTAAAGTCAAAACAAAGGAAAGAATTTTAAGAACTGTGAAGCAAAAGCATCAGGTAACCTGTAAAGGAAAACCTATCAGATTAAGAGCAGATTTCTCAGCAGAAACCCTGCAAGCTAAAGGGATTGGGATCCTATCTTTAACCTCCTTAAACAAAACAATTATCAGCCAAGAATTTTGTATCTAGTGAAATTAAGCTTCATAATAAATGAAGAAAAGACAGTCTTTTTCAAACAAACAAATGCTGAATTTGCCACCACAAAGCCAGCACTACAAGAATTGCTAAAAGCAACTCTAAATCTTGAAACAAATCCTCAAAATACACTAAAATAGAACCTCCTTAAAGCATAAATCTCAGAGACCTATTAAAAATTACAAAATAAAAAAAAATAACAAGGTATTCAGGCAACAAATAGCATTATGAATAGAATAGTACCTCACATCACAATACTAACACTGAATGTTAGTAAATTTTCCACTTAAAAGATACAGAATGGCAGAATGGATAAGAATTCACCAACTAAATATCTGCCGTCTTCAAGAGACTCACCTAATACCTAAGGACTCACATAAACTTAAGGTAAAGAGGTGAAAAAAGATATTCCATGTGAATGGACACAAAAGGTGAGCAGGAGTAGCTATTCTTATATCAGACAAAACAAACTTTAAAGCAATAGCAGTTAAAAAAAAGAGAGAGAGAGAGACATTATATAATAATAAAAGAACTTGTCCAACAGGAAAATATCACAATATTAAATATATATGCATCTAACACTGGAGCTCCCAAATGTATAAAACAATTACTACCAGGTTTAAGAAATGAGATAGACAGCAACATAATAGTGGAGGCCTTCAATACTCCACTGACAGCACTAGACAGGTCATCAAAATCAAAAGTCAACAAAGAAACAATGGACTTAAACTATACTTTACAACAAATGAACTTAAATATTTACAGAACATCTTACCCAACAATTGAAGAATATACATTCTATTCATCAACAAATGGAACAGTCTTCAAAACAGACCATATAATAGGCCACAAAACAAGTTTCAACAAATTTAAGAAAATGTAAATCAAGTATCAAATATTCTCTCAGACTACAGTGAAATAAAATTGGAAATCATCTCCAAAAGGAACCCTCAAAATTAAATAACGTGTTTCTGAATGATCACTGGGTCAATAATGAAATCAAGATGGAAATTTTTAAATTCTTTGAACTGAATGATAATAGTGATGCAACCTATTAAAACCTCTGAGATACAGTAAAGGTGGTTCTAAGAGGAAACTTCATAGCCTCAAATGTCTACTTCAAAAGTCTGAAAGAGCACAAATAGACAATCTCACATCACACCTCAAGGAAGCAGAAAAATAAGAACAAACCAAACCCAAACCCAGCAGAGGAAAAGAAAAAACAAAGGTGAAGCAGAGCCAAACAAAACTAAAAAAAAAAAAAAAAACAAACAAAAGATAAATGAAACAAAAAGCTGGTTCTTTGAAAAGATAATTAAAATTGATAGACCACTATGAATGAGATCAACCAAGAAAAGAAGAGAGAATATCCAAATAAGCCGAATTGGAAATGAAACAGGAGATATTACAACCAATACCACAGAAATACAAAAGACCATTCAAGGCTACAATGAACACCCTTATGTGCATAAATTAGAAAACATAGAAGAGATGGATAAATTCTTGGAAATATACAGTCCTCCTAGATTAAACTGGGAAGAAATAGAAACTCAGAACAGACCAATAACAAGCAGCAAGATTGAAATGGTAATTTTAAAAATTGCCAACAAAAACTCCCAGGACCAGATGGATTCACAGCTGAATTCTATCAGATGTTCAAAAAAGAACTGATATCAATCCTATTGACACTATTCCACAAGAGAAAGAGGGAATCCTACCTAAATCATTTTATGAAGCCAGTATCACCCTAATACCAAAACCAGAAAAGGTTATAACAACAGCAACTACTACTACTACTACAGACCAATATCCCTGGATCCCTGGTGCAAAAATCCTCAACAAAATACTAGCTAACCAAATCCAACAGCATGTCAAAAAGATAATCCACCATGATCAAGTGAGTTTCATACCAGTGATACAGGAATGGTTTAACATATGCAAGTCAATAAATGTGATACACCACATAAACAGAATTTAAAACAAAAATTGCAGATCATCTCAACAGATGCAGAAAAAGCATTTGACAAAATCTAGCATCCCTCTATGATTAAAACCCTCAGAGGCCGGGCGCGGTGGCTCAAGCCTGTAATCCCAGCACTTTGGAAGGCCAAGGCGAGTGGATCATGAGGTCAAGAGATCGAGACCATCCTGGTCAACGTGGTGAAACCCCGTCTCTACTAAAAATACAAAAAAATAGCTGGGCATGGTGGCTCGTGCCTGTAATCCCAGCTACTCAGGAGGCTGAGGCAGGAGAATTGCCTGAACCCAGGAGGCAGAGGTTGTGGTGAGCCGAGATCGCGCCATTGCACTCCAGCCTGGGTAATGAGCGAAACTCCGTCTCAAAAACAAAAAACAAACAAACAAAAAAAACCCTCAGCAAAATTGACATAGAAGGGAAGAAGGGACATACCTTAAGGTAATAAAAACCATCTATGACAAACCCACACCCAACATTATATTGAGTGGGGAAAAGATGAAAGCATTCCCTGAGAACTGGAACAAGACAAGAATGCCCACTTTCACCATTTCTATTCAACATAGTATTAGAAGTCCTAGCTTGAGCAATCAGACAAGAGGAAGAAATAAAGGGCATCCAAATTAGTAAAGAGAAAATCAACCTGTTGCTGTTTGATGATGATATATACCTAGGAAACCCTAAATGCTCATCCAAAAAGCTCCTAGAACTGATAAATGAATTCAGCAAAGTTTCAGGATACAAAATTAATGTACACAAATCAGTAGCTCTCCTATACACCAAAAGTGAACAAGCTGAGCATCAAATCAAGAACTCAACCCCTCTCACCATAGTTCTAAAAAAAATGAAAAAATAATGAAAAATACTTAAGAATATACCTAACCAAGGATGTGAAAGACATCTACAAGGAAAACTACAAAATGCTGCTGAAAGAAATCACAGATGACACACACAAATGGAAACACATCCCATGCTTATGGATGGGTAGAATCAATATTGTGAAAATGACCATACTGCCAAAAGCAATCTACAAGTTCAATGAAATTCCTGCGAAAATACCATCATCATTCTTCACAGAACTAAAGAGAAACCTTGAAATGTATATGGAACCAAAAATGAGCCTGCAAAGCCAAAGCAAGACTAAGTAAAAATAACAGATCTGAAGCCATCATATTACCCAACTTCCAACTACACTAGAAGGCCAGAGTAACCAAAAGAGCATGGTATAAAAATAGGCAAATAGACCACTGGAACAGAAAAAAGAACCCAGAAATAAAGCCAAATAATTACAGCCAACTGATCTTCAAAAAAGCAAACAAAAGTGGGGAAAGGATATCCTACTCAACAAATGCTGCTTGGATAACTGGCAAGCCACATATACAAGAATAAAACTGGATCCTCATCTCTCACCTATACAAAAATAAACTCAAAATGGATCAAAGACTTAAATCTCAAACCTGAAACCTTAAAGACTATAGAAGATAAATAACATTGGAAAAAACCCTTCTAGACATTGGCTTAGGCAAAGACTTCATGACCAAGAACCCAAAAGCAAATGCAACAAAACAAAGATAAATAGATGGGACTTGATTAAACTAAAAAGCTTCTGCATAGCAAAACAAACAATCAGCAGAGTAAACAGACAACCCACAGAGCTGGAGAAAATCTTTGTAATCTATACATCTGACAAAAGACTAATATCCAGAATCTACAAGGAACTCAAACAAATCATCAAGACAAAAACAATCCTATCAAAAAGTGGGCTAAGAACAGGAATAGACAATTATCAAAATAAAACATACAAATGGCCAATGAACATATGAAAAAATGCTCAGCATCACTAATGATCATGGAAATGCAAATCAAAACCACAATGCCACACCATCTTACTCCTGCAAGAATGGCTATAATAAAAAAATTTTTAAAAAGCTGATGTTGGTAGGATGCTGTGAAAAGGGAACACTTCTACACTGCTGATGGGAATGTAAACCTATTACAACCACTATGGAAAACAGTGTGGACATACCTTAAAGGACCAAAAGTAGACCTACCATTTGATCCAGCAGTCCCTCTACTGGGTATCTACCCAGAGAAAAAGAAGTCATGATATGAAAAAAATACTTGCACACACATGTTTATAGCAGCACAATTCCCAATTACAAAAATATGGAACCAACCCAAATGCCCATCAATCAATGATAAAGAAAATGTCACACACACACACACACACACACGTGTGTGTGTGTATATATATGTATATATACCACATTTGCCACATTTTCATGTATATATTACTTTATATATATACACACACACATACATATATATACACACACACTACTATTACACTAATTCACATATATATACACACACATGCACACATACCATGGAATATTACTTTATATATATAGGGAGAGTATTTCATGGTGTGTGTGTGTGTGTGTGTGTGTGTGTGTATACATATACACACACACACACACACACACACACACACCATGAAATATATATACACACACACCATGGAATACTACTCAGTCATAAACACAAACAAAATAATGGCATTCACAGCAACCTGGATGGACCTGGAGACCGTTATTCTAAGTGAAGTAACTCATGAGTGGAAAACCAAACATTGTATATTCTGACTCATAAGTGAGAGTTAAGCTATGAGTGTGCAAGGCTTAAGAACAATACAATGAACGTTGGGGACTCTGGGGAAATGGTGAGAAGGAGTGAGGGATGCAAGAGTAGACACTGGGTACAGTATACTCTGCTCAGGTGATGGGGGCACTAAAATCTCAGAAATAACCGCTATAGAACTTACCTATGTAACCAAACACCACTTGTTCCCCCAAAAACCTATTGAAAGACAAGCTTTTAAAAAACAACTTATCAAATTTTATACTTTAAATATGTTCAGTTTATTACATGCCAATCATATACCAATAAAGCCATTAAAAATCAAAGAAAGAGGTAGAGCTATAAGTGCTGATATGGGAAAATCTCCGGAATATATTATTAACTAAGATAATGCAAAGCAATGTGTATGGTATCATTTGACCAATATCTAAAACATATAATTGAATATGCATAAAAATTTTTTGAAAGATAAAAAACAATTAACAGTGGTTATCTTAGGGTAATAGCCTAGGGATAGAAAGAAGTCTCTTATTTAAAGAAAAAAAACAAACAACCCCATCAATAAGTGGGCAAAGGATATGAACAGATGCTTCTCAAAAGAAGATACTTATGCAGCCAACAAACATATGAAAAAAAGCTCAACATCACTGGTCATTAAAGAAATGCAAATCAAAACCACCATAAAATACCATTTCATGCCAGTCAGAAAGACGATTATTAAAAATTCAGGAAACAATAGATTGCTGGCGAGGCTGTGGAGAACTAGGAACGCTTTTACACTGTTGGTGGGAGTTGTCAATTAGTTCAACCACTGTGGAAGGCAGTGTGGTCATTCCTCAAGGATCTAGAACCAGAAATACCATTTGACCCAGCAATCCCATTACTGGGTATATACTCAAATGATTATAAATCATTCTACTATAAAGACACATGCACATGTATGTTTATTGCAGCACTATTCACAATAGCAAAGACTTGCAACCAACCCAAATGCCCATCAATTATAAGATTAGATAAAGAAAATGTGGCATGTATACACCACGGAATGCTATGTAGCCATAAAAAGAATGAGATCATGTCTTTTGCAGGGACATGGGTGAACCTGGAAACCATCATTCTCAGAAAACTAACATGGGAACAGAAAATCAAACATCATATGTTCTCACTCATAAATGGGAGTTGAACAATGAGAACACATGGACACAGGGAGAGGAACAACACAGTGGGTGGAGGGCAAGGGGAGGGAGACCCTTAGGACAAATACCTAATGCCTGTGGGACTTAAAACCTAGATGATGTGTTGATAGGTGCAGCAAACCACCATGGCACATGCATACCTATGTAATAAACCTGCACATTCTGCACATGTATCCTGGAAGTCAAAATAAAATTTAAAAATATATTTTAAAAAATGAAAAAAATCCCTTGTTTAAAAATCCTTTTTGAACTATTCAAATTGTCTTACAATATGCATGTATTTTGTTTAAAATAAATGTTAGGGTTTAATGAGCAGTAGAATTAGAAAATATTTTTGATTTTACTTTATTTTTCTGTATTGAAATATTTAAAATTTATTTTTAAAAAATAGAGGTACAGACTCTTTTGAAAATAGTTTGGTAGTTTATTAAAAAGTTAACATGTGCTTACAAAGCTATCAATTTCACTCCTGTGAATCTACCTAAGAGAAATTAAAATGCATATCCACACAAAAGCGTGCACTGAATGTTCATTGCAGTATTATTCTTAAGTTGAGAATGTCTATCAGCGAATGAATGTATAAACAAAATATGGAATGGAAGGCAGGGCACGGTGGCTCAAGCCTGTAATCCCAGCACTTTGGGAGGCCAAGGTGGGTGTGGATCATGAGGTCAAGAGATTGAGACCATCCTGGTCAACAAGGTGAAACCCCATCTCTACTAAAAATACAAAAACTTATCTGGGCATAGTGGTGCGTGCCTGTAATCCCAGCTACTCAGGAGGCTCAAGGAGAGTTGTCTGAACCCTGGAGGCGGAGGTTGCGGTAAGCCGAGATCGTGCCATTGCACTCCAGCCTGGGTAACAAGAGCGAAACTCCATCTCAAAAAAAAAAAAAGAAAGAAAGAAATGGAATGGAATATGTGTGCACAGTACAGGGACAAACTATTAATACATGCTACAACACAGATGAAACTCAAAAACACAAGTTAAAGAAAGCTGACACAAAAAACTACATATTACATTCACATGAAATTCCACAAAAGGTCCAAATAGATCAAAATGCAAATTTATAGAGACAGAATGTACATCAGTGGTTTCCTAAGACAGGAATTGAGAACAGAGAATAACGATAAACAGGCATGATCAAAATATGATGCCTGTTTGGGGTGATGTAACTGTTCTAAAACTGGTAGCAACTGTACAGCTCTATAAAGTCACTAAAATCATTGAACTATAGACTCACAATGGCTGGATTTAGTGGTACGTAAATTATACTTTGATAAAGGTGTTAAAAACAAAAACCAACTGCTCTGAAACCAGGAATAAAGGCAATACTTGCAGAAAATGCTTGCTTTTCCTATTCAAGCAGATGGAATTATATCTACATGCTAAGATGCAGAAGTCCTTGGTGGTTGCTCTTGGGGCTAAAGTCAGTGGCTTTTGGATTGCAACACACTAACAGGGCTGCTCCAGCTGCACGGTGGGTACAGACAGTTGGACATTGTCTTCTTTGGGTGGATTGTTCTTTCATTTTCATTTCAAATGTTGCTGTTGCACAGAAAGGACTGGCATGTATCCAGTATAAGCACAATGACCCAGAGTGGTAACATATAGTAGTTAAGAAAGCAGGCTCTGGATTCAGAAGGATCTGGCTGCAAGCCCAGCTTTGTCAGTCACTACCTCATAGGGTTTTGTGAGCCTGAAATGAGATGATGTATATGGCACATAGCAAAATTTTAAAAAAAGATCTTTCATCTGTATATTGTTAAGCAACAGGGATTGGCTTGTGCTGACTCGTTCACACTCTTTAGCTGGGTCCTGCTATTACCAAATCACTAGCAAGTTGGTGGGAGCTAAGGTGCTGAAGCGGCAAATAGACAGACATCCACTCTGATTTAAAACAGTTCTCTTTCCCCAAGATCACTGTTTTATGTACTTTAGGTCGGGAACTTTAAGATGTCTGGATTTCATCCAGATAAATGGTTAAAATAACTTGGAGGACTAAAAATATTGTCAACATTTTACTTTTTAATTAAATTTTTACTTTGACATAGTTATAGATTCACATGCAGCTGTAAGAAATAACACAGAGAAATTCTGTGTACCTCCTATCCACTGTATTTCAATGAGAACATCTTGCAAACTATAGTATGTTTTATATTAAGTCCATGATCTCTTTTGAGTTAACTTTTTGTTCATTGTTAGTACATAGAAATATGATTGATGTTTGCTTGTTAAGCTTCTATCCTGCAACCTTGCTGAACTCACTTATTGTTTCTAAATTTCCTTAGGATTTTCTATGTAGACAATTATGCCATTTGTAAATAAGTAATTTACATGTAATTCCTTAGAATTTTCTATGTAGACAATTACGCCATTTGTAATTTTATTTCTTCCTTTCCAATCTTAATGCCTTTGTTTATTTTTCTTGCCTTAGTGTACTAGTTAGAACTTCCAGTACTATGTTTAAGAGAGGTGAAAGACCTCATTTCCTCGTTTTTGGTCTTAGGGAGAAAACATTCAGTCTTTCACCATTAAGTATGGTGAAAATCTTCCTTTAGATGACCTGTAGGCTTTTTTTCTGTGGATGCTCTTTATTAAGTCGAGGTAGTTCCTTCTATTCCTAACTTGGTTGGCTTTTATCATGAATAGATGTTAGATTTTGTCAAATTCTTTTTCTTTGTAAATCGATATGATCAGAGCATTCTTACTCTTCTTCCTCTTTAGCCTGTTGATCTGGTATATTAGATAAATTGGTTTTTAATGCTGAGCCAGTCTTGCATACTTGAAAAAAATCCCAGTTACACACACTCTCTCTCTCTCTCTGTATATATATATATATATATATATACACACACACATATATATACATGTATGTGTGTATATATATACATATATGTGTATATATGTATATATATAACCCTTTTCATTTGTTAATATAAAATTAGCTCTAATTTGCTAACATTATTTTGAAGACTCCTGCATCTAAGTTCAGTAGAGACATTGGTCCATAGTTTCCTTTCTGTGTATGCTTTGTTTGACTTTAGGATCAAGGTAACCCTGGTCTCATAAAATAAGTTGAGAAGTATTGCCTCATCTTCTATTTTCTAGAAGAGATTGTTAAAATTGATGTTAGTTCTTTTTTTTTAATGCTTGATAAAATTCTCTAGTGATGCCATTTGGGCCTAAGGATATCCTTTTCAAGACTTTTTAAGTTAAAATTTTAATTTCTTTAATGGCTATAAAACTAATCAGGTTATTCATTTTATCTTGGTTGAGTGCTGGTAGTTTGCGGGTTTGGGGGAATTGGTGCATTTCTTCTAAGTTGGCAAACTAATGAGCATGAATTTGTTCGTAATATGCCCTTATTATCCTTTCAGTGGCCATATAATCTATAGTGATAGCCCCTCTTTAATTTCTGATATTAGTATATATCTTCTCTATTTTTTTAGAAGTTTATTAGTTGATCAGTTTTACTGATTTTTTTAAAGAATCAAATTTGAGCTTCATTGATTTTTTTCTTACTTTATTCTTGTTTACCATTTTGTTGATTTTTGCTTCTTAGTTTATTATTAGTATTTCTTTCCTTATGCCTGCCCTAAATTTATTTTACTCTTTTCTTCTAGTTCATGAACTTACATTATTGGTTTCAGATCTTTCTTACTTTGTAATGTAAGCATTCAATGCTAGAAATCTCCCTCTCTGCACTGCTTTAGCTGCATCCCACAAATGATGATATGCTGCATTTTCATTTTCATTCAGTGTGCTTCTTTCTTTTGACATCTTCTTTGACTGGATTGTTTAGAAGTGTGTTAATTTCCAAGTGTTTGAAGATGTTCCTGTTGCCTTTTTTTTATTATTGATTTCTAGTTTAATTTCATTGTGGTGACTTAAAGAAACTCAATATAGTTTCAATTATTTTAAGTTTGTAGGTTTGTTTTATAATTTATAACATGGTCTGCCTTGGTGAATGTTTCATGGGCACTTGAAAAAAATGTGTATTCAGCTGTTGTTTGGTATAGTGTTCTATAAATGTTAGTTACATTCTAATGGTTGATGGTGTTGTCAATTTTTTTATATATTTGCTAATTTTCTGTCTAGTAGTTATGTCAATGGCTGAGAGTGGGGTGCCAAAGTTCCCAATTATAATTGTGGATTTGTTTATTTTTGTTTTCAGCTTTATCTATTTTTGCTTCATGTATTTTGAAGCTCTCTTATTTGGTATATACACATTTAGGATTATTATACCTTCTTGGTGTACTGAACCCTTTATCAATATATAATTTCCTTCTTTGTCCCTAGCAATTTTTTTTGGCTCTGAAGTATGCTTTATCCGATATTATTACAGCCACATTTTTGAAAAAAATTAATGTTAGCATGGCATGTCTTGTTCCATTCTTTCACTCTTAACCTACCTATGTCATTGCATTGGAAATAAACTTCTTACAGAAAGAGCTGGATTTTTTAAAATTCTGTATGTTATTATCTGTCTTTGTATTGGTATTTAGACCATTTATACTTAAAGTAATTATTTAATTTTTGATATGTTAAGGCTTAAATCTGATGTTTTACTATTTTTCTGCCTTTACTCTGTTTCTCGTTCTTTTTTCTTTCCTTCCTTTAGATTACTTTTGTTAAGATTGTATAATATTTTATTTATATTATTTTTGAATATATTGCTTTGAATAATTTTCTTAGTAGTTATCATAGGCATTACTACTACTATTTCTTAGTAGTTATCGCAGACATTACTATTAGATATTACTTGTCACAGTTTACTAGTATTTATATTTTATCACTTTCAATAAAACATTAAAACTTTTCCATTTAAAACTTTTACCATCTACACATTTTAAATATAATTTTCTCAACTATTTCCTTAACACATACTGAGCACCACAATAGGTGGTGTTGTAACTTTTATTTCAATCATCATATATGATTTAAGAAATGCATAAGAAGGATAGAATAGTCCATTATACAGATCCCTGTTTTTACCAATTTCATTATTCTTTTTTTCCCAAAGGTTTAATCCTTCTTCTGCTACCATTTCCTTTCTGTTGTAAAAACTTCATTTAGCCATTTTTAAAATGTAGAACTGCTAATGACAAATTCTCTTAGTTTTCTTTTGTCTGAGAATATCTGTATTTCCCCTTCATGCCTGAAGGATAGTTGTACCAATTAGAGGTTGCAGCTGACAGTTCTTTTTTGCAGTACTTGAAAAATGTGCTACTTTTTAATAATTTTTATTTTATGAGACAGAGTCTTGCTTTGTCACCCAGGCTGCAGTGCAGTGGCTGGATCTTGGTTTGCTGCAACCTCCACCTACCAGCTTCAAGTGATTTTCCTGCCTCAGCCTTGCAAGTAGCTAGGACTACAGGCATGTACCACCACACCCAGCTAATTTTTGTACATTTAGTGGAGACGGGGTTTCACCATATTGGCCAGACTGGTCTTGAACTCCTGATCTCACATGATCCACCTGCCTCAGCCTCCCAAAATGCTGGGATTACAGGCATAAGCCACTGTGCGTGGCCCGTGCTACTTTTTTTCTGAATAAGAAATCAAAATTCTGATTGTTATACCCATATAAACAATGCATGATTCAATTCTGTTTAGTTTTTTGTTTGTTTGTTTTTTGAGACAGAGTTTTGCTCGTTACCCAGGCTGGAGTGCAATGGCCCGATCTCAGCTCACCGCAACCTCCGTCTCCTGGGTTCAGGCAATTCTCCTGCCTCAGCCTCCTGAGTAGCTGGGATTACAGGCACATGCCACCATGCCCAGCTAATTTTTTGTATTTTTAGTAGAGACAGGGTTTCACCATGTTGACCAGGATGGTCTCGATCTCTTGACCTCGTGATCCACCTGCCTCGGCCTCCCAAAGTGCTGGGATTACAGGCATGAGCCACTCCACCAGGCCCTCTGTTTATTGTTTTAAGATTTTTTTTTCTTCCCTTCCTGGAAGCTATCTTTCCCTCTCCTGGATTTTCCCTCTGGAGTCCCCTTCCACAAACACTCCCTTAGTGGAAGCCTGTCTTCCCCTCCTAAACTCCGTTTCTCTCGATTCCCTTCCACTCATTGTGGAAGCTGCTTTCATCTCCTGGATTCCATCTTTTTTGATTCTCTCACTCAGTGTGAGAGTTAGCTGTTTCTCTCTGTCTCTCTCTGTCTCTCTCTGTCTCTCTCTGTCTCTCTCTCTCTCTCTCTCTTTCTAAATAAATAAATAAATTACTTTCTACAAACACTTTTGAGTCCGGCATTTACTGCACACTGCACTGTGGTCCCCTCTCTCATTCTTAAGAGGCAGGAGACCAAGAACCTGGAGAAATATCCTCTCAGGTTAGCTAAGGGCACCCTGAACCCCAATATTACATTTTGGAGAGCCAGCCAGGAGAGGGGTACACCAGAAGAAGGGTATAGCCAGGTAAGGGGTACAGCTGGAAAAGAAGACCTCAAAATCATGAGTAAAACTGGCCCCACTCTGTCCCATTTCATTAAGAACACCTGAAGTGGCCTCAGCCAGGTAGGGCTGTGGGGAACCTGAGCAGCGGCGCCTTGGAGGCATGACCTAGCCCCTCTTAAGCAACTCAGTCCAGCAAGAATTAAAAGCACAGTTTATTTACCTTCAAGCTCTCTCTCTGCTTTCGGTCTTCTCTGTCCTTCGGATATTATCTCTGGGACCAAAACTTGTGGGAGCCTGTGGGGCACAGCTGGTAAGCACTGCCCCAGGCCCTTCACTCCTTGCCCAGCCCCAGGGGTGGAACCGAGCACACAGCCGTGGGCTGGAGAAAACAGCCAGGAGGGACTAGGTACAACTGGAGCCTGCCGGGAGTACTAGGGAGCATGGCGGCCTGGCGCAAGGCTCTGGCAGACCTCTCCAGCCTTCCCCAGTCCCAGGCACCAGGGTAAAAAGCCTGGAAGCTTTAAAACTATCCTCAGGCCTCACCCAGACCTCTTCAACCAATAAAAAGAGTTTCCACCCCATCCCTAACCCCCAGCCTTAGGATGTTCTTAAATTTCCCTAGGTGATTCTAATATGATTGTGAATTAGGAAGGCTAGATCTTCATCAGATTCTCATTGATCATTCTCTGAAGAAATTAAGCCCCTGCCTTGACAACCACTGTAGAAAATTAGTGATGACTCCTTAAATCAATAGTTCTCAAAATTCAATTTGCTTCAAATACAAAAATTGTATTAATACTAATTGTATTAATACTAATTCAAACTGAATTTTGAGAACTATTGATTTAAGGAGACATCACTAATTTCCTGCAGTGGCTGTCAAAAATGCAGACTCCTGTGAGTCACATTCAGTAGGTCTGGGATGGGGCTCCCATATTCCTTTTAACAACCATCCCAGGTGATGCTGATGGGTGGCGGGTGGGGAGGGAGGTGTCTGAACCTCACGCTGAAAAACTAAAAAGTTAGAGAACTCACCATGATGTCTTTCTTCAGGTCCTAAGATCTCTAGCAAGTTCACTTTCTTTTCTTTTCTTTTTTTTTTTTTTTTTTTTTTTTTTTTTTTGAGACAGGATCTTGCTTTGTTGTCCAGGCTGGAGTGCAACGGCATGATCTAGGCTCACTGCAACTTCTGTCTGTCTCCTGGATTGAAACAATTCTCCTGCCTTAGCCTCCTGAGTAGCTGGGATTAAAGGCATGTACCACCACACCTGGGTAATTTTTGTATTTTTAGTAGAGATGGGGTTTCACCATGTTGGTCAGGCTGGTCTTAAACTCCTGACATCGTGATCCACCCGCTTCAGCTTCCCAAAGTGGAGGGATTACAGGTGTGAGCTACCGCACCCAGCCATAAGTTCACTTTCCCAGGTCCTTTCAGAAACCTTTTATGGTTCTATGTTGAACTATTTACAGGGTAGTCATTTGCATTTAAAGGAGAAGAGCAGGGAAATTTCAGTCTATGGCATCTTGTCTAACATTTTATTTGTGAAAAAAGAGTATAGTTTTAAAATAGGACAAAAAAGCCTCCTATTTTATATCACTATTTTGCAAAATAAGGTACATTTTATACCTAAAAATGTTGAAAGAATGGCCAAGTGCGGTGGCTCACACCTGTAATCTCAGCACTTTGGGAGGCCAAGGAGGGCAAGAGTTCAAGACCAGCCTGGCCAACATGATTAAACTCCATCTCTATGAAAAATTTAAAAAAAAATAGCTGGCCTTAGTGGCAGGTGCCTGTAATGCCAGCTCTTCAGGAGGCTGAAGCAGGAGAATCGCTTGAACCTGGGAGGCAGAGCCAAGATCATGCCAGTGCATTCCAGCCCAGGTAACAGAGTGAGACTCTGTTAAAAAAAAAAAAAAGAGGTTGAAAGAGCATAATCTCAGAATAAAAATGAATCTTTTAAATTGAATGAATTCATTTTTCATTTCTCCTTGGACCTAAAAAAATTGCATTACTTTCTCAGATTAGACATCAGCACAGGGTTTAGGAAACTGTATCACAGTTGTCTTTCTTGAGTTGGAAGCAGCAGTGCAGTGGAGAAGAATGAGCCTAGCTTGGAAACCAAGGTCATAGGTTCAAACACTGAATTCTCTACCTACCAGGTGGGTGATCTCAGCATAAGTAGTTAGTGGAGAAAGGAAAAGAGATGGGCTTTGATGTCTGCAAACCTAAGTAGACATCCTAACTCTGTTACTTAATAGCTGTATAACCTTAAACAAGTTATTTAACTTCTCAGTAGCTGTTATCTCATCAGTAACATGGGAAGAGTGTGAAAGCTAATGAGGAATAAATGGGAGAATGCACATAAAACGCTTAGTACCATGCTTTACATGGGACAGTGAAAACAAGAGTTGGTAGCTCTCTCTCTCCAGGGATGCAGGCACACATACAGATATCAATCCCTAACTTCATAGGGGTTTGTGAGGATTTAGTAAGATGATACATAAAAGCACCTCACAGTGTCTGGTACAGAGTATGAATAACACTGAGTTCTTTTTCCCCACACCTTACCTCAGTTTCCAAATACAGTAAGGCCTACCTCACAGAGTTGATACAAGGATTGGCTATAACAATATACATAAAAGTGCTTTGGAGTCTGAGGCATGCTGTCCAAATGCTAGTTACTCTTACATTGATGGGCCCTGCCCATGTTTGTAAGGTTGCACAGCCCTCCCAGGGTATGTAACAAATTGTTCTAATGATAAATAGTAACCTCATCAAGAAAATTAATCCAGGCCTGGGGCTAAAGCTGAAGGCAGAAATAAATAGGTCTGGGAACCAGAAAACAAAATTAATAAATATTTAAATTCAACCCACAGTA
This sequence comes from Saimiri boliviensis, assembly GCF_048565385.1. Classification (NCBI taxonomy): domain Eukaryota; kingdom Metazoa; phylum Chordata; class Mammalia; order Primates; family Cebidae; genus Saimiri; species Saimiri boliviensis. The sequence goes on along the minus strand of NC_133454.1, from coordinate 31,520,741 downwards.
GTTGGCCTACGTCTTTTCTGCCCTAGATCCCCATGCATTGTCTCATTGTGAGAAAAGTTTGTGGGAAATGTTTGTGGGAAGCCACAGATCTTTGCAGGCCGATAGGGGTAAAAACAAAAACAGAAGAAAAAAAAAAGGAACCAGCATTTACAAAATCAAAACTCAACAGCACTCTTTTGTCACTGTTACTCTTCTGTGTCTTCTCTGAAATAAACACTCCTTACCCAACAAAGCCAGAGTTTGGCCCACACTCTCTGGAGACTACACTAACTCTTTGGGATATGTTAGGACAGCTGTCCTGGTTCAAAAGACCTGGAATGTGACTTCCCAAAAGGTTGATTAGGTCAGATCTTGTCCTCCACAAAGTAGCCTTTTAGAAGCCATAAGAAGGGTGGAGGAGAAGAAGCAAAGCATAAAAGTCACCAAAGAGAAAGGGAAGAGCCTCAGAAGTAAACAGTAAGATCATCACAGCTGCATATTTGGAAGATACCCAGTAGGGCTGGGAGAGCTCTGTGAACAGAGGCTGCTCTTAAGTATTAAGTAGTTACTGTGGCAATTCAGGGAGACACTTTCAGCTTCAGGGTTCAGAACAGGACTGTCATGTTCTACTGACACTGGCCTTGAGCATTAGCTAGTTAGATGTTTGACCACGACGCCTTTGAAAGTATTCCTTTTTGGTTCTCTACAAGTCACGAACTTACTTTGATTGAGTACCTACAGTGCACCTGGTTTTTATGACAGACACGGTTGGAGGAAGGGAATTAGGGAGAAATTCCTGTTCTTAGTTTCAAACATTTACCAAGTCTCAGGGAAAATGCTCTTACCTGTAAAAAAGGCAGCCGACTTTTTCAGTGGTCTTTGCTAAGTGCAAATGTACAAGTACACAGAGGTACCAAGAAAAGGTAAGAACACTTCCAACGGGTGACTAGGGGGTGAGTTCTGGTAGGAGGAGACACAGAAGCATATTCTGAGAGAGGAAGGCACAGTCAGAGGCCATGAGGCAGGAATGCTCCTGGTATGCTCTGGAGGTGGCAGGTAGATCAGTCTGCATGGAATGGAGGTTTCATGTTGAAAAGAATCATGAGAGACAAGAGAGAAAGGGTGGGGTGGAAACTCACTGCAAAAGCTCTTAAATGTCAAACTAGGGATTTGGGATTGTTTGCCTTTGGCAGGGAAGAGCACTGAAGGGTTTCAAGCAAGGGAGTGATAGTTTCAGAAGACAATTTTAGGAAAATCCTTCTACAGTATGAATTACAAAGATGGAGATAGAAGAAAGGAAGATTACGTAAGCAATTACTGTGGTTATTTTGAGAGAAGAGTCTGAGCCAACAGGGTGTCCACAAGGATAGGTTGGGTACAAGGGGAATGTAGTGAAAAAAGAAACACCAGGACCTGGCAATTGAATGAGGATAAAAGGTTTTAATAAAAGGAGGACCTAACACGTTTTAATACTGGATGACCAGTCATAGGATGGAGGTCACTGGGCAGAAGTAGTAAAAATCAATGGGGTAGACTAGGGGAAAGAGGGTGGAAAGGATTTGAAGCTCAAACATCAAATCTGCCCCTTTCTACTAGTGGGATAATTGTTTCATGCAAGAGCAAATAGAGATTTTTCCTGAATCTCTATTTGCTCTTGCATGAAACAAAGGTCAGGGTACACCCCTCAAAGACAAGTTACGAGGATTAACTGAGATAATAAATATAAACTATCTGGCAGAGTGGCAGGTCCATTGCAGAAGCTTAGTAACTAGAAGTTCCCTTACCCTCCTTCTGCTCATTCTGCTTCAAGAATGTGCATGCACCATATCCTGATCTGTAATATCTCCCCCTTCCTATTTGAGTTCCAAGCAGTGAAAGAGGGCTTGGTAATTCTGGCGGCTTGAACTCTGTGGGGTGAACTAGAAAACTGAAAAAAAAAAGTTAGGCAATCACAATTCAGGTCGGAGTCTAAGTGAAATGATATTTTTTTCATCTGTCTGTTGTTATAAAATGGTCTTCAACTGAAAAAAAAAAAAACTCTTATAACACCTATTTCATCAGCGGGGTTTAAGTGCCTTGGTTTATAGATTCCTGAGCCCCCTAATATCAGAAGCTATCAGAAAGTTAGTTCTTGTAAATTGGTTACTAAAAAGTTTTTAAAAGTAATAAAAAGTGATGTTGAAAGTCTTCCTGGCCTCACAGATTGTGAAGAGATTTCGACAAATGTGAACTTGAAACCTAAGGCTACCAGGCAGGTGTGGGCTAGGCAAACTTCAAATAGCAAGAGAGGAAAAAAGAAGTAAAACCAATAAGGCCCCAGGGTCTGCTTGTGCAGGTGAGGATAACCTGATCCTTTCTTGTGGGAAGGACGGCCTGACCCAGTCAGTGAGAGACTGGCTGAACATCAGCTGGAGCAGCCTTGTTATCGCTTTCGGGTTTTAACAGGGGAGTGAGTGCTACATGTGCTCGGCTACTTCCTATATGGAAAGGACTTGGTGCAAGAACTGATAATGCCCAGAAAGAACAGAGACTCCCAGCCTGAGGACCAGAGCAGCTTTTCTATCTACAGTGCCAGCTGATAGCAGGTTGGAGGTACCACCCCTGTGGTATCATAAAGCTACTGGTGGCAAGTTCTCTTGGGCATGCATTGCTGCTCCCTGACTCCTGGAAAATGAACAGAGGTTAGTTTGGCAGACCAGGCTCTCTGTTAACTGGCCAGCCCACATCTTCAGACCCAGAGCTACCCTCGATCCCATCAAACTTTGTGCTATAAGAAGTAATGTGCTTGGGTACTGTGTGCCTCTGCTTTTCTAAGTGGTCTATAGAAATATTATGGGATTTTATCACTACAACTGCCTATGAGGTAAGTACTACATTCTTCCAACATTGTCGATGAGAACACTGGGGCACAAAGAGGTAATAAGCCTGCCCAAGGGCACAGAACTAGAGAGTAGAGAGGTTTGGATTCAAATCCATGCAGCATCTGGACTCTTTACTACCACACTGGATGGCCCCTGAGGAATTTATCCCTGAGCCCTGCTCCCCGTCACCCAACACTGGGCTGGAAACCACTGCCTCTGTACTTCATGGAACTTATTACACTAAGCTGTCACTGCTTAACTGTCCCCCACTAGACTATATGCTCCCTGAAGCAGGTACTGTATCTTTCTTGCTCACTCTTGTGTCCCCAGGGCTTATAACAGGGTTGTGTTTATCATGAAAATATAACATGCACCTCTTAGCAATCCTACTATGAATATGTAATTGACAGGTGTTCTCCAGTGCCCCAGTGTCCACATCCACCACTCTGTATACATCACGCCCCCATGCTTCCCACGGGCTTCCCTTCCTGCAGGTTGCACCCAGCCAATACCAATAATTGTGGCAGGAATATTAAGACAGCCATCCCTGAGAGTTTCAGGATTTTCTGTCAACCTTGACAACATTTTCTGACGACTTCCTCCTGCCTCTCCCTTATAATTCACAGAGATTAGACCTGCATCATAGTCTGAGGGCTCCCCCGGCCTCCTCCAGTCTATCCTCATTTTCCCTCACAGGTATTTTCTGTAACAAATGTCTTTCAAAGCTAATTCAGGCTTGACGTCTGCTTCTGGGAGGACCTGGACTAAGGCAAGTTGTGGTTCCAGAGTGGGGCACTATTCTTCAGGATGCAGTCTATGCATTAAGTCTAAAATCTCAACATGATGCTATATTCCTAGTAGGAAGAAACATGGACCTGGGAATCGAGAAGTGAAATCAAAAGTGATTCACCTATAATGCCCTTTAATCCACTTGGAAATTTTTATTTTTTGCATTCCTATAACTTCGGAATCTGCAGGGTTGAAGATCCTGGGTCCCAAAGCGAGCACACTCTTACAAGCACAAAGTGTCTCACTGAATACAAACTTCATCACCTGGGTATTTTTGAACTCCATGTGTCTAGGAACCAGTAGGAGTCCCCATACAGGCAAGGCTAATGGACTATGATCAGCAATAGAAGAAAGACTGATTTACATAATGAGGAGAGGGAGAAATACATGTGTAACCCATGTCATTCACTTGTGGCCTAAGGGATAACATGGGCAGAGATTGTGGAAAAAGATGAGGATGAGAGGAGCAATCTACCATCAGTCTTCGCCACTATGTTAGCGCTATTGGTTGATTTCTTCCTGGAAGGACAGGCTGACCCAAGACAGTGAGAGACTGGCTGAGTGTAAACTAGGGCAGCATTGTCATTGCTTTCAGGTTTTAACAGGGGAGTGAGTGCTACATTTGCTTGGACACTTCCTGGGTTCAGCAGTTCCTTAAGCAGAATCTGTTCTTAAATAGTGTGTCTTACATACAGTGCCTGGCATATATGTGATCAATAAATACTGGATGAATGAATGACTGACTAAATGAATGATTCTTTGTTTACAACCATTTTATAAATCATTCAACAAACCAGATTTCTATTTTCATGGAAAGGAAAAAAAAAATCCTTATTTTTCCAAATCTTATACCTCTGCACTGAATGAGACTAACTTATTTGCTTCAAAGTAAAATTATATTATTCCTTTGTAAATGCTACCAAACACATTCAGAACCATCGGAGTTTCAGAAAAGGTGATAATGTTTACCGACATCCAGCCATCTAAGATTTATAGTTCCTTGATGAGTTTGGGTTTGAGTTAATTACTGTTAGGTACTGAAGTCCCTCACCTTGCATTAGGGTAAGAGTGGGATCTTAGGTTGGACAGAGGAAGCCTGGACTTGCTTTTTTTCTTTTTTTTTTTTTTTTTTTTAGAAATGCACCATTGACTCCTTACCTTTTGATGCAGACAACAGGAATTTTTCCACTAAAAGCAATTATAAAATATCTAGACCTTGATTTGGAAGATGTGAATTGGTATCCCAGCTCCTTCAAGTCCTAGCTGTGTGACTCTGACAAAGTCACTTTACAATATAAGTCTCCTTATTTCCATTTATAAAATGGCAATAACGATCACTGTCATCATCATCATCTTCTCATGTTGGAATATTGTTATGAGAATTAAATCAAATGACATCTAAATGCATATAGCAATACTAATAGCCAATATTTGTAAAGTGCTTATATTGTCCCAAGCACTATGCTAAGTGCTTGGAATAGCTCATTTAACTCTCATAATATTATCTCTATTTTACTAATGAGAGCACTGAGGAACAAAGAGTTTAAGGTACTTGCCCAAGGTCATACAGCTGGTAAATGGCAGAGCTGAGATTCCAACTCAGACAGAGCCCATGTTCTCAACTATTCTACTCTGTTGCCTGGCGATGAATGCAGAAAGTTTAGGGTATTGGAATTACAGCATAAATATTTCATAAAACATTATACATGCTGGAATCAACAAGAAATATACTATAGAGCAGAAATTAAAAATATAAACACCAACCTGCTTTTACTTAACTTCCGCTACTACTGGTAGTGCATCATACTGCAGCCGCACGCAGAGCTCTCCTGAGTTTCTTCCTGGAGTTGGAAACCTGCTTCGGTTGTGCTCCTCAGTCTTCTAATGAGTGTCCCAGCTTCCTGGAATAACTCAGGGCTTCATCACAAGCCACTTGTTTCATGTGTACTGTCTGGAATCTAAAGCTTTTAGTTGATTTCAATTAATCTTTTAAATAATGTTCTTTGTTTATCAGAGTCTCTAAGTCCCTCTTTATACCAAGAGCAGAACCCCATCCATTTAAGTGAATTTCTCACACACTTGTGAAGATATTAGAGTATTCTTGTTAAAAGCCTGGGCTTTGTAAAAAGCCTGATTTGAGAGGCTCACACAGAGAAAACCCCCTTGACTTTTTGCTTTCTGGTACCATCTGTTCTCTGAGGCCAGTAGCTCCCTAATCTGGGGTTCTGTGTAGTATTCCTGGCTCTTTACAATTAGAAGGGCAAGACTGGCACGTAGAAATGAAGGCACGGGACCATCCCCCGACAGGGAACTGAGGTGACGAAGACTTAGTGGTACAAGAGAAGAGATCATGCTGAGAAAATGGCATAAATCATGATTTACACACAGGCAAATGAAGGCGTTCAAGACCAGCGTGCAGGTGAAAGTCAAACTACAGAGTGTCTTGGTTGTCAAGCTCAAGGGTTTCAACTTTTCTTCTTCAGGCATTGAGAGGCCAAATTACTCCTCAGTAGCAAAGGACTGAAGTCAGATAGGCGTTCTGGAACGCTCTCTCTGAAGCAGAGTGGTTGAGGGAGCAGAAGCAGGCAGAACAGAACGGCTTCTGCAAAATCCAGGCAGTAGAGAACATGTAAACTTAAGGCAATGGAAATGGAAAATTAAGAGCTAGTTCAAGAGATAATCATTAATAGAATTCAGCAGCCTGTAGCTTGGAGGTAGTGATGTCATTGACTAAGGTATGGAACAGCTATGTGAAAATACTTGGTTAAATCTTCTGACAGGCATGTAACAGGGTATTGTCACTATTGTTCTTATGTTCATTCTCTTTCCAGAACCGTTTTTAAAAGGTCAGGTGATTTCTACCCCTAGCATTTTTGTTTTGTTTTGTTTTCCTTTTCATTTCTTTGAGCAGAGAGGATTGAAAGAACTGTACCTCTGACTTTCACCTATCAAAGAACCCATGATTGTCCATGATCTAATAAAAACATTATTATGCTTTTATTATACACTTCAAATAATTTATGCACATTTCTTTGCATTTTATTCTCCAAGTTATCTTTTGCATTAAATTAGTTATGATTGCTTCTTTTTGCAGGATATTTATTATGTATTTACTTTCTTCCCCTACCAGGCTATAATGCCTTAATGGAAGGTATTCTTTTTTGCCCTTCCCTATAAACGTTGCTGTGCCAAGCACACTGCTGGCTCATGGGAACGGCTAAATAAATATTCAATTAATTGACAATTTGGTTCTGCCAAAAGTCCCTAGCAGAAATGTATTTACTCTTATTCCCTTTTGGCCTTTGGAAAGTATTCACCTAAATATCAATGCCCTGAACATAAATATGCATTGGGCAAATAATCTCTTATAAAACAATAGGCAATGAATAGGTTGACCCTGTTTCAATGTAGAAAGGACAGTGAATGAGAGAATTTGTCTAAGATAAATGAAAAAAGAAAGCATAAAAGGAGGCAAAGAATGATTTGGAAACAGTAGGAATTAACCTCTGAAAACGTGAGCCAGAATAAAATCATGGAATCTCATAGGATCATAGACTAGTCCAGCTGAAAGGAACCTTAGAGATCATCTCATCCAACCCTTCTTTTTACAGGTAAGAAACTGGTGCAACTAGAGTTTGCCCAATATTCTCTCCTTTAAAAAAAAAAAAAAAAAAGCTTGCATTACATGGTACATGCTATTTGTTCTACCTGGAATGCCCTTTCTATTTTGTTGATCTGATGAACACCAAGTCATTTTTTGAGCCTTTGCTCAGGTATCACCTTTTACTAGAAACCTTCCTGGCCCCTCGAGGCAGAGTGAAATACTTCCCCTTCTGTGTTTTCTGGGCATCTGGTTCATACCTCTATTTTACCATTTAATCACATTACTACAGTTGTAATTTCCTTTTAATCTGTCTTTCTGCCTAAACTGTTAGCCACTGTTAGCAGAGACTATTTTTATTGTCAGAATCTTTTTTAGGTTCTAGGAAATAGAAAGTGCTGAATCAAACCTTACAGAAAAAATAAGTAAATCCTTGGGGAGACAGAGGCATCACAAGAACCTCTCCAGAGACCTCTATCCCAAATTATTCTCTCTCATCCTGAATTACTATAAACTCTTATAATCTCTGTCACAAAATGTACTTATGACAATCTAATATTTTCCAGTCGTTTCTCAAATTACCTAAGCTGTCGACGCACTTGTGATCATAGCTTCTTCTTGGTTCTCTCCCTCCCAAGAGTAGAATGCGATTGGCACTAACGTAAGAAACTCAGTAAGCAGCTTGATTTGCCTGGACTAACTTCCACCAGAAGACAGCAACAGAACCAGAGGAAATCAAACTGGTTTCACCTAGTCATGTGGAGAAAACTGTCAGGCAGCCTTGCTCCGGACCTGCCACCTGGGTACTGGCAGTTGTTGCAAGGGTCTATGGCTGTATCCATCAAGACAATAAGATGGTAGACTCCAAGCCACGGGGAATCCATTAGTCACTTCAGTAAATCTGGTATGAAATATGCTCTCCTCATATCAGTAGCATCAGTTTAAATATAGCAACCTTACTTTGTTAAAATTCAATAAGAAAGGCTCAAATTGAGCTTCTGAATATAGTATAGTCCTCAACTCTGCATGAAATAAATAAAACACTGAGCACAATATTTATGCTTGTACAATATTCATCATTATAATTAACAGAAATATTTATTATATGCTTCTGAACTGGGCAGCTGAATTTTGCCAGCAACCAGATGCAAGCACTTAACAAACATTGACTGAAGCGATACTCAAAGCAAAACTCTGTGCGAGGATCTAGGGAGAATGTTACTCAGCAAATCAGCTTGTATTTTAAAGCCTAGCTGCTTTTCAAGATATTACATCTCCAGCGTCAATCTGTTTATTGCCTAAGCAACCTACATGCCTCTGTGACAAAATAAACAGCTGGCTTTATTATCACTCATAATGTAATCATCTCTTTTGGCCATTGCCTACTCATTTCTCATAACATTCTAAGATAACCTCTGAGATTTGGATTTGTATGTTATGTGGGCTGGTCTGCTGAAGTGTGTTTAAATGTTCTAACTCTTGATAAATGGTCCAGATTGTGAAAATCTCTGGTTAGGCCTGCCTGATAATAATAATGCTTGTTACCATTTACTAAACACTGACCCTGCGCCAGGCACCAACACATTTGAAGATGTGATCTCATTTAATCCTCATTTAGGTTTGAAGTATAATTCTACTGCTTAGTAGCTAGACCACATTGAGCAATAATTAAACTTTTCTGAGTCTCCATTTCCTCAACTATAAAATGGGAATAAAAATACCACTCACAGGGTTGTCATGCAGATTAAAAGAAATAATGAATGAAAGTTTGTCAGCACAGGTTTGGGAGACATTGTAAATTTCTTTATTAATTATTATATCAGATTAAATGGAAGGGTTTTGGATTGAGTTCCCTGGGAAACAGACTGTGAGGCAGAGATTTGCATGCAGAAGCCTCTACAGTGTCTTTGAGGGAGGAAGCGCAGCAGGAACAGGTAGAGGGAGAAGTTGAACTGCAAGGCAGTTGCAGCAAAAGCTTCAGCTCTGAGGCCAGGCGCGGTGGCTCAAGCCTGTAATCCCAGCACTTTGGGAGGCCGAGGCGGGTGGATCACGAGGTTGAGAGTTCAAGACCATCCTGATCGACATGGTGAAACCCTGTCTCTACTAAAAATACAAAAAATTAGCTGGGCATGGTGGCTCGTGCCTGTAATCCCAGCTACTCAGGAGGCTGAGGCAGAAGAATTGCCTGAACCCAGGAGGCGGAGGTTGCAGTGAGCCGAGATCGCGCCATTGCACTCCAGCCTGGGGCCTGGGTAACGAGCGAAACTCCGTCTCAAAAAAAAAAAAGCTTCAGCTCTACCCTCAGGGTGCTTTAGAGCAGGGATGACCCCTCAGAGTGATTGACTGAGCCCAGCTGGCAGTCCTCTGTACCCCCACATCAACTGGCCATTGGGTGCAATTCGCCCACAGGGAGAGTGCATAACTTCGTGGATCTAGGTGAGGCATCTTCATTGCATTAAGGGTCATTCCTCACTCAGCTGTGAGTAGTCCACAGGCAGCACTCCTGACAGCTGAGGAGACAGTGCCATCCTGGAGGAGGAAGCTTGGCAACTCCATAGCATCCACTACAATAGGGCTTGGCAGAAACCTGAAGTAGAAGGAACATTAAATTTTATGGTTTAAAAATTATGATAAATGTTTACTAATCATGTTGGTAAAATCCTTATGGTGAGGGTTAGACTCTCTTTCTTCAATATATTAAAGTCATTGATTTTATTTACTGCTTGTTTCACATGTTGTTTATTATTATTATTATTACTTATTGCATTTTAGGTTTTGAGGTACATGTGAAGAACATGCAAGATTCCTCAAGGACCTAGAAATAGAAATTCCATTTGACCCAGCAATCCCATTACTGGGTATATATCCAAAGGATTATAAATCGTTCTACTGTAAGGACACATGCACATGAATGTTCATTGCAGCACTGTTCACCATAGCAAAGACCTGGAACCAACCCAAATGCCCATCAATGATAGACTGGACAGGGAAAATGTGGCACATATACACCATGGAATACTATGCAGCCATCAAAAATGATGAGTTCATTTCCTTTGTAGGGACATAGATGAACCTGGAAACCATCATTCTCAGCAAACTGACACATTTTTATAAATAACGTTTTTTACGTAAGGTGCCTTCAGGCTAGAGGAAACTGAACTTTCAGTTCGATTGGGCGATTCTGTTTTTCCTATTTTCTTCTATTCTGCTGCTTGGTGTCCCAGAAATTCCTCTTTAGGAAATATTTATCCCTTTCTTTATAACTGCCAAACTGTCCTGTGAGGTGTCCTCTCTAATTTTGGAAATGGTTGTGTTTAAAAATTTCATGAGGCTGGGCCTTGAGCAGGAAATGTACCCTGGCCTCGATTTGAGGCCCTACCACACAGCCTCCAGGGGATCACATTTCTCATCTGAGTTGTGATCTTTAAGGGATTTTTCCTCTGGCTCATCAAGGTGGCTGATGAATTACCAACTTATTAGGAAAGCAAGTTTTATAATGAGAGCTTCTTTTCTTTTTTTTTTTTTTTTTTTTCTGAGATGGAGTCTTGCTCTGTTGCCCTGGCTGGAGTGCAATAGCACAATCTTGGCTCACTACAACCTCCGCCTCCTGGGTTCGAGCAATTCTCCCTGCCTCAGCCTCCTGAGTAGTTGGGATAACAGATGCCCACTACCACGCCCAGCTAATTTTTGTATTTTTAGTGGAGACAGGGTTTTGTCATGTTGGCCAGGCTGGTCTCAAACTCCTGACATCAGGTGATCTACCCACCTCGGCTTCCCAAAGTGCTGGGATTACAGGCATGAGCCACCACACCTGTCTGAGAGCTTCTTTTTCTAAATAGGATTTGGAATGTGATTTGAGAAATCAGAGTGTAGGGGTCTTTGGCTGTACTGAAAACAATAACTGCATTTCACTGGCTCTAAAACTTGAATGTTGTGTGTCAAACGCCTCAGTGAAAATACAATTAGGTTGTTGGTAGAAAGGGAGAGGTTAGTGGTCACGTGTTGAGGGTATAGATAATTTTTTTTAGAAATAGTCCTGTTTAAAATGAGTCTTAAAAGAAAGAGAGAGGATTTTATCAGGCAGAGATGGAAGAGAAGGGCAATTTATCTCTTCGCATGTTACACACACATCCTTCTCATATCCTTTCATATACCTCACGTGAAGAAATATTCCAATCCTAGTTCTATGCCATACAATCAAAGAAAATCACAAGTAGAGAGGCGAAAAGAAGAAAAGGGAGAAGGAGGAGAAAGGGGCAGGGAAAATGGCAAAGTGTGTGGTTTATGGCACAAACAGGATGTAATAAAAGAGGGAGAATCATTGCCTTTGCTCTATTCTCTCATAGCTTCGTCTGCATTGATATGTGACATTTCAGACACAGCAAGCATCTCTGGGACTTGAAGAGTTAGAACACTAATAATACTGAACATTTTTGAGTGCCTTTTATTTATCAAGTGATGTAAGTGCTTTTCATGCTTTAACTGGCTCTTCATAACGACTCTGTGGTAAACATCAATGGTTTTCTCATTTTATAAATAAGGAAACTAGGTTGCAGAAAGCTTAAGAATACGCAAGCTAAGAGGCAGAACTGAGACTCTTCTCTAGGTTATTACTTTTTAGAACCAAAATGCTTATAATCATTTACTATATTACATCACACAAAAGAGCCAAATATGAGTTGTAGCAAATTGAAAAAAAAAAAAGCAGAGAGAGAGAAAGGCAAAGGAAGGAAGGAAGGAGGGAGGGAGGGAGGGAGGCAGGGAGGGAAAGAAGGAAGGAAGGAAGGAAAGAAGGAAGGAAGGAAGGAAGGAAGGAAGGAAGGAAAGAATGATACTCTTATTCCTGGGTCAGCTCAGAGATTAATTAAAAGGGAAGCCTTCTGACCTACCCCATTCTTTAACCAGGAGCAAATGCCTGGGGTTCCACAGAACCTCGAGTGGCCCAACCCCAGGATAAGACTTTAGGTACCAAAGATCTGGCAACTCCAAAGAAAACATTCTAGAAACATGGTAAATCGTGGCCTGTGAACCCCCGTGTTTTGGCAGGAAAATTCTAGTCATCCAGTCTCTGGAGAGCTTGGCCCAGAAGAAAGTAAACAAAATGTCAATGAGCTGAGAATTTATATAATTCATCCCAGTGGCAGCAAAACCATAAATTTGGTGGCTTATAGGTGGTTGATGAAAGGAAAACAGCAGCACTTCTCTGGCCAAATAGATCCATAAATCCTTTCCCCTCTATAAACCAAGTCACCAGAATGGTAGGTAGCTTTTTAACAACACCTCCTGGTTTTCAAGCTTTTGTATGATCCCTTCCTCTTGGATTTACTGACTCATTTCTAATAAAGAAAATACAGAAGAAGTAAATGGGATTATGGTAAAATAGTGACTTCCAAGACTAGTTAATATGGAGGCTGTGACTTCTGTCTTAAGTGCTCCTGCTTCCCTTGCTCACTCTGGGAAAAGCCAGCTACCATGCTGAGGCAGCCTGTGGAAAGGTCCATGTACATGAACTTGGAAGTGAATCTCCTGAGGCTGCCAACAACCAGATGAATACACTTTGAAGCAAATGCTTCTCCAGTTGAGATCATAGCCCCAGACAAGAGGTTGACAGCAACCTGTGAGAGACCTTGAGACAGCTCAGCTAAGCCACAACTGGATTCCTACCCCATAGAAACTAAGATAATAGATGTTTGTTGTTTTAAGCTACTAAATTTCGGGATGATTTTTTATGCAGCAGCTGATAACTAATACAGTTTTCAAGTTGGGAGAAATCTTGGGTTAAGAATAAAACTTTCCATTACAGTGGGTTTATCATTCAACAAAACTCCCCTTGGCACTTCTAAGAATTCAAAACAGTAGGTTGCACAGCAGTAATCATACTCCTGGGGTTGCCTAGTACCAACAAACAGTCCTAACTTTGTGGCCAGATGTTACTGAGTTAACATAATTTGAGCTTCAGAATTAAATAAGCTCTGATATAGACATAGGTTCTTATCCCTTTGTATTCATTTAAGCAACAAAGACCCAGTTAAATGAAGCAAATTATCTAAAATCACAGCTAGATAGCAGCAGACCTTAGTCATAAATATTTACTGAAAACCTACCCATTTGTTTTTAACTTGGGGTCAGAACCCACTTCCCATTGTTCCATGTTCCTTCTGGAGATGACGTGAGCCTATCTGGTCTATCTTTAGAAACTTGATTGTCCTCGGTGTCAGTGACCGATGCCACCATCCACCTAAATATGCACCCAGAAACTGAGGAGTCCTTCACACCCCCCTTTTCCTCACAGCTCCATCACAAATTTATAGCCAAAAACTGTCGAATTACTTCGAAAAGATCTCTCAGTCAAATCCCCAACTTCTCTCTGTCTCCCATCATCGACAACATATATCACCCAAAAGGGTCTGGTCTATGGTTTAGTAACAAGCAAGCCCCAAATCACAGTGTCTTAACAAAAACTTATTTCTCTATTTCTCTCACATCAGGACTCAATACACATCAAGCATCCCTCCTCCATCTTGGAGCTCTGCCCTCTGGAAGTCAGGATCCCCAGCATTACTACAGCAAGGGAAGAAAGAGACAGAACCAGCTCATCTATTGCCTCTACCCAGAAGTGACCCACATAAATACTGCTCCCATGCCACAGGCTAGAACTAGTCACATGAACCAATTTAATTCCAAGGTACACTGGGAAATGCATAGGAAAAACTGGGTATTTGGTGAGTACCAAATGCCTCTACTTTATCACCCTAAACAGAGCTACCATCATGTCTGGCTTGGACCTCTGCAATACCCTCTTTATTGGTATGGCAGCTTCCATTCTTACCCATCACTTAGCTCTTCTTTATAGAACATTTTGACTGAAGATCTGAAAGATCATCTTTGGCTTCCCATCTTTCTTCAGATGTAAACACAGTTGCTTAACACAGCATGCAAAGCCCATTTGGTCTGGCTCCTGTGTGTATATCTGAACTTGCTTCACACTCCCTCTCAAACCCTACTGCTTTGCCCATCACAGCCACACTGGCCATCCAGTCCCTCCAACTGATTGTGCTCTCTCCTGTGCCAGCCTGGCCAATAAAGGCAGGACTGGGTTTGAAATAGGTGATGAATGAGTCTTGTGGTTTTTTTTTTGTTGATGGTGGTTAAATATCAGTTTCCTACTGGTTCAGCAAATAACAGTGTGAAGGGTATATACAAGATAAACCCAGAAGAGGATGGACATCGTTACCCATTTGCTTCCTGTTTCCACCTAGGAGGCATAGAGGTTGTGTTGTTCATTAACCACTCTGAGAAACACGTTAGGTCAGAGGGGTTCAGAGTGAGGATCGCTGCCTACTATACTGCTCTTCTTGGCAAGGACCACATTAGCACACAGCATCTGATCTGTTACTATATAATGAAATTTTTGCTGCCCACAAATTACAACAATTCATTTCTGTTTTGTCAGGCCTTGCACACCTTTCATCACAGGATTTTTACATACCTTCTTTTCCTTTCCAGAAGATTCTTCCCTTCTCTCTTCAGTCAGATTCAACTGCTCATTGCTGACCTCTCCAGCCCCCATCACACCTTCTTAAAGCGCCAGTTACCACCCTTCTGTAGCATTGCCACATTTGCAATTCTGTAATTATTTGTGTGTTATTTAATTATTCACAGTCTTTTCCATCACACTGTAAACTCTTGAAGGCAGGAATTGGTTCTGGTTTTGTTGGTGTTAGAGGCCTAACCCCTGTATAGTGCCCACACATGGCAGCTCTCTAGCAAGATTTCTTGAATAAATACATCAAGAAGATACAGCTTTTCCAGTATCTAACACCTTTTTTAGTAATCCAACAGACATGGATCTATTATTTAAAATAATCTTTTAAAACTAAAATCTCATTATGTACTTTTTTGCTAAAAAGTTCTCAATGATCCCCGTCACTCAATGAGAAGTCTAAGCCGTGACACATGGCCTATAAATAGAGTGACCATATGTCCAGGTTTACATGTTTGAACCTGTGGTTATAATGTAAAGTGTCCTCTTTTACTTCTCAAAAACATCCCAGTTTGGGTGATACATTTTGTGGTCACTCTATACAATATCCGGCCCCTTATTGACTTCTTAAATCTTTTTGCTTTACAATTTATGCACACACAACACTGAACTGCTCACAGAATTCTCTGCCAACCACCATGCTGTTTTTCACCTCCAGGCCTTTGCCGGCACAGTTCCCTTGTGTCAGAATTCCCTCCCCTTCCCACTGACACATTTTGTATAATTTAACTCATTTTGTAACCCCTAGAGAAAGCCTTCTCTGACTCTCACCTCTCAGGCCAAGTCAAGAACCTCTTTCCTTAAATCTTCCCAATCCCCTAACCCTCTACGCATTATGCCTTCATTGCATTTTCACATTGAATTATAAATGCTGGCAAGTGTCTCTCATCAACCTCCACCCCAATGCACATGCAACACCTGCCCTTGAGGAGGGACAATATGTAACTTATCTTAGTGTACACGTGGCCTGGCACATAGCTGATGTACAATAATTACTGATGGAATCAATACATGTTTTTGAAGATTTTATTTATTCAACAAATGAGATTTTGTGGATAGTACCTTTATTTTTCTAACTTTATTAATCTAAATCATTTAGGACTTTTCATCTGAATTTCTACTCAGCATGAGCAGCGATACCCCCACTGGGTTAATATAATTACAGCCAAAACAAAGAAGCCCGATGTTTTAACTACCCCACGTATCCTTATGATGAACTTTTAAGAATAATGAAAATCGCTCTCATACTTCTAGAATTATCAACTTGATCTAGTCCAACTACAGCTATTACTAGTTCGACTTCTTGTTCTTCCTCTTCCTCCTCCTCCCACTCCCTCTCCCCTCCCCTGTCTGCTCTCTGGCCTCCTCCTCTTCCTCTCCTTCTCCCTCTTTTCCTGATGAGAATACTTGGACTCTAATTCTAACTCTTGCTTCACCCTTTCCTGCCCTCCTCCTTCAGATCCTCCTGTCTGCTTCCCCCAACCCCGCAATCTCCTAAGTTTCATCTGCAAAGCACATGGGGGCACCATATCACTCAAATGACTTACACATTTTTTTAAACTTTATAGTAAATACAATTTAGATGCTGCCTATTTTTTCAGCCTTGCTGAACTAGATTTCTCAGGGGAATTATTTTTTAAATCCTCAAGTTTGAACATTGTTGCCCTAAGAAGAGACATAATACATAACATTTCTGCTGAAAGTGTGAAATAGTGTCTCATTGCTAAAACGAAGACATTTCCAGGAAAGAGCCTTAGATTTTGACTCAGACCCTGATTTGTGTCTGGCCTTGTCACTGTCTGCATCTGCTCCAATAGGCTGCCCACGTACCTGCCTGAGCCCATGTTTCTTAGTCTATAAACTGAAATGAGAAAATATGCCTCACAGAGCTGTAGGGAGGATCCAGTGAGAAGCTGTGTATCAGTATTACTCTAAATAATGTACTTACAAAGGGAAATATTTTCAGGGAATCTGCAATGTTGATGTAAATTATTTTTATTATAGTGTTACATACATATGAACAAAAATAACACTGGATATAAAATTTTAAGCTTATAGCTCTTATAAAACTAGAAATCAAAATCAATTTGTAAATTTTACATATAAACCAAAGAAATTAACAAGAAAACCTTTACACATTAAATATAAGTCAAACTACAAACTACAATGAATTAAATAATCGAGGATAATTTGCTGAGATAGCTGATTGCTTACCAATTCTAAACCTCATTCCTAACAAAAATTTTATAATCTGTACCTCAGTACCCTTCCCCTTTAATTTGTAAAGTCTCTGAGCTTTCATGTATTAAACTGTAACACAGAAATAATTAAACTACACAACAAAGGACCTGATTATAATGCCATGTAACGAAGACCCAGATGTCAGTTGATTTATCTGATAAAAAGGGGAAATGGAAGGCCCTGAGCTTTACCACAGGAATTGTTCAAGTCCTCTGCATCAAGACTCCAGGGGGAAGTGGTTGGACTGGCACTCAGATGAACCGTTTGTGCTAGGACCCTCCCTGTTCCCAAAGATATATTACCAGAGGTAAGAGCTCAGACTATGGAGTACGACCTAAGTTTGAATTAGATCACTGTCACTGTTAGCTCTACAATTTACTTCATCCTTCTCAACCTCAGCTTCTTTATCAGTAAAATGGGGAAAAAGTAAAATTAATTCCATTGTATAGGATTGTTATGAAGACTGAATCCAATAATATATATGAGATCCTCAATAAATTACATTATTATCATGTGTAATGAAAAAGGCTCAGTGGTCCCTAAACAGACATGGAAATAAGTGAACCTCCCTCTGCCACCTAGTTGGCTGGAGTCCCTGTCGTAGCTGGAGAGAAAGCTGGAAGGATGCTGAAGCCCACAGTACCCTGGATGTAAGTTCCTGGGAAAATCTGGACCTGTGAATTTCGAAACCTTGCTGAAGAGGAAAGAGGGAAAGAAACCTACATTTCTAAAGATTTCAGCTGTTTTCAGTGTTGTAATAGGTGGAGATTAAACCTCCAAAAAAGTTCTTTCTCTGATTGGGAAAACTCGATCAGGTTCTGGATTGTTATCTAAGTAAGCAAAGTAACTTTCTGCTCTAATGGAGCTCTTTAGTAATCCTGAGACTTTCAAGAGTTAAAAACACAGATTTTAACTCTTGGGACAGGCAAAGTTACACTTTGGAGAAACTATGTTACTCTAATTTGGGGGTGGTAGGGATGGGTTTGAGATGAGAAGTAAGAAGAGGCTGTTCTGGCTTCTGTGCCCTACACAGCAGGGAAGGTTTGGAGAGGCTCTGAGGAAGGGTAGGAACAAAAGCTGTTCCTCTGAGGAGGGTCAGGAACTGTGGAAGGTTCTGAGAACAAGCAGAGCCATTTGAACTAGGGGATGAGATGTGGCCTGGAATTAGGGAAAAGGTCATTCTCTCATGAGACTCAGAACCGCCTGGGCCCCCTGAAAATGTACAACTTTAGAAGTCCCTGGAGATGGGGATCCGGCAATGGTGTTATCATGCTTATGGTGGTGCCTCTACTGTGGCAACGGAGCTTCACAAGCGGCAGGGAACAGCAAGAGCAAGTCAGAGCTGGAGAAAACACACCTGCTAGTAAATGCAAGAACAGACCAGGCAGGAAGCACAAAAGTGGGTGTCCGTGAGTAACTGGGCAACACTCTGAGAAGGGTTGGAGTCATGACACCATATAGGGGAGAGATCAAGCCATTAAAAGTTAGGCATTAGAAGTCAACTTGACAAACAATCCATTCACAATATCAATACAAATGAAACTATCCAAGAATCAATTTAGCAAGAAAGGTATAGGGTCAATGATAAAGAAGACTATGAAATCTTATTGACAGATGTGAAAAAAGTTCTGAGCAAATGAAAAAGATATACCATTTTCTCAATAGAAATTATTTATCTTTACTATAGAAGTTCTTGCAGAATTAATGCAATCTCAAACAGAATGCCAACTTTTGGCAACTGCATAAAATACATTTAAATTTCTAATGGGAACATAAATATCTGAGACTAGACAAAAAAAAAAAAGAACAAAGGATCATGAGGGTAGATTTGCCTTATTCAATATCAGATGTTTCATAAAGCCATTACAATAAAAATACAATGACATTGGCTCAGACTAGTAAAATAGAATAAAGAGTTCAGAACACAAATCCAAGTATATGTGGAAACTTAATATATGACAAAGGGAATATGATGATGAGGAAAAGAGTGTTTATTTTATTAATGCCGCTGACATAGTTGGCTATCTAGGAGAAAACAGAAAGAAATTCTTAACTCTCACCATACAACCTCACTTGTAATCAAGAAAGCATAAAGTAAGTTTAAAGACATCATTTTTGGCCTATCACATGGGCAAAAATAAAAGAAAACAAAACCCAGAATTGGTAAAAATTGGGGGAGATTTTCACCGTCCTATATTCTGGGAAGGCTTGAATTGCTACAACCTTTTGGAAAAACAAACTAGAAATGTCTACTAAATTAAAAAATACACACACCCAATAATCCACTTCTGAAAATTCATCCTATAAAAATAAAATTACCAGTACATATTTATGTTAAGAATACTTATTGCTATTTTTGTTTATTTTTAGATGAATATTGAGAAATAGTTTATTAAATTATGGTATATCTTTAATTAGAAATATGCAGCTATTAAAAAATAAAATGATGAATATCTATTAACCCAGAGAGAATCCCATGATGTCTTGTTAAGTAAAGCAGACTACAGAAAAATAAATATGGTTCTATTTTTATAAAAACAAGTACCAATCATCCTCCTCATATGTATATGTGCACATTTTCATAAACAAAAAAGTGTGGAAGGTGAAACCTTAGGGGGCAGAAAATGATGGAGATGGCGGGGGCGGAAATCATTAAACTCTATGATGTATTTTTTATTTTTTGTTGGGTTGAATGTTTATGTGGTTCTTCTCTATTAAACATATTAATAAATAAGATAATGTTTTCAAAGAAAACGTGACCTCAGAAGCTAATGGGGTCCGGGCTTATGAGTCAGATTCATTTCCTCTCAACTCCTCTGTAAGGAGTTGAGAGGAATCAGGAGTTGAAAGGAAATGAATCCGACGGGAAAGAAAAGAAAGAAACAAGGGGGCGACTTCCCACTCCTATGCCACATGCTTCCATTTCTCCCTCGAGGAAACTCTTCCAGGGATGCTGTGCTTGCTCTGCCGGTGGGCTGGCTTCTCGGACTGCTGCCTCTCATTATCCAATTCCTTTCTTATAATTTTTAGGTTGCACACCGCCTACTTAGGTGGTCTAATTTAGGCCATGTGCACACACTTGGGGATGTGTCTGTTGCTGGTATATAACATTTTCACATTTAGATCCTTTTAATAATCTTCATTTGAATAGTAGTTCAGGCAAAGGAAAAAGAGACTATGTTTGCGTTGATGTCATTCAGCCAAACTCTACCACCCAGGAGCTAGCCAGTGTCTGGGGAAATTGGCCAGCCTGGACTCTGGCAATAAAACAGCCATTTATCCTAGGCCAGAGACAAACCTTTCCAGGCCTGAGGTAAATTTACATAGAAATAAAATTTAAATGAGGAAAATACTACTGGGGCGATGCTTTAAATTATTTACATTTGTTCATCTCCAACAGTAAAACAAAGCCTCTGGGATGCAGACCCAGAGACAGTATCTTCCCACTGAAATACAGAAGAAACATTTTTATTTTACTACTATTCCCAAATATTCTAGAAACCTAGCCAGGCATTAGAGACAATGGAAAACTATTCTTGCTTTTGAAGATATAGTTAATTTGGCTGCTGTTAGATTGTGTAACTCTTGAATATTTAGAAAGGCAGGTGTGGGGACCAGGGAACAGGACCAAGAAGAAATTTCACTTGTCCCTTCTCAAGATCTAAGAAAGGAAGCACGCCCTTCTTAATGCCCTGTTTCTTAGAATCACCACCTATCTGTTCAGAAGATTGTTTCTAGGGAGCCAACTGCTCCTGCTGTGATTTAAGTCTGTCTTCTCTATTCCGGTAACGGTAGTGAGAGTTAATTAACCGATATGGTTTGAATCTGTGTGCTTACCAAATCTCATGTTGAAATGTAATTCCCAGTGTTGGAGGTGGGGTCTGGTGGAAAACATCTGGATCATGGTGGCAGATCCCTTACGAATCGCTTAGTGCTATCCCCTTGGTAATCAGTGAGTTCAAGCGATATCTGGTTGTTTAAAAGTGTCGCGCCTCCTACTATCTGGTTTTTTGCTCTCACTCTCATTATATGATACATTGGCTCCCCCTTTGCCTTTTGCTATGATTATAGGCTTCCTGAGACCTCATCAGAAGCCAAGTAGATGTGTGGCACCATGCTCCCTATACAGCCTTCAGAATCATGACTCAATCTTTTCTTTATAAATTACCCGGCCTAAGGTATTTCCTTATAGCAAGAATGGCCTAATACAGTAGCCTTATTATTTTTGCCTCACCTGAAACATGAGCTGAGTAAGAAATCCTTGACTGTCAATGAATCTATTGAACTCTGTTCACAGAGAAGTGCATTTGAGAATCAAGAAAGAATCATTTTTTCAATGCAGGCAATCCAAATTATTGAGACTTGCCCAGAGACAGCAGATAATCAATGGCAAAACCAGGCCCCCAAACTCCTGGCATCCTGAGTTAGTTGCTTCTTCTTGCTGCTTAGAATCCTTACCTGACTTTTCTGGGTGAATGGGGATGAGAATTCTGAGCAGAAAGAACACTGTATACCTAGAAAAAGGTCTGAAACAGCATAAATGGGGAGCTTTGGAAATTTAATACAAGTAAGGCAGAGGCATAAGGACTGGGATGGAGCCACTGAAGAGTAGGCTAGAAATCAGCCTTGTAAGCAAGATACGGAGTTTGGACTTGGTATCTTTTGCGAAGCTTCCAATTACGAGATAAAGAAACCCAAGACTAAATTCAGCTAAGTGATGGTAATAACAACA
Organism: Saimiri boliviensis; assembly: GCF_048565385.1. Classification (NCBI taxonomy): domain Eukaryota; kingdom Metazoa; phylum Chordata; class Mammalia; order Primates; family Cebidae; genus Saimiri; species Saimiri boliviensis. Next base: position 31,498,995 of record NC_133454.1, on the reverse strand, counting down.
ATGGCTAACAATTAGGAATGTTCTAAGTTCTCTGTATGCATTAACTCATTTGAAACTCATTACAATCCTGTGAGGTGGATGTTATTATTATGCCCATTTTAGAGATGAGGACATTGGCATTCAGAAAGGTAAAATAATTTGTCCAAAGTTACATAGCCATTAAGTGGCAGCAGTGGATTCTAATATGGAAAATATATTGACCCCTATGATTGGTAAAGTCCACGAGTAAAGCCCACTTCATGTGCAACTAAATCATCTTGGAGCTTGAACAATTTCCTGAGGCTCTGTCTTGACCGGGTCAGCTTCTTTTCATGCACTGCATTCACATTTGGAGAGATTCTCCCCATGCAGAGAAAAAGAAACAATTCAGATTTCAGAGCAAGAATGAGACTATTTCCATCCCAACACTTATACATGAAAGTTCTTCTTGGCTTCTTCTTGACCATTCTGAAACTCATCACTGTGGCCAGGAGCATGGAGTGCATAAAAAGGTGGTTGGAGCTGGGCCAATCACATGTAATGGGCTCTCATGAAAACAAGATCCATTATCACAAGAGGGGGGAAGTCATCAGATAGATGCCCCACCGGAGGATATAAAGAGGGAGAGCACAATCGAGTTTGCGCTCTAGAAAACAATGGTGTCACCAATGGATTAGAGGCATGTAGAACTGGAGACAGGGAGGCCAGCTAGAAAGCCCACCAGGTTTTTCAGGTGGGAACTGAACCCGAGGCTGTGGTAATGGCAAGAACGGAACAGAGTCAAGAGGTATGTAAAAGATAGACTTGGATACAGGCCTGGAAGGAGAAGAAGGAATTAACGGCAACTCCGAGGTTGTGGTATTAACTGAAATTGAGAAAACAGGAAGTTGAGTAAGTATTCAGGGGAGAGGGAAGACAGTATTTAAGTTCAAGTGGGGATGTCTTTGCATTCAGTCTGACTTTTCTGCTAGACAGTAACTTCTATGAGCCAGAGACCCCATCTGCCCGGTTCGGTTCACCATAATAGTTGCAATAACCATGTAGTGCCTGACACATATTAGGCACTCCCCTATTAAATGCACAGAGAAAGATGTCTACCTGATATGTACCAATTAGGTCGTTGGAAAGTCAGAGAGATGTCTGGCCCCAGAGTGTGAATTTGGAGGTCACCAGGAATATGGACAATAGAGCATTAAAGAGGTAGTCCAGAGTGAGTGTAGAAAGAGAGAATGAGCATAGAAAGCTTGCATGTAAGGGGCTAGCAGAGGAAGATGAGCCTGGGAGCTGATGGAAAGTGAATGATGAGAGAAGAGGTAAAAGAAGCCTAGGGTGGTAACAGGGAAACTTGGTGTGGAAAGGCAGAGTTGACCGTGAGAAGAATGCCCACTCTTCTACTTGCTAGCTGTGTGAACTTGAGCAAGCTATTTCACTTCTGTGTGCCCCCGTTTAAATAATACTGCCTATCTTAGGTATATCTGTGAAAAAGTTTTTAAATAAGTTATTTTTTTAACTTGTAAAGGCACAGTACTTGTGAGTAATGCCTCATACTGAATACCACAGAGGGCCCAAGCAAGACAAAGACTTAAATGTGCCCGCTACATTTGGCAAGTTGGACAGAGTTGGGTCCATACAAATGAACAATCTGCAAAGCAAGGAATAAAGGCCAGATTGGATAAGTTGAGAGTGGGAGGTAAAGAAGTAAATACATTATCCACCGTATTTTTTTTTTCTTCTTGGCAAATAGCAAGAGATGTATCTTCAGAGGATGTCTGGGGAAGGAGCTAATATGCCTTGCTTATCTGTCTTATTTATTGTTTGTCTCCCCAGCTAGAAGGGAAGCTTTATGAGGACTGCGACTGTATCTGTCCCATACGCCTAAGACCATCTGGCACACAGTCTATGTTCAACAGAATCTGTTGAATGACAAGACAGATGGATATGGTGGAGCAGAGGGACAGGAACTAAGATTATGTATCATAGCATCCCCTTCCCCCAGTAGGTTCTCACCTAGGGCGACATATCAAGATTGCCTGCAAAGTATTAATTTTTAGCACAGATTCCCCAGGTCTCCCTCCCCAGACACCCTCTGAAGATACATCTCTGTTTGGGGGTGGGAGTCAGGCCCAGGGAGTGGTTTTTTAAAGCTTCCCTAATCATTAGCATACACATTTGGCATCACAACTACTACCCTGTACCATAGTTTGTGATGCCTGACTTAATATGGAAATAAAAAGAAAAAAAAAAATCATTCAAGCCTCAGTCATCATTTCTCCTCTCAGGATTTGAATCAAATTCGTATTTTTTTCAAATGTGTTTATATTTGACAACTGAACAACTTAACAGAAAATTCCAAGGGTAGCAACTCAATGAAACTCTCTTACAAGAAAGTCTGGGTAGAAGGAATGGATTGAGCCTTAAGAAGAAAAGAAAATGACCAGAGCCTTTTTTCTCTGTGGCCATGTAAGCCAGCCATCAATCACACTCACACCTGCCCGTCCACTCTGCACAAAGAGACCAATTGAGATGCGTCTGTGACCCCCATGGGAGGCATGGGAGCCTGGACAACGCGGCCTTGGAAAGGCAGGAAAGCATGACAGATGTGACAGAGAATTATATCAAGTTGTCTAAGTGGCTAACAGGGAATTCTCAGAAACTTTGAGCTAGTGTTGAATTCTAAGAACATATAGAAATACATGTTCAAATAATGAATAAAGTGAAATTCCTCAGGGAAACGAAGAAAAAAATTTGCCAGTGAAAATCATGGAATCTGTCACTAAAAATAGAACATTTGGGAATAAAATGAAGAGGATCTGTTTTATTAGGACTTTATCTTACGCACATCTTTATGATCGGTCTGTAACTGATCGCTCCCTCTGGCTTCGTGTCCTGTGATGTGCCCTGGCCCCACCTGGTCACAGAGAGCCTACCCTCTGATTACACTGACTTTTCCACCTTTCCCAAGACAAGCAACACATACTGTTTCTCGTTTCTGTGCTTGAAGATCTTTTCCCCTTCTCCATCCAACAAAAGCTTACTTATCCTTCTATTCCTACCTCTGAAGTGGCCTCCTTTAGGGAGACTTCACTGATTGCTCAGGCAGAGGGAGTTAGCTCCTTGCTCTTTTCTGCACTTCTGCACTTTTGCTCAATGTAAATTTTGTGCAATATCAAAATCTCATGTTGTAATTTTGTTTACTCCATCCTTCATTAGGATGGTGCTTTTCACGAATGAGAATCGTGTGTTAAGCAAATGGGTACTGCCTATGTGCTAGATGATAATATTTATTTCTTTTCCATACAATAATCCTGAAAAGCATGAGATTTCCATTTTACAAATGAGGATACTGATTATCTGAGGGTTCAGATAAATTTCCCAAGGTCAAGTAGTTAATAAGCAGTAAGTTGTATGACTCCGAAGTCAGGACTTTTTCTACCGTAATACACTGTCTTTCTTTGACTTCTTTGTATGGTCCGGCACATGTTTGGTACCAAACAAATGAATGAATGCTATTTTTACAAATTTTTATAGGAACTAGAAGTACCTTGAGAGCAGGACCATGTCTTTTACTTTCAATCCATCCCTGGGACTAGTTCAAGGTATAGACACTCTAAGCTCTCCATAAATATTTTGAATGAATTGGCTCAAAACGTGTATAAACAGATTCCATGCTACCAAGCCTATATAATTAGTATGTGATTGTTGGAAGCAAGTGGGTATATTAGCCAGTTGCTAATATAAAAAGAGCAACTCTGCATCAAATATATCAAAAGGAAATCCCTTCCCAATATTAGAATGTGTAGTCATCAACAGTATCCAACAGGCAAGCCATTTTGTACATGTAAGTACATCTTTCAAGGATCAACTTCTAGGATATGGCTTTACTAGGATATGGCTTTACTTCACATTAGATATTCCATAGGCCTTACAGAGACTCTGGTAGAGAAGAAACAGTATTAACAATCTTAAACCTCCACATAATGTTTCTCAGTTGTCCTGTGTAGAACTCTGTTGTCTTGTCCAATTGCATGTGGGAGAGCTTGCTAAGAGTTCACATTCTTGACCTCATGATCCACCCGCCTCGGCCTCCCAAAGTGCTGAGATTACAGGCTTGAGCCACCGCGGCCGACCCTAACCATCCTGGTCCACATGGTGAAACCCCGTCTCCACTAAAAATACAAAAAATTAGCTGGGCATGGTGGCGTGTGCCTGTAATCCCAGCTACTCAGGAGGCTGAGGCAGGAGAATTGCCTGAACCCAGGAGGCGGAGGTTGCGGTGAGCAGAGATCGCGCCATTGCACTCCAGCCTGGGTAACAAGAGCGAAACTCCGTCTCAAAAAAAAAAAAAAAAAAAAAAAAGTTCACATTCTTTTGAGGAAAATACTGATTCTAACACTACCTCGTAACTTTTGCAATGATTCCATATGCTGATGTTGGTTTGTTTTTAATGCAGCAAACACTTATCTAACTTTTCCTTCTTCCTCTCTTGGAAAGAGACTATAAATCTAACTCAGCGTTTCAAAACAAAATGACAGCTTAGCTCCCATTTACCTGCATATACTTTAGATATGAGACTTTTATGCCAGGCAGGCAGCTGGCCCATTCACCCTAGAGTTACCATGGTCATTTTTTAAAATATAATTCAATCATTTTAATTGCCTGTGGGTTGGCCCTGGCTTAATGCTCCGTTAAGTAATCCATGTGAGAGCTCAGAGAAATGGTTTGTCAAATGTAGGGTTCATTCTGATTTTTCAGATGCTATTTCTATATTAAGTTAGATGATAAGAAAGCAAAATTCCTGTGCCATATTATGATCTGAATTCATTCCTGAATTCAACAGATATTTACTGTGCATCTCCAAGGAGCAGCAGACCGCAGGGGTCAGCAGGTCAGACTCTGGAACCAGACTGTGAGTTTACCTTCCAGCTTCTTTATCTGCTAGCTCTGTGACCGTGGGCAGTTTGCCTAGACTTAGAGCTCCACCTCTGTCCCTTTCCTATGAAAGGAGATGACAATAGTACCCACTATAAAGGTCTATTTGAGACTCCAATCATTAGATAAAAAACACTTAGAAGAATTCCTACCGTTCAATCAATTTTAGTTATTATAATTATTATCCTATTATCATTATTATTACCAAAAGGCAGACATGGTACAGACTTGGTATGAAGTGCTGGGGATACAGAAGTGAGAAAAGTACATTAGTTCCTGGCCTCAGGGAGCTTATGTCTGGTGGGGAAGACAGACACCAAATGATGACAGCGGTGAGTGAGTACATGTAAACCATGGTAGGTAACTATGACTTTGTAGTGAGTATGGTAGTTTACATCCAGTAACCTACCATACTCACTCACTGGTGTCATTAGAGTACAAGGTGCTCTGAAACCCTGTAACAAGGGTGCCTGTCCCAATCTGAGTGGGAGATGATGACTCTTTTGATAGAACAGAAACTGAAAGGAGGAGTACAGTTAACTGGATGAAGGTGAGTGGACTCCTGGGAGGACCATTCCAGGCAGAGGGAACAGGGTAGCAAAGTGACTAAGTGAAAGGCCAGTATGGCTGCAGGCCCAAGGGGTTGCTGGAAGTAAGCATTAATATGCACAGACTTCTCTTGAGGTTGTTAACAGAATAACTACAGCGTCTTTTTTAGCTAAATAGCTCTAAAAATTGGTTTAGTTCTATAAATCATTTGGTAAATTTCTTTTCTTTTTCCAAGTTGACACAGCAATGAGAGCTATGTAAGCAGCGTGTGCTCCCTTTTAGTCCTACCACAAATAAAGTCGGGATTTAGTTTACTGGCTAGCTGCAAGAATTAGGTCAACTCAGGTACCTTGTAACATCTATTCCCTCACTCATTTTATAAGGTTCTATTTTTAGCCCTTATTTCCTCATTTTATTTTGAAATGTTAAAGGGCTCTTAAGTCCTTTTGGAAGTTGGCAGGATATAAATCCTCAAATACGTAAAATAAAATATATTGATTATGAACAGCTTAATTGACTGGAGTCTGGTTCAGGAGAAAGAAGGTAGTTACAAGTATGCGGGGCCCACAAGAAGAAAAACCTTGAAAAGGTATTCATGACGTTTCGTTGGGATTGCTTCTTATTTGAAATTGCCAATGTCACGATTCAAGGGGAGGGAGTTGCGGAAGCATAGGCATCCAACGTAACTCACTCACATTAGCTTTCTACATTTGAATGTCACCAGATTTAAATGTAAATGGTGTATTAGCACTTTGGAGCTTCTAGAAGAGAAAAATGTGTATGCTGAGCCTCTCAGATTTGTTTGGTTTGTCAGTTGTTTTCTGGGCTTGCTTTTTCAAATAGCTGATGCATTTGTCTGCAAGACAAAGAAATGAAAACAACAGGGAGTTTTGTTTATGGTCCTATGAATCTGGCCTCATCAATTACAGCTTCCAGAGTAGTCTAACATTAACCTGTCTGAAAACAGCAGAAAGAATAGCAAAATTCCTTAGCCACGCTTCATGCTTTTCCATCACCTCTCTATATCTAGCCCTTCCTGCTACCAACGTAACACAATCACAGTAAGTATTTACAAAGCACCTCTCAGGATGCCCAGTACTTCACTAAGGGCTGGGGATGGCGTGGAATCAAATCTCCTCCCTCTCATCTCTCCCTTGCCTTCTTTCCACATCCCCCCAAATGAATTCTTAAAAACTTACATCTTCTCTACTACTTCCTCCTGAAGGACAAGAGAGACAAGAGCAGGCTTGCCCAGCTTGAAGAGGAGGATTGTGTGAAAGGCCCCATCATGAAGAAAGCCCCAGAATACACGATTGCAAGAAGGAAGTAGGGAATAGTGAATGCGGAGCCCGTGCATATGTCTACCTTTACTTTCTTTGGTAATCTTCTACTCCCAGTAGAGGAGAAAATGGAGACCTCATGCAGACTTGGAAAAGTCTAAGCTGGAAGGCCTGATTTGGAAATAATGAGACTATTCTGATAATGAGAATGAGCATCTATATGATGATTTAAAATCCACATAGGGCTTTTGTTGGGAAAAAGCATGCTTTGAATGAAGAGACCTTCCAGACAGGCTTTGTATGAGCAACATGGCTGTTTATTCACCTGGTGCAGGTGGGCTAAGGCCGAAAAGGGCGTTAGCAAAGGGCAGTGGGATGGCAGTTGGTTTTATAGGTTTGGGTAGTTTTTTTGGGGGGTGAGGGTGTTGCAGAGTAAGTTCAGTTACAGTGGTGGGGGGGTGGGGCAAGGAGTATACAACTTCAGTTACAATGGCAGGGTTGAGTGAGAGGTATTTATTTTATCATAAGAACAGTTAAGATGGCAGGGCTGGGTGAGGGGCTTGTGGGAAGCTCTGCTGGGCGATTAGGGATGATGGTGAAAGCAGGCAGTGGGTGGGAGACTCCAGCCAAGGCAAGCAGGACTTTAGATTTTCAGGCTCCAAGCTTGCATATGGAGACCTGACACACCTATCTTTTTATATAGAGAGAGAAAGAATTAGAGAAGCGAGGGTGATAACAAGTTTTAGGGGCTGGGGGTGAAGTTTCTCAAGGCTTCTTCAAGTGGGATTGGGGGTGGGGTGGAAACCTAAAAATGGGAAAGAATTTAGACTGCTGGGAGATTTTGGGGAAAGGGGTAATATTACGGGGTTGTTAGAAGGAGCATTTGTCATATTGACTGGTTCTTGCTTATATATGATTTTGTAGGAATTCAGAGATTAATTGGAAAAACAAAGGGTTTAAATAAGAGAAGGAAAGAGAGTGTTAGAGAAGGTTAACTGTGTGGAGGGAGAGCTTTTGTTTTTATGGTGTATGAGGACGCATGTGGTATTGTAAACAACTACTTACTTTTATTAACAAGATTGGGTTTGAGCAGAGAATGGGAGCCAGATTAAGAGTGAAATATTAGCTGTAATTGCCTGGAGGAAACGTGTAAACCAGCAACTTAAACAAAAGCAGGGATGTAAAAGTAAATAAGTACAGTGAATCTGAGCACTGTTAGATAGAAAATAACAGAAACAGACTTTTTGAGGTGTGGTTTAAGTAGTAGGGGTGACTACATAAAGGTGGAGAAGGGGAGGGGCGGAAATTAAGTGTGTGAGGTGTAAAGAGAAAACTTTGGAGGTTGTGAGGGCTAGAGGGTAAATGGGGCATAGCCTGTGATTTTGAGGGATTTTAAGAGTATTAGGGCGGCAGCTGCTGCTGTGCGTTGTCATGAGGGCCAGCCCAGGAGTGTTAGGATAAGTTGTTTGGATAAAAAGGCTACAAGACACGGGCCTGGATCCTATGTGAGCATTCCAACCGCACTGCCCTGGATTTTAGCAATATATAATGAAAAAGTGTTGAGACAGGTTGGGGAGAGCTAGGGAGGGAGCAGTTTTTAGAGCTGTATTTTAAGAAGCTAAAGAGGAGTGAGGAAAGGATTTCGGATTAATAGGGTTGGATAAATTTTCCTTAGTGAGTTTATACAATGGCTTAGTTAGAATAGCAAAACCTGCTATCCAGAGGTGAAAGTAGCAACCCCACCCAGGAAGGAGAGAAGCTGTTGTTTGGTGGATGGGGTTGGGGTTTGGGAAATTAACTGGATAGAGTTGGCAGGGAGAGTGCGTGTATGCTGGCAAAAGATTAAAACAGATGGTGAAGAAATTTGGGCTTTGGAAGAGGGTACACGATACCCCTTTGAGTATAGATGCTGAAGAAGCAGGAGGGTGAATTAAAAGGCCGTGTTGCAACAGACAGGTGATAACAGGCTTTACTTTCAAAGCCTGTGTGGGATGGGGTACTGGGGCTGGGCAGGGTAAGAGTGGTTGGGTTTTAAGGGGATGAGGAGGGGTGAGTGACTTGTAGCAACGGATGGGAAGGTGGTGTTTTACACCCTAGGGTTAAGGTTGGGGAACATAATGGGAGCTAGTGAGGGAGGTACGGGTTTGGGGAGGAGGGCGGCAATGAGGTGTGGCTGTAGCCCAGGAATAGCTAAGGAGGCAGACAATTTTCCTAGGATATCTCGGCCTAACAGGGGAACTGGACAAGCGGGGATGATTAGGAAAGAATGTGGAAAGGAGCGCTGGCCTAATTGACACCAGACCTGGGGAGTTTTGAGAGGCCTGGAGGCCTTGCCATCAATTCCCACAACAGTTATGGAGGCCAAGGAGACACGTCCTTGAAAAGAAGGCAGCGTGGAGTGGGCAGGTCTGTGCTGATTAGGAAGTGGATACCCTTCACCGTAAGAGTTACCCGAAGTTTGGCATCCATGATGGTCCAGGGGGCTTCCGAGATGCTAGGGCAGAGTTAGTCTTTAGCCGCCAAGCCAAGGATTGGAACTTCAGGAGCTCTGGGAGCAGCAATGTGAGTCCGACAGTTGACCTTCTGTGGGGGGCTCACACAGACGGGGCAGGGCTTAGGAGAAATCCTGGGCTGCGGGCATTTCTTGGCCCATTGGCCAGGTTTCCAACACTTGAAGCAAGGTCTGGAGGGGCGGCTGGACACGCTGCAGTTTGGGCGCTCCAAAGTGTCTGTGAGCCGGTGGTGAGGCTGGGGTTTGTCTTACAAAGAAGCAAGCATCTGTACTTCTGAGGTGTGCTGCCACCGGGCAGATTTTTCCCTATTATTGAACACGTTGAAGGTGAGGTTGCTTAATTCCTGTTGTGAGGTTTATGGGCCAGATTTTAATGTTTGTACCTTTTTGTAATGTTAAGGTTGATTGGGTGATAAAGTGCATATTAAGCATTTTTTAGGGGTGAGAGTAGAAGTAAGGATGACATTTAAGTGACTCCAGGTGAGATTATAGGACTGGGTTAAGTAGTGGATTTGATGAAAAGGAGCCTAACCAGTGGCCAATTTGGAAAGGTTAGATAAAGGAAATGGAACGTGCACCCTAACTATGTCTTTGGCTCCAGCCACCTCTGGAAGGGGAATTGTTGGGGAGACAGCGGGACCAAACTGTAAGCTGGGAGTAGAGATTAGGGAGGGATTGGTGTGTAAAAAAATGCCTGGACATAGGGAATTTCAGACCATTTGCCTGTGTTGTGACAAAAATTGTCTAAATTTTGTAAAATAGAGAGTTTGAAAGTCCTGTTTTTTGGCCAATGGGAGCCGTTGTTTAACTTGTATTGTGGCCATGCAGTGTTACAGAAGAAGATAAAACGTTTGGGTTTTAGGTCAAGAGACAGTTGAAGAGGCATGAGGTTCTTTAGAACACAGGCCAGCAGAGAGGCGGGAGGGCTAGAGGACGGATGATTGCCCATGGTTCTGGAAAGGCAGCAGAGACAAGGAAAATGGGCACGCAATCCAACCGCTCAAAAGGCGTCCCTAGTTGAGCCTGGGTTGAACCTCGTCTTTGGTGGGTGGTCAAAGAGAACGTCCTCTATGTTGGCCTGCCACCAATATCGGCCATGAGCCTCGTCGGCAAGTGACTAGGGTGAACATCTCCACAATAGTCAAGCCCCTGGGGAAACTGGGTCCCTGGATCCGTGACCTATGTAGGCTTTTACGGTCATGAACAACATGGAAGAACCTGGTTTACCTGATTTTCCTTGTCTTTGCGGTGGAAAAAGGACGAAACTCAAAGGGGGAGGAAGTGGAAAGGAAAAGACAAAAGGATGGGAAAGCAAACAAGAGAGATTGTTTACCAAAATAGCCGGTGGTGTGCGTCTGTAGGCTGGTCTGATGACCCCAGGTCGGTAGGTAGATCTCTTCATGGAGAGAGCACAAGAACAGGGATGGGAGTTTGGTCTCCCACAGGAGTTCCCCTGTCCCAGGTTTCGGCACCAAATGTTGAAAAAAATGCGCAATTTGAATGAAGAGACCTTCCAGACAGGCTTTGTCTGAGCAACATGGCTGTTTATTCACCTGGTGCAGGTGGGCTAAGGCCGAAAAGGGCATTAGCAAAGGGCAGTGGGATAGGAGTTGGTTTTATAGGTTTGGGTAGTTTTTTAGGGGGTAGGGGGGTTGCAGAGTAAGTTCAGTTACAGTGGTGGGGGGTAGGGGCAAGGAGTAAACATGACCACAAGTTCAGTTACAATGGCAGGGTTGGGTGAGAGGTATTGACATTAGCATAAGAACAGTTAAGATGGCAGGGCTGGGTGAGGGGCTTGTTTGGGGAAGCTCTGCTGGGTGATTAACAACAATGGCAAATGCAGGCAGGGTGTGGGAGACTTCAGGAGGCAAGCAGGACTTCAGACTTTCAGGATCCAGGCTTGCATGTGGAGACCTGACAGCTTTTATATGCAGAATCGCAGTGAATACTCAGATCACCCCTAGGACAGGTGTTAGGATGGCCTTTTCCTAGACAGGGAAGGAGCTCAGGGAGAGTTGACTTTACTGCTGGAAATTAACCCACTGGAGGCTTTAACTTCTCCCTCCCAGAGCTTTGCTTTTCTCTCAAATCCAGGGTTTAGAGCAAGCACAGTGCTGCCACAATGAAGAAGAGTTTGCCTTGTACAAACTTGCACATAATATCTTAACTCAGTCTTTTTCCAACACAAAGGGCCATCAGCTTTATGTAAAGGAAGGAAAATCCTGTGAAGAGGAATCATGAACCTCATCAACAGAGAAGGAAATGGAGGTTGCGAAAAGCTTGCAAGTTGCCTCAGGTCATGTAGCAAGAAGCAGTGGAGTGGAATTTGATCCCCAGTCAGTCAATCTGACGCCAAAGTGCAGAAGCAGGAAAGGCCCTGCTGCCCTGGCAGTGAAGGTAGAATGAAGCCTGCATCTGTCACCATGCAACAGACGAAAATACTGTGCTTAAGCCAAGAATATTGGGTTGGAATTTCAGCTATCTCACCTTCTAGCTGGGTGACATTGGCCAAGTCACATAACTTCTCTGATCCTTTATAAGATAAGGAAGTGAGGGTTGTAGTATGGATTAAATATAATAATGTGCATCTAGTGTACATCCTCTGAAACTCTACACAGGGCATGGAGGTTCCTAGAAGATGATGAGCTATACACCGCAGACAAAGAGAGAATACAGCAAAAAAACAGATACCTGTGGACAAGTGCCCTTTGGAATACGCAAACATTGACTAAAATAAATCAAGATATTTTAATCCTGGGTCTCCCCAAACTACTTAAGGCTTTACAAACCAATGGGTGCTTTCAGGGCTAAAAGTTAGCTGCAAAGCCCCAGGCCGACACTGATTACTAAAACAGGTGCTCAGTGCTGTTGGCAAGGGAGTGGCCTTTCTTCTTCCCCTGGGAACCCAATATGGCTGTTCTGGCTGCATTTCCCAACAGCTGCTGAAACTTTCCAAGTGCTGACGTTTTACCCAGTCCCTTATAACATACTTATATAACTTTTCTGATCTATTTATTTTGCTTACATTTCCACCTAAAGCTTCTGATCTTTTAAAAATTATTAGATGCATCAGGATTCCACTCATCCCCTCAACAAAAGATCAGTTGAGTTCCTGCTATGTCCCAGAGCAATTTAGAAGAGTAACTGGTGCATGACATAACTTTAAAAACCACCAAAGACTTATATTTTGTAAAGTGGTAGAACACAAAGTGCAACACTGTGCAACGCTGTTTTCTGGGTCATTTCTTCACAAAAGCACACACAATTCTTCCCTTGCGTTTGCATAGTTTACATCTGGGATCAGCTTGATTATTTTGCCTGGTCTTTCTATAGTTATCAACATTCTCAACTTTCCTAAAGTGTAAATTGAGTCCTGTTCAAAGACAGTTTTATTGTCCTACTTCATTTTAGGGAAGAAAAGGCTAGAAGGTTCTCAGATTACTGGTGTGTTGTGTGTTTCTGTTTTCCTAAAATACAGTAACATGGAGTACCTTTTTAGTATCCACATAAATACAACTAAATCACACTGATTCAGTTTTAACAAAGTGCATCCTGTCATTCAGGTAACTTTGCTCTTGCAGTCTTCCACTTCTTTGGTTACATTCAAAAAAGCAAACTCAAAATTCAGCTAAGGGCTTTCATCACGAAAAGAGCTTTTAGTATTCACGACATTCAAACGGTACAGGATGCAGCTTTCAGGAGTGGTGTACTGTGTTTTTAGCAGCAGCAAGGTTTGTTCCTTCAGAACATCTTGTACCATGTTTCACTAAGCCATCAAAGTAAACCAAAAAGGAGGAGGGAAAAGAAAATAACACTGACAGAAATCCAGAACAGAACCAGGTAAGGTCAAACATTCCAAAACAACCAAGTCTCCCTCAGCATTTCCACAGAGGCTCATTTCCACAGAGGCTCATTTCCACAGAGGCTGTGCCTAGACTCTAGCTCCAGTACTCCCTGAATGTGAACAAGTGGTTTCCCACAGGTCTAGCTCAGATCATTCATTACGGCCATCCTCCCAGGCACCTGAATGAACACATTGTCTCATCCTCATCCTCAGAGTCATTTAAAATGTTTGAATCTCTTTTTCAAGAAGTTTTCTCATCGAAAACCTTCAAGGTTCAACTCTTTCAACAGGATTCTGACCATCTTTTCTATCTCCCATTTCTTTCCCATTGTTACACAAAATTTTGGTCCGGCTAAACTATTCAGTGTTTCTTGACTGTGGCCCAAAGTTCACTGCTGCTGATTCTTGGCCTTGCTTCTCCCTCTGTCTGGAACATCCTTCCTCCATTCCTCTGGCCATCGGGCCTATAAAATCCTATCCATTCTTCAAAGGCCATCTCAGTGCTACATTCTGAACAAAATTGTTTGAAATTCTTTCAACTTGATGTGATTTCTTCATTTTTATCACTTCACTCCACCCCTGTAGCATTTTGCCTTCTCATGCTGAATTTCTAATTCTGCCTATGATATTATAATTCCCTTGAGAGACAAAGCCATATCTTATCCAAGATTTTGACCTTCTAATACATGGCCTGTGATCCTAGCCCAGGACGGAGTCCCAGTTCAGTGAAACTAGATTGTGCTACAGCACACCTTTCCTACTAGAACTAGTACAAATACAATCTTTTTCTGTTCTCTGGTATCGTGGTGAGAATAAAGACTTGTATAGGACATAGAGGAGCTAATTAAATAGCCTTGGATAACTCAGACTGGGGAAGCGAGGGTATAGGAAGCCTGTTACAGCCTTGGGGCAAACTGTTGGCTCTGCAGATATGCCTCTAAAAATGTAGGTACATGGAGTTGCTGAGGCACATGGCACTACTTGTGCCCAGTGGATAAAACACTTTAAAAACGGCTACATCCAGGTCTCTTGGCCATGCTAGAAATCTAGAGTCAGTATAGTTTTCAGGCATTCTGACCAGGAACAGAAGTGTCAGAAGTGATTTTATAGCATGCTTTGCTGAAAAATATTGTCCAGGAACATATACATACATACATACACACACAAACATATATATATATATATATATATATATATATACATGTGTGTATATATATATGTATGTGTGTGTGTGTGTGTGTGTGTGTGTGTGTGTGTATGTCAGTAGAACAATCATAATCTTAAAACTAAACCAGGAAAACTGCCTAGACTAATCAGAACAGAAGATTCTTCACCTCATTCTGCCTACATACAGCTTTTTATTTATTTTTTTTTTTTTTGGCTTTTCTTTTTTTTTTTTTTTTTTTTTTTTATTGCATTTTAGGTTTGGGGGTACATGTGATGAACATGCAAGATTGTTGCATAGGTACACACATGGCAGTGTGCTTTGCTGCCTTCCGTCCCCTCACCTGTATCTGTCATTTCTCCCCATGCTATCTCTTCCCACCTCCCCACCCCCCGCCCCTCCCCCATTTCCCCCCAACGGACCCCAGTGTGTAGTGCTCCCCTCCCTGTGTCCATGTGTTCTCATTGTTCAACACCCGCCTATGAGCGAGAATATATGGTGTTTGATTTTCTGCTCTTGTGTCAGTTTGCTGAGAATGATGGTTTCCAGGTTCATCCATGTCCCTATAAAGGACGTGAACTCATCGTTTTTGATGGCTGCATAATATTCCATGGTGTATATGTACCACATTTTCCCTATCCAGTCTATCATCGTTGGGCATTTGGGTTGGTTCCAGGTCTTTGCTATTGTAAACAGTGCTGCAATGAACATTCGTGTGCACGTGTCCTTGTAGTAGAATGATTTATAATCCTTTGGATATATACCCAGTAATGGGATTGCTGGGTCAAATGGGATTTCTATTTTTAGGTCCTTGAGGAATTGCCACACTGTCTTCCACAATGGTTGAATTAATTTACATTCCCACCAACAGTGTAAAAGTGTTCCTATTTCTCCACATCCTCTCCAGCATCTGTTGTTTCCCGATTTTTTAATGATCGCCATTCTAACTGGTGTGAGATGGTATCTCAATGTGGTTTTGATTTGCATTTCTCTGATGACCAGTGATGATGAGCATTTTTTCATATGTTTGTTGGCCTCCTGTATGTCTTCTTTTGTAAAGTATCTGTTCATATCCTTTGCCCATTTTTGGATGGGCTTGTTTGTAAACGTAATTCACCACATAAACAGAACCAAAGACAAAAACCACATGATTATCTCGATTGATGCAGAGAAGGCTTTTGACAAAATTCAACAACGCTTTATGCTAAAAACCCTCAATAAACTAGGTATTGACGGAACGTATCTCAAAACAATAAAAGCTATTTACGACAAACCAACAGCCAATATCATACTGAATGGGCAAAAACTGGAAGCATTCCCTTTGAAATCTGGCACTAGACAAGGATGCCCTCTCTCACCACTCCTATTCAATATAGTACTGGAAGTTCTAGCCAGAGCAATCAGGCAAGAAAAAGAAATAAAGGGTATCCAAATTGGAAAGGAGGAAATCAAATTGTCTCTATTTGCAGATGACATGATTGTATATCTGGAAGACCCCATCATCTCAGCCCAAAATCTCCTGAAACTGATAAACAACTTCAGCAAAGTCTCAGGATACAAAATCAACGTGCAAAAATCACAAGCATTCCTATACACCAGTAATAGACTTCAAGAGAGCCAAATCAAGAACGAACTGCCATTCACAATTGCTACAAAGAGAATAAAGTACCTAGGAATACAACTAACAAGGAACGTAAAGGACCTCTTCAAGGAGAACTACAAGCCATTGCTCAACGAAATAAGAGAGGATACAAACAGATGGAGAAACATTCCATGTTCATGGTTAGGAAGAATCAACATCGTGAAAATGGCCATACTGCCCAAAGTAATTTACAGATTCAACGCTATTCCCATCAAGCTACCAATGACCTTCTTCACAGAACTGGAAAAAAACACCTTAAACTTCATATGGAACCAAAAGAGAGCCCGCATAGCCAAGTCAATTCTAAGCAAAAAGAACAAAGCGGGAGGCATCACACTACCGGACTTCAAACTATACTACAAGGCTACAGTAATCAAAACAGCATGGTACTGGTACCAAAACAGAGATATAGACCAATGGAACAGAACAGAGGCCTCAGAGGAAATACAACATACCCACAACCATCTGATCTTCGACAAACCTGACAAAAACAAGCAATGGGGAAAGGACTCCCTGTTTAATAAATGGTGTTGGGAAAACTGGCTAGCCATGTGCAGAAAGCAGAAACAGGACCCCTTCCTGACACCTTACACCAAAATTAACTCCAGATGGATTAAAGACTTAAACATCAGACCTAATACCATAAAAACCTTAGAAGAAAATCTAGGCAAAACCATTCAGGACATAGGTGTAGGCAAGGACTTCATGACCAAAACGCCAAAAGCAATGGCAACAAAAGCCAAAATAGACAAATGGGACCTAATCAAACTCCACAGCTTCTGCACGGCAAAAGAAACAGTCATTAGAGTGAATCGGCAACCAACAGAATGGGAAAAAATTTTTGCAGTCTACCCATCTGACAAGGGGCTGATATCCAGAATTTACAAAGAACTAAAGCAGATCTACAAGAAAAAAACAAACAAGCTTTTTATTTTTTTAACAATATCTCCAAATTCCCAAATACACTTAAGTACAGAGGATGGTGATCTGAACTGGGCTATAGAAGTCTGGGTTCTAACTTGAGATCCTCCATTAAATAGGTTACTTTGGGAAAATGACTTTACCTATCCAAGTCCCATGTTCTCAGCTCTAAATTCCAATAAACTGACATAAAATTTAGAAATGCTACAATTGGTCTCAGCTCTACTCCTAAATCATACGGGGCTTGGTGTAGTCTCAGCCACTCCTTCCTAAAGTGTTTTCCTCCTTTGGCTTTTTTCTTATTAATTATTTAATATCAGAGTTGCACCTCTCACTTTTTTTTTTTTAACCACATGAAAACTCTCTGGGACTATGACTGCCCACCCACTAAATTCTGTTCCTAGTTAAAATTCCACAGGGAACTCTCACCCTTTCTCGGACTCTTCAGAACAACACACCAGATGATGAAACTGTTTCCTGTGTTTCAAATGAACAAGAAGAAGAGAAAGGATTCCGTATGCTGAGGAATATCACATATGTGGGAAACCACAGTCCAGGTCCCACCACCCCTTTCTCTTAATAACAAAATACAGGGAAGCCCAGTACTTGAAGATTGCTCAATCTTCATGGGTATTTGACATAAGAATAAAAATCCACATGATTAGAGGATAGTTCTCACTGGTACCTAAAATGCTATTATTAAGTGAAATAGGTTTTCAAAATCTAAGGACATGGATGGTAGTGTATTTGCAAAAGATCTACTTTTGTATATTGCATGATGGTGACAGATTTAACTTTGAAATAAAACCATGCTCTTTAGGTGTCAACAGCTAACTAAAAGAAGGCATAAAAGAGAAAATACATGAATTTGGGGCTCACGAAAGTGAGATTTTTAAAAGAAGCAATTGCTTTATTATGGCATTCAAACATTATAAAAACACTGATTCGTGTTAACATTTTTTGAATGTCTAGTTACATGAACAATCTTGTGATAATTGTTCTCAATATGTTATGGCATTGAATAGCCACAAGAACTGTATTTCAGCCCCATTTTGAATTTGGGGAACCTAAAACAAACATCCAAATCCATACCATCTGACTTCAGAATCTCTGTTGTTTTTTTAACATTATGTTATAAATCTAGAATGTGGCCTCAAGAAGTCTTAGATTTCAACCAACCCTCCTTCTTCCCTCATGTTCATCCCTGTTCCAGGCATGACTGTTTGTATATCATCATTGAGCTAGGTCTGTCCTGTTCTTAGAATCCCACACTTAAGATTTTCCATTACATTTGTTGATAACCCACTTCAAGGGCTAAAAGCCTTTATGATGAACTGGCATTTCAATAAGTACCTAAATCCCTTTTGGTGCTATTTCAACTTAGTATTTTTACTCCGAGGTATGATTCATTTATCCTTTCATTTATATCTGACCCAAGCATACTTTTCAAACTTAAATCTTACTGCTCCCTTTCATGGATGTTTCAACATTTTTTGTTTAAAAATAACACAAGAAGCCAGGCACAGTGGCTTACGCCTGTAATCCCAGTATTTTGGGAGGTCAAGGCAGGTGGATTACTTGAGGTAAGGAGTTTGAGACCAGCTGACCAACATGGTCAAACGCTTCTCTACTAAAATACAACATGAAAAAGGCGTGGTGGTGTGTGCCTGTAATCCCAGCTACTTGGGAGGCTGAGGCAAGATAATTGTTTGCGTTGGGAGGCAGAGGTTGCTGTGAGCTGAGACTGCACTGCTGCATTCCAGCCTGGGTGACAAAGCGAGTCTGTCTCAAAACAACAACAATGACAAAAACTAAAAATAGAACGAGCATATTATCTAGCAATCCCATACTGGTCATTTATTCAAAGGAAAGGAAATCATTATATCAAAGAAACATCTGTGTTTCAATATTTATTGTAGCACTATTCGCAATAGCTGAGATATCGAATCCACCTGTGTCTATCAACTAATGAACGGACAAAGAAAATGTGGTCTATATACATAATAGAATACTATCCACCAATGAAAAAGAATTAAATACTATCATTCATGGCAACATGAATGAAACTGGAGAACATGTTAAGAGAAAAAACCAGAAACAGAAACCTAAACACTACATGTTCTCGTCCATATGCAGACGCTAAAAAAGTTGATATTATAGGAGGAAAAAGTAGAACAGAAGATACTAGAGGCTGGGAAGCATGAGAGAAGGGGTCATAGGGAGAGATTTGTTAAAAGATACACAGTTACAGTTAGATAGGAGGAATAAGTTAGAGTATTCTATACCACTGTAAGATGATTATAGTTAACAATATTATATAGTTTCAAATAGCCAGAAAGAGGAACTTGAATGTTCCCAATACAAAGAAATGATGAATATTTGAGATGATAAGTATACCAATTACCCTGATCTGATCACTACACAGGATATATATGAAAATGTCATTATGCACTCAATAAATATGTACAATTACTATATGCAAATTTTAAAAATAACATTTAATTTTAAAAAAGGAAAAAAATAAAATCCTAACAATTCTCAAAAGCCAGCTCAAATAACTGCAATCTTTGCAACCAAGTCATTTTTCCTATGCCTGTTTCCTCTTCCCTACCAGTCTGGAGGTTCTGTGAGAACTGAATTCATGGCTGGTTCATCTTTGAATGCCCAGAAAATGCAGTAAAATATTTAAAAAATGGTAGAGAAAATAATTTTGCAGAGGAGATGATTTTTCTTCTGCTAAAAACTTTAAGATACTTTAAAAATTTTACTTTAAGGCTTATTTACTTTCTCTTTTCAAAAATAAACTATTCACACATCTTTTAACAATACCTCTTGAGCTCAATTTTAAAATAGGTGGTTCTTAACAGATATAGCTGAGGGGAAGGAAGGCAGCAAATCACACTGCCATGTGTGTACCTATGCAACAATCTTGCATGTTCTTCACATGTACCCCAAAACCTAAAATGCAATTAAAAAAAAGAAAAGAAAAGAAGGATGAAATGAATAAGTAATGTTGTCAAAATGATATGGCATTAACAACTACAGTGATACTAATAAGAAAAGAGAATTAGAAAGACATTAGAAAACTAGCTCACAAAAAGAGTAATAAAATGATTTCTATAAAAGGCTATTTTGAAAAAAAAAAAATAGGTGGTTGTTTTCTGTGAAATTGAAGAGGCCCTAAATCTGTCAGAGTAGCAAAACTGGGGAAAAAATGAAAATAGAAACACCGGATGACAGAGTGAGAAGAAACAAGGTAGCTCTACAGAGAGGAAAGAAGAAAACTGAGCCCCAGGCAGGTGGAGGAACATGTGTAGAATCATGACGCTGGTAGTGTTTCAGAACCAGGGCTTGAGCCTGGGCATCCTGACCCTCAAATAACCCCAAGACTCATATTTGACATGAAGGTTGCATGTGCCACTGCATATATACAGTAAGAGGCATGTCTGTTGCTCTCAATTCCGGTAATTTTAGCACTAAATAAGTAGCAGCCAGACTGATAGAATAAGGCTATTCTAATCCTTAAAATTTATGTGAATCCAATCCCAAAATGAAGAATTTTCATCTTTCCTCCTTGACCTATGTTATTGGGGCTGGATCATCTATGTGTCCATGTCTGCTTGGAGGGTGTATAAGTCAAGAAGTGGGGAGAGGGCCCAACTGCACTCCCTGATCCGATCTTTACCCTACTCTATTCTGTCCTTGGAGGCTGACCCACGTAGACCTCACCACCATGCTTAATGGTGGTGAAGGGCCCTGCCTTCCTGTTTGGTTTGGTTGCTGGTATGTTTTGGCAAGTGATCAGAGGGAGGTAGAAAAGCAAGGTTGGGGTATTTATTCTTCTTGCTTCCTCCCCCTTGGGTTGCTGCACACTGTCCTTACCTTCTGAGGGCTTCTGTTAAGTGGCTCTCAGCATGCAGCTACTTTCTCTGGGTTCTGGTGACACCTTCTCTTTGTGCCCTAAGGGTGTGGGGTAGTAAAGGCCCTTCAATAAGGCAAGCCCAGGGATACAGCACCATCCTTTGTTGGTTTACTTAAATTCTGCCCACAATCTTATGAGTAGATTCTTCATTAAAGTCTCCTTCCAGTTTGAATATGTCATTTTTGCCACCAGTCACTACTCTGAAAGATACAGGGATTCAATTTCACAGAAAAGAACCACATATTTTAAATTGAGCTCAACAGGAACGGTTAAAAGGCACATGAAGAGCTTATCTCCTTATATATTATGGTTATGAAATCCCTTTTCTGATGCACAGTTTGCAAAAATTTTCTCCCATTCTTTGGGTTGTTTCTTCACTTTGTTGATTGTATCCTGTGCCGTGCAGAATCTTTTAACTTGATGTGATCCCATTTGTCCATTTTTGCTTTGGTTACCTGTATCTGTGGTGTATTGCTCAAGACCCAAACCAACGTCCTGGAGAGTTTCCCCAATGTTTTCTCATAGTTTGAGGTTTTAGATTTAAGTCTTTAAACCATTTTGATTTTATTTTTGTATATGGCAAGAGATACAGGTCTAGTTTCTTTCTATGTGGATATCCAGTTTTCCCAACACTATTTATTAAAGACACTGTCTTTTCCTCATTGTCTGTTACGGGCACTTTTGTCAAAAATGAGTTCACTCTGGCTGTGTGAGTTTGTTTCCAGGTTCTCTATTCTGTTCAATTGGTCTATGTGTCTGTTTTTATAACAGTGTCATGTTGTTTTGGTTACTACAGCTCTGCAGCATAATCTGAAGAGAGGTAACGGTTCCTCCAGTTTTGTTCTTTTTGCTCAGGATAACTTTGGTTATTCTGAGTCTTTTGTGGCTCCACATACATTTTAGGGTTGTTTTTTCTATACCTGTGAAGAATGTCATTGGTATTTTGATAGGGGTTGCATTGAATGAGCAGACTGCTTTGGGAAGTATGGATATTTTAACAATATTGATTCTTCCAACCCATGAACACAGAACATTTTTCCATTTTTTGGTATCCTCTTCAATTTCTTTCATCAGTGTTTTATAGTTTTCATTAGAAGACCTTTCTTTCTTTGGTTCAGTTAATTCCTAGGTATTTAATTTCATTTATGGCTATTGTAAATGGGATTAGTTTTTAATTTCTTCTTCTCATTGTTCACTATGGGCATAGAGAAATGCTACTGATTTTCGTATGTTGATTTTGTATCCTGCAACTTTACTGAATATGCTAATCAGCTCTAATAGTTTTCTTGTGGAATCTTTAGGTTTTTCCAAATATAAGATTGTATCATCTACTAACAAGGATAACTTAAATTCTTCCTTTCTAATTTGGATGCCCTTTATATTTTTCTCTTGTCTAACTGCTCTAGCTATGAATTCCAGTACTATGTTGAATAATAGTGGTGACAGTGGGCATCCATGTCATGTTCTAGATCATAGAGGAAAGACATTCAGGTTTTTCTCATTCCTTGTAATACTAACTGGGGTCTGTCATATACGGCTTTTGTTATGTTAAGGTATGTTCCTTCTATCCCCATATTTTGGAGTGTTTTTATGATGAAGGGATGTTGAATTTTGTCAAGTGCTTTTTCAGCACCAATTGACATGATCTTAAGATTTTCATCTTTCATTCTATTCATATGATGCATCACATTAATTGACTTGCATATGTTGAACCATCCTTGCATCCCAGGAATAAATACCACCTGGTCATGATGAATGATATTTCTAATCTATTACTGAATTCAGTTCGCAAGTATTTTATTGAGAATTTTTGTATCAGTATTTATCTGAGCTATTAGCCTGTAGTTTTCTTTTCTTTTTTTTTTTTTTTCAATGTGTCTTTGCTTTTGGTGTCAGAGTTATACTGGCCTTGTGGAATGAGTTTGGAAGTATTTCCTCCTTCTCTATTTTTAGGAATAGATTGAGAAGGATTGATATTAGTTCTTCTTTAAATGTTTGGTAAAATTCAGTAGTAAAGCTATCTGTTGCTGGGCTTTTCTTTACTGGGAGACTTTTATTATAGCTTTGATCTCTACTTGTTATTGTTGTGTTCAGATTTTGGATTTCTTCCTGGTTCAATCTTGGTAGGTAGTTTTCTTTGGGTTAAATCTGTTTGGTGTTCTATAACCTTCTTGTTCTTGGATATTGATATCTTTCACTAGGTTTGGGAAGTTCTCTGTTATTATCCCTTTGAATAAACTTTCTACCCCTACCTCTTTCTCAACTTCCTCTTTAACTCTTAGATTTGCCTTTTTGGGGCTCTTTACTAGATCCTGTAGGCATGCTTCATAGTTTATATTCTTTATTCTTTTGTCTCCTCTGATCGTGTATTTTCAAATAGCCTATCTTCAAGCTCACTAATTTCTTCTGTTTGACCAATTCTGCTATTAAAGGACTCAGTATGTCATTTGAATTTTACAGCTCCAAAATTTCTGGTTAATTGTTTCGAATTATTTCATTCTTTTTGTTAAATTCATCTGAAATTCTGAATTCCTTTTGTGTGTTATCTTGTGTTTCTCTGCGTTTCGTCAAAATAGCTATCTTGAACTTCCTATCACATGTCTCTATTTCCCAGGATTGGTTCCTTGTGCCTTGTTTAGTTCATTTGGCAAGGTCCTGTTTTTCTGGATGGTGTTGATGCTGCTGGATGTTCTTCAGTGTCTGGGCTTTGCAGAGTTAGGTATTTATTATAGTCATTGTGTCTGGGCTTCCTTGTACCTATCCTTCTTGGGAAAGTTTTTCAGATATTTTAAAGGACTTGGGTATTATGATTTAAGTTGCATCTGCTTTAGGGAGCATGCCAAGCCCAGTATCACTCTGGTTCTTCTAGACTCAGAGGTACTACCTTGATAGTCTTGGACAAGATCCAGGAGAATTCTCTGGATTACCAAGCAGGGACTCTTGTTCTTTTCCTTTACTTTCTCCTAAACATACAGGGCTTCTTTCTCTGTTCTGAGCCATGTAAAGCTGGGGGTAGAGTGACACAAGCATCCCTGTGTCCACCAATGCTAAGACTGCATTGGGTCAGACCTAAAGCCAATACAGTACTGGGCCTCACCCAAGGCCTGCTGTAACCAGGCCCTGGCTACTGCCCATGTTTCCTCAAGGCCCTGGGGCTCTATAACCAGCCAGTAGAAAAGCCATCTAGGCCTGTGTCCTTCCCTTCAGGGAGGCAAGGTCCCCTAATCCCCATATGGGTCCAGAAGTTCTGTCTAGGAGTCAGGGAATAGAGTAAAAACCTCACAAGCCTACCTGGTGTTCTATTGTATTGCAGCTGAGCTGGCCCTCAAACCACATGATACAGCCCTTCCCACTCTTCTCGCCTTTTCTCAAAGGCAGAGGAGCCTCACCCCATAGCTACTGCCACCCCAGGCCATGAGGAGTACTGCCAGACTATCACTAATGCTCCCTTATAACCCAAGGTCCCTAAAGGCAGCTAGTAGTGAACGCTGCCTGGCCTGGGACTCACCCTTCAGGGCAGTAGGCTCCTCGATGGCCCAGGGCAGGTCCAAAAATGCTTTCAAAGGGTTGAGTCCTAGAATTGGGGACTGCAAGAGCTCTCTTGGTGCTCTACCCCTCTGTGGCCATGCTGGTACCTAAGGTACAAGTCCCCTTTACTTTTTGCTCTGCTTTTCTGAAGCAGAAGGAGTTTTTCCCCATAGCCACCACAGCTGGTAATATGCTGAATCTCATCTGAAGCCAGCAAGTCTCAGAGGTTCACCCAAGGCCCTCGATGTAGTACCTGGGTATGGCTACCGGTTATTCAGAGCCCAAGGGCTCTTCAGTTAGCAGGTGATGAACGCTGCCAGGGCCGGGTCCTTTTTTTCAAGGCAGCAGTTTCTCTCTGGCCCAGGGTATGTCTAGAATGTCATCTGCAAGGGAGGGCCTCACGACTCTGACCAGTGCCCTATCTTACTGTGGCTGAGCTGGCATCTAAGATGCAATACAAAGTCCTCCTCATCCTTCCCTCTCCTCTTCTCAAGAAAAAGGAAGAGGTCTCTTGGTGTCTTTTGGAGCCACCGGCTGTGCAGCCTGGGATTAGAGGAGGGTTGAGACCAGAGCTCCCTTGGTTACCCCAGCTGGTGTTTCAGTATGCCACACGCTCCCTTAGTCCACTGTCTCTAGGCCTAGCCCAGCCCCAGGCCTCACCTAAGAGAGCCTGTCCTTATGGCCTAGACTGCCTTTCAAGTTTATTTGGCGACACAGAGTGCTGTAGCCGTTGGTGGCAAGGTTTGTAAGCACTCAAGTTCAGTCTGCTGGGACTGGTGATTCCTCTGGCTAGGGCTGGTTTAAATGCTCCTTCTGCAGGTGGGCATCAGCTGAATTTGTCCAGTTTTTCTTTCTGCTCTGACAGAACAGTATGGAGTTCAGTGACTCACAGTAGCTGTGTTCTTCCTCCCGCAGCATCCAGAGGGGCTCTCCATACCAGGCCACCACTGCCAGAGGTTGGGGAGACGTGGTATCCATGACTCAGGACTGTTTTCTCTATCTCCTCAGTGCCTCTTTCAGCGATATGAAGTTAAAACCACATCTATGAGTGCTCACCTGAGTTTTGCTTTTTATGAAGGTGTTTTTACTGTGTAGACAGTTGTACAACTTGGTGTCTTGGGGAGGAGAAATGGTGGAGCTTTCTATTTTGCCATCCTGCTTCACCCTCCAGGATTCAATTTCTTTACTGGATTAAAAAAAATTTTTTTTAGTTTGATTCCTAAAATTTCAGAATAAGCACCAAAGAAGAAAATAAATAAGGCAAAGAGAACAGAAAGTAATGGATCCACAACCATGTGCCAATTTTTATAGGTCTGTTTTCACTTTCAATCCTCACAGCAACCTTTTGAGATAGATTTTGCTATAGCCCCATTTTACCAGAAGGCAACTGAGACCTAGAGAAAGTGACTTGCCCAACGCTAGCATTGAAACCACAACTGAAACCCTGCTCTTGCTGAAAGTAATGCCACACTTTTTCATTGCTTCATACATGTGTTCCATGTGGATGTTCTGGAATTAATGCTTTATTTTTTAACCTTGTGCTGCCTGTCAGGACTTCCCAGTAACCTTTATAAATCTGCATTGGCTCCAAACCTGCTGCCTGCTCCCCCCTCCAGCCCTGCCTGCACTATGTTCATTACCTGCACAATAAAAAGACCACATCAGTTGCTGGGCCTGGGCACAGCCCTCGATACCTCAAAATGATTTTACTAGCTTTTAAAAGGCATCTCCTCATTAACCCTTTGGGCAGTAACTCAGCATTTGGATCCTCAGGGTAAAGATTAGAAAATGAAAGAAAGCTTGGCAAGGTTGTAACTTGCCCTTTAGTCAGATGTGAGCCGGCGGCAAAACCTCCCATCAGCTGCTTCTCCCTCCCCCTCTTCCTTGTCTCAACAGGTTGAAATACGCCCAACACTCAGGTGGAAATACGGCTTGGGTGGGAGGGCAAACTAAGGAAACGAGAAGAATGAGTGCAGCAGCCAAGTACAGAAGATATTGTTAGAGAGGGCTGGATGATTATTGGAAAGAAGATCTCTAAGAGCCGAGACCAACAGAGCCTTTCAATAAAAATTGCTAGAAGGCAGCAACATGGCAGGAGTAGCTCCACTGACCTGGTCAATCACTCACTCAGACTTCAGAGTGCAGAGTGAGGTTAACAGCAAGTCTGGATCCTAATGATGTAAGGGTAGGGATGCTTCAAAGCACAAGGCTCATATCTCAAACATGTATAGATTGAAACACTCCCCACTAATAATTATCTCTTGGCTTGGCATATACTTATGTAACCAAAGTATCTTCTGCTTTGATCATGCCCGCCTGCATGACAGTGGTATTCCACTCCACATACACATATTATTTATGGGTATCTCTATTAGGATGCCTCACGTGTCAACAAACTAGCCTGTCGACCTCAGTGTTTTCAGTGGTCTTCCTCCCTTGCTAATGCTTCCTCTTGTTCATGCTACTGTCCACAAAGCCCCTAAGCGCTTAGCTCTACCTCTGCCTATCTTGAGAGCATCAGGGTCCATGCCGCAACATTGTGTGTGGAGGTTCCCAAAGCCTCTAGCCTTCTAGGTACCAGACTAAGTCTCCTCACCAACATTATGCTGTACCTTCTCACCCAAGCCCCATATTTTAAAGGCTACCCTTAGGAATGCAAAAGTTAGAACAATGTATTTTAATTTTTTTCTCTATCTCCACATATCTAATAGCTGTCCCCAAACATGTGTACATATAGTATCAGTTCACTATGGGTACTGTAATTCTTAACTGAAGAAATGGTCCCTGCAAGAGAAAGGGGAAAAAGTATTCTAATCTGAAGATGTCTCCTAGGCAATTCCAATGGAAAGACTACACTTCTCCACCCTGACAGCCTCCTCCCACTGTCAATAATATTGAGAATCACAGTGTTTCCCAAAATCCAAAGACCTTCTTCAATGAGCATCATTAAACTCATTCATAAGTGGAAAATAATGTAAAAACCAATGAAAATGGGGCCCTGGGCAACACACATAGCTCTGCTTTGTTATTGCTTTCTTCATGAAAAACATTTTAGAAAACTCAATCCTCTTTCAGAGAAAGCAGGGGATTCCAGAGTGTATGTGAACACCTCAGCTTAGCCCTCTGCTGTACATGGCAGTACGTCTAGGTCCTTGCTAAGAGATATGGCGGAAAGAGCAAAAGAGGCAATCGTGTGGTGGCACAGATTACCTCTCTTGCTCACAATGCCATTTTAGATGGCTCAATATTTCAGAGATGCTGACTGTGGCCATTATTTTCCTGTACTCTGAGATGAGCCAGTAGAGATTGTCAGTAGTTGGCATGGTTTATGTGGAGTAGCATTTCACCTTCTCATACCACAATGTAAAGCTTAGGTAGAGTAATCAGAAGTGAGGACGATTGCGCCACCTTTATCAATTGAATAGGGCTTAGCCTGAGTGATTACACAGAAAATCATACCATGGCAAAGGGGAAAACACAATCTCCTTTTGGTGTCTGACCTTATACATCATGACATCATAAAACAAGTGTCACCTATGCAGAAACTTTACCACTGAAAGGTAGGCCACTATAGGTCTCCAATTTTTTAAAGACATAGTAGCATTTTAATTTCCCTTAAATTCTTAAATACCTGGTAGGTTGCCTTTGCTACTGTAATAGTGTGCTTATGGGAAGTCAATTATAGAGAAGAGTGGGAAGCAATTCTATCAGCCCACTCAAAAAATTGAAAGATGTCAGGGGAAAGAAAGCCGGCTTTGCAGTTAGGCCGATGTGCATTCAAATCTTAACTAGGCCACTCTTTAGCTGATGATTTTTAATAATTTGTTGGCTTCTCTGTGACTGTGTTATCAATATCTACTTAACAAGGTTGTAGAGGCTAAATAGAAATAATGTATGCAAATTTGCTGGGTAAAGTCTGGGCACAGTGGCTCATGCCTGTAATCCTGACACTTTGGGAGGCCAAGGCAGGAGGATCACTTGGGCCCAGAAGATCAAGGCCAGCCAGGGCAATATAGTAGGACCTCATCTCTACACAAAATAAAGAAAAATTAGTTAAGCATGGTGGTGGATGCATGTGGTCCCAGCTACTCAGGAGGCTGAGGTAGGAGGAGTGCTTGAACCCAGGAGGTCAAGGCTGCAATGAGCCATGATTACACCACTGCACCCCAGCCTAAGCAACAGAATGAGACCCTGCCTCAAAAAAAAAAAAAAAAAAAAAGTGCTGGGAACATTGACTGGCACATAGCAAGGACTCAATATATTATAGTAGTTAGAGGACAAAGGGGAGGAGAAGGAGTAATAGAATTAGCAAGCAGTTGCTTGTAATAGCAGTGCTAGTTACCATTATTATTAACCTTAGAGGAAAGGCAATGTCTAGGCAGAACTGAGATTCAGATGGCAAAAAAGGCCAAGCTGCCATGCCTTCCTCATGCCACATCTTGGCCTAGGAAGGAAATAATTCACCCAAGATTATACAGCCAGAGTAGCCATCTGAGTCAAGATTGGAATTCAGGACTGTCTAACTCCAGAACAAGCAGAGAAGCTGCCAGGAAGGTGTAGAAGTAAAGGCACAGTGGAAAAAGATAGTATACTATTGTAATGAGACTAGCTCTGGGGTCAGACAGACCTGAGTTCAAACCCTCACTCTGCCATTTTCTATTTGTATAACCCTAGGAAAACTACTCAGTATCTAAGCTTTAGTTTTTTTCATTCCTAAGATCAGTTTACTGATAAATCACTCTAAGAACTTTTAAGATAGTCAAACAAAACCATATAAGGTTTTTTTTTTTCTTACCATGGTTGGCACACAGAAAGTTTACAATAAAGCATATATATTTATGCTGATGGTTTCATAAGAAATAAAGTGCCCAATCTGATGCCCAGAAAAGTGATTGTGCCGTTGGGCATAACAGAGCCAATGCGGAGAGGTGAGGGAGGACAAGTACTGTAATGACCAAGGGAACAGCCTGGAGGAGACTGGATGAGGGAGGGCTTGCCACAGCACTGGAGGAACCAAACAGGCTGAAGGGCGCATCCCATTTAACTTAGGCTGGTTGACCATACTGTCGCCAGAGGGAGAGTACCAATTGTGGCCCAGGAAAGGAGCCAAAGGTCAAAGCTCAAGGCCTTTGTGGGAGCCTAAGTGGGAAAACAGGACAAGGAGACAGATGGCAGGAAGATGAGGAATGAGTCAGGGAGCAACATCTGAGGCAGATTGGGGTGAGCTGTAAGCTATTCAACCCAGAGGCTGCGACCCATGTGGGCGTGTCAGAGCTCCATTTCCATGTGTGCCAGCTGTGCGGTGTGGGAAAGGGCTGACAGCTTGAAGGCAGCGCGCAGGACAGGGCAGGGAACCATCCGCTGAGCAATTGTGCCGATGGGGGCGCCGGTGTCGGCATGTCAAAGGCAACAATTCCTAGCCCACATTGTCAGCAATGAGCTGTGGAAGCCAGAAAGCAAGGGCGTTGGGGATTGGCACCAGCTGCTTAGACCATAAAACTGAGCATTCAAGGAGAGAGAACGTGAGATGCTCCGGGGTCCAGCCGGGGAAACAGATGAAGAGAAAAGAGGGGTTTGGGAGAAGCTAAGCTGTTAGTTTTTGACCCGCTTCCTATTGATATCTCCCTCCAGGCTTCTGTAACCAGGCAAAGGGGGATTCATTTACTCGGCCATTTAATAAATCTCATTGAATAATTACTCTGTGCTGGACACTTCTAAGCAGTAAGGATACCACAGTAAAAAGACAGACCATGGTCCTTTTCTTCAAATAGTTTTTTGGGGGGAAAGGGAGAGAAATTACAGACAACAAATAAGCAAATAGGTAAAAGCATTTCAGAAGGGGAAAAGTGCTATAAAGACAATTAAGAAAGGTGATACGAGAAATTAAGAAAGGAATGGTAACGGGTGGTGGGAAAGCATCTTTAGACAAGGTAGTCAGGGAAGGTCCTCTGAGAGGGCAATAGTTAAAATGAAAATGAAATGACAAGAAGGATACAGCTCTGTGCAGACCTGGAGGAGACACATTCCTGCATGTACCCTCCCTCCCCATCGTTCCCTGCATATGGTCTCCTTTCCCGTAGTTCCCAAAAGTCAGTGTCAGAAGATGAAGCAGAGAGCAGCACCTCTATGGTATGTCTTTTCTTCCTACATTTTCTCCCAGCCTGAAAACTGATCTGGGAACTATTTATCCATTTGTTTCTTTGTTCATTCAACATGTATTAGGTGTCTAGCATGTACAAAGTACTTTGATGGACACAAGGAATGTGATATAATACAGGTACTGGCGTCCGACCAGAGAACAAGGACCTAAGAACAGGATTCAATATTTAATGTGCATTTCATTTAGATCAAAATTAAACTAGGGATTATTTACAGTAGCCAAGATATGGAATCAACCCAAATGTCCATCAACAGATGAACGGATAAGAAGATATGACAGACACACGCAATGGAGTATTTTTTTCTGCTGTACAACATAGTACCTGCAGTTAACAACAGAGTGTTGTGCACCTAAAAATTCATAAAGAGGGTAGATCTCATTTACGTGAAGTGATGTTACCACCAAGACAGTGGGGGAGGGAACACAAATGAACCTTTGGAGGTGCTGGATATGTTTATTATCTTTATTTTGGTGATGGTATCATTGGTGTTTGCATATGTCCAAACTCATCAAATTGTACATATTAATATATATATTTTGTCAATTATGTCTCAATAAAACTGATTTTAAAAAATTAAACTAGAGACAAGTATGTCTATGTGTGTATGTGTGCTATAAGTATGTTTATCTGGATAAACACGAGTTCACAAACAAAAAACAAAATCTCAATGTATATTTGGCTGAAGCAGGCATAAAGGAATCTTGCTGCACAGCGAAAGTTACTTCCACACACTCAGCCAAAACACGGCTTGCTAAACTCTGAAAAGCAAAGACTAGATAGGAGATAGTCATCCTACTACAAGTTTCATAAGGAGCTAAAAATACAGAAGAGCAAAACAATGATCTCAGCAAGGTAATTGCCAATAGGTGAACAAATAAAGCAGACAGAATCTGAACAGTAATTTGGCAGTCCTGCGGGGAGGGGATGAGTTTGTGGGGCTAATGTCAGTGTGGCATACCACCAGTAGTTACAGTCCAGCAAAACAGATTGAAACTAGTTATGCAACTCCTCCTGACACTGCACTCCTCACTGCATTAAAACACACTTGAGGAATGGGGGAACAACAGGAGAAAGGTGACAGGCTGACAGGAAGGAGAATATGGGTATCTTTTTTCCAAATCTTCAAACATTCCAATTGATGTTTCTTAACTAACACTTTTCCTGTGTGGATTTTATGCACCAATGGTAAGTAATGTCCCTTGGACATTCCTTCCCAGGCAGGAAACTTTGTTTTTGTTTGGGCTCAGCCAGGATCTCTGCACTGAAAGCATGTTGTTTTATTTTAAGAAACTGGCTATATTTTAGCTAGGGAACATGTTTTGAGCAGAGGTTTTAAAGCACCATCTTCCAGAATGACTTAGTCCAGACTGAAAACAGGGAGGAAGCTGGATAAAATTAAAGACCTTGAGGGGTCTTTGCAAGAGCTCTGATTTGGTGAAAATCACTTAGTGATTAGTCCCTTCAGCATCTTTAGATCCTCATCGACCCAATGAGGGGGCTAATACCTGCAACCTCCACTGTTTGCCGAGATTCTGAATCGATCAGGTTACAATGAAACCACACAGGTACAGAGCTGCTAGCCTGCAAAGGATTCCTCCCTCAGAAAGTTCTTGGCTCCAGCCAGGAAAGAACACTACCACATTTTTCTTGGCTTTTTATAGGGTGTTGATCCAAGGATCTGTTTTTACATTTGAATGTGGCAGTCAACTGTAGCATAATAGATTGCAGCCATTTGTGAAAAATCACTGTGAAGGCTTCAGCAGAGAACTGTGGGCTGGCTGCAGAGAACTGCACTGTCAGCAGGTTAGAAACTGGGCGCTTGTCCATGTTTTCCTTATTTTTAAAGGAGTCATTGACCTTCCACAGGCCTGTATCAAAATGGGGGGAACAAAAATGCTGCCAGACAGGGTGGAATTGGAAAAGGCCTCTTTCAGGGGCTGGAAAGGGCTTCAGTTAGTCTATTTACTGTCACGGAAATTCTGAGTGTGACTTAGAGGCCTCCCTGGCTCCGAGCCAGGTGGAAAGGTTTGGGGAAAAAAAAAAAAAAAACAGAAACCCAACTGGGGAGTGAGTTGGGTGGGAAAGCAGCTGCCCTGGCACAGCCCCCAGAGGGATGTGAAGAGCCCTAGTGGGTATTGTACAAAGGCAGATTCAGAAGTCCTGGCAAGTTTGGACACAGGTGACAGTCAACGTCACTGTTCCAGAGCGGCCGGGTTTGATCAACATGCTGGGAAGTTGTTAGAATTTGTTCTTGATGAAGGAGGCTTCATCCAACATGCCATTCATTCCTACATTTGCTCTTCAAACAGTCCTTACGGGCCTACTGTGTTTGAGACACACCATGCTCAGCACTGAGAATACCGTCATGACAAACAGAATCTTTGCCTACTATTCTGTAGGAAGATAGTCTAGTTAAAAAAAATAAAAATAAAAAAGCTACCATACTGCAATAGTTAGGCAGACCAGAGCCACCATGGGAGTATTAGGAGAACAGTCTCAGATCTACGCTGTGAGTGCTCTCTTCAGGGTACTTCAATTTATTTTATCCATCATCACTGGAATTCCTTTTAACTTTGTGCTAAGAGTTTATTTCGTCCCTCCATATTACGGGCCCACAGGATCCAAGTGAGTTGATAGTCTCCCAGGTTCAGAAATTCGTCCCCTGTCTAGTGCAAAGGATGTATGAACTACAACTTGTCCCCTCTCCCAGGGAGATTTGCATTTTGAAGAGGATTATCACCTCCACTAAAGGCAAGGTTCTCCCACTGCAGGCTTTTAGGCCAAAGCATTGGAAGAGTAGAGAGTGTCTTAGAGAAGCAGAAGATTGCCTTCCTAGAAACACAGATGTCACTCCGGGGAGGCAGGCTGCCCGCCCTGGGCTTTAGGCCGTTCTGGAACTGAAAGGGGGTTGGAAACCATCTGGCAGGGTAGGAAACAGAAAGCTGTGGCGAGCAGCCACCAAAGCCTTGGTTTCCTGGGCTGGCCTTCCTAAGCTCCCCACAAGCACGGACTTGTTTTCCGCTAAGCTCCCTGGGAGTCTAAGAAGGGGTTTAGGTGGGTGAGAGAGAGAGAGAGAGAGCGAGTGAGTGACTGAGTGTGTGTGTGTCTGTGTGTGTTTGTGTTTTCTACGGCCTAAGGAGAAACTGCACATGGGGGAAGCATGTGAGATAAAGAGGTCAGAGAAAAGATGCAAAGAGAACAAGCAAGAGAGCCGGCTAGAGCAAGTCTCTAGAGCCGCTATTATTTTTTTTCTGGTTGATTATCACAGTGCTTGAAAATGAAGAATAACTTCAGAGCTTGGTAGGGAGGAGGGGCCTAGCTTCTTGGAAGCCTTATTAATACCAGGCAAACAAGACTGTAATTAATCATCGGGGTGAACTTGAGCCACTGGGATGAACGTGAAACCGTATTCTGGCTCTGCCTGGTATTTTTAATTCAGCAAGTTCTGAAACCTTAAGGATGTTCTTCTGAACACGATTCCCACCACCACTGACCTCTGTAACTCAAATGAAGCTTCCAGAGTGAAGCCTTGCAACTGTGTTGCCATGTTTTCAACTTTACCATTTTATTCCAGTGACTTCTGGATTTTAACTCTGATTTATCCACCCTGGTAAAGATAAATTGAAATAATTCGAAACATCAGACAACTTAGATTATGATTTTTATGTAGACCAGTATAAACATTTTTTTTCTTCCTACCGCTATACCTTTCTTCTTATTGTGTTAGCGTTAAAAGAAACAATTCTTACCAAAAGGAAATCTGTTATTTTAAAATATATGCTATTCCAGACATTGTCTGAGATGGAGGTTAGCTTCATGCTATCTGTGAAGAAAAGTGTGCTAAGTAAATGAGGACAATAAACAAATCTCAGCCCAATTGTTTTAGCCTACTTGAAGAAACATACTATAAGAACCATAGCAGTGTCCACTTACATGTAAACATTTTTATTCTACTTACAAATTATTGTCATCTTTCCTTAAAAGCTGATCCTCAAACAACCTCTAGTTGGTAACACCCTTTTAGCTTCATTTTCATTACCCTACACATTGGAAATTCATAAAAATGCTTTGCTTTGCAAATATTCCCTTAAAGCTAATTTGAATTAATGACATTGGTGTAGAGTTTGTTTATAGGCTGGTACTGCTAAATACATGAGTGAATATGTTACCAGAAAAAAAAAAAAAACTGGGTTCATTTGCCTGGCAAGTAACAACTCTCCATGAGAACACAGGTTTTGCTCAATAAGGGTTTTACTATTTGTCACAGGGAAAAGAGCACTGGCATGTTCTCCAAGGCAGTGTCTCCCTGAGGGAGAGTGACAGGAGGGTTTAATGGGGCAATGGAGAAGGAAGAGGAAGTGTCATCGCCTGTAGAGGAAGGGTCCCAGTGGTGGAGATGTAGAGTCATCACACCAGCACCTGTCTCACGTTATGGTAACGAGGCTATAGCTCTTCCAGGGGTGGGGACTCTAGCATAGTAATGAGGAAACTTCACTCAGGTTCATGTGTAATTTGCCAGGGTCTGTCAGGAGCTGGTGTCAACCAACTGGGTGACCACATTCCACATAGGGTTTGGGACAAAACAGGTGTCAAGACAAGAGGCTGTAAAACAGGCTGATTGCTGAAGTTGACTAAGTTCCTATAGTTCCTGAAGACCCTCCCTGTCTGCTTACAAATAGATGAATGGGTGAATCTTGAATAGAGTCCACCAGACTTCTGTCTTTATTTCCCTCAGACATGGACCTCTGGTCTCTGGGGACTCCCTGGGAAGGAAAAAGCATGTCCATTCCTCTCAAGAAGTCTTCACTGGCAGGGCATGGTGGCTCATGCCTGTAATCCCAGCACTTTGGGAGGCCCAGGTGGGTGAATTACTTGAGGCCAAGAATTTGAGGTCAGCCTGGTCAACATGGTGCAACCCAGTCTCTACTAAAAATACAAAAATTAGCCAGGCATGGTGGTGTGCATCTCTTGTCCCAGATACTTGGGAGCCTGAGGCAGGAGAACTGCTTGAACCCAAGAGGCAGAGGTTGCAGAGAGAGCCAAGATTATGCCACTGCACTCCACCCTGGGTGACAGAGCAAGACTCCATCTCAAAAAAAAAAAAAAAAAAGTCTTCACTGTCCAAGCCACACTTCCACCAATGACTGAAGAACGTAGCTCCCCAGCTCCAGGCCTGCTCCAGGGTCCCGAGCCACCTCCTCTTCATGCTGCCACTTGTGCCTACCTTGGCTGTTTGGCCGCTTCGCCACCTAGACTTGACTCTGCTTTGAGCTCACCTCCCCAGGATTTTACTGCCAGGATCTGAAATGAGCAAATCGGCCTGCCGGCAGATTCATTATTTCAACTCGGTTTTGAGACTTAATAAACCTCACTTGGTTTGGCAGCCTGACCTTTTTCCACAGCTCTTGGTACGCAGTGCTCCTTACTTGCTCCCCACAGCCGAGACCTATTTCCCCTCGCCTCCCCAAAGGCAGATCGCCAGGGAGAGAGAGCAAGATTGGACAGCCTGCTCACAAGCTCTCTTGGGGATGCCTCATTCCATGTCAGTAAACTCCTACTAGGTGCTGGCCTCAATTCTAGATAGCTGTGGACCCCAAAAAATGCTATCAAAGGGGACACGGTGCTCTGCTGCTTGGCTGTGGAATTTTCTGCTCTGAAGCGAAAGGATTGATGATTTCCATACTAAAAATCTTCCCATGTTCCCCATCCCATCTTTTCCCTTCAAAATCTTAACATTTTTTGAATTTAGGTCAACAAGTTCTATTTGTTCCTGTGACTTTTTAATGGACCCAAATATTTTCCATTAATCTAGTTCTGCCTTTAATCAAATACTTCCCCATATTTTCCAGTTTCTTTTTAAAGCATATTTATATATTATTTACAAAATCAGAACATAAAAAGTAAGTATCCATAATGTAATCACTGTTTTGTATATAAAGTAAGTATGACAAAAATGATATTTGGGGGGTATAAAATATGAAGGGAAGCCCATGCCCTCACCATGACTCCAGGTGACTTCTTGGATCAGCCCCGATAAAAGTTTAGCGCCTTTCCTTCCAGACCGTTTATGGGCTTAGACAAACATGTACAAATGTTTTCAAGCCAATTATCAAGTTGTCTTTGATTTTTCTTTCCCTCTTACCACGTTATGGGCTGAATCATATGCCCTTGAAATTCACATGTTGAAGTCCTAAACTCCAGTTACCCCAGCATATTATGACATATGGCAATAAGGTCTTTAAAGAGGTACTTAAGTTACAATGAGGTAATTAGATTGGGCCCTAATTCAAAATGATATGTGTCCTTATAAGGATGAGAAAGGAAATCTGAACACAGACAAGCACACTCACAGCAGGAAGACCATGCAAAGACACCAGAGTAAAATGGCCATCTAGAAGCCAAGGAGAGAGGCCTTAGAAGGGGCCAACCCTGCCAACATCTTGATCTTAGACTTCTAGCTGCCAGAAATGTGATAAAATAAATTTCTGTTGTTCAAGCCAAGCCATCTGTGGTACTTTGTTAAGGCAGCCCTAGCTGACTAATACACGAACCACTAGGAAATTCTAGTGCCTATTCCTCCAACAACATCTTCAATTCATTCCATGTACTTCTTTCCATCTTTACCACCATACTCAGTCCAAGCCATCATCATTTCTCACTGGTTGACTATGAAAGCCCCCCACCAAGCAGTCCCTTCACTCTCAATTGTAAGCAAACAATAGATACCAACTCCAGTGAAGGTAAGCAGAAAAAGGATTATTGGAACTCCACTGAGAAGTTCACAGAATTGATGAGAAAGTGCTAAAACTGGCCTCAGACATAGGCAAGTAGATCAGGTTATTCCTGTTTTTAAATTTTCCAATGGTTTCCCACCACCCTTAGAATCTAGTTCTAATCACATGCCCTTGGATACCAGATCCCCTGTGGCAGAGCTCCAGAGATGGAAACCCATCACCAGCGAGTCAAACAGCATCAATATAAAGGTTAAGCTCATCATGTATTCGTTGTCAGCAATGCCGACAAAGCCCAAGAACTGAAATGCCCTTCACACATGCCTTTTCATGTGCATGAAGGTTCAGATGTCTGCATCTGGGCCCTGCTGCTTCTGAATGACTTCGTTAAAAGCATTTTAAAGCTCCAATTTAATTAGCTAATTTAAATCCTGTTCAGTTTATCGTCTGTGTACAATGATCTCTGCACAGGTCCAGAAACTAATGACCATCTTCAATATAATCACTAACATTTGCATAGTGGTTCACAGTTTACTAAGTGCTTTCACGTACTTTAAAAACCCTCTGATTGTCAAAATGCTCCTGTGGATAGGTACGATAGGCATTATTACCTCATTTTAATAGGTGAGAAAACTCAGATTCAGAGGTCAATTGGACTTTTCAAGCACACCAAGGATAAGAAAGGGGGAAGCTTGGATTAAAACCTACCGCTCTAAATGTCACTTCTAATCACCGAATTCACCGGGCACTTTACATCATCAAGGTTTTGCTGGTGGATGTGAGGCGGTGAAAAAAACAAAGGCCACGGGATCCTAATTCAGATGCGGGTAGGGGCAAAAGGAAGACAGCTGGGTTTTGCCATAGACTTGGGAACGTCCAGCTCCTGGGTGTATGCCCCAGCAGGTTCTAGGGCCCAGAGCA
The DNA here is from genome assembly GCF_048565385.1 of Saimiri boliviensis. Classification (NCBI taxonomy): domain Eukaryota; kingdom Metazoa; phylum Chordata; class Mammalia; order Primates; family Cebidae; genus Saimiri; species Saimiri boliviensis. Next base: position 31,460,911 of record NC_133454.1, on the reverse strand, counting down.
AACTACACACTGGGCGCCCCCCACCGATGCTGCTAATAGCCAATCATACACACTACCATGGAAATGGTGAGAGGAGTAAATGAAAATGGACATCAGGGACCATCTAAAAGAGAAAAATTAAGAGAAAAGGAGGCCCGCCCACAAGGTGGGGCAAGAGGCACTGGTAATTGTTTAAGAGCTGATGTTTGTGAAACTTCTATCTGTCTGGCTGGAACTTTACATAAGTATCTCTCTAGCCTCCGCCTAGAGACAGTCACTGCAAGTGGGCATGGAGATTAGAAGGAGAAATTAAGAAGAGCAAGAGCAAGAAATTAGGCAGACTTGGGGCTGTCCCCTTGATTGACAAGACTCCAGGGAGTTGTTGCACTAGGTCCAATCTTACTGCTTGGAGAACTTTTTTTTTTTTTTTTTTTTTTTTTTTTTTCAAATCAGAAACAAGAGAAGTCATAGCTCCTATACCCTTTAGTCTACCAGAAAGTAAATCTCCTGGCTGAGGCACTTACTCTTCAGTGTTGGATTTCTCCCAAGGTGACATCCCATAGACCTTGCCTCAGAGGCATGGCCTAGGGCCCCCCATCTGCTCTCCTGACCTTACCCTACATGCTCCCACTGCATGTGCCAAGTCTGGTCTCAGACAAGAATCCAAAGTGGCTCAAGACCAAATGCAAATCACCAAGTATAATACCTCTTTGTAGTTTGTTCACACCTTTCATCCCAGAGTTTCAAAGCACAGTACAAATGTTAACTTGTCCTCAGACACCCCAGGAGAGGCAGGTAGGTGGCATATGCTATTATCATCTCCTGTTTACAGAAACAAACCAGGCTTCAAGCCATGAACTGTCTTGCTTAAGGCCTCATGGTGAATAATTGTATGTCCTGGGCACCTACATCTAGACATTAACTATATAATGTTACTGCTGAAATACCACAAATATCAGTCCTCTGCTAACCATTTTCTTACCTTACTTTCTTTCTTTCTTCCTTTGGAATCTAAAGTCTCATAGCTTATAGGTGATCCCACAAATTGCCACAACCACAACCCATCTTCAGTTACCCTTCTCTTAAAAGAAGCCAGAAGATAAATTAAATCAGCCCTTTTGCTACATGCTTGCCATAAATGATCACTTGCCTAGGGAAACAGTTTTGGCTAGGTCGGTGTGTTATTTAGAGTGGAAAGTCACTCAGAGGTATCTATCCTCCCTAATGTCCCTTCCTAAGGGGCTCATCATTTTTGGCTGAGAAGAGTAGCCTCTAGCTGTGACTTAAATGATGTGCACATCTTTTGTACCACATGACCGCACCCTTACCCAAGCTACACCCAAATGAACGAAGGACCCAGATGTAACTAGTCCAGAGACTGGTCTGTGGATTTTTAAGAGGGCCTACCTCCAAAGTACTATTCATACAATGGAATTTGATGGGAGGAAAAAAGGGTGAGTTTCAATCAGATGGTCAAAAGAGAAGTGGATGGGCTGGAGAGTAGTGAATAACTTTATTGGCAGAGGATAAGACTCCAAACTTCTGCTGTGAGAGCAATAGTTTAAACAAGTCCTTGGAACTACTGTAGATTCTGAATGACCCTGAGGTTCTGGTGTCTGTGAATTTTGGCAACGTCTTGGTCTTATTCTTCATACATTTCTACATGCTTTACTGATAGCCTTTATACCATGCCCTCATTTTTAGCCTGAGATCAGAAATACCCAACTAAGTATTTCATTTATGGTCTGTGACTTACATGCATGAACCAATATAATGGTGTGTACGTCACCTGCTCTTTATGCTTCAAAGCTTTCATCAGCAAAATAGGGATAATTATTTCTTAGGCCATGCCTTCAGAGTTGAGTGGACTTCATGAATATATCGTTGATTCGAAGTGGGGGTTTTCTAGCCGTGATAACTTCCAACTACCAAGCAATCACTGAATGTCCACCTGATTTAACCGTTTAGATATTTGAAGTAATGACATTTTTAAAAGCCCTGTCACATAGTTCTCTTAAGAATAGGGTAATGTCAGCTCTGCTGATCAACCCCTAAGTGTCATAGTAGTAAATTTTTATTGATCCTGAAGGGCCTATTACCCCAGGCCTTTTGAAATCCTGGGATGTGACTTGTGAGATGGATTATAGAAGACATCAATTATGTTGCCCAAATGGTACAAATGTATCTCATCTAAGAGAGAGAGAACTGCAAATAGACACTGTGTGCTTAAGAGAAAAAAAATACAGCACACACAAAACATTTCTGAGAAATGAGATAGTTGCCATTTTGATCAATCAACCATAACTATGAAACACCATCATCTCTGCCAAGTTAATTACCTGCAAATGAAGAGCCAGCCCTGGCCAGGAGCAGTTCTGCAGGCTTGCAGCTGTGCAGTCACATTGGGGAAGGGGAAAGGCAGAAACTAGAGAAGATCAGGGCAAAGCCCAAAGAAATGAAAATTGCAAAGAGTGCTGAGTAGCATTTTCCTAAAGGATGATTTCCGTCTCAGCAGTTCCAGCACCCCTGCTGCCCGAAGGAAAGCTGCCGGCAGGGGAGGGGCCCAGCTGTCCAATGAGCTTGCCACTTTGCTCTCTCCATACCCAGCCTGTGTCAGTGCATCCCTCAGACAGCAGCTGGGCAAAGTGGCAGCTCCTTCCGAACTTCCTTTGGCTCCAGTGGTATCCGTCCCGGGCTCTGGCTCCATGCTTAGTTCAGGAATAACTACCAGGGACCAACGAGCTGTGGTAAGACTCTGAAGCTGCCATTCACAGGCAAGGAGACTGAGGTCCATTCCACGTAGGTGGACAAAGATAGGGCAAGAGGAGGAAACACTGCTTTGTACGCGGTGTGTGATAGCTGAGGCATTTTACTTCAGCAAGACTTGGAGAAAGCAAGCCCAGGTGAGCCTCGCTTCAGAAGTATATAAAGGAGAGGGGAAATTCTTTTGTCCCATTTGAGCCACATCCAAGCATTTTCCTTAGAACTAGCAAGGCAGATCCAGGTTTTGAGTAGCCTGGATTTTATATCATTTGGGAAAGGGTCCCTCTTTGACAAAAGCATACAAAATTAAGTACAGGGCTTTAAAAAGTATCTCTGAAAGCTTAGGCTTTACTGCCTTGTGGAAAATCTGCCTTGACTTAGAAGTAGGTTTATTTTCTGTTGCTCCGCCTCCCTCTCACCTCATTTCTCTGCCTCTGTCTCTCTTGCCATGATTTTGGGTTCATTCACCCTAGGAGGACCTGAAACAATGCAGGTGATATAAATATTTGTCTGTGTCTTCTGGAGTCTTCTCAGCATCTGTCCCTCTAAAGTGCTCCAGTAGCACAATAAAGTCTTACTGGCATTAGGGGATGGGCTTAAGGCAGAGGCCCAGACTTCACTGAAAATTGCCTGTTATTCCTCCAAGTCTGGGTTTAGAACTCTGGGTCTGCACTCCACTCAGCCAGCAATTCTCAGGGTCACTGTTACAAGTGGCATTGTGTTCCTCTAAAACACATATGTTAAATATTCTAGCTCATGGTACCTAACATTATGATTTTATTTGAAGATAGGGTCTTTACAGACCTATTTACAGTCAAAATGAGGTCCTTAGGTTGGGCTCTAATTCAACATGACTAGTGTCTTTATCAGATGCAAAACTTGGAGACCTGTAGAGTGAACACTATGTGAACATAAAGGCAGAGATCAGGGTAATGCTTCTGCAAGCCAAGGAAAGCTAAAGACTGACAGCAGACCACCACGAGCCAAGGGAGAGGCATGGAACAGAACTTCCTCACAGCCGTCAGAAAGAGCCAGCCCTACTGACACTTTAATCTTGGCCTTCTGGTCTCCCAAAACTGTGAGACAACACATTTCTATTGTTCAAGCCACCCATTCTATAGTTGCTATAGCACCTCAGTAAGTGAATACAATCACCTTGGATATACCTCCCCTCCACATCATTGGCCATAAAATGAAGATCGAAATAATGTTCTTCATAATACAAGCTATAAAAGAGCAACCAAAGCAGGAATGTAAAAGTGTTTCTCTCTGCACTATCTATAAAGAATAACTCATAACCAGAGAGGTTCTTTAAGCACTTCTGCTCCGAGAAGGTTTCACTTGCCTTGATTGTGGTACTAATGATTTTGTTCAAGTCATAATATGAGAGAAACTCTCAAGAGAAGATGTCAACAAAAGTTTCTTTCTTTTACTTTTTTTGAGACAGAGTTTTGCTCTTGTTGCCCAGGTTGGAGTACAATGGCACGATCTCAGCTCACTGCAACCTCCGCCCCCCGGGTTCAAGTGATTCTCTGCCTCAGCCTCCTGAGGAGCTGGGATTACAGGAGGTACCTACCACCATGCCCAGCTACCTTTTTTTTTTTTTTTTTTTTTTTTTCTTTTCAGTAGAGATGGGATTTCACCATGTTGGCCAAGCTGGTCTCAGACTCCTCGGGTGATCCACCCACCTCAGCCTCCCAAAGTGCTGGGATTACAGGCATGAGCCACCAGCCTGGCCAACAAAAATTTCTTAAATGCACTTATTCTTCCAGTCTCTGGTCATCATCCCAGGAGATGACACCTTTATTCATGGAAATTCAGCATTTACTGAGCATTTACTATTGTGCAGATTTTGGGTCAGAGGCTAGAAGACAAAAATTTCAAGGACATAGCCAAGCTTCTAAAGAACTGTACTCCGGTAAGAAAACAGCAATGGCTAAGACACAGCTTGGCAAGTGCTGCAAGATGTTTATAAAATACTGTGTAAGCTCAGATGAAGGAGAATCCCTTGGGGAAGAGTCTCAGAAGAGGTAACATTTGAGTTCAGCTTTATTTTTTTAACTTTTATTTTATTTTATTTTTTTGAGACAGAGTCTTGCTTTGTTGTCCAGGCAGGAGTGCAGTGGCATGATGTGGGCTTACTACAACCTCCACCTGCTGGATTCAAGTGAGCCTATCCAGCTAATTTTGGGGTTTTTTTGTATTTTTAGTAGAGAAATGGTTTCGCCATGTTGGCCGGGCTGGTCTTGAACTCCTGAGAGTCTTGAACCTCAAGAGATCCACCCACCTCAGCCTCCCAAAGTGCTGGGATTACAGGTGTGAGCCACTGCACCTGGCCATGAATTGGGCTTTGAAGGATGAATAAGAGTTTGCCAGGCTGAGAAACAACAATAAAAAAAAATGTAGAGGGGCAAACGTGGCTAGTTTGAGGCATGTTGAACAAATTTACATAGCTGTAGTACTGAGGTCAGATGAGAGACAGGCATATTAAAGGAAGGGCAGGCCAGGAGCATGCAGCAGGATGAGGGAGTAGGAGGGCAAGAGGTGAGGACAGAAACTCGAACGTCAGATTCTCTCTTCTCAATCTCTCCTGTGTTACGATGTTGATGTACATCTCTAGAAAGCCTGCCTTAGGTATAGGCAGAACCCAGGAAAGGTCCTCGACAATGTTCTAGTGTTTTCCTTAGTTTGGACTGATCTATAATGGAAAGACATTTGAGCCCGTAGTGAGAAGAGGGAAAGGAGTGGAGGAAGGCAGAGGACATGGCCCTTTGTTGTTCCTTTTGCATCTGGCCCCTACTAAGTTTGATTTTCACTTTGTAACTTGTTCCAGTAGATTCTCTTTTACTCTGCTTCATATCTCTGATTATCATATCCTCAGATAACCAGAGACACTTACACTGGATCCAAGGTACCTGCAGAGATCACTCCCTGCTTTCACACCTTAACCTGGTCAAATTAATGCAGCCATTTGTTTAGTAAGCACTCCAGGCACTGGTCTAGGCACTCAGTGCACAACCAAAGCATCCAGGGGCAAATGTCCCTTTTCATCCCAAGGCCAGTTGGAGGTTGTGGCCCAGTAGGCAAGGAACGCAGAACTGCCAGCCAGGAGCACTGGTTTTGAGGCCTGGCTCTGCAATTTATAAGCTGTGTGAACTTAAGCCTATCATTTGACATCTCCAATCTTTGGTTTCCTCGTGTTTAAAATTAGGTTTGTGACACAGTCCTCTGTTAACAGGGTAGAATGAAACAATGAACATGAAAATACTTTCTCATCTGGGAAACCCTCGACAAATCTTATTTGTTACTGTGATCAGACCAGTTAGGTGAGTAGAAGCCAATTTGTATTCATCAGAACTCTCTTTGGCAAGTCATAGGAAGCCAAGCCAAGCTGGCCAAAGGAACAAAGACATTTATTGATTCCTTTTCCTGGGAAGAGCCTGGAGAAGCTCAGTCAAAGGAAAGCAATGGATCTAAGGCTTCAGGGAGCTGGGACCTGGCGCTCCCTTCGACTGCCTTTTGTGTCTTCTTGCCTTTGCTTCTCCTTGCATCATGGCCTCCTTCTCTTGGCCCAAGAACCCCTTTTTCTTTGTGGCGGGGAGAATGGGCTCTCGCAACTCAAGTCTGGTGGGCCCCTGTGAGAGTACAGGGTGGGGAGGACAGTCTGTAACCAGCAGAAGTGGGAGAAGCTCATGGGCAGATGAGAAACAGAGCTTTAATCATGGCTTTACAGCAACAAATGAGACAGACATGGACGAGCTCCCTTCTCTTCTGTCATAGAGGGGGGCAGAAAAATAAGCAATGAAAACAAGCCAGCCACAACACAATGACTATCAACTAATAAAAAAAGTATGAAAGATTTAGCAGGTCCATGCGATGGAACAGTATTTGGCAATAAAAAGAAATGAGTACTGATTTATGCTACGACATTATGAACATTAAAAATTTGCTAAGGGACGGGAGCCAGTCACAAAAGACCACATACTATATAGCTCTATATTTACAAAAGATCTAGAATAAATAAATCAATAGAGGCAGAAAGTAGATTAGCAGTTTGCAGTGGCTAGAAGGTAAAGCAAGGAGTGAAGGAAGGGGAAATGGGACATTCTCCTTCTGCTAATAGATGTAAGGTTTCTTTTTGGGTAATGAAAATGTTGTAAAATTATGAAAATTTGATGGTTATACAATTATATAAATATACAAAAACTCATTGACTCTCATAATGTATTCATTTTATTATTCTGATTTTTGGGAACAGGGTCTCACTCCGTCACCCAGGCTGAAACAATCATGTCTCAATGCAGCCTCAACTTCCCAGGCTCTAGCAATCCTCCCATCACAGCCTCCAAAGTATCTGGGACTACAGGCATGTGCCACTATGCCCAACTAATTTTTTAAATGTGTGTAGAGATGCAGTCTCCCTATGTTGCCCGGATTGGTCTCAAACTCCTGGCCTCAAGCAATTCTTCTGCCTCAGCCTTCCAAAGTGCTGGGATTACAGGCATGAGAGACCCTGCCCAGGCCAATCTGCATAGTTCAAATACATGAATCTTGCGGTATGTAAAGTATATCTCAATACAGCTGTTTTAAGCAAAACAAACAGAAGTGTTGTGTGAAATGTAAATAGGGTGATAAAATGAAATGGGGAGTAACTTAATAGTCACCCTAGACTAGACGGAAAAGTTATAAAGACCGCTATAAAAAGGTGACATAAAAACTGAGGGGCTATGTGACAGGAATGGGCCCATCCTGCAGGAACCTGAAAAAATATTATTCTAGGGAGAGGAGACAGATAGTCAAAGCCTCTAAAGCAGAAGCAAGATAAGTATATTCAAGGAATCTCTAGATAGGTTGATGACGCAGGTAGGGGGAGATGATTTGACTTTGTAAACACCAGTGGGAGGGGTGGATTTTATTCCAAGTGCAAAAGAAAGTCACTGGAGGATTTTAGCAGGGGAGCATCATGATCTCAATTATGTTTTCAAAAGATCATTCTGGCTGCTATGGGAAGAGCGGATTGTGGGAGGCTGGTATTAAATTTTCTTTGGCTGATTAAGGGCAAAGTATTGAAAAAGAAGAAAAAGTAAAGAGGATTGAATGTCTGCCTTAAAAGAGCTAACAGTGGTGAAGGAAATGGTACATATAGGAACACACAAATCTCAGAAGAAATGGATTGTAGAAATCATACAGAGAGAGGGTGGGAAGAGCTATGGGGACTCAAATAAAGACACAATGTTAACTGGCTAGGGAAGAAGCTTGTCAGTAAAGAAAATGTTTACGTGGAGTGTGAAAGATGAGCAGAAAAAGAAAGGGCGGTGGTCTTCTGACAGCCAAAATCGCATCTCACAGTATGGCAGTGGTAAGGTGCAGGGAGTATTAAGAAACAATATGCTATTCAGTTAATCTACGGAGTAGAAGGCAAAATAAGAAAGTGATGAGGGACAATGCTAATAATAGTCAACATTTACTAAGAGCTTACTAGGTGCCAGGCACTGTTTTAACACAAAGCATAAGTGAAAACATTTAATTCTCAAAACAGGAATGTCAGATAGCTGCTATTATCATTCTGCCCTCTACCAGTCAAGGCCCCAGTAGGAAGAAATGGTACATTCACTTTAAAACAATTCAAGGGATGTTTGTTTTAAAAGGACTATTTACAATGTGTGGGCAGAAAGTTAGGGAACCACAATGGAAAATGCAGGAACCCATGGCTTGCAACCACAGAGCACTCAATAAATGATGGTGTGGTTCCTATAGGTTGGCCTCTGTATTAGGGTTCCCCAGAGGGACAGAACTAATAGGATAGAGTAAAGGGGAGTTTTTTAAGTATTAACTTATACGATCACAAGGTCCCACAGTGGTTCGTCTGCAAGCTTGAGGAGCAAGGAGAGCCAGTCAGAATCTCAAAACTGAAGAACTTGGGATCTGATGTTTGAGGGCTGGACGTCTGGGATGGTAGGCCACCTCGCCTTTTCACGTTTTTCTGCCTGTTTGTATTCTCTGACAGCTGATTAGATTGTGCCCTCCAGATTAAGTGTGGGTCTGCCTTCCCAGCCCACTGACTCAAATGTTGATCTCCTTTGGCAACACCCTCACAGACACACTCAAGATCAAGACTTTGCATCCTTCAGTCCAATCAAGTCGACACTAGGTATTAACACCACCTCCAAGGATGGAAAGCCTAAGATAAGAAGGAAAAGGTAGATACTTAGCTACTGTCTCAGTCCATTTGTGCAACTATAACAAAATGCCTCATTCTGGGTAATTTATAAAGAACAGAAATTTATTTTCTCACAGTTCTGGAGGGAAGTCCAAGATTCAGATGCCACCAGATTCAGTGACTGCTGAGAGCTCTAAACTATTTTTCTATGATGGTGCTTTCAATGTGGTGTTCCCACATGGTCGGAGGAACCGAAGGGCAAAAGGAATGGAGGGTTGTGTCCTCACATGGCAGAAGAGCAAAACAGATCAAACCCACTCCTTCACGCCCTTTTATAAGGACCCTAATTCTATCCATAAGGGTTCCACCCTCATGACTTAATCACCTCCTAAAGGCCCCACTTCTTACTACTATATAATTGGCCATTAGACTTCAACACACATTTTGGAGGACACATTCAGACCATAAGAGGTAAATTGCCAAAGAGGACATGAAAATTCAGGTGAGAAATATGATATTAATTCAGTGCATAATGAACAAGCTTTGAAGATCTTTGATGGATTAGAGGAGAAAATAACAAGAAGTGGGAAAATCAGTAAGAAATCTTTAATTGTCTCATTAAGAGGCAGTGAGCCTGAGGTGATGGGAAGAATGGTAAGAAATGACAAATTTAAGAGCATTTTTTTTTGCCTCAAGAACAATATGAAAAGTAGACTCCATTGGACACGACAGTTAATGGGATATAATGGAGAGGTTGGAATGAAGTAAAGAAAATGCCAAAGACAATATGGGAATTTTTGGCGTGAATACTGAGAAAAGAGCATTCTTATTATTAACAGAAATAGAGATGGAATGAAGAGGGTATATCTGGGCTTGGGGGTGTTATACCCAAAGCTCTTTCATTTGAAGCCCCACTTACATTAAATTAAGTAGAAAGGAATAATTTATTATAAAAATATATGATTATTTCCCAAAACGTAAGTGCAGAAAGTATAGCTGAACCTCAAAAAGGACCAGAATCAGTAATTGGCAGAACCAGAAAGGAGCCACATCCCTCGTTGGTGACGCTGAGTCATCCCAAGTCTCACAGTCTCACATCCTGACCTCTATTTGCTGCATTCATGCTTCTTTTCATGAACAAGCTTTCTCTGCATCTCCATGCTCATGACTGAAGATGGCCACCTCACAGTGGCAGCATCACCTCTGAGTTTAGATCACTTCCCACTTAAACCACAATGAACTACTCCTTGCCACAATTCCATAGCCTTGTGAGACCAGATCCAGCCAACTACAGCCAAGCGTGCAGAATTACATAGTTAACACCCATCTGGGTTGGAGAAAGTTCTCAGAGGAGGTCCATGTGCTGGGGGGAAATGCCTAAGAGGTGAGGAAAAGATGAGCTCAGTTTTGGACACTGTGAGTGGGAGATGCATGTGAAATATCTTAGTTGGATATCTAGCAAGCTACGATAATTTCAGTCCAAAATCAGAGAGCAAATTGGCAGGAGGGGAATCACGACTAGCAAAACAGAGGTGACAAGGCAAATCTTGAAAGACAGGGTGTATAATAAAAGAAAGAGGCCAAGGACTGAACCTTGGTAAATGCTTTCATTTCCAGGAAAAAATAAGAAATATCAGTAAAGGATACCAGTAAAGGAATACAGAAAAAGATCTGTCTAGGGATGCAGGAAAAGAAAGAGGAGAATGCAGAGTCATGGCATCAGGAAGAGAGGGGAAGAGCTGATCCACAAGACCACCTGATTATTTTATCCTCCAAACCACTGAAGACCTTCAAATTGTGTTCTTTGACTACAGAGACTGTGACCTCCTGGAGGGCAGGGGTTGAGTCTGTCTCTCTAAGAGTAGGCTCCGTGCCCAGTGGGGAGCAAGGGGCTCAACATTTGTCTGTTGAATTGAATAAAGATGGTGAAAAAAGATAAAGGTGTAAGATTTAGCTAGAATGAGAGATCCTTAGTAACTTTAAAGAAAGCAATTATAATGGAGTGTAAAGGAAAAAGTCAAGATAAAAGGAAGGAGTTGGGGTGGTCTAGTCATTGAGCCATTTTGGTGATAGAAGGAAGAGAAATGACTTGAGGAGGAGGTAGAGTTAAATGAATAGTTTATTATATTATTATTATTGCTTTTGCCTTTTATTTTTAGAATGAGAGAGACTTGAACATATGTGGAAAAAATAGTCAAGATATATGCATTCAACATTTTCTCAAGAAATGAGCAATTAATAGGTCAACTTTAAGGAAGAAGGTAAGAGATAAGAGGAACTTTAGAAATCAGACAGAACTCTTCTCAGAGAAGAAAAAAGGCTCAAGATACAAAGAAAATTTGAAAGAGAAAAAAGCAGAGTTGAGGGAGCATCCCCACACACCTTCACTTCCCAGAGAAGGAAGAATCCTCTTGTTGGCCGGCCTGGGGCAGGGTTGGAGGCTGAGGATAATGAAGCAGGTTTGGAACTGTGCCTCAGCAAAATGCTGCATGCAGTTATCAAGACATAGGCTATGATATTACCCAACAGTAAGAGCTCAGCTGAAGTTGGTGTGAATTTGTTAGCAGCCTCAGTTTGCACAACTGCAAGATTTGCTTCAGTAAAGCTTAGCAATTTGGAAGCTGAAGCAGAGTCCAGCGGAGATCTCCAGGAGTAGAGGGATAAAAGATCCCCGTGTGGTGGCAAGCCTGTGTTGAAAGAGCTAAGCCAAGGGTCAGACTATGTAGGCAGGAAATGAGGAAGAGGCTGATGACTAGAGAATCTGGGGCACCGGTGATGAGAGTGAGATAGAAGCACAAAGGGAGGAAAAATGGAAACCTGTCTCAGAGGAAGAAGTATCTGCTCTCAAATTCTTACAGGACAAAGTCTTGGTAAAGGTCGAGATACCAATGTGCCAAGGGGTGGCTCCAGCTCTGAAAAAGCAGTTCAAAGTCACTCACAAATGAAGAAGCATTTAGCTCCTACTCACCAGGCAGGAGAGGCCACAGCTCCCAAAGGGCTGTTGCTACATAAGCTTCTAATCGCTACGGCAGCTGGTTCCCACAAAACCCAGTAGTAAGAAAGTAGACATTAAAGTTCATCCTAGCCTGAGATGAAAAGTGAAAAGGAAATCCTTAAACAAGTCATATATACAGTGTGATTACAACTATCAGGAAAATACTTCATAGAAGGAAAGAATGAAATTGGGAATCGGGAAAAATCACCACATAGCTAATGATTTTGGTTTTCAGGGGAATGCAACAATAGATGAATGGATGATTTGATGGTTTTCCTTCCTTCCTTTTCTTTCCTTTTTACATTTCTGTGGCAAGTTCACTGTCGTTTCAAGGAAAGCTCAAAGGTTTTGGCATCAGGCAGACCATTTATAATCACTACCAGTTATCGACCACACACCAAGAGCCAGGCATTGAGCTTGGTGCTTTACACACATTACTTCTAATCTTTACAGCAATCCTTGTAGTAACTATTATTCTCGTTTTGGATGTGAAAGTGAAACTCAAAAATAAGAAGGAACTTTGCCAAGTCCAAAACCCATCTGTATTCTGTCCACTTTAGTTGACAGCTACTTTGATTATATCTCTGACTCTTTCTTACTAAATGTTGTGCCTTGAGTGAAATAACCTCCCTGAGGCTCAGTTTCTTCAACTGCAAACTGGAGATCTTAAGAATAAAAATAAAAATAAATAAGTAAACCATATGGAAATAAATTTGCCATCATCTCCAAATCTGTATTAGAATCACCAAGGTAAGAGGAGATTAAATCAGCTCCTAAGAGTGAACTGTAGAGAAAGGAGTTTTCAGAACCCTAGAAAATGAGACTTGTTCTATAGCCTTGGTTATGCTGTTTAGCTCACAAACTGAGTGAGTCCAATGTTTATAAATATTCTCTTTACTAGAAATATAAAGGTTAGCTTAGCTTTTCTACAATGGTGTTGTAATCCTGAGCCCAAGTATAAAAGAGCAACAGTGAGGCAAGAACTGAGATGTTTTCCCAGCTCTGACAGCATAGGACACCTTACCCATGTGGAGAGCGTCATGGCAGCTGAGCAGCCCACAAGGAACTTCAGTGAAAAGGAAAAGCCCACCAGAGTAGGCTGCACCTGCTCTGCCCTGCTTCGCTGTGGGTGTGCAGTTTACTATTCATGGTGAGTAAGTCAGAGGCTATAGTGGAACTGCACACAGTGAAATGATAATGTTGGGAAGGCATGTCCTCTCACCAATCTACAGTTTACTTGCAATATGACCAATGTCTCCTTCAAAGAGTTGTGTAGATTAAAAAGAGTATCTTTAAAATGCCTGGTAGACCCTGCATAAAATAGGACCTGATTAAGTGGTAGTTTTTATCGCTGTTTTTCAATTTTTTAATACTGAGCTTGCATTACCTTTCATCAGTAACACAATGAATTTTCTAATTCTCCATTTCAGCTGGAGTAATGAATGGCTGCAGAGTAGACTTGAGATGGAGTAGTTACATTAAAGGAAAGATATTCGCCTTTTACTTTATATATAGAGGACATATGGATTGTTTGGGGTCATTCTTTTCTAAATGAATTATTTCTTGAAAAAGTTCACTAGCAAGATCATCCTTAAGAGGATGAGATGTCTCTTGGGCATTCTCTTCTAGGACGTTCCCTAGAGAAATCTGGTTAAAGTGAAACACAGGCAACAGAATTAGAAACCCAAACATAAGCCACAACAGTAAGGTAAAATTGATGCCAAGACACAATAGTCAAGAGGCAGAAGGACGGATGAAAGGATAAACAAAATGTGGTCCATACACACAATGGGACATGAGTGAGCCTTAAAAAGAAAGAAAATCCTGTCACATGTTAGACTGAGGACATTATGCTAAGTGAAAGATGCCAGTCACAAAAATGCAAATACTGTATAATTCTACTTACATAAGATATCTAAAGTCATTAAATATATAGAAACAAAAAGAAGATTCTGGTTATCAGGGACAGGGGTGAGGAGGAAGGAGAGTTGTTGTTTAAAAAGTATAGAGTTTCAAGTTTGCAAGATGTATAAGTCAGGGTTTTCCAGAGAAGCAGAACCAACAGGATATATATATGTACACATACATTATGCAGAATTAGCTCATGTCATTATGGAGGATGAGGAGTCCCATTATCTGACATCTACAAGCTGGAGACCCAGGAAAGCCAGGAATGTAATTCTAGTCTAAGTCCAAAGGTCTGAGAACCAGGGGTGCTGACGGTGTAAATCCCAGGCCAAGGTCAGGAGAAGACTGATGTGCCAGCTCAAACAAGCAAGCAGAAGTGAGACGAATCCTCCCTTCCTCCACCTTTAGCCCTATTCAGGCTCTCAGTAGATTGGATGATGCCCATCCATACTGGTGAAGGTAATCTACTTTACCAAATCCAAAGATGGAAATTCTGATCTCATCTGAAAACATTCTCAAAGACACTCCCAGAAATAAGGTTTAATCTGGGTACCTCGTGGTCCACCATGGCCTAGTCAAGTTGACAAATAAAATTAACTGTCACATTAGATGAAAATGTTCTGGAGATCTGTTTCGCAACCATGTGAATATACTTAATATTACTGAACTATACTCTTGAAAGGGGTTAAGATGGTTTAAGAAAATTAATGGACAGAATTACTACTAAATTGTATCAACAGGCCTGTACCTAAAAAAGAGACATTTCATTGAATATGTATAAATATAAATTTGAACTGTTAAAAATAAAGTGATGCCAAGGGAAAGAAGCCACAAAACACTTAAAGGGACATGACTGAAGGCAAAGGGAGGGGAAGTGGGGAGAGAGCTGTTAAAGCAGTGAAAGTCCTGCCCACACCACGCAGCTGACTACAGAAGTGGGGAGGGGGACTGAGTACATGAAAACCTTGTAGGGGAGTTCAGGCCTTTTTCAGAAGAGTTAGCCTAACAAGTGCTTCTCCTCTTCCTGTGCCCTGCCTGACTCCTGAGTTCCAGCTGCCTGGTTGGTGTCTTCGGCAGACCCATGTTCAACCCTTCAAGCACTGCATTAACCAGTGCCACTAGATCATCAGCCCACAACCGTCCTCATTTGCCTAAACCAGATGAGTCTTGGAACTGCCTTGTGCATCACTAATGTACCACCTGCTGCCTCAGACACCTGCATCCAGGACAACTTTACCTCCACTTTGAAAATCTGTTATGTGCCTTCATCAAGGAAATGACTAAATATGCCAGGAGGATTAAAGAGAAAAGATTAAAATAGCCAAGATGCTTCTAACTCCAAGTAACAGAAAGGCCTGCTTAGAAATAGTTAAAATATAGGGCAATGTATTGTTACATAACAAGAAGTCAAAGTTAAGTCAATAGGTAGGACAGCCTCCAGTTTGTGGTTAATCAGAAGTTCAATATTGACATCAAAGACTTGGGTATTAATTAGGTAGCTTCAGTCTCTGCTCTGTCATCTAGGTATTGGTTTTATCCTCAAGTTGTTGGCAAGATGGCTCTACAGTTCCAGCCACCGCATTTAGAGAGAATATCTAGAGGAAGAAGAGAAGCTACCTCTTCCTTTTTTTTTTTTTTTTTTTTTTTCTTAGAGCATGAAACTTTCCCCATAAGCCCTTAGCATATTTCCTCTCTCATCCCATTGGCCAGAAGACGGGGCCACATGGCCAGTGCTAACCCATTCACTGCAAGAAGACTATTTCTCCTACAAATGACTGAGTCTACTTATTAGGGGAGACCATGGGGTCCACTTAAGAATGTAAACAGGCTCATAAAACAAACACAGCTATTATATGAAAAGCTAGCCTCTGTATTTTTACAGCAGAACCATGATGCTTCCTCTGACCTATTATTGTCCCTACCCTCAATCTCAACTCAGTTACAGTGCTGTAAGTTCTCAGCGTTAAAATTACTCAACTGGGAAAGAGGGAGGGAAAAAGATTTTATAGTCAAGTACGACAGGGCAAACATCCACTTCACATCTGTCTCAGAGGTTCATGGTTATCACTAATAACAGTTATCAAAAGCTCTGCAACATCCTACAAATTGCTTACCCCACCTTTCCCCAAATGTATCTATCTACACTTTCTTTTAAAAATGATTTAAATTAACATTCTGTAAAATCAATGCTCCTCAAACTTTGAGAAACCACAGGTAAGACATGTCTTGCTTGGAAACAGTATTTCACTCCTCCCTGTCCCTTCAATCTCAGCCTTAACAGCAGGTCTTCCAGAAAGCCCTGCACCCAGCAGAGGGGGATCAAAGCACTTACTCCACTGCATTGTAATTGCCTAGTTTTTGAGTTTTCTGCCCCACAACCTGTGAGCTCTTTGAGGTTAGGAACTGTCTCTTGTTCTGGACAATATGTCCAATGCCCAGCATGGGCCAGCATAGGGAAGGGACCAAATATTTCTTGAAAGAATCCCTTTGATTTTCCCCCAAAGGCAAGGGAATGAACTAGAATGAGCCAAGACAGACAAATACTGATTTCAGCCTTTCTAATCCACTCTGCTTCTATGTAATCACTGAGCACTTCTCCAAGATTGTTGGAGAGCTAACTTTTTCCAGAAACTCCAGCCAGCACAAAGGAAGCCTTTGTTAACAGACCACACCTCTGCACCCAGAGCCATCCTCATGGATGGAGTCTTAGTCCTTCCAGCCTGTCACTCCCATTAGAAAACCCAGAGTAGGATGTGCTCTGCTTCCAGATTGGGCCTTTGGGGCTGCCTCGTGATCCTCACACCACCTCCATAAATGGAAGATAATAATTCTCAGAGCAGAGGTCATCAAGTATATAAAAGTGCCTGGAGCTTGTTGGAAGAAAGGCCTTTCCTGAGTACAAAGTAAGATTATAACTAGCATTAAAAACAGAACGAAATAAGAAAACACGAGCCTCTAGCTGGCATAACCCAAATGCATCAGATGTAGGGGCCTCAGGGTAGGGCTGAGTGAGGGAAGACACAAGGGTGAGTTGCTTCCCCTCTCTGGAGGCTCTGAACCAGTGAGAGCCACATGGCTAGCTGTTGAGGCAAACACTGCTGGTTGCCCATCCAAGTTCTATTGCCCATTTGTCTTCTTTCACCTAAATAGAAATGCAATTTGGTTCAGGTATCCACCCTCCTTCACACAGCCATGGGCCTTAAAGGAAGCTGATGTCAATTCCACCTCCAGATACTGATTCTGATTTGCCTACAAGTCAGCCATAGTAGATCCTTTCCTTTTGGCAAGGGTTGGTTTAGATATGGGCATGTGATCTAATTCTGACTGATCCAACATGACGATGAAATCTGCTAGGAGGCTTCTGGGAAAGTCTCCTTGTATGTAAAACAGAAAGGGAAAATCTTTCTTCTTCCTCTGGCCATGACTGTCCCAGCAGTGATGGCTGGAAGTAGAGCAGCTCTTTTATCATCAGGCTGAGGATGAAGCCAACGTCACGGTGGCAGAATGGAAGGTAGGAAGCAACCTAGGTCTTTCAGGATGGTCTTAAGCCTCGGTCATACCACAACCATATCCCACTCCAGACTGCTTACTATATGAGCAAACACTTGTATCATTGTTGCAGTTGTGGTTTTACATGAACTGTAAGAAAGTTCATGACTAAATTAAATGTACAAGGGTCCAAGGTCAGGTCTTACGCATTCTGTGTACAATCAGTTTGGCTTTTCCTCCCCAGTGCTGGGCAGTGGACACCACTGGCAGGGTGAACTCCCATGGCTCTAGAAGAAGCTAGCTGGACTGTTTCATGTCACAGATGAAACCCTCAGACCACAGGCCCCTGAGGCCTGCATAGCACAAAACAGTCATTCCTCTTGCCCAAGAGGAAAGCAAGATAAAATATACTCTTCTATCCCTGTTCTTCTTGAGAGAAAACAAAGCTTCCACCCAAAGGTGCAAAAAGCAGGCCTGTCCTTTCTCAGCATATTTAGGGGAGGAATGTGGTCAGCAGTAGCCATGAGGCCACTGCCCCTGGTCAGTGTGAAGCACTGACCACCTTAAATAGGTAAGCAAGGATAGCCTATAGAGTCGAGAATAAAGTTGAGGATGGGCAAGAATGATGGGCTTAATTATAGCTGAGATTACTCTGGTTTACTCTCAGGGCAGCTAACAAATAGTGTCAAATATCTAAACTAGGTAAAATTAAAGGCGGATCAACATAGCTCTCCACTAACCCCCTTATTTCTTGTGGACTCTTAACCGATATTTGGGGTCTTGGCAATTAATCAGGAATGACACATGACTGATTACAGTTGCACAGAACTGTGAGTACGCTGCCCATGCATCTCTGCTTAAAGAAGCACCCAGGAAAACACATGAACTCCAGAAAACAGTGATTCTGTCAATCAAGAAGCCAGACGACCTGTCCTCACTTCTAGCCTCTGGGGTTTTAGAGTCCTTACGTGCCAGCACTGGGCAAGCTTTCCTCTTTTGTGCCTGCCTTGCAAGGGAATTTCCCATTTGTGTCCACGTGGGTGCTCAAGTGGGCCTGACCACAGCTAACCACAAGAACACGGCTGCCCTCACCTTGTCCAGCACGCACTAGCTGGGTGGATACGCAGGTACCACATCTCACTGAGTCCTAGTTTCCTCATTTTTGTCTCCCTACTGAAAGGTAAATTCCACAATGGCAGGGACTTATTCCCCCCATTTTATTCACTGATATATCCTGGATGCCCAAAACAGTGCCTGGCACATATAGTAATCACCTAACAAATACATGATGAATGAAATCATCTCTAAGGTGGGAACAAAAGTAGTATCTACCTCGTGGGACGGCTTGAATATTGAATGAGATAGTATGTAAAATATTGGCTCAGTGCCTAACATATAGGAAGTGCTGAGTAAATGGTAGCTATCATTATTATTATGCAAACCTTTGTCTCTGCCCTTCTAAACAGGTGGCTTGCTCCACCTGAACAAGTAACTGGCAACTCAAGATCCATAAAAAAGATACGTTGAGTGACTCCTGCATACCCACCTGGAATGGTGAACAAAAGGCAGTTTAGGAAACCATTCTGAATGCCTGATCTGACTCTCCTTCTCTTCACATCTTATCTAAATCAAAGACATCATCTTCCCTCTCACCCATAAAATTTCTCTTTTGCCTTCACCCACTACATACTGGTTGTCACCAAGTCTCAGATCTCCTTGAGTGATGTCTCTCATGCCCACCCTCTCCTCTGCAACCTCACTAAATTTAGCTCAATTTACCTCTCACCTGAACAGGTGCAGCCTCCTGTCCTCTGTGTTCACTGCCTTGCTTTTCCATTCAGATCTCCAATACTCCCACCAGGTTCTCCTGTCACTCTCCTCTCATACCTTATGCTCTCCAAATTACCTGCAAAATCAAGACCAATTTATTAGCAAGATTTTCAACACAGCCCTATACTGTCTTTCCAGACCCTTCTCTTCCTATGTCCCTCTCCTAACTACATCCTATGCCCACCATTCTCCAACCAGGCAGACTCACACCACTGAACCTTCATTCAAAGGGTCCTTTTGGCAGAAGCACATTTCCTCTCACCTTCAGCTATGCCAATGAAGGTCAAAGGGGATATTTGGCAATGTCTGGAGACATTTTTGATTGTCACAGGTTGGGAAGAGTGTGCCACTGCAGGTAGCGGATAGGGATGCTGCTGCACATCTTACAACGCATGGGACAGCCCCTACAACAAAGAACTCCCTGGCCCAAAAGTCAACAGTGTCAAAGTTGAGAAGCTCTTGTCATGCAAATGCTCCTTACCCTCAGGACCTAACTGAATGCCACACCATTTCTCTGTATTGGGTCTAAAATGGGAGCATGGAGCCCTCCCCTCTAATTTCATTCCAGCTTTGGCAACCCCATCAATCCTCTCCTGGCTTTCTAAAATTACAGGCCCATTCTCTGACTTTCAGTGTTTCTCTTCTTGCCTAGTGGAAAGATCCCAAATTTACTCACATCAAATCACAACCAGACAAAACAGTCTTTATTGTAATGGGTCAGAATTCATTATAACCCCAACTTCCCTCCCCAAACCCATTATTTCCGCTGATTTGATTCTGCTTCATGCTAGCAGTTAACAAGTTTGTTTCTACACAAGAAAAGGACTGTCCATCCCTCACCCCATGCACCAAGCACAGTGCCTGCCCAAAGAGAGGCATTTGATCGATGTGTAGTGAATGTTAACTGTCCTTGAAAAAATCTTGACTGTGTGGTCTGATTGCAGCTTCTGCAGATGTTCTGACTGAGTAGCTTTTGTTCATACCTTTTCTTTTGTCTAAATCAACCTGTCAGTTATATTCTAACATGGAAAAGATTGAATAATTTCTTGGGCATCCTTTTTTGTTCTTTCAAAGAAAAGAATGTAGGATAATCCAGCCAGTTTCACTCCCCTTTCAGGTGAGTCGTACTTCAGATTAACATACCCACTTCCCTGACTCCCTACTTTTGCTAGGCCAAATGGACAGGATACCATTCTGAGAAACACCCCAAGTTTTAAAGAGCTGAATGTTTCCACAGAGCCACTTACCTTTAAACTGATCAAAGTCATAACCTCTAATTTTCTGTAAAGTCCAGCTAACAAATACGAAATTAAAACCTGACATCCCAATAATTTCTCCTAGATGACACAACAAGATTACCCTTACCAAGGCAACTTTGGACTCTGGGGACCAAATCACTGATCAGGCCACGAGCCTCAACTCCCCTCCTGACTGCGGGTACAATCTGCTTCTCTTTTTGGAGGTGCTGTGTTGGGTTTGTACCTTGACACTCTCCCCTCCCTGCTTCTCATTCTTCTGTGAATCTGTAGGCAGAATGCACTCAGGAAGCAACCTCAACATGCCACATTTCAAAGTACATGATGTTTACTGATAAGTAAATTATAAATATTTTCCCCAGGTTAGTCACCGATTCCTACCTGGCACAGTTCCACTCAGCAGACTAGCTCCTGACCCAGCCGGCTTCACTACTGGCTGGCTGGTTACTTCATAGATGCAATATGCCTTGGCTTAGCTGTCAGCCTTGGCTTTTTGAGCTTCAAGTTCTTTCTGACAGAGTTGCAAATGCAAATCTCCTTTTCAGACCCAAACTATAGACGCCGTAACAGTTCCTTGCTTTTCTGGATTCCATTGCATCTTTCTCTTAACTAGTCCCAATTCCAATGCCTCACTGACAGGCTGAGTTTCATCAATAATTCCTTAAGTCCTCTTTTGTCTTACCTCTTGGAAAAGGGCACTTTCCCAGGGCTTCAGGTTAGGGAAACAGTGGTGTGTGCATATGAAGTCATTTAGATAGATAGGCCTTGCTTTCATTCCATTCTCAGAACCACTTTCGGCTTTAGATCTCCCCTTCTGGGAGGAGATCTATCCACTCCTGTGCTTTTTACCATGCATTGTGTCTCCAGTAGTTGCTTTTAGGCAGCCTTCTCTCCAAACCTTTTTTTTTTTTTTTTAAACCGTATGAGACCTTTGAGTCCAGCACACTCCTCCCCACCTTGGCCTACCCTGCCCTCTCCTCATCCACTTATTATCTGACCCTGACAACCCACTTCCTGTTTATTACAAAATCATCATCCCTCAACTACATTTACATAGCACATCCATAAGGCAACCTTTGTCTTCAGTAAGAAGGGACATAATTGTGCTGCACGTAATTAGGGCAAAAGACTCCTCATTACAATCCTATATTTCTACAGAAAAGTAGAGGCAAATTTTCATTAGTTTCCTAATATAGACAATGGATCCAGATAACTCAGGATAGCAAAGGACTGATGTTCTTTATTTTCAGATTGACTTTCCAATATCCAACAAGGTGACTTAGAAAGAGTGCTGCATTTAGGATCAGAAGACTTCGTTTCAAACCCAGGCTCTGCCACTTCCTAGCTGTCTGACACTGGGAAGGAGGTTTAAATGCTCCACAGTTCAGTTTACTCATTTGTAAAACGGAGATAACAACATCTACTTCACTCAGTTACAGTGAGGATTGAACGAGCTGCAAGTACTAGCTCTGTGCTTATTCAGTGATGGGTTTAACCTTAGCCTGGTTAGTCTCTGTGAGCAGACTGGAATAAGACAGAAACACTGGCTTTGAAGATTTCCCTTTGCCCCTTAGTATTAATAGCTGTGTAACTGTGGGCAATTAATTACCACCATCTCTCAGAGATTTGATTTCTTCATCTATAAAATGAAGATAATGTCTCTTTCCTGGCTTATATCATATAGAACATTTTAATCTGAATTTGCTTTGTAAACTAAGCACATTGTATAGTTTATGATGGTGCAACTCCTTCCCAGGGAAGACTGAACTGGAAATTTTAACCAAATTCTCCTCCTTCTCTATCTCCGCAGACCCTCAACACTTCCCGCTACCTCCCCCAGGTCTCCGCCTACCCACTACCTTTCTGTGGCTAGTGTACTTCCCAGAAGATCAAACAAGGAGATCTTTACTGGCTCCTCCCTGGGAAAGTAGGGCAGATTCTACTAGCCTGGAGGGAGTTGGGCCTGAAATTAAACCCGGAGGCACTAGACTTGGAGATGCTAAATCATCAACCTTCCATTGGTTGGCCTGAGTGACAACTAAGCTCCTTAAAGTCCCCTAGAGAAATTCAAGAATAAAGATTATTCATACTATTATTTTCATCCAGTACTTGTGAAAAATTGATGTGCTTAACAGTATGGTTTTTATTCCATGGCGTACTTAACCCTAGCTTATCCAGGCAAGTGTTTTCCATTAGTGCATGTATTCTTGGTCGATCACACCCCCTTAGATCCTGCAGTCTCTAAGGAACCATGTTTCACCCGAGAAGCTGAGGATGATCACAATGGATGTCAGCCCTGTTCCCAGGAGACAAGCAGCTGGGGATAAATAACCAAGCATAATAATTGCCTTTAGGAATGCTTTCTTCTTCTGAGGAAAAAAAAAAAAAAAACCACAAAACCTGTAGCTCTCCAGGACTCCACCCAGGCCCTAGACTCTGACCCAGCTCTGCAAATGTCCACTTCTCAAAAGGTTCTGGAACGGTCTATCAACACGTTCTTTGAAGCAAACAACCTGACTTCCGCCCTCCCTTTATGGGGCCCCAATTGTCAAAGCCTTAGATGTCACAGCAAAGTACATCACAAGAGGTGGGAGGAGAAAGGGATCACATTTTTGTTTTCTGATAACCATGAATTTTCGTTGTTTCATCTGGCTTTCAGCTTTCATCAAAACAAGTTGTTTACCGAGATTAATGGTGGGTATAATAAAGGCCCCAGACAGTTCTACCTGTGGGTACTGAGACTCAATAATGCAGTGCTCAAATTACACTCTCTGCTTCCATGGAGCAGCTTCAGTGTGTTATTGTGAGCTGCTTTCTGTTGATTTAAAGTGAGATGACATGGAAACAGATTAGTGAAAACCACAGACATTATAAATTGCAATTTGGCCTCAAAAGATGAATGAAAAAGAAATGCTTTGATCTGTGATTCGGCGCTGAGCTGCAGTATTTACAGAAAAACATGTCTGCAGGGAAAGAGAGAGAGAGAGAGAGAGAGGCAGAGAGGCCTAGAAAGGAGCCTTTGGGTATTGAAAAGGATATTTTCTCAAATTATAGATGACCTAAATAAATATGAGGGCTCAAGTAGAGAGCGCGGGGTTTTGTTTTGGGTTTTTTTGCAATTTAATTAAGCCTGTAAGGATTGATATTGAGGGGATTTACATGATAGGACATCTGCTCTGATATAACATTGCAGCACCTAATCTAATTCATACTTCGCAATCCTGTAATTCAGGGCTGCAGAGACAAATGGCTCAGAGTCCCCCCGCATTACTTCTTTATACTTGCCCTATTCCCCAATAGAAGTTTCATGGCCATGGGGTGACCAGAACAGAGAACCGCTGGGACAATCCTCCCTCTACCCTTCTCCCAGTGCAGGATATACAGCCATCCTGAGTACTCTCTGGAACTCTGAGACTGAAGACCGCAACCTGGCAGCTCCCTGACCTGACCTCTCCCTCCACTCCCACCCCAGGCCTTGACTGATTTAGACTTAGTGGCATCATGAAATGTTAGATGAGAAAGGCTATTAGGAATCAGAAAAACAATCCTTCCAAATTTATAAATGGGTGACCTAAGGCTCAGAGAGGGCACTTCACTTCCCCAGGGATATACAGTTGGCTGTTGTGCACCCCCTTGGGGAACACAAAACTTCATAACAGAATAAACATAGTGAAGCCCTGATGAAAAATAAATGCTTAAGAAATGTGTAATGTTCTTTCCTCCAACTTCCTATATCTGCTATCTATAGAAAAAAGGGGTGCTCAGAGACCCTTTCGGCATTCCCCTTTCTTGGGGTGAAAGGGCACAGAAAAACATGGAATATGTGTGTCAAATGTCAAATTGGATTTTACTTGTATTATTGCTGATATTTATTGAGCATTTACCCTGTACCACGCACTGCTTATATATATTAACTCACTGATTTCTCACAACCACACTAAGAGGTAGTTACATCTATTCCCATGATACATACAAGGAAACTGAGATTAAGAGATATGATGCAACTTCCCCAAGGTCACATATAAGGAAGGCAACACAGGCCTTTACCCCAGGCAGCTTGATGTGAGCCCAGAGTCTGAATTCTTTAACCACTATCAGCAGATTTCAAACCCTGGTATATCTCCGAACCACCTGGGGTCTGTGATCACAACAGTCAGCTAGGCCTCAGCCCTGGACTCCTCCCAGCACCTCCTGGTTCCGTGCCCCCACCTTCCACTTCTCTCTCTCCCCATCCTTCTCTCATCCTGAAAACATTCCCTTGCCATTTGCATAGTTTATCTGACAGCTGATCACTCTCCCCTCAAACCTGACTGAGCCCTCTTCACTCCTCATTTCCTTTGTGATCTTCTTTTTAAGGCTGCTCTAGCTCTCTTTTCATCAGAAAAGGGGGAGTCTTCTACTCCCCCTTGCCCTGAATTCCCACATCTGGGCCTCCCAGGCTCCAGCATCCCTCTTTCCCATCTCTTTCCTCCCACCACTCCCAACAAATCGCACTTCATCCTTAGATCTGGTTATATTTCCTGGTCTCCTCCTACGTATTTTTGCTAATTTAGAGAGTGATGCTTTGTAAACATTAGTTTACACTGACATTTGTGCTAGCAGTATTCTTACTCTATTTGGGGACGAGAAGCTGGGATAAGGGGTATTTGTGGCAAAGCATATCTCCTTTTGATGTCTCCTGATCACCTAGCAAATATTTGTAGAATAATTTCTGTCTGCTGAGCACCTTGCTGCTGCCCATATAGAGTTGAATAAAACATATCTCGCGGCCTCAAGAGCTTACAGTCCAGCTCTTCTACCTAAAAAATAAGAATAGCAACTCTTTCTTCACAGAACTATCCTTCACTCATTTACTCACTTAGCAGATGAGTATTAAGCATCTTCTGTTGTGCCAAGCAACTTTTAGCAACTAGTAAGAGGGTCTTTGGTCCCTGGGACTTACAGGGGGAGGTTCTGCAGAAGATTATACCTCAATGTCACTGTGGGAACCAGAGGAATACTTATCACCTGCCAAAATGAGCCAGAAATATGCTCCCTAAGGCACCTAGGAGCTATATCTCAAAGGACTAAATGGCTAGATGAGGAAAGGAGAAAGGAAGGACACGCAGGGAATGACAAGGGCAAAGGCAGAGAGAAACATTAGAAATAGATTGTGTTGAAAGAACACATATTGACTTCTGGGGCTCTAGGTGGGGCAGCAGAAGGAGAGAACAGGAAATGAAAGTGGGAGGGTTGTCTGGGGCCAAAAATAGGAAAGCCCTCCCTTTCTGCTCGGCCTGCTTCTTGACCTTCCTTTGCTAATCTTGGATGCTAATGTTGCTTCTCATAAGTTCGCAGGAGCGCGAGACGTTCTCTCTACTTATCACCTGCCCTGTGTATCACTCGCCCATCTCTTTGACCCCATCCATGGACATCCCTCAAGGATCCTTCTGTTTAGACAGTGACCTTGGCACCACTCCGCCCAGGAACTCTGAGTCATTAGCTCGCCACACAGACCGCCAACCCTTTTGAGGTCAAAGCTAGTTTATTACAGCGGAAAGAAATCTTAGAGCCCAAATGCTATACGAGTATTTAATTATGGGTGCACAGTTTAATTACTTAGTCCAGCTTTATATGACTTAATTGATAAACATAATTTACAGTTCCCTTGTTTCTTTCTCAAGCCATTTAGCTCATTAATAGTGCTGACTATGAGAGCTCTTCAGTCCTTTCCTGCTGGGCTACAGGCCAGTAGTTACCAAGGTAAGGGGAAGTGGGGGCAGGGATGGTGGGAGAAGTCCGCTCCTGCAAGAAACATTTTATCACTGGTGTTGCTAGGAATTTCCAGTGCATGGTGACAACAAAAAGCAGACTGACTTTTATTTTGGTTTTATTTTGTTTTCAAAACTGTAAAGGTCAACGCCACTCCCACCCCCACCATGGCCTGCCCCCAGATAGACTACCTACCCCTCTTCCAACCCCATGTCTCTTCTCCAGGCACAATCTTTAGTTCCTCACTGAAGCCATTTCTCAGCGACAACCTTCTGGGACTTCCTCTTGGGCCTCCCTAAGAAACATTTGTTCGTTCAACCAGTGTTTATTCAATACCTACTATGTGCAAGACATCACTACCAATGAACTGAAAACCCAGGGTAAAACATAACACAACAATCTGGAGTAGGAGGTTATGATAGCATCCAAGTTGGGTATTTTTAATGCAAATGCGAATCTAGACATGGTCACAATAGCCTTCAAACCCAGGGTAAAATCTAACACAATTAACACTCACTATGCACCAGGCAGTGGGCCAAGCTTTTGTAAACATTGCATTTAATATTTAGAAAAACCCTGGCAACAAAGCTCAGATTGTTTAAAACAGTGGCTCTTGACCCTGACTGCATATTGGAGTTACCTGGGGAGCTTTGACACTGGAACCGACCCTCTAGAGTTTTTTATTTAATTGGTGTGGGGTATTTCCTGGTCATCCTGATACTAAAGAACAAAACAAAACACCTTTTCAGGCAATTCTAACGTGCAGCCATGTTTAGGAGCCACTGATATAAGTAATTTTCCTAAGATTCCATGAGTAGAGCAGGAAAAAGAGGCGGGCTGACCCACCGAGCCCTACTACATGCCAGACTCCGCAGCACTAGGTCCTTTTACTACTAAGCATATAACAGAAGACATGTGCCATAAAAAAGATAAGACATTATCAAGTTCAAGGGACAATGAACTTGCGGAATGCCTCATGAAAGACCTAATTTATGGGTTATTATTTAAAGAATTTGAAAGCAATGCAGAAGTTGTCAAATGGTAGAATATGAGTTCTAGGCAGAGACAACCATATGAGCAAAGGTATGGAAGTTGAAACACACGAACAATGCACAAGAACCAGTGAGCAGACACCATGAGAACTGGGACAGCTGAGGGCAATTTGGCAGGAAAAGTAGTCAGGGACAGATCGCAAAAAACAGTTCTTCCCAAACCACTTCAGATTAAGGCAGGCGTAGAATAATGATCATATGTGTAGTGTACATCAGGGGAAAAGGACAAGCTGCTGTGGTGGATCAACATCTCAGCATATCTGGCACACCCAGTGGGAAGCTTCGGTATAAAGCCTTGAATAGAATCCAAGAAGTGTGAGCTTCATTCTGTGGGTAACAGGGAGCTGATGAAGATTTTATATTGGGAGTAGGAGATTATGACAGGATCCAAGTTGGGTATTTTTAGTGCAAATCTAGGCATGGTCACAATGGCCTTCAAAAGACAGACTTGACTTTGGTAAGTTTTCTGCCAAGCATGACTAATAGAATACTTTGATAATATGTTATGATTTGCTATACAGGTAGTGTCTTTCCTGCTAGACTCTGAACTCTTTAACAAGAGAGACTGTTTTATACCTTCAAAACAAATTCCACTGTGTAGCATAGGGCTTGGCACACAGGAGGTATACAATTAGGAACTGACGGAACCACTCATTAAATTCCATTCAGCAGGTGGCCATCTATTTCAGAGTCAGGGAACAAAAGATGATGCAAAAGCATGTATATTAAAAAGAGAATAGAGATGAGAAGGCCCTGGGCGGACAGAACTGGTTTTCTTCCCTTCCTCAAACCTCTGCTCCTCTTCTGTAACAGGAACGATAAAAACTACTCAGCAGGAATGTACTGAAATAACGCACAAGGGGTGCATGGCCAAGGCTTGGCACCCAGCTGGCCCCCAGAAAGGGGCATTTAATAATTAATTTTCAAATGCTTTCAGTCAAACAATGAGGATCATATTAATTGTTCTGAGTTGTGTGAGTTACAAGTTCCTTTGTAAATATCTGTTCTGTTAGATGTGTGTGTGGCAGGGTTGCTGAGTTTATAACCTTGAGGCTCTGACTATTGCCCTTAGTTAGCCTTCCACACAGTCATCAGGTGTGAATGATCACATCGACTGCGTATTGAGAATTCACTATGTTTTAGGTTGGATGTAATAGATCAATACATAACATATATAGATAAAACATTGAGTCCAATGTTATATATGTTATCTGGCTTACTCATCTAACCCTACACAGGGGATGCCAAATATGGCCCTGGGCCTGCTTTGCGTGACCCTCAAGCTAATTGTGTATGTTTTTAAGGTTTGTAGAAACAAAAAGAATTTGATACAAAGACGGTAAAGCATTGTAAAGCTTAAAATATTTACCCTCTGGCCCTTTTCACAAAAAGTTTGTCAATCCCTCCCCTATAACACAGGTACCGAAAGTATGCCCAGTTTGCAAACAAGTAAATAGTTTTAGAAAGGTAAAGTAATCACCCAAGGCCAGACAGATAAATGGCAAGTCTTGGTTCTTAATCTAATTTCATACTCATGACCTTAAACATGAGCTTTATTGCCTTAAATTACAATAAAGTGTTTCCTTTCCCTTTAATGTAAACCCAAACTTGACCCATTCATATCTTGTTCCTAAAGAGTTTGTGGCATGCCTTCTCTGTTGCTGACATCCCTGAACATGCTGCATCTCACCTCTCCTTATGTTAAAAACAAAAAAAAATAGGCCCCAACTCAGTATTGGTTTCCTCTCCCATACTCTCCAGTTTCCAAAGCAGTAGAGGGTCAAGGGCTTCCAGGAGAGTTACAATCCACAGGAGAGCCTGCTGAGAAAGAAACAAAGTTCATTGTCCTCAGGGAGTCCAGATCTAGCTGCGGGGGAAGGAAAAGAACTAAGCTTTTCCTTCCAAAGGAAAGCATGGCCAGGGGCTTCCAGTAAGCACAACTCTGAGCCACCTCCTTGTCACTCTGTCTGGGTTTGGGACGAAAAGACACCTGAAAACCGCAGTGGTTCAAGCTCCAGCAGCTCGCCAGCTGAGCAGAGCAGCTGCGCCCCTTTCATCTGTTTCATATTCAGCAGGAGGATTAGCTTCATGTTCTGACCCCGAAAGAATGATAGAACGATGCCTACAGTAAGTGCTGTGTTATCCTGTCCAGCTGCAGAGTGAGGTGCCCTGTTTTATCAAATACAGTTTCATGGAGAGCTGCCACATCAGCAGGCAACCAGGATGCAAGGACACAGCATTCATCAAATACTCTTTGTACCTAAACTATCCAGAAGGTAATTCCATTTTTTTTTTTTAATGTTTCAGCAGTCATGGTGCCTCAGGGCACTGTCCTGGAAGGAAGAAGGTGCATTAAATGGAAATCACATTTATCAAGTTCTATGCTGCTGCTAATGTGGAACAGGATACCTTAAAGAAATACACCTTTTAACACTGACAATCCCCAATGCTTGTTACATCTACTTTGTAGAAGAAAAAAACTGAGGTTCGAGGTGGGTTCATTCATTCATATGATATTTAAGTGCCTCCTAGGGACCTCAGCACTGGGGACACCAAAATGAACAATAAAGATCCTGTCCTTGCCTCACAGAGCTTGCATCCTTGTAAGGGAGTGTCAATTTAACAATCACACAAGTAATTAATTAATTATGGCAGGGAGAAGAACCACAAAGAGCAAGTGAAAATGCTGTGAAAACAGGTAGCAGAGGGAACCAACCAATCTGGAGATCCAAGAAGACCTCCCTGAGGAAGCGAGATTGAAGTTGAGACCCAAGAAATTTCTTAGGAGAGGAGCAAATGAGCACTCCCCACACCAGCTCCATGATGTCCCAATGGTGGAAGGAAACATGGCCCTTCAAAAAAGGGTAAACATGCCAGGTAGGGCAGAGGCCAGCGGTAAGGTAAAGCTGGTGAGATGAGTACAGCCTCAGCCAGCAGCAGCAGCCTTGCAGACCAAGCAAGGATGCTGGACTTTATTTCAGGAAGCGGCAGAGAAACACAGCAGTCCTTCAGGAGGTCAAACCCTTTCTAGTAAGAAGCAAGTGATCAAATCCAGGCTAGACTCTAAAGTCCATGCTTTTTCCATTATACCCAGCACATTTATGTGATTTAAAAAAAAAAACCTGCGGGTATGATTGATTGATAGGATCTTCTAGCACAGAGGGAAAGCCCTGGAGTAAGAGTCGGAAATCTTGGGTTCTAGTTCTGCCTCTGCCCATTCCTAACCTGGCAGCTTGCCTAAGTCTTTTAACCTCCACAGACCTCAATTTCCTTACCTCTAAGAGAAAGGGTTGGACTAAATCCATGCATACCCCATAGTAAATACTAAGTAAATCTTAGCGGCTACTTTTATCAGCCTCTTAGCTCTCTAATATTCTCTGATTCTCAGTATAAATTCTGTGACTATGATTATACTTTCTCAGACTCTCACTTCCCAGGCATGGGAATCAACCTTAGTTATTTCCAGGGTAAGATGATATAATTATTCTTTCGACATAATCCTAGAATTCTCAAATAACATTTAGGAGCTCTCATCTCCAGAAGGAACCCTGAATTTTATGGCTCACTTAAATGTCCACATAATCGATTTGCCCCTCTTACAGGATTTATCCATATATCCCACAGGCAGAAATTTAATTATGGTTCTGAAGGGACTTCCTGTTATAATATTGCCAGAGTTTTCACAGGTTAAGTGATAATTACAGTTTAAATTTCACAGAGGTCAATCAGCTTTTAAATGTGGTTTCCCCCCACCACTAAGTTATAACAAAGGCAATGTGGTTTTTGAAATGCAAGATAATCTTAAACGAAAATTATTTTCTACACTATATGTAAAGTTGTGCTTGCTTTTATTTAGTTCCTGGATTTAGCAATAATACATTTTCGTGTGTGTGTATGTGTATTTGTATGCTACAGGATATTTATATGATTTGGGAAGAGACAGGAAGGGTTATATTTTATTACTATAGCAAATATTCAGTCCCAGACCACTTCCGCTATGACTACCCTTACCCCAACACTCACCAACTTTTTGGACCCTCTCTTTTCTTTGCCCAGCTGGTGTGTGCTTTCTCCGGGAATGCAAGCTCATTTTAATATTAGCTTAAGCAAGGCATAATTAGGAACACAAATCTGCTGCTGCAAGAAAACAAAGCAATTTATTCAAAAGCCAAGAATCAGTGACTTTTGGATTATCTGTTGTTAGGTTGTTTTTTTTTTTTAACATTCTCATCTCTCTCCATTCCAGTAATTGAAAGCTGTCTGCATATTTAAGTATGCAGCTGTAATTGTTCCACTAATATACTCTTCCCAGGCAAGCTCTGTTGTTTTGCAAGAAGAAATAGGATAGCTCACCTCCCTTTTGCAATCTTAGTAGAAGAGGAAGATGAGGTCCCACCTAGATTCCTCTTGTGACAGACACAAGAATAGAACTCACTATACGCTGGAGCTGAGTCACACATCAAGGGTACTTTTTATACTGGGTACTACTTCTTATCTTCCATAATAATCTTTTCTTGAGTGTTGTCTTCATCCTTAATCATTTTCCGTCTCCTTCAACAGATTCATTTTGTCTTAAGACCTGATGGCTTTACTCTCTTGTCGACATTACAAAGTAATCATTCACCCCTGAACTGTCAACTTTTTGTCACCGGAGGATTTCATATTGGCACAAAAGGGGTCATGTCAAGTGCTCTTTTATATAACTTTGTATGTATATTTGTGTGGGTGTGTGTAAATGTATATGTTAGCAAAACCTAAAATCAAAAATGAATTTATAACACATCAAGGTCAGAGAGAGTGTCACCATAATTGAGCATTATGCAGGCAGAGGACCTGTATTACATAACACCAGCAGGGGAACAAAATCCTGCATGATTTCACTTCTGTGTTTTCAGCTTCGTCTCCTGACATTCCCACACTGCCTTCTCTGCACTCCTGCAATACTGACAGAATCGAGCCCTTGAAATCCCTGCTCTCTGCCTCCCATAGGCCTCCACAGATATTCTTGGTCTATCTGAAATCCTCTTGTGCCCCGTCACAAGCTATTTACTCCTTATTCTTCAGGTCTCAAGTCCATTATCATTTCCTGTGAAACTTGGCCATGGACCTGGACCCGCATACAGTTGCATAGGCTTTCAACCACAGCAAACGTTAAAATTCTTTCTTCAGGCAAGTCTGCATGCTAGGCACTGGAGGTAGAGGGAGCAGAGAAAAAGGGCTTCAGGGGATCATCCAAAGGCCTCTGGTATGCCCATCTATGGTATTTCCAGACAAACTGGCCCCTAAGACTCTAAACTGCTAATGTCTTTGTATTATGAAGGATCTAATTTGCCTAGTCCTTACACCATTTTGTACAGAACTCTACTAATTTATACATCCTAAGTTCTTTATGGAAAGAATCTACCTACAAAGCTTAGCATTGATATGAATGTATAAGAAATACCTGACAAACATCACTGACTAATTATCTATTGGCATGCCATTGGGGTGACTTCCACATGAGTCACTTAGCAACCTGGTGAAATGCCCAGGAGACTGCAAACTACAAAAAGACAGAGACCTTGTCTATCATGTTCCACATTTTTCTAAGGACTGATGCAATGTCTGACGTACCATAGGCACCCCTAAATTCATTCATCCACTAAATTCAGCAAATGGATGAATGAATGAATAATACAAAGCCAATGGTAAACACAAGTTCTGCCCTAAGGGAACTTCGACAATAGAAAGAGACATATTCTCCTCTCGCCTCCCTCTCTCCTCCATAAGAGAAAAATCTGCAATTTGTCAGCTGGTGGCAGTGGCTCCCACCTGTAATTCCAATATTTTGGGAGGCTGAGGCAGGTGGATCACAAGGTCAAGAGTTC
This sequence comes from Saimiri boliviensis, assembly GCF_048565385.1. NCBI lineage: Eukaryota > Metazoa > Chordata > Mammalia > Primates > Cebidae > Saimiri > Saimiri boliviensis. The sequence continues at coordinate 31,427,861 of NC_133454.1, read as the reverse complement.
AAGACCATCCTGGCCAACATGGTGAAACCCCATCTCTACTGAAAAATACAAACATTAGCCAGGCATGGTGGCACACGCCTGTAATCCCAACTGCTCAGGAGGCTGAGGTAGAGAACTGCTTGAACCCGGGAGGCAGAGTTTGCAGTGAGCCAAGATCGCACCGCTGCACTCCAGCCTGGGCAACAAAGTGAGACTCTGTCTCATAAAAAAAAAAAAAAAGAAAGAAAGAAAGAAAGAAAAGAAAAAAGAAAAATCTGCAATTCGATATAAGCCAACAAGTTAATTCTGCACTAGGTATTCGAAATTTTAAAAGTGAAAAGATAAGTAAGACTAGAGTGCAGTGAATGAGAGAGAATGTCAACAACAATCATATAATGCGGTAATTGCTATGCTAGAGGAATGGACGGAGTACTCAGAGAATAACGAAGAGATGCAATTAATTCTGTCTCAGAGCATGAGGAGAAACTTCACAAAGAAATTGATCATTGAGCTAGACCTTCAAATGGTAGGATTTTGCAAGTAGAAGAGATTAGATGGGCATTTGAAACAGAGAAGGCAGCATGAAGGCATCAAGCATGCATCAAATTCCAGGAGTCACCACCAGATGATTGACACTGTAACAAAGATAGAGGTTCCCTGTTGAGAAATTTTAACACTGAAGAGTTTTTTTTTTTTAACTTTACATGAAAATAGTTGTAGCTTTAGCATCTACCAATTGAGAACACACAGTACAGCAAAATTTACAACATGTTTAGTAATGTTTTTGAACAAATGTGTGTTTTATTAATCACTCTAACACCTACACACAGTAAAAGAAAAATGTGGTATATAATGTAAAGACTTAATGCTCACATCTATTTCCTTCCTTTAAATGTTTCATTGAAACAAAAATGAATAATGGTTGTCTAAGAAAAATAATTGATCTTCCTGGAAAATTCACCTTGTGAGAGTATTAGAAAAGAAAACTAGGGTTTTAGGTAGTTCTTGAAGCCCCCCTACACAGATACACAATAGTGTGTTTAGGGGGAAGGGGAGGGACAAGTTGAGAAATTACAAGGAAACGCAATTCTGTCCTTAAGCGAAATACTGTCTTCTTAAGTTCTCTGCCACCAAAATAAAGTTATCCTCCTTTGCAAGTGTAGATAGGAACCCCCAAACTGCCTTCTGGAGGGAAACCTACTTATAAAGAGCCTAGAAGTAGCTCTTTAACCCAAGAATCTATACAGGTGCAGAGAAAGTATAGCCAATGACATAACCATCACTCATAAATATAAACTGAAAATTATCAACGGATATTGGAAGAAAACCAACAGCATGTAAAGAAAAGGACCAAAATCACAAAGGAAACAGAGATAATCCAGGGAAGAGAAAGAACCTTTTCAAACAATTTTAATTAAAATCCTCAGATATTCAAGATGTTGTATCAATTAAACAAGAACAGAATGCTATATAAAAAGGAATAGCCAGTCCCAAACAGGAAATTAAAAGATCTAAGAAGTTTAGTAAGTGGATAGGAATATGCTGAATACAGCAGACCCCCAAAAATAACAAAATAATTTAGATACCCCCCAAGAAAAGCCTAAAAAACTCCCAAAAATTGAATCAAAAAATTGTTTTGAAAAGTAAAATATGAAAAAAAAATAGGAGACAAGGAGAAAGAGGAATCTGAGTGGGCAATGATGTAGTGTTACTTCCTGATCTTTCATATCAATAATTCTCTCCAGCTGATGATTACAAGAAACAGAAGGGCAAGTGTATTTTCCAAAGTTGCGTGGTTACCAGCAAAACTAAAAACACAGCCTGTCAATAGTGACAGCTTTCAGAACACGAAACTGGGAAACGTCTGGGATGAAAGAGTTCCTTATGTGGACTTCTATTTTTTGGGGGAAAAAAAATACCACATAAGAAAACATTCATTTTAATGTTTTTCATAAAGTTATTAGAAATTGTAACCCACTGACAGAATTGCGACACCATTTTCACATCCTCCAAATCCTCACCACCTGTGAGAATTACTTAAGGAAGGCAAAAATCAATCTATTCTTTACCAATCAAGAGGTATTTTGTAACAAAAGAAATCCCAGAAAGTAGAGTATGTCCTGCTGTGTGTCAGGGGCTTTTTTTCAGGTGCTCTAGATAAAACAGTTAATCAGCATCAAAAAATCCTGCCCTCATAGAGCCTACCTTCTTCCCTTAGCACGATAAACCCAGAGTTATTACTTTGCAATTAATAGGCTCAATGTCATTTTAACTAAGGAATGTTTCTCAGGTAAGAATAGACCATATGATCTTCAGAAGAAAAACTTAAGTATTTCACAATTGTGAAATTATAATTTAATGTTAGGTAAATTCAAGTGGAACTCATCATCTCCCCCACCCCCTTCCCTAAACACTCCATGCCACGAAGAGAACTTCCCAAGATATTTTCCTTTTCCCAAGGAGAGGTTGTGGTGGATCACCTCATGTGGAAGATTTTAAAAAGGAAGTTCCAGGAAAGAGACAATATAGGGGGGATCAAGGCAGAGAATGAGATTGCCGCCATGAGGGACTAGAAATAGGAGCACCCTTGTTTGGTGAGGAGGAACAGGTTAGCAAAACCACCGCTACCCCCACAACTCCCAATTATCAGGCTCTGTACTCTTCAGGGCGAATTAACCGAACCCTTGAGTAAAAGAGCTGCCTGCTTTTCCTGAAGTTTGCTGAGGGATGGTGCTGGGGCAGGTTGACATGGAGGCACTCAAGAGCAGACAGGCTCTCTGATTATAGGGCATCTTGCAGGATCATGCATCATGGATAGTTTGAAGGATGCTTGTTCGGAGGAGGTGAGAAATGAAGCCAGAGCAGTATATTGGGAAGATTTTGAAAACTACCTCTTGTGTTATACCACAACTTCAAAGGAAAGTCAAGGAACATACAAAGGTACAAAATGTACAAATAAGAAAAGAGTAAGGGAGGAGAAGCATTTTAATAAGGAAAGAGTATAATCAGATCTGAATTTTAGAAACATGATCCTGCTAGTATATTCATGGTGGGCTTGAAGGAAAAGAGATTCACAAACAAGGATCTCAGTTAGGAGGTTACTATAATTATTCGGGCAAGTGATGCCCTAAACTAGGGTAGTGACAGTGGGGAAAAAGTTACATACCTCTTTTGTGCTATTTCAAATCCTTTCCTACCCTTTAATCTGACCACTGTGGCCATCACCATTTCTGCACAGACTTCAACTAGCTCTGGGCAGGTGCAAACAGAGCATACGCCCCTAGCCAAGGCCATGTACTCCATGCTTCTTGACCTGATGATACTGCATGGAATGCCCCAAGAACCCATTCTGCAGTCTCACATGCACGAGCCAGAAATATGTGCTAACGCCCATGGGGCCATGGTTGAATGATGGAAGGGAGAAGTTCTCCACATGAACAATTCTGATGCATTTCACAAGAAAGATCCCACAGGATCAAAGATTTGCAGCAGTGGCCAATTCAGTAATGCAACCTTGATTTGGCTTTCTGCTCCTTGTCTGTTCATTCTGCTATACCTTTCCCTGCTCTCTAGGTCCACTCTCACAGGACTTGTCTCAGGTTTTGTTTTGGTGGAACATAGGCTAAGGCAGATAATCACAGAACCTGGTAACTTACACCATGTTGGGGGAAAGGAAAGAAGAAACTTCTAAGATGGCTGAGTTTCCACTGTGGGTGATGGAACTGGCATATGCTGAGGCTATCTGATATGACTGTGCCTGTCTCTGACATGTGCATACATGCATAGACATGTACACATACTTACAATCCCCTTTTGATTTGCATATGGCTAGAATCTGGCTTCTGGCTTATGAGGAGCCAACTTCATTGTAGTTCTGACTTCATTAAAGCTGTTTGCTTTTTCCTTCAAATTATGTTGTTCTTATCCCACTCCTTCTCTTCCTCTGTTATTTCTGTTCCCCTCATGTCTTTCTTTTTTACTCATATCACAAAATGTAGTTTTGTGATATGAAGCTCTGTGGTAAAATCCTAACTAAGCCAAATTTACATAGTGAGAGAGAAAGCAAATAAATAATTTTTTATTAAAGACAGGAGGGCAAGCGTAAAGGTAATCCATCACTTTTCAGAGTAATTCGTTCTCATCTTCTGGTTGTTTGGGGTCTACTAGGGACCACCTAGGTTTCTGTGTCATGCAGTCATCACTTCATTTGTTTTACCATCCACCGGCTGTGAAGGGAGCCCCTACACAGGTAGGCTGTGCAAGCAGCCTGAATTCTCCCTCATCAGAGGCTTTGTCATCGTGCAGTATTGTGTTGAGGTGGGTGGTGCAGCAGTGTATAATTTTGCTTGTCAGTGAGTCATATTACAATGAGACTCACATTACACAGTCACAGTGACAAAAATCTGAGCCTGGAAATGTAAGCCTTTGTCTCAGTCCAATTTGTGTTACTATAACAAAATACCACAGACTAGGTCCATTTATAAAGAAATGAAAATTATTTTGTACAGTTCTGGAGGCTGGGAAGTCCAAGACCAAGGGGCTGCCATCTTGTGAGGGCCTTTGTTTATATCATCCTATGATAGAAAGTGAGAGGGCTAGAGAGCACATGCGAGAGAGGGCAAGAGGGCCAAGCTCATCCTTTTATCAGGAACCCATTCCCAAAGTAACTAACCCACTCCTGTTTTAATCCATTCACGAAGGCAGAGCCTCGTGACCTTCTTAAAGGTCCCACCTTTCAACACTGTTGCACTGGGGATTAAGTTTCCAACACATGAACTTTGGGGGACTCATTCAAACCAATGCAACATTCAATTCAGCAAATATTTATTGAGCAATACTTTCTTACTCTGCCTAATCAGACTCATTGGTACAAAATCCTAGGCATTTTTAATTACACAGAGAATGCATTTCTTTGTAACTCATACCCCAGAACTTGAAGTAAAGTAAATCAAAATAGACGTTAGTATCCTCCATGTGTTAAGTCTCCATTCCCTTACAAAAATGGTCAAAAAATTCCACCACTGCTTCATTCCAGCCCCTCTGTCACATACTCTTCCCCTTAGTTTCTCTTGTCCAAGTTACAGAAATACAGTTCCTTTCCTATCATCTAAAGAGTACAGTTGCTGGGTGTAGTGGCTCACGTCTGTAATCCCAGCACTTTGGGATACCTGAGGTCAGGAGTTCAAGACCAGCCTGGCCAACATAGTGAAATGCCATCTCTACTAAAAATACAAAAAATTAGCTGGGCATGGTGGCTGGTGCCTAAAATCCCAGCTACTAGGGAGGCTAAGGCAGAAGAATTGCTTGAACCTGGGAGGCGAAGGTTGCAGTGGGCAGAGATCACACCATTGCACTCCAGCCTAGGCAACAAGAGTGAAACTCCATCTCCAAAATAAAAAAAGAGTACAATAGTTTCCCTTTATCTGTAGGTTCAGTTACCTGTAGTCAACTTCATTCAGAAAATATTAAACAAAAAATTTCAGAAATGAAATGATTTACAAGTTTTAAATTGCATGCCCTTCTGAGCAGCATGATGAAATCTCACCTTCCTATCTGGGACATGATCATCCCTTTGTCCAGCATATCCATACTGTGCACACTACTCACTTCCTGGGTACTTAGTAGTCTCAGTTATCAGAGTGACTGACACAGTATACATAGGATTCAGTACCATCTGCAGTTTGAAACATCCACTGGGGGTCTTGGACTTATCCCTACAGATGGGGGGGCCTGTATGCACCAGAAGCAATTGTTACAAGCACCTTAGTTTTTAAAAAAAATTCTGTCTTTGTAGCAAGCTCTCAGTTTTCATTTCTTTCAAAGTCAGACCCCATCTCTGAGATCTGCCCCTTTTCATTGATGTCAGCAGGAGCCAACCTCATGTCCAGCTGTCCTGAATCCCTTACTGTCAGTCTATCTTTGACTAGAAATATTTATATAACCAAACAGGGAATTAGCACATTTATTCTTTTAAAAAAATTCCATGTTCTATATTCAAGGCCAGTTTCCCAAAGATCCACTCAGGGAGTGGGGGTGGTAGTACTAGGACGACTTGCCAGTGGAGCTGCGTACAAAGTGGCCTAATGAGATGCCATCTTTCACATGCAAACGGTGGCAAAGAGATTTGTTTATGCCTTGTCATGACTAGACAACCCAAATACCACCACGCCTGCATCATCGGTTGAGTCTGGGTTTTGTCATTGTCAGTCCCTCTGGCATTCAGAAGAGATGCTGGCTCAGGAGAACCAGCAGAGTTTCATTTCCGAATGCATCTGAAATCTTTTAAGCTCTTTGTTGGAGCCATTGCAAAATCGTAGTGGGCATAAGCCTTTTTTTTTTTTCCTGTCAGTGGTTGCATCACAGTCACTAAGACAAGCACAACTGGCTCTTTCTCCAGAGAAACACAGGTATCCGTGGTCCAAAGGTTAAGTATGCTGGGACCTGACTTGTTAAATTGCATTTCATTAGAGAGCCCAAGTGAGCACAGGCTGAGCTCAGCGGCCTCGCTGGGGAGGGGAAAGCAATGGCTTGCTGTTCCTTCTCCAGGGAAGGGAAGCAGCATATGGTGCTCCGCCTGTGACACAAACGGTTAATTTCCACTAGCTTTTCTGTCGTTTCAGCAACTCCGGGATTAGAAAGGACAGGTTCTTTACAATTCCCCCTAGTATCTCTCAAAGTTACTTTCCCAGTCTCTGCTTTTGTTCTGCCGATTCTCTTTCAGCAGCTTTGTTTTGCTAAGGAGTAAACACTTGGTTTGGGATTCAGGGGGATTTAGCCGCTTTGATTTTTCACTGCCCTTGCCCAGGGTCTCTGGAACAGTTATTTCGAATCTTGAGATAGTCTTAGATGTTTCTCCCTTATATGCATACACAAACACTTCTTTCTCTCTCTCTCCACCTGTCTTGCAATGTTTATTAATCACTTGTGGTCCGTATGGAATAAAACTCAGCTGAAGCAAAGGCAAAGTATTTGATAGTAGTGGTGATGTGTGGATATGTGAGAGACAGAGAGAGACCACTACTAATAATAATTCTTAATATATTGAGAACTTTCTATGCACCAGGCACCACATGCTAAGTACTATACATGCCGTCTTTAGGTAAATTCTCTCCAAACTTTAAAGGCAAGTGTTGTTACTATCCCTACTTTACAGAGTACAAAATTGAGGCCTAATTTGCTAGAGACACAATTTTGAAACAAAATTTACTCTTAATTATGATGGTATAATGCCTATTAGTAGCCTACTCCTATCTTTCTCATAATTTTATTTTATTTAAAAAAGTATTTTTTTTTAATGGTATGAAATCCTGACACCAACAAGGATATTGGCAATAACTATAAATATTGGAATTTTACCTTTAGACACTGTACTTTGCTTGGAAATTTAAATACATGATCTCACACAAATTTGCATGTATATAAATAATACATATTATTTCCACTGCACTAATAAGAAAACAAGCTAAGATGTTTTAAGTAACTTGCCCCACCTCATTCCAACTGACCAGTAAATGGCAAGTTGGAATTCGAACACAAAGCTGATTTCAATGTCAAAAATCTCCTCAGAGTCTGTCCCATTTTTTCCTCATTGTTCCTTAGGGAAAGAGCCGGGGCAGACAATCACTGTTTGACAGTTTTCTAATTTACCGGTGTGTGGGCGCCAGCGCTTCATTCCTAACGTATGTACGGATTCATGCATTTAACATACAGTTTAGGCGTTGCGGCGCCGCTCCCTTTCGGCTCGGCTGTTGACCCGCGCAGGAGCCGCAGGGCCGTGGGCAGCCATGGCTCCCAGCCGGAACGGCATGAGCCCGAAGCCCCACTTCCACCAAGCACTGGCAGCGGCGCGTGGCCACGTGGTTCAACCAGCCGGCCCGGAAGAGACGTAGACGCAAGGCCCGCCCCCGCGTCGGGGCCCATCCGGCCCGCCGTGCGCCGCCCCACGGTTCCGAAGGCTTCAGCCTGGAGGAGCTGAGGGTGGCCGGCATTCACAAGAAGGTGGCTCCGACCACTGGCATTTCTGTGGATCCCAGGAGGTGGAATAAGTCCACCGAGTCCCTGCAGGCCAACGCGCAGCGGCTGAGGGAGTACCGCGCCAAAGTCGTCTTGTTCCTCAGGAAGGCCTCAGCCCCCCCCCCACCGGAAGGGCGGCAGTTCTGCTGAAGAACTGAAGCTTGCCACCCAGCTGACGGGACCGGCCGTGCGCATCCGGAGCGTCTGTAAGAAGGCGAAAGCACGAGTCATCACTGAGGACGAGAAGAATCGCGAAGCCTTCGCTAGTCTCCGCATGGCTCTTGCCAACGCCTAGGTCTTCGCATTCGAGCAAAAAGAGCCAAGGAAGCTGCAGAACAGGACGTTGAAAAGAAAGAGTAAAGCCCTCTTGGGGACTTGCAATTAAAAAAAAAAAATTGCAGTACATTGGAAGAGACACACTCCTCAGAAAAACAGAAACAAGCATTTATTGATGTTCTGTTATATGCCAGGCACTATGTTAGGCTCAAAGATGTGATCCTTGCTTTAAAAGAACCCTCAATTTCACAGGGAGATAAATCCTTAAGACGTACTTTCAACAGAAGGTAGTGAGTTTACTGAGGGGCTGTCATATACACTTCCAGACCAGGGGCATCTAATGTAATTGCGTCTCTGAGAGACCTTGGAGCCATCTACTCATTGTTTTCAGAAGTACAAGTTTGCACAGTTAACAGAATTCTAGAGGGAACCATTGTTGCTAGCAGTTCATAAAACTGAGAAAGCAAAAATAGCAAAAAGTAATGCTACTAATAATAAATGAACTGGAAACTCCTACTCAGAAAGTTTCCTAGGCTCTCCACTTCCTCCTGAAGAATGGAGCTACTCAGCCAGGCCATCTGCATGACAAGTCCCCCATTCTGCCTGCCCTGTCAGAATTCCCGTGCAAAGGCACTCAGCCCAGAATCTGCTGAGTGGGCAGCAAGCTCCCGATGCCTGCCTTCCACTGCCAGGTGACTTGGCTCCGGTATCTCCCAAAAACTTCGTACCCGGAAATGATTGCCTTTGTTCATCGCCAGATACTAGAAAGACCCGGAAATGATTGCCTTTGTTCATCGCCAGATGTTAGAAACAAGTATCTGTATCAGAAAAATAAGTAAATACAGGAAACCAGTATGGGAAAGAGAAGGGTGCAGCAGACAAGGAGAAGTGAAGACAAGAACTAGAGACAAAACATCTCACAGGAGATGCAAAGAGAGCCCTTGAAACTTCCTAATTTCCTGCAAGTTTTAATGAGCCTAGTTGTACTTGGTAAAGTTTGAATTTTGAATTTTGTGCAATCTCCCTATTTTCTTTTACTAAATCCTTGTAAGTGTGTTAACTCAAGTGGGTTTCTGTTCCTTCCTACCAAAAAAAATCTTTGACTAGAACACCTTTGACTAAAATTTTTCTCTTTTGAGTCATACATTTATCTTTTTAACTCACTGTTTTGCCTCAGGAGTGAGACCAAGCCAGAGCTATTCATTATCCTGCAAATGCATTTAGCCTTTTGTTGCCTCTATTTCTTGGTTATAGGTTCCTTCTGCTCCAAAAGCCTGTTACCTGCATGTCCAAGTATCTGTATGTCAGCCAGGCTTTGAGCCCCAGGGGAAACCTCCTCCATTTGGCTTCTCCGAACCTTGCTGGCCACAAGTAATCTCTCACTCTTCCATACGGCTTCATATGTAGGTCTCTTGATTCCCATGCTTTCTTCCTTATGGTAGAGCTATTAGTATACCCAACTTATCTTTCCTAGTATATTATATGCTCCTGGAGGCAGAGATTTTTGTCCTACCCTTTACAAACTTTATCAGTGTTTCACATATAGTAGGCACTAAATTCTGCTTATAAAATTAGTGAACAAATGAATGAATTCAAAGTGCCAGAAAGCATAATGAACTAAAAACTGTCAAAACTCCAATTTTGGAGGAAATAAAAACAAATGAGAAATTAGATTCTATCAAACCTATAGACAAAAACCAAATTAAAGTATATACTGAGATCAGTGCAAATTCAAGCAAACCTTGAACTTAATCTCTAAGGTTTCTTCCACTACAAAATAAAATAAAATAAAAATCCATGCCTATGTTATTCTATACAATAAACATCTACAATACTCCGCAGGGAGACCAGAGTTTAGAAATCAAGTATCGAGATGGTGCACATTTTTAATGACGAAAAGACAATGCTTTTATCTATTTACCATAGTACTTATCATCATATAATATGACATGTAATTATTTATATACCTATTTGCTTATGACTTATCTCCTACTGAACCTACTGAAATGTGAGCTTCTTGTGGAAGTGATCTTCATTTAGCCCATGTGCCTAAAGTGACTGGAATAGAGGTGGCACACAATAAATAATTGCTGAATGATTGAATAATGAATGAGCAGGAAATATAAAAACACATGAGCTGTAGCCTCTGTCCTCATTAAGCATCCAGCTGTCTTTAGTATAGAAGACACTGCCCTGCCCATATCCTTCACCAGACCAATGCCCTTATCCCCCAGCTGTTATAAGTGTTGTTTGCTAACAGCTCAGAGCTGCCCACTACTCCTGAGAATTGCCCTCAGTGGCTGGAAACATCTTTCCCAGAAAGGCGTGGGAGGTTGCACATTATCTCCAGAGCTGGCCACTAGCCAATGACTTGTTGATGAAGGGCTCCAAAATAGTGACCCACACCACTTGCCCACAGCACCTCTTCAGTGTGGGAAGGTTTTGCGATCTCATTCACCGTTTAGAGTTCCTCAAGGGATCGAAGCAAGTGCAAATCTTCATCTGTTCCCTCCTCATTCCCTCCCTGACAAGTTTTACCTGAGAGCACTCTCTCAATGAATCACTGGCATAAAAATCCTTGTCTCAGGCTCTGTGTCTTAAGAACCCAACCTAAGACATTTGGAGTTATCTATTATCTATTACGTGCCATGCACCATTTTGAAAGCTTTATAGTAAGTTGGCAATTTAATTTACTTTAACCTTCATAACCAATTTGCATGACAATTATCACCCTGATTTACTCACGCTCACAGAGGCTAAATCAATTGCTTAATACATTCTACATGGTCAAGGTGGGATCTGAACGTCAATCTACTTAACTCCAGAATCTCAATGTCTCACATTATTCTTCATTATTGCAAAAGTCCATTATCTCAGAAACATTTTGAATGACAATAAAAGAAGTAAAAGAGGTTTTGTGGCTGATCCTCAGTCAAGCAGAATGTGCAATTAATCACAACTGCCCTATACGTAAAATTCAAGGTAATCAAGTAGTCTCACCTTTCCCAAACTGGCTCTCTCCCTTCACATTCCCATGAAAGTCTGACTTAGGAGTTCATGTATTAGGTAGTCTTTCAGTACTTTTCACTGCCATCAGACCTTTAAGTAAATTCTCAGCACTGTGGAGAAGCAGATATCTGTTGACCTTTTCTGTTGATTAATGAAGACATCCAGACGTTGAGTGATATTCCCCAAGGCCACATAGCACATCTTCATCAGACACAACCATTTCAAATTCCTTCCCCATGCTTTAGACTTTGGAATTGTTATCTTGTTCCAAATCGACAGCTTTCACTCTCACTGAGAGCAGTGAGCCACTGATGGAAAACTGTTTTGACTCCTGTCTCTTACTAGCTTTGTCTGATTCCACTGGTCAAGAATATGGTGAAGAGGGATCAGCTTTCCAGAATAGCCTTTGCAACCTCATAGACCAGATGAAAATGGAATTTGGAATAACTAATATGTTGAACTAAAATCTAAAAGAATTTTATATCAAGAGAAATGGGTAATTTAGATACTACTTTTCTCCTTGGGATACTCGGACTATGTTGCTTCCGTGACCTGTGTCTTTTGGAAATATATTGTGTTTTCATAAAGGAGATTTTGAACATGTAAACACTTTTACAATTTCTTGCCTAGCTCAAGTAAGCAACGATAAATAGTAGGTAGATGTATTATAGACCAAATATGGCTTAGAATAATAAAATACAAACATAATGTTTATAGAATGGGAAATTATAGTGCAATTGTGGCTCATAGATGCCTCTGGTTCTTTCAGAGGAATTAATAGAAAGAAACACATGTTAGATTATGAATTTCTATGTTTTTTCTATCACTGGTATTTTTTGTTTGTATCAAAGCAGTGCTCCAGATTGTCAGGCCCTATCTAGATTTGATTTCCATTTGGCAACAGTGGACTTAGCATCACAAAATTAAATACAAAAAGGGGGATTTCAGATAGGTGTCTAATACAAAAAAGGAGAATTGCAAAGTGATCTTCAATATATAAAAGATAAAATTTATAACTATATTCTGTCGAGGGATGTACTTTTTTTCTTATTTTGAACAACTCCATGCTCTAAAGCTAAATCTCCCAAACCAAAGATTTCCAAACATATATTTACACTATAAAAACAAATACTTGGATATCAACATCTTCAGTAATGATTATAATGTGAAACTCAAAGACAACGTCGCGAAGTGGACAGACCAGTGCCCTGGGCCTGAGGGCCTGGCTTCTAGCACAATACAAGTTAACTTTGTAATATTGGACATTTGGCTTATTATTTCTTGGCTTCAGTTTCCTCAAAATTGTGTATTAAGAGAATAAAACTAGACATCTAGGGTTTCTTCCAGCTCTGTATTTACGTGAATTCACATTTATGAAATGAAAGTTCTGTGGTGAAGAATCTCAGAAACTCCATAATAGCTTTTCAAATTAAGTAAATTTTATTTCTCAAAATATTTGTTTCTGGAGTATGGTGATATGATGGAACCTAGTTTTCTCTCCAGAAATGTATGTCACGTTGAGACCTGCATATATAAAATATATTAGTATTATTATTGAAAGATGTTGAGGACAGATATATGTTCAAGGAAAATAGAACAGATGAAGTGAAATGAAATTATACAAAAGAAAAATCTAAGTAGTGACTCTGGAGAAGTATTCAAGACTAAAAACGTGGGAGAGACAACATAAATCTAAAATAATCAGAAGTCAGGTCCAAACAAATCAGTCAGTGCAGGAAGGGTGGAGCAAGAGAGTCCAGAGTCTAGGATCAGAGAATAGATAATAATAGCACTGAAGGACAGAAAGCATCACAGAGAGATCAGATTTGAGGGCATAGCTTATTTTCCTCTTTATGCTGTTAATATGTCCCTCTTGGTATAGGTAGCTGTGCCCATAAGGCTCATTTTAGTCCGAATAATACGAGAAGTAATACGGATGAAGTAAGATACTGCCTCAAATATTAAGTAAGATACTGGCAAAGATTTTTGAGGGTCGCTTTCCATCACAAAGCATTGGAAGATGACTTTTGAGTTACCAGAGGCAGTAGTTGAGATAAGAAAGAAGAAAGCCATATGTCCTTGTGTTACTTCATCACTTATTTTGCCCTTGCCCTGTGTGGAGGGAAAACAAGCCACTCCTTACTTCCCTTATATTCTCATATCAAGCTGAACCAGCAGAGCTAGCACAGGGAATGTGACCTGAGTAATGAAAGCAAGGCCACAATCTTCATCCGTATGAAAGACCCCATATAATAGCTGACATATCTTTGCCTCTCTCACAGCAACCCCTCATGTGCTCTCCACAAGAGAACAGTGTAGAAGGCCACCCTCCATAAGGACTCCTGCTTTTCCACTTCCATCTGGTTCTGTGTGAAGATGCTCTGACCCATTCCTGTCATAGGGATATATGGCAACACGGAAGGTACTGTGGACACAATAGAAGTTTCCCTCCCAAAGGAGAATTCTTATGTATCAAATGACGAGTTGGAGAGAGGTGTTTTGATTTATATTTTCAATAAATTTTCTAGTTGCCCTTCAGGGAGGCCAGAGTGGAAGCAGAAAAACTAGTTAAGATGTTTTAGGAATCCAGATGAGAGATGGTAGTGAACTGGAATTCTAACATTCACCGAAGTCTGTTTTCCTCACCTTCCAAGCACATCAAAGAATTCTTTTGTATTCCATTTATAATTAAGTGGTACCATGTAACTGGTTCTGGCTAATGGGTTGGAAGTAGAAATGATGCGTATCATTTCCAGACTAAAGGACCTGATTACTAGGTGAGATTTCCCTGTGCTTACTTACTCCGGCAACTGTCACTGGGGACCTTCCAGATTGTGGAGTCTTTCCAGTGAGGGGCCTGGAATCAGAAAGAGGTGGAGCAGAGCTTCCTCTTGATATGCAAGGGACATGCAGCCTGAGTGATAAGGAAACATTTGCCACTTAAACTGCAGAGATGCGGGGTTTTGTTTCCACAGAATAACCCAGCATACCCAACAGATATAGAAATTATGAAAATTAATCAGAATCAGGATATAGTTGAGAACTTTAGCTGATTGGACTTTGAGACAGATTGGAGATAAATATCAAAAGGAAGATAAATCAAGGATGAACCCAGAACAATAATGAGACCAGTGATTAGCAGCAGCTGGCAGTGTTAATCAATTATAGCACTTGCTCCCATTGATCTCAACACAGCCTCACAATCCTTGTTAACTCAATGATATAGAAATGAACTAGAGTGAGAAGAAGAGATAAGCAATATGACCTGCCATACCTGGGATTGTATGGTTGTATTAGTATAATTTCATACAGCTATAAAGAATTGACTGAGACTGGGTAATTTACAAAGGAAAGAGGTTTAATTGACTCACAGTTTGGCATGGCTGTGGAGGCCTCAGAAATTTACAATCATGGCAGAAGGAGAAGGAGGGCACCTTCTTCACAAGGCAGCAGGAAGAAGTGCCGAGTGAGGGAGGAAGAGCGGCTAATAAAACCATCAGAGCTCATTAGAACACTCACTATCACTAGAATAATGTGGGAGAAACTGCCATCTTCTTTCAGTTATCTCCGCCTGGTCTCTCCCTTAACACATGAAGATTATAGGGATTATAATTCAAGATGAGATTTGGGTGGGGACAGAAAGCCTAACCATATCAATGTCGCTTGCATCTTCTAGCTTTAACAGTCTGACTCCATAATGGGGCCAATGAGGACCAAATAGTTGGAGATTTTTTTTAATCATTAAATTAATTAATGGATCGAGATGAAGTGAACACAACTAAATTCATTTCAACCTCCCCAAAAGGTAAAATTGAGAACATTTCTATATCTTCACTAACTACAGAGAAAGCCAGAAAATAATAAAAGCATTAAAAGAAGTCCACTTCAATAAATGGTTTACAATAACCAGAAATAAGAAAGAAATCATTATTTTTGGATAATAGCTGTTGATAGATTTAGGTGTTCAAAATACATTACCCTAAAACTAGTATTTCACTGAACTAGATTTAAAAGGAAATTTCAAAAGCCATTTGTTGAAAAAATATTGCCTTTTTTTTTTTTTTTTTTTTGAGATGGAGTTTCACTCTTGTTACCCAGGCTGGAATGCAATGGCGCGATCTCGGCTCACTGCAACCTCCGCTTCCTGGGTTCAAGCAATTCTCCTGCCTCAGCCTCCTGAGTAGCTGGGATTACAGGCACGAGCCACCATGCCCAGCTAATTTTTTTTTAGTATTTTTAGTAGAGACGGGGTTTCACCATGTTGACCGGGATGGTCTCGATCTCTCAACCTCATGATTCACCTGCCTCAGCCTCCCAAAGTGCTGGGATTACAGGCTTGAGCCACCACGCCTGGCCCTTGCCTTTCAAACAGCATGGTTGCTCTGATGCTGAGTGACTTTGCACAAGCCACGCTAGCCTCTCTGAGTCTTAGTTTAGTCATTTGTAAATCAGGAGTGATTATGAGGGTTGTTTGGAGAATTAAATGTAGCAGAAAACTCTTGGCAACCTACACAGTGCTAGTCTAATATATGGAGTTATTTATATTTTTGAAGAGTGAACTACAACTATGGGGGCTTCTCTTTTATTTTTGAGCCCATGTATGATCCTGATGAGGCTGCAGAGTAAACACGAGAAGTCTAAATTACTATAAATTCAAATCATGACACAACAGCATTTTCAATATATCACTGGCCCTCTGATCCTACATGTCAACTCATGAGGGAGAAAATTAAATCACCATTCACTGTGAGCATTATTAGAACTAATGAAATCAACAGAGCATGCTCTCATTAATTCAAGTATTTGTTAAGCAGTTTATGGTAATAATCAGATAGACTAAGCTGCCTTCTCCCCACACCCAAAGAAACCCAACTTCTAAGAAGGTGATAGAAAAAAATGTCTCTGAACCTAGCTCCCAACCTCAATTTCTCAATTCCCTAGATTTTAACAATGGAATAAGAGCATGACAGCTGAGCATCAAAAATACAAAGGTAGTGAAGAAAGTAGGAGAGACCATCAAAAAGAATCTCTGAGTGACCTTTCAGTTTAATACCACAGCAACAACACAGTAGCATTTTACTTATAAGGTTAGACAAATGTGCCACAACTCTATTACAGGTCTGCCATGGAAAACAGAACAAACTGGTATTGGCAATAATTTGAGAGTATAATTAAATCCAGTAATGGGTGTGATACAATTTTAAAGAGTTTCTTTAATGAGGTTCTAAACAAATCTGGCCAAATCTTGACTCGTTTCCTTTGGGATACTCAATAACTTATAAGATGTGTCATGTCTTTTCTCGAAGTCATTAGTTTTAGTTAACAGCTAATTGAGTCCTAATTTTTGATATCAAGTTTCCTCTTTGTATCTATTTCCAGGACTACACAGCGCAAGGCAATTAAGCAGAACAATTATACAGTAAATCTGGGAAAGCTGACCAATAGGGCACATCAGACTATAAATCCACCTGGAGTAGGCTAATTCAAAATTGTCTGATGGCCTGTTTGTGGAGTATGAATTCGCAGGATGGGTTCTGGTTCTCCCCCATGACAACAGTTTTAGGAAATATTTATTGTGTACTTATAATATGCTGGCACTTACGTTCAGCACTAGGAGCACAAAAATTATTTAAATTTCTCAGGCCTTAAGATGCTTACAGTCTACAGACGGGAAAGCAACCACATTGACACAGTATGGTAAGTGTTTAAAGAGATTCACAGGTGATGTGGAACTTTTAGCACATCTTGGCTTCCTTAAAGAGGTGATAGCTGAGGTGAATTTTAAAGATACATGAGAGTTAGCCAGGTAAAGGCACGAAAGGGCATTTTAGATGCAGGTAAAAGCTTGGTCAAAGAAATATAGGTACTGTGTGTTTGGAGACAAGGATGAGCTCAGTTCGAGATGTATTACGGGATAATGAAATAAACCTAGCTGGCATTTTGATATTGGGAGAAAAAAAAAGCTCAGGGAAGAATAAAGGGCTGGGGATATAGATTTGGCATTATCAACTGTTGAAGAAAAGATGAAGCCCGCAAAACAGATCAAGGGAAAAGATCAGAGGGTAAGATTGAGAGCCTGGGGAACACCCAAGCTTAAGGAGCAGGAAAAAGATAAAGAATTCATGAAGGAGCAGCAGAGAAATGATCAGATTGGTAGAAGAACCAGGAAAGAAATCCAGAATGTAAAGTTTCAAGCAGGTGGCCAACAATGACAGAGAAACACAAAAATGCAACTAATATAGGCCTAAAATAATATGCCTTCCATTTAGCAACATGAAGAGCATTTGTAACCTCTTAGAAAGAAATGTTAATGGCATGGGGATCACAGGAGGAAGGAAGAAAAGCTATTGCTTGGATTGCACTTCTTGACTAAGAACAGAAGTTGAGAGAGGACAGAAAAGAAAATCAAAGTTGAGAGAGGACAGTTTTAAGCAGAAAGAAATTAGAGAGCATTATATGAGGAATGAAAAGAACCACTAGAAAGTAATACATTAAATATGTAAAGAATATGGAAGATAGCCGGGCGCGGTGGCTCAAGGCTGTAGTCCCAGCACTTTGGGAGGCCAAGGCGGGTGGATCACGAGGTCAAGAGATCGAGACCATCCTGGTCAACATGATGAAACCCCGTCTCTACTAAAAATACAAAAAAGTAGCTGGGCATGGTGGCGCGTGCCTGTAATCCCAGCTACTCAGGAGGCTGAGGCAGGAGAATTGCCTGAACCCAGGAGGCGGAGGTTGCGGTGAGCCGAGATCGTGCCATTGCACTCCAGCCTGGGTAACAAGAGCGAAACTCCGTCTCAAAAAAAAAAAAATAAATTAATTAATTAATTAAAAAAAAAAAGAATATGGAAGATAGTCAAAGGGAATTCTGTTGAAATGTGATAGGTGGAGAGAATGACCTTAAATAGAATGGTACTCTTAATAATTTTGGCTGTAGTCCACTGTAAGAAAAATATCTCACTAAACACCCAGTATATTCCCAAAGATATATGCATCTTCATATACATAAAACAAAGTTTGCAAGATAATATTTGCCCTTACTACATATTATGTACACTGATATTTCCTTTTCTGTTCTATTTTATTTCATTAAAGCATGCTAGTCACGACCCACTAAATTGATTTCATGCTCCACTAAAAAATTAAGGCTTACAGTTTTAAAGAGCACTGGAATAAGAGAAAGACTCTTCAATCTCTAAAACAGAGCAGAATAAATCAAGTTGGGTAGAGATGAAGCTAAATATACACTTACAGGGAGAAAATTGAGGCATTTCAGGCCTGATGACCTCAGATTTCTTGAAGTAGGACTTGAGGTCATGTGTTGAATATGAGTAGAATGGAGTCAAGGTAGAGGGTCAAATGAAAATGGTGATGAATTGAAAAGGTCACTGAAGAAATTGAAGAGGACACTGAACAAAGACAAGCAAAAGGCTACACTGCACTGAGGCTAGCAGCACTGAGGACCCACTGAAGCCAGAAATCAATTATTTATTATAGCACCAGCCCAGATAGTTCTGCAGATCAGACTCCCAATTCCACAAGGTTTGTCAGACTCGTTTGATCCTCTTATACCAGACAATCTACTAAATTTTCAATACTTAGTTACTAAATGAATGTTGAATCCAAGATATTCCATCCCTATGAGCTGACTCACTGCCTGAATTTGAAAATATACCACTGTCATCTCAGTTCCTCTCTATCTCTCCCTCATGTGGGAAAGGCACAGGGCACTTTCCTTAGACTTTCTCCCTGCCCCCTCCCCACCCCCAACACCGTTAAGACTTTTCTTTGGATAATTTGAACTCAGAGAACTGTTCAACTGTCAAGTTGACAGCACCAAGCACAGCACTTGGCATCCTATAGGTACAAGTCATTGATTGACTGACATCTAGTTTGCAATGTATTGTAGAAGTATGCTATGTAACCAGCCTTTGTGTTTATACAGTTTGTCCAACAGAACCATATTATGCGATGAAACTGTGACTGTTTGAAACAATCTGGCTCCATTCATTCATTCAGCAAATATTGATTGAGTACTGACTACATGCCAGGTACGATTCTAGGTGTGGGGACAGAGTGTGAACTAAAACAACGTGGTACCTGCACTCAAGTTGCTAACATCCTCTTTCAGGGAGGAATAGAGATGATTTTGTTTTGTTTTGGTTTTTTGGTGGGGCGAAGAGAGGGGAATAATAAACATGCAGGAAGGCAGAAAAGCATGTGCAAACTTGAGGATGGGGTACAACATGAAGCATGGTGCTGGCATGTCCCAGAAGCTGAGAGAAAGCCAATGTGGCTACAGCCCAGTGATGGAGAGGACAGGGTCCAGATTGTACAGGGCCTTGTGTCGCGTTAAAGATATTCGTTTCTCTTCTAAGAGCAAAGGGAAGCCATTTAGACAGGAGAATGATGAACAGATTGCCATTCCTGGATGTACCTCGGAGTCTGAATACTTAGCCAATTGTTTATCCTACTGAGGCATCTCTCAGCTGGCAGATTACTCAAAGATCTGGTTTCCGTTTGGCTTTGTTTGCTCCTGCCCCAAACACAAATAATGTTGAGCAGGGTCTGCATTTTGAGCCACTTCCCTTCCACCTTCACAATTCACTTCAATTGTCTGGGGCCCTTTCTGCTTCTACCTCACTCCAAACTTCAAGCCAAATGGTAGCAGAAATATAAAATCTATACTATAAGAGCTTGGGGTTGACAGAATTAAAGCACTCAGAACAGGCTTAAGAGAGCTTAAATTTCAATATCAAAACATAAAACCATACGAAAACATTTCTCTTTGTTAGAATAGAGGGTTTTGCCTCTATTCTACTCCACTCTGCTGACTTAATTCCAAACTGGAAATCTTGCAACTGCTAATTCTATTTTGCCTTCTTAGTTTCCTTCTTGATTGCCTATTGCTTGGAAGCCTCAAAATCCTCATGACTATCTCCCTTCTTTTCCCTGCACTCCAGAGGTAGCTGCAGATCTGGACTGGTAGACAGAGCTGACTCCATGAAGTTCATCACTCTGGGTGTGGCAGGAGAAGCAAAAGCTCCTTACATTATGCATGTGTCTGGCAACTTCGTGTATTAGGCCATTCTTGCATTGCTATAAATAAATACTTGAGACTGGGTAATTTATAAAGAAAAGAAGTTTAATTGGCTCACAGTTCTGCAAGCTTTACAGTAAGCATGGTGCTGGCATCTGCTCAGCTTCTGGTAAAGCCTCAGGGAGCTTTCAGTCACAGTGGAGGGTGAAGGGGGAGCAGGCATATCATTTGGTGAAAACAAGAGCAGGAGAGACAGTGATAGAAAGAGAGAACGAGTGTGTGTTGGGAGGTGCCCCATACTTTTAAATGACCAGATCTCACGAGAACTTATCATCATAAAGACAGCACCAAGCCATGAGGGATCCCCCTCCATGTTCCAAACACCTCCCACCAGGACCCATCTCCACAATTCAACATGAGATTTAAGCAGACAAATATCCAAACTACATCACTTGGCTTGTGTCTGGGAAGTGTGAATCCCCAGGCTGAATGACTAATTAGAATGATAATAGAGGCCTACTCAAGGTGCATATCCAGGATTCAAGTTGGGCGGTATCCCACGGGGATGTGTGGCAGACTTGCCCTTGTGGCACTATGTGGATTTTATTGAAAATATCTGCCCTTTACTAGAAAGACAATAAGCCAGTCTGAAATTGCCACCCCTACCTGACAATGGGGTGGAAGCTGTTTTTGCCTTGTAAGAAAAAGGAGGAGTTTGTTACTTTTGTAATTATCTCTACTCCATTTGCTGACCTTTAACTTCTACCCCTTATTCAGTCTGAGCCTCCCCATTTCACCCCATTAAATCAGCTCCAATTTTAGGAAGTTTTGCATTGCCCCTCAGTTCTTTGTTTCTAACAAATACAATCTTATTTAATTTTTTCAAATCTCTGTGATTGCAATACAATCATCAAATAAACCTGGCTTTGAGTCCAAGCTGTGTTTTACTTCTCAAGCAGTCTAATCTCACAGAACCTCATTTTCTCAATTATACGATAGTGGGAAGCCACCTCATTGGCACTGGGAAAGTTAAACGAGATAATGCACAGTGTCTGGCACATTGTGTGTGTTCACTAAAATTTACCTGTTATTATTGTTCTCACTAACCCAGGCAGGAGGAAATGACATGGGGATTGATTTTGTCATATAGAAATCTTAGACACTTGAAGACAATCCAAAGTTTATTTACTGCAGCTCAGTTGATTATTCTTTGAAGGTGCAGAATTTAGACTGTGTTTTGCTCTAACCACCAAGATTAGGAGGCTGGACGTCACCTGCTAGACACAGCTCTGTGTTATACAGATGTTCTTTAGAACTGCATGCTCTTATAAACAGATGAATTCTGTAATGGAAGCATCAATATTTGTTATTTAGAGTCAAAATGCAGAGACAGGCGAGTCTCAAGCGAATAAACCCAGGGTTCCAAAATTCTAATTTCCTAGACTGTGGTGAAATCCTCCCAGACACTGCTGGTGGGTGGGTTTGGAAACAACGTGCTAATCAGCACCATGCTTCATTTCTTGTCTGTAGCAATCCCTATGCCTGAGACCTTTCTTTTCTGTGGCTAAGCAGTCTCCCTGGGCTTCTGGATGCTCATTTCAAGAGCACTCTGTTTCAGTGACTCATAGCTAATTTACTGAACCTTGGATGAGGTTCTGGGCTCTGTACAAAGTGTTCTGGAAACACAGTTCTTGTCCTTAAGTTTCCTTCGGTATTCTATTTATTAGTAAAATTGTAATTCTCCTTGTCTCCAAACATACCTGCTTCTTTCCTGCAAATACACTTTTGCTCATAATATTTACTTCGAGGAATACCATCTCCATTCCCTACCCTCCCTCCCTACCCACATCGTCTCTACTTGTCAATATTCTTCTTATCTATTTAAGCTCAATTCAAATACCTTCCTGTACTTTTTCTCCTGCTTTCCCATATCCTTCTTTCTCCTCCAAAGTCTCACCTTAGAGACCTTATCTTATTTAAACTGTCATTTTGGCGTGTCATATTCTGTTTACACATTTATCTTCCCTAATTCAGGATAATATGCTAAAGAGAGAAATTTGTTATTCCCCTTTGTGTCTCCCACAACGTTTACAGAACTTTGCAGTGGATATGAAAAGTTGAGTGACTGACTGAATGAATTTATTCATTCAACGTATACAGTGACTACCTATCCACTATGGACCAAGCACTCTTCTAGGGGCAGGAGACATACAAATGATTAGACAAAGTTCCTGGCCCTGGGAGCTCACATTCTATGTGAGTTAATTCTAAAATCATTCTAATAGTAGACAAGCAGGATGTTAAAATGAAAACAAAAACAAAAACAAAAACTTATGTTACCACAAAACAAGAAAGTATGACAAATATTTAACATCTTTGTTATTCCTATGCTGATTTTTCCCACAAACTAATAATTAAAATTACGACTACGTATCTCCTAAAATTACGACTACGTATCTCCTTCTGTTTGTTTGTTTTTTGAGACAGGGTCTCAAGGTTTATGCAGTGGCATAAACCTTGGCTCAGTGCAATCTTCACTTCCCAGGCTCAAGTGATCTTCCCACCTCAGCCTCCCAAGTAGCTGGGACTACAAGTACATGCTACCACCCTTGGCCAAATTTTATATATATATACATACATATATATGGAATTTTTTGTGTGAAGATGAAGTATCATCATGTTACCCAGGCTGGTCTCGAACCCCTGGGCTTAGGTCATCCACCCTCCTTGGCCTCCCAAAGTGCTGGGATTACAGGCATGAGCCAGTGCACTCAGCTGTATATGTTGTTTGCTATTTGCTGAGAGCTAGCCAACTTTAACAGAAATCATTTCATTTGATTCTTACAAACAAAGGAAGAAGTAGGAGCTATTATTACAGTGGAGGAAACAGCTCTTATAGTCTAAATAACACATCTGATCATGAGCGTGTAAGTGAATGAGAAGGCTGAGATTTGAATCCCACTCCATGTAACTCCAAAGAGGCTAGCTATCAACAACTGTGTCATACCACCATAGTCTTTGGGACAAGAGCCTCATTGCCAACAGAGGAAACAGAGTGACCCACAGCATGCATTGGCTTTCCACTTGGCACAGTTTTCCTGTACCAGCCTTCACTGCTAAAACTTTACATACCCCTTTTGATCCACATTATCAGCTGAAAACATTTGCTCTATAAATTTTAACAAATTCAATTTCTACATTTAGAAAAATGTGTTGCCAGCATAGTTTCTTTGTCCAGAGAGTGTATGCTAGGAGAGCATTCATCATTAATTTGGGTTTTGCCATGTCACGTGCAGTGATAGCCCAACTTCTTCGAATGTCAGCCCATCTGCCACACCTCGCACACCAAATAGGTCCAACCCACTCATGTTTCTATATTCCACTCACTCAACCAATAACTAGCTTGTAAATCACCTTCTAAAAACAATTTCAACATATCATGGCCCTTGTGATTTTGTCCAAGGTCATCCCTGAGGAAACTACGTTTGAGTAGAATCAGTTGACCTGAGAGGCAAAGTCACAGAGTCCCTAAAATAGGAAAGACACTGCAGAGTGAGCTTCCTAAGAGGGAAATTGTCTTCGAGCTCTTCTCCTCTATCTCTAGGACACACTCCTCATTCAATAGGTGCTTATTAAGTAAAATGAACGCACAAATGATTTCTAACATCACTCTGAAAATAATTTATCATTATTATTACTATTATCATACCACTGTACTCCAGCCTAGGTGACAGAACAAGATCCTGTCTCAGTTAATAATATAATTATTAATTATTAACGGATCACTGCAGCCTGGACCTCTCGTGCTCGAATGATCCTGATCTTCCCACCTCAGCCTCCCAAGTAGCTGGGATCACACATAACTACCATCATCCCAATCATCACAGCTAGTTGGGTTTTTTTTTCTTCTTCTTCTTCTTCTTCTTTTTTAGATACAGGGTTTTGTCCTGCTGCCTAGGCTGGTCTGGAGCTCCTGGACTCAAGTAATCTATCACCTCAACCCCCCAAAGTACTGGGATTACAGGCATTAGCCATCACACCTGCCTGAAAATAATTTAAAATGAGATTAGAGTGTGACCAAAAACATATTGACCTTGCAGTTTAAAAAAAAAAGATTTCTAGCTCCAGTACTTGAGATTTATGCATGGCATGATGCAAATAAGTAAACTGCATTAAAGTTTTTTCATCTGTAAAATGAGCATAATGTTGTTTGACACCTGACTGCTGTGAAGGAAAAATGGGATAACAATGGAGGGTCCAACAGTGTCAGCACACAGTAGGTCCTCACAGGTGTTTCTTTCCTCTGGAAAGCAAATTTGCTTGGTTGGTTTGCACTTTTTTGTAAGACATAGATCAAAAGAGTCGGATTACGCCTGGAGTGCACCCTTATTATTCTCATTTGAAAAGTTTTGTTATTTAGGGCCAGGGGTTGTCCATAATTAAAAACAAAAACCACTGATAGACTAGTGGGAGATCCTGAGTTAGTGTCCTTGCCAGCACTTGGCAGAGGTAGAGTAGCACACATGGGACACTAAAGTGCCACTTCAAGTATCTCCCCCAATATTCACAGGCAGGCTACATGTCCATTAGTCTGAGAGCTTCATAATGAAAGGAGTTTCAAGGGACCAGAAGTTCCAATTCTCCCAAACAGGTGAATGCTTCTCTTATTTCTCAGAGGTTTTCTGTCCAGTGATCTGATCTGCTATCTCCAGATATCTTGGTGGTTGAGTTCTGAGTGAGAGTAAAGTGAGCAAGATCTTCAGAAAGCACTCAAGAGTACTTGCATGAGAAGGTTACGTCAGCTCATTTGATTTTTTTCCACCCATTTCCATAGGCTACACCACCAGGAGTAGCTTCAAAAGCTACAGGTAAAGATGCTGACATATAGCAAACTATCAACAAATGCCAATTCCTCTCCTCCTAGAAGAAATCCTCATATCACAGCCACAGTATTTAGGCAAAACCTCAAAGCTGATCCAAAACAAACTAAGAAAGTATAGTGCAGTGGCTTTAGCAGGTACCAGGCAATGTGGCCTTGAACAAGGTTTTTCACTACCGTTATCAAGTGACAACCACTTGAATCAATTATTTCTTTCTATCCTATTATCAGTTCTGTGAGACAGATATTGTTATCCTCATTTTAGAAATAAGGACAATGTCAAAAGTGTTAGAAAGCTTCCCAAGGTCTCACAGCCTATGAGTGGTTAAAACCCTAGATCCTTTTGACTGCAAATTAGTTTTCACTATACTTCTATATCTTCAGCTCTGAAATGTCATCTAGAAAAATTTTCCCCAGATCTAAATATCTACATCTTTACTACATGATTTAATGAAAAAATTGAAGTTCTACTACTCAGGTTTTTCTATGCTAGGGATAGTTAGGTGATGTCAGGAAGAATAAAATATGAAATTTGTATTGATGCGCACACAATAATAATCATAATACAAGATAGAAGTGGCAACAGTCATCAAGAAGCACTAGGAAAAGGGCTCAGGGACTTCAGACAGGAGAGGAATTGGGTCTTGCAATTGAGCAGGCGAAAGGAAACTTCTGGGACGAGGAAGAAGAATGTGCTCTAGACCTCTCAAATGTCTACTCAGTGTTCAAAGAAAGATACTTGTATTTCACAGGCACCAAGACTTTTGTGCTTTTTCTGCTTCTCCATTTGGGTTGAGAGAACCCCTTTATGAACTGAGAGCTTGATATTATTTTTGACAATTTAAAAGCAAGAGAACTCCAAGTGCCCATAATAAAGCACATTTCAAAATGCTTGCTTTAGAAAAAGACTATGACATTGAAGGTTCACTTTCACTTCATCATTATTGTCATTTCATCTATAAATCATGTACACATGGACATCTAAATAATTCAGAAGCTTTACTGTCAAGCTTCTCCTCTTGGTTCAAAGTGGGCAGGTAGAGGGTTTGGATTTCAAACCTTAGACACTAAGCAGAGCTCTGCTTGTTTAGAAAGCATACAATGGCAAGAGGAAACACAGGTTGCACTTATCCCCTTGCCAGGCATGATTCTAAGTGATTCACATATACTATTCTCATTTAATACATGCAGTCATCCTATGAGATAAATACTATTAATATTTCCATTTTACAGATGAAAAAGCTGAGACACCAAGAGGTTAAATAATTTGCCAAAAAATCACTCAGCGAGTAATTGTTAGAGAGCCCAGGTTTAAACTAAAAAAGCCTACTTCTTGAAAATGTATTCTTCACCACGGTTCCACATGGCCTCCTCCTATGTGTACACGAATTGACTCAACTGGTTTAAAATCAATAAAAGGGGAAAAACTATCATGATTCTAACATTTGGGGAAAAACAAAAGCAGGGGGGAGAGAGAGAGAGAGAGAGAGAGAAAGAGTGTGTGTGTGTGTGTGTGTGTGTGTGTGTGTGTGTGTGTGTTACTGTAAACTTTTGGCTCAATGTATGATTCACAGTTTTAATGGCCTAAATTTTATAGGCTTAGATTTTTTTAAATTATTGTTAAAATGTATATATTGTAATATATGTAATATTGATTTTTTTGGTAATACTGAGTGTAAATCAAGATTATGCAGAAAAAATGATATACACATTATAGTATAAAGAAGACAACAAAATCACTTATGAGTCTTTGACTTACATTTTGGAGGATTTCCTTGTAAAATATTTTTTTTTCTATGCATAGCTATGTATTTGCCTTCTCTGCACACATATTGGGCACCATGATATACCCAGTTTAAACATTGATTTTTGTCCATGTTGTCCTATCTTATTAAAAAAAAATTTCAGCCCTCATTTTCAGGACAAAAAATAATCCATCAAATGAACATTCTGTATATAATATATTTAATAAAACTTCTATTTTAGGCATTCAGGTTGTTTATATTTTTCCTGTTAAAATAAATGTTTCAATGAACATCCCTGTACATGTTTATAACTGATTATTACTTTCTCAAGCTTGTTGGGTTTATATCCAATTTAATTAATTCCATAAATATATACTAAATATCTATAAAGGACCAGCTGCAGTTGAGGGGCTAAGGACATTATGGTTTCACTGAGTCAAAAGGGATGAATATATTTAAGAATCTTCTGTAATCCCAGCACATTGGGAGGCCGAGGCAGGTGGATCACAAGGTCAACAAATAGAGACCATCCTGATCAACGTGGTGAAACCCCGTCTCTACTAAAAATACAAAAAATTAGCTGGGCATAGTGGCACGTGCCTGTAATCCCAGCTACTCAGGAGGCTGAGGCAGGAGAATTGCCTGAACCCAGGAGGCGGAGGTTGCAGTGAGCCGAGATTGCACCATTGCACTCCAGCCTGGGTAACAAGAGTGAAACTTGGTCTCAAAAAAAAACAATAAGAATCTTGACACATATGACCAACTACTTCACTTGAAGGGTTGTTCCAGTAATTTATCTCACATGAGCTGTTTAAGATTTTGCATCTCGCTAAATCCTATATGCATTAAGCATTATGTTCCCCAGTTTGAAAGGTGAAAAATTATATCTCATCATTACCTTTACATTTCTCTTATTGCTTGTGAGATTATACCTTTTTGTATATTTATTATTCATAAATGTTTAATTTTTAAATTCTTGTTCAGGGCCTAGTATAATTGAAAAAAAAATCCCATTCCATATTTCTTTATAGCTTGAGAAAATGCATATCAAAAATACTCCCTGAAAGCCTTAATACTGCCTTTTAGTACCCATAAAAGTCAAGGTCAGGCTTTTAATACTTCTATCTCTCAGAAATCTGGGTTATTGGAGAACATCAAAATGGGCTCACCGTCCTCATTGAGAGCTTAGAATGACCTGGGCAGGGACATTAAACCAAATTAGGTAGAAGACATAAAATCTGTTGGTCTCAGCTCAAGGAAGTTTAGCAGGCATATCAATAGTTAAAGGAGTTCTTCCTACAAAATATTTTAAAAGACCCAAGTTTGTCTCTAAGGCAAATTGTTATTTAATGTAATTTAAAATAATGTACTAATGTTACTGAATGTAATACGTGCATTTCACTGAATCCTATATGCAAAAAGCATTTCAAAATACTTTACAAAGTCTCTTTGTAACCTATTCTTAGAAAGAGCATCCTTTCATCTTTGCCGTATTCTATTCATTAGAAGTGAGTTACTAAGTCCATGCACATCAAGTCATTATGAAAGGGCATGAATACAAGGAGGCAAAGATTATTGGGGATAATTTGAGAAACTGCCAATTACACTTTCTATCCTTTACCATATTTTATTTTCTTCATAGGACTTAGTATTCACTAAAATTATTTGTTTGCGTATACATATATGTAAATATATATATATATATATATATATATTTTTTTTTTTTTTTTTTTTTGAGACAGTCTCGCTCTGTCACCCAGGCTGGAGTGCAATGGCAGGCTCTCTGCTCAGCACAACCTCCACCTCCTGTGTTTAAGTGATTCTCCTGCCTCAGCCTCCCAAGTAACTGGGATTACAGGTGCACTCCACCACACCCGGCTAATTTTTGTATTTTTAAGTAGAGATGGAGTTTTACCGTGTTGGTCAGGCTAGTCTCGAACCCCTGACCTTGTGATCCTCCCACTTCAGCCTCCCAAAGTGCTGAGATTACAGGTGTGAGCCACCACACCCAGCTTGTTTGCATATATTTTTATCATCTATTTCCCTTCTTTAGAATGTAAGCTCCATAAGAGCAGGGACTTTACCTGTTTTGTCTGCCACATTATCCCCAGAACCTCAGCTGTACCTGGAATATAGCAGGTATTGAATAAATATTATTCAGTTGGTTAATCAGTTGATACATCTGACAGAATACAATGGACTGAGAAAGCATGTTTATTCATCAAGAGCAAGGTCTGTTGAGTCAAACAGACTTGAGTTACATTCCTGTATTTGCCACTCACAAACTGTGTGACCTTCAGCATATCACCTAACAATTTTCTATCTCAATTCCCATATTGCAGTTAGTTGACTTGCAGATTTAAGTTGACCTTGACATAACTCAAGAGACAAAGAGAGAGAACTTGGCACATAGTAAGTGTCCAATACATAGTCATTATCTTTATAATTCAAACAATGGTTCTGATCTGTATGTAAGACTAAGCCCAGCAGCTCAGCCTTGCGCTAGGACCCATTTCCGATGAAGACACCTGCCAGGGAGGAGTCTGTGCATCACTTCCCAGGAGGCTTCACCTCTTCCCCACCCACCTGGGGCCTTGTTTGGTAGAACTTACCCAGGGAGAAAAAGAAAGAGGGGGTTGCCAAAGCAGAGATCCACCTTGCCAGGAACCCATTTCCAGTCACTACCCAGCTCCTGGACACTGCCCTCAGGCTGAACTGCTGCACTCTGCTGAGTTTGTGCTGACCCCTCTGAACTCTTTCACTCTGTCCCCCTTGAAACGGAAGGGGAGGCCTTGCCCTTCAGAGTTTCCCAGTACCATCTGATGCTGAGGCGATAACTAACCCCAAATAGGAGCGTAACTGAGAAAACCAACCTTCTGCACACAGTCTGACTAACTGAACTAAACCACTGTCAGGCCACAATCTGATTAAACAAGTCAAGTTGGTTGAGTAGGGGTTAAATTTTTTCACTTACCTCAGATGAGCTAAAGATTTTCACAGTAAACAACAGTACATACAGACATTTATAGTAGTTAGAACTTGTTTATTATTTATTTGTCCATCTACCACCACATTTATTTAGTTTAGTGCAAAGAACCATGCATGGATCTGGTAAGACTGACAGATGGAAGAACTGATTGAAGAAACTTGTGATAATACTGTGGGATCTGGGAGGGAATGCCTAACTCGGGTATTCATTTACAAAAAATCTTTGAAATGCATCCTGAAGAATAAATGACTCCTTTCTTCAACTCATATTTATCAAGTTTTTACTATATGTTGAGGAAAGTATTAGGGAATAGAGAAAAAACAGTGAATTAAGGTCAGGTGCAGTAGCTCATGCCTGCAATCCCAGCTCTTTGAGAGGCTGAGGTAGGAGGATTGCTTGAGTCCAGGAGTTCAAGACCAATCTGAGCAACATGGCAAGACAACATCTCTACAAAAAACAAAAAATTGACCAGGTGTGGTGGCCCATACCTGCAATCCCAGCTATGTGGGAGGCTGAGGTGAGAGGATTGCCTGAGCCCAGGAAGTTGAGGCTGCAGTGAGCCATGTTCATGCCACTGCACACCATCCTGGACAACAGATTAAGACTGTCTCAAAACAACAAACACAGGCCGAGCACAGTGGCTCATGCCTGTAATCCCAGCACATTAGGAGACCAAGGTGAGTAGATCACTTGAGCCCAGTTCGAGACTAACCTGGGCAACATGGCAAAACCCAGTTTCTACAAAAAATGGTGGTATACACCTGGGCATGGTGGTGGGCATGGTGGTGTAGGCCCAAGCCCCAGCTACTTGGGAGGCTGAAGTGGGAGGATAGCTTGAGCCTGGAAAACTGAGGCTGCAGTGAGTTGTGATTGTGCCACTGCATTCCAGCCTGGATGACGGAGGAGACCCTATTTCGAAACAAAAAAACAGTGAAAGAAATTCCTCAAATTGCTCCCTGTTTTGTGGAAAATAAAAAGGTAGGTGGGAAGTCTCTAAGAGCAGGTGGGTCCAGGATTTAAGAAAAGAGAAGTTCATGACTTAATATCTTAGTATGGCTAGAATGCATGAAATGTGGACATGAGGGGAACTGAGAGGGAGTTCGTGGGAGACAAATCTGAAGAGAGGTGTTTGGTCCAGATTTGAAGAGCCAGGTGTCAAGCTAAAAAGTTTGAACAGGATTCTGTAAGCAGCATCAGCTGTAGAGGGGGTGTGTAGGGGAACTGCATTATCAGATCTCTGTCTACAAAGATTCCACAGGCACTTACGTTGTACAGTGAGAGAATGAAAGCAAGAAAAGCTTTACAGTTTTCCAGGCAAGAAATAACTGGGCCCTGAACCAATACATAGGCAAGTAGAAACAGAGAGATGGGAGGGAGTCAAGGCGTAGATCAGAAGGAAAGCTATAAAACATTGGGAGATACTACCTACTCTCAAAAGAGTTTAGAATCCTTTTAAGTCACCTACTCCACTCCTATTTCACAGGTAAGAAAACTTTCTTCCAGAGGGGTCAAGTTATTCGTTCAAAATCACACACAGCTGGCAGCTTTTCCCAGTCTGGTCATTTTGGTTGTTGTCATATATATTAGTTTGCTACGGCTGCTGTAACAAAGTACTACAAATTGGGTGGCTTAAAATCATAGAAATTTATTGTCTTCTACCTTTGAAGAAGTCCAAAATCAAGGCAGCAGCATGGCCAAACTCCCTCTGAAACCTCTAGGGAACCCTGCCTTGCCTCTTCCTGGCTTCTGGTGGTTTTCCAATAATCTTCAGGGTTTCTTGGCTTATAGAGGCACCAGTCCAATCCTGTGTGTTCATGTGGCTTTCTTCCTGTGTGCACCTGCCTTCACGCTGTCATCTTCTTTTTTTTTTTTTTTTTTTTGAGACCAAGTTTCGCTCTTGTTGCCCAGGCTGGAGTGCAATGGCTCGGTCTCGGCTCACCACAACCTCTACCTCCCAGGTTCAAGTGATCCTCCTGCCACAGCCTCCCGAGTAGGTGGGATTTCAGGCATGTGCCACCATGCCCAGCTAATTTTATATTTTCAGTAGGGACGGGGTTTCTCCATGTTGGTCAGGCTGTTCTGAAACTCCCAACCTCAGGTGATCTGCCTGCCTTGGCCTCCCAAAGTGCTGGGATTACAGGTGTGAGCCACCGCTCCCAGCTGTCGTCTTCTCATAAGGACACCTGTCATGTTGAATAAGGAGTCCACCCTACTCCTGTATACCTCATCTTAGCTAATTATATTCCCAAATAATGTGACCTTCCCAAGTAAGAAATTTATTTAACCCATGATGCCATATCAAATTGTTCTGACAGAAAAGAAAAATGACACTCTTGGAATGAATTGGCTTCCTTTTGCCCAAATATAGGTAAAGATCTCTTAGAGACAATATACAGAGATTCAATTTACTCAAAAAAAGGCAGGTCCTAGAAATAGAAATTCCATTTGACCCAGCAGTCCCATTACTGGGTATATATCCAAAGGATTACAAATTGTTCTACTACAAGGTCACATGCACACGAATGTTCCTTGCAGCACTGTTTACAATAGCAAAGACCTGGAACCAATCCAAATGCCCACTGATGATAGACTGGACAGGGAAAATGTGGCACATATACACCATGGAATATTATGCAGCCATCAAAAATGATGAGTTCGTGCCATTTGTAGAGACATGGATGAACCTGGAAACCATCATTCTCAGCAAACTGACACAAGAACAGAAAATCAAACACCACATGTTCTCACTCATAGGCAGGTGTTGAACAATGAGAACACATGGACACAGGGAGGGGAGCATCACACACTGGGGACTGCTGGGGGGAAATAGGGGAGGGACAGTGAGGGGTGGGGAGTTGGGGAGAGATAGCATGGGGAGAAATGCCAGATATAGATGAAGGGGAGGAAGGCAGCAAATAAAACTGCCATGTGTGTACCCATGCAACAATCTTGCATGTTCTTCACATGTACCCCAAAACCGAAAATGCAATTTAAAAAAGATATTTTAATTAGAAAAAAAAATAGGCCAGTCCTGCACTCTTGGTTAAAGGTATTCATTTTTAACTTCTCCATTTGGACATGAAGTGATTAGAATAATGGAGGTACTGTCTGGAGATCTCAACTCTCTGTTTCATTGTTTCCACATTCAGTATCTCCATCCTGACGTTCTAATGTGATCTTTCACAAGTCCCGGAGCTTAACCAGAGGCTCAGGGACTCTCTGTACAGTGGGACAAAAGAGACCTTCTCTACATTGCAATAAGCTAAGCCTTAAGTGGACAGCGAATCTAAGAAGTTATATCTCAGTCAGCAAATGCATTTCTCACGAGAAAGGACCAGTGGCTATAGCAGAATGTTGCCATTTCTGTAGTCTTCTTGACTACTGACTAATGAGGAACCAAAGAGTCCAAAATAGCTCATTTGCCCTCACCCAGGAAATGCATCCCCTACCCAACTTCCTCCAGAAGTCTCTGGGTTCTACAGCTGCTATAACCTCATACCTTCCCAGGGCTTTCACGCCTGCACAGCCGCCTAGTATGCTCTGCTCTTTCCAAAGCTTTTCTAAACCTCGCTGGGCACCAGAAGCACCCCTTGAAGGATGTTCAGATGAGGAAGGGGAATGGAGATAACGGGATTGGTTCAGATACTTCACATTTACATCTCTCTTGTAAAGAGTGCCAGGGCCTTATAGAATCATTTGAGGACCCATTGCATTAATCCCAAGGCTCCCAAACAAGTGAAAGTTAGATCACACTAAAGCCACCTTCATTTAGAGTTTGTGGTCAATCAAACAGAGCCTAAACTGAAATTTAATTTTGCCCTAGCAGTGAGAATTTGCTAAGCAAATTAATGCTAGATGGCAAACAAGGCTTCTTGAGTCTGCCTAAGAGCCTTTAAAGGACAACATGCTTTCAAGGCCTGGAAGCAGTCTTTTTACATGCTAATTACAAATCCTACAGTATTTGTGAAAGCAGGTTCCTCTGGGATTTCTATTAGCCAACAAGTTGTTTATTTCCAGTTTAAAGGGGGTGGAGGGTCTATGAAATATTGAGTAGCTACTATGTGTTTTGCCTGTGCTTGGTGGTGAGAGTTTATCTTCACAACCGTCCTTGGAGCTAAGTGTTGCCCCAGTTTGCACCTGTGGGATACAGAAGTGGCTGGCAGCACAGAGTTGGTAAGGGATGGAGCAGGAATTCAAACGCTGGAGAGTCTAAACTCTGGAACCTGTGCACTCTCCTCCATCCTATTAACAACCTTTGAATGTAACGTCTGCTTTTCTTAAAGGAATATTCTCAAATTCAGCCTTCTTAATGCTTCAGAATAGCCCATCCTTAATTAGTTCAAATTAGTTAGCTTTGTAAACCCTTTTTCACTTCAGTAATGAGGAAAACGAGGCATTCAGCCAAGAAGCAAACTGTGGAAAGGTAGGTTGCAGTCCGTCTGGGCTAAGAAATGGTAATCCATGGTGCTTCCTGAGACCTACCAAGGACTCCGAAAGAAGACAAAATGAAAAATCACTCTCTCTCTTAGATACGTGTTTCTTTTGGAAAGATGTGTTTTCACCACTCACAGGAAAGACTGCTTTCTAGCCTTAGCACAGAGATTGTGCTCAAATGATACTAGTGAGAAACAGCCTGAGAGGTCTAATCAACCTGGGATGTGTAAAAGGTGATGTCAGGTTGGTAGGTTTAACCCTTCAATTGCACCCTTTCCCAGTACAGCTGTCACTGCCTACTAAGATCAAAAAAAAAAAAAAACTGAGGAAATATAGGGAAATAGCTTCATGTTTTGAGAAATGCTACAAAGCCCCTTCCCCACCCCCACCCATGAGACAGTATCTACAAGTCACATCATATCCTTCCAGCTTAGACTTATTTTTAAAGCACACACAGAACACATTTTAGTGTAATTTTAGAGAATTTGTGCTTTTACCCCAGAAATGAAACTGCTGTTGATTTCCAAGCTGCTTGTCATTAAAGAGAAGACTTGAAACATCAGAGGCAAGTTCAAACTCTCTAAGATGCAGTATTGAACTTTACTTGTAGCTGATGTGCCAAGAGCTGCCCAGCAGCACAATGCATGAAACAAAACAGGTTTCAAGCCATTATAAGGCACAACATATAAATCAAGACTTCAGAATATTTATTAATGCTGAATTTTTTATTGCAAAAAAATACTTTCAGAAAAACAAATATGACTCTTATGACTTATGAAACTGGCTGCTTGGATGCAGATCATCTTAACTGCTTGCACACTCCTTGGTATCTTTTCAGCTAAAGAGCCATTCAGGCTCAGCTTCAAGCGCAGAGGAAGTGCAAATAACCCCTGCACTTCAGAGCACAGCCTGCTTTGCTAAGAGACAGTTGAGCAAAATCCCAGCTCGCTCTGATTCATTCTGCCTGCTGATTGGTCGTTCTCCCTGGCCGCTGACATCATCCTGTTGCTGGGTGGAAAACGTATGCAGCACAGCCCTCATACAGACTTCAGATTCTTGTGAAGGGGATGTTGTTGTACTCAACTCCGAAATCAGATTGCAACTCAAATGGAATCGGAAGATACCTTTTTTTGTGTGACCCCTTCAGTCATCTGATGCCTCTTACATTATAGCGCCCTCCCAACCCCCATGCCGTAATCTAGCAAATGCTTTTGTGTGGCAGTTTCTGTTCCAAGCCACCCAACCCCCAACAGCCTCTAGAATACAAGAGAATAAGAAAAAAATCTTACCGTTTGCCTTTGACTGTAGATGGAAGAAGTCTTACATGTCTCCTAGATGGGGCTGGCTTTCCGATTAGTTCATTTGCCTTTACCGTCAGAATTAAACTATGTCTTCACTTGCTGCAAGGAATTGTGAAGTCATATTTAGGACTTTCTATTAAAAATGCCTTTTTACCTCTATTTATTTTCCCAGCATTCTGTAAGCCTTAGGTAAACTGGGGAAGTGATGGCAAAGGCCAGCCTGTCTGTTGCCCTTTACAGTGTGCAAATAACTTTTTTATATACAATGCCTCATATGTTCTTCACAGCAGTCCTATGAATTAGCTACTGTTACTTTCCCCACTCCATAGATAAGAAAACAAACCCCCAAATAGTAAACCCTTTGCCAGCCACATAGCTCACACATGACAAAGCTGGGACTCAAACCCATGTTTTTTAATCCTAATTTCTGAACTCCTTTCACTCAGACATAGGATCTTTCAACCTTCGGAGCCTAAGCCATTTTCAAGAACCAGTCCAAATTAAGCAGTTAAACCAGTGCCAGAACCCAGCAATTCTTGTTCTTTACACAAGGCCTTTTCTTCCAAACCTCTTGGTAGCTCTCAAGACAACATTGGAGATGAGCTTAGATACACATTTATTTTAGAAATCTTTAGGCTTTCACAAGCTTTTACTGATTAAGTGCAGCTTTGAGGGAAAAAAATAGAAGCCTAATAATTCAGATGCACATTTGCATTTATTACATAAGGCTTCTGTGAGGGATAAGATTATCCAGTTGCAGGCTTATTTTAAGTTTTAATGGAATGACTTTGACAGAGCAGAAATAGCAGGCTTAGTAACCAGCTCAGTAACTTAGATGTCAGAGACATTTCCATGGTGGATAGCGGGGCTCCTCAGCTCTCGGGAGACACTGGATTTCTCTTGTTTATCTCTGGCTAGGATGATTAACCACCCTTTGCTTGGCTTTCATCTTTCCTGGCACAGCTTTGTCTTTCATCTCATTGCTCCAAAACCTTCTTCTCTTTAACTTCTAATACACACACAAAATATTTCAGCTTTCCTAAGTTATTTTTACATAAACAGAGCAGAAAACATGAATATACTTCACGGAGGCTGCCACATCTGGTTTGCTCAGGTGAAAACCATACTCCCTTACCCATCTTTATTTTTAAATGAGACAACGAATCCTTCAAAAAAAGGCTTAAGAGACGAAAATGTTGGACGAAAGGAATGGAAGAGTGGGGGAGAAAGATTACTCAGACATAGAGGTGAATATTTTTATTTTCTATCTTGATCTTTATGACTGTAGCCCCCAAACACAGTGTTGTGACTTATATTTCACTATCTACATAGCTGATTCCGTGCACTTTGCATTATTCTCTCATTTTCCAGTTGCCTTTTTGGGTGGTGGGGGGACATTGCGGGGCCGTGTGTCCCCTGGACAGGTCTTCTGCTTTCTATGTATGACTTAGGCATATATAGCTCACTCTCAATTTCAGCAAAACGTTTTCTCTGAAAGTGACTTCATTTCACACCACTCAGATCTTCACATTTTCACTGCCTGTGGAAATACAAACTTACTGATTTTTGTCTTTCTGTGTTATTTGAAGGTAACAAACAGTTTGCTGTGTAGAAAAACAGGATCTTTGCCTCATAGACTCCCCAGAGTGAACCTGGCCAGTTCCCACATCCAGCTCTCTCTCTCCCTGTTCAGTGGATGTACCACACCTTTGTTCCTGCTATCTTTTTTGCCTGAAGCGTGTGTCTTAAAATATGGCGCAGTAAATGCTGAACAAAAACAACAATAAAATCCTATGGTCACATTGTTAGTGGCAGTTAAAACTGAAATTAGACCCCAACCTCATATGATTATTAAACAAACATTTTAATGATGAAGAAAGACATTAATGAGGTTTAAAAAAAAAAATGTGTGCACCATCCAATTCTGAAACTCCAGACAGGCACAGTGGCTCATACCTGTAATCCTAACACTTTGGGAGGCCAAGGTGGGCCGATCACTTGAGGTCAGGAGTTCAAGACCAGCCTGGCCAACATGGTGAAACCCTGTCTCTACTAAAAATATAAAGAAATTAGCCAGGAGTGGTGGGAGGAGCCTGTAATTCCAGCTACTTAGGAGACTGAGGCTTGAATTCTCGAGGCTCGAACTCCAGAAGGTGAAGGTTGTAGTGAGCCAAGATGGCACCACTGCACTCCAGCCTGGGCGATAGACCAAGATTCTGACTCAAAAACAAACAATAAACAAAAAAACAAAATTGCAGACATGAAATTCCGTCCTGGGAGTCTGGGACTTGGAATCAACCCACTCAGCCCCCCTCCCACTTCATCCATTTCCCTTACCTATTTTTTACTCTGGGAGGTTCATTTTACCCAGAAAGTAAGAGCAAATCAGGTCCACAACTAGACATTATGTTCTAAGCTAGATGATCTCTAAGGACACTTCCAGCATGGCATTCTATGTTTTTGAGCCCTTTGCAAAATTGTGTGCTTGGTTAAGAGTTCAGCCTCTGGAATCAGGTCCCATTCAAGCCTCAGCTCTGCAACACACCAGCAGACTACAGGGAGAGACAGAAACCAAGATAAGAGTGGGGATGATTTACCCTCCCTCTGTCTATTTCTTTTCTTTTTCCTTCTTTCTTTCTTTTTTTTTTTAATAAATCAAGCAGAGTAACATACCTGCATCTTACAGAAGAGGATTAAATAGGATAATATCTATGAAATCCCTAACACAGAACTGGATGTGGGATGTTCAAAAATCCCAGTAAATGTTGTCAAGTATTTTTGCCAAACTGATAGAAACTCGGATACCTTAAAAAAAAAAAAAAAAAAAAAAGATGGAGAGGAATTGAAAGCAAATTTCAAAAATGAGTATCTGTGGTACTCATAGTTTAATTAATCAAAGAAGAAGGCAAAACACGTGGGGACAGAATGAAAAACTATAAATATCTCAAGATGGTTTACATCAAAAGAAGACTTTTTTCTTATTTCTCTTTCAATGAGCTTTCCCAAATTAAATTGTAGTTTTTATTATATTTAGTATAACGTTAACCAGAGTTCTATTCTCAAATTCCAGGCTCTTTCTACATGTCCTGCCGATGAAACTGGAGATCAGGGGATTACACATCTCTTCTCTCCTGATTTCACTGCATCATATGTGGAATCTCTGAGATGATCTGAAGATACTGATAACTCCTATGACATATCAGGAAGTGCTCCAAAGACCTAAGTGTATGATTCTGTGGAGCCAACACCAACGCAGAAATGTGGGACCCAGATCCTAATCACATAGAGCTAAACTGGCCGCAGACCTGAGAACTGTCAGAAGGGCTAAATTTATATTTTAACCCTCAAAATTTATCAAATAGCTTGGGTGTTTGGAAAGTCCATAGAAATCATGCAGGTTAGGTCACTGAACATTGTTTATTGAGTGTCAGTCACATGCAATACGTGGTGCTCAATGTTGAGACTATAGTGATGAATAAAACGGCAGCCCCATACTGACAGATACATAACAGTATTAAAATGTAATGTCACAAATAGTGTAGCACAGGTGTTCACAGCTGCTGTGGGTGCCCATAAATAGGGCACTTATTTCTAGCTATAAAATAGAGAGAGGCTTCCCAGGTAAAAACATTGTATGGTACTCTACAGGTACTGACCAATCAATTAAGAACCACCTGGAAAGAAATCTCTAACTGGTGCCATGCTAAAGGGCTTAAGGACCGTCTGAGACCTGTCATCAATTTTTTTTTTTTTTTTTTTTTTTGGAGACAGTCTCACTTTGGTGCCCAGGCTTCAGTGCAGTGGCTCACTGCAACCTCTGCCTCCTGTGTTCAAGCGATTTTCCTGCTTCCACCTCCTGAGTAGCTGGGATTGCAGGCACACACCACCAAGCCCAGCTAATTTTTGTGTTTTTAGTAGAGATGGCGTTTCAGGCTGGTCTTGGACTCCTGACCTCAAGTGATCTGCCTGTCTCAGCCTCCCAAAGTGCTGGATCCATTTTTTAAATAAGATCTTGAGTTAACACAAAGAAGACATGATCATCAGATCTGCATGTAGCATAAAGTTGGAAGAGAGAGCTAGTAGCAAGATGCAAAAAGATACAGCAGGCTGGGAGGATGGCCTGAAACCAAGAAAAATGTAAAAATTTGTATTAAAAAAAATCAAGTGTATAAGAACAGGAGGTGAAAAAACTGGTTCAGAAGCACTCCATGTGAGAAGACACAGGGAATGGTTCACTGGAACTTCTTGGTTTGACTATTAGCTTCTTTAATGAAGCAAAATGTCATTTCTAAACTGTCATATCCTTAAGGGCAGGGATCACATCTTAGATACTTTAATATCTCTTCTTTGTCTAGCATATGGCCTAAAACAGAGTATGTGCTCAATATATCTTTCTGAAACAGAGTCAAAACTAAGAATGCCCAAAGGAACAGTCTCCACTAATGAATGGGCTGTGATCAGAACCACCAGAGAAGGCTGTTTCAGTTTTTCTCTCATGTACAGTCTTTCTGACACTGTTCTGGGCTTTCTCCTTCCATTTTCTTCTTAAGATAAACATCAAAATCTTTTGCATGATTTAGAAGGTGGGACCTCTTCCCCATTTGACCTCAAGCCCCACTTCCCACAGCTCTCTTCCTGGCTCACCTACTGCTTCCACTCTTTCAATTCCTTCCAGTCTGCACAAGTGCCAGTCTCTTTTCATGGAGTTCTTCTTGCAGCCTCTCACACTCACACACATGCACATACACTTTCCACCTGTTTAACCTGTTTCATCTCTGCTTGTCTTTTTAAACTCCCCTGAACCCACAGCCCAGGCTGAGTCCCTCTATTACATGCTCTCCCACTTCCCCAGCACTAATCACAGTCATTATTCAATGCAAGCCATTATTCCGGGTTAATTATTGTTTCAAAGCTGCCTTCCTGCTGGAGTGGAACCTCCAGGAAGGCAGGAACGTCAGCTGTCTTCACCATCGTATGCACCTGGGTCAGTGTTTCTCAGACTTTAATGTACCTGTGAATGATCTGGGCTCTTTTTAACCTGCAGCTTCTGATTCAGTATGTCTGGGGTGGACCCTGAGGACCTGCATTTCTTGCAAGCTTCCAGGTGCTTCGGATGCTACTGGTCACCTGACCCACTTTGAGCAGCAAAGCCCTGTTGCACAGCCTGGCCTCTCATCTTCACTGCCTTTAAACTAACCCCAGCTTTCCATCCCCCCAGCTACTGCCATAGTGGCATTTCTTGGTACCTCTCGTCCAGATAATCTAGTCTCCCAGCTGGATTTTCTGCTTCAGTTTCCTAGAGGTCCAGCCCATGGGTCGCATACTTTCAAAGCATCATTCTAAAATATAAACTTAATCATGTTGTCTCCCTTCTTTAAAAACTTTAGATGCGCCCTGTCAACTTGCAGGAAAAAAAAAAAAAATCCAAGGTCATCAAGGCATTGGCATGGCATTCAAGGCTCTATCATGAGCTTATCCCCAAATAGTTTTCCAGTTCCACCTCTTCTATACCCTTATCTCACATTTCACATTTCTGCCCTATGACAGCCTTTGTAATTCTTTGGTCACTAGACTGATTCATTCCTCCGATCTCTGCTTAGGCCACTGACTCTTCCTGGAATACCTTCTCCCACTTCCATCCACCTGTCAAATGTCTACATTCCTCTCCTGACTTCCCTCCCTTATGTGAGAAGCTCTTTAGGGATCCCCCTAAATGGCTGCTTTCTCATTTAGGTTCTGTTATAGCTGCCTGTGCTTGACTGGCCTATTTACATGGCCGCCTCCTCCTTGTGGGCAGTGAGTCCTTTGATCACAAAACTGTATCTCATTCATCCTTGCTATCTTAATGCCTCGCACTTGGTTAGGACCTAAGAAATGTGTAACACAAATGAATTAATGCTATCATGCTCTGTTCCGTATTTTTCAAAAGGATGATTTGACACAGGGGAGTCCTTCTAAGGAAAGAGCAGCAGTATTGGTCAAGAATATCTGTGACATGAGAAATGGTTTAAAGAATGATCTAAACATACAGCCTGGAGAAGAAAATGTGTCTGTACATAGTAGGCACTCAGTAAATATTTATTGAATGAAAGAATGAGTAAAGTGAGACCTAAGTTCTCTCTTCACGTGGAGTTGTCAGATGAAAGACAGATTACATGAATTTGAGTTTTCTGTAGCTTCAGAAGCTGGAACATTGTATTTAGGTCAGCAGATTTTAGTCCAATAATACAACACATTTCCTGATAACACCAAGACCTACCAAACTTCACTTCCATTAAGAGCCATCTAAATGAGCTCTTTATTTTGAAAATATAAAAACTAAGTAACATAATATAGTCTCTGTACTAGTGTTATTTTTGTGGCAAATGACAGAAAAAATAAAGTTGTGGGCAATTTAAAGCCTCTAATGGTGCAATCAGGACCCTCTGTCTCTTTCTCTTTCTCTTTCTCCCCACTCCCACCTTTCCCTGTGTGGCTTCAGTGTAGGAGCCTCACAGGTCCAGCACATTTCTCCCCAAAGCAAAGGACAGCCTCCCACTCGGGGGCTCCTCTGACAAGACCAGCTGAGTGTATGGATGCACAAAGCCTCATGACCACAGCGAGGGCTGTTCCCTGGAGGAACAAAAGATCATATGCTAATGCTAGACCCACTGCATCTCAGGGAGGAGACACCTAGAAAAAGGACAGGGCTGAATGCAAAGGAGGGGGCAATTTCGCAGACCCAAGCTGGCTAAGAGTTACCCAAAGAATGACAAAAGTAGCAGTTACGTACTGCAGCCTGAACACTAATTCCTATCCTGAAACTTACAACTACATTCAACATTACATTTACACATTATACACGATAAAAATTCAGTTTACAACCACTAGTTATTAAAAACTCTTGAGTAATGCCACTCATATTTGATTAACCTGATAAGAATTCACTATTCCTGTGACATAGACCAGATGACTTTTTTGCATGGACTTACTTTATTCATTTTCTTCCAAAACATTATTGCATTGAGGATATAATGATGAGAAAAACTGTCCTCATGAAGCATATAATCCCGTGGAGAAGGCAGCCAAGCAAAAAAATGATTGCAAAGAAGGTGAGAAGTATTGCAAGAAAATAACCTGTATCCATATTATTGTATCAAGATGTAAAATGATAAAGTGAAACAGTTTAATCAAGCTCCTTCATGAATAAATATCAGTTTTCCACATTAACTTGATGAAGATGGCAGAAAGGTTATTTTTTGCTGAAGTAATTTCAGGTTTTTTTTCCTGGCATATCTGAAGAAAAGGCATCTACTTGCTTGGAGTATCCAGTTTCAAACTCAGCAAAGACACTACTGTAACACAGCAGACACTGAAATCGGTACCTTCAGAGGGACAGAAAACATAGCAGATTAGTTCAGGTCAAACAAGTGGCTTCTGTCAGTGGTTGGGGTTGTAAAGAACAAAAAGGAAGAAAAGTGAGGATATTGCCAATGTCTCGAATCCCACACCCCCTCCATCCCTTATGTCATCCATAGTTCTGATGTGGGTCCTGAGTTTCACTTATTTTTCTCAGATTGATGCTTTCAGCTTTTTCTCCCAGGGTGTATGACCTCTCAGGTGTCACCTGTGCTGTGGATATTCTTTTTTCTATCTGCAGTGACATGGCATATGACTCAACCTTCAGAATTTGAAGTTAGTGAAAAGGTTTGGATGATCCTCACTCTTTTCCTGGGCAGAGAATAGCAATGCTTTATCTCACTTGCCACTCCAGCCTCCATCATATATTTCAAGTTCTTTTGCTCCTGAATAATGACAGTGGTAGCTGAATTACGAAGTTCACTGGAATTCTGATCTCAGCTTTTCACCTATTTTTAAAAATGTTTCCTGTTGCTTGTCAAATCTTAGTTGCTATTGTTAAGTAGCACACTGTATTTACAGTGAGTTAAGGAACATCAAGAAAACTGCTCTGGCTTACTTTGTCAACTCTTTTACAGAAAGCACAGATGCACTACCCTCAGGTGACCTAGGAGGCAATGGGTTCCATTGTCATCGTTGGCCTGCATTGTGTACCCAGCTGGACTGACATTTTAATTTCTGCCTCTTTTGTGCCTTCCATTATCCTGGGGAGCAAGGTATAACGTGTCTGGAATCACAATTTGTGGAACGTTAGTAAAATTTTGAAATAGGGCCAGGACCATTCAGTGCTTGGGATGGATTTCTTGGAGTCTCTCCAAATGTATGGGTTGTCCATTTGTGCCATGTGGCCAGACTTGAGTCTAGAATAGACAGTTAAGACAAAATTATGCTTACTGCAGGCTAGTTTTACAATGGAAAAAAACTGAGGGGACCAGTCTGGAGAGGGTTTCCTCTGTGCTTTAGAAGGCTTGTTCCATGGGGGAATGCTGCTTGAACATAGTAAGGCTTTAGGAGCCTTAGGAGGCCGCTGCTATATAAACGATGATTTAAATGGAAAATGATGGCGAAGACTGAAAAGCCTCTGGTTCTTGGCAAATGTTCTATCTACTCAAAAGGAAGGTAGTTCTATGTGATGTATAAA
Source organism: Saimiri boliviensis (assembly GCF_048565385.1). Taxonomy (NCBI): domain Eukaryota; kingdom Metazoa; phylum Chordata; class Mammalia; order Primates; family Cebidae; genus Saimiri; species Saimiri boliviensis. The sequence goes on along the minus strand of NC_133454.1, from coordinate 31,383,657 downwards.
AGCAGGGCATTTTGATTCAGCCTCAGTTGGTATCCCAGCAGCACCAGGTATCAGCTGTATGAATTTAAGAATGTTAACTTACTTCTTAGAAAAGCAGTGGTCTTATGAAGTTAGGGTTAAGTGAGTTATTACATGTAAATGTTTAGCATGATACCTGACACATTCAAAGTGATCTGCCAAATCTTATAGACAACTTGAAAGATTATACTCTAAGGTTTTCAGGGTCCCCTTTGGGAATCTGATGAAAACTGCAGATTCTTACTCCTCAGGAAAAATATATATACAAAATTTTTGCACAGTTTTAGGAAATTCAAAGATCCAAAGCAGTACAGTGTTTTAGATTAAGATCCTTTGTTCTAGGCTTAGACCCATTCCCAAAGGAAAGAATAACATTCTCAGTTTAAATTATATTTTATATATTTTTGATCATTTACAATCATAATCTCTCTTAAATTTAGAAGGATCTTATCTAGTCTAAATCACTTATTTTATTTATTTTACTTTATTGAGGAATAATAGTGCTAAGGTCCTGAGAAAAATACTTAGTATTTCAGTTAAGCAGAGAACTCTTTATCAATTTTGCATCTCTATAATTAAAAAAAGAATGCATTTTATCTTGATCCACTACGTTTCATATTTGAGATCCTCCTTAAATTGTGCTTATTTCTACTTTGCTCCTAATCCTGTTCTCTGAGATACATTTACAGCCCTTATAAATTAATGCTTATTCAAAGGCCCATGATGGATATAACCATCTTTTCGTTTCTGTGTATTTAAATTAGCACATTAAACTCTACCCTGCCATATCCAGTTGACATTGTGCTATTTAATGGAAAAGAACTTCATGCTGTGCTAGAGTAATAACTTCATCAGGTATGAATTTAAATTAACAAAGACTTACTCACCTATAACAGGTGAAGCTTCATTCTATGTCACCTCAAATACATGAATGAACAGAATCCAGACACAATGTGTACCCTCATGAAGCTTCGAGTCTAGCAATAAAAATGGTCTTTCTTTCAGAAGAACATTCTGGGGGTGGAATTCAATTCATGGGTGGGGCCAGGGATGAGCTGCAAGTTTACAGCCATGTGAATGCCACCAATGTCTCCATTACCACTCCAGAAGGACACTTGCTTTCATTTGCTTAAACAATAGCTGATTAACGATGGACAGCATGAAACACAGGATGACCAAAGTATGTCTAGGCAAAATCCCACCCATAACTTCCCTCTGGCAGGAGCATGAACCATGGGTGGCAACTAGGACAGATTTAGGTAAGTCATCTCTAGGCTTTTTACTGCAAAAATATTTTTAAACTCTTCTACTTTGCTACCAGGATAATTTGGGTGACTTTTGAGGAGAATTTAACAATAGAGCAAAGGTCCTAGGGTTTAGCAGTTTGCTCTAGATAGAAGGTGGCAGGAAGTAGGGCAGATGATTTAGAAAGAAGCAGATTAATAAAAGGGTTGGGAGACTGGGACATGAAAAATTGGAAGTAGATCAGATATATGTGACAGGGCCAAAAGCAAGAGACTTGAAGAGGGCTTGAAATCATGTTAACGTTGTTGAAACTGCTTATTCCTCAGAGCCCTGGGTCCCAATGACATGTTAGCTCTTCTGACTTTGTGTCACCAGTGGTGATCCATGGGATCTGATGAATTCACCTAATCTTACCAGGTCGAATGATGTTGCTGCAGCCCCGTAGGCAAAAGGCAAAGAAAGAGAACAAAATGAAGAGCTGGCTCAGAGCAGGTAGGGTATGGCTCCAGCCTCTACTCACCCTGGGTTGTTGCCTCATCTAGGGGAATGGACTGCTGGTCTTCATTTCAAAGGTACTATGGAAAGCACCAGGGCTATGGAAACTGTGAGACCAACGCATAAAAGCATCTACCTTTTCCTTTGCTTTTTCCACTCAGAAAAATGTTACCCCTCTTGGTTACCCTCCATGTCTAGAAACTTATTCTTGTGTGGCTAAATATACCCCCTAGTTCTTTGAAAAAGGGAGAAACTCTTCTCAATATTCTTAGGAGGACTGAACTCAGACATTGCTTCGGCCCCTCTTGCCTGAGATGTCACTGCACAATGAGCTAAGGACTATAGGTGAAAGGCAGAAATTAGCTTTATGACATCTGAGGAAGGTGAAATCAACCTAAACGAGTTGCATCATTAACTCAAGAGAACAAAATCATTTATTTATGACCTGGTAAAGCAGGACTTTTTCATGTACTCTCATAATTCATAGGCCACAATATATTTAGTGGAGGAATTGCTTTTCTCTTCTTCCGGTGAATGCTTTCATAGATAACAGTATAAATATCCTGTAGGATGGGTCTATGGTTTTGTAAACAACCAGAAATAAATAAGGCATTTTGCTTGATGACTGAGCCAGACTTACAAAAAGGCTTCAACAGACAGAAGGCAATTGTAAAAGGCAAGGAAGGCCTTTTAGAAGAACTGTGGTGCTCAGAACACGCTTAAATACTCTTAGCTATTTACCACCAAGGGGACTCTCTCAACCTGGCCCCATATTTATAAAAAACAGACTTATTTATAATATGTGTGGATTATTCCTTGAGTCATACAGAATATACTGGGCATATTATCTTTTACATTTTGTTCATATCACAAAAGGTAATTGCTTCCTGCAGAGTAAAAGTAGAAATCATTAGCTAAGCTAGTAGACAAAGCTCTTGAGGTATTCCAAAGAACTCTACCTCAGTTCCAGCTCGTCAATGGGAATAATATTTCCTTTTCATTAACTGGCAAACTGTTATTTTTCAGTTAAAAACTTAAAGGATGGTCTTTAGCTTAGAAAAAAAAAAAGAATTTGTTGAAAGCAGGACACATAAAGGTATATATATGTGTGTGTGTGTGTGTGTGTGTGTGTGTGTGTGTACGTACACATACACTCACCTGCATACATATGTAAAGCCACATTTTAGAAATCATCTTTCTTCATTTAGAGAGAGGTTAGAATGAAGAATACATTCGTGCCATTTAATTTCTCCATGACCCTAGCTTCTTCATTATCCAACATTATCACTGATGCTAAGTTTTCTTAGAGTGTGACTGGATAGACTAACAAAAGGCAAAAGTGTACTTTGCAAACACAAGTGCAGTAAAGATGTTTAATGATAAACCCTGAGTGGTAGCAAGCACTTGAGGCCCTTTTAAATCAAAACAAACTGTCTTGTTAAACGGTACTAGGGAATCCCAAACATTAAAATTCAAGTAAATTTTGATTGCTATTTAAAAAATATATTATTTTTGTATGCAACTTTTTAAAAATAATACAAATAGCTAACATTTACTGAATACTCATGATAGGAGAGACACTGTTCTAAGTGCTTTACATATGTCTTTTAATTTACTCCTCACCAAAAGAAAAAAAATATAAAGTAATGAAAAGTGAAGTTTGAAGAGTTTTTGAACAGTGACTAGATTATACAGTATTGAGGTTAAAAAAAAAATAACAGAAAATTTTCAATTTGACCCTTATAGAAGTCTTAGGCAATACATTTTAGGTCACAGCTAGTTACACTTGCATAATGAGAATGTTTCCATTTGCTTCCATTCCTGTACATTCTAGTTCCCCATAGACAAGTGGAATGCCTAGATGTTCATGTCTTCACTGAGAATAGAAAATGCAAAGTGACAGGTCTGGTATATACAGAAATAACAGTAGTGCTATCTCATCAAGAGCAAGGCCAGTACAACCACAACCCATCTAGTATTGCCCAGGGAGGACATTTTCTTTTCTTCACCATACCTGAAAGATGGCAGAGTGAAGTACCTCCTTTATTTTCCAGAGGTTTAGTGAATCCTAAGAACTATTTCACATATCAGATAGAAAATGAGTTCAAGGGTTGCTGAGCTCAGCATGAGTCCAGGATAAACTAGGGAGAGATAGAGAGACGGAGAGAGTGAGAGTGAGAGAGAGAGAAAGAGAGAGAAAGAGAGAGAGAGAGATGGATTTAGAAAGGAAAGGAATGAGCAGTGGCTCCCGCAGAGATGAGAAATATGATACAAAGGAATGGAAAACCAGAACAGTCTGGCTCTACTGTGATTAGCTGAGTCTCCTCTAAAGTTAGCAATTGACCCTAAAGAAACAAATCCGTTAGTTGTCCAGGGACACTCTACCTCTGGCAAGTTGAGCGAAATTAAAACATTTACACATGTTTACATTTCCAAAACTAAATGACCTCCTAGTATCCACCTGGTCCCCTTTATAACCACCCCACAGAGGCTACCACAGTGATATTTAATTTGCCTCCTGACAAAAAGTGCCCTCATTCCCTTTATTTTTGTCCTGACAACTTCCTTCTTAAAAGCTTTTGAGGAAATTTAACTTTGATTTTTGTTTTTATTGCTTTGTTTTTCTTTTTCGTTCATAAACTCTGGGAAATCATTAAACCGGACCTGGAGGCCTTAAGTCTGAATGAAGGATCATGTGTGGAAAGGGAGAAAGCCTTTGTCTCTCAGTTTTCTGTGTAGGCAACTGATAGCATAGACATACTAGAATCACTTTAACCTGAAACCTGGAGAGGTGAAGCACTCTGGGTAATAGACTACTGATTGTTGTTCTCTAACTTGAAACAAAAAAAGGTTCTAAACAGTTTGAGGTTTTTGCACAGCAAACATTCTTAGTGAAACATAGACTGTAAGAATTTTTCTGTGTAAAAACTGAAACGGGGGTTTTCTGGCTCAGTAAGTTCTAGTTCTTTCTTTTGGAATGTCCTGACTTTCACATCCATTTACTAATGAGAACTAAGGGTAATATTTCGTATGTATAAGTGCCTGACATTGAAATGAAGGAAGATTATTTCCATCAGTCTCTTTCGGTTGAAAGAAACAGAATTAAGTTACTTTACGAAATCAGCAGTGGGAGGAGATTAGATCAGTGAAGGAAATTATTACAAAGATACACAAGGACTGGAAGTGGAAAGGCATCAGGATTTAAGGAACTCTAAATGCCAGCATCTTAAGCGCCTTTGCTTGCTTTCTGTGTCTTGCCCCATCCTCCTTCCCCTCCCAGCTTCCTCACCCTTTGCTTCCTATCCGTTTTGTTCCTTCTTCGTTTTAGTTTGCATATGGTTCATGACATCCTCTTACAATCTGACTTTGCTGCCAACTGGCTTAGCATCATAGTTTCCTGATGCCAAATTTCCAAGAAAGGAATCTGATTGGCTCAGATTATCATCTTGAGCTAGTCCATACAGATGGATGGCTAGGTTACAGAATGACTGTATTTGAGTCAAGTGTCTATTCCTTGGTTGACTCACATAGCATAGAGCATGATTATTTAGAATAAGGCCACCAGCAGAAAGATTTATTTGGAGGAGGCTGTGGATAGGACAGGTTGATATGAACATCTTGAATTTGCTGGCAGGTTATGTGGAAACAAGTTTATTCATCTTATTTCTAGAGAATCTAATCCTAGCTCATTGCATTAGACCTGTACTTGCCTTTATATATCATGTGAAAGTACCAACAGTACCTCCTTCTTCTGCCCTTGTTAATTTTATCAAATTCATCTTTATCATGTCCATCACTTTATCTCCATGACTAGCCAAGTGCTTAGGAATCTTCAGACTTATATCTCAGAACATTTGGAATTTTGACTTGAGTGCCAACAAAAGTATTTTTTAATCCAAAGGTCACCCAAAAATTTTTTTTTAGCATAATATGCCAGTAGGTAATAAAATACTAGAATAGAGAATAATGGATATGGGTCTTTGTCTATGTTCATAGGATTTATTTCAATAGGTGTCCAGTGAGTTACATTTGGTGGGTGTACAAGAGATTTACTCTAGTGGAACTTATAGTTTTATAACCTAACAGAGATAGTTAGTTCAGAGAATATTTATAAAAATGACTAACTGAATAATACCAAAGCATGATTTCATACACTGTAAATGCTGGTGGCATCAAGCAGATCTGGGTTCAAATCAGAGCTCTACCTTGTGTGACTCTGACCAAACTTTCAATTCCTACAAATCACATGTAAAATGAAGATAATAATTATTATTTCATAGGCGTTTTATAAATATTAGGCACAATAATGCAGGTAGGTTATTAAATAATTATTGGCACATACTAAGTACTCAGTAAATGATAGTGGTTGCTTCTATTACTATATCTATGATGATTATCACTACCATTAGGATGGTGGGGATTACAGAATATAGATTAGAAATATGGTGGTTATCATCAAGTACTTTACTGTCTTAAGACAGATAATATAGATGTACTTGTTAAAAGGTGCACACATATCACTTGCACATACAAATGGAACTCAGCAGAGTAGGAGCTAAGTGTGAAATGCTAAATGTTAGATAATAAAGTGATACTACTTAATTTGGAAAAAGATATTAAAATTTTGGTGAATTTTTAATAGGGATAGTGCCCGTTAGAAAAGAAAGGAAGATTTGCACTCCTCATGAAAGTTTGCTTACTACAATGTAAAAAGCCAGGATTCACAGGAGTTTTGCAACTGGAACATGAACTATATTAAAATGGGGAACTGAAACACTCGGAAAGGACCTACTAGGTAGGAGATCTGGGAGTTACTGTTGGAAACCAGGAGACAGCCCATTTCTTGGGTTATTTCACTTCCTCAGGGAGGCCTAGAGCAGGTTTGATCTCCTGGTCTTTGTGTTCCCTTCTGGAGTTTTCCCCTACTATGACACTCATTACACACTGGCATTATTTGTTTAAAGTCCATCTTCTCTGCTAGTTTACAAATTCTGACTCACGTTCATCACTTGTGACCATGACTAGTCAAGTGGCTGGCACGTAGTAAGCACTTCACAAACACGGAGTGCTTGAATGCATGAATGAGTGAAGTAATGAACATGGAATTAGGAGATGATTTCATTATACGCTGCTTTGTATTGTTCTCTGGTATTCATAGGAGTTAAGCCTACCTTCCTGTTGACACTGTAAATTGCGTTGAAACACAGCAAGAGTTTTGCATCATACGTCTTCAACACTACCACTGAGATGTACCCAGTTACAGGCATAAATGCACAGAAGATCTTTCAGGACTCTGCTGATAATCCTTTTTATATTCTATTTTCTATTTCTCCTCCGTACCAATGCAGAGATTATACTTCAGTCTCACTGTTGGATTATAAGCCTGTCCTTTGTTACTTTTATCACCAGGACTTACTATTTGGTAAGGGTTCAATAAATAAATGACTAATAAAGCATTATCTAGACAGCATATATTTCAAACCATAATTTTCCAATTTTGCAGCTTTACAGAATCTCAAAAGTAGCTGCTGTGATTCCAAGCTTGCAGTTCATGTGAGAATGCACCATCCCAAGACATTTTATCTTTGAAATTGCTGTCTTTGTTGCCATGATTTACATACGTTTTGTGAAATGTGTCTTCTTGCTCATAAGGCAAATTTTACCTCTGTATAAAAATATATTCACAATTTTAAGACATTTAGGAATTGTTTGGTTAAAATAATCTGTTTACTTGATTTCAGGTTAACAAACTCTAATATATCCAATCATTTCATTCAGTGAGTTTTTTGACCACTTCTTAGATTCCATCTTTGTCCCTAAAGATGCTCAAAGTCTGGATGTGCCATAGTCGCATCCAGAAGATCTGAAAGTGGAAGTATAAATTATTCCCTTCAAAGGGCTCCTTCAATCCCACCTATGTCCTGTGTCAATTTCCTGTAAATTCCTTACAATAGAATACTCTTTATCTAAGACTTCTAAGTCAACAAATTGTAACTCCTTTGTACTTTCATTAACCATATCCTACTCACAAACTGCCTTATGCCTGTGTGAATTTTTCTATTCTATTAATCTATTTCCCTCTTTAACATTGAGACAGCCAGTATATTTTACAATAATGTTATATATATAATATTTCTGTCTTAATTACCTCATTTCTGAAGAAGGATTGAATATTTGGGACAGTGGATTTGGAAGATCAAGAAGACTGTGGATAATAGAAAAAATAATTCCTGAGAGAACAAATGAAAACCAATACAACTCTAGAGATATCTGAGAAAAGAGCTGCTTTTACTTTTTCCCTGCCTACTTGAAAAAATTCTCCTGCTTCTCCTATACACTGTTTCCACTAGATTCTCATTAAAATATACTAAGACAAAACAAATTCACAAAATTATGAAGTTTAAAGAGGTCTTTGAAATTCTCTGCTCACACATGAATTAATCATGAATTTAATAAAGTTTAAACTTTAGGGTCTCTCATTAGCATTGGCCCCTTTGAGGCCCTGGGAGAGGTCCAGGCAATTTACTCACATGGTCATACTTTTTAAAACATTCCAAAAGTAAGCTATTATAACCGCTATTGGTAAAGACCACAGTTTCTTTGTATTCCAGTTTCCATCCTTCATAGTCTCCCTCATGCTGGAGGCATTGGAGAAGCTGTGGGTATCACTGTTGATCTGGCTAAGGGGAAGTTGAGATGGATATACCTTTAGCTTGAGTTTAGTGAATTAAATTTATGGTTATCACAGTCATTTCAGGTATGGTTGTTATTTCCAGTGGTCCCAATAAAAGAATGGGCTCTAGGAATACTCCCACTGCCCACTGGGCTAATTCGCCAGGCATAATATCACAAAGATGTAAGATTACAGACTATTTCAAGACACACATATGTCCTAGGACACTCAGCACCGGGAATGTGTGCTAGGAGAAAGACTGAATTATCTTTCTATTCCCTCTAAAAAAGATAGTATTACAAAAATCATTAATAGGCCAGGCATGGTAGCTCACGCCTGCAATCCCAGCACTTTGGGAGTCTGAGGCAGATGGATTACCTTAGTTCAGGAGTTCAAGACCAGCCAGGCCAATATGGTAAAATCCTATCTCTACTAAAAAAAAAATACAAAAATTAGCCAGGTGTGGTGACATGCACTTGTAGTCTTAGCTCCTAGGGAGGCTGAGGCAGGAGAATTGTTCGATCCTAGGAGGCAGAGGTTGCAGTGAGCCAAGGTTGCCTCCCTGCACTTTAGCCTGGGTGACGGAGCAAGACCTCATTCAGAAAAAAAAAAGAAAAAGAAAAGAAAAAAGTCATTAACACATGAAGAGGAAATTGGAATATACAGCCTGAAAGATGTAGGGAAAAAGTAATATAGGGTTGTGTCAGGCAGTTAATAAACATATATTATTTATCTGGATTCTGTGACTTTATAGTATTTTTCATCTTTTAAAAAATGTATTGTGATTTTATTTCTAATTTTAAGTGAGTATTCAGTTTCATAACTATTAATAATTTTGCATCCAAGATTTTACATTCCTTTTTTCAAAGAAGGTTCCTATAGCATATAAGTTTTGGTCCCCACAAAACCTGATCTGCTTTGACACGATTTAATCACCCTTCCACATTTAATAGATAAGGAACATGAGGTCTAATATCATATAGTTCATAGCATTACTGAATTAAACCCTAGGTCTCTTGACTTTCTGTACAGTGCTATTTCTACTATCCTATACTATCTTACTTTTGAGACAAGTATCCCAAAATCAAAGCTCTTCACTGGAAAAGAGAAAAAGGCAAATTTAAAAAAATCTCCTGGGCCAGGAGTGGTGGCTCACACCTATAATCCCAGTACTTTAGGAGGCCAAGGCGGGAGGATCACCCGAGGTTAGGAGTTTGAGATCAATCTGACCAACATGGAGAAACCACAACTCTACTAAAAATACAAAATTAGCCAGGCGTGGTGGTGCATGCCTGTAATCCCAGCTACTCGGGAGGCTGAGGCAAGAGAATCACTTGAAGCTGGAAGGTAAAGGTTGCGGTAAGCTGAGATTGTGCCATTGCACTTCAGCCTGGGCAACAAGAGTGAAACTATGTCTCAAAAAATAAAAAATAACAAAAAAGACTCCTGACAACGGTATATAATAATGTTACTTACATGGCATTTATCATAAGCTATGCATTGTTTTAAAGTGCTTTATGTAAAATTCATTTAATCTTCGAAAAACTATATGACAAAGCTAATCTTAATATCTTCATTTCTGCATATGACAAACATTGAGATGCAGAAAAGTTCAGTAACTAGACCAAGGTCACACAGTATGTGGAGATTATAACATCCTTTATATCGTGTCAGATCACAGCAAGCACTTATTTAGGGCTTACACTGTTTCGGTCACTTTGTTGAGCACTATAATGCATTATTTTACTCCATCTTTACAATTACCCTTTGAGTCAGGTAGCATTGTTACTACTCCTCATCTTACAGATGAGGAGATTGAAAACATAAAAAAATTTGCCCAAGGTCATACATTTAGCAAGAGGCAACGTCAGTACTCAAATTTATGTCTAACTCCAGAGCCAGGGCTGCTAGCCTCTATGTGACTGCCCATCAAATAAAACACTCTCAATGCATCAGGCCTGGCTTCCTTGCTCTTTCAATATTACCACGTTCCCTGTGGCTCCTTTATCCTAAAGCGACAATTAGAACAGGGATTTGAGCAGAATAAGGATAAGAAGTAGAGTTAGCAACATAAAGGACATAGTAGTTCCTTCTTAGTTAGATAATTTTCCTCCCCATTGTGAAATATATATATTTAGTGTATATATGTGTGTGTGTATATATATTAGTTCATTTTCACACTGCTGATAAAGACATGCCCAAAACTGGGAACAAAAAGGTTTAATTGAACTTACAGTTCTACATGGCTAGGGAGGCCTCAGAATCATGGCAGGAGGCAAAAGGCACTTCTTACATGGTGGAAGCAAGAGAAAGATGGAGAAAAAGCAAAAGTGGAAACCCCTGATGAACACATCAGATCTCAAGAGACTTATTCACTATCTCAAGAATAGCATGGAGAAGACTGGCTCCCATGATCCAATTACTACCCCGGGGTCCCTACCACAGCACATGGGATCTCTGGGAGATATAATTCAAGTTAAGATTTGGGTGGGGACATAGCCAAACCATATCAATACGCATATATATCTTTTTTCAGGGTACCTGATATCATCATACATCACAATATTGCTTGCATATTCTTAGCTTTTGTTATAGTAAAGAGATGACAAATTTATTTTTAATTAATGTTTTCTGATAAAGTTAACAGTGATAACTAACAGATCAGTAATTGAGATACTGGAGGTTTATGGAGTTTGCATATTCAAATCCCTACAAAGGGTGAGAAGATAATAGAAATAAAGTGGGAAAAATTTAACCCCTAGGGAGTGGCAGGGACTTTAGTCCAAACCAAATACCAGGTACGGAGCTCGACAGATGGTTGCCATGCGGGAATATAAGCCCAATGTGACCAGATCTGATAATTTTTCTAGAGAAACTGGAAATCCAGATTTTTGGTGTAAAAAAAAAATCCTAAATTGTGAATATTTGAAAGCAATTCCAAAAAAAAATTTTTTAAAGCATCATGGTAGCTGACATTGTATAAGCCAAACAAATAAACCACACCCTTCACATCTGTAGGCCTTTTGTAGTCTGCTTTATATGGAGGTTAAATACAGAAAACTCTGATCCAAAAGGTTAGAATAGAAAGCTGACAGGAATTTGGGTCCTGGTGGAATATTTTTTTTTTTGAAAAATGAGATTTGATAAGAATAATCTTAGTGGAGGTGGGTGATTGAAGAGGTGAAATAAGGTGGGAACTAAAGTAGTGGCTTTTTGGGAACAGATCATCTTATTTTTCCTTTGAAGTAGTATTGGTCTTGGGCCTTAGGAAAAAAATAGCAGGAATCTAATTAACAGCTCTAAGGGAGCAATCAATTTACAATTGTGTGAAGTGTAAATTCCTTTGTGCAAGAAACAAATTAGAGTATTTGCAAATGTGTAAATAATGCAGCACTTTCCAAGCAATCCAAATGCTTTGGGTGTCCCCATGAGAAAGAAAAAGAAGCTGCAAGAGGCAAAATGTTAGAAAATGACTTCTTGTCCCAAGAAATGGAATTTTAAAAATATCTTTAGTAATTAATTTTTCTCAATTAACTCTTTATCTAGAAACTATAGACGATCTCAGTTTTTTGGTCAATAAAGTGAGAATATTTAAAGTAGTAAACAATTTCAAGTCCAAAAGTCACAGCATATTAATAACAGGGTAACTTATTTCAAAAGTGCTGAACACAGAAGTTTTCCTTCATCCCTCCCCTATATCTCTGGTTTGTAGACAACAACTTTCATTTTATAAAAGAAAGAATGATGCCCAACCCATAATAATTAACATGTTCAGTGTCAGAGAAGAATTGGTGAGAGATAAGAAGATGAACCTAAACTCTCTGCTTCAAAGTAGCAGATTTTTGTGAACAATTCAATTCACACTTATTGGGGCACTTAAAGAGTGAAACTCATTACTTTCTCCAATGTTTTTTTGAGCACTTCCCTATGGAGTGAGCTGGGAGCCAATGATACAAAGTAAATGTTACTTTATCCTGCCTTCAAGGGGTTTGAAGTCTAATGAGAAAACAGGATTTAAATCTATCATTTCCATAGTGAGTTTTTTGGTAAAGAAGAGGTATAGAGGGGCACTACGGGCACTTGGACAAGTGCTTCATTCAGCAAATGTTTCAACAGAAGATATTTACCAGGCAGAAGGAAGAAAGGAAAGGGATTAAAGGTAGAGGTATGTGGAATACTGACAGGCCTTATGCAGAATTATAGCTTTCAAATGATTGCACTCACCTGTGTTTTTGTTGTTTGTTTGTTTGTTTGTTTGTTTGTTTGCTTTTGAGACAGAGTTTCGCTGTTGTTACCCAGGCTGGAGTGCAATGGTGCGATCTCGGCTCACCGCAACCTCCGCCTCCTGGGTCCAGGCAATTCTCCTGCCTCAGCCTCCTGAGTAGCTGGGATTACAGGTACGCACCACCATGCCCAGCTAATTTTTTGTATTTTTAGTAGAGACGGGGTTTCACTATGTTGACCAGGATGGTCTCGATCTCTTGACCTCCTGATCCACCCGCCTCGGCCTCCCAAAGTGCTGGGATTACAGGCTTGAGCCACCGCGCCCAGCTCACCTGTGTTCTTATTCAAATCTTTCCACAAAATATTTTAGCAAGTTGCACCAGGCGCCTTAAGACATGTGTATATCCCTTTACTAAGAAATTCCAGGCCTAGGAATCAGAGATGCTGCCAGAAACTTAACATAAACTTACAGGAAATTTCATTATTTGCAACCATGAAAAACCTGAAACAACCTACACATTCAACAGTAGCATAAGAATTAAGTAAGTTATGGTACATCCAAGCCATGTGATTTTATGGATTCCTTGTTTTAAAAAGATCATATTTTAAAAGAATATTTCAAAGTAAGCAAAATGACTATAACAGCTTTGAAATGATATGCAATGTTTGTTCATTATCATCCTAATTGTGTAATAAAAGAATGAAAAAGTAGTCCAGTGGCAGGGTCTGAGGAAGGGGTGGCAGGTGCCATGTCCATCCAGGAAGGTGGCAAGAAGAAGCCCCTGAAACAGCCCAAGAAGCAGGCCAAGGAGATGGATGAGGAAGATAAGGCTTTCAAGCAGAAACAAAAAGAAGAGCAGGAGAAACCTGAGGAGCTAAAAGCGAAGGCCAAGGGGCAGGGGCCCCTGGCCACAGGTGGACTTAAGAAATCTGGCAAAAAGTAAGCTGTTCCTTGTCCCTGAGGAGATGGTGGTCCTTTATTTCATCTTTATTTAAACATCTGTATTCCCTGCCATAACATCTTTTGCCACCGATAGCTGGAATTAAGTGTTGTCTTGGAGCTGTTGTACATTTAAGAATAAACTTTTGTTAAAAAAAAAAAATTAAAAAGTAGTTCTCAATATTGGGTGTAATTTTCACTCATATCCTACTTTTCTAAAGTTCTTTCTTGTTTGAGACATAACAGACAACAAAAGGGTGGAGTTTCTCCTTGTTCTATGTAAAATAAAAAGAACTGGCTTTTGTTTCCTTCCCTCCTGGGTTTGCAAATCACATTCAGCTGGCTAGGAACGGAAGAAAAGCCAGGTGAAGAATGGAAGAGAAAGGAGACGTCCAAAATTGGACATTTCCCTGGGAGAGGAGAACAAGTATGATGGGAGCGAGTGTGTAGGGACAGGCCAGGAAGGGTGGCTGCTGTGTTAAGAATAAGGAACTGGCATTGAATAGTTGAGAGCAGTACATAAACACATATATGATAGTTCAGTATAAGAAATGTCACAATGCAATACATGATTAACTGCCAAATAAATAGTACTATAGACAGTACATATTATAATAGTTCAGAGGAATTTGGTGGAGAAAGCCATCATATGTCAGATACATATATGTGACCATATATTATTGAAGATATTCATCCTCTAAAATCTCCTGTTAGCAATCTTTGTTAGAGGGTGTTATTGTATAGGGCTGGATTCTCTTGGCTTTACTTTCTGGGGGATTGAGTTACTAAAGAACTTAAAGGATTTCATTTTGAAAGGATTTTTAGCTGTCAAATGAAAAAAGAAAAGGTTATAAGAAGAATGTGCTAGAAAACAATATGAATTTAAAATACTATTTGAGAAAATTCAATCTGCACAAAAATTCACTTCATCCTTCAATTTCTCCTTTCCTTTAAAATGTACTCACATAAAATCTGCTTTAAAAGACAGAACCAGCCAAGAATATAGCCCAAGAAATTTACCACTAAATGGGGACACATATGTGTTTCTTAGAAAAACTGTGCCTTGCTGACTTTCTCCTTAGATTTCTTGGTTCTCTGCATCGAAGGGCATGTGGTAATTCCTTCCTTTTCTGAATTCGGTTGCTTTTACAGTTTCTTCTAACTGAATCTTAAGCACCTTCCCCACACTATTGCTATTTAGGTTATATATGTCTACACAGCATCAAGCGACCTTAGCCAACACTGGCTAAATGGATCAACACCTTTACCCAACTACATAACTTAGACTCTTTTGGGGTTTTCTACTCTATTTTAATCTATTTAAACCTGACACCAGCAGATTTCCATTTCCTTTGTTCCTTGTGTAGACTAGGTTTATATGTGTTGGTCTCTAAAAAGGGACAGAGAGGAGACAGCTGTTGAGAAATGAGATTGGCAGTTTTAACCACACAATTTGGTCTAATAGCTTTGATATGCTAAACTTGCTAGCTTCTCCAAGTGTACCTTTCCCATTTTGCATAACACCACCCTGAATCCCTAAGGAAACGAATTTTTTTTTTTAAATTAAAAAGGAAAGAAATGCAAACCAGTGAAACTGTTCTTTTAAATCATCTCCACACAGATTTCATTCTACGAACTGCAAGCCTTCACAAATCCTGATACGCTAGAGACCTTTCAAAGAGGAGAAGCCTAGAATGCTGATTAGGTTCTAAAAATCGAAAACAGGTGATGTCATAATGCATAGTCCTGTGGCCACGGCCATGGCCGAGTGGGGAGCTGGGCTCCAGTGAGCACAGCGCTCCGTGCCGGTAGGCGATGCAAGTTATCTCTGAGGCCCGGAGCACACGAGTGAGAACCCGGCACCAATCAGGTTTTCACTCTGCGCCTGCCTTTGTTCTCACTCAGGAGCAGGTTGCGGGAGTCCAGCATCGGGAACCCGCATTCGACTCGCACGCGCATTGCTAGCCCCTTCGGGAGACCTGGCTCCACTGCCGGTCTGTTCCCCCAACACTCGGTCAGCCCGCGCTTTCCCCAGGCACGTCTGCCTTCTCTCCGCATAACGTGACGCTAAAACCCTGACACAATTTTTAGCTTTGGAAGAGGCAGGTTTGGTCTAATAGTTTTAAAAGATAATTTGTTCTTTGAACCTTTCTTTCTGAGCAGGGCTCTGTTCTGCATGAATCCGAACAGCTGCCTCAGGAAGGACTTTTGGGCGAGAAAACAAGACCCTTTGGCCTTTTCGTGCTGGACAAGTAAAGAAACTTTCATCTCTTAAGATAACTGCGAGAAGGTGCTTCTATACATAGAGGAGAAATCCGCTAAACCAGAGGTTTTGTGTTTCTCCCCTCAAACTCGATTACTTGCCTAAATATACATATAACTCAGACATTTATCCCCCATCCGCCTCCCAAGCCTCAAGTAACTGAAGTCTTTGCAGAACAAGGTTCACAATAAATGATGCATAAAGTTCTTTGAGATCCCTGGATACAAAGTGCTACATAACTGCAGTCTTTTTCACAGCTAAAGTTAGATTTTGGTGGAGAGAAAGCCTAACCACTGCCCTGAAGGAACATTTAATCCTCCCGCCCCCTCCCCCTTTCTCGAGAGATCAGGAAATATTTAGCTCAGTCTTAGACTCTCTAGCGAGCTCTAGCTCCCAACTATTTATCTCATTCTCACCATTTCTGCAGGGACCTAGATAAGGGGGCGTGGCTTGTCTTGGGGTGGGGCTTGGATGGCTGTATATTTGCATATGACACACCCTCGTCCTCTTATTGGCAGAGGAGAGCAAACTGTTCCTTGCTACCCTGCTACTTAGCTAACCGCCATCTCCCTGCAGTTCGGAGCCTCGGAGATAAACTTAACTTGCCCGGAGATTCAAGGCGTCCTCGGCCCCTGCGATTGGCCGGCGCGACTCCCAGTCCGGCTCTCGTTGCTCATTGGCTGCGGGCTAGCGCCCTGGGGGCGTAGCCGGAGCTGTCGGATTGGCGGGAGGGGCGGTACCGGAGCGTGGAGGTGGTGAAGGTGGTGGGGCGGCGGAGGCGGGGCTGCACTGAGGCGCTGCGGCGGCGGCGGTGGCGGTGGCAGCGGTGGTGGCTGCTCGTCCTAGCCTGGCGGGGGCTGGGGTCTGGAGGATGGGGGCGGGTGGAACAACGGGCCGGTGAGGTGCAGCGGCCGCCGTCTCCGCCGTCGCTGGGGCAGCTGCCCCGGTGGTCGCCTCGGGCACTGCCGCTCGCTTTCGGGCCGTCGCCTCTCCTCCCGACATCCCGCCCTGAGGAGGCTGAGGCGGAATAGCGGCTGGCGGCGGGGGGACGGACCAGCCCCGCAGTGGCCGCAGTGACAGCCCGGCCCCGGCCCTCCGCCCGCTCTCGCCTCGGAGCCCGCAGCCAAGATGAACCGCGGCGGCAGCAGCCCGTCAGCCGCCGCCAACTACCTGCTCTGTACCAACTGCCGGAAAGTGCTGCGGAAGGTACGGGCTCGGCTCTGGGTCCTGCCGGCGAGGGTCGCTTCCTGCCGGCCGGGGCTCGGGCAGCTCGGCCCCGGGCGCGCACTGGGGGAGGCGCAGGGGGATCCCCGGGCACAGTCCCTCTGCAGGGACTGAGAAGGGGGGCGTGGGTTGAGGGCGGGAGGGTTTGGACGGCTGCTGCTTTTTATCTCCGCCGGGACAGACCCAAGTCCGGAGGGGTTGGGATATTTTTTCTTTTCTTTTTTTTTCTTTCTTTCTTTCTTTTTTTTTTTTTGGTGCCTTTGGTCTCCTTTCCGGCTCGTTTCCCTACCTTGGTATGCCGGGTCGGCTCCTTGGGCGGAGGGAGAGAGGGACCAGTTCGATCCTCCTCCCTGTGCAGCTGAGCTGTTGTTTGGAGGTCGCTGTGAAATCAGAGCAGCCGGGTCGGATCTGGAGGAACCTGGCCCCTCTTTGCGAGTGTTGTTTTTGTTTATTCGGTTGCTTCTGGCTTGCGCGCCTTGCCCAGCACCCCCGTTTCCTAACTGTTTGGATGGTAGTCCTGTGCCTGTAGTTCAGTCTCGAAAGGAACCAGTAAAGCATCTTGAACTTTATGCCCATGGGAAATGCAATTCGACCTGGCCAGTTTCTGAGGCTGGGGTTGGGGGAGGAAGAGACTGAGGTGATGTGGGTTATTCCTTCTTAGCACCCTTCTCCCCCGGTGTTGATCCAGAAAAATTAGACACACCTGATTTCAGTTTATTGCTGCTGCCGAGAGTGACTGATAGAAAGTTTACTCCAGTATTGTTTAGCTTACTTGGCTTAATCACCCCGTGGGGAAGGGCGAGAGGGATGGGGAAGGGAATGAAAAAAAAAGGTCTCTAGAGTTTTTGATCACATTTTAACAGCTGCCCCAAAGTAATAGTATAGTTTATTCGTATTCAAACTCTATTTTTACATTTTATTAAGTGGAAACGTTAGGTGAGATGCTTCTGTTTGTTCACTACAAATGAATTAAAATTGCTGAGCTGTGCAAATGCATCGGGACTGAAAGCGGAGATGAATATGGTATCGTTTTTAGTCAGTTTCTCTAAATACAGTTCACTTTGGGATTGTTCTTTCTACATTTTTTTTTTTAAAGGAAGAAAGAAAAAAAGCACATCAGTAAGCAAGCTCAAATATTTGCGCTCTTTGTCCAAAAACTGTTTTTCTTCCTCTGTGGGTCAGGCCAAGTGCCAATCAAAGTTGTTTTTCAAGCCTCTTTTCCCTGCAGTAGGGCTGCTGCTTTTTTTTTTTCTTCCTATTTTATTTGAGAGCGTGAGAGCAAAGGGATTGCAGATTTGACGTTAATTGAACAGTTAAATATGCCTTAAATTGTGTTTATTGGATATAATTCTCTTGAAACAGATTTTTATTAAATGTGCATGTTGAGTGTGTGCAGTTATTTTTTTCCATAAACTCTAGGATCAAATTACAGTTGATACTCGCTCAGCTCATTGTAGGGCAGCTTGTGAGAAATGTAATGGATCAGAAGTGCAGATCAGCTTAGGTGAATGTTAACTCTTTAACTGCAGGGCCAGATGTCATCTGAACTTAGCTTTCAAAAAATTTTATTTCTTAATTTTAAAATTGATGTTATGTCTTTGACATGAAAAAATGTGTGTTTAAGACACGTTTGATTCAACTTCAGCCTGGTTAAAATGAGAGCAAGTTTTTTAATTGAATAAGGAAAAGAGCACTGAATTGGATAAAATTTTTTAAATGCCTCTGGCAATTTGTTAGGCTAATAAAATGTCTGGAGGTATTTTTAGGCTTCAAAATGTATTTCACTTTTTTTTTTTGAGAGAGCTGTGGCTATGGATCCATGACACTTTGCTGGCATTTAAGATATTACATCTTTCCTTCAGCTTTTAATAAACTATTTCTGTTTACCTAGAAAGAACATCCTCATTTCTCGCCATTATTAAAAGAAACATGTGGAAAAGGAGTATTCACATTCTCATATTTTATAATTGCTGTGTACATCTCTGCCAGTATTCCAGTTTTCAGTAACTCCAAGGTATTTAATATTGATTCATGCAGTGGCATGAAATAACTTAATGGAAATAGGATTCTTCGAGCCAGTTATAACATGACTTGGCAACATTTGCAGCTTTTTAAGAGTGCCATTTTTAAGTGCTCTTAAGGGAATCAATATGTAGCATTTTAAATGTTTCATCATTCATAAAATAGCAATGAAGAGTTTATTTCTAATAAAGACATGTCTTGTTGATAAAACTCTAAAAGTCGTGTATAACTCATAAAATGTGGTTCTTTGAATTTATCTTGTTTTTTGTTTAATAAAGTATTCAGTAGTATAGCCAGGTGAGTCATAGCATTTTGAATGTTTGTTCAGTGTAATTCATAATGGAAGAATGAAACTCATGCTGATCCAGTGTGAATTACTTTTGCTTTTATACTTCTGTATAATGATGGAAGAAGCGTCACCTTTATATGTAGCAGAAAGTGTTTTTCTCTCATTAAGTGGCTTAATTTGTTACAGTGTGTTGAATTTTAGGGGAACTTCAAGAGGAACAGAATTCACCTTCAAATGAAATAATTTGGGTTAACACAATGCCTGAATATTGAATTGTGTATTTTATGAGACTCACCTTTATTCTTAGAAGTCCCTTTACAGTTTTGATTTAGTGTCCTCCAAAATAAAGAGACTTACTAAAATATTGTAAGTACCTAATTTGGCAACCTTAGGTCAGTAAAAAAAATGGAGAGGTAAACCATATCCAGAAATAAATGAACCATCAAAACTACCCTAAAATCTATAACTCTTATTAAGTCTAACTTGCTCCATTGTCTATGTGATAGTTCCATAAAGTTTTTAATAAAAGAGGAAATACTCTTATTTATTTTGTAAAGTTAATGAGTTTTTAAGTTTAATATTTTACTTGAAGAAATTCTAGTGATAACTAGAAGAACATAATCCTTTAATTTGAAAAGTGATATGTCAAACTACATCAAGGAAGGGAGGTAATTATCAGTCTACTCATCTTCCAGTAAATAAAAAAGTGGTATATTACAGTGTACTTTTGATTATTGAGCAGTTAGTGCTACTTAAATGAATAGTTTTGTGCTCTATGTTTACAGGATCTAACATTTAAACTTTCTTC
Organism: Saimiri boliviensis; assembly: GCF_048565385.1. Classification (NCBI taxonomy): domain Eukaryota; kingdom Metazoa; phylum Chordata; class Mammalia; order Primates; family Cebidae; genus Saimiri; species Saimiri boliviensis. Next base: position 31,363,456 of record NC_133454.1, on the reverse strand, counting down.
ATGTTAAGATAGTTATAGTGCTATATCTTTGTATTGTTATTATACTTCTCACTGCTTATATGATCATATACTTTCACAACTTTTTGATGGTTTTATAAACATACTGTCAAAATGAAAAATACTAGATTGAACCATATGAGCCTCATTTTTATAGTCAAAATTAAGTAATAGCAACTTTATATGATTTAGCCAATAGATTGTATTCACTCTATCTATGGACCACTAGTTATATTATATCTTGGTTAATCTGTTTTCTTGTGTTACATATTTTTGATTGTCAAAGGCAGTTTTCATCTTGAATATCTTTAGTATTCTAAGCAGAGATCAAGTAGTAAATTCTTGATGACAACACTTTATGCAATGATATTCAAACTGTTTCGTATAGACTCTCAAGATTCTTTGGGGTTTAAAATGATGGAGTTGTCTCAAAATTTTAAGTGTGTTTTAATTTATTTTAAAACTAATTTTAAAATATGTGTATCCCCAAATATGTGTACATAGTTTTAACACACTGGTATCTACCACCATTATCTTTTGTTACAAAATTATTCTTGTGCAGGTCTTGAATTACAATTTGTTCTGCTGTCTTTGTACAGATACTTGAATTTTTTTTTTGTTACTGTGTCATGAATGTGAAAGACTGTCACTGATTATGAGGGCCTTTTCAAAAGAATCCCATATTTATTTAGTTCAATGTTGACATGTGAGAACAAAAATTTAGTTAGTAATAGTTGTTACTTTATTACAAAAATATTAAAGTTGCTTGGTATATTTATATGCTTTATAGCTCAGGTTCAATAGAAGATTTAATTTGTAAAAAGAGTACTGCTGCTTCCCCCAATTCCCCACCATTTAATAAATACAAAACATTACTACTGTAGTGATACTGGAAGCCATAGATGTTCTTGCAGTTAGGTCTTTGACAGGTGTTTTGATTTCGAAGCAGCATTTTCTCTGTAAAATGTTGATAATTTTTACTTGCCTTACAGGTTGCTGTATAGTTGGAGAGAGATGTGTGTTAAGAACTTTATAAACCGTGAAGTACAACCGTAAGAAAGAAAAGGACAAGTCTATATATTTTTCCATTTTCCCAGAACATCTTAGTTCTTTCTGTGTTATGGGACTATATTTCAATACATACTGAGTAATTTGCTTAATACTCACTTTTCTGTCCTGTTTAATTATTGCCCGTAAAGGAAAGGTAAAAATTATGCTTTTAGTCAGAATGACTTCTCTAAACTTATTTTTGATTTCCATGTTTCTATCTGTATTTCCGGCCCCTTTCCCACCCCTGCACTTAAATAGTAATTTAAGGCAATGACTTTTGATTCTCAAATAATTAAATTGCCTCCTTGACACATTAGCAGATAAAGGGAATTGGTATTTAGTTTGAAAAGACTAAGAGGTAAGGATAATTGTGCTTAATAAAAGTGGGGGTAAATCTAGTAAAGCAAAAAGATTTTAATTATTTTAGTTTAAGAGAAGAGTTATGGAAGTAAAAGTCTCTTAATCTTTTCTCCCCAACTTTTCATCTTTTTAATTTTCTTCGTTTGAAAGAATTAGATTATAACTACTTAAGTTTGTATTGACCGTCACAGTTTTTGGGGTACTTTCACATTATCTCAGTTGATTCTCACGAACAGAAGATTTAAGTGGCCTGGTCTCTGTCATACAACTAATAAGCAAAGGAATCCATTTAATTCTTAATACTGCCTTTGTAATAAGCTGTTTCTAATTGTCCTCTGTGCAATTAGAATATCCCTACTCCAGTTGTCCTCTAATAGGGAATATCCCTACTCCCAGCTTCAGCATCTGTGGGAATACCCAAAGGTACCTAGGATTCTCCAGGTAATATTGGTTGGAAACATGAAAGTTAGCCAATCTTTGACATACTATTGTAGATTAACTGAAAGAGTAGAAGAGTAGGCTGGCTACTTTTATCTAACGGTTGTTTGGCTAATTCCTTAGTAAGATAAAGCAGCAATTCTCAAAGTGTGATCCTTGGATCCCTGTGGGTCCAAAACCCTTTCAGGAGTCCTGAGGGGTCAAAACTGTTTTCATAATTATGCAAAAACTTTATTTACTTTCTTCACTGAGTGCAAAAGCAGTGGGGGTAAAACTATCCCAGCCCTTAGTGTAAATCAGGATAGTGGCACCAGACAGTTATCACTGTATTCTTTACCACCGCACATTCAACAATGCGGGAAAAATTTCAGTATCACTTAAAGTCCTTGAAGAAGCAGTAAAAATTTAAATTTTGTTAAATCTTGACCCTTTTGTGTCCATCTTTTTAATATTTTGTATGACAAAATGGCAAGTGTATAAAGTGCATCCATTGCATAGCAAACTGGCTCAAGGGGAAAACCTGTGCAGTTGTTTTAGTTGCAAGCTGAACTAGCCACTTTTTTCATGTAGCTCCATTTTTACTTGAAACAGCACTTGTCAGACAAACTTTGGTTACTGAGACCTGGGTATTTGATAAACATTATCTTATAAATGAGTAATGTGATCCTAAAAATTCAAGGAAACTGATTGACAATATTTGCCGCCAGTGAGAAAATTCAAGATTTCAAGGAAAAATTAGAATTTTTGAAAATATGTATCTGCCACCAGTAGCCTTAAAGCATCCCAGTTTTTAAAAGCTGTCCCCTTGAGATCAAGTATGATACTGGTGAATGTAATTTTTTGATAATGTATAAAAAAATTGTCAATATTTGAAAGATCTACATAACTCATTGAACCAATATTTTTCAAATGACCAACACAGAAATACATTATTAATCGGGGTCTTTCTTTCCTTTTCAGCCAAAAGCAGCCAATAAGAGCGTAATGGCCAAGGTAATCTTTGGATCTGACCATTCTTTTTATCACTGGCAATGAATATTGTCAGTTGTTTTCCTCTAGTTTTCAGGATCACCTTGCTCATCTTGAGGAAATGTTTATCAAAATCCTGTATGGGTAAAATCTATTCAAACTTTAAAATGTACAAATAGATTTTAATGTGATATAAACAATTGAGATCATGGATATGATTTCAGATACCACATTGCAATTAACCTTTAAGAAACTATACTTGTTGAGTTTTAGTGTGGTATCAGAGAAAATACACGTACCATCTTTTTTCAACTATATAGCTGTGTCAGGTTGGATTTTTCTCACATAGTTCAATCAAAACATATCACAACAGATCGAATGGGGAAAATTCAGCTGTCTTGTATTAAATAGGCATTAAAAAGATTTGCAAAAAAATGTAAATATCACTCCTCACTTTTTTTGTTTTTGAAAATACAATTATATTCATAAAAATCTGTGATTTATGTTAATGTAATAGATTTTATTACTATTGTAAATGAATTAAACATTGAAAAGTTTTCTCAGGTTTAATTTCTAATACAATAAATATGGCAGTTATAACCCACACATAAACAAAGGCTCTTTGGGGTCCTCAATAATTTTTAAGAGTGTGAAGGGGTTCCAGGACCAAGACGTTTATGAACTGCTGAGCCAGAGTTACTACTGATGCCAGTGTATGGTATATATAAATGTAATTCTATGGGGAAAATAAAAAGCTTAATACCACTGACAGAAAATATTGATAAGGCCAACTCAGTTACCCCTGTTTGGTGTGTGCTATCACTTGGAGATGCTGCCTGCCACCTTTTCAGTAACATCCTAGAAGCTTCTCTACTACCACAGTAACTGGCTAACTGAAAATGCTCTTTCCCTAATTTTCATGAGCATCTTTGTATCTGATAGAAACCAGGGAGGAAAAAAAAAACAAAGTTCATTCGCTTTGAAGGAATATTCTCCTTTAGTAATGTGCAACAGCTGAAGAAGGGTCAAATCCAAAGATTATAACTAATTGACTAATTCTTGGCTGCAAGGGAAAGAAAGATCCTGAGTAGCAAGGTTAGCTTGGTTGCCTTGAAAGCTGAGAAGTGTGGGAGAAGCACCAGCAGCAGCAAAAGGAATAAGAAAAAATCAGAGAGAAGAGACAGAACTATTAATGCAGGGTCCTGATAACAAGAGTTGTTAAGACAGGAAAACAAAAACACTGCTGTAAACAGGAGATAGGATAGCTCTGAATGTGGGAGTTCCTTAATAAATCCACAAAGGTATAGTGGACTTTCTATTGTGTGTGTGTGGTGGGTTTGAGAGGGCAGGGTGAAGGGGGTGTGATACACTATATACAAAAGTTATGACAGCCAACAACTACCTGCATTCAGTGTGGTCTTGAAGCATAAGCATAAAGGTCTATTTACTCTATCTGATTAGCTCTGGAGAGACCTATAAGTGACTACCTGTATCTAACTTGTCCCTTAGACATCACTGTGATAGGAGTTGTGATGGTGGGAAGGAAGGGGAATTCACTATATAAAGTAAATGCATTACCAAGCCAAAACGTTTAGTCATATATCCCTATAACAGTTACCTTAAACATGTGTGATATAAACTATTTAAAAATATATATTGCATATAATTTAAACCTGTAGTTACTATGTAGAATTCCTATTTGTCTTTCAAAGATGTTCTTCAAAAGTCTGATGACATTTCCAAAGAGCCTTTTCTAATCTTCCAACTCTCTTCCTTCTCCCTCTATCCTCTAAACTGCCATGCTATTCAATTGCACTGCATTTATTGCACTTAGCATATTGAATTATAATCAACAATTACATAAACCTTTCTCCTACCAGGTTGCCTCTTACTTTGGATCTAGTTAATTGAGAGTTTATTAGCAAAATAGGATTTTGATTTAAAGATATTTATCTTGAAAATATCAGTAATTTATATTATATGCAATACAATATAACAAATAATAAGAAAACTTTTCGGCCGGGCGCGGTGGCTCAAGCCTGTAATCCCAGCACTTTGGGAGGCCGAGGCGGGTGGATCACGAGGTCAAGAGATCGAGACCATCCCGGTCAACATAGTGAAACCCGTCTCTACTAAAAATACAAAAAATTAGCTGGGCATGGTGGCGCGGGCCTGTAATCCCAGCTACTCAGGAGGCTGAGGCAGGAGAATTGCCTGAACCCAGGAGGCGGAGGTTGCAGTGAGCCGAGATCGCGCCATTGCACTCCAGCCTGGGTAACAAGAGCGAAACTCCATCTCAAAAAAAAAAAAAAAAAGAAAAAGAAGAAGAAAACTTTTCTTATTTTCCAAACTATGTCTGTTCTTTATGGTTTTATTTTCTTCTCTATAAGAAACACTTTCAGAAGTGCAATAGCAAAAATTATTTAAGAAAGTACACTGAGTGCATTGCTGCCTAGACTTCTTTGTTTTTGCTTTCAAGCATTTCATCATCCTTGTGGCCACGAAAATGTTTCAATTAAATGTCATATCACTTTTGAAGGAAATTGTGATAGGGAGCAAGAATGTCCCACCAAGAGACAGGGTCAAGACAGCAGCCTTAGCTGCTGATCCTCCTCCGAAATGTGAAGTGGCCATTGCTTTTAAATGGACATATGCTCCACCTCTTGGAATCTGCTAATATTTTTTAAGGGATGGCTGTGTTAGAGTAGTTAAGGATATACTTTCAAACTTCCAAGATTATAGGTGAGCCTAGGATTCCAGTTTGACTACAGAATTCTGGCTTAGCCTTTCAGTCTTCTACTTCCTTACAAGCCCTTTACTTTGAAAGTCTCCCAAACTAGCTGTGATCCCCTTGGCCACCAGGCACTCCCTTAGTAAGTGTAAAATAAAATTGTTCATAAGCCCAGACTACCCTGTAACTAGCCTTTACTTTTTAAATCCACCCAGAAGTGAGTCATTTATTTTATAGGCCAGTATATTGGCTGCCCCTTGAGAGACACATGAATATTATGAGACATTTTATTCCTATTTAGGCAGGTTGAAATATCTTGCATTATACTGCTCAAAACTTTTAATAAGGTATGATAGGCATTTAACCTTATGTTTTACAAAGAATGTATTGAAAATATTATATGTGAATAGATATGACCAAAAATAAAAGTAGCAGATTTAGGGCCATATTATTTCTTGCACCACCGGAGACTTCTTTACAAGTATAAACTATGTATTTTAGTAAGACTTATTTTCTTTTTATTCTCTGCTATTAATACAAGTAGTTATTAATTTTTTGTTCTTTCTAGATACATATTTTATTTTTACATCTTCCTATACTGAAAAGATGGAACTGGTCAGTTGAGGAAATGAAATTCATCTTTTCAATTATCAATATACTGAATATTTAGAAAAATCACATTTACCTCATGGATAACTAAAGCTGTGTTTTGTAGAAGATCATTGTAATTATCTGAGACTGTGACTCTTTCTTTTCTTTTTTTTTTTTTTTGAGATGGAATCTCGCTCTGTCACTCAGGCTGGAATGCAGTGGCAGGATTTCTGCTGCAACCTCCCCATCCTGGGTTCAAGCGATTTTCCTGCCTCAGCCTTCTGAGTAGCTGGGATTACAGGTGCCCGGCACCACAACCAACTAATTTTTTTGTATTTTTAGTACAGATGGGATTTCACCGTGTTGGTCAGGCTGGGGTGAACCTCTGACCTCAAATAATCTCTCCACCTTGGCTTCCCAAAGTGCTGTGATTACAGGCATGAGCCACTGAGCCCGGTTGTGACTCTTACTTTCAAAATACATTTTATAATATATAATGACAGTATCTTCTACTGGATACTGTTTATATGCTATAGTCTGTGCTAAGCATTTAAGCTCTACATATGTTATCACATTCAAGCATCACAATTAACCTGGATAAAGAAACTAGGGCTCACACAGCTTTATTAACTTCTTAAAGGTTATCATACCAATAAGTAACAGACTCAGGATTTGCAGTCAGGTCGAACTCAAAAGCCTAGCTCATTATACAGGTATGAACACTGCCTCACATGTTTTTCTTTGTGTGAAAGCCTGTTATAAAATGTAAAACTAATGAAACTCAGTAGGACCTGATTATTCAAGAGTTTATAGGAGTGATTTCAAATTCATACGTATTCTATCTTACTTTTACATTCGAAATTCAAAAAATCATTTTATAAGGTTAAATCAATTGAGAAATGCATTAAAGTTATTATGAACAGTTTTAACCTATATTATTATCTCTTTTATCTGTATAAATCCCAATTATGTGGCCATTCTTTCTTAACCTCAGGATTTTTTTCCCTAACTTACCAGCATACTTTGCCCTCCTCCTCCTGCCAACCAGTCATTAATTAGTTCAATAACATTGAATCATTTAATAGTGCTCTGTTGTCTGTGACAAACAATATTATCTGGAAACATTTGAGTTTAAGTATGTGTCTCTTGAATTGGACCTCTAAGAAACAGTCTCACTTTTGGTAATTTTTTTTTAATTTTAGTAAAACAATTATTTCTGAAATAACATGAATGCTCATTTCCACCACTCATTTGGCTTTCATTATATGTTGAGACAAAAATTTTGTTAAAAGGAAGCAAAGAAACCTACATCTCTAGAATTTCTAGGGTTTCCAGTCTTACAAAAGGTTTGTGCTAGGGAGAGGGATTTATGGGGAGATGTGGTTCTGCTCTTTATTTTTAAGTTAGAACTCTGACTCTGAGGTTTTCCATAGAAACACAGTAAGATACGTGGTTAAGTTCCAGCATACTATTAATATTACAGTTATGTTTAGGCATTTTCTAAGTAGCCTAGAAACCTAACCACTAGGTATAATATTGTTTCCAAAGGAACATACATCCTGAAATTCAAGTAATTGCTTCACTGGAGACTCTCTTTCCTAACTTGTTTACTCAACATTAAAAAGGTAATCGTTTTGGCAAAAAAATATTTTTCAATATGTTTACTCCAAGGATGCGTTTGCCAGTTGATTGCTGTGTCTAATAGAAAAACTGTGTTAATGAAGTTCCATCCCATATTTAGACAGGAGTTGAAATGAAGAAAGAGATCAAGTAGGGTAAAAAGCGAGATGTTGGGACAACTGATGGCCACTCTCAAGCTGGCTTATCCTTGTTCACATGGTACTGACTAAGGCTTGGGCCCAGCATGGTGAATTTTAAGTTGGGTGGCATATTTGTTACTACTTATTTTTGTCTTTAACACAAATGAAAAATCATATTTCACCTACAAAGAAAGTTCCTCTATGATATAAAATGAGACATTTAATATGTATTTCTTAATTTTTTGGTGTAAATTAGTAAAACAAGTCAGTCTAGTAAATGTGCTCCACTAAAGAAAAAAAACTTTAATAAAAATAAATGGCATTTAAGCTAAAGTAAGATACCTTAGCACTAAATCCCATATACTGTTCAAATTCTTTTATTAAAACTGTTTTGTATGTTACTTGAAATTAGTGAATCCTTAGTAGGGATGTGGAATACCTATTTGTATTGTAGTTTTATTGTTTTACTACAGTATGACCTATATAGTTAATAATCTTAGGAGATCAAGTTTTATATTGCATAGCTATTAAAAATAACTAAAGCTCTAGTTTCTAATATTCTTTAGGCAAAGTGCATTATTGAGCACTCAAAATTTGCATAAACTAGTATTTCACTTACATAAGAAACCTATTTAGTATTTGGTGCTCTTAAAAATGAGGGTAAGTATATGTTTAGGTAGATAGGAATGTAGAAAGTTTTCTTTCTTCATAAAATTATACAGATTGCCATTTTGTGCTTATCAGAATTCTGTCAAGTGGTATTACCTTTTACTGGCATTCAGCTTCTTAGGCAAGAAGTGTTAAGGCTGTTAACATTTATACATTACTGAGTACTATATGAATATCCTTAATTTATTTATTCATTTAGCAAATATTAAGTGCTTTCACCTGTTAGGCACTGAACAAACTTAGAATGAAAACATTAGGGTGTTTACCTATGTAGCATAGTTATTCCAACATATGTCTGGGTCTCATAGAGATCTTCAAGGTTATGCCTTTCACTTAACAAGACAGTCAATGGCAGGATTTTGTAAACTTTCTGTGATGCGCTGGGTAATAATATTTTGGGCTTACAGGCCATATACGTAAGCATAGTATTTTTTCTATAGTAAATAATTGTAAAGCAGGTGTCCCCAGACTTTTTACACAGGGGGCCTGTTCACTGTCCCTCAGACCGTTGGAGGGCCGCCACATACTGTGCTCCTCTCACTGACCACCAATGAAAGAGGTGCCCCTTCCTGAAGTGCAGCCGGGGGGCTGGATAAATGGCCTCAGGGGGCTTCATGCAGCCCTCGGGCGGTAGTTTGGGGACACCTGTTGTAAAGCTTTGAACTAATCATCTTACTGTATTAAAATCCTAATTTCCTACCTACCTTCCCAACCAACATTAATATAGTGTGGTGCTCAAGAAATGTGTCTTGTAACAAATGAACCATACACTTACTCCAGAGGGGACAAAAAAAAGTGGTACCCGATGCAGGAACATGTGAATGTTGGTATTGGGAAGTGTTGTAAAAGGAAGGTAATTCAGCAGAAACAAACTCTTCCTCTGATGAGCAGAAGTGGTAGATGTCAGTAATTAAAAAATGGAAAATCAAGTGATTCAGAATACTTTTTTTTTCTCTTGAGACAAGTCTCACTCTGTTGCCTAGGCTGGAGTACAGTGGCACGATACTGGCTCACTGCAACCTCCGCTACCTGGGTTCAAGCAGTTCTCCTGCTTCAGCCTCTGAGTAGCTGGGACTACAGGCGCCTGCCACCACGCCCGGCTAATTTTTGTATTTTTAGTAGAGACAGGGTTTTACCATATTGGCCAGGCTGGTCTTGAATTCCTGATCTCGTGATCTGCTCATCTCAGCCTCCCAAAGTGCTGGGATTACAGGTGTGAGCCACTGCGCCTGGCAGAAGAGTATCGAGTCCAGTGGCACAATCTTGGCTCACTGCAACCTCTGCCTCCCAGGTTCAAGTGATTCTCCTGCCTCAGCCTCTCGAGTAGCTGAGATTACAGGCATGCACCACCATGCTCAGCTAATTTTTGTATTTTTAGAAGAGACAGGTTTTCACCCTGTTGGCCAGGATGTTCTCGATCTTCTGACCTCGTAATCTGCCACCTCAGCCTCCCAAAGTGCTAGAATTACAGGCATGAGCCACCATGCCCAGCCCAGAATACTTTTTATAGGGATAAGCTTTTAAAATTGCACAGTGATCATTTAATCAATGTAATTAATGTGGCACCATTATTGAGGATGCATATTTGTGAAAGCTTCAGTGGATGATGCTTTCCATGGTTGAGAGCTAATGATACCCAGATCAAGCCATGACACAACCAGTGCAATGTGTAAGATTCAGTCCCTAGTCAGAATTCTTCCTTTGAAATGAGAATTGAAATTAAGCTTTTTTTTAAAAAAAAAAATATGTAGTCTTGCTCTTGTTGCCCAGACTAGAGTGCAGTGACACCATCTCATCTCACTGCTACCTCTGTCTCCCAGGTTCAAGCAATTCTCCTGTCTCAGCCTTCCAAGAAGCTAGGATTATAGGCGCCCACCACCATGTCCTGCTAATTTTTGTAGTTTTAGTAGAGTTGGGGTTTCACCTTGTTGGCCAGGTTGGTCTGGAACTCCTGACTTTAAGTGATCTGCCCGCTTTTGCCTCCCAAAGTGCTCGGGTTACTGGTTTGAGCCACTGAGTCTGGCCGACAATTAAGCATTTTAATAAAGTATGTATATCCTTCAAATTGGATTTGGTAGGGAGTCAGTCCCTTTATGAACTTGTTATTTTTATGTCGTTTTATGATTAAATATGGGAGAATTAAATGCACAAAATGCATGCATTGAAATGGGTGATCTTTCTTATTCTCTTTCATCTTGTGAAGTGAATCACTAATCTAAATGCATATGGTTTTTTAAAAATTCCCCGTTATGTATAAGCATATAGTGGTAGAAAATGTTTTACTATTAACTGATGTTAAAACTTTTTTGTTTTTTGTTTTTTGAGACAGTGGTTTCACTCCTGTTGCCCAGGCTGGAGTGTAGTGGTGAGATCTCGGCTCACTGCAGCCTCTATCTCCTGAGTTCAAGCGATTCTTCTGCCTCAGCTTCCCAAGTAGCTGCCATTACAGGCACCTGCTACCATGCCCGGCTAATTTTTTGTATTTTTAGTAGAGACAGCGTTTCACCATGTTGGCCAGGCTTGTCTCAAACTCCTGACCTCAGGTGCCTTGGCCTCCCAAAGTGTTAGGATTACAGGTGTGAGCCACCGCACTCAGCCTGATGTTAAATTTTTAAACTACCAAGATATCTGTGTTTTTTTATTTATCTTTCCTCATTTACTAATTATTGCTAACATCTATGTGATTTTTGTCTTCCTTTACTAATTATTAGATTTTCATTAGCGCTGTTGTGGAGAACATATTTGTCACAATGGAAAATGGAAAGAACTCATAATAAATACCTCAGTGATAATTCTATTTAGAGTTACATAGATATTTATAGAAACAATTGGATTTCTCAAAAACACTGAATAAGAAATTACCTAGGATGTGCTGCAGCATCAATATGCTGCAGCATTTCATTTTTTGTTTTAGATGCTACTAAAATTCGAACTCACTGTGACCGTGTATATTTGGTAAATTTTGCATTTAATAAACCACTGTGTTATTCATTAAAAGTATCCTGATGTCACAAAATGAAGTAATATGTCCTCTAGCATGCCTAACCTGTCCATTGCCTTTTCAGGGATAGGTATATGTTACATGACTGTAAAAAGTTCATTATTACTATAAAAGGCTATTTCTTTTTATATAACCTTTATAGTCTTCTTAACACACTGTAGTGTTTATGGATCATCAACTATTTGACAGAAAGTGTAGAGCACTTAGAAACTAAAATGCAGTGTGCTGTCTATTGTATATCAATCAAGATAAATGATTTCTAAAATGAAGACTTAGTAGAAAAGCTAGATCGAATTCACAGAAACTTGATACATACTTTTTCTAGAACATGTAACACAAAATTGGTTTACAGTTATTTCTAGGAAAAATTTACATTCGAATACTAAGTTCCTCTTCATTATTTTATAATAGATATTTGTTTGTTAAGGCCAGTTGAATTAACGGGACACAGACCATTTACTACATGTTAGGTGTTTATTTTCCTGTATGTCATTGTAATTCAGCAGTTCCCAAACTAGATAATAATTTTTAAGAATTTAACTTGGTCTTCATTGAATTAATATCCTTCCCAAACTGCTAAAATTTACTGTTCCTACTTCCCCTTTCCCAGAACGAAGCTATTGTTTTATTTAAAATGGTTGATTTTGAGAAAAGTTTAAGTATTTACCAGCGAGGCATAGCAATTCCGTTGGAGAATCAGTTTGTTGAATGTCTAGGACAGTGGTTTTGCAGTGTGGTTCTAGAACAAGCAGCATCAGTATCAAATGGGAGTTTGTTAGATTACTGCCCCACCCCCCACCCCTAGACCTGCTGAATCTTCTGAAATTCTCGGGATGGGACCCAACCATCTGTAGTGTAACAAGCCTTCCAGGTGATTCTGATACTCTTAAGAATTTAGAGCCACCGGTCTAGTATTATTAACCAAATGCTTTCACAAATGAAAACTGTTTTTAGTTCAACATCTATTATCAGTTATTTGAGACAGATGATAGTGGCAGTACCAGTGCTAGAATCAGGAAGATTCCTTTTGCCTGCTTTAAAAAATACAGATTTGAGACCTTCAGATGTAATATGCTCTAACTGTAAGAAAAATAGATGTTACTGGCCAGGGGCAGTGGCTCACGCCTGTAATCCCAGCATTTTGGGAGGCTGAGGTAGGCGGATCACCTGAGGTCAGGAGTGCAAGACCAGCCTGGTCAACATGGTGAAACCCCATTTCTACTAAAAATACAACATTTAGCTGGGTGCAGTGGTGTGTACCTGTAGTCCCAGCTACTTGGGAGGCTGAGGCAGGAGAATCACTTGAACTTTAGCTTAGGGGAAAAAAGAATTGGGTTTTGAAAGCTTGTTTACGACTGAAATCAAGTGAAAATATCTCTTGGAAGTGCTTGCTTACATAAAAATAAGTGTTTTGGCACTAACATTAGTAGACTCTGGTAGGTCTTTCCATCTTAGATTATTTTTATTTCAAGTAAGACTGATATTTTAAGCTTTTGTAAAGAAAACATTTTTTTAATCAAAGAAGAAATGATAATATTTGTACTGATGACAGATTTGGGATCGATACATTTTTTTTTTAATTCTGTTGAATCTCTTGGACAATATTAAATGTGTGTGTGTATATATATAAATATATATATATGATCTCTTTCACCTATAGTAACTTACTCTTCAATTAAAAATGGAGTGTCAGAAAGTCTCCATTTGGTGACAGGAAGCCTACAAATGAAAACAAAAGAAACTGATGGCACGTGTATTATATATGGATTATAGGTAAATAGAAGATTGCTCTTTGAAAAGCAAAGATTGTTTCGGTTAGTTGCAGTTCTATCTAGGACAGTAACTATAAGCAATTTTCTTTTGTTCTTTGGTTGCGTCTAATTTTGAGATAATGGGTATTTCCTCATATTGCCTCTAAGTTAGTACTAAAATTTAACCTGTATTGGTGTTACTTATGTGAATAGCGGGCCGTATTAAATTCCTCCACTCCAATTCCAAATTTCCTTATGAATGGGCTGCCCCAGAAGCATATGTAGTTACTGAATTGTAAACCAGGGTAAGTCATACTTTCCTATTGACCATTTTTCTATCCTCCTCCTGTGAGGAAAGGGCTAATATACTACCTTAAATAGAATTGTCTCCATGGCAATGGAGAGTCAGCTTTTGACTTTGAGTCTCATGAAAAAGGAAAATTTAAAAAGCATTTTCATGGACTAAAATAGCAGGATGGCAAAAGTAAGGGATGAGAATATTTCCTCTCAGTTATTGCATGACTGATTAAGGTAGCAGAACTTAATCTTTTTTTCTTTTACATAGGACTTTTTATTTGAGTATTTTGAAATGTTATAGAATTCCTTCTTTGAATTAATAAATGATAATTATTATCTTTCTATCCAATTGATAGAAAACTTGAGAAGCTTATATATAAATTTTTAGGATGGGGTCCATGCCTGTGAAAAAAGGGTTGCCTAGCTCCGTTTGTAATTTACTCTCATAAAGAATAAATATACTGACTAAATTATGGGTCATTCATAATTACATTTAAACAGAACTATCTCTGGAACACTGGAAGCAATAACAAGATTAAAAATAAAAGCTTAACAAATTATGCTGGTTTTTTTCCTAGGCAACTCCTATAATTTGGGGTCTACAAATTACTTATTTTAAAGACTCCACTGGCGATCCATCTCCCTTGTTTACTCTTGCATCCATACTTAAGAGGTAGAGCCCTTTGATTCTAGCTGCTTGTTCACCTAGCTTTCAGTAAAGGTCAGTGACAGTGCTGTGTATTAGAAGCTAAGAATAAGACCACATTGTCATCTGTAATCTTACTTTGTCTTTTTCCTTTCTATAGTTGTTTCCTCCTTGACTAAATCTTATGTCCATATACGGCTCATTTCCAGTTGAATAAGCTCTCATCTTTATAGTATCTTTAGTAAATGCTTACTACTCTGAGGTTGCTATTTATGAGGGAATTGGTTAAACAAATTATGTGACATAAATATAGTAGAATATTGGGCAACTCATGGGTTATAGATCTCTGTATAAAAGTGGACAGGTATAGTTTATTGAGTGGAAAAGACAGGTTTTTTTGTTTTTTAAGAATATGAAGATTTTTGTTTTCATTTTTAAAAACAAATACAGAAGGAAGATATCAAAAATTAACAGTATTAATTTCTGGGTGGTGGGGTTACAGGAGATTATTTTTACCATTTACTTCTCTTGATTGTGCTTTGTTTTTAACAATAAATATATATTTTATAAAAATTTAAAAAGCTATTACCATTTTAAAATAATAGGGAACAAATAATTTAAGTGATGGATGGTACAGAGAGCAGATTCAAATGACATGGCAAATTAAAGATGCATTGAGATAAAGACAAATGTTCACAGGTTTAATAGATATCCAAAGTAGCTATGGGTAAATCACCAAGGGAATAATAATGTGTGTGGAGGAGGCTAATGAGAACTCAAATGCGTAGACATAGATAAATACAATCTGGAAATGAATGAAGGTACTGTGCCTATCTATAGCATATTTCTGTATGTTGTCATATCAATCATTCTCTTTAGGAATCTGATGGGCTTATTAATATTTCATCAGAATATTAGTTCTTCTCCTTAATGATGAATTCAAAAGATAGCTGCAGTTCTATTGCTCTACTTTTATGTCATATGGTAGATAACAAAACTTAGTGTATAAATTTCAGGAACTCAACAGATATGTAATTTGAGCACTATATGTTAATCTAGAGATATTATCTATTAGGAACTGAAATAGAAAAAGATGGCTACTTTATAAAATAATGTAATTTTAGATAATTTAATTAATATCTATACTAGGATTTTTGAAGACTAAGAAAAGGTGTATGGAATCTTACCTAGGTTTTAGAGAGCTTACTGTGTGGTCAGAGAGAAAGATGTTTTCTGAATAACTATAAAAACAGCTAAAACTGGGAAATTAGGCCTTTTAACTTTTTGTAGAGGTTATAGATGTATGTTCTCTTGTGCAAGCATGGATAATGTTTCAATTAATATACTACTGAATGGAAAAGAAGGGTAGTTAAATATTAAATACTTGTTCTTATGTTTAAAGCAAAAGTATGTGGTTTCAATGGACTGTCTCTATTTTTAATGATCTTTTAAAATATATATTTTAATCCTCAAAAATGCAAAATGTGCTATAGAATCACATTATAAAGTATCTATAACCAGTTATTTTATAAATGGGTATTTTTTATGTAAGTGGTTTTACTTCCTATTTTCTTTTCCATTTCTAATAATTTGGGTCATTTATTGAACAAAATATTGAATTTAGGGCCTACTGTGAGCTAGTTGATAGTTTTCTAAACCCAGCCTATTCTTTAACTTGTAAAATAATTTCTAAACATTTTGGCTAGTTATGTTGTATTAAGGAACTCAATATTGCATAATTCTAATAGCAGATACTTTTATAGTTGTATAGATAATGTCACACTCTTTTAAGAGGTTACAGATATTTACTCATAATATTTTCCCTGCCTGTTTAAATAGCCTTCAGTTCACCCACTGCTATGGGAGGGGCTGCCACCCTTGGGTCATGGCGGTGGCTGAACATACAATACCTAACACTGGGCAGATGAGATCAACAGTGGTTTATTAGTCACATACACTCACAGCCCAGGGGAAAAGGACACTTCACACCATGCAGTGTACTTGGAAGTTGTACTCTGGAACAGAAGGAATAACCAGTGACAGTGAGAGACAGGCTTTGTAGAATAAAGAGGGTGAGATGCTCCAAGTTTCTACATGAAGCTGTGATTGGGTTGTTTACATAATTGCATGAACTGGCAGTGAACTGAAACCTGCCACCTAGGAATAAGTAGAAATTATATCTGGTTCATTTGATAAGGTGAGTTGTTTGGCCAGGGGACCTTATCCCCATGAGCAAGGTGGGGGAGGTGCGGGGAACTTGCAATTAGCATTTGAGATCCTCCCAATTTTACCAGATGTCAAGGGATCATATAATATTGAATCTCAATTTTAGGCCTTATACCACACTTACCCTATGAGGTATGTGCTGTTACCCTCATTTCATAGATGAGATTATTAGATACATAAGGTAATTTGCTTAAAACTATAGCAACCATTCCCTCAATTTTTTTCTTCTGTGTTTGCTTTCTTGCAACCAACATATTATAAAAATTCTTGGCTGGGCGCAGTGACTCATGCCTGTAATCCCAGCACTTTGGGAGGCTGAGGCAGGCTGATCACCTGAGGTCAAGAGTTCAAGGCCAGTCTGACCAACATGGAGAAACCCCATTTCTACTAAAAATACAGAATTAGCCAGGTGTGGTGGTACATTCCTGTAATCCCATCTACTTGGGAGGCTGAGGCAGGAGAATCACTTGAACCCAGGAGATAGAGGTTGCAATGAGCCAATATTGCACCATTACCCTCCAGCATGGGCAACAAGAGTGAAGCTCAGTCTCAAAAAAAAAAAAAGAGAAATTCTCAATGCCCAGAAATAAAAGGAAAGCATATAGATATGTGATGTTTTACCCCATTTCCAACTCAGAAATGAACTGCCTTTTTAAAGAAATGAACTACTATTTTTACTAATTGCCAAAGTTTTTAATCCAGGTCCTTTGATGATTATATTTTCATTATTACTACTTTTTAAAAATTTTTTAAATTGCATTTTAGGTTTTGGGGTACATGTGAAGAGCATGCAAGATTGTTGCATAGGTACACACATGGCAGTGTGATTTGCTGCCTTCCTCCCCATCACCTGTATCTGTCATTTCTCCCCATGCTATCTCTTCCCAACTCCCCACCCCCTGCTGTCCCTCCCCTATTTCCCCCCAACAGACCCCAGTGTGTAGTGCTCCCCTCCCTGTGTCCATGTGTTCTCATTATTGAGCACCCGTCTATGAGCGAGAACATGCTGTGTTCGATTTCTGTTCTTGTGTCAGTTTGCGGAGAATGATGGTTTCCAGGTTCATCCATGTCCCTACAAAGGACACAAACTCATCGTTTTTGATGGCTGCATAATATTCCATGGTGTATATGTGCCACATTTTCCTTGTCCAATCTATCATTGATGGGCATTTGGATTGGTTCCAGGTCTTTGCTATTGTAAACTGTGCTGCAATGAACATTCGTGTGCATGTGCCCTTATAGTAGAACAATTTATAATCCTTTGGATATATACCCAGTAATGGGATTGCTGGGTCAAACGGAATTTCTCTTTCTAGGTCCTTGAGGAATCGCCACACTGTCTTCCACAATGGTTGAACTAATTTACACTCCCACCAACAGTGTAAAACTGTTCCTATTTCTCCACATCCTCTCCAGCATCTGTTGTCTCCGGATTTTTTAATGATCGCCATTCTAACTGGCGTGAGATGGCATCTCAATGTAGTTTTGATTTGCATTTCTCTAATGACTAGTAATGATGAGCATTTTTTCATATTTTCATTTATTAGTCTACAAACTCTGATATAGGTAAATACATTTGCATTTCGTGATCGAGAGCAGATAGACAAAGTCTTTATAGAGAAAGGTAAGGGATTTGGTTTCCTCTTTAAGAACCTTTAAAAGCAGAATGAATATTAAGATAATTTGGATTTTACTACTGTTTGGAAAGAATGGTCTACTGATCATCATTTCTAAAGACCAGGTTTTCTGTGAATAATTTTAACTATCTGTGTTTCTTAAAAATGTATAAAAACCTTTTGGTCAATAGAAATTTTGCCGATGTACTTAATTACAACTTTAGAGTTTCCAAACTTGGTTTGTCATTGTTTTCACACATTTTTCTATATACTAGGAAGTAATTAATGATTATCTGAGATAGTAATTACTATTTTTCTATTTAGGAATAGCTAATATATAATAAATAGATATTTATTATTCTCTTCTTTAGGCCTTACAGTAACCACTATAATTGTGTCAGTGCATCTTTTCATTTCTCTTGATGAAACTGGATATCTTTCTCTGAATTTGTTTTTATAAAATGCAAGTATCATGCATTTCACATAATGCAAATGTAAACTAGCTGCTTTTGTTTTTTCCCTTTAGTGTGGCCAAATCTTTAATATGAAGAAGAAGAATATTTATTTATAGAGTATTATTTATAATGAACTCTGTGTCCTAATTAAAAGCAGATTTGCCAAGTTTGGGTTTCTCTCATTCCCTTTATCTTGCCTGTGAACTTTGTCAAATTAACTTTTTAAAAATACAAACAATTTAACCTTGTTTATTAAAGAGTCTTGAATCTACTATATTGGGATAATAAGTTTCTTTAGTTTTTTGTTTTAATAGGAGCTATGCTTAAGTGATGTAGTGGTAGAATGCAAAATGCTCACAGTTCTGCTATAACACTTATGCAGATTTGTTTCAATCGATGTATTAGGGAATAATTTGAGCATAACAGTGAATTTTGTGTATTAGGATACATACTTCAAACATCTACCCTCTATCTTAGTTCGTCAGTGTGTTACGAGCTCCGTCCATTCATATCTGGTGTTACATTTTCCGTCTTATTTCAGATCATCCTTCTGCTGATTCATAACTTACAGGCTATAGGCCTTGCAGTAACCACCTCCATAAGCAATTTTCTTTTTCAAGGTAGGGTGCCATATATTATTGTACTATTTGTATATTTCTTAACCATTTAACCTGTGTAAAACTGTGATACCATATTTTATTTGATTTCTTTTTTTTTTTTTAATGTATAACTCATGCAGGTTTTTTTAGTGTTTTGCCCTTAACCTCATTTTTCCCCATAATTGCTGTGATTTTTATTGTATGATTTTGCATAGTAGGGGCACATATGTTGTGTTATAATCGAATTACTGTAATTGAAAATTAGGATAATTTCTATTTTTAATTGGATTTAGTTAATTGTAATAGTATGATTAATTTAGTAAGTATGCTAATTATAGATGTGATAAATTCGGTATTGAAATTCAGTGGTTTTCTTTTTAAAAATATAATTAGATAATTATAGGTCATAAATGTCTTTGAAGTATGCCATCTATGAGGGCACTATAGAGAGCTGTCATGAACTTGTCACCTAAATTCATAATTAAAAGTACTAATAATTATTGTGAAGTTCTTAAAATTTAGATTTTGCAGGAAATTATGGAGAAAAAATTATAAAATAGTATAAAATTCCCATTTCTATTTAGTAATTTTATATTTTTTATTTCCACTTATTTCATTTTGGAAATGGAGTCTCGCTCTCTTGCCTGGACTGGAGTGAAGTGGCAGAATCACAGTTCACTGCCACCTCTGCCTCCTAGGTTCAAATAATTCTGCTTCAGCCTTCTGAGCAGCTGGGATTACAGGTGCTCGCCACTATAGCCCACTATTTTTTTTTTTAATTTTTAGTAGAGATGGAGTTTCACCGTGTTAACTAGGCTGATCTTGAACTCCCAACCTCAAGTGATCCTCCCACCTTGTCGTCCCAAAGTGCTGGGATTACAGGCATGAGCCACTGTGCCTGGCCATATTTAGCATGGCCTGACCATATGTAGTAATGTTAAATTTATGCATATACATTTAAAATTAGTAATTTAGTAATTTTAGTAAATTAGTAATTTAGTAATTTTAGTAAAATTAGTAATTTAGTAATTTTAAATGTATATGTATAAATAAAAATTATGCATCAAATTTTATGCATAAATTTAAAATTACTAAATTTTAGTAATTTTAAAATTACTGTGCCTGGCCATATTTAATAATTTTAAATTTATGCATATATGTATGTATGCTTAGAAAAACATTTTAGAAAAATAGAAACCACCATGTTAATAATGGTTATTTTTGTATGGTGAGATTATAATGAATTTTTGTTTGCTTGTTTTTACTTTATTTTCTACCTTGAGGAAATACTACTTTTATAACCAGAAAAAGGAAAAACCTATAGAGGCAAAAGGAAAGTGCCCACAAATGGACATTGGGGAGGGTGTAGTACTACTAATAATTTATTTCTTAATGAAGCTCTTGGGAAAGCGTAATCTAGAATAGAGGTAAATTAGTAAATCTTGCCAGAAATGGTTCTAGTGAAACTTTGAATATAGGGCTATTTTTCATTTCATGTTCACTGTGTTCTTGATATAATAGGTTTTTTCCTTTGTATCTTATCTCATTTAATCCTCAACAATCTTATGAAGTTGAGATCCCATCCTCACTTTATGAAAGAGTAAATTAAAGTTTGAAAGATTAAGTATTTACCTGCTGGTTAGATACTACACTGTTATTATTACAACATATTACTTTTTATTTTCTTTGGAAAATGTATTTTTTGAACATTTTCATTTTTAAATTTGTAATACGAAAAATACCATCTTTTTCTCTATGTTAGAAAAAGCATACACTTTTCTGGGGGAAAAAATTTGTCAACTTTTATGGAAAAGGACCCAGTTGCCTTATAATCTTGAAGAATATTATCTCTCAAGACTTATGAATGTCTATTTCATGTTATGGCACACAAGACTAAATGTTATTTCAGTACCTATTAATGAAATTAAGCTGGTGCCTGTATTTCATATAGCCTTCTTATTTGGTACTTTCATGTTGTTCTCTAAGAAATGAAATAGCAGTAACAAAAAGAAGTTCGCATTTATATGAGGTATCTGAAATGTACGTCTGTTGGTTTGTTAAAACTATTTAAAAACATTTGCCAACTAAATTCTGCAGGTTAAACAGTTATGTAGAGCTATCCAATTGTATTAAAAATATTTTTATTCACATTATGGGTAAGAGTGACCTAAACTTTGCTTTGATAATTTTACTTCTACTCTTGACCAAAAAGTAAAATCACCATTTAATTATTTTTAAAATCCTCTAAAAACTATCATTGGACTAGTTTTACTAATTTGGAAATACACTTTGTCATATGGACCTTAATTCTTGCGTCTTCTTACCACTCACGTAACTACTGAAAAAATACAAGAGTTGTTCCTGCTATAATATGAAGAAATGATTGGGTTACAACCAGGCAAACAAAACTTCTTTGCTTTTGAAAGTAAAAGTAGCTTTTGAAAACCTAACAATAAAAACTCATGGGTAGGATCTGCAGCTTTACTCTTTGCCCATTTGGATGTTTCCTTTTGGACCCAAGCTACCATATTTGGAGGTGACAAAAGCAGCTCACTTGAAGGAAAAGCAAAGAACTCTAGCCAACACCAGCACCAATGGCCAGCCATTTACGTGAGGCATTACTACCTACCAGCCAACCCATGTGCTCTGATACTTATAAACACATTTGGCACACTGATGATCATGTAGCTCTTCTTAAAAATTATTTTTTGGTGATTATATTCTTGGAAAGGAACAGCTATATTTGAAGTCCTGTTATGATTATATGAACTCTCTACAAAACAGTTATGTAAAGTTAAAACTCACTAATCTACACAGGCCCAGTAATACTTCATGCTGAAGCTTAAGTTATTTAATACACTTTTAAAATAAATACATGTAAGGACCTTGAAAAGTCATTCATATACTACCAGATTATAAAGGTTATTAATCATATAAAGATTATTTAAAAGACTACTCCCATCATTTATGTAAAATACCATAGCATAATCCCTTGATTTATTAAAAAACTAGGGAAAGAAGAAAATCATTGAATACCATAAATCCTGATAATAAATAGATTATTATTATTATTTCTTTTTTTTAGAGTATGGTATGCTTTCTTAACTGGATCATTTATAAAGAACATAAAGTGGCTGGGCATGGTGGATCACACCATTAGTCCCAGCTCCCAAGGCAGGCAGATCGCTTGAACTCTCGAATTCGAGACCAGCGTGGACAACATGGTAAAATCCTGACTTTACGGAAAAAAAAAAAAAAGAAAAAAAAAAGTGGGGGTGGGGGGAGAGAGAACATAGAGTGTACAACACTGAAGAGAATTTTAGATATATTTAAAATTACAGTTCTTCTGCTATGACATTATGTAAATTATGTGATATATATCTACAATAGAGCTTTTTTCTAATCTCGATTTTGTAACATTTTACCAAAAATCCAGAACCTATCAGTTCATTAATAGGTTAAGTTAAATTATTTTTAAAATAAGAAAACATTTTTTAAACTAGCAAAATAATGGGAACGTAATTTTTAAGCATTTAGCTTACTTTCTTTCTGAAAACTTTGTACTGGCATTTAGAATCTCTCACAGCATTCTGTATAACTATGGAATGTTAATGCCAAAAGGCCTCATGGAATGTCTGTCTGTCTGTCTCTCTCTCTCTTTCTCTCTCTCTCTCTCTCTCATTTTTTAAATGTGAAAATTGATTCCTTATAAAATGATCAAAGCACTGATCCTTTCAGTGCTAAGAAGGGAAAATAACTCAGGTTTTAGTACTCTTTTCATTATATCACCTTACCGCTAGCATTCAGTTATATATTATTTTGTTTATTACTCTTTGGGTGTCTGTCTCTAATTTTACCAACTAGTTTGTAAACCCCTTTAGGCAGTTTTTACACTTTCTGTTCTTAAAAGAGCTATTACATGAGCTGTGTAACAATGAATTTAGTTTGTATGTACTGATTGGTTGGTTGATTTCTTTGATTTGAAGGTGTTTTAAACTTAGAATGCTTAGTGCAGTTCTCTGGTCTTCACTGATGTCCTTTCAATGCTTAAAAAGTAGTAATGTTTAGGTCATATGATTGTTTATTTTGAGCTAACTGAAAAACTTGATTTAGTACACTAACATTGAAACCTTAAGTACAGGCAAAGGATAACAAATCCTGTTATCCTTAGTTCAGTTACTAAAAAAGAATGGTAAAGAAAACAAACGGGTCTGAATAGCATCTGTATGCAAAGTAATCTGGAAAATGGGAGGAGATATTAGAATGACAAATTAAAGGAAGTCTTTGTGATTATTAGAAGATAATTACTTTCACAGATCTTAATTATAGCATAATTATAGCTTTTTCTTTCTATCAAAAACTGCACTCTGAGAACTTTCTTGCCAAAACAGGATAGGATGTTGTGAAGTCTATTAAATTGTGTGTGTGTGTGTGTGTGTGTGTGTGTGTCTATATTTTAGGACTAGCATAAATCCAGGATGCCAAAAAACATTTTAAGGTGGTTATTGTTCAAAATAGTTTCTAATATTATTAAATGTATAATAGACTAATATATAGAAATAGTATGTTATCAATCAACATTTATTGAGCACCTGATCTGAATTAGTGACTAAGATGGAACACTTC
Source organism: Saimiri boliviensis (assembly GCF_048565385.1). NCBI lineage: Eukaryota > Metazoa > Chordata > Mammalia > Primates > Cebidae > Saimiri > Saimiri boliviensis. The sequence continues at coordinate 31,339,674 of NC_133454.1, read as the reverse complement.
TTTTATAATCAAATTAGTGAAAGAGAAGATAAACATCTTTATATAAAAGGTGTATAAAAGAGGTTTATCTTCTCTTTCACAAAATGATACCAGGTGTCATATAAATGGAAATTCAGAAGATGAGAAAACTCACTGTGGGTTTGAATGAGTCAATATACAGAATTTAGGAACTGTGTTGAGGCTTATGTGATTACTTAGAAACGCAGTAAATTATGAAGAAGAGTTGCAGCATTCTACATAGAGGCTCAAGAACAAAGGAACTAACTAAGGTGTAGGAATAATAAGTAAAAGAATGTTTGGAGAGTCAGCAGACCACTGTAGCTGAAGTAAAGTGTTTATATAGGGGAACCCTTGGAAAACAAAAGTTGAAAAGTTAGATTAAGAGCCAGAATGTTGGAGATTTGCCTTTCTGCCTCTACTGTCCTTCTCCCCACTCCACCTCCTCAGTAGCTAGGGATAAAATAATAGGCTAACGTGGGGTAGTAGTGTTGGAAATAGAAAGCAAATTAGAGTCACTGAGAAAAAGTTTGTGAACAGGTGGTGAGATAACCTAGTATAAAATTGTTATTAAATATTAGAGTGTAATGCATAATAAAAGTTTGGGTCTTTACATGCAAAAATAATGAAACACTTGATTCTTGACACTTTCGTCTCCCTGAAACCCATATCCTTCCACATGGCTGTCTTATAAACATGTATCCCTAGATTGTGAGAATCAAACTCAGTCTAAGCTGCCTTATTGCGTTGATTTCTTTTATATCAGTTGGTGTCACCATTATTCATTCATCCAGTCATCTAATTCAGAATTCTGTGAGACATCCTAGACTTCTCTCAATGTTTTACCCTGATATCCCATTAGTCACTCAATTCTATTTAGTCTCGTAAGTAGCTGTCAATATAATTATTTTTCTTTAATCCATACTGCTTAATTAACCCAAATCTTCTCTTGCCTAGATAATATAGTAGCCTATTAATAGCTTATATTTCTTCCAGGCTCCCCTTCCCCATTCCACTGGATGTCAGAAATATTTTCTTAAAAGACAAATACAATTATTTTACTATTGTCCATTGTTTACATAACATCAAAGCTCTTCAGTATGACATTCATGATATGACTCCTACTAATGTCTCTAGTCTTATTCCCTGAGAAAGTTTCAGGAATCATGTAGAACAACATAGTTCCCTCAATGTGTCATGTCTTTATATTTTATATATATATATATATTTGGTGGTGGTGTATCCTCATAGACCTAACTATCCTTTTCTAGGTATCCTGAACAAATTTCTACTCCTTCCCAAGATTTATCTCATCTGGAAAGCTGTTTTAGTCCATACTCTTGCAGGCAGAGTGAGGCGTTCCTATTTTGGTTACTCCCATTATACCTCCTAACATATATTGTAATTGTGCATCCATACTTATTTACCTGGCATTTCTTTGAGGCCGCACTTATGCTTGATTTATCTTTGTATTTTCAAGTACTTAGTTCAAGGTCTTCCAGGAAATGAGCTTGTCTTAGTCCATGAAGCCTGCTATAACAAAAACTGAAGATTGGGTGGCAGAAACAATGAACATTTATTTCTCACATTTCTCAAGCTGAGAAGTCCTAAATCAGGGTGCCAGCAAATTGTGTCTAATGAGTGTCTACTTCCTAGTTCATAGACAGCTATCTTTGTACTGTATCCTCAACAGGGCAGAAGAGTGCCAGGGAGCTCTTGCAGTCTTTTTTAAAGGGCACTAATCCCATTCATGAAGACTCTACTCTTACGACCTAATTACCTTCCAAAGGCCCCACTTCCTAATTCCATTACATTGGGGGTTAGGATTTCAACTTATGAATTTTGAGGGAGGGGAACACAAACATTTTGTTTGTAACAGAGCTTTTAAAAAAATTAGATGAATAATTCTTTATTATAGAAGTTAGTGTTTAATTTCAGTGTAAGGTTTATTAATAATATTTTTCATTAACTTGTATTATAAATTATAAAACTGTATTTTAATAATTATTATTCATTTAAATGCCTATTTATCTCAAGTACGTTGATAGTCACTTAAAAAAATTACCATGAAAATTTCAAGCAACACAAAAGCAGGAAAAATTGTGTAATGAAGCTTCGTAAACCCATGACCAAATTTAATCTTGGAAAGATTTTGTCACTCTTAACTTCATCAATCCTGTGTTGTTATTATTGCTCCTGAAATAATTAAATCTCAAAACTCATTTTCTTCTACCCACTGTATAATTTAGTATGTATTTTAAAAATATAAGGACACATATAACTGCAATACCTCCTAGCTTTTTGAATTTGCCGCAACAGGGTCAGCTGCCAGCAGGATCCAGTGATACTGGATAAGGATGTCTTTGATTTGCTTCTTGGAAGCCTTATTCACATATTTCTGGTAATAGGCCACCAGAGACTTGGAGACATACTGCTGGATAACACAAATCTGAGCCACATGACCACCACCCTTCACAGGACATAGATGTCCACACCAGCAAACCACTCTTTGCCCAGAAGCAGAGGGTTCAATAATTTTTAAGACTATATAAAGGTCCTGATATTAAGACGTTTGTGAACTGTTTACTTAAGTGAGCATAAGAATGGTTTTAATTCTGATTATAGTAGGTTTTAAGTTTACCTGTGCACATTAAAACACAGTCTTGTAGTTTTTTGCTTATAGACTTGGGGATTGACAAAATAGAGCAGAAATGAAATCTTTGTGCATTTACTGTACAGATCAGATCGTTCATTCTATTCCAGGCAAAAATGAAAACGACTGCTTCTTTTAAAACTAGGTATAAAGACTTCTGTTCTTTTAAGTTTCATTAACGCTGAAGTTTAATATAATTAAAAGTAAAATATAAAATACTTGAATTTACACAGTTGTTATCCTGGGAGGCTGTGTGAAAGCCACTTTCTCACTTTAAATGAGAACATGAGTTCTTGTTATTTATGACTCAGTGTGTAAAGAAGTGTTGGTTTTCATATGGCTAAATGTTTATTGTTTGTTTTGTAAATCTCTAGAAATCAAGTGCATTTAATGCATTTTCCCTGATTAAGCTGAGCAAGTGACTTATATTTTGTTTATCATTGTGTTTTGAAAAATCTGAAAACCATCCTGTTATTCTGTGTTCAACTGGAATAACCTAAAGCCCTTTGATTTTATAATCTTATGGTCAAGCTGGTAGATGCTGAATATGGAAGCTTGATTTAAAACTCCACTTTCCCTCATACACCAGATAACTACATTCAGAGCATATTTTTGTTTCTCCAAGGTACTAGTAACTATCAACCATCTACTGAGTAATATTAGAATGTTATATAATTGTCTCTAATGGGAATTTTACTTTCTAAAACCTCCAGTTTTAATTTCTTTTCATCTAATTGAGACATTATTTTAATAGGTAAAGCTTTCTAAAATTCAAGGTGAAGTTTTATTATTACACAATACAGAAACTTTTAAAAATTGTTCATATAGAAGTAAAGCCCTTCTTAATACTTTTTTGGGACCCGATCTTACAATTAGTGGTAGAAAAGTATATTGTCTTTATGTTAATAAGGAACCACTGAATTAGGTGCTTATGATGGACATGCATTATCTCAGCTACAAAGATTTATAGTTACCTCCTCATTTTCTTGGGCTTTAGCTAAAAATTTTACTAGCATATTCAACAACTATATTTTTTAGCTCTTAGCTCTTTAGAAAGTGTTAACACTTAAAAGCTTATATATGAGGCTTTGTTGTCCCAAGATTAGTGTCACAGCACGCAGTATTACTGATTTCTAAGAAAGTGGTACAAATTATGAGAAATTACAGATACTGTTTGTTTTAATAACTAAGAAAATAAATAGGCAGAGGGTACATGGAAGGTAGTAAGTAGACTGATGTTTAGGACTGTGTCTTATATATTGCTTTAACTTACTGGTGTTTCTAATAAGAGTACAGAGAACGTTAATTTCCTTAAATCCACAGGATGTGCTTGTTCTGTTCAAGGAGGAGAAATGAGTGAAAGAGCCTGTAGCCAGACTCCTATCACCTTAATTCCATTCAAAAAATATATGAGAAAGCATTATTTTCACTTTGCTGAGCTATATTGCTACAGATACTGTGTTAGAAATTGATCATTCTCTTTAAGGAGCTTATAGTCTGAAAGGAGTGATAAAATAATGATACATGGTACTAGCTATAAGAGAGAGAAACAATATAACTGAATCTTAAGAAAAATAAATTTAAGTTCACAGAAAAGCTTGGGAATTGGCAGGAGTGAAGGAAAACCGAAGGAGTTGGTATTTGAGACAAGGCTTAAAGGAAGTATAGATTGCATTTCAGTAGAGATGAAAATGGAAGGCAGATCCTCAGGAATACACTGGTTCAAATATAGCTAAATTCCACAGAGCACAGAAAAGACAAGTCATTTTAAAACTACCAATTACCTTTTAAATATACAGGTGACTCTAGCTTTGATTTATGTCACTCTGTGGCATTACATGGAAAATAGAAAAAGTATGTTCTTTGCCACTTGCCTCTGAGTGACACTGGACATGAATGTGATTTTAGATTTATTTCCAGTTTAAAGGACTAACTAGTAATATAATGCTAATGGTGTAGTTTAAAGACACTCTTACAGCATTTGTTCTTAATTATTTCCATTTTTGTAGATTTGTACAATGCTGGGGTCGTACAGGGTTCTAGGGCTACCTTGAAGTAGTCCTTTTGTTTTCAGAAGCTTGCCACTCCAGAGTCAGTGTATAAATATAAAAACTCGCTTGCACTTTGAACAAATTCACTATGTGTTCTAATGAGTAAAAAATAAGGGATTTTGTTACTAGCCAAGCAAAAGCTTGTTTAGAAACTCAGCTATACTGCAATCCAAATTAAACTCATTAGCTTCCCTTTGCTCTGTGGATACACATTTTTAATTATTATTTTTAATTATTTTAGTACTCGGATGAATCCGTTTGTCTTTGAATACTTAACTGCTTCTACTGCAATAAGTACTACTGCCAGTTTCCCCTAATAGCAGTACTCATGGCTACCATTTCCAGAGTACTCACTAGGTGAGCTTGTGTAGCTGTGGGCTCACAGTTAGTAAAACAAGTAAAATTATGTAATGGTTCTTACTAAATGGCACACCAAGATTTTTTTTTTTTTAATGAGAGTTGCTTAATCATAATATATTATTTCTTAGAAACATTTCTTTTGGAAAAGTGAAATAGAAAAAAAAAATACTGCTATGCAAATGATCATTATTACATAAAGCTGTAAAAACTAGACCAGAAGTTTGCCTCACATGTACACCATTCTAAGGTTGAAGTAGTCAGAGATGAACAAAGTACTATACAGCCAGCCTGCAAGGAACTGATGACTTAGTAGAGACAGAGGAGTTAAAGCAATTGCTATAATACAGTTGATAACCTACAGTACTTTTGAGTGGAAATGTTGTGAGAGTTCAAGTTAAAAACTGAATTTCTTATATATTGTAGAAGAAGGTTAGATTTCACGCTATTAGTAATAAGATCTTTTCAATGTTCCTCAAATGACTACCCAGAGGTAAAACTGTTGCAGGAAGGACTTGATAGCCTTGTTTCTAATAGCTCAGTTAAAAGGAGTTCACTCTTAAAGTCTGAGGCCTGTAGGATGAGATCAGATTCCCCATTATGAAGGAGAATTTTGAGTGCTCTTTGGAGTTTCAGTGAATTTCTGACACCCCTGTAGTATCTGCTGGGCTTCTGATGCTCAGTGGTTGCTTGAACCACTCTAGCTTCAAGTAAAAGAAGAGATGTTGGTGTAATTTAAAAGATTCTCACCCTTAATGCCATTGCCATTTTCTGCTTTCAGATCTTTTCTTATGGAATGACCTTGGATCTCAGTTATTGTAATCTCATAAACATCAATACGTATTTTAATATTGAATAGAAGTCGCAATTTTTTAAATCGTCTTTTGGATTTTTCTTTTAGAAATAGTGGAAATAGAATTTATGTTCCAGTCAGTGACTGTCTTTAAAGTTAAGTTTCCTATAAAAATACCAATCCATTATTATTCATTTAAAACCTGTCGTTTTCTCACTTGGGGTTACATCAGCATTATTTCATAGCATAAAGCTGCCTGTCCATACCTACTTTTTTTTGGTTACAGTGTTTCTGCGAAAATGGATTATCTATAACAAAAAGTCAAAAACTGAAATTTACTATTTATACATATATATACCATTACAATTGTCTTTCTTACATTCACGCTTAAAAATTTTGTTTGGGGCACGTATTTTGTATTTAAGGTATTTTGTAATTGTAGTACATTTAAAAAAGAATGTTGACACTATTATCTTCTAAGGATATCTTTAAAAATTGTGGCATACTCTATGGAGTCAAATTTTACTTTTCTGGTATATTTTATATGTTGAACAGATTTTCTTTTAAAAAAAGATCCTTAAGTGTTTCTATGTAAATTATACCTTTTGCTCTTAATATTTTTCTTCTCTACAGAGATAAATTACAGGCAACCTTTACATCTTAATGGATAGAAAAGCATGTTTTTGCTTTTCCATTTCTAATGAAATATACTGAAAAAGATAAATGAATATTAATTTTAATAATTTACTATAAAGCATTTAGTACCTTAAAGTGCAGCAATTAATTTTATTTAGAAGTCAGTCTTTTAGGGGCAAGTAATTTGCTGATTGCTCCTAAAGACTTAAAATTTTAAGAGTTTCTAACTTCCAAATACAAGTATCTTAAAAATCTGTTGGGATCAATTTATATAAAGAGATCTAATAAGGTGCTTAGCTTGTTAAGTGTCAAATAAGTAATTTTCTAAATATAATTCATCCTTTCAGTGTTGTTTTTCAGCAGATAATTACTTAATAAGCGTAATCTCAACTGATGAATTTCAAACATAACTTTTTTCAGCTATAATGAGATATCTGTAAAAATGAATTTTCCTAATCGTAGCATTCTTGAGATTATAAACCTTGTAAAATAATCTCTTAGAGCACATACAAGTGACACATAGAAGGTGTGAGTTTCTATTATATAACTAGTTTTTTCTTGATTAAAATTATTAGATTTTATTAAAAAAGTAAATTTTGAAAATCATGATTAAAGTTATTTCTGTTTAAAATTTCTTAAATTTACATTTTTTAACACAAGTCAACATTTTAGAGAATTTTTTTCATTGTTTTTAGTGATTTCAAAGTTGTCATCAAATTAAGACTCTGAAGCATGGTATCTCTCAACTCCTCTGTTATTAAGGTTAATTGGTTGGTTTTATTAGGTTTTTCAGTTTTAACATCCAAATCAATTTTTTATTTCTATGAAAGTTCTTCAGTACATGTTTATTACGCTGTTTATTCCTGATTTTGTAGGCATTTTATATCTTTGTATTATCCTTGCAGCTGAGCAGTATGAGGAAGCAACACTATACCATAGAACCTTTGGCAGTGTCCAGAACAGTACCCAGTAGCCACATGTGGCTATTAAACACTTGACATATGGCTAGTGCAGTTGAACTCTAAATTCTTTATTTAAAGTTAATCAGCTTAAATTTAAATAGGCGCATGTGGCTAGTGACAGTGAAAGAAACTCTTAGCACTTGCTTTGGGTCTTCACAGAAACTGAACAAGATTTATTATTTAAAAGCCATTGTCTAAGATTTACTAGATCTTTGACTAAATAATCAAACTCGTTTATTTCCCCAAATAAGATAGTAGCTTTAGCTTAAACATTTAGAGAAAAATGTGGCAGTATTATTCCTCAAAATTAGTGCAGCTACTGCTTATTTTCACTCATAGCGTAGAGCAACCCTTGCATTTTTCGAATCAGATAGCATCTGTTGAAAAATTATAGCTGTTTTAGTTTTGCGGTCATTTTTGACATTGAGGAAAATAAGCAGAAGAAAAATAAAAATATTTTGTATTATGCTTTGTATGTTTTACATTTTTATGTGGTGGTTTATCAGAGCTTCCCAACAATGGGGAAAAGCTACAGCCTAGAATTGACATTATTCTCAGTTGTGAGGGGAAAAGATTTCTTGGCATGAGAGAAATCTTAAAATTGAGAAGGGGCTGTGGAAAGGATGACTTAAAGATTTAGTTGGTAAAAGATAGAGGATTTGGCAACTGTTTGAATGCAGACCCCTAGGATAAAGAGTCGAAGATAACTGTGAATCTGAATGAGGGGTGCTGGTATATGTGGTGATTTTATATCTACAGAGGAAAGTAAGGAGGAACAGCTGGTTTGAGATAGAAGATTTGTTTTAACCATGTTGATTTTAAGATGCTGATGTTGCATCCAGGTGATGTCACAAAATACCCAAAGCCAGACTGGAGGGCAGAGAAGAGCTGGCTAGTTCGTCTCTAGATATAAAAGATTCAGGAGACAGTTGGATGGTTTGCTCATTTTCATATCATATGCCTTTATTTTTTTCTTCATCTGCTCCATTGTCTTCCCTACAATATAGTGACCGTAATAAATGTAAGTAGAATTTTATGGAAAGAATATGGAAGCCATAGACGAGAACATTGACTTGAGAGAATCAATATTTATAAGGAAGGAGATGCAAGGAACATCTAGGAAACATATAAAAGTAAATGATCAAAGAAGTTAGTGAGTTGTGAGACAAAGCGATATGGAAGCTCAGCAATGAGAGAATTGCCTAGAAGGAGGTAGATATGATTTGTGCAAAAAGGTAAGAGAGCTGGGGATCACGTAGGGTAATCTCAGCTGTGATCAGAAGACCGTGTTTACATAAAAAGCAAAAAGCAGTATGGTGGTTCCTAGAACTGGGGATATGAAGAAATGGGAGTTGCTGTTCAATGGCAATAAAATTTCAGTTACGCAAGATGAAAAAGTCCTAGACTTCTTCTGTAAAACGTTATGCATATAGTTAACAAAACTGGGATTGTACACTTAATTTAAGAGGGTAAATCTTGGGTGTTTTGTATGTATGTAGGTACATATGTAGGTATGTATTACCACTAAGGGAGAAGGAAAGAAGGAAAGTGAATGTGCCCTTGATACTTTCTGGAGACTGTAATTGTAAGCAGAAATTGAGACAAGGATCCTTGAAACTGGCTGATAATTTTTTTCTTCCTTATTTGCCCCTATTCGGGCAAATTAGGTTGATTGGTTGAGAGCATTTCTGCAATTACACTAAAATGCTTGGTTCTGCGATTGCGTAGGTGTGACCATCAAACCAGTAACTCTGCAGAGCTTACTGTTAAATGTTAAATGTCATTTAACATTTCAAAAAGGTATAAAAGTGTCTGAAAATGCAGTTTTAAAAAAGCAAAACCAAATGGGTTCAGAGTAGCACTGTTCAGTAGAACTCTGCAGTGGAAGATGGAAATGTCTGCACTGTCCTGTCAAGTTCCCATGGCCCTATGTGGCTACCGAGCACCTGAAATTGGTTAATGTGGCTGAGAAACTGTTTTTAACTTTAATTCATTTAAATTTAGCCATGTGTGGCTGATGCTTACCATGTTGGACAATATTGATCTAGAGACTTAAGAAAAGTTAGAGTATGAGTCAAGTAGGAACTTGGTCCTTGGACATTTGGGATTTGAAAGAAAGGTGGGGTAAAGACATTATAATTTGACCAGAACTCTAGCTTGTGGTCTTATCTTTAAAAAATCAATATTTTTGATATAGTCCCTCCTATTTCTTTTGTATTTTATCTTACTTTAAAAGCTTACAGCAATAGAAAAGTGGGTGGAAATGAATTTTCAGAATGAAATGTGTTTAAAGTAGAATTTATGAACAGCTTTGATCATTTTTAAAATTGTTTTTCACCTTCCTGTGAATATACAGAGCAGCCAACTGAGACAATACAGTAGTAGAGTCCTTACCAGAAAAGATTCTCCTCATGGAGAAGCAGAAACTAAGCTGATCGTTTGAAAAGTGGCAACATTGAAAAATATAATTGAGGAAGAATACATGATGGTAAAACTTAAAAATTGTGTCAGTTTTCCTTTATGTTTTAGGTCAGGCCATATTTTCTTTCTCCTAGACTATTACCAGAGCTTCCCAGCTGGGATTTTTCCCTCTCAGGCCCAGGGCTATGTCACCCTCAACACTATTAAAAACACATGTCTGATCCATGTCTCTGCTTAAGAACTTTTTACTACAAATAAGCATACAATAAAATGCTTCAAACACATTTTTGGATGCTGTATTTTTCTTTTGAAATTAGCGAGTTAAGTGCACATTTTCTCAGCTGATGAAAATAAAATTGGTAAGACATTTTTGTTAGCATATTGGCAGTAAGCAACAAGAAGTTTAGAGATATTTATAACCCAAGCCACAGTAAGTCCACTTCTGGGAATCTTCTAAAGAAACTATTGTAAACACCGCAAAATATGTCCCAAGTATTTTTATGTGAAGGTGCTCATCACAGGATTACATATAAGAGTGAAAACTGTATATAGCTAAAATGTTCAACAGTAGGAAAATGACTAAGTAAATGATAATTGCTAAAATGATGTCTTCTTTTGTCACTTTTTGTATGCATCTGCTGTGGTGTATGTCATATGCCATAGTTAGTTGTATGCATTTCTTCCAGTCTAATTCTTTCTTGTGTCCTCACTATGCCAAGCACATTGTAAATGCTCAATTAATGTTTGCTGAATAAATGAAGAAATCAGTGTTGACACAAATGAAATTAAGTTGCTTTTTTTCAGCTGCTAAACACTAAGGGATGTTATATTCATTTAAGTGCAGTACCTTTCAGTTCCATTTATAATGAAAATGTTTTTTCGATTTAAATCTTTTCTGTTCCAGAAAAGATTCAAAATAATCATCTCAAACATTTAAAGGTAAATTTAGTTGCTAACAGTATCAAATTGTGGTTTTTATAAACAAACTTAACAAATCATTCTTTGTTTCCAAAATCCCACTGTGCATCTAAAAGAGTTTATGTTTTGCTCTCCCTACATATTCTCTAAGTTTTATGTATTTTTTATTATTTAAAGATTTCAACCTCAAACCTATAATTTTTCCTCATAATTAGTTTTTCCAGCTGCTTTGTTCATTTGAAATAAATACTTGTCCAGAAAATTGCTTTTCATATACTACTTCATTAAGTTTTTTGTTGTGGTTGTTTAGTGAGATGAGGTCTCACTCTGTCACCCGGGCTGGAGTACAGTGGTACAATCCTAGCTTACTATAACCTCGTAGTTAATTCAGTCATACAGAGAGTCTTAGAATTTTTTTTTTTCTGTATCTTATGGAGGCTAGCAAAAGGAAGAAACCTGTTATTTTCCTTTAAATTATCTCTCTGGGTAAATCTAGATTTGGTTGACATAGACAAGAAATACCAATATACGAATTCTTTGTCCTCTTAACATGCAGTCCTCCAGTGTAGTTGACCAGGAGATTGAGGCCTCTGTCATCATTTTGTAAATATAACCTAGATGCCTAGTTATTTCTGAAACTTTACCAGGTTAAGAGTACTATTGTTTAATATATTTATTTCAACAGAACCTTGAAAATTGATGAAGATTGTGTGCTAAGCTCATGAGGGCAGAGAGCCTATCTGTTTGCCTCACCCTGTATCCTCAGAGTCTATAACAGTACCTAATCAGGCTCTGAAAAAAAATCATGTTGAATGCCTGACTACCTAACTTTCACCAATTTCTTTTTTAACTGCTTCCTAATGAAGTAAAGGATTTAAGAAATTTAAGTAACTATTTTGTGTTTAATAGGCTGTTTGATTGTAAGGACTGAAAAACACTCAGATTGCCTAGTAAGGTGGGGAGAATGGAAGGGAGAGAAGAAGGACCCTATTCTCCTATTAGAATTTTTATGGCTTATATCACACTTAAATGAGGATACTAAAATATTTTTCAATTTAAAAAGTTAACAGAATTTTTAAAAACTTAAATCAGCACTCAGACATACCATTGGCAATTTATCAATTGTTAATACCACCAATAGAATAGCAAATAGAACAATTAAAATCAGTATTTTTTCCATTCTTTATATTGAACTAAACTTCCCTCTAATTTTTACATTTTTCCTAGGGTTTCAAAACTTCATATTAGATATGCTTATTGCTTTTTTAGGGAAAAAAAAACCACAGGTTAGGTAATTGCTTTGGAGAGTTGTTATGGAATTCTCGTTGAATTTAACCTTTAGTTTTCAAATTGATGTCTAACAGAGTACTACTATAAGACACAATTTTATTATGGAGGTTAATGGTTTTCAGGCATATCAAATACGGGTTTAAAGTCTATAATGTAGACTGTGACTAAAGGATATGACATTTTGAGGAGGCTGTGCTGTACTTGGCACTATGGTAGGCATTTGCCCCATTATCTCATCCACACAATGGCCCTATGGGTTTTCTTTGATTTGAGACTCTACACTTATTCTGGTTACACATAATTTTATTTAACGATTTATTGTATTTATTTTAGTACCTTAGCAATGAATGTGTACAAATTTAACATTTCTTAGAAATTCATCATTAATAGATAAAACTTTTCTTTTAAAAATAGGATAAAAGAATCAGAGTGTCTCAACCCTTGACAAGAGGACCAAGTGCCTTTATTCCAGAGAAGGAAGTAAGTTTATCTGTCTTAAAATATACAAAATATAATTTAAAAATAATTTCATTGTATCAAAGAATATCTCTTTTTAATATGGAAGTAAGAATATATTTTACTCTTGAGTTTCTTATTCACATATCAGAAAACCATGGAGATATTTTCTTTTCAGCTTCACAGATATTTATAGAGCGCCGATTATGTGCCAAGCATTGTCTTAAAAGAAGGGACTAGTAGAAATAGAATAATACCAGATCATTGAAATAGAATAATACCAGTCGACAGTTTTTTTATTATCAAATCACTTTTTTAGTGACTTTACCACTTAAGTGCAAATCCAAAGTGACGTAACATTTTGGGAGCTTAGTAACAACAGTTAATCTGGGTGAGGACCATGCAATGGAGAAACTGCTGTGCTTATGCCTATTTTTCTCAGATAGCTTGAGGCTGCTCTAAACTGCCTAATACATACAAAGACTTCCTGCAGCACAGTCATTTTTCACAGTATATATTTGAAGATAATCTGGTTTTTAGGATTCATTGCATCATATGAATCTGTTAATGTATCATAAGCATCCAGTTAGAAGAAACTTCTGCTGGGGAAAGTAAAACAAAAATAACAAATATTCTATTCATAATTATGTCTTTCATTGGGATCCCATTATATTTTTAACTTAGTCCCTGTAGTTGACAAAATGGTGGAGAAGTGAGCAAATCAAAGTATACTTGGCTCCATAATGAGTTATACCATTATAATTAACATTTCCTCACAATTTATACTTTTCAAACATTGTATTTCCTCTGGGATTAAATTTCCCTAAGTCAGTAGTGCCTTTGTATAATTTGTATTTATTTTTCAAAAAAGACTGAAGCCAGCTCTGAAGAGTAAACAGTTTCTTAATAGCAGTGTGGATGTTTGGAAAGATCATTAGTCTGAACTTCAGTCAATCTGGATTCTAGACCAGGCTCTGTTATTAATAAGGTGCATGAGCTTGAATTTAATCTCTTATCTGTTTCCTTATCTCTAAAATAAGTCTAGACCTCTAATTCTGAAATACGAATAAACAATGAACCACTCCTAGAATTACGCATTTCATGTCCATTAACGCCCACAGGGTTGGGTCTTTCTACAATGTGCTAATAAGCTCTTAACACTTTCAGAGCCAGTTCTTGGTGTGATGCCCAAACTGTCATTGTGTATGAAGCTACATATAAGTAATCTATTTTTGAAAAAGCTCTTTTGATTTCCTAGGATGGAGAATGTCCATTTTAATAACTTGCCTTGTTTTTAGTAATTAATATTGTTAGGCTCAAGATAGAAATAACAGTATTCAAGTGTCCTCATTAATTTTTCAATTAACACTTTTCTACAAATTATCGTATATTCCTTTGTCCCTGACAAGACTTGAGAAAGCTCTTTTTATGTTGAATCACAAAAGCAATCAAAGGATTCGTCTGAAAATATCTGCCTAAAAATGATGTGCTTATCTTCATAGGCTGATGAGATGAAATTGTAAATGTACGTAATCAGATGCTGCTGCTTGTGCTTTACCACACATTGGTGTGACAATGGACAGGCAAACGGGCCCTGAAAAATATGGCAAAACAGATGGAAGCAGCTTTTCTTCACTTTCATAGCTGTGTGTATAATGTTTGATAATTTAACATTTGTTGTTTAATAAATTGTGGTACCAGAGCCAAAAATGAATGGTGCTTTTTTTTTAAATTTCTGTTTCCAGTATGAGCAACTGCATAATTTCAGTGTCTGTTAATATCAAATGAATATTCATTTGCTTCAATAGTGGCATAATTTATGTAAACCAAGGGTGTGTTTATGTCTCAGTAGTCACTTTATTTTGTGTTTGGTTATAAGGTTGTCCAAGCAAACACAGTGGTTGAACGTACTAACTTTCTTGTGGAAGAATACTCTACATCTGGTCGTCTGGACAACATCACCCAGGTCATGAGTTTACACACTCAGTACCTGGAGTCTTTCTTGCGGAGCCAGTTTTACATGTTGCGCATGGATGGTCCCCTTCCTCTACCATACAGGCACTATATTGCAATAATGGTAGGTGCTTATTTCCTGTATTTGGATAAATCTTCCTGACTTATTCTTTCTCCCTTCCAAAATATGTGTATGTGCCCATGTGTGTATAAAGCTAAGTATAATTTAGGAATTGAAGAAGCCTATGGCCTTTTAGATACCAAGTTTCTTGGATACATTTGTAATATGTTAAGCCACTTAATGCACTCAGTGTTTCTCATTTAATTTTCAATAAAATCTTTTTCATATTTAATCTCTTACAATTAAAGACACTTATAGCATGCAATGTAATATCTCACAAGTTTTGTCTTTTTTCTTGACACCTTGTTTTTATAAAAACCCAAGTTCATGACATTTTTTCTTAGTAATTTTATACATAAAGAATATCACTAATTTGGCCAAATAAGAGGAAATTATCAGTCAGCATTAATGGAGAATCTGAATGAGAGAAGAATTCTTGAATGAATTGTAACCTTCTAAGTATATTTCTTATTACAAACTGGTTAACTAGTTATTGGCAAGCAGTAGAGGTCAGGGAGGAGAATTATAAAGTTTTCTCTGTGTTGGACTTTAATGGAGAAAAAGAAGAACAAGAACATGATGCAAGTGCTAAATATTTGGAGAAATTAGGGAAGAAACTGGACTGATAGGGCTGGCATAAACTAGCCAGGAGTTAGCAGATTAAGTTTGACCACGTTTGATTTGGTTGTCTTTTTTATAGTCTCACTGAAGTTTTACACAACCACAACAAAAACCAACATTCCGTGTTTTATTGAATGATGAACTTGACTGAGCTAAAATTATAGCTTAAGGTTTTGATGACAGTAAGGCTGAACACAGACTTAGAACGCTCACAAAACGCAACAGAAATAAAATGCAGAGAACAGAAAGAATAAAATAATACTGTTTTACTGAGAAGGAGCCCTGAGGAAAAAAGAGGTCAATTGAGGGCTGATTCTGACTGCATAGGAAGAAAAGGGTCAGTGAGCTTCCATGTCATCTGAGTAGGAGGATGTGTGCAAATATGACTGAAGTCACATTTATCTTAAAAAGGATAAGAGAAGTACTCAAATTAGGATGAATCCTGAGTTATTAGAATATAAGTTAATGAGATTTATGTTTTAAGTAGAATATAGTAGATACATTTATCATATTGAAAAGGAAGTGTATTTCCTATTCATAGCTAGAAAGTGGGCTCCGGCTTAATCTATACCAACTTCCAGACAAGGAAATAAATGGCTTCAGGTGACAATTATTTGCTTATACAAGTATCAACTTCATGTATTGAATTGATTACATCATTATGATGGACGTTTTAGAAAAATGGTTCTGTAAGAAAAGAGGTATTGGCTATAAAAATCATTAACTCCATCCGAATTATTTGTTTAGAAATAGTGGGATGAAACTCTACCGTGATACTTTTATCAATGAATTCTTTTGTTTGTGCTTTAGGCTGCAGCTAGACATCAGTGTTCTTACTTAATAAACATGCATGTGGATGAATTTTTAAAGACTGGAGGTATTGCTGAGTGGTTGAATGGTTTGGAGTATGTGCCACAAAGACTGAAAAATCTTAATGAAATTAATAAGCTGCTAGCACACCGACCTTGGCTGATCACAAAAGAACACATTCAGGTACTGAGTGTTTCTTTGAAATAAAAAGGAATTTTCTTAGGACTTAATTTTTACATACTTGTATATTAGGAGCTTGAAATATAAATAATAGTGTCTTAATAATTGTAGAAAAGGTAAATTTAGAAAGTAGGTTTAATTAAACGTAAATGAATACTTCTCTTTAATCATGAATTAGCTTATACAAGTACTTTGGTGAATGGCTATGAGAAAATTTGGTTTCTGTTTTTAAGTAGTACGTAGAACAAAGAAAGTACACTAGCATAATAGGATGCCTGGGATCTAGTCTGTACTCTGTTACAAGTTTGTAAATTAACTTCTATGGGCTTCAGTTCTCCCCTCTACAGAATGAGGGAGCTAGATTACATGAGTTTTAAACTCTTTTATAGTTCTAACATTTCATAATTTTTAGATTTTCAAAAAGTGATTTTGCAAATAAAACAGTGATTTGCCAGCTGGCGTGTGAATGCTTAAATGCCTTTTAAAACTCAAGCTTAGATGAGAAATAGAGTTGTCGTGATCGACTGAGAGCACTTGTACTTCTGATGGTACTTCCATCAAAGCCCTACAGGGTGAGGTCATTATTCAGTATGCTTAGCACTATTCTTGGCACATGGTTAATTATTCAATAGATGGGAGCTATCATTTAAATTATCAGTAGAAAATTCTTAAAATCTCTGTCCCTAATGCATAGAAACGACCTTGGTTTTTTTATCCTCTCGTTAGACTATTTTGTTATTTGCCCTTTCAACCAAATGTAGTGTTTATCAGTCTGTATGCTCTCAGATTTGATGATCTGCCTGGGAATCTGAAGCATGATGCTGTCTTTAGATTTATGTTCTGATTTGATCATATGTTAGCTAGATAGAGGAATTAATCTTATTTATTTATTTTGAGACAGTCTCACTCTGTCACCCAGGCTGGAGTGCAGTGGCACAATCTCGGCTCACCGCAACCTCCAACCCTCAGGTTCAAGCGATTCTCTTGCCTCAGCCTCCTGAGCAGCTGGGATTACAGGCACCTGCCACCGTGCCCAGCTAATTTTTTTTGTATTTTTCGTAGAGATGTGGTTTCACCAACTTGGCCAGGCTGGTCTTGTACTCCTGACCTTGTGATCCACCTGCCTTAGCCTCCCAAAGTGCTGGGATTATAAGTGTGAGCCACCACTCCCACCCTAATCATTATTTTTAATGTCATATCTTAATTACTCTGTGCCAGATACTTCGGTGGGGAAAGATAAAGACCCTGCCCATAGATTTGCTTGGAGTCTAGAGAAGAAGAAGAAAAGGGTAATGACAATAATCACTGCACAACAGTGTATGAATGTATGAACAAAAAGAATGGGACCAGAAAGTTTCTTTTCTGAAAGAGGTAATGTTTGAACTAGGTCTTGAACAAGTGGGAGTTTTCAAGTAGAGCAGGGCATTTCAGAGAAAGAACAGAGTATTTAATATTATGGTATATTGGAAGAATAGCCAACAGTTTCAGATTATTGAAGTGTAAGGATGTTTATGTAAGGTGGGAACTGGGAAGAATTGAGATCATATTGTACGACCCAATGAATACTGTATTAAAGAATTTGTATTTTATTTCAGAAAGTTATGGTCGTCAGGGTTGTTACGGTACTCAGGGTATACACAAGAAAATTCTCCAAAATATTACCAAATATTTGTGGATATTCTTCTAAAATTTTGTATTTGTGTATTTTATGTTATTACAGAATACATATGGAAATTATATAAAATATATTTTATGTGTATAAATTTACAAATAAATACACATAATATCCAGGGTTAGACCCCCCCCGCAATTGTTACTTTTGGAAGTACATTTGATCACAAGACCATGGAGATCAATATGATAGAGAATTGAGAATCATTAAATGTTTTCATGCCAAGTTATAATATAAATACATTAGATGATATAGAAGATAAATTACAGATTGTACAGACTAGAAGCAGTGAGACCAGTCACAGTACTATACCTCAGAGGTGATTTGTTTTTTAAAGGCATGGGAGATACATAGGAAGGATAAGATTATAGTAATTATTCTGCATGAGGATAAGCAGGACTTTGGTGACTGGTAGGATATCAGGATGGAGAAAACAGGACAAGAGAATGACTAAGGTGTCCTTCTTCATGACATGAGCATACACAGGCTGACAGCAACAAGTGATGACATCCGCAAAGTGATGTCTAGTTACTAAAGGAAATACAGGTCTTTAATTCAAGATAAAATGTGAGTTAAAAGTAAAATTGAATAGTTTACAGATAAGCAAAGGTCAGCTTGAAGGAATGAATGGTCCATCCAAAAAGATAATACACAAGGAAGGAAGCAATAGAGAAAGGTTTATCTCAGGGTAGAAAGTATACTTCTCTCCTCAAACTGTGGAATTGTTGAAGTCAAGAGAGATTAATGTCAAGAAGGGAGAAAGTAAACAATGTAAATTCTGTAGAGATCAAATAAAATAAGGACTAAAAAGAAATAGTAAGATTTGACCATTTGGGAGGTCATGTGTAATCTTAGTAAATGTAGCTTCAGGAGTTTGCTTGTAATAGAAACCAGATTGTAATGAATTTTTTAAAGCAGAAATGAATGTGAGGCAAGAAATTAGAGATGATGAGTGTTGGCTGTCCTTTCAGGTTTAATGATAATCCTGCAAAGATTGGTGAAGGCATTGTAAATCCTACCAATCCTTTTGGAAAGCTCTTTGGCAGTAATATCAGAAGTCATACAAATATTAATACTCTTTGTTCTAAAAATCCTATTAGGAAATGTTTCTAAAATAAGAACAAAACTATAGCATGAAGATGCTGTTTATAGAAGCAAATAAAACAAAATTAGAATGTGAATAATGTTACAGGAAAGGAGAAGTAGTTAAGTACATCCATTGATGCATAGTATAGGCATTGCTTAAAAATTAATGACTGTGGCCTTATGAAAAATGAACACATCAAAATGTCAAATTTGAAAATCAGAAAAATAGAGACATAGGTAGTTATAACTGTATAATTATAATAGAGAAAAGAAGATACATAAAAGTGGTAGAATTTTTTTCAGTCAGTATTGCAACCATTTAATACATTTATGCTACAACGTTAGGTGCATAGAGATGTAAAGCAAGTATATTTTTCTGGTGTATATTCTTTTATTATTAAATAATGACTTTTATTTACATTATTATAAATTGCAATAATGATATTTTTGTCTTAATGTCTGTTTTTTAAATTTTATTTTTGACATATCCATGAGGTACACAGTGATATTTTGATATATATAATGTATAGAGATCAGATTAATTAGGATACCCATCATCTCATTTATTATTTCTTTGTGTTGGGAATGCTCAGCATCCTCCTTCTAGCTATTTGAAACTGTATGTTAAACTATTAATCATCCTACAGTGGTATAGAACACTAGAATTTATTCCTTCTATCTAGCTGTAATTTTGTTCTTTAACAAATCTTTCCCTATCTCCCCAACCATAGGGTGATAGAATTTGACTGATTTTCTTTTCTTTTCTGAGATTTTGGTAATATATTAAATTATGTATGTGTGTGAAGTTAAATAATGGGGAGTAAAGCAAAAGAAAGCAGTTTTATTTTTTTGTTTTGTTTTAGCCATTAAGTAAGCCAAATGAAAGTTTTAGATTTGGAAAGAGGGGAAAGGGAGGGATGAGATTCCCCCTTCACGCACACCACACACATACACACACAAACACGCATGCATTCTCACACACACCTTGAGAGAGAGAAAGGGAGAGAAAATGAACACCAGTGGGAAAGAATCCCTGAGGGATTCTTTAATGGGTGGAATTCACTCTTGGACAAAGTGGGTGGAGGAATTACTGTTTATAATGGCTTCATTTGTGATCTCATCATTCAGCTGGAAGGTCAAGTGAAATACAGAATATGAAAAAGTGCTTTGAAATTTTTAAAATTCTTATTCAAATGTGAGGTAGTATTCTACATTTTCTGTCATCTGCTGCAGAGTATTTCTCTATTAGAAGATAGCTAGAGGATAACCGAAATTTGTCTTGCTGAATTGGGGTTTTTCATGATTTTGTGGGATGAAGTTTCCAATAAACCTTAAAGTGAATGGTTTTGTTCGATAATCTTTAAAGTCCTATCTAGCTTCACCGTTCTTTGATTCTCTGAAAGTATTTCATTAAAATAGCAAAAAATGCTTTGGAAGCAGAAGATCTATTGGATAATAAGATTTAGGAAAAGGTACGATATAATTGTATTGTTAGGCATGGTAGTTTTAATGGAGCATTGGCCAAAATCATTTCTTTAACATGTGAAACATGTTTTAAGTTGTATTACTATAAATGGATATATGAAAATTGGTAGATTTTCATTGAAATTGCTTTGTAGCATTCTAGAATTTTGATATTTGCTCTGATTTCCTTTCTCATTTCAGAAACTTGTCAAAACTGGAGAAAATAATTGGTCTTTGCCTGAACTGGTACATGCTGTGGTCCTACTGGCACATTATCATGCTTTGGCAAGCTTTGTCTTTGGTAGTGGTATCAATCCAGAGAGAGATCCAGAAATCTCCAATGGATTCAGGCTAATATCAGTCAACAATTTCTGCGTTTGTGATCTTGCTAATGACAACAACATAGAGAATGCATCCCTTTCAGGCAGCAACTTTGGGGTTAGTTTTCTTAGCCATTTTTCTTCACTATTTTTGCTTTAAACTTCTAATATTAAAAATATCTAGAGAGAATTGTTCTCCACTTAGATATTATATACTTAAAATATTTTTGCATAATTTTTATTACTGTAAAAATTTGATTTATCTTGAGACTTTTAAAGCAAATACAAATTGCTGCAAATCATAAAGACTAAACAGTGATGCATTCTAGTGATCATATGCTTTTAATGTTAGATCTTTAGATAGTAGATCACAAAACAATACACTTGTATTTATAAGATGCTGGAACAACCAATGGAGAAAACATATCTTCTGAGAGCAAACAGTTAAAAAGTGTGCTGTCTCATTTTTAAACTATACTATTTAATACACACCAAATCCTAGAATTCTAGATATTATATACACATATATACTTATAAGCTTTTATATTTATAACTGAAAAAAAATCATACTTCTGAAAATGTTGGAATCTGTCATGATTCCCTTTGAAACTGGTGAAAAACTCACTTAAGAAGTTAATAACTATGCCTGTGCCACTGCACATAGTTAGGTGACATTGGGAGATGGACACATTTACTGGAACACTTTTAATATTAATAGCACCCAACATTATCTTATCTGGTTCTAGATTGTTGACTCTCTAAGTGAGCTAGAGGCCTTAATGGAAAGGATGAAAAGACTTCAAGAAGAAAGGGAAGATGAAGAGGCATCTCAGGAAGAAATGAGCACTCGTTTTGAGAAGGAGAAGAAAGAAAGTCTTTTTGTGGTCTCTGGAGATACTTTTCATTCATTTCCTTATTCAGGTATTTTTTTTGTGTTTTTTTTTTCCTTTTAGTTGTTCTTAGAACCCTGACAGAGCAGCTTCAATGTTTTCCATATGGATATGTAAAAATGATTCTGCCACCATCTTCCTCTTATTTAGTTCTCCTCTTCTGTGTTACTCTCACATTATTGCTTTCCTGCAGGCTGGTTCATCCTTGAATGTATTTCAGATTGAGTTGAGAGAAACTTTCAGCTTTGTGAGTTCATACCCTATCCTGGATAAAATGTTATTTAAAGTAGATAAGTTGCTTATAAAGTTAGATGGGCATATTTAATTTTTCCTACTTTTGTGATTTTTTAAATGATAAGTGAAATATTATTTCAATAGATAATTTTTTTTTAATCTTTGCTTTTTTTTGTGGGTGGGGTGTGTGTGGGAAGATTATTCTCACACTGCTGCTTTTCCAGATTAGTTCTAAAATTACACTGTACTTGCATTTACATTTCTTTGGAATTCTATAAAAATGTATCATTTAGGTCATTTTCTTAGCTTGAATTTGGAGGAATTCATTTTGTGTAAAAGCTGAGATTCTTTGCTGTATTCTTGAAAACAGTTTTTCTAACACTTGAAGAGACTGAAATAGGGAGGAAACTTTTCAATTACAACTAAGAAACATATTGAACACCACACAGTGATATTAAAATAACACAGATTCAATACAAAGCTTAAACCCTTTAAAAGTAATCCATCTACATAATTTTTTTTTTTTTTTTTTTTTTTTTTGAGAAGCAGTCTCACCTTGTCACCGAGACTGTAGTTCAGTGGCACAGTCTTGGCTCACTGGAACCTCCACCTCCTGGGTGCAAGCAATTCTCTTGCCTCAGCTTCCCAAGTAGCTGGGATCACACATAACATATTTATTAAAAAATAGAGTTCTGTTGATTTAAAAGAGGTCTTTAAAGTTACTGCCTGTCTTAAAAGTCATCAATTTCTTAAATTTTGAGAATTGTTTCAGCCATAACTTACCATAAAACATTACTCAGTAGTTCCTAGTTTTACCAGAAAGAATAAGAACCCTTTTTATCATTTCTCCCGATGATCTTTTTTATGAAAAATGTTAGCTACCAAATTAATCATTTTAATCCTTTAAATTGATTTAATCCATTGAAGATTACTGTCACTAAAATCAGCCTCTAGTTCATTAGGAAATTGCAAACAAATAAACTTAGTGTTTTGGTTATTGCTTTAATATTCACTCTGCAAACACTTATTGAATACCCCATATAGTTTCAGCATGGTGTTAGGTACTAAGGTTTTAAGACTAAATAAGGCATGATTCCTGCCCTCAGGGCATTCTCATTCTAGTAGCAAATAATAATAATAATTGTAACACATAGCAGAATGTGAAAGATGTAAGAGCCTAGAAGAGGGCACTGAATCCAGTCTTGATAGGGGAAGGGTGTAGGCAGAAGAGGAACCTACAGGAAGAATGCCTGGAGCCCTTGGCTCTAAGATAATTCTTAATACAGTTGAGTGTGGGGAGTCAGACAATGGCTGAGGGGCATAGGAGGACATAGTAAACAGCATCCAGGCCCAAACAAAAGCACAATAGTAAGAAAACAGGATGCTGGGTCCAAAAACAAGTGGTTCTTTGTTGTTAGGATGTACATCATTAAACAGGTAGTGTAAAGAGAAATCTGGTTAGGGAGGTAGAGGCCCTACCATAAGGATCTTGCTAACCTTAAGAAATATGTAACCTACCATGTTTTGGACATTTCAAGTAGAGATGTCTATAAAACAGCCAGTCTGGAAATGTCTTGCACAGTGCTTCTCAAACTTCAGTGTTCATATGAGTCACTTGGGAAATCTTGTTGAGATGCAGAAGTTGAATCAGTCTAGGGTACGGCCTGAGAGGCCACATTTCTATCAAGCCTCTAAGTAATGCCAGTGCTGCTAGTATGCAAACCACTCTTGGAATAAAAGGGTAGAAGAGATAGGAAATCAGGAGAGGGCTTCAAGTTCAAGATAGAATTTTAGAAGTTATCAGCATATAACTGGGAACAGAATTAAAAGTTGATTATAAAAATCAGCTAAAGGGAACAGGTGAGGGTGAAGGAAAATAATCTATGATGAACCTTCTAGGTAAACAAATGTTTAAAAATGTAAACATTTTTATCAAAGTTAGTAATATCTGTGTGTTCAGAAATTAATTTCTACGAGCTTCATTAAGATCACTAAACTTGAAAAATATCAATGTTTTATTTACCTTAGGTCTTTTGAAATATTAAAAATATATTTTAGATTTCAGTCTTGACCTTCTTAAAACTTTAAGCAGAGACTGCTGCCTTCAGAAGTGAATTTTGACTAGCAAGTTTTGGACCTTAGCCAAAAATTATGCTATAATTTTAATAGAAGAGGTTATTTCAAGGAAATAATGTCAGTATACATACATATACACCGTCACACATATATATACACACACACACACACACACTATATAGATATATTTCACTCAATCATTGTTATTACCAAATTTGCTGGCTGCACAAAGAAAATACAGAAAAAAGACTCAGTACAATAGTTAACTGAGTCATTTGTATAGACTTACCATGTTTTAAAATAGAAATAAAAAGGGTTTTTTTTGTATAAAAAAAAAAAAGTCTTGGTTTGACCAGTGTTATAAAGTCTTTCAGATTCTTTGTAAGGATTCTAAGAATAGTTTTTCAAGTCTTTTGAAGAAAATAAATGTTTAAAGTATTCTACAGGAGTCATACTCTGTAGCTTGGTAACAGGGTTAACTAGCTTTTACTGTTGTTTGTTTTTCCAGTTAGGCATTCCATTACTGCAACAGAATGTTCCTGTATTATGTCAGTAACTACTTCTTAGGGGCAGAATAATGCAGATAATGAACAAAATACAATTGACTACAGACTTTGAAATATTTGTTTAGATAGAAATAAAACTAGAGTTTTAGGTTTAATAATCAGAATGCTAATTTTAACTTCTTAAGATAAATTTGGAAAAAAAGTATTTGTGGATTGAAGGACCTTTGTACATTTCTTTCTGTGAATAAAAATTGTCTAGGAAACAGATGTTAATTGACTCCTAAATTAAAAATTAGTGCATAGTGATTTTTCCTAGGATCATTTCTCTTATTTGGCTGACTACTTACTTTTTACTGTTTATTTTTAAATGTTTAGAAGTCATACAACTTGAAAATGTATATGAGCAAAACAAAAAGTAAAGAACCAACTATGCAATAGTCAACTCCAGTATCAATATTTGCCAAATAAAACCACTTGGTTGTGCAGTGTCAAAGGAAAAATCACTTCTAGAGAGACACTGTTTTATAGTTTAGTTATTATTTACTGTTTTTGATTTGATTTTACTTTGCAACCTATAAAACTCCTTTTCATATCAGCCTCAGTGATTGCTACTACATTTTATAATTTTTGCTTCAGTTCTATTATTATGTAATGAACTGAATTAAAGAAAGTATAAGCTGGTTTGTAAATGTTAAGAGATAACGCATTGAAAATGCCTTTTTTTTTTTTTTTTTTTTTGAGACGGAGTTTCACTCTTGTTACCCAGGCTGGAGTGCAATGGCGCAATCTCGGCTCACCGCAACCTCCACCTCCTGGGTTCAGGCAATTCTCCTGCCTCAGCCTCCTGAGTAGCTGGGATTACAGGCATGTGCCACCATGCCCAGCTAATTTTTTGTCTTTTTAGTAGAGACGGGGTTTCACCATGTTGACCAGGATGGTCTCGATCTCTTGACCTCGTGATCCACCCGCCTCGGCCTCCCAAAGTGCTGGGATTACAGGCTTGAGCCACCACACCCGGCCTGAAAATGCCATTTTTAAAGTGTTTCTGTTGACCTGAATAGAGTGCTGGAGCACAAGGAGAAAATAAAGTGGTTACAGGATTGGGCCGGGGACAAGCCTGAAAATTCTCTTCACAGGACTGAAAAATCACCTAAAATCTTCAGATCAATTTAAGCATTTAATCGTTTTTTACATCATCTTATACATCTACACATTGTATTTCTTATTGACACAGTTACAGTACTGACAATGGTATTAGTAAGTTACAGTTAATTTGTTTCTTAAATGGATATTTCTTTCTGTAGTAATGAAACAAAATATAGATACTAAGTGTGTAGTATAGTACTTGGTATATCATAAGTATTCAATAAACGCCAGTCTCTTTTCTTTATATGTAATAAAGAAGTTTGGTAAGAACTTTAATAAGATTGATCCAAAATTGGGTAACCAGAGTACTTAAGTCTTTCCTGCTGTGTTTATCAAGCACCCAGTTAAGTCCACAGCAGCGACCTGAAGACAGCTGAAAACTTGTGAGAAAAGAATACTTATTGTTAGGATTTTCATACAATAGCAAAGATTAAAGATAATGAAGTATTGCTACTAGGTCTTTCTTTTGGAATAATTAACGTAATTACATTTGTCTTTTAAGCCTCTCAAAATTTTCCCAGTTAAGAATTGTAGTGTTATTATACCATAATACTGTTTTACTATTTATTATTTATGAAATGTGACATTTAATACTAAAATGCAATGAAAATATGATTCCTTTCAGGGAAATAGCTAGTTTTTTATTCTGAGAAATACATGTTCATTTTCTAGACTAGAAGCTAGTAAATGAAGCTTGTTCATTCCCTTTTAATGATTAAAATCAGAAAAAAGTTTAATTATAAAGACAAACCAACCTAAAATAAAAAGTGATAGAACTATTTTTACATAAATTAATATACATTGGACATTTAAACATTTTCAGTGATAAACTGTTAATGTCATCAAGTATGTAGAAATCAGTTTTCTTAAAATATTATTATTGCCTTGCTATCTTCTTGAATGCCACATTGGTAATATTCTAATCATAGTCTGATTAGTCCATATGTTGTATACTTTTCGTTTTCATATGCATGGAAAAGTGCATATATTTTAGGCATAAAACTAAGTAAATATTCACAAACTGAGCCTCCCCTGTTTAGCACTCAAGTGAATTAAGATAATGATAAAGGCTCTCCTCCCCGTTGACTGTCCTTCCTGATCCTTCTCCCTATGTCCTTCTTTGTAAGCTAAAAATAAACTATATTGAACTAATTTTTACTGTGAATGCATCAAGATAAACTTTGTTAAAATTACATGGTGTTTTATCTTAAACTCAGAGTGGTCTTTCACCTTCGTCTCTTCTCCTTCCTCTCATCCCACTTCATCCCCTGGAGAGAGAAAAGCAAAGCAAAAAACTGGTTAAGCATTGTACTCACAGGCCTATGCTATCTTCCATTTCTAAATTAGTAAAACTAGCATATTGATCCTTCGCTACTACTGTTTAGATATTTCAGTTTAGTCAGTTTACCTGAAAAACTAGTCACATGGTAAGACTGTCACAGTATTTGGTAATGAAATTATATTTTAAAATTTAGCAGTATATATTTTATATAAACTTAAGTCAAGAAGTCAATGTTTTCACTTTCGAAATCCATGGAAAAGCTAACAAGTGGAAGAATATGGAGTTCTGTTTTATTGTCTTAACCATGTACAGTATCCTTAACACTCAATTGTTTATTATTGTCTTTAGAGTTTGAAGAGGACATGATCATAACATCTGATGTGTCTCGATATATTGAAGACCCTGGTTTTGGGTATGAAGACTTTGCCAGACGAGGAGAAGAGCATTTGCCAACATTCCGAGCTCAGGTATAATAAGTCTTTAATTCAGAGAAACTAGAAAATACTGTCATTTTAACTGTCAGGTGTTGAAATATAAAAATTTGGCATCTAAAGAATTTTTGATAGGCTCTAGAAGTGTTTTTATTTCACATAGTTTCAGCCTAGTTTAATTGGAGGTCCCAATAGATGGATAATTATTTCAACATTTTTCTCCCTAAGAAGACAAAAGCAAACAGTCTGCCTTTTTCAGTTACTTCTGTTATTACATGGTATTTGCATAATGTTTATACCATTTTTTGGAGGGGAAGAGGGAGGAAAACAACTGACATCACTTTTTCTTGGAATAAAATCATACACTAGTAGTCATGGGCTTAAGGGTTACTCTAATCTTCACCCCTAGGAAATAGCCACGACAGTGATATGACTCCTAAGAGGGTATATGATTGAATTATGACAAACTCCTTCTTGATTATTTTAGATGATCTGCTAACTGTCCATGTCATTGGGTAGGTTTGTTCACATAGGAATATTCCAAGATTTCCTGGGGCCCTTCAGATAAGGGCGTAAGGTGCATAGTACCTGACTATAGGAGGTGACCAGAGTTCATTACTAATATGGCAAATCCCGTACCCTATGAAGAAACATCCTGACACTCTGATCTAACTGATATGAAGGGTTCTTGGTAAAACCTTAGTAAAGCTGCAAACCTAGAACTCAATTAGAAATATCCTGATATACTTGCTTCATTAGTTGTATTTAATAAAGACATAGAATTTACATGGAAAATACCCACTTTGTAATTAAATACATTTTATTCTTTTAGGACTATACCTGGGAAAATCATGGGTTCTCCCTGGTGAACAGACTTTATTCTGACATTGGGCATCTTCTTGATGAAAAGTTTCGGATGGTCTACAATCTCACATATAACACTATGGCCACCCATGAGGATGTTGACACAACCATGCTGCGCAGAGCTTTATTTAACTATGTTCACTGTATGTTTGGAATCAGGTACGTTCATTGTAGAGACAGTTTTATACATTTCTAAGTGAAAGTTCAAGTGTGAGTTTTATTTTTGTCCTGTTTAGAAGTATATGACTCTGGGGAGAAAATATTACATGTAGACTTCTGATTTTAAAAATTTCACTTTACGGAGAAGCATTTTTCTTAAGTGTTATGAATCTTAACATTGATGCACATATAAATTTACTAAGGAGGGAAAAAAGCATCAGTAATCATTGGGGATAGGATAGAATTAGATCAAATTTGAGAATCCTTCCTGGAAGAATAGACGAGTTTTAAAAAAACATGTGTAGTGTCCCTTTAGATCACTATAATAAATTGTGGTTTGTATAGTTTTGTTTTTTAAAAATTATTTTTTAAGGAATGGTAATTAGAGTATAAACAAAACTAGAACAGATGCCTTCATAAGCTTACATAAGGTCATATAACACTGAAATGAAACATACCAGCCAATATAAATTAATGACCTCTAAATTTAGAACATTAGCATTGAGAGGACACTGAGTAAATAAGATTGAATAGTCTAATCAAGAAAGCACTTTTTGGAGAATGTGCCTTTTTGAGTTGTGATTTTGAGGCTTTTATTGAGATAGATTAGCAGACAGAAAAGAATTACCCTTACAAATATATTCAGCTTGACCATAGATCAGAAAGACTTTATGAGAATTCTAATTCAATGTGTTAAGTGAAGTATTTTTTATAATTTTAGCTAAAGAACTCCAAAATTTACTGATAAATTGACTAACAACACAATATTCCATGTAAAAGCTTATGGTTATATGTAATAACCAAGCGATTTGTCCAAGAGTCAATACATTTTAAAACACATATACATCATGTCTACCTACTTAAGAAAAATAAACACTAGTAGAGCTCAATTTAAATGCAATAAATATGTATTGTATACAGGCAACAAATGTTATAGTGGGTATATTTATCTGTTGGATGCTACAAAATGAAGCTTACATAAATTCATCAAGATACTTTTTTTTTTAAACTAAGCATTATATTTGGGTTAAAAATTAACTGAAATATAACAGAGAAATTCCACAAGCTCCCAATACCACATTTACCTACCTGTCTGCAACTGTGCTCACTTACTCTGCTGTCTCTCTGTTGCTATTACTGTGTTCCTATATACTTACACACAAAATCCCATTTCTCATTTTCTAAAGATCTCAGTTCTAGCAATACTCCCTTCTTTCTCCAGCATAATCAGCTTTATTCTCTTTATTGGATCTTTCCTTTTAGCATACAAACACACTTTTAATTTCTCCCATCTTTAAAGAAAATCTGTTTCACCTTTCATTTCCCTCTGGCCTATGGCCTCATTTTTCTGTTGTCATGCAAAGCAATTCTCTGACAAAATTGTGTATCTTTATTGTCACTGTTTTTTCATCTCCCATTCTCTCTTGAATCTGTTCACAGTATCAGGCTTTTGTCCCTATCAACCAACAAAACTGCTCTTACCAAGGTTGCCAGTGACCTCCATATAGCTACTTCCAGTGGTCAGTTCCCAGTTACCTTTTTTTTTTTTTTTTTTTTTTAAGAGACGGAGTTTCGCTCTTGTTACCCAGGCTGGAGTGCAATGGCGCGATCTCTGCTCACCGCAACCTCCGCCTCCTGGGTTCAGGCAATTCTCCTGCCTCAGCCTCCTGAGTAGCTGGGATTACAGGCACGTGCCACCATGCCCAGCTAATTATTTTTTGTCTTTTTAGTAGAGACGGGGGTTTCACCATGTTGACCAGGATGGTCTCGATCTCTTGACCTCGTGATCCACCCGCCTCGGCCTCCCAAAGTGCTGGGATTACAGGCTTGAGCCACCGCGCCCGGCCAGTTCCCAGTTATCTTACTTGAATATTTGGCAGCATGGGACTCGGTGATTACTCCCTCTTCCCTGAAACATTTGACTCCTACTTCAAGTCCTTAACACTTGCTTCTTTACCACCATCTGGTATTTGTTCAATTATCAGCCTTTCAGAGAAGCCTTCCTGTTCACCCTATTTAAAATAACAATCCCTCTCCTCCCAGACCAAGTTCCATTTCCTCTCCGTGGCAGTTATCACCATCTGAATACAATGTGTTTATCTTTTTAATTGTTTTTCCTTTTTTCTTCAACAAAATTTAAGCTCCATGAGACCAAGAATTTTTGTCTATTTTGTTCACTAATACATCACTATTGCCCGGAAGGGTGCATGGCACATAATGGGCACTCAGTAAACATTTGTTGATTCAATTAATTAATGAGCTTTTAGTATTTAATTACTAAACAATAAATGTCCATAACTTTAGAAATTAAATATTTTGATTTTGTCATTATAAAGCTATTGTTATATTGCTCATAGGTATGACGACTATGATTATGGAGAAGTTAATCAATTACTTGAAAGAAGCTTGAAGGTTTACATTAAGACAGTGACCTGCTATCCTGAGAGAACTACAAAGCGCATGTATGATAGTTACTGGCGGCAGTTCAAACACTCAGAAAAAGTAAGTGTTTCAATGTTAAGCACTATACTATAGACAGTTCTTCAGATAGGAAGTCATGGTTATAAAAAATGACATATGAAAGTATTAATAAATTATTGCCATTGATGTGGAAGTGACATCATCTTTCCCTATCTGGGTTTTTGTTTTGTTTTTTGAGACACAGTCTCACTCTGTTGCCCAGGCCGGAGTGCAGTGGTGCAATCTTGGCTCACTGCAACCTCTGCCTCCTGGGTTCTTGCAGTTCTCCTGCCTCAGCCTCCCAAGTAGCTGGGATTACAGGCACTTGCCACCACACTCAGCTAATTTTTTGTATTTTTAGTAGAGACAGGGTTTCACCGTGTTGATCAAGCTGGTCTTGAAGTCCCCACCTCTGGTGATCCGCCCGCCTCAGCCTCCCAAAGTGCTGGGATTAGAGGTGTGAGCCACGTGCCTGGCCACTATCTGGGTTTTTTAAATGTTCTTTAAATTCAGGTTTATTGAATAATAACTCAATTTTGGTTATATGCTTTGTTCAACATAGTATATAAAGTAAAAGTTTAGTGTGAGCCTTTGAAATACTAGATCTAAGTATTGATCTCTTCAAAGTACATTTGAAAACTGTGTACAGTTCTATTAATAAAAATCAGACCTACTGAAATTTTGTGTTAGGTGTAATTATATATTATATTCCATTTAGAGATTCTTTAACCACTAGAGTCAACCTATTAAGAAAATGGTTTCAGCTGGTGCAATACCTCATGCTTATATCCCAGCACTTTGGGAGGGTGAGGAGGGTGGATCACTTGAGGTTAGGATTTTGAGAACAGCTTGGCCAACATATAGTGAAACCCCATTTCTATTAAAAAATACAAAAATTAGCTGGGCGTGGTTGCATATGCATGTAGCACCAGCTACATGGGAAGCTGAGGCCAGGAGAATCACTTAAACCTGGGAGGCAGAGTTTGCAGTGAGCTGAGATCACTCCACTGCACTCCATCCTGGGCAACAGAGCAAGACACTGTCTCTCAAAAAAAAAAAAAGACAATAGTTTCTTACCCCAACATAGTAATTTAGTATTTTGACAATGTAATTAAGGACTTTTGAGCCAATTATACTGTTACATAAAAATATTTATTTGAAAGAAATATATAGGAAACATTACGTTAAAACCTAATAAATGTTAAGGATCTTTATCAACATCATAGTATAAAAGCTGGCCTTAAGTCCTAGGTCTTTTAACCTTTAAGTTCAAGAATCTCCTTTATACCACAGTTTCAAAGCTTGAGAGTAAGAAAATTTTTTAAGGAAACATTCATTAATAAACTGCATGATCTTAGCAGAGAATATTATGGCCTCAGTACCTGACAGATTTTTTGAAGTCTTAGAGCCGATCACATCAGGTAAATACCCATTTTATATCTAGCATTTCTCCCTGATGGGTCTTTATCCCCTATTTATATGTTTGCTCTAGATTTTCTTCCTTTTCTACATTGTAGGTAGAAATTCTCTTTACTCATGAGGAGAATATATCCAACCATATGTCCAACTGGTAGAAATATATCAATATAATATTAAAACTTTTTTAATAGTAAATTTTGCAAACTTATGTATACTCATTTTAACTTACTAGCTGAGATGTGATTCCAAAAGAAATGTTCTAGGGAAGCTATGTATGTCGAACAAGTATCAAACAATAATTAGAAACGTTAAGCATCAGATTTTCAATTTAGTATCTTTCAAGTAAATACTAGGAAAATTGTTTAAAGCTTTTTCAGGATAAGCATAAGCTGTAAAAAAAAAAAAAAATGAATGGCTGATTTTTAGTTTATAATCCAAAAGATTGCCTTTACAAAAATAAAACTTTATTCTAATAATCAGAATTTTTTAGATTCTGTGGGTTATTTTTACTGCTCACAGAGCCATTTTTTACAGACACAGGTTTGAGTGTTGCATCACAAACATGGATAAATATGCCTAGGTGTGTGTTTGTATATTGCTTATATACACATAAAAAACCTTTACGATGTCTAATGTATGAGAAAAGTCTAAAGATTTTTAGGTATTTATAATGGTTACTAAACTGATAACATGTTTGCTTCTAGGTTCATGTCAATCTGCTTTTAATGGAAGCACGAATGCAAGCTGAACTTCTTTATGCTCTTCGTGCCATAACTCGGCATTTGACCTGAAGTATCACCCAAGGAAAATGTCATACATGTGTAAAGACCTTTCACATAAGATAAACATCAGAAGCTATTTGTGATATAGCATCAAAAATTATTCAGTTATCTAGTGTCAAAGTTTAGCCGTTTGTTTTTCGTTTTTGTTTTTTGCGGCTGTAATGTGCAATGATGTGTTTTATTTTCCTTGATGCTTAACATTACTAACAATTGCAAAAATAATACTGAGGAGCACTACTTTGCATTGTTTATAGTTGGAGTTTTGGATACTGATCATAAATCACAAATCTGGCTTATTAATGCTTAACTTCAGCGCTTTTGGGTTGTGTGTATGTGTATTTTTTCTCCCCCCGACCCCGCCCTTTTTTTTTTTTTTTTAAACAATAAGGACAAGCGCTTACAATCTGCTCAAGCAATTGTTTTTCAGATATTGGAATTCAGCAAAGAATGACCTTTCTGGCCATTCTAAAATTTTAATGTTGTGTCCTAAATCTGGTGGAGGAAAAGCATGCGCTGTTGAACCAAGCTGCTCACTGGACACCTATTTGTGTCCCCAGGAGATTATTTGTCAGGCACTGTTTTTTTTGTTTGTTTGTTCATTTGTTGTTGTTTTACTGCTATTGGTGATAACATGAAATGTGATACAGCCATTGTCCATAATTTAATGTGAAATTAATCATGATGAATTCTATAGCATGCTACTGAAAAGCCAAATTCAGCTATTTTCTTTCTCTTCTAAAACAGAAGTTTCAGTTTTCCTATCAGATGTATATATTAAAAATGGAATTATACACAATCCTATCACTGACAGTAATCCTCAGTCATCTTAAATAATCAGTGCTCACAGTGCTGCTTATAGTTCATTTAGTTGGCACATATAAACCTGTACCCACACAAGACTGACCAAAAATTTTCTTTGCACATTTTTCCCTTCTCATAGTTTTTTTTTTTATATTTTGTTAAGCAAAGGAAGGTTACTATGCCTATTTTTTTCCTGTTAGGCTTTTAGAAATTATTTTCCATGATTTTTCTTATAATAGGTTAGACAGTTTATTATTCAAAGGTAAAAATTGTGTTTCTATGCATTAATGTGATTGAACAAAAAAACAGAGTGCAATATGTTCAAAAAATACTCAACTAAACTTTCCCCGTCATGTCACTGCAAAAGTGTCCTTTTTAACAGAGCCATAAAGAAGTTTTTTCAAATTTCTTTATTGCACAGGCTGTTTTCACTTTTACCTTACTGGGATTGAACAATGTTCCTTTCATAATGCCAAAGCATTCCCTTCCCTTCCCCATAAAAATTTCCATGGACAATTGGTTAAAAAAAGATATCAAGTCATAGGGGAGGAATAAGCGGCCAAAAAGTCACATTTTTGCATTGGTTTACGTTGCTTGATTAGACTATCTTCAGAGAGCACAACATTATGTGTTTATAGCTTTAATTTGTATTATGTCAACGAACCAGTGAAGTGCCTAAAGAGATGCTTACAACTATCCAGTAGGACACAACTGCACTGCTTTTTAAATACTTTTTGGTTAGTTAAGGGTGACTTGAATTGTACACATACATGCTAATTTTTGAAAACATATCCATTTTTTTCATAGTAAATAATATAGGTAAAATGTTCTGTTAGAATTCCCTCAAAGATTTCATTTTAGACTTAGTTGTGATACAGGATTTAACTTTTCTTTTGAGAAAGAATTGTGAACTAGTATTTCATTAAATCATTTTCCTCTTCCATTTATCATCCTCTTCTGGTACAATATATTGGGTTGCTTTCTTTTAGATTTTGTTCTAGATAGGAAAACATAGATGACTGTAAACTTATTAACATAAGGTAGTTCTGTATTTTTGGATTCCAGGATCCTGTCTGAAATCTTCCATGTGAGGAAAAAATCACTAATATTTTTAAAGACAGGGTGATTTATTTAAAGAGATTATTCGGAGAACTTGTGCCGTCTCTCTTCTGTTTTATTACATATGCCATGTGTTTTATTCAATATCACATTACGTAGATCTGTAATACAAAGAAAACAGGAGAATGGCAAAACACAAACGGCAACATACACGTCCATTTGACTTCCCTAACTTTACAACTTTCCAGTTGAGGATGTCTTTTATTCTTGAATTTGTTTTTTTACTATGTGCTTTCAGTTAATAGCCCTATACTTTTGTGCAGGTGAACTGTATAACAGGATAAAAAATGACTTGTATGTATTGAAAAGAAGGAGAAATTCTCACAGAACATCGTATGAGCTTTAGACCAAAAGGGGAAACAAGGTTTAAGTAACCTAAAATGGCCACTTAGTTTTTGTTTATTTTTTTCCCTGGAAATGGAAATTGTTGGAGTTTAGGCTATGAGAATATTAGTGCCTTTAATAGATCTCTTTCCTTGCAAAGTTTCTTTTTAGCTCAGCATTGATCTATCTCATCAATAGTCAGGAAAATAAGTTGACTTGGAACTATAAACAAAAAACAATGTATTTATGAACCTCAGTGAACCAGCCTAGAAGAATTGACTTCTGAAGGTGCTGAAGCACCTACTAATAGGCAGCATGCACAGCATTTCAGGTTGTGAATACCATTTTACAACGAGTTTGCTGTTAACTCTTTATCCAAAGCAAACTTGAAATCTGATGCGGTTTTCCAGGGTGGTATTTTTTCAGAGTATTGAATTTACTATGTAGTAATTTATAGTATAGCTTTTTATATTAAAATGTGATATTTTTAAAAAGAGATATCTGGTTCAATTGGTATAATGATGTGATTATGCAATATGCTAATCTCCACCTTGCGCTCACATTGTGCCAAACTTAACTGTGCGCGTGTACGTGAGAAAAGCACATGTGAATGTGAATTCTTTAATTCTTTGCTTATTATGTTAAAATTAGTCTAATAGTCCACTGATGTGTATGCTTGAATAATGTCTATTTACTTGGGAATTTCAAGATTTCCAGCTTCAATGATAATTTGTAATTTCTAGATCATGTTAAGAAATACTGAAATACTCTCCCATCTGAAAATAATCTGTTATTTGACCCACCTGACTATGGGAGTAGCCAGGCAGGTGCCTCATTGGCTTCTTCAGACTAGGCTTCTTCTGGTGGATGTGTGACCATAAGGGGAAAAGAGGCTTTTGAGACAGCTTATTACCTCCTTCACCTTTTCGAACTAAGTACACTGTCTCAGTCCCAGGACAAAATTGTCCCATTTGGGGTATTTTTAAAATAAAAGATGGCTAACATGGAATCTGGGGCATGGCCTTGGCCTTTAATTATGGTTTTAAGCCCAAATAATGGCAGAGGAACACAGGGCTGTTTTTACAACAGAAAACTAAGTTTTATATAAGAATCCTTTAAAATTTGAACCAGAGCTCCTATTTGTTATAATGTTTCCTAAAGATTTTACATGTGTCTGAAAGTTAATTATTCCAGAGCTTCTTTTTCCTTTTCCCCTTTATAAAGGCTTTTTCCAAAATCTTAGATTTCTATGCCACAGCAAAATAAAATGATCAACAATGATCTATACTTAAAATAGTTCACCATTTTCAGTGAAGGGAGGGTGTATACCTATATGATGGTAAGATCCTTTTCAACTCTAAGGACAATTCATCATGGAAAAAATAAATTTTAGTGCATGTTATAAAAATGATTTGCACTGTGTTAGCAAAATAAAGTGTTTTAGGTTGTATTTTAAAGACAATTCTAAATCGTTTCTCTGGAAAGCAAGACCTTAAATTCTTCTCTTTAATACGACTGCTTTTAGGCAAAGAGATGGTCTTACATGGAGTAAAGAATAGATAACAATAATGCTGTGTAAATACTATATGACATTTGCTTTGTCATACAATTCAACAGCTAACAAAGACGTGGCTCCTCTGTTCAGACTGAGTTTTTAAGTTACCGAATTTATGTAATCAGAACCTATTCTAGGTGGCCATCAACGTAAACTGTGTTTCCCTATTATATCCCTCTGGAGACTGAGAATCAAATTAAATAGTCTTTCTTCAAA
Organism: Saimiri boliviensis; assembly: GCF_048565385.1. Lineage (NCBI taxonomy): Eukaryota > Metazoa > Chordata > Mammalia > Primates > Cebidae > Saimiri > Saimiri boliviensis. The sequence goes on along the minus strand of NC_133454.1, from coordinate 31,302,649 downwards.
GCAGTACTGTAACATGAATGTATTTATCTCAGTCAACAGAACTTCCATGCCCACTGTATGTGGAGCTTAATTCAATGCTAATTTGGCTTAGTTAACAAACCTAGAATATGCCCAGGTGAGATCTAGAACAAAAAGAGCTGGGGTGAAATGGATAATAGAGGTAGAGATATCTGTCAAGGCAGAGCCCTATGAGGAAGGAAAAGTTTTCAAAAAATACAAGGAACATAGTGCTAAGAGTATGGCTGCCCTCAGCATCATACACCTAATCTAGACAAAATACTTCCCATGTGGGTGCTCCTACCTGCATTCAGCCCACCCTTTCCTGCCTGCTTCTTCTTCCTCCAAGTGCCTCAACCTCTACATGCTCACTCTCCTCCCCTTCCCTCAGCCCATGTTGGTCTGAACAGCTTTCACAATCCAAACCAAACATCACCAGCCACCTGCTGATAGTCACCAGCATTTACTTTTCTGAGTTCCTTTTTCTCCATTCATTGAAACTATGGATTCACCCCAACTCCTTCTAAATCCCTCAACCATCCAGCTATATTTTGGCTAACCTTTGCCCTGGACATCCTGCCAGATGTTACGCAGTATCAAGTGTAAATTGTGTCACCCTATTCTGTTCTACCCCTTTCCGAGCTGCCGAAATATCTTGCTCTCCTCTACCTCATCCCCAAAGAGCCTATAAATTCAGAGTATCCAACCTTTTCATGGATTCACTCACTGTTGTTCAGTAATACAGCTTCCATATTTTAAATAAATCATAAAACATTTTTGCCTTTATCAAAGTAGGAATCTTTATATTTATACATGATACAGAAATTGAACTATTTCTATTATGCAGAATTAAGCATTTAGCAGGATTTTAAAGTGACTGATTTGCCATCCTAACTTGGATTTTTATTAGGTTATGAATACTGTTATTAGTCCAAGCTATGTGAATGTAAAGTCAAAATTCTCCAGCAATCCAGAATGACTTGTAACCCTTCAGTGGAATGGGAAATTTCTGGCATACAAATAGGGTGGTGTTCCAGACATTTGTTTTATTGGTGGTGTTTGGGCCTTGAAACACATTTCTAATAGAAGGACATAAGGCAAAGGGTATTTAGATGGTCCCATGGGATCACAGAAGCCCATTTGATTTATAATATAAATAAAATACCACAAGATTGGGTCCATAAGGGTTTGACTAGGCTTTTGTGAGTTACACTAAGCCTCTAACCTCTGTTCCTATCTTGTTCTTATGGGAGGAAAAAAATGTTCTATGGGATGAAAAGAAAATCCATTGAGTTTGGAGTCTTTATTCTCTTAGCCACACATCAGGTATATCCAGAAGGAACAGGAAATGCAAAGAGGAAGAAGATGTAACGGTTCTTCCTCTCCAGCTAGGTGCACTTGAGGTTGTTCATAGATGTAAAATTCTATCAGGTTTCTAACATGGGACACTACAGACGGTTGTCTGACCTGATGAACCATCCCATTTGAAAGTATAGATTATTATTGTTTCTTGTGATATTTGGATGTTCTCCATCTCATTCATGAACAACTCAACCTGATAGTAGTATCCAATAAATGCCTATTAGGGCTCAGGAATGAATTGATGTCCTAGTTAAGATATGAGACTTAATAATGGAGACTGAATGAGGTGGTTTGTATTAAATCATATGCCATGAAGTGTTCATTTTCGCTTTAACCTAATTATGACTGTACCACCATGAAGTACAGAATGAAAAATATATATTTATATATGTATATGGGGGGGAAACAGAGAATGAATATCTGATTCTTTTGAATGCTTGTGGAAATCTTTGAAATAGTGCAGGGCATACCACAAAATAGCCTTTAGAAGAAATACCCAATTTTACAGTTTATAGGACATCAATAATTAGTAAGTCTAAATACGAATAGAATTTTTGTTATGTAAATTTTGCTAAAACAGTCTATTTTCTTGCACCCCTCAAGTTAACCTCTTAAAAAAAATGAATGTATAATTTCTACTGAAAAAATATCGGAGAGAATCTCTCTGGTCTATAGTGTTAAAATATTGTTCACAAATCCTGATTAGTTAAGTCCATACATTATGAAACAGAATAAAACTTAATATACATTTTTCTTAAATTAATATCGTTGCACATTTCCAACTGGCTCCCCAAGTATAATAAGGAAGGATCAAAAGGTAGAATAAAAGAAATCTATTAGTTGGGTGGCCAAGAAGTTTCCTTTGTAATGTTGAGAGATTTCTGCTTTCTGAATTTCGCTGGTTCTCTAAGGTAAAAGAGTTAAATGGTACCCTTGTTCACCAAGGAAAGTGATGCCAACTATGTATCTAGTGCAAATATTTCCTTTGCATTACTTAGTCTTCTCTAGAGAGAAAATACAGTTTCCCCTTCCTCTTTCTCTTCACATTTACTCTTTTCGACTCAAAATAAGAGATATAGAAAGCAAACCACAGCCAGTTTGGCATCCTCTCAGTGCTGCTAGTATAGGCACATATACATGCAGTCTGAGCAAGGTAATAAAGAAACCTGTCAGGTCAACTTGGAACATGGCCTTGCTACTTGGATTAGCTCCTTTAAGCCTGAAAATAGCTTTCCTGGTCATGGAAGAACTGGATGTATCTTTTAACTTATGAAATAGCAGTTGAACTTGAAAACTCTTTTTTAAAAAAAAAAAAAATCCTGGTTTTGCAGGACAGCTACATAATGAATGTATATATTAAGACTTGGTAGCTGAATTGCACATGAAATCAGATTGCCAACTTCTTGACTTTCAACGTTAGACATTTATCCTTAAGTTGTGAGCGATATATGTAGCATGCTGTGAAACGTCTATTATAGTTCTTTAATTCATCAGTATTAATACAGAATTATCTTCTGCGTTCCTTGGTACTTTTTATTCAATGTAATCAGAAGCTGTGATGTTTTTGCCTTTGTAGTCCTGTGCTTTGTTACTGTAATTTTTTTTTTTTTTTTTTACGAAGCACGTGACTGGACTAACGTAAGGCAGATGACGTGATCTTTAAGACTGCTCTATATATCAGTCTCTTACTCTATAAGGTTTTAAATTAGAATAAGCTTTTATCAAATAGATAATTGATGCAATTTAGGATTCACACAAGTTTCAATGTCAAATGGCGGTCTTATATTTATAGTTTCTATTCTGAAAATAGCAAACTTAATGAACAGCCACTTTAAACTTGTTCTGGCAAACCAGACCCTACTGTAGTTATAGTCTAGGTAGTTAACCATATAAGCCTTTTCAACTCTTAATGCCCTCCATATGAGTCAGCAGTTAAGAAGGTTGTAGAACCCAAGAAAGCTTTTTGTATGTATTACTAGGTTTTGTTTTTCTTACGTTGCTGATTTTACAATTCTGACTAAAGCTGACCTAAATGGATCAGTTTATCTGTAATATTCTAGTGCTTTAATGCCTCTTTTTTTTTTTTTTTTTTTTTGAAGGGATGGGTAATATTATTTGGACAGATGCAGAAGGAACTGTTAGTGAGTCAAGACAAACACATTTGAAATAAAGAAACTGTGTATTAACATGTTAACAATTCATAACTGCACTTTTTATGACATTTTAAAAATCTATTTATAGGTACAGAACAATGGGTTTTGTTAAACTGTATCACATTTATACTTGCAGAAATTTATTTCATTGTTAGTAGGAATTTTATTGGTTCAATAAAATTGGCAAAACTGAACACCGATCATTTGCCTACTTTGTTTATTTATATTTGAGCAGCATCTCGCTTGGTTATTTCTGCTTGATTACTGAGATGTGCATTCCTAAAGATACCAGAATTATAGGAGTCATTATTTTCACTGTATTTTTTCTGACCCATAGTTTCCTGGTGACATTTCTTATCACTCAATATTCCATTGGTGGAATATTGTGATATTGTAAGGTGTGCAAAATGTATAGTTATTGTTATGTTTTAAAATATCAATTGTGATCTCAGCAAGAGGCAAATTAACTTAATTATTATCTCTTGTTAATCAAAGCAATAATTAGAATGAGGAAAGAGGCACTGAACATATGGTTGGGGCCTGGATTCCAAAACCTATTTTTTTCATATTCTACTAGCTTTGCAACCTTGAAAGTAAATTAATCTCTATGATCTTTGATTTCTGCACTACATTCTATCAGGAGTAATAGCTACTTGGATGGTTAAGAATTAGGTGAGGTGTACTAATGTATTTGAAATATATAGCACAATGAGTTTGGATAAACAAGCCCAGAGAATAGTGTTGTTATTTCATATAAAGTAGAAAGAAAAATTAATGGAGAGAGGAAGATGATACATGTGTAACGTGTAGTGGTGATAAGACTTCTGAGGATTGTAAAATAGGCTTTTGGAAAGCTATCAGGGATGTGCACTCTTGTGCACGGTTTTCTAGGGAAGGACCTGACTTTTCATTTATCTTAGTTCACATATTACATAAAAATTTGTCACAAAGGCAAAATCTCTTCCTTTGTGCCCTGTGTCTAGCTGTAATAGAAGATCAGTAGAAACCAGCTGCTTGCTGATTAGAGTCTATTTTTTGGTTGGGTGTGGTGGCTCACGCCTGGAATCCTAGCACTTTGAGAGGCCGAGGCCGGAGGATCACTTGCACCCAGGAGTACAAGACCAGCCTGGGCAACACAGTGAGACCCGGTCTCTCTCAAAAAAAAAAAAAAAAAAAGAAAAAAAAAAGAAAAAGAAAAAAAAGGTCTGTGTTTTTTTTCAATACTATGCAACCCCAGCAGGAGACCAAGGACAGGGCACATTGGGCCAAGCTTAGCTAACAACCCAGTCCTTCTACAAGTCCTCCCCCGATTCAAAATTAGGCTTTTTGACGCTAGTTTTCCCATGAATTTGTTAACTTTGAGCCATTTTTAAAGTAAAATAATACTTCATGTTTATGTGTGTACTTTGTCCTTTCACATACACAATTTCCTTTAATCCTCACAACTAGGTGAAGAAAAAAAATCCTCACAATAATTTTGCAATGACGCTGTCTTCATTTTATAGATGAGAAAATTAAGTCATAGAAAGCTTTACTTGCCTAAGAGGTGGCACAGTTTTTAGAAATGGCACAGTGGAGATTCGAACTCTGGCCTTCCTGACATCATTTTTTCTATTGAACTTCACTACTTTAATTCAGCTTAAGTTTCTTATTGAATAATATACATGACCATGCTATCTACATGACATTTTACTGAAAAGTAAAAGGATAATCCATGTTCCAGACAAGGTTAGATAACTTTCCTTTCTGGTTTGCAATGATTTTAATTTTTAAAAATATATATTTTTTTCCTCCAGTCCAAAATGGACTTTTTATTCAAAAGATGGTCCCTGAGGGGAAGATTCACACACCAAGAGACAAAATCAGTACCTGTAAATTTGAAGTCTAAAAATTCTAAGAGAACAGTAGGGCTGATCCTAAAGAAGACTCAGGAAAACTTAAAGCTGTGTTGCATTTCTATTTTAGGAATGTTCTATTGTATAGTAAGAATTATGAATTCAATGGCCAACACGGTAAAACCCCGTCTCTACTAAAAATGCAAAAAAATTAGCCGGCCGTTGTGGCACGCGCCTGTGGTCCCAGCTACTCGGGAGGCTGAGGCGGAAGAATCGCTTGAACCCAGGAGGCGCAGGCTGGAGTGAGCCGAGATTGTGCCACTGCACTCCAACCTGGTGACAGAGCAAGACTCCGTCTCAAAAAACAACAACAAAAAAAGAATCATGAATTCAAGTCATAGTTTTTAATGCATGTAACTTTCTAACACGGGCTTCCCTTTCAGTAAATTTAGAAGAACATCTTAGAAAATGTTTCTTCTCTAATAATCTCACCTACTTGACATGTTTCAAAACACAAGTGAGCCCAAGCCTTCCCATAAAACTCTTTAAAAGGAATTTGAAGGCAAGAATTTTTATTTATGTATTTTGAGATGGAGTCTCACTCTGTCACCCAGGCTGGAGTGCCACAGACTGATCTTGGCTCATCATGACCTCCAACTCATGGGTTCAAGTGATCCTCCCACTCCAGCCACCCGAGTAGTGGGACTATAGGCACCGCCACCATGCTCAAGCACTCACGCTTCCCTGAGTGCTTTTGGTAGGATGCCAGAAGGTACTGCCTTTCCACTAAGTATGCACCACCAAAATTGTATTTTTAGTAAAGCTTCACCATGTTGGCCAGGCTGGTCTTGAACTTCTGACCCCAAGTGATTCACTCGCCTTGGCCTCCCAAAGTGCTGGGATTACAGGTGTGAGCCACTACAACCGGCCTTGACAAAAATTCTTAATACTCCTTCCTCCATAGACATGCTTCATTTTATAAATAAATCAGTCATCTTCACATCAAGGTGAAATTCAGGAAAACTCTCCTGGTTACAGTACTTTTCAGCACACATTGACTCTCTCCTTGCTAAGAGGCATGTAATGCACACCTCTTGTACACCCCTTCACAGTCACCTCGCCCATCTTTAACTTCAGCGCTGGTATGGTGGCAACCACTTCTCTGCAAGCTTTTGACCAATTTTCACAGATACTGCTCTTGTGGCCTGGACTGCTTGCTTCTGGCCTCCTGCCTTGGGGCTTCCCTGAGTGCTTGTGGTAGGATGCCAGAGGGTACTGCCTTTCCACTAAGTATGCACCACCAAAAGTGCGAGAAGTTAACTCTGGTTAACCCATAACCGGTGCTTCCTTTCATTCCCCAAGCCACACTTTTGAAACTTAGAGGGCTTGGTGGGATCGAGCACCAGTTCAACTCTATCAGTTGTCCCTTTCCTATTTCACTCCCCCTGTCCTTCACTCCTGCCTGCTTCCTTCCACCCAGTCTCAAATAAACATTGGTCTCAGGCTTTATTTCCAGGGGGAAGCCAGGCTAAGACAAGGCAATACATACAGGGTAGGGGTATAGAAAGCAGTTCCTAAAATAAATTCAAATCTCAACTCCAGTACTGCCAACTATCTGGCCTTAAACAAGTTACTTAATCTTGTGGTTCCTCAGTTTCCTCATCTGTAAAATGCAGAGAAAAGTAATCAGAAGGAAGACGCCTGTCCTTAAGAAGAGGGAAGCACAGGGAGCGACAGTAACACAGGCATCGGTTGGGAATTAATATAGAAAATAAGAAGGTAATGACTTATACATGGGGTCATAAAAAAAGCCATCATTTATCAAGGACCTTGTAAATGTTAGAAACTTTAAATACAGTATTTTTATGATAATCACCCTGCAGGTGGGTATTATCACCATTTTAGAAAGTTAAGAAAAATAGGTGTAGCAAAATTAAGCACCATGTCTGAGTCTAGCAGTAAGTGAACGGTAGAACTATTCTCAAATTTGAGTTTACTTGCTATTTTTTCCATCTCTTTGAAACATAAAGAAGAAACACACTTTTGTCTGGGGTTATCAGTGAAGGGTTTTTTAAGCAGAAGGCCATATTTAAGAAGACACTGTAGGATTGTTAAGATTTGGATTTGCAGAGACTGAGGAGCATCACGTTGAAGGTAAAAAAGGCAGAGGAAACAAAAATCTAGAGTGTGCTGTTCAGGCCATATGTGTGGGACTTCACGTCACAAGATGAATTCGGATAGTAGAGTTCGGTTGGACAGTGTAGTGTCTAAAGGCAGTAGGCTAAAAGATTTGTATTTCTTCACTTAGAAAAGGAAGTGAAAGCCAGATTGGGCAGATTATAAACAGAGCCATATTCAATGCACAATGATGTGTCCCACTTTGAAACAACAGCATCTTCTTGGCAATCAGAGACAGTCTAGGATTTCAGAGCAGCATAAAGACAGGATCTTCAAGGTAACCATAATGATCTGTTGAGTGTGTGGGAATTTTCTGAATATCTTGAATCATTTCCTGAATACATTGCATATCCCCCTTGATGTACATCATTGATAAAGCATAAGATACTCAAAGCAATCTGTTGACATGCAAGGCCTTACCTTGCCAGGTATGTGCACACAAACTCTTCTGATGCCTGGGAGCAATATGATAACCTTCAGAACTGAATGCCTTATAACTATGTGTTAGGTAAACAGGTAAAGCTTGGGTGATGGATGCAGTTGATTGTTTATATAACTGACCCCAGTGGATGAAGCCGATTGTTTGCATAAATCCATATTCACACATTTTGGAATGTGACTTTATAAGTTCTCTCATCAAGAGGTAGAGTCTATTTCTCCACTCTTGGATCTGGCCTCACCCTGTGACTTGAAATGGCCAAAAGAAGGCAGCAGAAGTGGCACTGTACCCGCCACAGACCTAGGCTTTAAGAGACTGTGTGCCTCCACTTTCTCTTTCTGGCCTGCCATGCCTGGGCTAGGCTGCTGGAGAATGAGCCACCTGGAGCAAGCTCAGTTGTCTCAGATACTCTGGTGAAGGCTAGGGACACATGAAAAAACTCAAAACCAGTGAAGTCAACTAGCTTACCTAGAACCGACTGCAAACTCATGGAGGTACCCCATCAAACCCAGTTAGGCCAGCAAAATCACCCAGTCAATCCACTGACTCATGAGCAAAACTTGATATTTGCTGTTGTGCACCATTGATGTTTTCTGGTTGTATATTGCCCAGTACAGCATTGTTGTAGCAATAGGTAACTGACAGAATGTAAATGCTGGAGGTAGTAAGTGCTTTATCCATAGAAAAGCTGGATTGGAAAACTTCTTCCTTATATCAAAGTCTATTAAGGATAGCACTGGAGAGTCTTAGGGATTTTTACTTATATCTCTAAACTAGAGTCACTATAGTTGGTAACTTAATAATCAGCTCTTTGCTCATCTCTGCCCTCAGAATGTTCACCTTTGTGTAGTTGAAACGTATCACATTCCTGTTAAGCCTGTTTTTTGTTTTTTTTTTTCTTTTTGAGATAGAGTCTTGCTCTGTCTCCAGGTGCCAGTCTGGAGTGCAGTGGCAAGATCTCAGCTCACTGCAACCTCCGCCTCCCACGTTCAAGCAATTCTCCTGCCTCAGCCTCCTGAGTAGCTAGGACTACAGGTGCCACCATGCCCGGCTAATTTTTGTATTTTTTAGTAGAGATGGGGTTTCACCATGTTGGCCAGGATGGTCTCAATCTCTTGACCTTGTGATCTGCCCGCCTGGGCCTCCCAAAGTGCTGGGATTACAGGCATGAGCCACCATGCCCGGCCAAGCCTCCACCCTCAGTGTTTCAGACCCTAAGCATGACTGTATCTGTAAGTGGACTGGTGCAATTAGGACAGAAATACTCCAACATTAGAATATAAGAATCACTGAGTGTGACGGTTGATTTTGTGTGTCAACTTGATTGGGCTAAAGGATACCCAGATAGCTACTCAAGCATTAATGATCCTCAGCACTTCAGTGGCACTGAGTCCATCCTTCTTCTGCTGAAAGGGAAAATCAAGTGCTCTGGCATTTCACTAGAATTACTGGGCTGCCCCAGTTGTGTCTCCAAGTGTGTTTCTGAAGGAGATTGGTGTTTGAGTTGTGGACTGAGTGGGTAAGGTCTGCCCTTAGCATGGGCAGGTGCCATCCAATCAGCTGGGTGCCTAGATGGAGCAAAAAGATGGAGGAAGGGCAAATTCTTACTTTCTCTTCTGGAGCGAGGATGCCCTTCTCCTACCTGGAGTTCTTGAATGTCAGAATTCCAGGTTCTCTGGCCTTTGGACTTTGAAATGTGCACTGGTGGCTCCCTGGAGTCTTGGCCTTCCCCTTCAAACTGAGAGTTATGCCATGCCATTGGCTTCTTTGGTTCTGAAGCCTTTGGACATGGACTGGGCCATGCTAGTGGTTTCCCTCGCTCTCCAGCTTGCATATGGCCTCATGTGGGACTTCTCAACCTCCATAATCATGTGAACCAATTTCTCTAACAAATCCCTATATGTGTATATACATACACACAGAGAGAGAAAGACAGAAAGGTTCTAATCTAGTGAGTACAGCGCAAGGACCAGGAACCTCCTTTTTTTTTTTTTTTTTTTTTAAGTATCCTGAATAACACAGCCATACTCCAAGGGAAAATGCTTAGATTATAAAAGGAGCTGTCCAGGTCTAAATGTAATAAAACTTCAATACAGGTACATACCATAGAAGAATAATGGAAGGCTATAAGGAAAAAAAAGAATTTTAAAAAAGCAAACCAAACCACAGGAGCACAAGTGGCCACAGAGGCAATCATGAAATCACAAAAGGGAGAGGGTACAAGGGAAAGACAGCTTTTTCTCCTGACTTTTCAATGAAAGTTCAGGCTACACTTTTTTTTTTTTTTTTTTTTTTTTTAGATGGAGTCTTGCTCTAACACCCAGGCTGGAGTGCAGTGGCACAATCTTGGCTCACTGCAACCTCCACCTCCCGGGTTCAAGCGATTCTCCTGTCTCAGACTCCCGAGTAGTTGGGATTACAGGTGCCTGCTACCAAGGTTGGCTAATTTTTGTATTTTGAGATGGGGTTTCACCATGTTAGCCAGGATGGTCTTGATCTCCTGACCTTGTGATCCACTCTCTTCGGTCTCCCAGTGTGCTGGGATTATAGGCATGAGCCACCATGCCTGGCCCTTGCTACATTTATTGCTACCCCAGGTAGAACTTAGGCCAAATTAATAGTTCTCAACTATACAGCACCTAGAATCATCTGAGGACCTGAGAACCAACCCTCACCCTGAGATGCTGATGTAACTGGACTGAGGTGCATCCACGGCATTCGGTTTTGAAAAGTGTTCCTGGTGATTGCAATGCGTGATACATTTTGAGAACCACTGGCCATAAGTGTTTTATTAACTCTACCCAATAGATTATCTTTCTTTTTTTTTTTTTTTTTTTGAGACGGAGTTTCGCTCTTGTTACCCAGGCTGGAGTGCAATGGCGCGATCTCGGCTCACTGCAACCTCCGCTTCCTGGGTTCAAGCAATTCTCCTGCCTCAGCCTCCTGAGTAGCTGGGATTACAGGCACGTGCCACCATGCCCAGCTAATTATTTGTATTTTTAGTAGAGACGGGGTTTCACCATGTTGACCAGGATGGTCTCGATCTCTCGACCTCGTGATCCACCCGCCTCAGCCTCCCAAAGTGCTGGGATTACAGGCTTGAGCTACTGTGCCCAGCAGATTATCTTTCTAACAGCAAAAATAATTGCAGCTGTGATGTACCAAACTGGCCTACAGGTGGACTGGAAAGACAACAATTGAGTTAGGCAGAAATGAGAAAAAAGAAACATAGCTTTTTCTAAGACCACCGCTTTAGGATGGGGCCTAAGAAGTGCTGGAAAGGGGAAATAGAAGCAGGTCCCATTGTCACATGACCCCTTGGAAAAAAAAAACAAAGTGCCTCTGCTTGCTACTGAGCAGAATATGTTGCATCCTGAAGTCATTCTAGATTTCTCTGTATCTGTATGCAGTGTGTGCACTTAAATGTGTGGCATATGGGTTACGTAGTTTTTTTGTAATGACACTCCTCCCTATAACTTGGCAGTGAGAATGCTTGTCTAGTATTTCAGATATTTCTTGAATGTATGAATCCCCTGTGACATACTGTATTCCATGAAAATAAGATCTAGTAGAATTTCTTAAAAATGAAATAGACTCTGGTAGATTACATTCTAAACTGTGATTATCAGACCTCTATCTGAGAATCAAAATCTACAGGAAACCTTGTTAAAAATAGACATTCCTGGAAACCACCGTGACTTGCTGAATCAGAATGGGAGATGAGGGGCTCATAAAATTTCCCATTTTACAAGATCCCCACACAATGTTTATTCACTCTGCACCACACCAGTCTGGTTTTGGAAACCGTATGTCCTTTGGGAGTAGCCTCTCTCTTAGACAACATTATTCACAGAGTTACACAGCCTTAAATCCACCCTGACTTCCTACACTCTCTTTCTGTGCTCCATATATAACTGGGAAACTGACAGAGTTTCATGAAGTTATTAAAGGAGCAAATCAAATGGAATTCAGAAGATGTGACATCAAAGATGGATTTCCCAAGGTGAAAATAAACTCCCCATTACAAACCTGCTAGAAACTGCTTTTAAATGGAAGTTACTGAAATGGAATTTCCCAAATGACAAAAACACCCTCAATACTCTTGATACACATTTCTGAATTGCTTTTCAGAAACGTTGTGCCAATTTACAGCAGTGTGCATGAAATGCACCTCCCTGTGGTCATGAGCACTTCTGACAAATTGCATCTCCTTCATGAATTTGTCCAGTGCTGACCTTGGTGAGATGAGACAGATATACCCTGTGAATGGACCAACGACTCAGTGAGAGGCAAGGCCCAGACAGCCATGGGACTTCTGAGCAAGAGAGAAGGATTCTTCTTACCACTTGATTGAAGTGGAGATTCTGGGTAATGTTTAAGAGAAGTGTGGCTGTCCAGCCTGGCCAGGGTATAAGCAGCACTTAGGTCTCCAGTTGTGGCCCAGGGTTGGGCGATGCCTCTTACAGAGTAATCTCTGACACAAGCAGCTCCTCTAGGCTGAGGCCAGGAGGCATCGCTGGGGAGGAACCCTAGATGAGGTACAGGGAATGACTGGGACGGTGAGAGATCAAAAAAGGGTGGGACTGAGGGGATCCAAGAAGGCTGGATAGACACAACTTCAGCGCACTACACCCAGCGAGAGAGATGCAGAAATCCGGAGCTCTCCTAGCTCCAACCGAGGTACCAGGTGCATTTCAACAGGTCTGGTCTGACGGTTAGCAAAGCCCACTCAGAGCAGACCAAGGCGGGGAGGGGTGCTGCTTCACCCAGAAAGTGCATCTGACCGGTGACTGGAGGCTCCCCCTCTGGCACTCTGAGCCAGATACAGCGCTTCCCCCAAAGTCTCAGCAATACACAGAACAGGAGATCTTTGCCAGTCAAGTGCCAGGAATTATAAGCGTGAAGTTGAATAATAATCCAGGATGATGTCCTGGATTTGCACAAAGACCTAAAATGACGCATAAGCCCGAAAGGCGGAGGGGAGAACCTGCAGATTGAGCTATTGCCCCCTCCTCTGGCCTGTAGAGAGAGGGAGCTAGCTGTAAGCTGGAGCAGCTGGGCGGCCCCTACCCCATGACCTGAGAGAGAGAAAGCTGAAAGGGGGAGACTGCCCGGTGTGACTGGGCGGGTCCCTACCCTCCCCCACAAGCCCCAGAGGGCTGAAGCTCTGACTCTAGTGGGTTGTGCAGCCAGTGCCACAGTCTGAGCTGAACCCTGAATGATCCAACCCAGTGGAGGAAGGGCACAACCCACCATTAGAGGGGTGGGACTGGGCTACATGTTTTAACAAAAAACACAGGAAGCCTACTTAGCAACCGAACTGCATTCTTGACAACCCAGCAAAGCTTGCAGGTCAGCGGAAGAGGTGGGCCTAATTTCCCAGTATAAACAGAAAGGACCCAGGAAGCTTCCCTAGTAACCTGAAGGAGTCCCTAGAAACCCAGTAGTGCCTCCACAGGCAGACAAGCCACCTCATCAAGGAGCATCCTGACAACACAGCCAGGTAAACCCACAAAGATGGGAAAAAAACAGCGCAAAAAAAAACGTGAAACCATCAAAGACCAGAACACCTCTTCTCCTTCAAGGGATCACAACTCCTCAACAACACAGGATTGAGAAGGAGTGCAACGAATTGACAGAAACAGGCTTCAGAAGGTAGATAATAACAAACTTTTCTGAGCTCAAGGAACACGTTCTAACTCAATGCAAAGAAACCAAAAACCCTGAAAACAGGTTAGATGAAACGCTAACTAGAATAACCAGCTTAGAGAAGAACATAAACGACTTGATGCAGTTGAAAAACACAGCATGAGAACTACATGAAACAAACAGAAGTTTTAATAGCCGAATCGCTCAAGCAGAAGAAAGGATATCAGAGATTGAAGATCAACTCAATGAAATAAAAAGAGAAGGCAAGGCGAGAAAAAAGAGTGAAAAGGAATGAACAAAGCCTCCAAGAAATATATGGGATTATGTGAAAAGACCTAACCTATGCTTGATCGGTGTACCTGAATATGATGGGGAGAATGTATCCAAGCTGGAAAACACACTCCAGGATATCCCAAGCCTAGCAAGGCAGTCCAAATCTCAAATTCAAGAAATACAGAGAACTCCACAAATATATTCCTCAAGAAGAGCAACCCCAAGGCACATGATCATCAGATTCACCAGGGTTGAAATGAAGGAAAACTGTTAAGGGCAGCCAGAGAGAAAGGTCAGGTCGCACACAGAGGGAAAGCCAATCAGGCTCACAGCAGATCTCTTGGCAGAAACCCTACAAGCCAGAAGAGAGTGGGGGCCAATATTCAACATCCTTAAAGAAAAGAACTTTCAACCCAGAATCTCATATCCAGCCAAACTAAGCTTCGTAAGTGAAGGAGAAATAAAATCCATTACAGACAAGCAATTACTGAGAGATTTTGTTACCACCAGACCTGCCCTACAAGAGCTCCTGAAAGAAACACCAAGCGTGGAAAGGAACAAGTAGCAGTCACTGCAAAAGCAAACCAGTGGGCAAAGACCAAAAATGCAATGAAGAAAATGAGTCAACTAATGGGAAAGAAAACCAGCCAGTAACAAAATGCAGAATCAAATTCACACACAACAATAGTAACATTGAATGTAAACAGGCTAAACGTCCCAATCAAAACAGGCTAAACGTCCCAATCAAAAGAATGTAAACAGGCTAAACGTCCCAAAAAAGCATAAAAAGTCAAAACCCATCGGTGTGCTATGTTCAGGAAACCCATATCACATACAAAAACACACATAGACTCAAAATAAAGGGATGGAAGAAGATTTACCAAGCAAATGGAGAACAAAAAAAAAAGCAGGGGTTGCAATCCTAGTCTCTGATAAAATGGACTTCAAACCAACAAAGATCAAAAGAGACAAAGAAGGACACTACATAATGGTAAAAGGATCAATTCGACAAGAAGAGCTAACTATCCTAAATATATACACACCCAACACAGGAGCACCCAGATACATAAAGCAAGTTCTCAATGACCTAAAATGAGATTTAGACTCCCACACGATAATAGTGGGAGACTTCAACACTCCACTGTCAATATCAGACAGATCAACAAGACAGAAAATTAACAAGGATATCCAGGACTTGAACGCAGAGCTGGACCAAATGGATCCAATAGACATATACAGAATGCTCCACCCCAAATCCACAGAATATACATTTTTCTCAGCACCACATTGCACTTACTCTAAAATTGACCACATCATTGGAAGCAAAACACTCCTCAGCAAAGGCAAAAGAACGGAAGTCATAACAAACAGTCTATCAGACCACAGCGCAATCAGACTAGAACTCAGGATTAAGAAAAACACTCAAACCCGCACAACCACTTGGAAACTGAACAACTTGCTTCAGAGCGTCAACTGGATAAACAATGAAATGAAGGCAGAAATAAAGATGCTCTTCGAAACCAATCAGAATGAAGACACAACCTACCAGAATCTCTGGGACATCTTTAAAGCAGTGTCAAGAGGGAAATCTATAGCAATAAAAGCCCACATGAGAAACAAGGAAAGATCTAAAATTGACACCCTGTCAACAAAATTGAAAGAGCTAGAGGAGGAAGATCAAAAAACTCAAAAGCTAGCAGAAGATAAAAAATAACTAAGATCAGAGCAGAACTGAAGGAGATATAGACACAAAAAACCCTTCAAAAAAATCAATAAATCTAGGAGCTGGTTTTTTGAAAAGATCAACAAAATAGACTGCTAGCCAGATTAATAAAAAAGAAAAGGGAGAAGAATCAAATAGATGCAATAAAAAAAGATAAAGGGGATATCACCACTGATCCCACAGAAATAGAAACTACCATCAGAGATTACTACAAACAGCTCTATGCACATACACCAGTAAACCGGGAAGAAATGAATCAATTCCTAGACACTTGTATCTACCAAGACTAAACCAGGAGGAAGTTGAAACCCTGAATAGACCAATAACAATGGCTGAAGTAGAGGGAGCAATCAATAGCCTACCAACCAAAAAAAGTCCAGGTCCAGACAGGTTCACAGCCGAATTCTATCAGATGTACAATGGGGAGCTGGTTCTATTCCTTCTGATACTGTATCAAACAACACAAAAGGAGGGAATTCTCCCTAACTCATTTTATGAGACCAACATCATCCTGATACCAAAACCAGGCTGAGACTCAACCAAAAAAGAAAACTTCAGGCCACTATCCATAATGAACATCGATGCAAAAATCTTCAATAAAATACTGGCAAACAGATTGCAATAGCACATCAAGAAGTTTATCCATCACAATCAAGTAGGCTTCATCCCAAGGATGCAAGGCTGGTTCAACATACGCAAATCCGTAAATGTAATCCATCACATAAACGGAACCAAAGACAAAAACCACATGATTATCTCTATAGATGCAGAGAAGGCCTTCGACAAAATTCAACAGCACTTCATGCTAAAAACTCTCAATAAACTACATATTGACGGAACATATCATAAAATGATAAAAGCGATATATGACAAACCTATAGCCAATATCATACTGAAAGGGCAAAAGCTGGAAGAATTCCCTTTCAACTCAGGCACTAGACAAGCATGCCCTCTCTCACCACTCCTATTCAACACAGTATTGGAAGTTCTAGCCAGCGCAATCAGGCAAGAAAAAGAAATAGAGGGTATTCAATTAGGAAAGGAGGAAGTCAGACTGTCTCTATTAGCAGATGACATGACTGCATATCTAGAAGACCCCATTGTCTCAGCCCAAAATCTTCTCAGACTGATAAACAACTTCAGCAAAGTCTCAGAATACAAAATCAATGTGCAGAAATCACAAACATTCCTATACACCAATAACAGAGAACCAAATCAAGAGTGAATTCCCATTCACAACTGCTACAAAAAGAATAAAATACCTAGGAATACAACTAAAAAAGAAAGTAAAAGACCTCTTCAAGGAGAACTACAAACCACTGCTCAACGAAATAAGAGAAGACACAAACAGATGGAAAAACATTCCATGCTCATGATTAGGAAGAATTAATATTGTGAAAATGGCCATACTGCCCAAAGTAATCTATAGATTAAATGCTATCCCCATCAAGCTACCAATGACCTTCTTCACAGAACTGGAAAAAAAAACACTTTAAAATTCACACGGAATCAGAAGAGAGCCTTCATAGCCAAGACTATCCTAAGCAAAAACAGCAAAGCCGGAGGCATCACACTGCCAGACTTCAAACTATACTACAAGGCTACAGTAATCAAAAACAACATGGTACTGGTACCAAAACAGAGACATAGACCAACGGAACAGCACAGAGGCCCCAGAAGAGATACCACACATTTACAACCATCTGATCTCTGACAAACCCAGCAAAAACAAGTAAAGGGGAAAGGACTCCATGTTTAATAAACAATGTTGGGAAAACTGGCTAGCCATGTGCAGAAAGCAGAAACTGGCCCCTATCTGTCACCTTACACTAAAATTAACTCCAGATGGATTAAAGATTTAAACATAAAACCTAACACCATAAAAACACTAGAAGAAAACATAGGCAAAACCATCCAGGACATAGGCATAGGCAAGGACTTCATGACTAAAACACCAAAAGCAATGGCAATAAAAGCCAAGATAGAAAAATGGGATCTAATTAAAATTCAGAGCTTCTTTGCAGCAAAAGAAACCATCATTACAGCAAATCAGCAACCAACAGAATGGGAAAAAAATTTTTGCCATCTACCCATCTAACAAAGGGCTAATAACCACAATCTACAAAGAACTAAAACAGATATACAAGAAAAAAACAACCCCATTCAAAAGTGGGCAAAGGATAAGAACAGATATTTTTCAAAAGAAGACATATGTGAGGCCAACAAACATATGAAAAAATGCTCATCATCACTGGTCATTAGAGAAATGCAAATCAAAACCACACTGAGATATCATCTCACGCCAGTTAGAATGGCAATTATTTAAAAATCTGGAGACAATAGATGCTGGAGAGGATGTGGAGAAATACAGACACTCTTACAGAGATGGTGGAAGGGTAAATAAGTTCAACCACTGTGGAAGATAGTTTGGTGATTTCTCAAGGATCTAGAAACAGAAATTCCATTTCACCGAGCAATCCCATTACTGGGCATATACCCAAATAACTATAAATTGTTCTACTATAAAGACACATGCACACATATGTTCATTGCAGCCCTGTGTACAATACCAAAGACCTGGAACCAACCCAAACGCCCATCAATAATAGACTGGACAAAGAAAATGTGGTACATATACACCATGGAATACTATGCAGCCATAAAAAAACAATGAGTTCACGTCCTCTGTAGGGACTTGGATGAATCTGGAAACCATCATTCTCAGCAAACTGACACAAGAACAGAAAGCCAAACACCACATGTGATCACTCATAGGTGGGTGTTGAACAATGAGAACACGTGGACTCAGGGAGAGGAGCATCACACACAGGGGACAGTTGGGTGGTTAGGGGAGAGACAGTTGGGGGTGGGGAGGGAAGAGAGGGTGGGGAAGGATAACATGGGAAGAAATGCCAGATATAGTATGCACCTAAAGTTAAATAAACTTTTTTTAAAAATATAAAATTTCAAAAAAAAAAAAAAGGAGGGGTGGGGCCAAGTTGGGAGTGTCAAAAGACCTTCATTCTAACTTCAGGCATCAGGCATATCAGCGAAAGAGCCAGGTTAACACTATGCCCTCGAATTCAGCTTCCTGGTGCTGTTATGATGCCTCTAACTGCTCAAGACTGCACCTACCCAGCTTTTTCAAAAGGAACATGCCCCTTCTTGTCTGAAAATGGTAGATTCTAACTGACTCCTTCCATCAAGTGAGCATTTTCTAAAACAGGATTCTGTAAATAGAACTACTCAGTACTGGCCATGGCCAAAAAGGATTCATTCAAGAGGCGGCAATGTGTTTCCATACTGCAAAGTGAAATGATGGCACATTAAGGATTTGTAAAAGTGGTGATCTCAAACCCATTCTGTGAGCCTTACCTCAACCTCAGTCCTGGCTGTGAAAAAGTGGAAGCTGAAGATGCAGGAAGAGAGGATTTGCTTAGAAAGTGCTATGCTTTGACTTCCAGCTCCCTTCAAGGAGTTTATTCTAAAAGATTTAGATAAATCTTGTGAATTTTAAGGAACAATATAGACTGGCATTCAACTCCAATCTAAAAGAAAGCATTCAGGTGGCTTGAGCTGTGTGTATATATATAGGTAGGCTAGCCCGAGAGAGAGGGCAGCCACAAGAACAACTGCCCTTGCAGTATTTGGCAGAGCAAAGGAATGTGAGCTCTCTGTAGGTCAAGAGAAGACCTTGGAAGGTAACAGGCTGGAGCTGTCTTGAAGGGACACTGCCCAAGAGGGTGGCTTGCCAGAGTGAGGTGCCCCAAAACACAAAGGCCAAAGGTGAGGGGATCATAAGAGATCAGCCAAAAAGTGCATTACTGGAGTCAGCTTACTGTATGATCTGGTCTACAAAAGCCTTTAAAGCCCACACAAAGGATGTTGGCTTTTTTTTTTTTTTTTTAAGATGGAGTCTTTCTCTGTCACCATGTTGACACCACGTTAACCAGGTTGATTCAGGCTGGAGTGCAGTGGTGCAATCTTGGCTCACTGAAACCTCTGCCTCCTGCTTTCAAGCAGTTCTCCTGCCTCAGCTACCCAAGTAGCTGGGACTACAGGTGCACATCACCACACCCAGATAATTTTTGTATTTTTAGCAGAGACGGGGTTTCACCATGTTGGCCATGCTGGTCTCAAACTCCTGACCTCAAGTGATCCACCTGCCTTGGCTTCCCAAAGTGCTGGCATTACAGGTGTGAGCCACCGCACCCAGCTGGATGTTGGCTTTTATTGTAAGAGCAATGGAGGCTGTTGGAGAATTTTACTTTGTGTGTGTGTGTGTGTGTGTGTGTGTGTGTGTGTGTAGTAAGGTAATGATAGTAAAATGATCAGATGTGCATTTCAAGGATACTCTGGCTGGAGCACAAAGAAAGGAGGTGGACCAGAACAGAAGCAGGAAGGCTCATTAATAAGCTAGTCATGTGAAAAGAGCAGGCAGTGAAGACTACAATTCGCACTGCAGAGATGGGGCGAGGCAGGTGGATTTGAACAATAAGTAAAAATCAACATGTCTAAGTGACTGGCTTGGGGGGAGGGTAAACAACAGGGAGGCAACAGGATGACTCCTTGGTTTCTGTCTTGCCCATATTGCTGCCTGATGGAGCCATTTACTCAGGGAACACTGGGAAAAGGCCAAGTTCTAGGGAAAAGATCAAGTGTATTGCCTTGGTAACTTGGAAATCTGAGATGCCTTTAAGATCTACAAAGATGTCAGGTAGACTAATTGAAGCTTTATACCTGGGTGAGGTTTAGGAAAAAGCAAGAGATAAAGGCAACCTAAGAGCCAGTCTTGAGGGACTCCAACACTTAAAGGCCAGGAAGAGGAGAATGCACTAGTGAGGATGAAGGAGAGAGAAAACGAATTGCCAGAGTTGCAAGAGAAAAGACCATGTGCCCCCCTCCCCCAGTCCTCAATGCCAGCTACAAGAGGAAATAAAATGGAGGTGGCCCCTGCCATATGGAACTCACAGTCAGGGGAGTGAGGTGGACAGTAAGCAAGAAAATCACAAAATTATAGAACTACCAATTGTAGACAGTGTTATAAGGGGAAAGATAGAGAATAAGACTGAATTGTGGGCTGGGCACTGTGGCTCATGCCTGTAATCCCAGCACTTTGGGAGGCCGAGGTGGGGGATAACCTGACGTCAGGAGTTCGAGATCAGCCTGACCAACTTGGTGAAACCTCATCTCTACTAAAAATACAAAATTAGGTGGGCATGGTGGCAGACTCCTGTAATCCCAGCTCAGGAGGCCGAGGCAGGAGAATCTCTGGAACCTGAGAGGCGAAGGTTGCAGTGAGCCAAGATAGCGCCACTGCACTCCAACCTGGGCGACAGAGCAAGACCCTATCTAACCAAAAAACAAAAAAAGAGAGTGAATTGTGGGGCACGGAAGAGTTCTTTGCTGATCTGCATTAGGATGCTTATGAGCGGCAGCTGTCCCAGGGTGCGTGTCAGGGAATCCTCGGCAATTTCTTAAAGTTCCGGCATTGAAGACACAAAGGCACGACAGACAGGCAAGTGTTTGGAGAAGGGGAATTGCCTGGCTTTCCCACTGTAGCCCTGTTCTTCTCTCCCCAGGTACTTCTGAGGAGGTGCCAGGGACCTAAAGACTAAGTGTCTTTGAGCAGTGAGTGTCTCTGAAATGAAGGGAGTGAGGAACTTGAGAATGGACCCAGGACAAAAAAGCCCAGCTGCCCATTGTGGGTTGGAAAGATGCTATCACAGAGCCTGGTCCCACTGGAAGATGTTTGGGCTTTTTCTCCAAGGCCTGGTGACCTCCACCACCTGATCTGAGACGGCCCTATAAGAGCAAAGCCCTTGATCAAAGCAAAATGAACCTTAGAGTTTCAGGTACTGCACAGCTCTGCCAAACAGATTCCAAAGAAATGTGAACTGAGGTTATCATGGTGATTTTGTGCTAATGGAACCAGGGTATCAGATGGCCATGGCTTCTTAGGGCCTGAGCCTTGGGGTTGCCACCCAAGTTCCCTACCCAGGCTTTCTGAAATACACTCCAGCCTAAGGACGTATTTATTCACCTAAGGTCCCCCTGTCAGATTCCTTTATTAGGTTCTTTTATTTCTCTAAAAGTAAACAGTGCAGTGTAATTCATATACAGTCTCATTTAAGAAGGCAAACGGAAAGTACTGTTTTAAAGCAGCAGCCATAGACATTGTGAGAAAGCCCGAAGTCAAGGTGCAGGTCGTAGGCTCTGGAGCCGGACACACCCAAGCTCAACATCCAGCTCTGCCCCCTACTGGTTCAGTGATGTTGAGATGGAGTCTTGCTTTGTCACCCAAGCTGAAGTGCAATGGCATGATCTCAGCTCACCGCAACCTCTGCCTCCCGAATTCAAGCGATTCTCATGCTTCAGCCTCCCAAGTTGCTGGGATTACAGGTGCCCACCACCACATCTAGCTAATTTTTTTATTTTTAGTCAAGATGGGGTTTCGCCATGTTGGCCAGGCTAGTCTTGAACTCCTGACCTCGAGTGATCCACCTGCCTCGGCCTCCCAAAATGCTGGGATTACAGGCGTGATCCACCATGCCCAGCAAATTATATATCTTTTTAATGCCTTCCTTCTTCATCTTTACAGGGATAATAGATGTATATCAATGAATTAATGACATGAAGTTTAAAGCCTTTCCCTGTCTAGCCTGAACTCACATTTCTAGACTCAGCCTGTAATTTTACTCCCTTCTCCCAAGCCACATGAGAGTCCCAGTCTGCAGCCACACTAGCCTCTCTACTGCTCCTTCCAGCCACCACCTTCTCTCTGTCCCTGACTGCGCTCCCCACTGTCTGGGTTCCCTTATGTCACCCTTGTCTACTGAACTCCCACTCATTTTTCAGAGTGCAAAGCAAATGTCACCTCCTCTTTGAAGCATCCGCTGCCTCATCCAAGCAGTCAGCTGCCGCTTGCTCTCTATGCCCATATACTTTCTCTCCATCTTCTCAACGAGCAATAAACACTCACAGTGCCAAGCACTGAACTTAAGTACTTTAACTTGCTAAACCCTCACAGGAACCCTAAAACCGATTTTATCACTAACCCCATTTTTAAGATGTAAAACATAATGCACAGAGAAGTTAAGTAACTTACCCAATACAACACAGCCCACAGCAGAGCCAGGGAACAAGCCAACCCCTGTGACGACAAAGCTGGTGCTTCTAACCACTACAGCACACTGCGTACTCCTTACGCCTTACCCACAGGGTGTGAAGACCACTTCCTCCATCCCGTGGGAGGGCCAGGGACTGCATTTTCTTCATTTCTGCAGCCTCAGCTCTTAGCCCAGTACCTGGCCCATGAGCACTTGCAACTTTCTTCCTCTCACCTGCCAAAACTAGACTAGTTAAGGAAAACCACTAATTCAGTAACATTCCCCCATGTGTCCTGGTCTCCTATTCTTTTTAATCATAATTTCTGATTAAAAAATACTGCCCTGTAGTCCTGGCCAAGGGGCCTCATATAGTCTCTTTGTAGTTGATGAATAACAGTGAACCTCTTCTAGTTCATTCAATTAAAAAAGAGAAGCCATTTTTTCCCAGGAAGAAGTTTTGAGCCAAAGGATAAAAGAGAGACACGGAGCTGTCATGACACCTTTTCCCATTGAAATGAAGAGAATCTGTTTATAAAGAAAAACAGTAAAAACAGAATTCAAAGGGCAAGTGGGCTTCCAGAAGGACCTTCCCTGGCCCAGCAGCTCCTGGAAGCAGTTGTGGAATCTGGAGCTGGAGGAAGTCTTGAAGACAGAGCTCTTTGAAGGCACAGCTGGCTACAAACCAGTCCCGGAGCCGGCAGCCCAGCCCAGCCCATCTCAGCTCAGCACATCTCAGCCAGAACACAGCTAGGCAGGCCAAGGAATCTTGAGAAGGGATGATATTTATAAAATCTCTAGCGTTAGCAAAACCGAAGGTTGCCTGGCCAGTGCTTGTCTCTTTGTTTTTCCAAGCTCAGTGTCTAATTTGTGTATTTCCAGGATTCTAAACCTTTCCCCAGCAGATCAGGTCTGGGTGCAAATGGTCCCTAAGTCACCTGTGTTCCTTAGGCTTTTTCCCTCCTTAGAAACAAAAGGTGGAGCTTTGCCAAGATTAAATGGCATTCCATTCAAAGCTCCAAGTCTGGCTCAGTTCAACATGCTCATGAGGAGGCCTTTGAAAGTTCCGTGGATAATTTTCTATTAAGGCACTATTACCCAGCAAGACTGATACCAAAAAAGAACCCTCTTTCAAATGTAAGTTCTTACCAGCTCTGGGGGAAAAAAAAAGATGTTATTTAAGCCCAAGAATTGGGAGGTAACAGAGGTGTGCAAAGGAAGTGTGGGGGTGGGGGAAGCAATGGCTTATGATTTTACTTCCCATCTGCAGTCATTGAGTTCATGAGTTTGTACACTCTTGGACCTGCTGCTAAGAAAGTATATATTGAGCGTGGATGTTATAGCAAAGCCCAGTACAGCATTTGGAATCATATGAGACAGAGTTGTGACCCTTGAGTGATTCACCATCTCACTAGGAAACAGGGAACACAAATCAGCAAACATCTGTTTAGAGGACTTGGCATATGGTAGGGGCCTCTCAAAGTCACTTCCGGATTCCCTTTGGGGTGCTGGAGAGAAAAATGATGTGACCACTAAAGGTGTCCCTGGGACAGAGAGGGGTCAAAATTGACCATGGAGAGGGAACGCTCACTGTGGACTTGAGTGGCCTGTGAGACTGGCATGGTGAGAAGATGGCTATGGGTGAAGGAGGCCATCCATGATGAGCTGGTGGAGGAGAGATGGGAGGACCCACGGTGGAGAGTCATAAGAGTGAAGGGCAGAAGGCCCAATCAGAGGCCTTTAATTCCAGGTCAAGTGGTTTGGCTTAGCCCAGGTTTCGGATTGGAAGCCACTCTTTGATGACCATGGGTGTGTGGTGTGTGTGTGTGTGTGTGTTTCTTTTTTGCTTTTCTTTAAGTTGATTTTATATGTTTGAAGTCCGAATTTGAATGTCTGCGGTCAGGGAACATTTGTTCTTTAATTCTGAATTTAGCTCCAGGCCCCACTTACCCAACTAGTCACTTAATTTGAACGTTTATGTTACCTACCTATAAAAATTCCAGGCTCCAGTCCTTCAGGTAAAAGGGAACTAAAGGATATTTTTGGAATGATGGAAATGGTATTTCGTGATTATCACGGTTGCCAGATAAGATACAGAACGGACAGCTAAATTTGAATTTCAGATAAACAACAAATAATTTTTAATATAAGTATGTCCCATACAATAAAAATGATTCATTTTAAAAATTCAAAGGTAACAACATAACTGAGTATCTTGGCTTTCTGTTTTTTTTTTTTTTTTTTTTTTTTTTTGCTAAACTAGGAATCTGGCTCATGTGGCTTATATAAAATTAATGGGAGGAAAGAGACAATGAGATTACATGAGGAAGTTGTACAATAGTCTCAGAAAGACACAGATAGTGCACTCCTTTGACAGGATGGATGGCTGGATTGGAGGTGAGAGACATTCTCAAAAAAGAATCAGCAGAGCACGCAGCTTGGTTAGAGATGGGGAGCCAAAGAAGAAAAGGAATCCCAGGGTTACAGAAACGCAATTCATACACCAGCTTTGCCACTTAATTACACAAGATACTCCCAGCCTTGGTTTCCCCGTTACCGCTTCTAATGTGTCATGAGGAGTAAGGAAAATGCCTTATAAATGCTGCACCAATGTGGTAATAAATGCCCCAGCCCTATTCTTTTCCACATGTGATATTACTAAAGCCATGTCTCTTCCACGCTGTCCTTGTTTAATTCTTTTGAACACAAAGGTAAATGATCCTTTGTTCCATTTCCCTAGTGGCCCACAGGGCTCGAACTTACACAGTTCCCTGTTCTCCGCACCGGCACTTGCAAACACTCAGAGCTTCCTGTCCTTGGCAAACTCGCTAACTTTTCCTCTGTTTTTTCAGCAAGCCATTGGTAAAAATGTATTTTAGGACAGAGTTAGGGACACAATGAGCCAGAAGCTGCGACCCTCCAGGTGGCCTTGAGTCCATGCATGAATACTCTCTCATCCTATCTAATGTACTATACCTGGACTTCGTTTCTCTGCGCCCAAATATCAGACAGAGACCCCTTGTGCAGATAACATGAGCTGATGGGCCTGAGACTGACTACCCCTGCTACTTTCCAGCTCAGTGTCTTGGGGCACATGGTATAGCTTTTCCTGTAAGATATTTTGTTATTTACTGTCCTTTTATTTCAATTGCTTTTTCCTTTCTTCAATGTCAATTTTATGATTAATGCTTACACTAAAACTGTCTAAACCTTTTCTTTCTGGGTGACAAATGACGGATGGATAAAGTGCTCCCTCTGGCCTGGCTTTCTTCAAGCCACCTTGCCCCTGCTCTCGGGAAGCTCAGCTTCTCTTTGGTCTCCAGGGCTCTGGCCAGAATGCTTCACCTTTTCTTAGCCTCTGTTGCCACCTGCAGGAGCATTTGGAGGAGGGTTCCAGGACCCTGGATGGCAGAGAGGGAAGCAACAGTCGGGTGAAATCTTGGGTTTCACCAGACAAAAATCTCACCTCTCTCAAGCTCAGGCTCCGGTATTTGTTTATTTATATTTATTTGTTTGAGGCATAGTCTCACTACGCTGGGCAGACTGGCCTCAAACTCTTGAGCTCAAACAATCACCACCACCCGCCCCCCGACCCCCACCTCAGCTTCCTGAGTAGCTGGGATTATAGGCACGCACAATTATACCTGACAAAGCTCCAATATTTAAATAGTGGAGTGACTTTGGGCAAATTACTCCTTTTAGCCTATTTCCTCTTCTCTAAAAGAGTATTTGATATCCATAAATTTGCTTTGATAGTGACTATAAATGGGTCACTCATTCATTTACATATTCGTGAATCAAACAGCATGTTGAATAAAAAGACGTGAAAACATAAAAACCTTTCTGAGAGAAAAATCACAATTTTACAGGGACATCAGTCAAACCCATAGGAAACTGTCAGTTTGTTTTGATAGACCTACGAACGAAGTGTCACATGATGTAAGTCATGCCTCTTGTCTGGTGCAAGCAGGGAAAGCTTCACAATAGAGGTGACATACTAACTGGATTTGGAAAACCACACAGCAGTTCACCAGAATTTGCAGGAACACACAGGAGTTCGTAAGGCAGACAGGAAGTGAAAGGACTTTCCAGAAAGGGGGAGCAAAACGCCAAAATGTTTTGACCTGCAGATAGTTCCCAAGGAGCGACTGAAGCAAGTAGACCTGCAGATAGTTCCCAAGGAGCGACTGAAGCAAGTAGGCTTGGTAGGAGAGAAACCTAAAGAGAGAGGAAAGTTGCTAATTTCAAGCGCAGGAGTGGTGAGCCTTGGCCCCGGCAGGAATCTAGTAGGAGGATGAAGAAAAGGAGCTACGAGGGTGGGAAAAGAACACTGACTCAGCATGGGGAGGTTGGCTTCATGACCCAGGCTCTGCCACCCACTTACTATGGGACCTTGGCTAAGTTAACCACCCTCTCTACGCTTTGGTTTCCTCAAATGTGCAGGTGAAGATAACAATCCCCACCTCGCCGTGTTGTTGCCAGATAACAAACACGTGCGAAATCATTAACACGGTGCCTGATGCAGATGTGCTCAAATAGGTCAGCCATTGGTGTTACTATTAGATATGCGCCTTCAGGGACTTATTTTGTCTCACCCATCCTACTTTCCTCATCAATAATGTTAGAACAAGAGTGTCTGCCTCACGTGCATCAGAAACTGTGAAGATACAGTCAAGTAATACAAGCTGTAGAGAATGAGATAATGAAGCCGACGCTTTAAATATATACCAGGTGTCTGCTAATCCTAAGGCGGTTTCACTTTTGTTACTGCATTTAACTTTTTCTGACAACAACCTTATGAGGTAGGATTATAATGAGATTTACTTTACATGTGATGAAAGTTGGGTTCCTTCATTTAATAGATGCTCTTTGAGCAGGTTCTGTGAACAAGACAAGACCACGGGAACGGTAGCTGAGAAGAGGAAACAGACTGCATGTACATGTTGGGGACCCTGGGGCTCAGGACTTCTCCTGCTCTGTCTCTACTCACCCTCTGATGATCTCTCTGGCCTCATGGTTTTCAGTCCCATGCCTGTATCATGGCAACCCGTATTTCTATGTGCAGCCCAGCCCTCTCCAGACCTGCGTGTCTGCCCAATCAACCTCTCCACTTGTTTTTCTAATAGACACCTCAAACCTAAAATATGCAAAATTAAGACCTTTACCCCTCTACCCCAAACTTCCAATCTCAGCCAGCAGCACCTCTGTTGTTCTAGCTGTTCGGAGTCATCCCTGATTCCTGTCTTTTTCTCATGCCCCACAAACAATCAGGAAATCTGTTTTAACCCACTTTCAAAAAACATCGAGAGTCTGAGTGCTTCTCTCTACCTCCAGAGCCACGCCCTGGCCCGAGCTCTCTTTCACCTGGTTCTCACCTGGATCTCCGGCTCCATTTTGCGCAATCACCCCCTGCAGTCTATTCTCCAAACAGCAGCTGGCCTGGTCCTTGTGAAAAGCGATGTCCACCTGCTGCTCAAGAACCCACGAATGGCTTCCCATTTCTTTCCCCAGTAAGGCCAAAGTCTAAAACATCTACAAAACCCTATGTGATCAGTTCCTATCTGCTTTCCTTATGTTGGAGGCTGTGAAGCTCCTTAAAATACAAACAGTTCTTTTTTTTGGGGGGTGGGGGGAGGGAGAGGCGCCAAGATGGCCGAGAAAAGCCAGCACGGAATGCAGCGCCCAGCTAATGAGACTCAGGGGGCTAGAGGACTTCACAATTCCAAACGAGGTGCCGGGTTTGGGCACTGAATTTAGGCCCAGGGAAGGAGCTGCAGGGTCACAGCGCCCAGGGAGGCAAATCAAGACGGCGGGGAGGGGGTGGGGGTGGCGTGGATACCCACCTGAAACGTGCAGCCGGCTTAACCCACTCGGTGCTCCCTTCCGGACACTGTGCTTACCTCATCGCTCCTGCAACCGACGGTCCACGAGAGCCCTGCCAGACGGTGGGGTGCTGTGGGTAGTCGATGCAAATCTGAGTAGCAACTACCGCCAGGCGTGTCGCAGAGACCTGGGTGGGAGTTTGGACGCCAGCTGGACGGACCATCTCATAGAGGGAGGCAGAGTTGAAAACAGGGAAGCAGACCATAAGGCCTGGCAGGCCCAGCCTCCACAGAACTCAAACAGAAGCCCTTGCAAGAGAGCTTGGCAGCAAACACACCAGCTAGTCTCCAACCAGGAAGATCGAGCTCTGGGAGAGACGCCATTGGAAAGGCGGGGCCCATCTCACCTGCAAACAAACTCCAGCGAGGGACCACCCACCCAGCAACCAGACTGAACCCGAGAGAGCCCAGCAACGCCCTCTACAGGCCGAAAAAGATACAGCCCCAACCTCAGCAGGAAAAAAAGGCTGCTCAGAGACTCCTCCTGAAATCACCAGCTTCAATGATTAAAGGGAGATAAATCCACGAGAATGGGAAAAACCCAGCACAAAAAGGATGAAACCATCAAAGAACAGAACACCTCTTCTCCTCCCAGGGATCACAACTCCTCACCATCAAGGGAACAAAAAAAGACAGAGAATGAACCTGATGACCTGAGAGAAGTAGGCTTCAGAAGGTCGGTAACAACAAACTTCTCTGAGTTAAAAGACCATGTTCTAACCCAATGCAAAGAAATTAAGAATCTTGAAAAAAGGTTAGACGAAATGCTAACTAGAATAACCAACTTAGAGAAGAACATAAACGACTTGATGGAGCTGAAAAACACAGCATGAGAACTTTGCGAGGCATACACAAGTTTCAAGAGCTGAATCGATCAAGCAGAAGAAAGGATATCAGATATAGAAGGTGAAATCAATGAAATAAAATGAGAAAGCAAGATTAGAGAAAAAAGAGTGAAAAGAAATTAACAGATACTTTACAAAAGAAGACATACAGGAGGCCAACAAACATATGAAAAAATGCTCATCATCACTGGTCATCAGAGAAATGCAAATCAAAACCACATTGAGATACCATCTCACACCAGTTAGAATGGCGATCATTAAAAAATCGGGAAACAACAGATGCTGGAGAGGATGTGGAGAAATAGGAACACTTTTACACTGTTGGTGGGAATGTAAATTAATTCAACCATTGTGGAAGACAGTGTGGTGATTCCTCAAGGACCTAAAAATAGAAATCCTATTTGACCCAGCAATCCCATTACTGGGTATATATCCAAAGGATTATAAATCATTCTACTACAAGGACACGTGCACACGAATGTTCATTGCAGCACTGTTTACAATAGCAAAGACCTGGAACCAACCCAAATGCCCAACGATGATAGACTGGATAGGGAAAATGTGGTACATATACACTATGGAGTATTATGCAGCCATCAAAAGCAATGAGTTCACGTCCTTTTAGGGACATGGATGAACCTGGAAACCATCATTCTCAGCAAACTGACACAAGAGCAGAAAATCAAACACCGTATATTCTCACTCATAGGCGGGTGTTGAACAATGAGAACACATGGACACAGGGAGGGGAACACTACACACTGGGGTCCGTTGGGGGGAAATGGGGGAGGGATGGGGGGTGGGGAGGTGGGAAGAGATAGCATGGGGAGAAATGACAGATACAGGTGAGGGGACGGAAGACAGCAAACCACACTGCCATGTGTGTACCTATGCAACAATCTTGCATGTTCTTCACATGTACCCCAAAACCTAAAATGCAATACAAAAAAAGTAAAAAAAAGAAAAGAAAAGAAAAGAAATTAACAAAGCCTGCAAGAACTATGGGATTACGCGAAAAAACTTAATCTACACTTGATCAGCATACCTGAATGTGATGGGGAGAATGAATCCAAGTTGTAAAATAGCACATCAAAAAGCTTATCCATTACAATCAAGTAGGCTTCATACCAGGCATACAAGGCTGGTTCAACATATGCAAATCTATAAACGTAATTCATCACATAAACAGAACCAAAGACAAAAACCACATGATTATCTCAATAGATGCAGAGAAGGCCTTTGACAAAATTCAACAGCCCTTTGTGCTAAAAACTCTCAGTAAACTAGGTATCAATGGAACGTATCTCAAAACAATAGAAGCTATTTATGACAAACCCACAGCCAATATCATATTGAATGGGCAAAAATTAGAAGCATTCCCTTTAAAAACAGGCACTAGACAAGGATACCCTCTCTCACCACTCCTATTCAATATAGTAGTGGAAGTTCTAGCCAGAGCAGTTAGGCAAGAAAAAGAAACAAAGGGCATTCAATTACGAAAGGAAGAAGTCAAATTGTCCCTATTTGCAGACGACATGATCATATATTTAGAAAACCCCATCATCTCAGCCCAAAGCCTCCTTAAGCTGATAAGTATCTTTGGCAAAGTCTCAGGATACAAAATCAATGTGCAGAAATCACAAGCATTCCTATACACCAATAACAGACAGAGAGCCAAATCATGAGTGAACTCTCATTTACAATTGCTACAAAGAGAATAAAATACCTAGGAATACAACTAACAAAGGAAGTAAAAGGTCTCTTCAAGGAGAACTACAAACCACTGATCAAGGAAATAAGAGAGGACACAAACAGATGGAAAAATATTCCATGCTCATGGTTACGAACAATCTATATCATGAAAATGGCCATACTGCCCAAAGTAATTTATAGATTAAATGCTATCCCCATCAAGCTACCATTGACCTTCTTCACAGAACTGGAAAAAAACACTTTAAACTTCATATGGAAGCAAAGAGAGCCTGCATAGCCAAGAAAATCCTAAGCAAAAAGGACAAAGCTGGAGGCATCATGCTACCTGACTTCAAACTATACTACAAGGCTACAGTAATCAAAACAGCATGGTATTGGTACCAAAACAGAGATATAGACCAATGAAACAGAACAGAAGCCTTGGTGGCAATGCCACACATCTATAACCATCTGATCTTTGACAAACCAGACAAAAACAAGCAATGGGGAAAGGATTCCCTGTTTAATAAATGGTGTTGGGAAAACTGGCTAACCATATACAGGAAGCTGAAACTGGACCCCTTCCTTATATCTTATACAAAAATTAACTCGAGATGGATTAAAGATTTAAAACATAAGAACTAACACCATAAAAACCCTAGAAGAAAACCTAGGCAAAACCATTCAGGACATAGGCACAGGCAAGGACTTCATGACTAAAACACCAAAAGCAATGGCAACAAAATATACAAATGGGGCCTAATTAAACTTAAGAGCTTCTGCACAGCAAAAGAAATAATCTTTAGAGTAAACAGGCAACCAACAGAATGGGAAAAAATTTTCTCAATCTATGCATCAGACAAAGGGCTAATATCCAGAATCTACAAAGAACTAAAGCAGATTTACAGGAAAAAAAAAAACACCCCATTCAAAAGTGGACAAAGGATATGAACAGACACTTTTCAAAAGAAGACAAATATGTGGCCAAGAAACATATGAAAAAAAGCTCATCACTAGTCATTAGAGAAATGCAAATCAAAATCACATTGAGATACCATCTCACTCAAGTTAGAATGGCAATCATTAAAAAATCTGGAGACAACAGATGCTGTAGAGGATGTGGAGAAAAAGGATCACTTTTACACTGTTGTTGGGAGTGTAAATTAGTTCAACTATTGTAGAAGACAGTGTGGCAATTCCCCAAGGATCTAGAAATAGAAATTCCATTTGACCCCCGAATCCCATTACTGGGTATATACCCAAAGGATTATAAATCATTCTATCGTAAAGACAACATGCACACGTATGTTCACTGTGGTGCTGTTTATGATAGCAAAGACCTGGAACCAACCCATACGCCCATGAATAATAGACTGGACAAGGAAAATATGGCACATATACACCATGGAATACTATGCAGCCATAAACAACGATGAGTTTGTGTCCTTCGTAGGGACATGGATGAACCTAGAAACCATCATTCTCAGCAAACTGACACAAGAACAGAAAACCAAACACTGCATGTTTTCACTGATAGGCCGGTGATGAACAGTGAGAACACTTGGGCACAAGGAAGGGAACAACACTCACAGGACTAGGTGGGGGGGGGGGGCGGGGAGGAGCGGGGAGGCATGTATGTACTTATGCAGCCATCCTGCGGGATACAGGATGTGCAAATGTGTCCCAGAGCCCAAATACATTTTTTAAAAAAATGAGAAGGAATAAAAGGACAGCCACCTCCAGTTCACACTCTGCTAGAGGCAAGACGTGCTGGGACCTTCTCCCCTAACCCTTACTGCGTATGTCAGAAAAGCCAGACCTGCTGGATCCACTGGAAATGCCTAGTGCCTGAGACGGGGAGGAAACGACTGTAAACCTGGAAGACACCAGTTAAGCAGGGAGAGGAGAGAGAGCCCTAGGGCGCTCAGGAACTTGGAATAAGGTTGCCCTCTGCGGGTGAAACTGTGAAATCATCTCACAGTTCGCAGAGCAGACCCGCGCAATGGTCACCCGACTGGAGGTACCAACGCGTCGTAGACGGAGCGCTTCCCAGAAGCGGGGACAAAGGCCTGGGAGGGCTGTGGGGCTCTCGGAAGTATCTGGTCACCTTGAGAGGAGTCCGCCGACTATCGGAACTGATGTCGCTGCACCTTCGATTCCTCAGACGCCCCTGCTCTTACTTTGCGGTCTTCCAGCAACTTCTCCGCTCGGGTCTCCCCTAGGCCTTGTCCCCTGGGGATGGGGCGCATTCCACAGGCGGATTCGCACCCTCGGCAGGACTTTCTCGTGCAAATTAACAAGTGGGTGGAAGCACCGCCCATCCTTTTCTGGGGAGGTCACCGGGGTGAGGCCGCTCAAGGTCTGCAGACCCCGGGCGTTGCCAGGATCTCCCCCGCGCGCTGGTCGGTGAAGGCCAGGAGAGGGCGAACCCGGCCCCCACCAGCGGCCCTTCCATGGGTGGGCTCTGGCACCACCACGTGGTCAGAGCGTCTGGGAGCTCCAGAGCGGAGGGCAGAATTGGGTAGATGAGGGTGCATTTTTCTGGGTGGAGTCTAAGGCTTCGCTCTGACTCCCAAAGGCCAAAGAGCCCGCCCCAGGAGGCAGGACGTGAGGCCGGCCGCGGGAAAGAGCCCTGGCTGTCCCTCCTGGCCTAGCGCTACCTCTTTGATCTCACCCTCTTTGTGGCAGCGAGAGTCACCAAAGATGTGAGGGGCCATTGGACGTTGAGAGAGAGGTGGGGGTCGGCGCCGGCCGGACCCCAGATTGGAGCCGCAGTCGTCCGACCGGCAGACCCTGCTGTAATAGCTCCCGGCCGGCCGCGGGAGGCAGGTGGGGCCTGCCGCGAGTCCTAGGGAAAAACGCCTTCCTCTTGATTCTCTCAAAGGAGTCCGAGCCCTGGAAAGGGACGCCAAGGCGCCTCCGGGACCCCGGAGACGGCCAACAGGCCCAAAAGAGAGTGCTTATCCAAGCCGAGAATCTCTCTCCACCTCCGCCCTCCCGGGATTCAAAGTTGTTTGTCAAAGGAACCGCCAGGTTTCCTTGTAGATGGGCACGTTATGCACTGTGCGCGCACACACAGGCACACACATATGCGCGCGTGCGCACGTATGTATATGCATATTTTCCAGTTGCAGCTGTAGGATTGCCCGTGCCAGCTTCCGGAAATGAGCATCCGCTCCCTCTCCCGGGACTGGGCGTGAGGTTCACCGAGAAGAGAGACCTTGCGTTTGCGCGGGGCCTGCTGGGTGCCAGGCCATCCCAGGGTTTGCGTCTATCCTGGTTTCTGGTCTGTGCGTTGTGGGTAGCAGCACTGGCGTGTTGCGCCGCGGGGAGCAAGAGGAGCAAGGCTCCAAAAGGTGCGCAATAGCTGGAGAGGAAGGGGCGATGCTGTCACCTGGACCCCTCCCTGAGACTCCATCCAACCCAGGAAAAAGGAGCTGCTTTCTCCCCCACCTACCCGAGGAGAAATAAACGGGCGCTGACATTTTCCTGCGTTCTTTAATTTTGACAAAACTGTTTTGGGTTGGCTACTGTGGCCCAGGATGGAAGCCTTCTCCCTGGAGCAAACCTGCCCACGCCCAGGCGGGCATTGGAGTCAGCCTTGCCCCAGCCTGCCTTCTCGGGAAACAATGCCCCTTTGTCGCTCGCCCTCCCTGGGC
Source organism: Saimiri boliviensis (assembly GCF_048565385.1). NCBI lineage: Eukaryota > Metazoa > Chordata > Mammalia > Primates > Cebidae > Saimiri > Saimiri boliviensis. The sequence goes on along the minus strand of NC_133454.1, from coordinate 31,267,856 downwards.
TAATCTGCCCCTCCCCTCAGCTCAGGGCTCCCTCCCGTTAGAGCATTCCAAAGACCACAAGCCACACTCTTCTTGGAGGTCTCTGCTTGGGAAGAAAACAAAGCAGCCTTCCTAACCACAAGGAGGGAGTGTGATTTTTCCTGCAAATACTATGACTATTTGCCAGCCTTGGCTCCTCCCTGAAGCCCTGTCGAGAGGGATTATCAGGTCACTGAGGTTTTGTGCCTCGTGTGAATTCCCACCATCAGTAAATTACAGAGGGGGGCACAAACCCAGCACTGTCTGACGTAGAAAAATTACATATACATACATACATACAGTCTTTCCACCACCCAGGATTGAAAATTAATGCTGTCTTTGACGTTGTCCCTTATCCACCCAAACCCTCCAAAAGGCTGGCTGGCATTTGCTTAACTCCAGTTCTACCGGCCTCAGTAAACAGTATCTTCCCACTCCATCCACCACCCTCCTCCCTCTTTACCTGCCTCACCTACTTGGTTGCTTGGTAACACTGAGGGTCACAGTGAGACTGTTTTGGGGGACCCGGCCACATATGTCCTCTGCCGCCCCGTTCAGTTCCAAGAGGACAGTGCCTTCTACTTGGGTGTGCCTCTAGTATAATCCTCTCCTTTTAGACTCTGGCTTGCCAGTCCTCCCTAAGTGCTCCCACTAGAGTCTCAGTTCCACTGCCAGGACCCAGGAGGACTGTTCCCTCCCGTGTCTTCTGCAGAAGGTCAGAACTTTAGGGGTGCTATGAATAATGGTATTTCTCCTTGTTGAACTACTGGCAACACCTATATGGGTCCACGCAGGCTAAAGCCGGTCCTGGTTTAAATGTGATCATTAAAGGCACAGGGCAGTGGATGGTGGCTGTGGGGTCACTAAGGGACCATAGTCCAGGGACTTGGTTTCTCATAGTTTGGGTGTCGATGGAGGGAACATGTGTTTTGGCAGCATGCAGGGTGCTTTGGCAACATTTTAAAAATTGTTGTCCCCCTTTCCTGATAAATGCGCCCGATTCCAGTTCCCTCCTTCCCTCCTCCCTTCACTGCTCTTCTGTCTCCTATTTCTTCCCACATCCATGGGATTCCAACTGGTCCTTTGGTGTCTCAATTTCCTCTTCTGAAAAGCTTGCGATTATAGTAATTCCTCAGGTGGTAATAAGAATCAGGAGACATAGCATGTTATTTAATAAATTAGTCCCATTTCCTTACATTTTCTCATTTTTTCCTCTTCTCCTGACTTTGAATCCTCCCTTCTTTTGCTTCTGCCTGTTTTCCACAGAGATAGGGGACGAGACTGCATCAGGCAGAGACAAGGGATGGGATCTGGGGAACCTAGAGTTCCTTTTTTTCATTCCACTCACTTTGGATTCTACCCTTTGAGAGCCAGCCTCTTTGCTCGACACCCTGAAGGTGATGGTCTTGTGAGAGTCTGCAGGTCAGTGGTACTTTTGGCACCTGTCCAGGAACTTTTAATCCTGTTCCTAAACAGAAATGAACCAATGGCAGGGCATGATGCCCCTGTCAATCTCTAAACAGTCAACCTGAAAGAGGAGGCTCTGCCATTCTCCTGCAAATTTCTCTGCTTAGTCATTTTACAGCCTAAAGAGATTCTTTTTCATCTGCATCTTGTCTGGCATTGGCTGGGATGTTTTCTCTTTGGTTTATCTTGACCAATTTTGTTTGCTTTTTTCCTTGAGTATGTGTTACAAAACTGACCTTCTTGTTATAAACTTGCATTTGTTTGAACCCAAGTTACTGCTCATAAAATGTGGGATCTTGTTGATGTCAGCGGTCTTTACGGCCCACTGCCAGAGATACTCTCTGTGCTGCTGATTGCTTTCTAAGTAAGAGAACACTCCCCAGTTCTGGTCTTGGCTCTACTGCCTTATTAATGCTAGAAGTACACACTGGGGGGACTTTCTCCCTTTTCTAATAAATATGGATATGTTCAGCTACAGAAAGAAAAAAAAAACTAGAGAAAAACTCTGAGTAGAATAAACTCTAGGTGTCCTAAAGGGTACTGAAAAATCAGTGCTTCCTCTATATTAGAATAGCTGAGAAGTTCAAGGTGCCCCTAATTAGAATTTCATGTCCCAAATTCTCCTAGGACAAAAGTTGATGTCCAACAAGTTGCTGCGTATCTGGTAAGCCCCGATTGTTAGCCAAAATGGATGTAGCAGATGAAGGTCCATCCCCCATGCTCATACTCTTCTTGCTTGCACACCTGCAAGCTGCCTTGTGTCAAACACACTGGATCTGTTCCCTCCATCCCTGTGGTGTCCAAGAGAGATATTGAATTCATTGGAAGGAGGTGCCAGACCACGGCAGTGAGGCCTCACTTTCTTATCTCTGATCTCCTTAGACTTATTCTTCTCAGTCAGTTTGGCCATGGGATTCCTCTCTCCTGTCCTCTGAGCAATCAGTCCAAGTGTTCATTCATATAGCAGTCCAGGGGCTTCTGCACCTCCACATTTTATTGTTCTGGCCGGCTCTGGACCAGCCCCTTTCCCCACTGGGAGGAGGACTCATCTTCTCTGTGTTTCTCCTTTGGTCTAAATAATCGGGTTTAAAGTTACTAAAATATGCCTTTGTCATTTGGGATTCAACTTCAAACTCCATGGTTTCTTTGGCTCACCTAAGCTCCTAAGGTTTTCACTGCATGTCAGTTTGGGCTGCAAGAAAGCAAGTTCTCAGCCTTATTTCCAGGAACCTGACCCATGTGGAGCAGGAGGTCAGATTGGAATCAGAACAGTTGCTCCTCTATTTCCAGAATCAGAGCTCCAGGGCCAAGGTCTATTCCACAAAGAGATGGATCTGAGTCGGAGGACTTCCTGTGCCCACTCTGGTGGAGAGAAGAGTCCAGAGTGTGACTTCTCAGCATAGAGAAGGCTGAGAAAGAGCCTTTAATGGCATGGTACTTCTTCCTTTCAGAATGAGATTTTGTTTGCTTTTTTTTTTTTTTTTTTTTTCCATGGTGGAGAGAAGTCTGAATTGTATTTCTATCTGCTGCTTTTGGGAGTAAATGAGAGGTTCCTGGGCTCTTCCAGTGTGGAAAAGACTTGCTAGAGGCTCTTTTTCATATCCCACTTGTTTTTGGTTCTGGGTAGAAAGTGATAGATACTGGGAGCCAACCTAAAAAATCATGGAAGGTCCTGCTGGATGGAGATGTGTCTGCTGGAGAGTTAAGATAGGTCTTCCTGAGGGAGGGAGCGGAGCAATAGATCTGGGAAGTCATGATTCTCTCTCCAGCAAGAGATGCCCCTGGGGAGTGCTGATGTGCTCTCCTCCTTTGCACTGCTTCTGAGGAGTCAATGGCTCCTAGATTGATGTGTCTGGTGGTTTATGATGGACCCTCTTCAGGGAAGATGGGTCTGAGGAGTTTTTCTGATCACTCATGGGATGAGAAGGATCTTGGAAATCATGACAGCACTACTAGAGAGAGATGAATCCACGGAGTCATGGCAAGAATGCCTGGAGAAGGACAGGCCTTCATTCTTGCTTCCATGTCCTTGGTCCAAAAGGGATCCATCTGGGTCCCCACCCATCTCATATCCACAGGCAAATTTCCATCATCATCCTCATTTTCCGATTTAGTGGTGAAGACAGAGCATACCATGGTCCCCGCACATGGTAGTTCACAACCTCCGTCCTCCTGCTGCCGCTAGCCCTGCCATGCTTGCTACTGAATCTGAAGTACTCATCAGCGCCAGTGACAAGTGACATGTCGGATGTGTGATGACTGAGAGTGGTAGAGTACCCACCGGAGCAACAGCATGTTAGAGTCTGTGACTTAGTGGGCAGGGAGGAGAAACCACATCCACGGGTACAACCTGTTTCTCAGGTCCCAGCTCAGTGCTCGGAGGGAAGGGTGGAAGGAAGAGGTGCCCTTGGGGCCTCACAACTTTGGGAAACTCCTTATTCAGGTCCTAAGGGGATTCCTCTATGTTTTGCAAGCAAATCATGTAATGGAATTAAGCTTAGCCATGTCCACAGTGTTTATGCCCATCCAGCTAAGCCGGACTAGATCCGGGGAAATGCCCACATGGTTAATTATGCTCCTCACTCAAAGGAAAGGGTATTTGTGTGATGAAGGTTAAAGATAAAACAGTTTTCAGGGGTAAGGCCTGCTAAAACAAAATCTAGACAGAGCCTGAGAGCTTCTTCACTGATCAGTTACATTTTCATTATATTCAAAACACCGTCTCCCTCAGTGGGGATGGACATAGTTTCCCACTATTTAATAGTTGATTTCTTCTGTGCTCTATTCACATGATCAACCTAAGCCAAACAAGGAAAAATGCTTTTCCTCTTCCTTGTGAAGAAGGCAATGGCATGTCCTTACATAATGTTAGCATTTGGAGACAACATCTATACAGCATCTAGTTTCTCAAAGTGAGTAATTTTGAGAGTCCGTCCTTCTATAAATATCCTGAAGAGAGATGTGTGTTGGTGATTCGATCACCTTCCCTGTCTTCTTTCCCATAGCTTGGAGTTGGAGCTCTGAGTGGAGCAGTGTGAAACTCTTCTCCAGGGAATAATGGCATTGCACATATCTACAATTCATTATAGATATTCTTATCCTTATCATTATTATAATCTCAAGGGGCTGTGGCATGTGAGCACTCATGACAGTATCAGAAATCTGCAGCTGGCCATCACACCCTGCCTCACAGCCTGCCAACAGTTAGGAAGGAGGGTGATGACTGCCAACAACACCGCTGGCATCACAGCAGCTATTACAGAAGCACTTTCCCCATAGCCTCTCCGTTCTCGCCACACATTTAGCTGGCACTAAATGAATCGTTCTCCAGGGCCAAGTTGTTGTGGGAATGTAGAAGTAAACGAGCTAGGAGGCAAGGATGCTTGATAAACTGATCAAACAGATGGACAACTTGATCATGAGTTCCTCAAGGATGAGTTCCTCACCTGACTCAATCTCATCTCCACTCACCAACGTACTGGAAGATCAATGGATGGTTTGTTTCTGGAAAGTTGGTTAAACGACTTTGAGAATGACGTGGGGAAGGGGAGCTGCAGGAGGCAGTTCAGACTGCCAGTCCAGCCGGAGACCTTGATCCTTCTCAAAGGAACAGTGGGCATTAACCAGGAGCAGCCTGGGTGAGAGTGCAGTTTTCCCATCTGTACCATTTTGCTGTCACACTGGCAGGGCTGAGACTGGCATGCCCCTTAGAGGTGATCCAGCTCCAGCAGCTTGTGATCAGCATTGCTTGAGCTTCATTTTCCTGAAAGTGATTCTCCACACTCCTTTGAAATCAAACCCCTGAAATGGGGGCTGGAATTACTCAGGGAAGCCAGGAGTTGAGCACCTGTCTGCAATAATGGTATTTCAGGCCAGGGAGTGAAAAAGAAAGAGACCCCCATTCTATAACCTCACCTCTAGTCAGACTGGCTGAATGCATTTGTCAATATGAATTCTTTCTTAAAGATAAGTTTTTTGTAACAACTTCACATTTTCCCTTCTCAAAATGAGAACTCATATTCTGAAATCCTTTGCCCATGAAATTATTTTTCAGACAATAAAAATACAAAGGAAATATGTCATATGGGAAAGATTACATTCCTAATCTGCCTTTCTAGAAATCATTCTCTTCATAAAGATAAACTGACTTTATATAAACAACACAATGGTGACAGCATTCTTTTAAGGCATTTTTGTGAGCTGGGTACATATGAAGCACATTAGTTCTTTGTCTGTCATATTATTTGCTTATCTTAGTCTTCTTCCGACCTCCCCAGCCACAGTATGTAAGCATTTGGTACAAGCACTGTAATAGCAGGTACATGGCTATGTTTTTGTTCTACCCTTTGTGTCTAATATACAGGCTGGTGGGGATGAAGGTTCAACAAATGAATATTAACCATAAACTCTACAAGGTAGATCACCCTAGGCTCTGCAACCTAGCTGATAATCCTGCTCTTATTTCACTGGGTTTTTTTTTAGAAGCTAAGGAAAAAATTTACATTGAAAACTCAATCATAAATACCTCCTCTCATAGTCAGATAGCACAGAAAATTCTAGAACAAAGCACCTGTCTCCTAGCAGAGCTTTGCCTGCTTTGAGATTGAGAGAGAATGCCTGCAGAAAGCACCTAAGTCATTTATTAAAATACTGAGCTGAGAGTCACTCCCTTGTAGGAGAAGGCTCACCTTGTTACAGCTGTGGGCTCTGGAGCACAACTTCAGTATGTCAAGACCCAAGTCCAATTACTGGCTGTGTGATAAGGTAGTTAACCTCTCTGAGCCTCAGTGCCCCTCCTCTGTAAGCTTAGAATAAAATAGATGTACAATTTAGTACAATGTCTAGACCTAAGTATACAATTCATTGTAGATATTCTTATCCTTATCATTAAGAGTATGGTTTTACTCAAGTAATGAAACAGCAAATCCAGTTTCTGGAAACTGCAATGATGTCATTCCTTATACCCACTCAGACTCTGGGAGGCTCATCCAGTTTTCTATCAAGTGAGTCTATGCCTTTACTGCTCCCTTCTATAAAACACTAGGATAATCATGGTACATAATAATGCCTTGGTGTTTATACGGCATGATCACATCCATTTTCTTATTTGATCCCCACAATAACCTTGTTATGGTAAACAAGGAAGATCATGTTATCTCCACTTTAGAAGTGAGGAAATAAAGGCAAAAAAAGCTCAAGTGACTGGCTTAATTACTAAGAAGTTTTCAAATTTGAAACAAGATTTTTCTCCCTGTGTCTCTGGGTGGAGTAAAGCATTGGCCAAAAGAAGCAGCCCCCTAGCTGCAGTTCCCAGCTGTCGTGACCCCTGGTCAATGCCATTGGCCAAGTTTTGCTGACATCACTGGGACCATCAGAGTGTCAAGCATTTCTCCTCCACTTTTCAGGATTCTGGATCTGCAGTTTGCTGCCTTATAAGCAGCTGATGCCAGCATCTTATCCTGCCCAAGGTTGTACTGACAGGTGTTACTAGGAGACATCTGGCTGGAGCAAGTCACACTATTTCTACACATACACACTGACATCCTTATATGCTTTACATATCATTGACATGCTCACCAGAGGCAGCTTTGAAGGGAAAATGAAGTCTCAAGAGGGCATCAGGCCAGCTGGAGTAGACAGATAGATGGCAGGGATGGAGGGGGCTTTTGCTCTTGGAAAGGCCAAGTAGCTCCATCTTCTAGAGGTCAGGCCTGAGCCTTGAGCACCAAGGTGATTGATTGAGGCACTTTGCATGCATGAACAGCAGCTCTTGTGGATGATTCCCTTTTGCTTTAATTAAAACGCGGGGGAAGTTTCTTCCAAATTACCTGGCACAGGGAAGTTGTAAGGATCTAAAATCACAGAACCAACCCTGTCTGTACAATAGAATCATAGGTGATGTTTTTAATACTTACAGATGCCAAATCCCACCCAAACCAATTAAATCAGAATTTTTGTGACTCAGATCCAGGCATCAGTATTGTTGTTTACAGTCGTGTTGAAGTATAATTGATATACAATAAACTACATACTTAACAATCAGTTTGAGGCACAGTGACAGATACACATCCTGACTCTTCTCTACTTTCAAGATAATGAACATATACAATATCTTGTAAAGTTTCCTCATGGTCTTTGTAATCTTTCTCTACTTCCCCATCCCATCACCAAGAAAACATTGATCTGGTTTTTGTCACAATAGATTAACTCACATTTCTAGAATTTTATATAAATGAAATCATATCATATGTTGTCTTTCTTTTGTCTGGCTTCTTTCACTCACAGAATTTTTTTGAGATTTATCCATGTGGCTATTTATGTCAGTTTCTTTTCATTGATAAATAGCATTCATTGAATGGCGATACCATAGTTCATCTATTCCACTGTTGCTGGACATTTTTTTTTCTGGTTGTGGAGGGTTAAAAATAAAGTTGCTATGAACATACATATGCAAGTCTTTGTATGGATCTATGTTTTCTTTTCTCTTGGATCAATACCTAGGAGTGGAAAGCCTGAATCATATGGTAGGCATAGGTTTATCATTTTAAGAAGCAAACAGCTTTCCAAAGTGGTTGTGCCACTTTACATTTATGAGAGCGCTGGTTGCTGCATATCCTCACCATTTTTGCCTGGGTCTACTTTATGCTATACAGTGAGTATAGTTGATCTCATTGTGATTTTAAATGGCATTTCTGTAATGACTAATGAGGTTGAGCATCTTTCCATGTACTTTTTGCTATTTGTATATCTTCTTGGTTGAAGCTTATACTAAAACCATTAAGGAGGGACTCTAACATTTGTTTAAAAAAATCAATAAAACCTCTCTGGAGATTCTAATGTGCAATCAGGATTAAGCATCACTGTCTTACTAGAAAATTGAATGCAAACCTCTCATTTTAATCACATGGAAACTGAGAGATTAAGGTTATTTGTATAGCAAGAAAAACTTCAAGACGATAAAATCACTCCTAAAATAGTTGTGGACTTTACAGAGCGTGTTCTCCACTGCAGACCTAACTCTATTATTTCCGTAAATCAGACAAGTTTTACCATTGTCTCTGGTAAGACTTAGTGATATAATTCACTGAATTATTTGTTCTAATCTGATTATTTATCATTTCACTTAGTTATGAGTATTTGTTCTACAATAAAAGTTGAAGGAAGTGCATTATTTCAATTAACTTTGAGACAGTATTATAACTATGGTGAAATGGAAGGGAAAATAGCCTCAGGGCTTCCATATATAGTGTTGACTACACAACCCTAGAGGGCTGCCTTCACACAGCAGATATGAAACTTGTGCCTAACTGGTACCACCGTGTGCAGGGGACCGAACAGTCTTCATCTCTAAAATCTAGGTTCTGGGTCTCACCTTCTAACTGTGTGATCATAGAAAAGTCAGTTGAAACTCTGAATCTTGGTTTAAAATAACATGGGAATAATTAGTGTTACAGAATAGACGTGAATGATGTGAGATCACATGGTGAGTCAGCAAACCCAAAAGCTACAGGAGCCAGGTAAGTAAGTTAAATGAGCAAAGTGGGTCAGGTCAGAGAGGCAATAGAGATACGATGGAGACAGTGACAAACTGTAGGGTGCTTACCCTGTCTACGCAGCTCCAGCTTGTTCAGTCCTTGAGGAAATTCTGGCCATAGCTTCTGTTTTTAAGAAAAAAGAGAAACCAAACACATCTGTGGTTCTGATGCAGTCCACTGATAAATGTGAAAGAGCTTTCTAAGTCAAAAACCGCCTAATAAATGTAAAGGGCATCATTATGTGTCTTAAATAAAGCTGTGAGTCAGTCTATGAGGGACTATTGTGGATATCTATCTGGCCCCCTCTTCTCTGTCCTTCCTATGAGAACTACCAACATCATCAGAGGGATCTATAACCCAGTCTGGGTCAATCATCTTACTGCACCCATCCAGCCACTGATTGACCCAAGGATTGCATGTACCCAACTAGGAAAAAGAAACCTTCCTGGGGGTTCTCCTAGCCAGAACTAACACAGGAGCTTTCCTCCTTCTCCAGATGTGAGACCACCAGGGTGAATATTCAGAGCTCCCTGTGCTTCACAGTGTATGAAGCAATATCATTTACTGCAGGTGTGAATGAAGACAACACAGAGTTATTGATGATGGATAGAGTTCTATCATTATTTGAATCCCTGATTCAAGAGGCCCCTTCTAAATTCTTGTTACATGATCCAGTAAATTTGGGGCAAGGCTAGTTTGAGAGGGGTTTCTACTGTATCCAAGCAAAGGAATCCTAACAAATGCATTCTGCCATCTTGAAGAATTCTAACTAAGGCATTCTGCCCTCCAGTGGCAGAGGATGAGTTTTTATTGATTTTTCAACACATCCTGTGACATTTGATTCACAGACAGAGGTTGCAGAGCTTAGAGGTGAGTCCGAGACAGGAGATGGAAACATGGCAGAAGTATTTCAGGGAAAGCTAACCAAGGGCGTGCAGAATTCTCTCTGCTGATTTGAAATACCACAGCCTGAAACATTTTCCAGATTTGAGAGCTCAGATGTGGGTTCTGCTGAGCTTCTGGAAGCAACGAGGCTCTAAGAAAGGGATTCATGCTAGGACACACAAGAGAATGAGGACAACACTACAACGACATTTGATTAATTTACATTAAAAATAGAGCTGACATATAGACCAGAGCACTCCCGTTATCATCTTACGTTCTTAAGCTACACAGGAAGCCAAAACATAATCAACAGCTACTTTGTTGAAGTTGTTTTAGCATTGCCAAGAGAGTCCGAAATCTGTATGCTCACTGTACTTGCTCCAGAGAGGCAAACCAACATAGGAAGCCAGGCCATGAGCAGGTTTGTTTGACTGGAACAGGATGGAAAATGAGGCCTTAGATAAGTTGTTGTTTAATGGCACTGAGCTAAAATAACCTTATTAATTTATTTTCCAGGGCTGGGGATGTAGCCTTTGGACTTCAAAATATTTAAAGTTCAGGTTGTCAAGACTCTCCCTCTTTAACTTCTTTCAGATTATTTGTATTTTCCTAGCCTACAGGAAGAGTGCCAAGTGGTGAGATTTCTGGCAACACTTCAGGCTACTGAGGGAGTTAAACAGAAGCCAGGAGCATTACTAACATTTCTTACTCTCAGGTTGACCACTACCTAAGGGCAACCCTGCTAATTAATCCCCTAAGTCTGGGGAGAAGAAATGCTGGTGAGAATAATAAAAATAATGATGTTTTCAGGACTAATCAGGACCTGTCTTTCCTGATAATGTCCCGGGGAATTTCTCTGGTTTTTGGTGACCCTGACATAGGAGAGATAAGTTGATAGAACTCAATCAGAATCTCAACCAGAAAGTACTTGTTGAAAGCAAGGATTTGCTGCCTGCAATTTGAAAAGACCCTAGAGATGGTCCCTCTCTCCTTGTTTTGCAAATATACCAAGGATGACATCCAGAAAATGTACAGTAGTAACTCAGAGGAGGGAACTCAGGGCTCCTGTGCTCCGGGTACACACTCCCCTTTCCACAAGTCTGCCACTTCCTCACTTCTGAGACTTCTACTTCCCTGGAGGTCTCCTTCTAGATGCAGTGAACAAAATACTTCTGGATATGCCAAATCAGCAAGTATGCTGGAGAAACACACACGTGGTACGGCCTAAATAAACTAAATCCCAGAAGCTGCTGTCTGATGTTCGCAGGGGCAGACGTCAGTGGCAGGCCTGAGCTGGCCTTCAGGGTGCAGGCTGGCAGGGGCAGTCTGGGCAGCTTCTGCCAGTTCTCAGAGACTCACCATGACTATTCACTGTCTCATACTTGTTCCTTTTCAGGTTTTACATGACTCATACGGTGTCTTTCATTTCAGTGACTGCTACTCATTTCAGTGACTCGGCCGACCCAGAAAGGAGAAAAGCAAATGGGCATGAGGTGTGTGGAGGAGTCTACTGAAGATGGGATTGACTGGGTTTTAAGCAAGCAGGATTTTAGGATGGATAAGGCAGCATCCTGAGATCTTACATTTTCAAGGCGCAATGTTCAACATTTATTGTCAAACCCAATCTCTAGCTAAGCCATTTGTGCTTTCTGAACAACCACTTTAATTTTCGCATCTACTCACCTTTTAAAAAATGAAGTATGCACCAAATTTTAAACAAATAGGATCAACCTTGGAAACGTAGTTATGAATCTTTGTATTTTTATGGTAACTGATAGTTTGCAAAGCTGGTTTCATCTGATCTTTACAAAAACCCTATGGGGTGATATTTTTATTACCCACATTTTATAAATAAGGAATTAAATCTCACAAAGGTTTGAAGACTTTCCCTAAAGTGTCATAGGACAACTAAACTAGTGAACTCCAAGGCCCTGTGCCAGAATGATGACCTGCCTTTCCCCCACCAACCCACACTCATAGACACAGCGTCCAAGAGGCTCTGCCTCTTTCTCCCTGCCGTCTTTGGGTTGCCGCATCCTACCTGCAATGCTTACCTTCAAAGCCGATGCTGACGATGTGTTTGTATTTGGGAAGCTTGAGTAGGAGGTAAAACGCAATAGTGCTGGAAACATGTTGAGTTTCAGTTCTCTGATTCTCCTCTTTTGAGACTCCAGGTCCAACCCTCACCTGTACCTTCAGAATCATGGATACCACTGATGAGGTTCTGGCTTGCTTCATTTTCATTCATGACTCTGACTCTCAGATCGTACTTTGATCCTGGTCCTTCCAGCTTTGATCTGGAAACGTCCTGCCCTCTAAGGCACCATCCAACCAATTTTGTCCTGGAAGTGTAAATATCATTGCCCACAGCAGATCTAGCAACAACTAACATTTGCTGAGCACTTACCATGTGCCAAGCATGATAAATGATGAATGCTTTATGTTCATTAACTCATTTAACACTCAGAGCAACCCTCTGAGGTAGGTACTCATAACTGTATAGATGAGAAAGTTAAGGTGAGTAACTTGCCGAAGATCACACAGTTAAGTGGGGAAGCTAAGATTTGTGACTACACCATTTTGACTTTAGAGCATGGGCTCTTAACCATTAGGAAGTACTGGCCTCCAGAAGCCATCTTACATCCACCCCTTCACCACGGATAATCAAAGACGACAAGTGATTATGAGCACTTTCTTTGGCGAAATTTAAATTTAAAAATTGATTTGGAGTGTAGTGTTGTTAGACATCAATCATGACCTGGGGGAAAATACCTATAGAGAGAGACAATGGGAAGACTGAGAACCCATTAATGAAAGTCAAGCAGTCCACACAGTATTGCTTATAGTGTAACATTTGGAAAAACATGTATTTTGTGGTGAGCTTAGGCAAGATGCTGCCCAAACTGGGAAGGCAGCCAAGAATTACTGCCACCTCCACCCCAGAGGATCACCCTACTAAAGGTCATGGAGAGGACTAGCTCCTGTCAGAGACTGCTTGTAATTTCTCTCACTGTGGGAGTTCCTAAGGAATAAACAAACAAATAAAAGTGTTTCTATAATTTTCTATGTGATTCAGATTCAGTGAAGCAGTAAGTCTTTGGTCCTTAGTTATGAAAAATGTATCAAAAACGCTTATTGTACCAAATAGCTTTTTAGAGTAATAACATTGAAAAATAGTTCTAAGACCTGTTTCACTGATCCAGACTTATGTTTTCTCATGCATGATGCAAACATTTAAAGAAATGAATGAAAGTCAGATATGACCATAAACTGCTTGAATTAATGTGGATCAAGAAGAAATTGGCAAAAATTCACAATCCCCAAGCCTCACTTCAACCATTAGGATCCCTTTTAGATATTTTACAGAACTGCTCATGAGTTGTCAATAATTACTTTATTGAGCATCTGCAAAGTGCACAGCATTGTACATAGCTTGAAAATGTCAAATTGAGTTTGTCACACCCTCTGTAAAGGCTTCCCTAATTTCTGTGGTTTCGTAGTTTTTCTTCCTCTGTTCCAAAGGAGCATGTTATTAGTACCTTTCTTGTAGCACTTACTTGTCCTTGATGTGTTACAAGTACGATTGTACCATGTGTTCCCTCCACTAGATTTTGAACTCCTCAGAGATGGAATCCATGCATTGTTCATCTCTGCAACTTCGATGTCCAAGTATGCGTTCGACAGATGAACGAATGGTTGAATAAATGAAGGGCTTCACTTTGGTTCCTTCTCCCAACTACCTAGCCTGCATTTAGGTGGAAGTGCTGATGCTGAGTGAGAAGCCAACATCCAAAAGGCACAATGGAAAAGAGGAGTGTCCAAAGGCATAGCTCATCCACAGACTAAAACATCAGCTCCATAATGAGGAAGAGGCAGCTGACCTCCCCAAGACCTCAGAACATAACAGAGCCACAGCAAGATCTTTAAGCTGAGTTGGGGTTCATCCACCTCAACTCCTATCTCAAAGCCCAGTGTAGCTCATCAGGAAAAGGCCAGCAGTCCAGTCACCTTCTGCGGCTTTAGATCCAATGCACATAGTTCTAGAGACACAGAGGCACAGCCACACCAGTAGCTCAGGGCAGTGGTCTCAGCCACCTAACCTTACTGATACTTTTTGCTTTATTGTCCCTTTTTAGATTTCAAAACAGGCCACACAAGAATAAACAGACACTAAACAACTGGATGTGAAAAAGAAGACATTCCCAAATGGTTCTCAAGAAGCTGTTTGGATGCTGTGGTCCTTGCACAGGTGCTAAGGGGCTCAAGCTGCCATGGATGCCCTTTTCAGGCCTTTCAGTATGCAAATGTGTGCTAGGAGGGAAATAAGGTTCCATGGGATGCAGTAAGCATAATGCTGTACATGGATGGCTAATTGTTTTCATCACACATGCCAAATTCAGCTGATTAGTCAGGGCCTGGAGTCTGTTTGATAGATGAGGAAATCTTGCCATGGTCCAGGGAGGCAGCTGAATAATAGCACAAACTACCCATGTCTGACATCCCATGTGTGATGGGACATGTGCAAACAACACTGGTTCCTAATACAGCTCGCCACAAAACTGAGGGCTAGCCTGTTGCCTCGCTGGGCTTCGAGTTCCTTATCAAATAATAGTTTGGATGGACTGTCCCTCTGGTCACTTCTAAAATTCCTTTTCTTTATCCAGCAGGATTCTTGACCAGTAAGTACCAAGTCAAACCCTCACCTTTCCATTTACCTTCACACTGCTGAAATAAAGGGACATTGAAACTTTATGCTACCTAAGGCAAGTGTTGATGAAATGCTGCTCTAAGTTTCTTAGATAAACCTGGTGCATATCTTCCTAGCACGGTCCCATGTGGTACCCATGCTCCCTAAGCTTGCTTGCATCACAGACTGATCAGGATGACAGCTTGCTGGCTGCTGTTCTACTCTGGGTGTGACACTGCTATTTTTCTGCAAAATGTAACTCTTGCTACACTTGTATTTCTCATCCACCGCCCCCATGCAAATGATGGATGTACCGTTCTCTCCTTTTTAGGAACCTGAATTTCTGCATCTAACTTTCTGATTGATCCTGGGCTGTAGCCCCAAGATCCGTATTTCATACTTGGCTGTTACCTATCTCTCAGCAATTCTTTAAAACATTCAGAAAAATCCAGATGATTCCATCCCAATTGTGGGAAACAAAGTTTGGTCCCTCTTGTTACCATTTTTAGTGGAAGATTTAAAATGACAAGTGCTTGATCAAAAAAATTGAGAATGAGCTCTCATGTTTAACTTGTATTAATGGGGGAGTTAGGTTTGTAGCCTCAAACACACTATAAGAATAATTTCCTAATATTTCTTTCCTAATTACCTAAGAGTTAATTATTCTTAAATATTTTATATATATTTTTTTCACAGATGGCCAGAATAATTTTTATCTTTATTTTGTGGCTCTTTACTCTATAGTTGCACCAAAACAATCATTTAGGGACATAAGTCAGAGTGTTTTTACTGTACTAGGTACTTACTCAGTGCATTAGAAAAATCTAGTATGTTGCAGAATATGAATTTTCATGTTAGTTTAACATATAGATCTTCCATTTCAACCGTGTCAGGCAGGGAGATATGTCAAGTTAATCCAGGCTGGGCTAAAGATGTCCTTGGATCTGCAGCACCTACTAAGAGCAGGGCTGTCCACCTTCTCCTCTTTTCACCTGAGGGGACTGATTATACCACTTAAGGGGCTCACAAAAAAAAAGAAAGAAAGAAAGAAAATCTTTGCCCGTCAATTCAAACTCTGTTATGCCACATTTGGCATAAAATGCTTATGATAATCTAAAATAATTTTTAAATGCTTATCATTTTAAAAAAATGAAGCAAACTTCAACTTTGGAGGAAAATGGAAACCATACTGTCTTTGAGAACCACTGAAAGCTAAGAGATATAGAAAACTTGACATCCCCACAATGTTATTTCAACAGAGGGGCATGATCTGCATCCCACCAAGGTCAGCTGAGTTGGGGAGAAAGAGAAGCAAATGCCAAGAAATTGGCTGCAGACTTTTTAAAAATCTGTTTGTCTTAAATTACAAAGAGCAACAAGCTCCCTTTCCCCTTTTCTCAGAAACCCTTTGGTTTAAAGTTGTTCTCTTTCTAATACTTCCCTCCCCTGTAATTTTTAACTATCATAAATAAATATCAGTGCATTTTAGGGGATCATCTGTGTCAGAGTGCACAACTGAAATTATTAGTGGCTTGGAAGTTTGCACATATAACTGGAGGTAAACAGCAGATTACTACACCTAATCTCACCCTGAGCATTTCTCCTCTGTCAAGTCTAAATTCTGCCATCTTCCTTTGCAAAAACAAGCAGACATCCTCACCAAAGGCCAAAATAGAATGATATCTGAGAGCGAACAGAAACCCATTGTAAAGACAAAATATTCCAGCTTTCAAATTCAATGTGACTGGATACTATTAGTTTTTTGAGTTTATAACTCCCCAGAATTTTCAAAAGTAACCTGGTAGCCAATCCGCTTGAAGACACTAAAAACAACCTGAAATAGGCCACCCAGGGTGCCAAAAGCAGTGTCAAAGAGCAGTGAGGCAGTGCCACCAAGGCCCACTGCGATGTCCTTGCACACGATGGGAATAGCGCCCATGGTATACATAGGGAAAGTGGCCACATCCACAAGGACACGAACAGGGATGCTCAGAACTCGGCAAATGGCCTTCAGCAGACAACAAAGGATCCGGAGAATGGCCCTGATGACTCTGACCATGACCTTGAGCACCTTCCAGGGAATGCTCACCAACTCTTCCCCAATGGCTATGAAGTATGAGATGGTGGCTGAGCCCAGGCGGTAAAGGCAACTTTCTATGCCATTTATCACCTGCTTGGTAACACACCACAGGAGATATACAATGTTCTTCAGGATTGCTACGACAAGGTAATAAATTAATTGAAAAAGCTTGATGAATGGGGTAGCAATGAAGCCCATGAGTTTTCCCAAAAAGCTACTACTTCCCTCAGATGCCTCTGGAGGCAACAGAGCAGACCTCTTGCTCCTGGTGCTGGAGAGGGGACTAGAACTCTCTTGAGATTGTGCCATTCGCTCTTCATCCTGGACTTGGTTAACCACTTCCAGGATTTTTTTCATTTTCTCTGTGTCTTGCTCAGTTTCACCACAGTTGTTCTGAAACAGCTGAGGGTTAAATGGAAGCAGTTTTTGAAGATCTTTTACCATCACATCTTCTATGATGTCACTGTCCCGGGTGTGCTTGACAAAGCCCATGGCCCAGCCTCCTCCAGGGATAGCACAGCAGGCCGCCAGCCAAACAAACTCAGGGACTGCTACTTTGTCTTTAACTTTTAAGTCTGAGGGCACTGTGCCAGTGAGGATATATAGGTCTTCCCCACTGCCACACTGTGGGGTCAGAGCCCGGTCCATTAGGCTGTTAAGATTCATGTACCACCGTTCCTGGAAGGACTGAGTCATCGGGGCTGAATTTGTAAGAGTAAATGTGGCTATCTGGAGATCACTGCTAAGGGAGAATGGGTACAGCTGTCCTTTTCGGTAATCAGAATCAAGGTAATCTGTATTCAAGGCTTGCTTGCTTCCCAGACTGTTCACAGAAGTGATGGCCTCTGCCTCATTAATCACCTCCTCAAGGTTGCTGTGGGGGTCATCGATCTGAAATAAGAAAACAAGTAGTGAGATGCATTCCTGTTCACAGCACAGAGGCAGCCCTTGAATCATCCTGCCCAGACTCTGGAGAAGTCCCCATTGCTCTATTACTTCAAATGCTTGAGTTTGGAAGAACTTGGTTCTCTGGCACACGCACACTTCATTCTAATACATTAAAATCCTGGTGTTTCAAAGCATCTTTCAGATAGACTGTTTCCTAGTTTATTACCTGTGTTTATTCCACCCTGCTCTACAGTAACACCCCTTCAATCACACACACACCCACCATCGTGATGTTCTTTGTAAAATCTTTTACAGTCTGGGGCCAGGTGCGGTGGCTCATGCCTGTAATCCCAGCACTTTGGCCCAGGCAGGTGGATCACCTGAGATCAGGAGATCAAGACCAGCCTGGCCAATATGGTGAAACCACCATCTCTACTAAAAATGCAAAAATTAGTGGGCATGGTGGTGGGTGCCTGTAATTCCAGCTACCTGGGAGGCTGAGGCAGGAGTATCACTTGAACTGGGAGGCAGAGGTTGCAGGGAGCACAGATTGTGCCATTTTACTCCAGCCTGGGCAACAGAGCAAGATTGTGTCTCAAAAAAAAAATAAAAATCTGTTGTAGTTTAATGAACTTCCTGATTCTTTCTTGGAATACTTTTCCACGAGCTTCAAAGTAACTATACAAAAGAAAACAAGGGAAGAGTAGATCTCAATGGGCCCATAAAGCCAGAACTGCAACTCAGAAAATCAGCCACCAATGTTGGTTCCAATTTAATGGACATGTTCCCAATGAATGTTTACACATTTTCAGATTTATGAAAAACAATCAATTCTAATCAGAGCATTTAAATCACGATGGAAAATGTATAGTCTTGCGTCAGTTATTAGACATTTTTCAGGCAAAACTGAAATTCAAATCAGACCAGTTGCTGTTTGAACTTAATCTCCCCAATATTTACTTTGATTAACAATTCATTTTCTGTCTTGGTCAATCTAGATATGCACTATGTATTAATTGCAATATATATATATATATATATCTTTTCTTGGTCCTGCTTTCTTTTTAAAAATTCAATATTATTTAGGATTATTTTCATCTTACTAATCTGAAAGGACAAAAGGAAAGTGCTTAGGATTATGTCATTATCCCCCAAAATAGACTGTAAATTCTTGACACCAGGGACCATGTATATTCCCCCAAGACCCAGCCCGAGGCCTGACACATACTGGAATCTCAAGGCATACCTGTTAATCTTTATACCCTGGGATAGTCATCATGGCAGTATTTATAATAGCAAGAAGTGGAACCAACCCACATTTTCAAAAACAGGGAAAGGTTTTGTAAATAATGCTATGCTATATCCATCAAAGAAATAACTCATTAAAAAACATTACGGCCAGAAATGGTGGTTCACGCCTATAATCCCAGCACTTTGAGAGGCTGAGATGGGTGGATCAGCTAAACCCAGGCATCTGAGACCAGCCTGGGCAACATGGCGAAACTCCATTTCTATTTAATACAAAAAATTAGCTGTGCATGGTGGTAACACCTGTGGTCCCAGCTACTCAGGAGGCTAAGGTGACAGATCTCTTGAGCCTAGGAGGTAGAGAATTGCACTACTGCACTCCATCCTGAGTAAGAGTGACACCCCCGTCTCAAAAAATCATTAAAAAGCACTTACAATTATAAAAGGGTTCATGATGATAAGAAAGTATATGTGATAATGTTGAAAAGAAAGAGCAGGATATAAAATTAAATAGTCACTTTTTAAAAAGGCTTCGAGTATGCAAGAAAAAAGTTTGAATGTGAACACATACATGTCAACATGGTTGTTTGATTCCTCAGGATTTAAGTCATATTTTTTTCCTCTATTTTCTTGTTTCTCTCCTCGTGCCTCTCTATGCACATCAACCCATAATATATGTTACTTTCAAAAGGAAATTTAAAAATACAAACCTAATTAAAATGAGTAAATTCCTGCTAACTGATTCCCTAAAACTAGTGCTACTCACTAAACGTAACCTTCAGGGAAGTAAGTCAAGGCCATAGGAACTGTACACCTTCAGTCTGAGGGCAATCCATCTGTGCACTTCTCTGGCTCTGTAATGGCAAATAAAGACACTCTCATGCATGTATGCGTAGGGCAATGGATGAGCGACCTGGTATAAAAGCAGGAGTATTTGCTGAAGCCTAAGGGAGTAATCTATTGGTTGACCTTACTCATTCATTCTGTGCCTTCTCCCATTCTTTGAAGGAGCCATAAACCTAGGTGCTCTCCACTGCCACCACACCCCTTGTAGGACAGAGAAAAGAAGCTCATTCATTTGGTAAAGCTGCTGTCTCTGCTCTCTCATACCTGAAAGATGCATCCCAAGGAAACATCAGCCTCATTTTTGAATCATAAGATCAGGATACAGCAGAGTCAAGATTTACGGAGACTTGGGTGTAAGGTTAGGAATTTCCAAGATGCACATTTCTCCGTGGTTACTTGGGCATTTTGTCTGCATTTAGCCTGGTGCAGTGCCTTCATTCCTTCTAGGGGAAACTAAAGATTGTTTTTGATTTAGTAACCCTGTGGCAGAGCATAAGGGGAGCATGCTGGAGCGTCTTTAGCCCAAGGGCTATCCAAGGGTGAAATGTACCTACAGGGGTTGATGAAAGGTCTAAAAAATAAGCAGAGAAGAGCAACTCGGATGAGGAGGGGAAGGAGACGAAAGAAGCAGAAGGAGAACAGGGGAGGATAAAAAATGGTAGCAAATGAAAGAGGAGTAAATGAGAGAGAATGTGTGTGCATGTGTAAGAGACAAAGTGTCCTGTTGTTAAGCAGAAACCAGGACTTACAGTGGATTTATAAAGGACTCTGGGGTTGATTCACTCCCAAACTGCTCTGCATGGTCTTCTAGTACCGCAATCAGAGGACACTAAGCTAGGTGTTTCTGCATCCTCTTAGACTGCTTGGGTCTGTAGGGCTTCAGATTTCAGCCATGACCTTGTACCTGACAGCCTGGTAAGGCCTTTTCTGCCCAACTCCACAGGGAACTTTCCCATACACTTACATAGGAAATAAGCCAGGATGGAAGCAAGGTAGCTGGAAGGCCATGGCCCAATTCTACACTGGGTCCTGTGCACCCCTCTGCTCTGGGCCTTCCAAGACAAAGCAGTAACTAAACTATATGCTCCAGAAATACAGGCAGCTTGGGGCACATCTTCCCTTCCCTCCCCCCTGCCTTGTTCAGACCCTTATATCGATGTTTACTATATTCTTATGAACACTAAACTTGGTTCTATGGTTTCATGACAAGATAGAGTACAATGTTTAAAACTGAGACAGAATATCTGGCCACTATACCTGTATAGTGATGGGGAGACAGATTCGAGATTAATATTTTTTTAGTTTAATTTAATGCTTTGAATATAACAGATGGAAGGTATTTTTACTTTATTTTACAGATATGGAAACCAAGACAGAATAATGAAAAATTGCCTGTATTCCAATAATTAGTAGCAGGAACAAACTTTTTCCCTTTCAATGATTTGTTTTTCTAGTATTTCTATTTTATTTCAATTCTTCTGTTTTCCCCCCACTTGGGAAAGCCCTTTTTATCTTTTAATAGTTTAGACACATTAATACTTAAAGTTCCCTTAAGATTTCTCTATTTGGTTTTTCAGTTTATTTTGTAGCTTCTACTGGTTGACTTCAAAGGGGGTGTATAGTTAAGTACTTTGCAATTTCTGCTGATGAGTTGATCATTATGAGAGGTCCATGGTATTTTGCTGAAAAAACGCGAAACAACCAAAACCCAATAGGATTGCTTTTGAAGTTGACCCTGCCAGACCCCTACAGAAGTCAGTGAACCGGGATCAGCTTCTGAGTTATTTTCTCAGTTCGGGGTTTTCTTATGGAGAAAGCAGGGCAAATATGAAGCCACACAAAGGAAAGGCGCAGCTGTAGCTCCACTCATGAGGCGGTAT
Source organism: Saimiri boliviensis (assembly GCF_048565385.1). Classification (NCBI taxonomy): domain Eukaryota; kingdom Metazoa; phylum Chordata; class Mammalia; order Primates; family Cebidae; genus Saimiri; species Saimiri boliviensis. The sequence goes on along the minus strand of NC_133454.1, from coordinate 31,246,322 downwards.
GGGTAGCTGCTTCCTATAACAACTTGCAGGTAGAATTTACTGCCCGGTTCACCAGGGCTACAACACTTTCTCAGCTCCCAGCTTTACGCAGCAAGTCTACTTCCAGCTCCATGATATGAGCAGGGTATGTATGTGGCTTTGGCTCCCATCCCCAGGCATGTGTAAGTCGTAGTCCCTAGGTGCCTTGTGGGTTCCCACACAAAGCTTTGGCTCTGAATTTCTTATATATTTCTGGCACTTGAAAATTTTCCTTTCTTACTTTTTTGCACAAACATGAATTTAATATTTTTTGAAAAATGATATATATATATATATATATATATATATACTTTTTTTTTTTTTGAGACAGAGTCTTGCTCTGTTGCCCAGGCTAGAGTGCAGTGGTGCAATCTTGGCTCACACTGGAAACTCTGTCACCTGAGTTCAAGAGATTCTCCTACCTCAGCCTCCCGAGTAGCTGGGATTATAGGCACGTGCCACCATACCTGGATAATTTTTGTATTTTTAGTAGAGATGGGGTTTCAGCATCTTGGCCAGGCTGGTCTTGAAATCCTGACCTCGTGATCCACCCATCTCAGCCTCCCAAAGTGCTGGGATTACAGGTGTGAGCCACAGCGCCCAGCCAGAAAAATGATATACTTTATCTAATATTCTATGTGTTTGCAGTGTAAGGAAAGGAATTTCACATCTGCTCAGTTGACCAGATGTTTTCTCCAGGCTTAAAAAGTTTCTCATGAAGCATGCCTTGTTTCCTTTTATAAATCATTATAGATTTATCATTGCAAAATGTATCTCCTCTGCTTAAATTTCTTTTTTTTTTTTCCCCGGTATTTATATCACCCCCTGAATCAATGTTTGGTATGAGTAGGACAGTATTTTTCAGCACTTTTACTGATGGTAGCAAGGAACTCCATAGGCTGAAACCTGTCACTAACAATAGGCTACAGGGACTCTCAGCCCTTTCCTAAATCACACTGGCCACTTTGTAAACAATCTGATTCTGTTTTCTTACTAATTCCTTTGTATTACCTATTACCCATACCTGTTTCGTCTGTTCATGCAGGTATTTCTACCTCCTTGAAATTCATTTCTGTCAATTTTATCTTTTGCAACTTGCAGTTGTCAAAAAAATCTGGACATTACATTATGAAGTCACTTTAGCATATCATTTATAAAAATATATTAAATCCTAGGACCTTTTATTTTATTTTGTTTTTTGAGACAGAGTCTTGCTCTGTCACCCAGGCTGGAGTGTAGTGGCCTGACATTGGCTCACTTCAACCTCCACCTCCTGGGTTCAAGTGACTCTCCTGCCTCAGCCTCCCGAGTAGCTGGGATTACAGGCTCGTGCCACCATGCCCAGCTGATTTTTATATTTTTAGAAGAGAAGGAGTTTCACCATGTTGGCCAGTCTGGTCTTGAGCTCCTGACCTCAAGTTATCTGCTCGCCTCTGCCTCTCAAAGCACTGGGATTATAGGTGTGCGCCATGGCGCCCGGCCCTTAGGACCTTTTATGCTAACTGATTTCCACTGAGGGAAATGCCCGTTAGCCCAGTAGGCTGTCTCCCTGTTTTAAGACCAGTTTTTAAATCTATGACAAAACTTTCTTCTGATCCCAAATTGACTCATGGTTTAATAACTTTTATTGAAGAGTCTTCTGAAAAAATTAAATAAAATCAGCATAGCAGCCTGAATCATTACCGTAAATTACTGACAATACTGCAGTTCTGGATTATACCTGCCCATCTGCACACACCACCATCTTCCTCTTTGGTTTCCCAGCGGAATCTCTAGATACAGGGAACACACAAAGCTCTCTCTGTCTTATCCGCCTCCCAGCTGACCATTACCGTGATCACTTAACTCTGCAAAACAACTAAGTATTATCTTGGTAGGCTCTCATTTTCTGAAGGGATGCAGAAGTGTGTGTGTGTGTGCACGCGTGTGTGTGTGTGTGTCCGTATGTGAAACTTAAATACCCACTTCATCTATGGGAAACTGTATTCCAATTTATAGGCTGGGCATGGTGGCTCACGCTGTAAACCCAACATTCTGGGAGGCGGAGGTGGGTGGATCATCTGAGGTCATGAGTTCAAGACCAACCTGGCCAACATGGTGAAACCCTGTTTCTACTAAAAATACAAAAAAATTAGCCAGGCATGGTGGTGCATGCCTGTAGTCCCAGGTATGCAGGAGCCTAGGACAGGAGAATGGCTTGAATTCAGGGAGGTATAGGTTGCACTGAGCTGAGATCACGCCATTGCACTCCAGCCTGGGTAACAGAGCAAGACTCTGTCTCAGAAAAGAAAGAAAAAATAGAAAAATAAAAATAGTAATATTATTTGATTAAAATAGTCAGTATATCCTTTGATATATCGTCACTTAAAGGGCAGATGTATTTTTATGTGGTCTCTACAGACATGGTTTAATGATCTGGTTATTGCAATTACTCTAAATTACTGACAACACTGTTCCCTAAAGACAAAAATATACCTATGATGTAAGAGGTTATTTCAAATAGCAATTTCTGGATTATACCTGCCCATCTGCACACACCACCAATCTTCCTCTTCGCTTTCCCAGTGGAATCTCTAGACACAGGGGAACACACAAATCTCTCTCTTATCCACCTCCCAGCTGACCTAATCCCTCTGGACTGTCAATGTAATTTGACACACCTCCTGTATTTAATGGAAAAATGTCTTTCTAATTTCAACATGCTAAGTAGGTTTTAGAAAAATGAGCTGTCTTCACTCTACTAGCCTCCTGCCCCATAAATACTCTTATAATAAATTCCTTTTGAAATTTTGTACCAAGAAAAAAAAAATTTCTCTCAAAGCATTGATCTGTTTCCTTATATCACATAGTAAAACCTATTTAAATCCCTAGGTGTTTTTGTTTTGTTTGTTTCAGAATTAAATGAGGAGAAATAACATTTTTATAATATGCATGTAAGGAAACCAATGAAAAATTGAAAAGACTATTGGAGAGGAAATATTCATCCATTCAACAATATTTGTTAAGCCTATATTATGGATGACTAGCGCTGCAGGAGGAAGCATGGAAAGTGAAAATAACCACCACCACCATTTATTAAGCACTGTATGCCAAACACTCTTTATGAGCTCCATGTGTATTGTTAATAAATCAGGAAGGGGCTGAGCTAACTATTCTCTCCTTTAAACTTGCAACAACTATGTATTATTACTAGCATGTACAAGACAGGTGAGGAAACTGAGGCACATTGAGATCCAGTCACTGAAGGAGAAAATGAAGAGGGAGCACAGCAAGATGGCAGAATAGAAGGCTCCACTGATCATTCCCCCATAAGGACACCAGTTTAATAACTGTCTACACAGAAAAATACCTTCATAAGAACCAAAAATCAGGTGAGAACTCACAGTACCTCGTCTTAACGTCATGTCATTAAAAGAGGCACTAAAGACATAGGGAGAACAATCTTGAATCACCAACACCACCCCTCCATCCCCCAGCAGCACTGGCATGGTGCAGAGGGCAATTCTATGCACTGGGGAGAGAGGAGTACAGCAATTGTGAGGCACTGAATTCAGTGGTGCCCTTGTTATAGCAGGAAGCAACACTGGACCAAACTCAGCTGATCCCAGCCCATGGAGGGAGAGCATTAAACCAGCCCTAGTCAGAGAAAGGTTGCCAATCCCAGTGGCTAGAACTTGGCTTTCCAAAAGCCACACCACTGTGGGCTAAAGTGTTATGGGCCTTAAATAAACTTGAAAGGCAGTCTCCTAGGTGAGTCCAAGAGCTGAACTGGGCCCAGAGCCAGTGATCTAGGGGGCATGTGACCTACTGAGACACCAGCCAAGGCAGCTAACGGAGTGCTGGCATCATCCCTCCCCTAACCCCAGGTTGCGCAGCTTACAGCTCCAAAAGAGACCTCTTCCTTCTGCTTGAGAAGAGGAGGGAGCAGAGTGCGGAGAACTTTGTCTTGCATTTTGGACACAGGCTCAGCCACAGCAGGATAGGGCACTGGTCAGAGTTGTGAGGCCCCCTTTCTAGGTCTTAGCTCCTGGATGACATTTCTAGACACACTGGGCCAGAAGAAAACCTGTTGCCTTGAAGGGAAGGACCTAGTCCTGGCAGGATTTGTCACCTGCCAACTGAAGAGATTTGGGGCCCTTAATAATCAGCAGCAATACCTAGGTAAGTATGTCATGGGCCTTAGAGGAGACTCTGAGACTTGCTGGCTTCAGGTGAGATTCAGCACAATGCCAGCTGTGGTGGCTACAGGGAGACACTTCTCCTGTCCCAGAAAAGTGGAGGAAAAGGTAAAGAGGACTCTATCATGCACCTTAGGTACCAGCTCAGCCACAGAAGGCATCAAGCAGGCTCTTGGGGCCCCTGATTCTAGGACTTGGCTCTTAGATGGCATTTCTGGACCTGCCCTGGGTCAGAGAGAAGACCGCTGTCCTCAAGGTAAGTTCCAGGCCAGGTAACATTAACCACAGGCTGACTTACGAAACCTTGGAAGTAAAGGGAACATTGGCAGTAGTATCCTGGCAGTACTCTCCGAGAGACTGTGGTGCCAGTGGCCACAGGGTGAGGCTCATCTGCCTTCGGAAAGGGGAGGGAAGAGTGAGAAGGACTGCATTTTGTGGCTTGAATGCCAGCTCAGCTGCAGTAGACTAGAACACCAGGTAGATTTCTACGGTTTTTGACTCTAGTCCCTGGCTCCCAGATGGCACCTCTAGACATGCCCGAGGCCTGGGGGAACACACTGCCTTGAATGAAATGATACAGGCCTGGCTGGCTTTGCCACCTGCTGACTGTGGAGTCCAAGGTCCTTGAGCAAACATAGGCAGTAGCCAGGGAGTGGTTACAGCAGGCTGTGGGTGAAGCAAGCACTGTGCTGCCTTCAGGTCTGACCCAGCACAGTCCTCGTGGTGGTGGCCACCGGGGTGCTTGTGTCACTTCATCCCCAGCTCCAGGTGGCTCAGAGCAGAGAGAGAGACTCTGTCTATCTGAGAGAAAGTAAGAGAAGGGAAGAAAAAACTCTGCCTAGTAACCCAGAGAATTCTTTCTGATCTCATCTCAAGACCATCAAGTTAGTACCACTGAGTCTGCAAGAACCACAGTGTTACTGGGCTTGGGACGCCCCCTAAAGCAGATACAGCTTAGATTACAACACCCAAGGCCTTTCACATCTTTGCATAGCCTTCCAAAAAGGATGGGTACAAGCAAGCCCAGACTGAGAAGACTACAATAAATACCTAACTCTTCAATGCCCAGACACAGACGAACACCTACAAGTATCAAGACCGTCCAGGAAAACCTTATCAAATGAGCTAAATAAAGCACCAGGGACCAATCCTGGAGATACTGAGATACGTGACTTTTCAGACAGAAAATTCAAAATAGCTATACTGAGGAAACTCAAAGAAATTCACTACAACACAGGGAAGGAATTCAGAATTCTATCAGATAAATTTAACAAAGAGATTGAAATAATTAAAAAGAATCAAGCCAGAAATTCTGGAGCTGAAAAATGCAATTGACATACTGAAGAATACCTCAGTCTCCTTTTAATAGCAGAACTGATCAAACAGAAGAAAGAATCAGTGAGCTTAAAGACAGTCTATTTGAAAATACATAGTCACAGGAGGCAAAATAAAAAGAATAAAAAACAATGCAGCACACTTACAAGATCTAGAAAATAGCCTCAAAAGGGCAAATCTAAGAATTACTGTCGAGAAAGAGCCACAAGTAGAAAGTTTATTCAAAGGGATAATAACAGAGAACTTCCAAAACCTAGAGGAAGATATCAGTATCCAAGTACAGGAAGGTTACAGAACACCAAGCAGATTTAACCCAAAGAAGACCAAGAGATTTACCCGGCAAAGGTCAAGGATAAAGAAAGAATCCTAAAAGCAACAAGAGAAAAGAAACAAATAAAATACAATGGAGCTACAATATGCCTGTCAGCATACTTTTCAGTGGAAACCTTACTGAATATCTATATGCAGAAAAACGAAGGCAGACCACTGTCTCTCACCGTATACAAAAGTCAAATCAAAATGGATGAAAGACTTAAACGTAAGACCTCAAACTATAAAACTACAAGAAAGCATTGAGGAAAATCTCTAGTACATTGCTCTGGGCAAAAACATCTTGAGTAATACTCCATAATACAGGCAACCATAATAAAAATGGACAAATGGATCACAACAAGTTAAAAAGCTTCTACACTGTAAGGGAAACAGTAAAGTGAAGAGACAACCCACAGAATAGGAAAAAATATTTGCAAACCACACATCAAGCAAGGGATTAATAACCGCATTATGAGAAGTTCAAACAACTCTATAGGAAAAAAATCTAATAATCCAATTAAAAAATGGGCAATCAGCCTGGGTAACATGGTGAAACCCCATCTCTAAAAAAAAAAAATCATCTGGGCATGGTGGTGTGGACCTGTAGTCTCAGCTACTCAGGAAGCTGAGGTGAGAAGATCACTTGAGCCCAGGAGGTAGAGGCTGTAGTGAGCCAAGACTGTGCAATTACACTCCAGCCTGGGCATTAAAGTGAGACCCTGTCTCAAAATCATCAATGGATCAATCAAACATAATAAAAAATGAGCAAAAGATTTGAATAGATATTTCTCAAAAGAAGACAAACAAATAGCAAACAGGTATATGAAAAGGTGCCCAACATCATCAACCGTCAGGGAAATGCAAATCAAAACTACAATAACATATCATCTCATCCTGGTTGAAATGGCTTATATCCAAAAGACAGGCAATAACAAATGCTGGTAAAGATGTAGAGAAAAAGTAACCCTCTTATACTGTTGGTGGGAAATAAATTACTGCAACCACTATGGAAAACAGTTTGAAGGTCCCTTAAATAACTAAAAATAGAGCTATAACACGATGCAGCAATTCCACTTCAGAGTATATATCCCAAAGAAAGAAAATCAGTATATCGAAGAGATATCGAGATATCTGCATTTCCATGTTTGTTGCAGCGCTGTTCACAATAGCTAAGATTTTGAAGTGACCTAAGAGTCCATCAGCAGATGAATAAAGAAAATGTGGTACATATATACAACGGAGTACTATTCAGCCATAAAAAAGAATCAGTTCCTGTCATTTGCAACAATATAGATGAAACTGGCAGTCATTACATTAAGTGAAATAAGCTAGTCACAGAAATTCAAACATTGCATTTGATCTGAAAATCAAAACAAGTGAACCAATGGAGTTAGAGAAGAGGATGGTTACTAGAGACTAGGAAAGATAGTGGGGAGTGTGGGGGAGGTCGAGATGGTTAATGGGCACAAAAAAAAATATAGAAAAATAAGACCTAGTATTTGATAGCACAGTAGGGTGACTATAGTCAATTAACTTTAATTGTACATTTAAAAATAACTCTAAGAGTATAATTGGATTGCGGTAACATAAAGGATAAATGCTTTAGGGTATGGATATCCCATTTTCCATGATGCGATTATTATACATTGCATGCTTGTATCAAAATATCTCATATACCCCATAAATATATCTACCTACTATGTACCATTACATGCCTGTATCAAAATCTTATATATCCCATAAATATATACACCCACTATGTACCCACAAAATAGTTAAATTTAAAAAAAAGTTTCAGTAACTTGCCTAGGGTCACACAGTTAGTATGTGACAGAACCATGTGCCAACTTAGGAAGTCCAGCCCCATAGCTGGTGTTCTTTCTTAATCGCTGTTACATATGCCTCAAAATGGGCCTTCACATCAAGAAAGTCACCATCTATTTGTGGACACAAAACAGATATATACAAATTTAAACAGAAAATCCAAAGAAAAACAATAGCATGATGCAGTTTATATCAACTGCTAAATAAATGTTAAGAAGAAAAAAAAACAACGGAATTTCAGAGGAAGCAAGAGCCCAATGAGTGCAGTCAGGGAAGACTCTTGGAGGAAACAAACCCGAAGTGGAAGTTGAAAGATGTACAAGATGTTGACAGATTTGGTGAAAGAGCAAGGTCAGTAAAGCTTTAGCAGGATTTCTACACAAAGGTTTAAAGGCAGAAACAGGCAGCCTGTGCAAACGGGACACTGGGTAAGGAATAGTGACAGGTTACTTGGAAAGGGCAGCAGGAGATCACACTAAAATTTCAAAAACATTGTTGTATCCCATTTACCCTTCACGTAACCATACAATGGCATCATTACCATCTCCAATGGGAAAACTGAAACTCAGATGAATGTCAGGTACAAAGTCGGTACAAAGCATGTGGAAGAACCAGGGCTTAAGCTCAGCTTCTCTGATTTCAAAGCTCCTAACTGCAGGGCAGTAGCAGCCCAAGCCTGCGAATGAGGAAGGGAATGCTGAGAGCCACAGAGCATACACCGTGAGAAAACAGGGTAAGGGAACAATTAAGAGACACAAATGGTGCTGTAAGGACAATCAGTTGTCTAGGGTCATGCCAAAAGTCACAGGAAGAGAAGGCTTTAGCTAGGGGGTGATCAATAGTGTGTGCCACCTGCTGCAGAGAGGAAACAGAAGGATGGAGTCAAGGCTCTTTGGTGATTACAGACTAGTAGGGACCAAGGGTTCAGGAAAGAAGACAGTTGGTGGAAGTGACTGAGTATGGGCAAGAGGAGACTGCAGCAAGAGGCCTCTTGTTTGAGAGGTCTGTAGGTAGAGGCAGGAGAGGAACAGGGCCTCAGGCCTTGGGGACAAGAGGATTGCAGGTATAAACAAACATCATCTTCCATGCAAGGTAAAGGGAACTCTGGAAAGTTGGGGCTACTTGAGGATCTGCATGACAGAGCATCTTAGGGCAGGTTACCTGAAGCTCTAGAGCAGGGGTCCCCAACCCCAGGGCCATGGACCAGTACTGGTCCACACAGCAGGAGGTGAGCGGTGCGCGAGCAAGCGAGGTTTCATCTGTATTTACGGCCACTCCCTATCACTTGCGTGATCGCCTAAGCTCTACCTCTTGTAAGGTCAGCTGTGGCATTAGATTCTCATAGGAGCATAAACCTTACTGTGAACTGCGCATGCAAGGGATCTAGGTCGACTGCTCACTATGAGAATCTAACGCCTGATGATCTGTCACTGTCTCCCATCATCCCCAGATGGGACCGTCTAGTTGCAGGAAAATAAGCTCAGAGATCCCACTGATTATACGTTATGGTGAGTTGCATAATTATTTCATTATAGATTACAGAGTAATAATAATAGAAATCAAGCGCACAATAAATGTAATGTGCTTGAATCATCCCCAAACCATCCCTGTGCTCCCTGGTCCATGGAAAAATTCTCTTCCATGAAACCTGTCCTTGATGTCTAACAGGTTGGGAACCTCTACTCTAGAGCATCCCAGGGAGAATGCTCAGAAGGGAATGGATTGGAGGAGCAGGGAGGCACTGATCAGACTCCCAACCCTAAGGACTTCTGGACTGCAAAATCCATGCAAATGTCAGGGGCCAAAGTCAGCAGTGCAGATTTTCCATGGGGAGTCTGTCACTGAGGAGAGAGGAGTAGCTACTGGTGGAAAGTGGCCCTCAGGGAGCACAGGTGTGAAGTTTTGGAGCCTACCAGTATAAACACTGCTCTCTGGCCTCCTCCACTCCTGTTCTGTTCTCCTTTGGTCCAACCAACTTTTCTCAACTTCTCTACGGCTAGAATCACGTCATCTTCATAAGCTGTTTCTCTGAAATAGCTCAGAGACATGACAGGGACTAGGGAGTTCAACTCCCTTCCCAGCATCAATCTTGTGCAAGTGTCTTGATGTGACAGAGGATCCCACAGGGCCAGAAGACTAAGAAAGGGGTCAGGCATCCCAGCTGAGGCCAGTCAGGGGACTACACCTTGGGACAATGGAGTGAGAGTAGCCCTGAGAGCAGAGGGGAGTGACAGAATGTCTCAGAATGCACAGGAGGATGAGGACTCTCTGCAGAGGGCTAGAATGAGTGAGTGGGAAGAATGGAAAAGGGGATAGGGCTTGTAATGTGTTACTAACTTTGGCCATTGACTTTAAAAAGTGTGCATGTGCACGTGCACATGCTTGCACAGACACACACACACACACACACACACACACACACACATGGGGACTTGAAAGTCAGGAGAAAATAGTTGTCACAGAGAAGGGAATTGAGCGTACTGGGGAGTGGGATCCTGTGCATTTGCCCCTAGTATTTTCACAGACTGCGGACTTCTCAAAAGTTGGGATCATCTCTTGTCCTCTTTGCCTAAGTCATAATGGAGACTGCATTTGGCAGGTTCTTGGTAGGTATCTGCTAATTAGTACACTGGTGACCATGATGGCAGCAATGGAACAAGAGAAAAGGGAGAGCAAGGGGATGATACTGGGAGCCCGTGGAGGAGTCAGCCTCTTCTGAGAACTCAGGGGAGGATGAAATGGGGGCAGATGAGGGGCTGGTGTTGGCAATTACTAGGGAAGTGGTAGTCTGCTTCTCTGCCATGGTGGCCAGGGGCCAAGAGCATAGGGAGAATTGGGAATGTCTTTAGCCTCCTGAGGTCACTGTGCCAGGGAATTTGCAGAAGAGGGGGGAAAAAGGCTGCTGAAAAGAAAGGAAGCCCCCATAGAAGTACAGGCAGGACACGTAGGGCAGGACAGCTCTGCTGAAGCCAGGGTTTGAGGTTTTGTACTTAGATCCCCAGCAATGATCTGCAGTCCAGAGACAAGAACAGAAAAAGAACTGGCCTAGGTGAACCCTGGGAGCCTTGTCCCTGCAAACAGAAGTTGCAGGTGACAGCTAATGGGACCGCTGACGTGAAGAGACGGAGCAGCGCAGGTAAAGAGCAAGACAGGCTCAGTGGTGACGAGGGCAGGAGAAGGCTGGGTTCTCGGAGTAGCAGCACGGCAGCAGCAGCTGTGGCCCTGCTGCGGATGGGCAGCTTGTGTGCCTGGAGACGGCGCCTCAGCATGTAGGACACAAGTGGGCAGTTGAGTTTGGCAGGCTGACCTCCAAGGACAAAGCAGAGGAGTCTGCCACTGCACTGAAATGGTATGTGAATCCATCAGTCTGAACCACTGAATTGAAGGGCCAGGGCCAGTGCCCAATTATCTCTGTGTTCCCACACCTAACATGATGGTCCTGCACACTCAGGAAGTGACTGGCATTAGTTGAAAGAATGATCTCATTTGAGCCCCACAACAATCTTCCAATGTGCATAGGATTGCCTCCAATTTGCAGATGAGTCTCCACAGAGAACTGGCTCTCCTCTAATTCTGTTTCTCTGTCTGCTGCGAGGAAAAGGTGGTCCCCACAACAGACCATCAACATGGTTATTAAACTCTGCAATGACTCACCATGGAGGGTGGAGTTTCCTTCCCCTGGAGAATTTTAGGCTGAGGCTAGATAAGCACATGCAGAGGATGTTCAGACAAGATCCTGTGGTCAGATGACCTAGGAGCTATCCAACTCCATGGGGACAAAGACGCTATTTCCTTAGAGGTTTGCTTTATTTTTCAACAAGAGTTAACATAATAGAATGAGCTGAACAGTGGGTGTTCCCATTTTGTTTCTGCCGTGTGAACTACGATACAGGCATATGCTCACACACACTGGGATGCAAAAGTAATGCCACCATCCCTGCTGCTGTCATCAGGTGGGTCGAACAGCCCCTCCTTAGAGGAGATCACGAATGCAGCTGATAACGGGAACATCAGAGGATCTTATCAGAGCTGCCTACAGGGGCCTAAAAGTCCTCTGCATAGTCACAGGGTAGGATGAACTCAATCTGAGGCTGGGGGAGCCCTAGCAGAACCTACTTGCCATGGAAAATACCCAGCAAGGGAAGGAGCTGCCTTTCAACAATGAAGCGGGAGGCTAGTGGGGCCACAGCAGATTAAGGACATTTGAGGAGAAATAAACCATGAGGCCTTTTCAGCTCTCAGGAAAGAAATCAAGTTCCAACCCACCCATTTCAGAAAAAAAAAATATTCCATGCTTGGCATGTAAAATACTCTTTATCCTCTTGGGAATAGAAACAGCTTTAGAAGAATGAGGGGAATGCTCCTTTTTCTTTCTTTGTGTGTGTGTGTGTGTGTGTGTGTGTGTGTGTGTGTGTGTGTGTATTTTTAAAAAGAGAAATTCAGAGCTTTTCATTTCCTGAAAGGCCTTTTAGCTGAGCATTCCCTTGTCCTCTCCGCCTTCCTCTGGTGAATCACCCTTCCTGTGGGCTCCCAGCCCCACTCATACACCTTCCTGGCTGTGGGAAGAAGGAGGCCTTTCCAGCTCTGGCCTGTGCTGTGCACACCCATAGGTGTTGGCACACTGTGGGAATACAAAGACAAATGGCTACAGAGCTCTCTCCTCAATCAGAGGACAGAAGATAGAAGGATTGAAAGGGTGGGTGTTCTACTTGCATTTCAGATTTCTCTTTTTCTTGAGAAGCTGAAAAAATAAAAAGAAAAGGAGGAATGTTTTAAATTCACCAACTCCAAACGGGCAATAAATGCAGGCAAGAAAGGCCTGTGTGAAGGCTAATGGGTGGACTGGGGGAAAACAGACTCTTCGGGGACTCCTCTGCTGCTCATCAACACAGAGCCTGGAGTTTCAGGCTCCTCCTGGGAGCCTAAGAATGTGTGTGGACTCTGGCCGGGCACGGTGGCTCATGCCTGTAATCCCAGCACTTTGGGAGGCCGAGGTGGACGGATCACAAGGTCAGAAGATCGAAACCATCCTGACTAACATGGTCTCTACTAAAAACGCAAAAAATTAGTTGGGTGGGCGTGGTGGCACCTGTAGTCCCAGCTACTCAAGAGGCTGAGGCAGGAGAATCGCTTGAACCCGGGAGGCGGAGGTTGCAGTGAGCCGAGATTGCTTTACTGGACTCCAGCCTAGGCAACAGAGCGAGGCTCCATCTCAAACAAAAAACAAAATAAAGAAAGTGTGTGGACTCCTTTAAGGCCTTTCCAGACTGCAGTACCTTCTCAGGTTACATCATTCCTGGTCTTCTTTGGTTTCCTTCCTCATTACTCACAGAAGCCTGTTTTCCACTCTGCTTTCCTTTCCAGAGCAATTATTCTTAGCATTGACTGTGTGGTACAGAATTCAGAGGAGTCCCTTACATTGAGAAGCTTCCATTTCTAATTTTTTCCACCTTCTGAGTTCAGACAAGATCAGAGGTTCTTAGGCCTGGCTGCACTTCAGAATCACCTAGGAGCTTTAAAAATATCCTCAGGCCTCACCCAGACCTCTTAAACCAATAAAAAGAATGCCTACCTCACCCCTAACCCCCAGTATTAGGGTGTTTCTAAATTTCCCCAGGTGATTCCAATATTAGGAAGGCTAGCTCTTCATCAGATTCTCATTGATCATTCTCTGAAGAATTTACTTCCCTGCCTTGACAGCCGCTGCAGGAAATTAGTGATGACTCCTTAAATCAATAGTTTTCAAAATTCAGTTTGCTTCGAATACAAAAATTGCATTAATGCTAATTGTATGAATACTAATTATTCAAACTGAATTAGTATTAATGAACACATGGACGCAGGGAGGGGAACAACACTCACTGGGGCCAAATAGGGAAGTGGGGGTGGGGACATAAAAGAAACAAGCTAATGCATGCGTGGCTTAATACCTAGGTGATGAGTTGTTGGGCACAGCAAACCACATGGCATATATTTACCTATGTGACAAACATGTACATCCTGCACATGTATTCCAGAACTTAAAAAAAAAGCAATTAAAAAAAATAAAAACAAAACAGTATAACAACAACATACAAAGCATTTACATTGTATTAGGTATTCTAAGTAATCTAGAGATGATTTCAAGTATACAGGTAGATATATCTAAGTTATTGTAAATACTATGCCATTTTATATCAGGGACTTGAGCATCGAGGATTTTGGTATGCACAGGGAATCCTGGAACCAATCCCTCATGGATACCAAGAAACAACCGTAGTTTCCTCATTAAACCCTGTTGGATAGACTATTTTGAGAGTGCCATATGTTTCCAGCCAGGCCCCTGATTGATACGGCCCTAGTGAAATGTTTTCCAAGGCCCAACTCACCCAGTCCTCGGAGATCGTATCCACAACCAAGTATTTCTGACACTGTCTCTGAAAGAGCAGCATTTCTTACACATGACCCTCTCCCACCCACCTCCATGACAGTCACAACCAAGGGCCACCCAATCTGGCCAGCAGCCAACCGTATGGCTCCCTTGGGTTTTCAATGTAAGAAACGCAGCAAATGACAACAGCCAGTGAAGTGTGTGAAACCTCCTAGATGCACTTTGTCGTTGGCAGCCAGGCTGACCCATGGGAAAGCCAAACTGTTTAAAAGAGAGAAGACAGAGGCAGGGTAGGAAAAAGACTCTGAAGATGCTGTGGGACCCTTTGGTTTCTGGAAGGTTCCCAAGTCTGGTTCCTTTGGGCTCAGTGTGTCTCTTTTCCTGTGCCTGCGAATTTGTAGATTTACCTGTGGTATCTTTCAACAGTCCTGCCCTTCACTTGAGTAAGCTCAGATAAGTTTTATGATTCATGCATTAATGAGTTTGAAATATCAGAAAAACTATTCTTACGAGAACCCAGTAAGGTCCTTAAGGGAATAGGGATAGGAACCTTGCAAGCAATGGAAACTTCTAAACTCCAGGATTAAAACTGGGAAACAATGAAGAGACAAATCTTTTCTTTTCTTTTCTTTTCTTTTCTTTTTCTTTAAAAAAAAAACAGCCGGGCGCGGTGGCTCAAGCCTGTAATCCCAGCACTTTGGGAGGCCGAGGCGGGTGGATCACGAGGTCAAGAGATAGAGACCATCCTGGTCAACATGGTGAAACCCCATCTCTACTAAAAATACAAAAAATTAGCTGGTCATGGTGGCGCATGCCTGTAATCCCAGCTACTCAGCAGGCTGAGGCAGGAGAATTGCCTGAACCCAGGAGACGGAGGTTGCGGTGAGCCGAGATCATGCCATTGCACTCCAGCCTGGATAACAAGAGTGAAACTCTGCCTCAAAAAAAAAAAAAAAAAAAAAAAAAAAACACAACAGGGTTTCTCACTCCAGTTGCCCAGGCTGGAGCACAGTGGTGCAGTCTCGGCTCACTGCAGCCTCCACTTCCAGGGATCAGGTGATCCTTCCACTCAGCCTCCCAAGGAGCTGGGACTACAGGTGTATGCCACCATGGCCAGCTAATGTTTTGTATTTTTAGTAGAGATGGGGTTTCACCACATCCAGGCTAATCTGAAACTCCTGGATTTAAGCAATCCACCAGCCTCGGCCTCTCAAAGTGCTAGGATTACAGGCATGAAGCACCATGTCCAACCAGGACGAGTTGTCTTGATCCCAGAAGTCTGGGAGCAGATCAGAAGAGTATCCCAGGGAACAAAGAGAAGAAATTTCTACCAAATTCTTCTAAAGGGAAGAGTGGGCAACAATAACAGAAGATCTCACAGAGCCACTGAATTCAGACTAAGAGCTGAGGCCAGTCACAGGCAAGGTGGTGACAGAGCAGGAGTGTGTGAAATGAAGGGCACTGTGGCAATAACACTCCGTAGACACAGGAGCATTACACTCATCCTAGCTGTGTACAAGTCAGACAGTCTGGGAAGCAAAGGTTACTTAATTCATTCAACATGCTTAACATATATGCGCCAAGCGTTTAGGCACAATGCAAACTGCCTTTTGCACACATCGTCTCCCTGAATCTTCTTAATTCCTCTGTATGATGAGGACAATTTATTAGTCCCATGCCACAGATGGAGAACTGAGCTCTATGAGATTTGATAGTATTTCCAAGGTCACATAGCTGATAAATGGCAGAGCTGGGACTCCCAATACAAAACACCACTCTGCATGTTTAATCCTTGCCCCTTAGCAGCTAACAATCTAGTGAGAGAGAGGTAAACCACTTATTGGTCCTGATCTGCCTTCCCGATTGAGTAATAAGACACCCAGGGGCAGGGACTGTGTCTTGTTCCAGGACGATGTCTTGGATTCCTATTTCTTAATTTAGTCCTAAGATCTCAATAAACGGTTTTGATGCTGATGAAAATGACAACCCTGATGATATCAGTAGCAGCTGGATGTCTGAGGACAAATCCTTTGCAACACTATGAGTCTGGAGCTGCTGACCAGGAATGAATAAATAAATAAAAAGCTAACCAAGCAAACAAATAAAGAAGGTGAGCTTGTTTCTGTTACTGAAGCTCCCTGTAATTCCACGCCTACTTCTTAAACCCCAATTCACTGGTAGAGAAGGGAACAAAGTCATGATAAATTCTTGTCTTTCATTGGTTGTGACCACATTTATTGTAAAAATGAATGGTTAGAATCACTGAGAGAAAACACACACTCTCTCTCTCTCTCTCTCTCTCTCTCTCTCTCTCTCTCTCTTTCTCTCTCTCTCCTCTCCTTAGTTGCTTAACTCCTCTTTCTTTAACTGTGGGATGAATTGAAGAATAGAATGGTACCCAATATTGACAGCAGTGAAAGCAACAGCAGTAACAAGCCCGGCCAATAAACTACCTGGGCATGGAATTGCAGTCAGAGACATCACTGTCAACTCAATTACGAGTCAATCTCACCTGAAAACTTGGAAAATCCACAGCCTGTCTCTACAAAAGATTATAACCATAATAAATAGCCTTTCTCCAAAGGCAACTGGCAAAATTTGCCCTTCATTTTAAAGGCCGTTAGAGAAGGGGACTTAGCCCTTAACTCTTTTCCAAAACATAATAACTCTTAACTATCAGAACATGGCTTATTTGTATCCAACCTAAATCTTCCTCCAGCCTTTAAGCTTACTACTTCTTCTTCTTTTAAGCAGAAAAGAGCCATCTGCTTCTCAATGCTATGTAATAAATATAATTCGAGATTAATAAAATCTGCCCTCAGGCAAAATCATTCTCCTTTTTCTCTCCTAGGTTTTTTCCTGGGCTTTATGAAGGTAGCTCTTCTTCAAGTCCCTGTAAATGTGAGGCCAAATGGCGGTAGGCTTTAGTAACAGAACGCCAGATTAGAAATGTGGAGCTCTGTCAGCTCCATCGCTTGCTGGCCTTCTGACTTTGGGCAGACCAGTGACTCCCTGGGCCTCTGCCTCTTCTTCTTTAAGAGGAAAAGGATAATGCCCTTCTGTGCAGAACAAGGAAAGGGAAGGAAGGTTGGATTTTTTTCAAGCCACCTGTGAGTTATATATTATATATTCTCGAAATAAAAATGCAATGAAGTTTGACAATCGAAAATGTCTGTGGAAGAAAAAATATAAAGAAAAATTAAAAATGAAAATAGGATGTAGTAGACTTTATATTTAAAGTCCTGAGGTCTTCTAAGTTAAAATGCTTAATAAAGTAAGTTGTTTACACTTACGTGCAAACTCACCCACTAGAGGTCCCTACACTCTTCTACACCATTGATATGGGGGTTGTTTGAGGGGCTTGTTAGATGCAGCCTTATAGAGTTCAAAGAAATGCCAAACCTTTGGAACTAGAATAAAAGGTATGAAATAGTCCATGTGTCTGTAAGTATAATGGAAATGTCTAAACGTTACATACATACACACAAACTATAAAGACTGGAAATCTTTGAGAAATGGGAGCTTTTCTTTATACAGTTCTGGAATGCTAAAAAAATTTTTTACCATGAGCATATGTTACTTTTATACTCATAAAAAACTAAATATTATAAATAATAACCACTACCACCAAGACAATAAAAAGGTTAGTTGAAAACCATCTGTATGTCTAGATCTAGGCTGCTGCGCTGTAACAGGAATAGGATTGCACAGCTTGTACATCTCACTGCCACTGCTCAGTCCACACTTGCCAAGTGTTTACTCTTCAACAGCATTTTTTGATCACAAACTAAGTGCTGGAATTATGCTAGACCAGGGTTTGGCCAACTCCAGCTCATGAGCCAAATCCAGCCCACCAACCGTTTTCATAAATTAAGTTTCTTGGAACATAGTCAAATTCATTCATTTATGTATTGTCTGTGGTTGTCCTGTGCTAAAAGCATAGTTGAATAGTTGCAACAGAGATGAGATGGCCCACAAAGCCCCAAATCATTACTATTTAGCCTTTCACAGAGCAAGTTTGCTGTCCCTTGTGTTAAGACAATGAGGATTCAATGGTGAACACCAATAGCTGGTCCCTGCCTTCAGGGAACTTAGAGTCTGCTTGGGAGGCACTCAATTAGTCACACAAATGAATGTATAATTGCAACTTACTAGTAAAGAAAAGTGTGTTTGGTGCTACTAGAGAGTGTCATGGGTAGTTGACCTACTTGGGAATATCATAGAGGGCAACAAACAAACAAACAAACAAAAAACACAAAAACCCCAGCAGGTACAAAGATCTATGATGGGAGAGAACAAGGACATTTAAAAAAAAAAAAAAAGTAGGCTGGGCATGGTGTCTCACACCTGTAATCCCAGCACTTTGGAAGGCCGATGCAGGAGGATCACTGGAACTCAGAAATTTAAGACTTGCCTGGGCAACATGACCAAACCCCATCTCCACAAAACCAAACCAAAAAAGAACCCATAAAATTAGCCAGGAATGGTGGCACATGCCTGTGGTCTACTTGGAATGCTGAGGTGGGAGGATCGCTTGAGCCCAGGAGGCAGAGGCTGCAGTGAGCTGAGGGTACACCATTGCATCCAAGGCTGGGAGATAGAGAAAGACTCTGTCTCAAAACAAAAGTAACCAGAAAGAAGCCAAAGCGGCCAAGCTAAAGATCTGCAAGGTGAGTGAAACCAGATAAGGCTGGAAAGGGAAGGGGACAGACCATACAGACTCTGTAGAGCATGATAAGGAGCTGTGTCCTTCTCTGAAGAGCAGTGGGGAGTCTTGAAGGGTTTCCAAAGGAGTGAAGAGGAGAACCAGGTGGAATGGGTTAACCAGTCAGGAAGCAGTCTTGCAGAGACTTAGGTAGATGATGGGAACTTGGGCACCAGAGTTCAGATAAGTCTGTACCGGACTCATATAGGAGGGAAGTCTGTCCACTAAGGTCATCAAACACCTCATGTCTATGAAAGAAACCTGTCTGGTACAATGATGGGTACTATGGCTCCAGATACAATGGAGACATCCAAAAATGAGAACAAAAGGTTTTTTTATAGTTAACAAACTTGGTATTCCTTTCCCCATGTTTCTGTGTGTCCCGAGACTGTACCGAATGCCCAGTCTTTCAGAAACATCAACAGAAGCCATTTCCTTATGAGGATCCTATGTAACTATGCATCCTGGTCCATTTAAGCAACAAAGTTGACTTGGATTAATTCCTTCCCATCGTTATAAATACTAAGAAAACAGCAAGCAGATTTCCTGAAACCAATGCTGCTGTCTCACAAACGTACAGGGAAGGCACATTTACAAAGCTGTGATAAAGTCGATATAAGAACAAATGTAAGAAGTTGCCAGAGTGAAGGACTTTAGCTTACTAAACAGCCATAAAGTCTGGGTGTGGTGGCTCACGCCTGTAATACCAGCACTTTGGAAGGCTGAGGTGGGCGGATCACAAGATCAAGAGATCGAGACCATCCTGGGCAATATGGTGAAATTCTGTCTCTATTAAAAAATACAAAAATTATCTGGGTGCGGTGGTGCGCACCTGTAGTCCCAGCTACTTGGGAGGCTGAAGCAAGAGAATCGCTTGACCCTGGGAGGCAGAGATTGCAGTGAGCCGAGATCAAGCCACTGCACTCCAGCTTGGCGACAGAGTGAGACTCCATCTCAAAATAAACAAAACAAAACAAAAACAGTCATAAAACAAAAAGAAATTTTGGCACCTTCAAGAAGGCATATGTTCAAAGTTAGAGCAAAGTCTCTCTTCTTGTCCCAGTGTAGGTCTTCTTGCATTGCTGGGTTATTAAGTTTAAGCCTCTGCTGTGTTCTGCAGGTTTTCCTTCCTGGGAGCCAAGCTGGCTGCAGAGAAGGAGCTCCTGAACAGACTAGGGCTGGATGATGGATGTGTGGATCCGCCATTTCTGCTCAAGGGGTGAAACTCTGGAGGGTGTAGTGAGCCTGCGCAACTGCCTCCCCACCCCCGGGACAGCTGGCATTGAGACAGGAGCTGGGCTTGTCCTCAGGCCCATGCATCACATTGAATCCAACAGCCTGTCTGGCAGCAATGGCTCCATAACCCCAGATATGCAAGACCCTATCCCCCACCCTCTTATCTCTGCCACTCGCTGAGATGCAAGAGACAATATATGTTGCTCAACAGAGTTAACACGGTTTTAGGATGATCCACTTTTCCCAGCTCCAATCTAGTGCCTTATGGAAAATGTCTGCTTGCATAAGGACCATAGGAAGAGCTCAAGATGAATCGGAATAGAACAGGATTGCACAAGAGGGAAGCAGCATCCTTAGCCCAGTGCAGTATTTGTAATAACCCCACCCTTCCTATAGCCACAAAGGTACACTTGGAGGTGGTAAGCCTCTGATATTCATGGGCATGTGACTGCCAGAGCCGGAAACACACCCTCCATAAAATCCTGGTAAATGAACATGTGAACTTTTAAAAGATAAACTTCATTCAAGAGCATTCAATAGGAGCACACTCAACACATCAACAAGTTTGTAACAGAAGTAGTCCATGTGTGCTCTGGTGTCAGACAGCTCAGGTTAAAACCCCAGCCCCATCTCTTCTTAGCTGTGTAGACATGGAATAGTAGTTTAACCTCTCTGGGCTTGTTTCTTCTTCTGTCTAAGAAGGATAATAATAGTACCTATTTCCAATGGTCCTGAGGATTACATGAAATTACATGTGAAAAGATAAAACTAGAAAAGTGCCTGCTACATGATAAGCATCCAATGAGCTCTAGACTGTACTTACTGGAAGGTCAACTGAATACCTGAAGGTTTCTTACACTCAGAGCGTCCAAAACTGAGTACCTTTTCCTCCTGCAGCTGTATTAAAGTATAACTGGTATACAAAGAACTGTACATATTTAATGTGATGAAATAAATGTGCAATAAATATGTAATAACTCATCACATAATTAATGTGCTGAGTTTGGATGTATGCAAATACCCACAATACCATCACAACAACCAAGGAAAGAGACACATCTGACACCTCCTGTGCTCTCCTTTTGCCATTGTGTGTGTGTGTAAGAAAACTTAATATGAGATGTACTCTCTTAACAAATTTTGAAGTCCACAATACAATATTGTCAACTACAGGCATTACATTGTATAGCAGATCTCTAGAACTGATTTATCCCGAATAACTGAAACTTTACACCCACTGAACAACAACTCTTCATCTTCCCCACCCTCAGCCCCTGGTAACCACTACAGGTTGAGCATCCCAAATCTGAAAATCCAAAATCCAACATGTTCCAAAATCCAAAGCTTTTTGAATATTGACATGACACTCAAAGTAAATGCTCATTAAAGAATTTCAGATTTCAGATTTTCAGATTTAGGATGTTCAAATACTAAATTCAAAATTTAAAAAAAAAAAAAAAAAACCCCAAGCTGAAACACTTCTGGTCCCAAGCATTTCAGATTAGGGATACTCAACCCTTACTGTATTCTTGCTCCTGTGAACAAACGTGAGTTCTTGAAACAACCCCCAAACAGCTCCTCCTTTTGTATTCTTGTCTTATTCATGGCAACTCCAGTTTTCTGATTATTCAAGCCCAAACCCTTGGAATCATCTCTTCCTTTTCTCTCACTCCAAAGACTATAAGCTCTTTCTTCACAATATATCCAAAATATACACTGCTACCATCTTGATCCAAGATACTACCATCTTTTGTCAGATCACTGCAACCTCCTAACTGATTTATTTGCTTCTGTCCTTAATACCGTAACTCTGTTTTCAATGCAACAGCCAAAATGGCCCTCTTTAAATGTCAGTCAGATCATGTCCAAGCTCTCTGCTCAGAACCCTGCTCAATTGCTTCCCACTTCACACACAATAAAACCCCAATATTTTACAAACAGCTCAGAAGGATCTAAATGATCTGCCGTCTCCTTCTTCACTTCTCTGACTTCATCTCCTGCTACTCTCCTCATTTACCCTTCTCCAGCCACATCAGTCTTAGTTCTTCCTCAGCACACTCATGCCTCTGGGCTTTGCAATTACTATTCCCTTTACCCAGAACGTTTTCTTCCTAGATACCCTCATAACTGGCTTCTTACTTCTTTTGAATCTGTACCCAAAAGTCATCTCCTCAGTGATCTTTTTCCCTGGATGAAAACCTTTTTTTAAACTTCACCTTTTCCTTGATATCTCATAGCCTCCTTCCTTGCTTTTTCTCTTTAACACTTAGCAGTATCTAAAATGGGTCTTTTTTTTTTTTTTTAAGACAGGGTCTCACTCTGTCACCCAGACTAGAATGCAGTGGCATGATCTCAACTTACCACAGCCTCTACCTCCTGGG
Source organism: Saimiri boliviensis (assembly GCF_048565385.1). NCBI lineage: Eukaryota > Metazoa > Chordata > Mammalia > Primates > Cebidae > Saimiri > Saimiri boliviensis. The sequence goes on along the minus strand of NC_133454.1, from coordinate 31,223,963 downwards.
CTCAAATGATCCTCCCACCTCAGCCTCTGTGAGTAGCTGGGACTACAGGTGCATGCCAGCACACCTGGCTAATTTTTGTATTTTTTGTAGAGACGGGGTTTTGCCATGTTGCCCAGGCTGGTCTCAAGCTCTTGGGCTCAAATCATCAGACTGCCTTGGCCTCCCGAAGTGTTTGGGATTATAGGCATGAGCCACAGCGCTTGGTGCTATGTCTTTTATTTACGTATTTTATAATCTATATTCTTTATTAGATATTAAGCCCTATGAGAGTAGGTATTTTTGTCTCCTTGGTTCACTGCTCTCTTTCCAGGGCTTAGAATAGTGCCTGACACATAGCACATGCTCAATAAATATTTGTTGACTAGAATGAATTAACTGACAGAGGGCTTAAGGCTTTGTTAAGGCATTAGGTGTCCCTGCCAACTGGAAGTCAATCAAAACTCAAGACCAATCAGCCCCTAAAGTATAAATCAACTGAAACATGTAATTATATTTATATTTTCAAATAATATTTCAGCCATATGCTTATTCTGCAAAGTGAAATGTACCCATATTTTCAGCTTTGATTAAAAATAGAAAATACACTCCATTTGAACTTTTGATTGAGGCACACTTCTGTCCAGCACTAGGTCAATGAAGCATGACTGGAATACTAAATGGTGCTTCTATTCTTGGTTCAGCCTATGAGTCAGTTTCTCCTTGATTTCTCCTTCCTTTCAGTGGCCAAATATATGTTTTTTTCATCGACAGGCAACGAATTACTGCCATGACAGATGTCACGTTCTATGAAACTGAAAGGGTAAGTAACCACTCAGAAGATATAACATGCATCTTGAAGGAAGAAATCTGAAAAGAAAGTTTTCTTGACTAACAGTAATTCTACAAGTAAGACCCGATCACTGAAAGCAAATGCTACCGGAAAATAAGGACTTACTTTCTTATATTTTCACTTTCAGGGCTGACAGTTTAAAAGGAAGAGAAATTTTATGCCCAAAGTATAAAATCTCAATTCCCCAAGGAAAGCTCCATTCAATCACCATGAATCACCAGTAATGGAGCTACCATGAATCATCAGTAATGGAGCTAACAGAAACCTGAAGCTGGCATTTTCAGAATGGTATGTTAGTAGTGAAGCCATAAACCATCCAAAGAACTGGATGAAAAATAAAATGACAAGTCTAGTCAGGCAGTTTGGATTCTGGAGAGAAAACACTAACATTTTAGTTGGAAAACAGTGTGATAGAGAAGAGAGTTAAGAGCTTTGGATTTGGGCGGTCATAAGCTCCAGTCCGGGCTTTTGCCATTTAGCAGCTGTGTGACCTCAGATAAGTTACGTGACTACTCTGAACCTCAGTTTCCTACACTATAAAACATAGGTCATAATACCTGGAGTTGTTATACAGATGAGACGAGTTAGACTGTGAAGACCTTTGACATGGTGAGGGATCAACAAATAATAATTCCTTGCCAAGATTGTACAGACTTAAGTCTAAACTGAAAGAATAGTGTAAAAAATTGTCACCACTGGACTGCTTCAGGACAAATGTCCCTGAAATATTCTGCCAACATAGGTAAGTACATTAACTTGATCCTGAAAATGGCCTGGAAAGCAAAAGGAGGCACTAAATCCAAAGATGAAGAAAAAGCTAGAGGGAAAAATTCAACGAAGAATAGCATGGGTGGCTCCTGTTTTGCTGTGAACATCACAGGAAGAAAGACATTGTTGAGTGACGGCTTTTGGAACCATCCCCTGGGTCAGGCACTTCCCAGCCTTGTCCAGGCTCAGCGCAATAGACTGGAATGCCATTGCTCACTGTTTCATGACAACACACTTCTTGGTTGCCCAGGACAGAGCGGGTGGAGATGTCTTTGGTACCTGTTTGGTTTGTTTTTGCTTTTTTTTTTTTTTTTTGAGACGGAATTTCGCTCCTGTTACCCAGGCTGGAGTGCAATGGCGCGATCTCGGCTCACCGCAACCTCCACCTCCTGGGTTCAAGCAATTCTCCTGCCTCAGCCTCCTGAGTAGCTGGGATTACAGGCACGCGCCACCATGCCCAGCTAATTTTTGGTATCTTTAGTAGAGACGGGGTTTCACCATGTTGACCAGGATGGTCTCGATCTCTTGACCTCGTGATCCACCCGCCTCAGCCTCCCAAAGTGCTGGGATTACAGGCTTGAGCCACCACGCCCGGCCTGTTTTTGCTTTTAATCACTCAAATCCACCCTCCATCTATTCATTCAATCTTCCATGCATTTCATCTCTCATCATGCATTTATGGAGCATTCTATTATATGAATGTGGGACATAAACCAAGCATTTGAGAAGATACACAGAGAGCTATTTTGCATTTTAGGGGAGATTTGTAGAACTGCAGGCGTCACCTAATCCAATATTCCATCTCTGTGTGTGTGTGTGTGTGTGTGTGTGTGTGTGCGCCCAGCACCTACTGAAGTAATACCTTATATACACATTCATATTTACTAAGAGCTTACCAGATTCCAGGTACCATGCCACATGCTCTCATGTGTTATCTTGTTTATTTGTCACAACCACTCTATAAACACTGTTATGACCTTTAGTGAACAGATCAAAAAAATAGGGCTGGAAGAATTTAAGGGTCACATAATTTGTCAATGGAAGAGCAGGGATCTCAATTAAGTCTCTTAATTAACACGTAAGAATCAAGATTGTCCTGTTCACTGCATTTGTTATACAGAGATTTAAGTGTATGATGGTCTATATATCTGTTCTCTGACACAATGAAAAGCAGACTGAGGTTGGAACAAATTCAACAGTATTTCTGTTTCAGGTTGTATAAGCCATGGATGGAAATTAAAGATCAAGGGCTTAATCGAAGTTCTAACTTGAGACAGCTGTTCATGTGCACTTACTAAGATCCAGAATATGACCTCACTGTGCCCTCTAGGAAAATGTTTTTGCAGTTAGCCAGAATATCCCCTTCACTCCAGAGTCACTGACACTTGAGAAACATTTATGCAGCCACATAAGTGCTCCCACTTGTCCTGTGACAGTCAGAAAGCAGAAGTGGAGCAGAAATCAGAATTCTCACATAAAAGATGAGAATTAAAATCCTAAGACCATTAACACAGTGGATCCATCGTGAGGTCAAAGAATCTCCATAGTGTATAAGAAAGGTAATCAGTAATGAGTTCAGAAATAAGCTGTGTGACCTTCAACACCTCAGTTAACCTCTCTGAGCCAGTTTCCTCATTTCCACAAGAAAATAACATCTACCTCACAGTATTTTTGTAAGATTGAACAAATATACACCGTAATTACTGAATATATAAATTATATAATATATAATTATATATATTTATAATTTAAATTTGTATTTATTTATAAATACAAATTTATATTTTATAAAATCATATATCATAATTTATAAATATACATTTAAATTATATCTTTATAATTTATAATTATATAATATATAATTTTTATATATTATATAATTTACATATTCAGTAATAACTATATTTGTTATATATTATATAATATATGTTATTATGTATTATATGTGTATTTATTATAATACTTATATATTAATTATATACTATGTAATATGATATGTTTACATAATGTATAATATTACATATCATTTAATTTGTATGTTCAATTCCTTCCATGTTTATAAAATGATGGCGCTTTAGATGTTGGCTTCTGGCATAAATCAGCAATGCACTTTGGAAAGGCATCATTGGTATCTTAATCTAAAAATTCTTCCCTTAAGTGGAAAGGAGTCGAAAACTAAAAGGTTTTAGGCTTCCTGCACTAAACCAGAATCCAGTTCTCAGGTTTCTAGAGTCTTGACTAGGACCCCTCCAAACCATCTCCTGTAGGCAGAGCAGAGATCAAAATCATTCGGGATAGTTTCAAAGGCCAAAGCTAAGACTGGTGGAGTAGCTGCAGAAGACAATTCCAGCTCTGCATAGGGAGCATGTTTGTAACAGCAGCTGCTGGCCAGCCATGGGGCAAGCTTCTGAAACAGGAAGCTCCCACCAAGAAAACTCTAGCAGAACATTTCACCCACTGCTCCTGATTGATTCTCCTAACATCAAATTATTTTATTCGACACTTACCACGTGCTTTCTATGAGCTGGGCACTAGGAAAAGAATGAGTAAGATGCAGTCATCATTCCTCAAGGGCTCAAATTGGGGAGACAGATACGTAAGCAGATAATTACAAAACAAAATGGTAAGTATGAAATAGAAAAATTATAAGCACACTGAAGGGGTGGATCTAACTAAGAAGGCGGATACAATTCAGGTGGGAAATTCTTTCTGGAGGAGGTGACACCTCAGTAAAATCTTAAAGGATGGAGTAAGGGCAGGAAGTGAAGGATGAGATGGGCTCAGTGTAGAAAGAGAATCTGGGCAAAGGGAATCAGCATGAGCTAAGAAATAGACATCACAAACCTTCTGGTTTGAGAGGAACTCTATAAAATATGAGGGTGGGGCATGGTGAGAAACCAGGTTGGAGCTGGAGACAGGAGCGTGGCTACGGAGGGCCCGTAAACTGCACTCAGCAATGTGAACTTTGTCCGGTAGGGATTAGGCAGGCAACACCTTACCCATTTTAAGCACAAGGGTGACTAAGTTTCTGTGATCTTTGACTTAGGAGACTCTTTTCAAAGGGAAACTGCAGAGTGGCCTCAAAAGCTGCTGAACTGGGCTTGGGAACTCGGTGTCACTGCTGTCCTCCCTGACTCATCGCTGGAGGCAAGTGCTGAGTTCCTTTGGTCTCCTGCCTCTTCCTCCCCTGTGTACTGGGCCTCTTGGTAACACTGACCTCATGAAAAGGTGATGTGGGCACAAGGAGACTCAGCATTATAAACTGCTTGGAAGCAGCCAAAGGTACACATTGAGCCCTGAGCATCTTTCTGCAGCGGGGATCTTGGCTGGGAGACAGGCCTCGGGGTGCAGGCAGCGGGAGGGGGCAGGTTTGCTACAGTGCGCTCCAGCCCAGCTGCACCTCACACCTCCTCCTCCCTCCCTCTCTCCCAATACTCTCTGGATCCTGGCTGACTTGACTTGAGGTTTGAGGGGGTGGATGTGGGAGGCCACCCACCTTGCAGGGAAAGGCATCCTTTCCTCACCACGGTGACCATTCTGACCTCTCAGCACAGTGTGAACTCAGGCCCCTTGTACTTTTCAGAACTGCTATTCATCTTACCTCTCAAGCTGCCATTTCTAACTATTTCCACCCACCCTTCCCATCTTCTTTAAGCTCCACAGTCCCTTTCCTCATTATCCCACCCAGGGTCTCCATGTTACCTGGTTCCCTCCACTTCTTTGTGTCAAACTACGCTCCTTTATGACTCACTTTTTCCCTAGATGCGTAAATGGCTCTGCCTCCCTAAGCCTTCCTTGGTGACTCCTCCCTAGCTGATCCCTCCCTTCCATGATTCCTCTTTATTCTGAGACTTGAACACATTAATCTATTTGTATTAGTTTACCTGTTCCAACTTCTCCATGCACAAATCCCTGAATCTGCCATGCCTTTCTCACTCACGGTGTTCCCTCTGCTTGAAATGTCCTCCTCCCTGTCTCCCTTCTGACCTCCCTTCTGGCTTTATCTTTCCAGGCACAGCACAAATGTCATCCTGACCCTAAGGCTTGCTTCCATCACCTCAAAGACAGATTAAATCTAATAGGACTTTGCTCCCCTTTATTAAATTATGGTTTTTTGTTTATGTCATAGCAACAGCTAGTACTCCTGTGTCACACGCCTCTCTGACAACTTTACATATGGTAACTCATTAAATCCTCGCACCACCCTCTGCTATTATCTCCAATTTAACCTGCCCAAGTTCATAGCTAGTCAGTGGAGCAACTGGGATTTGAACTCACATAGCATAGCTCTAATCAAATACTAGGCCACCTCTCCACCCAGCAAACCCCACCTGCCCACCAGGAAGCCTTTGTCCTAGAACTGCACTCAGATCTCTTGGTATCCCAAATGTCTGGCATACAGCAGGAGATCACTAAGTGTGCTCTGAATTTAGCTGAAATTTGTTTAGCATGCATTCCCATGATTTCCTCAGACGTATATTCAGTCTCCCTGGGCTGTCCATGAGATCAAGGGGAAAGGACTAGGTCATTTGTATTCTTCGTAGGCACACAATCACAAAGCAAGATGAGATGTGGGGAATACCCTGTGAGCTCTAGGGGTGCAGCTGGAGGAAAACTAATTTTGGATTTAAATGTGTCGTGTGTGTGCAATTGACAAAGTCTTTTTCACACGCCTGATCTCAACAGGTGTTATCAACAGCTGAGGTAAGTGGAAGGATGTGAGGAAGATAAGAAAACTAGGTGCAGATTGTTTGACACCCGGCAGAGACCTCAGAGCTAGAAATAGCTCAATGAAGTAACAACCCACAGGCTCTGAATAAAGCACCTGAAAGCCAGCCTCCTGTCCACGGGTGTGGTCCTGGGCAGCTGTGGCCATCAGGAAAGGAAGAGTGTTGGGTCAGCTCCTCCCCCGGCAGCCTGAGCAGGTGTGGGAAGCTGGTGAGAAGGCGAAGGGGAGCCGGGCAGGGTGTTCTAGAGAGGAGGCCAAGTGAGCAGAGGTGAGCCAGGATGTGTTAAGAGTAGGCCAGCAGGTTCGACAGCCTCTGAGGGCTTCTCCAGTGTTTGGTTACCTTTACCATATGGGACACAACACCATAAGAGGTGACATGATTTCCTAGTGATCTGATAATACAGATATGAAGAGTCAGGAAAAACTGACTTGTCTTTCCATCAGTTGGAGGTATTCAGTGTTTCCCTATCATGCGAAACTATCCCACTGCCTTTCTAAAAATCTATACCTCTATTTTATTGTTCTAACTCAGCACAACCACAGATCGAATTTACTCAATGCCATGTGTAGAAGGAAGGATTTTCAGGCTAGGATGGGCTCTGCAAAGGGAAGCTTTCCTTAGTAGAAAGGGTAATGAATTCCTAGCCAAAAGACCTACTCCATCTTACCAGCTGGGTGGTCTTCCGCATGTCTCTTCAACCCCCTGGGTTGTAATCTCCTCTGCCGTAAAACGAGGACGAAAATACCCACCTCCCCACCTCCAAATGAGTGCTACGGCAATGACTTGCACGATGGCCTGTGAGCGCCCAGCCTAGGCTTTCTGCGGATCTAAACCGTCTCCAGGGTCTCTGTCTTACGCTTCACTATTCAGGAAACGAATGAAACACTGCAGATGTCAGCGCAGAAATGCAGGGAGAACCTCCTCCCACAGGGGACCTCCCGCCCGTGCAGCTCATGAAGTGAAGTGATGACTCTCGGATCGCCAGGCTCTTATTGCAGCCTCCACAGGGGGCGAGGCCGGCTAAACTTCGGGGACGCAACCCGGTGGGTCAGGAACCCGGGTTTTTTGGCCCAAGGCAAGGAAGGCGTGGGGATTGCTGTTCCGGGCCCGGCCCCTCGTGGTGGCTGCAAAGCGCCCCTGGGGGCAAGTCCAGCGGCAAGGCCCCCAGCGCGCGCAGCCCTGCTCGGAAACCGCTTCGCTTACCTGCGGCTCCACCAGCCAACGCTGCTCTGCGCCGCCAGGCGCCGGGCGCGGGTGGCGGAACGCGGAGTACACTGGGATGCGGTCCCGGGTGCTGTAGAGGGTGGCGAAGCGCTCAGCGCCCTCCGCGCGCTGACAGATCTTCACGTGGGAATCTGTTGCCAGACCCGCAGGCGGGGTCCCGGCGTAGAAGAACTTGTCACATTCGCCAAAGCCGGCTTCCTCCTCGCCCACCAGCCGGCCTTCCAGCAGCCCGGCCAGGGCGAGGAGGCTGCCCAGCGCGAGCCAGCGCTCAGTGCCCATGGCGGCCTCTGCGAGCGCGGCGGGGCCGAGCGGCGGGGCGGCCGCGGCTGGAGCTCTGCGGCCGGGCGAGGAGCGCGACGCAGCCGGGCCGGGTAGGGAAGGGAAGCAGGAACCCAAGCGCGGCGCTCTAAGGAGCCAGGCGGGGCGGGCGAGCGGGCGGGGGCGGGTCCGCGTCCGGAGGCCGCGCCTCCCTAGCGGAAGATGGCTGCAGAGGCCCGGGCCGGGCTCTGCGGTGCTGACAACGTGCCCTGGGATGCGCCCGGGACTGGAGACGCGGTCACCTGCCGCCGCGCCGCCTGGTCTCAGCAGTCAGCGGGGACGTGCGCTGCTAAGAATGCAGAATCCGAGTGGGGCGGGCCTTGTCCGAGGGGCTGGGAAGGGACAGTCGCCTGGACTGGGAGCCAAGAAGCCTGCGCGCGCCCCACGGCCGCCCTGGGGATGCAGAGGGGCGGCGTGAGATGCTCTCGGAGCTGCGGCAGTTCGGAGTCAACGGGCAGGGTTCCCCTCTGAAATCTCACGAACATCCGTCCCCCTCGCTCCACCGAAGTGCTCAACGGCCAGCACAGGCATACAATGTTGGTGCAGGTTTTTGTTTTGTTTTGTTTTTTAGCTCACCAGAGACTCGGAGACTCAAGAAATACTGTTAAAGGAAGTCCCTAAACTAGGCAGACAGTACAACCCTTCTGTGGTTTTCTAGGTGCAACGCTTAGAAACCAAACCGATGCCAAGCAAGGAAGGAGGTCAGCCAATGTCATTGGTGGATAGGTTAGCCAGTTCTTTCCTTCATTTATCCCTCTGAATGCCTAGGTGCCAGCCTGAGATAGGCACTGGATTACCACAGGATAAACAAGAACAGGGCCCCTGCGGTCACAAAGACAGCCTACTCGGAAAGCTTGTCATTAACCGAGGAAGCGTGCTATTAAAGGGATAACTAAAAACTGAACACAGATCTGTGAGGCCCATGGCTACAGGGGTTCGGGATGTGATCTGGGAAAGTTTGCCTGGAGAATTGGCATCTGAGCTGAGACCTGGAGGATGACATTAAGTAGGCAAGGAGGAAAACCATGTGCAAGTGGTCTCCCGCAGAAGGGAACATGATGCATTGGAGGAATTTAAGGAAGGCTAGTGTGGGCAAAGGACGGATAACTGCATGCGGGGATGATGGGAAGTGGGGCTAAAGAAGAAGGCTAGGGTCATATTATTCAGGGTAATATAGGCCTGAGGCCTTCCAACAGTTTTTGACAAGGCGCACAATGAGAAAAGTTTCATGACATAATTCTTACGCTTACAATTGGCATTGCAGTTTCACATTTCTGTACTACTTTACTTGACTTTTTTTAACAGTGCTGGTGGTGACCATAGCACTTGTTTCTATGATCATGTTGAGGATTTCTATAAATCATGTTGAGGATTTTGATCTTTTAATGGTGGTGACTCAATCCTTTTTGCTGTCAGGGAAGAGTGCTAGATTGAAGTGACCCAGAATAAATGGGTGTGGTGGCTCACGCCTGTAATCCCAACACTTTAGGAGGCTGAGGTGGGCAGATCACCTGAGATGAGGAATTTGAGACCAGTCTGGTGTACATGGTGAAACCCGTCTTTAGTGAAAACACAAAATTAGCTGGGTTTGGTGGCTGGTGGCTGTAATCCCAGCTACTCGGGAGGCTGAGGCAGGAGAATCCCTTGAACCCGGGAGGTTGCAGTGAGCCAAAATAGTGCCACAGCACTACAGCCTGGGCAACAGAGACAGACCCTGTGAAAGAAAGAGAGAGGGGGAGGAAGGGAGGGGGGAAAAAAAGGAAAACACCCCACAATTGCCACAATCCAGATGAGAGATGGTAGCTTGGACTAGGATGGTGACAGCAGAGATAGGGTCAGGGCAGCTACCCAGGGCCAGGGCCTGCACTCATCTTACGATGTCACCTGTTTCCCCAGTGTGCCACTTCAGGGACTGAGGACCAGAGCCTATTGATGCTTGCCTAATATGGCACAGCCAGTGAGTCCTGAGCCAGATTTGAAACAGGTCTTTCTGATTCCCAAGTCTGACCTTTTCTTTTAACTCAGAGCCCATCTGTAAAGTGAGCCCATAAAGAAGGAAACTAATTTTCAAGAGATTACACACTGGTACTTAAGAACCAGTTTCTTACAGGTTTTAATGCCTGAAAATGTTGACTATGTTTGGTCCCAGAAATGAAACCTAAGTTCGTATCTTCGTTTTTTTTTTTTTACAAAGGGGGACACATGTAGTGTGATGTCACAGAAGAGGCTAGGCTTGAAGTCCCCTTTGATCTGGATGATGACCCAGATCATCTGATACTAGTATCTCGGTCATCTCATCCCTGTAGGCTTCAATCAAGTCCTCCCACAGGGACAATGCTGTTTCTGTGATGCTGGGAGGATTATAGGTTTTATAGGATTTTTAAAATATTTACATTGTTTTATAAAGTCGAGTATAGGGCTCCCCAATGTTGACTTATGATGTCAACCATAAGGATATATAAACACTGCTGAACAACTAGAAATCAATCCCTCTGTTCTCTGAGTTCTTTAAACATGTATCTGTTATGGTACTTATCATGGTAGAGTGTTAATAATCTCTGTGTCTGTCTTCTTTATTAAATCATTACTCCTAGGGACAAAGGTGGTTAGTGGATTCCAGTGACTACCACAAAGTCTAGAATGATTAGATGCCAAATATGATTATGTTATATTTTAACAAATGCGGAAAGTATAATATAATACATCATTGGCCTTTATGACTAAAGTATTTATAAGATTTTAATTCACTTTCTCAAAATGTCTTGATTCCTGCCCGCCACCTTTGATAAGCATAAATATCTCTGCCACCCAGTCCCTGTGGCAGATTCTAGTTTTTCCCCAGCCCTCTGTCAGTGACTGACACACATATACACTGAACATTTGTACATCCCACAGCCAGCACGGTTTGTTTACTTTCTTTAGAGTACAAGATAAAATTTTCACGTGCTTGCCTTCCACAGATAAAATATTACCTTTGCAAATTACAAATGTTCTCACCCCAAGATTCTGGAACAAACTACAAGGTGGGACTGCCCTGATCTAAGTAACACATCTGCTAACTGCTGATTCTAAGGGAAAATTGTCTTTAGCGGCATCTGTATGTGCATCAATAATTCACTGCTGTCTCTACATTTGGTCACCTCTCAGCTCTTTCTTCTCCACTGACTCTCTTCTTAAAGGGAAGGAGGTTTCAATGCCGATCCTCTTAGGTCTGTGCACTCAGACCCGGCCAATGCTAATATCGTTCCATAGCCTTCAGCAGAGCCTTAAAGATAAAAAGTAATGGCTGATGTGGAATAAAACATTTGATGCACCTCTGTGGTTTGATGGGTTCTGTCCAAAGTTGTTTAAAAATATGAGCCCAGCTAGATGCTTCTTTCCCCTACCTGAATGCTCTGATGCTTTGATGATAATTGCATCCCTACCACCACACCTTTGACCATCCATTCTCATTTCTCATGCCCAGTTTTTATGCCCTATAATCCACTCTCCAGCTGGGATGACTTCCTAACAGAAATCTGATGATGTCACCCTACCCTTACGGCACCTAATCACTCTCTGTTTGCCTTGGGATGGAGCTTGACATCCTACCTGACTTCCATGACCCCAGAGACCTGGCCTTTCCCTCTTAGGCCTCATCTCTCTCCACTCCCACCTTACCCACAGAGTCAGCTTCTTGCATTTCCATGAATGCTCAATGCTCTCTCTCTCTTTTTTTTTTTTTTTTTGAGACGAAGTTTTGCTCTTGTTACCCAGGCTGGAGTGCAATGGCGCGATCTCGGCTCACCGCAACCTCTGCCTCCTGGGCTCAGGCAATTCTCCTGCCTCAGCCTCCTAAGTAGCTGGTATTACAGGCACGTGCCACCACGCCCAGCTAGTTTTTTGTATTTTTAGTAGAGACGGGGTTTCACTATGTTGACCAGGATGGTCTCGATCTCTCGACCTCGTGATCCACCCACCTCGGCCTCCCAAAGTGCTGGGATTACAGGCTTGAGCCACCGCGCCCGGCCAAATGCTCTCTCTCTTGTTTTGTTTTTGAGACAGGGTCTCACTCTGTCACCTAGGCTGGAGTGCAATGGTGCAATCACAGCTCACTGCAGCCTCAACCTCATGGGCTCAATTGATCCTCCCACCTCACCCTCCCTAGTAGCTGTAGCTACAAGTGTGTGCCACCACATCAGTTAATTTTGGTATTTTTTTGTAAAGACAGGGGTTTGCTATATTGCCCAGGCTGGTCTGGAGTCCTGGGCTCAAGCATTCCACCTGCCTTGGCCTTCCAAAGTGCTGACATTACAGATGTGAGTCACTGAACTCAGCCTGATGCTGTCGCTAGTCTTTGAAACTTTGTATCATAAACTACATCCCTTGTCCTGGAATTCTCACCACCCATTCCCATCCCTTTACTCATTTCATCTTTTTTTTCCCCTAACAATCTAGCTAATCATCACTTCCTTAATCACTCACCTTCCTGACAAGCATGTCCTCAACTTCACTCCTTCCTCCCCTCTATGAGGTTAAGAGCCCCTTCTAATTATGCCTATTAAGCCCAGTATTTTCCCTGTTTCATAACTGCTACCTTTCCCCTTAGTGATGAACATACTGCCTACTATAGAGTAAGCATCTAATACAGTGAGTGAATAGATGAATGAAAGAAAAAACCTTCTTTATGAAACTTCATTTGGGTTCTCATTGCTCTCATTCATTATTCATTCATTCATCCTCAGAATGTTTTTTGAACATCTACCATGAGCCAGCAATGGCAGTAGATGCTGGGTATTTATGGGAACCAAAGCTTAGCCTAGTTCTTGCACCCTTGGCACTCATACCAGCACCTGTCAGTGCCCTGTGGGCATCCAGAAAAGAAAACAAGCTAACTAATTCTTTGCAAGTGGCTTTCCCTTATACTAGGGCAGAGCAAAACAGAGGAACCTTCATGTAGCCAATGAGTTCTGTAACATTGATTTCATGTTGGACCCGTTTTCATTCCAGTGCAAGACTGACACAGACCTTTGCATCACAGAATTTGAAGTATGACAGGAAAGACAGAAAAACAAGCAATGACAATACAGCATGAAAATGCTCTGATAAGGGAAGTACTGGGTGTTACATTACGGAGAAGGATAATGTAGGTTAATCCGGGGAGGAGAGGCTCTGGAAAGACAATGGAAATGGTGAAAAATCATACTTAAGTTATGAGAGATGTTGAAACATGGCTCACAAACTAGAACAACAATTTCTAGGCCCCTAAAGCTACTACTTTGGTTCTTTTCTCTGTCTCTCTAGCATGTATAAGGAATTGGCAAATGATGAGGAAGCTAATCCAGTTTGGATTACCAGGAGAGGTGAGGAAGCTGAGGAGTAGTTCCTATTGGGGTTAGAATGTATGATTTATTTTTCTAATAATGACCAAATCAAAGACAGCCTGCCTAGGTGAACCCACGAGTGGGTTGCAGACAGTTTTACTGAGTCAAGAGAGTTGCTGATGCATAAGCAGCAGGAGGTTCAGCTATGTTTACCTGAAATGTGGGCAGAGCTGCCTTCCTTCTAGTAAAACTAAATTTGGATGATGTTTAAAAATAATAGCAGTTGTTGTTTAATGGGCATAGAGATTGAAATTTGGAAATTTTTTTTTTTTTTTTTTTTTTGAGACGGAGTTTCGCTCTTGGAGTGCAATGGCGCGATCTTGGCTCACCGCAACCTCTGCCTCCTGGGTTCAGGCAATTCTCCTGCCTCAGCCTCCTAAGTAGCTGGAATTACAGGCACGTGCCACCATGCCCAGCTAATTTTTTGTATTTTTAGTAGAGACGGGGTTTCACCATGTTGACCGGGATGGTCTCGATCTCTTGACCTCGTGATCCACCCGCCTCGGCCTCCCAAAGTGCTGGGATTACAGGCTTGAGCCACCGTGCCCGGCTAATTTCAATAGAAAAGTTCTAGAGGCTGGGCACGGTGGCTCAAGCCTGTAATCCCAGCACTTTGGGAGGCCGAGGCAGGTGGATCACGAGGTCAAGAGATCAAGACCATCCCGGTCAACATGGTGAAACCCCGTCTCTACTAAAAATACAAAAATCTAGCTGGGCGTGGTGGCGAGTGCCTGTAATCCCAGCTACTCAGGAGGCTGAGGCAGGAGAATTGCCTGAGCCCAGGAGGCGGAGATTGCGGTGAGCCGAGATCGTGCTATTGCAGTCCAGCCTCGGTAACAAGAGCGAAACTCCGTCTCAAAAAAAAAAAAAAAAGTTCTTGAGATCTTTTTCACAACAATGTGAATATACTCAACACTTAAAAATGGTTAGGATGATTAGTTTGATGTTTTGTGTCTTTTAGCACATTAAATAGAAAAAAGTAATATCAGACTTCACGTCAACATGGATGTGAGAAATCCATATAGAAAAGAAACTTATTCCTTTATTCAGTAAATACAGAGTGGACCCCACAGGACAGGCTCGGTGCAGATTGCTGGGGCCACCAGCAGGTATAAAGTATGATCTCAGCCATTCTGCCACCAACAATCTCAGCTTACCATCAGGTCATCTCTATTTTCAACACAGAATTTTATACATTTATTTCAGAAATACATCTGCCTACATGGCCATTTCATTGTAATTACTTATGTGTTAAAACAATTGCTGTTTATTTTTATCGGTAGAAAAAATTTAAGGAAAACATTTTGTCCTATCTCTGTCTTTATTTGTCTGTCGTAGTCCGCATGTAACAGCATCAGGGAATTATAAAAGACTCCCAAACAAAAAGACAGACAAATGGAATAGCCACAAGTCTTGGCATCAGAAGGCTTTGGTTTACATTTGAGCTCTGCCACTTACAAGTTATTTGAGCTCTCTGAGCCTCAAATTCCTCATCTGTAAAATGGGAATAATATCTATTTCATATTATTGACATGAAAATTAAATGAGATAACCAGTAGAATGCACCTAACCTAAAATAGCAAAACTCAATAAATGCTAGTCCTTTCTTTCATCTCTATAAGTAGGTGGACAGAGTTTCACTTAGGGAAAAAATAAGAATTATAAAAATCTGGAATTTAAAAGACAAGTATTTTAGGGCTTTGGTTTATAATTTCAGAAAAAAATAAACACAGTTTGTAAACTGTTTAGCTTCAGGATTCAACCAAAAAATATTCAATTCCCAATCAAGACAGGACTTTTAAAGCACAGAAACCTTTCCATCACAACCCTCTAAGACCAAAATACCCTTGATCCATAGAGTTTGATTAAGTCTCAGGCAGTTTTCCAATGCACTAGCAGAGGGATCATTGTGTGCAGAGGAACACTCCTTAAGAAAATGGCTATGTGTAGGACGCGACAGAGAGAGATATACACATTCTCTTTCATGGTATGCAATGTTAACTTCCATAAGATTCGGGCAACTAAATAAAATTAGAATAAAAAAGAACATTGCTAGATATTAAGAAACATCTTGTAGAAGTGAGATGAGAGCATTCTGAAGACAAAGCAGGAGGGGTCCAGAAAATCCCAGTGGTTCATGCTTAGACCCAGGGGGTTCTTGGTTTGTAACCATGGAGGTTTACAATTTGTCTACAAAGGCTTTACTGAGAAAAATGAAAAGGAGCAGAAGGAACCATGACATTGGCCATGTCCACTGACAAATCTATTGAATTCTTAGGCTTGCTACCTGGTTCCTCTGGGTCCAAATTTTGGCCACCAGAGTGATGAGATGTCTTGTCATTTTCACCATAGACCTGAATATTATTGCTTGTGTCCCCTTGAAGATGCCTCTTCTTGGTGCTTCCTTCTACCTCCCGCCAAGAGCTCTGTCTACATTTCCAGTGGCATCTAGATGGTTGACAACATTTCTGGGTTTTTTGCAGGCCTTTCCCCCTCACCTTGCCCAAAGCAGAATGAACCCTTGTCCCTTGCAGCAAGTTTTGCTATTAAAGTCACTGGGCATTTGAGGCCTTTGTCTTTGGATTATTAATCTGCTTTCCATGTACCCAGGACCCAACAATGAGGGCATCTGTTGCAAATCTAATATTAGCAACAAACTCAAGTCACATCATCTTGTATAAAGAGAACACTGAGGGAGAAACATTTGGTCACTAGCAGAGACATGGCAGCATTGAACAAGGAGCTCTGTCAAATGCTTGGCTGTCTATCATTCAGGGGAGGGAGGAGAGGAGGGGAGGGAGAAATCTGAGGAGTGTAAGCTTTTTTTTCCTTCCCATCGGTTCAGCTGTCCCAGGGCAATATGACATACTCTGCACAACTCCTACAATGTTTGACCCCAGGTCAGACAAAGAGATCCCCTGTGACCCTAGGACAAACAGAGGACTTGGATGATGCCATTAGAAACAGCCACTCAAGGGCTTGGGCACAGGAGGGCATGCCTTTGGCAGAGGATCTGCCCCACTAACAAGCCCAGAACAAATCACCTGAATTAAAAACCTTTGGGCACATGACTCAGAAGCCCCCAGGTGTTTTACCTTTTCTGCCAGTACCAGAAGTAGAGTGAGATTGTTTAAGTTAGTCTCCATAGCTTGGGGCAACTTCCCAACTCAAATGGGTCATTTAGAACGTTACAGAGGCCAGTGAGCCAACAGGTCAATTTGGCCAGTAGGGCTTCTAAGTTTTTTGAATTAGCTGCAGACATTGAAAAACCTGAAGATTTTAAAATAAAATTCCAAGTTCCAAGCTTACCTTGAAAATTAAAAAAATGAGAGCCACGTGGCCCTCATCCTCACATAACAACAGTCACCCCCACTCCCCAAGTCCTTGGCCTTATCATGAAGCACGAGCCGTGATCCTGACAACAACACTCACTTAGATAACTTTCCAGAGTCTAGTGGGATTTTGGATTTTCCACCAGGGGTCAAAAGTCTCACATGAGAGGTTGAGAGATCTCTGGTCGAGTTTTCTCCAACCAGGCAACCTCTGGGTACTGGGAACAGTGGACAAAAACAGAAAAGCAAGGAGAAGGACCTCATTTCAAGGAAAAACGAGCTTCCACCACCGAAAATCCAGTCCCCGCTGGCACAGTGATTTGAGGGAGAGAGACACGGCCAGCCAGTACAGCTTGGATGCTGTGAATTGCATCACAGAGAAACAGAAACGCTGGCCAACAAGCCTGTCCCAGCCGTGTCACGTGACCTCTTAGCTGGCATGAAGACTAGGGAAGGGTGGGGGCGAGGAGAGAAGAATGTGCCCTCCTCTTGTCCCTTTGTGCTTCTACTTCCTTTAGGGCCTGAAAAGAAGGAAAACAAAGCAGGACTCTCACTGGCAGTTGCTGAAGAAACTAGACTCCCATCTATGCCTGCAGCCAAACTCCACTTGGACCGAATGCTAGACGGGTGGTTCTCAACCGTGACTGCACATTCGTGTTACTCAGGGAGCTTTTAAACCATTTTATCCCTATCAATTACAACAGAATTTCTGGGGGGCAAGGGGATCGGGGCCCAGGCATCAGTATGATTCAAATATGATTCTAATGGCGAGCCAAGGCTAAGAACCAATGTCCCAGGGCAGTGCCTCTCAACCATAAACTTGCCCTTGACTTACCTGGGAGGATTAGTTAAAAATGCAGATCTGAGTCATAGGTCAGGGCTGCAGTCTGAGGTTCTGCACTTCTCACAGGCTTGCAAGTGATGCCTGCGCTGCTGGATCCCAGCCCACACTTTGGTGACAAGGAGCTGGAGCACTTGTGCTTTGTCATTCTCTCCTCAAATACTTCCAAAGAGAAACAGCAGGTCTATCACCTCTAAGCCTCAAAGTAACAATAGCAATAGCAATGAAAGTAATGATCTTACTATTAAAATAATAAAATAATAACATGATAAAAACATCAATAATAGCAAGACTTTGATGTGTGTTTCTTCCTGCCAAACACTGTGCTAAAGCTATACTTTAAAAAAAAAAAATTCAACAAAAAAGATGTGAAATAATTGCTCTTTCTTTACCTTGAGTTCTTAACTACTCCAAGTGTTTTACTTATATTAGCTTTTCGGTCTTCACAGCAACCCTTATTGTCCTGAGTGCTGCTGATATCATTCCATTTTAGGGAAGACAGAGCTGAAATGCACAGAGATGAAGCTGCTTGCCAAGGCCATCCAGTTTACAAGGGCAGAGCTGGGCTTAGACACAGGGCGTGTACTGCTAATAACCTGTCTACTCTGTCTCTCCAGGGAGCTGAGGCCTTGGAGTTGTGAGTCATTTGCCCATAGTCAATAGTGGAGCTAGGGTTCAAAACTCCACTGGCTTTGCTTTACAGACTGAGCTACTGGGAGTAGAAATGAACGAGGTACAGAAAGTGCTAGACACAGTTCTTCGCACATCATGAATACTCATAATTTCTTTCCTTATTCCTTTTTTTACCACTCCCCTAGAGCATTCCTTGGGGGCTGTCTTAGTTAGCTCAGGCCTCAATAACAAATTCCCTTAGACTAGGTGGCTTAAATAACAAACATTCCTTTCTTACAATGCAAAAGCTGGGAAGTCTGAGATGAAGGTGTCAGCATGGTCAGGCTCTTGATGAAGGCCCTCTTCCTGGTTTACAGGAAGTCACCTTTTTGCTATGTCCTCACATGGCAGAGAATGAAATCTCTTTTGTGTCTCTCCTTTTCAGGGCATTAATCTCATTCATAAAGGCTTCACCCTCATGACCTAAAAACCTCCCAAAACCCCTCCTGCAAATACCATCACTTGAAGATTAGGGTTTCAACATATGAATTTGGTGGGACACGTTCAGTCCATGTCAGGAGGCTGAGTCATGGGAAGAGAGAATAGAAAATGGCATTTAAATGACCCTGCTCCCTAAAGGAGCCAAGCAATGTCAATGACATAGGCAGAGGAAGGGAGAGGATTGACAGTAGGTCACGCCCACTTCCTAGAGTGAGGCAGCCAATGGGATGATCAAAGCCAGCCCCCACGCCTCTGCAGGCTCATCCTGTGCCTGGCAGAACTGGCAGGAAAGGAGTATAGGAACCTAAGGCAGCCGTTGCTCCCAAGAAAGGTGATCTGTGTTCATTTGCCAAGCATGACTGGGAGAAAGTGATCAAAAGGGCTGCTGTGAGACCAGGAATGGACTGAAGCAGCTCTGAGAGCCCATGTAGCTTTGGCACTGAACTTGAGGCTGACTGCTCCCAACAGAAGACACATTTCTCCAGGGGTTCTAAAACTAGCAGCATGGAGGAGAGCCTGGATATTGCTACAGCTTCTTAGAAGAAATTGTGACATGGTGACAGTGCCTAACTTCTTGTCTGTGTCTCCATCCAAGCTGTCTATAATCTCCATCTTACGTTCCATCCTCAGCATTTAGTATAGTGCCTAGCATGGGAAGAGTGCTTAATTAACAATATTTATTGAATGAATGAATGAATGGATGGATGGATAGATGAATAAATGAAAATATTTTATTGAAATATGATAAAGAATTTATTTTCTGGCTCTTCAAGTTATTTCGACCCCCGGCTTAGTACTGGCTATCTTATTTTAAAAGATAATTAATGTGAAAGCAATAATGCTTTAATAAAGAACTATTTATTTTACCTGTTTCTTATTATGCTAGCCCATTTTTTTACTTTTATCGATGTTTCAGATCATTTGTTCATTTAAACAACAATATTCATTGACTTTTCACTGTACAGAAAAAAAGGAAAGACAACAGCCAATTGTATTAATCTGATCTAATCAACAATATGAAACTATACATAAAATAAAGTACTTAACGATTTTAGATGGCCATGTGTAAGTACAGTCAAGATGATATCATCACGAAAGGCAAGATTAGGTCGCTTGGTTCCTAAGGAGTTTCTCAGGTGGGAGAAACTTATTCAGTAGACACTTGATATTCATAAGGAATGGATTCTGAGATCTTTGCAAATTCCGAATCCTAGTGCTTTTCTAAATAATATCTTTATCCGGAGCCAGAGTTTTCCTGTGCATAGCCTTAATCCTCCAGGTCTACTGACTATTCAACTCTCAAACCTGATCTCCCACCTAGTACCCGTTTTTCCGGGAAATTCCTGCTGCAGGCTCTGATTTGAAGGTTCTCATAAGCTGCTGAAATAACTGTTGTTAACTTAGTGAATGCCAGGGATCTGCTGTGACTGCTAGAGTCCAATCCAATGCGACACTAGTATGAAGTGGCTAGTAGGAGTCAGATACATGCCATGTTAACTGAGACAGCAGGGAACCAAAAATATAATTCCTGCACTCATAGGATTTGCATCTGGTAGGAAAGACAGAGCCATTCAGAGGGTTGGTTGTGAATTGTGAGTGCTTTCAAAGGCTCTGTGGCCCCCAAGTGCCTCCACCTCCTGCTTAACTGAAACATCAACCACTCCAACTACTCAGGGGTTTCCGGAAGAGTATGCACTAAGTGAGTTAAGACACTAATGCTTGCCTCATCCCCTCATTCAGATTCCTGCCTGGGCTCTTACTCCCTCACTCCTACCCACCAGCCTCTTGGCTAATCTGTGAGCACATGTTCCTATCTCAGGGCATTTGCGCTTGTCCCTCTGCCCACAATGATGCCCCATTCCCATGGTCACGGGCTCAGTCAAGGACATCCCCCAGAGGTTTTTCTAGTCATCCTATCAGATGGCAGCCTCTGTTACTCTCTAACCCCTTACTCTGCTTAATTTTTCCTCATAGCTCTTACAATTATTGGACATGTTATTATATCACTCTTGATAATGAGAGTTGAAACGTCTTCGTCTTTTTCACTGTTGTGTTCCCAATTCCAAGAACAGGGACTGGAACAGTAGGTTCTCAGTAAACATTTATTGAATGAGTAAATGAATAAAGGTATCCTGAAATATGTAGACAGACACAATATGAATCTTTTAAGAGGCTCTGAGGGATGAGACAAAAAAATAAAAGATCTTGACTAGGTGCAGTGGCTCACACCTGTAATCCTGGCACTTTGGGAAGCCAAGGCAGGTGGATTACGAGGTCAGGAGTTTGAGGCCAGCCTGACCAACATGGTGAAACCCTGTCTCTACTAAAAATACAAAAATTAGCCGTGCATGGTGGCACGCACCTGTAATCCCAGGTACTGCCCAGGAAGCTGAGGCAGGAGACTCACTTGAACCCAGGAGGTGAAGGTTGTAGTGAGCCAAGATCATGCCATTGCACTCCAGCCTGGGCAACAGAGCAAGACACTGACTATAAATAAATAAATAAATAAACGATTTTGATGAGAACAGGAAAAGATGCTCTCAGAGATCTACAGGCCTGTATGTGGTACTTTTTTGGGTGGAGGGCCCTGAACTACTAGGACATACAGAAACTGGATCCCAGAATACCAGTAGTATAAATATTACACTTCTGTAGGGTGGCTTCTCCAACAATGGCACCCCTTCCCTACAGTGCTCAGGTCTGCCCCTCCTTTGTCTACCTGAAACTGCTTATCTCCATAACATCCAGCACTTGCTGTGGATTAGTGAGCAGGGTCTCCAGGTATTACCGTGATGGTTGCTGCAGATCAGTGGCAATAAGGAACAGCAAGAGAATGTTAGAAATTTCAGCCTGAGAAGCTGGTGAGCAGAGTGGGATCCACAAGATACCTGGAGTGAAGATACCTAGTTCTGGTTCTGTTCAGCTCAGATATGTTTCCTTCCAACTTATCTCTGTAGCCAGTTCCTAGCAACTGTTTGTGGTTTTCTACTTAAAGCAATGATAGGTAACTAAAACATTGAAACAACAACAACAGCAAAAACTTCTAATTTCTATACAGTTACAACTCAGTGAAATAAATGTCACGGTAAAGTTATTTCTAAATATCTGGAAAGGACTGCTTAAACATACACAAAATAGTTAATGTAATGGTTAATCTTTATGAATAATTTAGTGTGGCCAAGTAGTCAGCCAAAACCTACAACTGAAATTTTACAATAAATCTTAAGAGTCAAGACCTGAACACCAACCTCTGCAAGTGTGCATTCAAGTACAGTTTCTAACGCACGTCTTACAAATGTGGGCTTATATGTTATAGTAATAATAGCCAACATTTATTTAGCACAAATTGTGTTTGCTTTGGTCTGAACTTGTGTGCCAACTCTAACACAGGTGCAAATGGCTAAGAGCTCCCTTTGTCCAAATAAGGAAGTGAAGAGCCAGAGGAAAGAGATGATTTACTGAAAGATTACTCAATAGGCTAGTGTAGGAGTTCTGAAAAAAGGTTGGGTCTTCTGGCTCCCGATTGTTTTTGAAATCTTGGCCTTGCCCTGGCAAGACTGCAACAAGGTCAAATACAACAAGGAGAGGAATTTGCAAATAAGCATATGTGACCTTTTGTACAAATATGCGAGTAGATCATGAGAAAAAGAGGTTTCCTGTTAGTGAAAGTAATAGGTAGAAGACAGTTTGGCAGTTTCTTACAAAACTAAACATTCTCTCCCCACATAATTCCACAAACGAGCTCCCTGGTATTTACCCAAATGAGCTGAATATTTGCCCCCACACAAAAGCCTGCACATAAATCTTTACCTCATTTTTACTGATAATTGTAAAACTTGGAAGCAACCATGATGTCCTCCAGTATATGAATGAATAAATAAACTGTGATACATTCAGACCATGGAATATTACTTGGCAATTTAAAAAAAGGAGCTGTTAAGCCACAAGACATGGAGGAAATTTAAATGTGTATTACTAAGTGAAGAAAAGCCAATCTGAAAAGTCTACATGCTCCATGATTCCAACTATATGACTTTGTAGAAAAGGCAAAACTATGGAGGCAGTAAAAATAGTGGTTGCCAGGGGTTAAGGAGGGATGAATGGGTGGAGCACAGAGCATGTTTTAGGGCAGTGAAACTACTCTGAATCATACTATAAAGGTGGATACTTATCATTACAAGTCATTTGTCCAGACTCAAAGAACATACAACGCGAAGGTAGAATCCTAATGTAAACTATGAGTTTTGTGTGATAATGGTGTATTCTTCAATTGGTTCATCAGTTCTAACAAATTCACCACTCTGGTGGGGGATGTTGATGAGGGAGGCTATGTATGTGTGGGGACAGGGTCTATAGAAGAGCTCTAACTTCTGCTCAGTTTTGCCATAAACTATTCTAAAACATAAAATATGTTAATTTTAAAAAAGTAATGGGTAGGGCTGTGGGAGTGGTGATGAGGACAATGGTAGAACTGAGCATCACATAAGTAAAGGATATGAGAGTAGGTCCTTGCCTTTGGGTTTATCCTAGAGGTAGGGAGAATGCCTAAATGCACAGAATTCTTGCTCCAATCCATCGAGCACCTCCTGTGTGCCCATCACATTTACATTGCACAGTATCTTCACAGAAATCCTGCACTGTAATTTTGGCTCAGAGAAAATCAATTATTTGTTGCTGCAAGTCACATGACCACAAAGCAGCAAGGCCAGGTTCAAATGCTGTCCAGCTGGCTCTACATCCAGTTTTCCTCTGTAAATAACCGCTGGAAAGGTAAAAGCAGTGACTAAGGAATAGGTTTGCTTTACTAAACACATCATGCTTCAGAGTCAACTTTGTATGCATGATGCACAGCAGGCCAATGGATGGACTACATCTGAGGCTAGAGGGAAAACATAAAACCACCTCAACAGCATCATCATTTATTTATTTCACCATTAAAAGAAAAATGCGGGGCTGTGAGGGAGGTGACAGGTGACAGAAGGAATAATTAAGAGAATCATTACTACTACCCTGAGATATTGCCTTCCTAGAATTTCTCACAGCAAGCATGCAAGGTCGTTTGTGATGGACACACAGAGGCAGATGTTCCTGGGAGTCACCCTCTCTTTGAAAGCAAGGAAGAAAACCCTCTGCAGCTCTGGAGCCATGCCAGGGAAGCTTGCTACACAGCCAGGTGCCAATATATGGAGTGGCTCGGGCCCAGGGAAATCTAGCTTGGTTCATCACAGTCACCCTTTTGGCACAGGCTTCTTGACCCCCCATTTACTGATGGGGGCACTGAAGTGGCAGGAAGATGCAGAAATGCAAAGGAACAGAGAGGAAAGCAGCGGGAGAACTAGGAGTAGAAAGCCACGTGCTTCCAGGACCAGGCCTTTAGCTTCACCTCAACACTTCTGCTTTGTGGCAGCCAATCTGAGAATCTAGTTCAGCAGCATGAACTCCTTTCATAGGGCCCTCCGCTACAGTTACTTAAACCTTTTTAACTTTTCATCTTAGTTGTTGCAAAAGATTTCTGTAACTCCAGTTACAACAGAGTTTTCTCTACCCTTTGAATACCACCTAAGGGCTGATTGTCTTCTTTGGCCGGGAGCAAGACTCCAGCCCCCAGAGACACTGTCTAACCCACTAACCTGAGGCCCATCTTACATCAGGAGGCCTAATAGGAGGTGGGTGGAGATTCTCCCACATAGTGCCCTACCAGTTGGCGGACCTTTCCCCCCACATTCAGAACCTCACTCCTTAGTTCTGGTTGTGCTGTGAAAAGACAAATCCCTTTCTGAACGTCCTTTCTAGCACCGAGTGAGGAATAGCACAGAGCCTTTGTTGTAACCAAGTTCCCCAGACCCCTCTAGACCCAAGCAGGCTTCCTCAAGTCTCCTTTCTTCTCTGTAGTACATGACTGGGACTCAGTCCATCTTCTCCGCCTCTTTCTAGGTTCACCCACCCTATTCTTCAATTTCCATCCCGGTGACAGAGGGAGTTAAAATCTCCCTCCCTGCCTACTTCCTTGCTACTCCAAAGAGAGAACAAAGGCTTCACTCCTTATTGCTGCAGGGAAGCAGAAGTCAGTACACACACATTCTCACACACTTACACAGACACACACACAGTTTTAATACCTTACAAAGCTCTTGTCTGAATGTCATTAGACTAATTTTCCACTCCTGTCTCAGATGGTAATTCTAGATCCTTGTTATGGTTTGAATATTGCTCCCCCACCCCCCCAAAACTCACGTTGAAATGTAATTTTCAAGGTGACAGTATCAAGAGGTGAGGCCTTTAGGAAGTGATTGATTAGTAACAGCTCTGCCCTCATGAATGGATTAGTCTATTGGTAGATTAATGGATGAATGGGTTGATGGATTAGTGTGAGCTATTATGAGAATGGGCTGGTGGCTGTGTAAGAAGAAAAAAAAGACCTGAGCTAGTGCGCTCAGCTCCCTCATCATGTGATTCCCTGCACCGACTCTGCACAGAGTCCCCACCAGCAAGAAGACCCTCGCAAGATGCAGTCCCTTAACCGCCTACTTCTCAGTCTGCATAAATGTAAGAAATAAATTCCTTTTCTTTATAAATTACCCAGTTTCAGGTGTTCTGCAATAAGTGACAGAAAATGAACTAAGATAGTGGACTCAGAAGATGGGCGAAGACAATTCTTTGGACTTGCCCTTCTATTTTTATTCTCTAAGGTTGCTCACTAAACTCTTCCTTATTCTGACCCAGACTTTTGTAAAGACCATGCAGAACCTATATTCCCAGGTGGTCTCTAAGTAGGCAATCAAGAGAAACTACAAATTACCATTAATTGAGCCTTCAGTACGTAGTAGGCACTGTTAGAACATGATTTGCATGGATTAGCTTATATTGTCCTTACAGCAATCTGTGAAGTGAGCATATTATTCCCATTTTGGAGATGAGTAATCCGAGGCTCATGGAGAGTAAATTAATTTGCTTAAGTTTCCATAACTAGTAGTGAGTGGCAGAGCTAGGATTTGAACCTACGCCTGCTTGATGCCAAACCTAATCCTTCTCACCACAACACTCTGCTCCTGGAGACTACAGAACAGTTTAAATCTGGGTGGACCTATTTATTCGGTAATGATTATTTCCCTATATTAATACACAGAGAACAACAAATACCTCAAAAGGACAAAAAAATACCTTAACCATCTAACATCAAGTTTATTTATGACTCTGAGCTACTACCTAGTCAGCTGGGATCTTTACCAACTCATCATCACATAGAATACTGGTTTATTTTATTGATAATATTATTCTGATAGAACCAGGAGAACAGAAAGCAGTGAATAATCTAGGTGACTTGGTAAAACATATCTACCAGAAGATGAAAGAGAAATACGATTGGAATGCAAGTTCTTGCTAACGCAGTGAAGTTCTTTTAAGCCTAATGGTGTAGGCTACATTAGGATATCACCTTCAAACTGAAGGATGAACGGAGGAACCCTAAACCTTCAAATACTAAGATGGAGACAGAAAGCTTCGTGGATCTCTTGGGAATTTGGAGGTAGCACATACCAGGTGAACCAAAGACTGTCTGTTCTGCATGGGGCCCAGAGAGAGAAAAACACTTTCCACCAAGCTGAGACTGTAGGAAAAGCAACTTTGCCATATTTTCCTTAACACCCAGCAGCCCCAATTATGCCCAAAGCTTCAGACAGATCAGGTTCCTCTTGACTGCACAGTGGAATCACCTGATTCCATTGCACTTATAAACTTTATTTATTCATTTGTGTTTTAGAAATAGGGTCTTGCTCTTTTCCTCAGGCTGAAGTGCAGTGGCACAATCATAGCTCACTACAACCTCAAACTCCTGGACTCCAGGGATCCTCCCACCTCAGCTTTGAGTAGCTAGGAATACAGGCATGCACTACCACACCCACCTTGAGAACTTAAAAATAGTGTTGATGCCTACGTCCCACTTCCAGAGATACTGATTTAATTGGTTGAAAACCAGCAACCTATGGAGAACAGTGGTTTTCAAACTTTAGTGCACATTGGAATCACCTGGTGGGCTTATTAAAACAGATTCTGGGTCTTATCCTAGAGTTCCTAATTCTGTATGTCTGGGAAGTGAGCCCCTAGAATTGGCATCACCAATTCTGGAATTTTCTAACACATTCCCAGGTGATACCGATTCTGTTGCAAGGAGCTAACAACACTTTGAGAAACACTGATGTTTCATGTCAAGCTGCCACAGGAGAATCACAATGGAGTTTTCTACATCCTTGCTACTTAAAGAATGGTCCATGACCTGCAGCACTGACAATAACTGGATTTTATTAAACATGCAGAATCTCAGGCCCCACATCAAACTTACTGAATTGAAATCTGCATTTTAACATGATCCCCACAGGATTCAAATGTACATTTAGTTTGAAAACCACTGTTCTGGGTCTTTGAAGCAAATCCATGCTGTATTTCATAGATGATTCTCCTCTTGAGTAAATGACAATTCTTGAGTGGAACCTCTTCCCTTGCTCTTGGGCCCTGGCAGAGACCAAAAACATGACCAAAGGTGAGAATATGACCTAACCCTCCCATCATGAGCTGGGTGATGACTAACCCAACAAGCCACAAAGTGAGTCACACCTGCCAGCTCTCTACCACCAAGCAGAAATAAGACTGAAATGACCAAGACGGAACACGTTCTGAAGACAAAGTAAATCACATAAACAGGTTACTTACACTCCCCAGCAGGCCTGCTCTTGCCACACTGCTATCCTCTTCCAATCTTCACGTGTAGCCTTGCAGGGAGTTCTCTGGTAAGCAATTGATTGAAGAAGAAAAATTATCAAGCTCAGTTACAAATGGCTGTGTATTAGAGTGGATCATGGTGGCGCTATAGCCTATACAGTATGCCCCTGAACAATTTTGGTGAA
Organism: Saimiri boliviensis; assembly: GCF_048565385.1. NCBI lineage: Eukaryota > Metazoa > Chordata > Mammalia > Primates > Cebidae > Saimiri > Saimiri boliviensis. The sequence continues at coordinate 31,196,545 of NC_133454.1, read as the reverse complement.
GGGTTATTTATATAAAATTATATAATATATATTACAGATAGATAATATATATATCTTTAAAATATATATTCTACATGATATCTACATCTTTATATACGTGTGTACATGTATATATACACACACAGGATGTATATGTATATGTACATGTACATGTATATGTATATATCTCAATAAAAATAAATAGTGAATCCAGAAGTAAACTTACCCAGTATGGATACTAGTATATGGTAGAGGTGGCTGATTGGATAGCAAAGGGAGTTTTCAATAAATAGTGCAGAGAAAACTGATATCCATGTAGAAAAACAATTATGTTAGATTTCTACCTCACCACATGCACGAAAATCAATTCCAGTTGTATCTTTACTACCTGAGATTATAGAACAAGACACATAAAATACTAACTACAAAACGTTGGAAGAATGCAGCTACATTAAAGTAAAAATAATTCATCAAAACACATCATAAAGTGAGTTTAAAAAAAAACAAGCCACAGAATGGGAAAACATATTTATAGGATATAAAGACAAATAAGATCCAGGTACATAGAAAATCCCTTTAAACTGTTAAGAAAAGACAAATAACCCAATAGGAAGACAGACAAATTCTTGAAAAGACACTTCACAAAGAAGGATCTCCAAGTAGCTAAAACATTCAAAAAAGGTACAACTTCTTTGGTAATCAGGGTAAAGAAAATTAAAACCAAATGAAATACCACTATATCCCCATCAGACTTGCAAATATTAAAAGGTCTGACATTAACAAGTATTAATGAAGATGTGGAGCAACCGGAATTCTCAATTGATGATAATAGTATATATCAGTAGAACTACTTTGGAAAAGAGTTGAAAATTATCTAACAAAATTGAATATGTACTTGACCTATATAACCCAACAAATGCACTTTTGGGGTTGATACTTGAAATGTATATACACATGTACATCAGGGTATATGTATAAAAATATTCATTGCTTCCTTATTCAAAATAACTAAAATGGGAAACAACCCAGATGTCCATCAATAGAACAGTAAAAACTGAATTATGATTTATTCATTAGTAAAACACTACACAGAATTAAAAATAAACTTCAGACACATGCAACAATACCGAGAATCTTAAAGACATAATATCCAGCAATATAATCAGTACACACAAAGTTTCATTTATACAAAGCTCAGGAACAAAACTAAGCAGGATTTTTAGAAATGCACTTAACAGATGATGACTGACCCACTATCAAGGAAAGTAGTTAACATTGCTCTGAAAGTCCTGGAAATTCTTGATTTTTCTTTCTTAATTTCTATACCCACTCCCCGCCCCTGCCTCAGTCTTCCCTAACTCAGTAAACAGTACCCTCATTCACTTAGAATTTCAAGCCAATAAGTGAGAAATCATCCTTAATTCTGGTTTTTCATTAATTTCCCTACTTCTAATCTATTACGTGTCTTATGAGATCTCAGACCAACATATTTCCTGAGTATGTCTATTTATGTCCCTTACCAACACTACCACCGAAGTCTAAGTAATTGTCACCTTTCTTTCTGAATTACTGCAACAGCCTCACAGCTTCCACTCTTGACCGCATACACTCCATTCTGCACTCAGCCTCATAGTGATCATTACATAGGACAAAATAGTGTGGCCAGTTAGCTCAGTTGGTTAGGTCATGGTGCTAATAAAATGTAAAACATGTCACATCACTCTTCTGCATGGGTCCATGTCCTCTGTATGCCACGTCTTCCACATGTAGAGTAGAGGTAGGGTATGTTCACACCTTCAATGACAACTACACATTTCTGATCCAACATGTCCAAAATTGTTCCTAGGTTTCAAAGTTTTTAACACATCAAGAACTGCTGATTTTAACATCGTATTTTGGTCCCAGGTTTAAGATGTTCCACAGATATTCTTACTTCAACGCTTCAAACTCCAGCTATGCCTGGGTCTTATACTACCTCCAGAAATTAAGAACGCTCCCATAACCATAGGGCTGCCCCGTCCCACTCGGTCCCATTTAATAAATATACCCCCCGCTCCATTCGCCACCTGCTGGATGTGAGTGGCTACTACAATGCCGTGGATGTCCTGACTGCGTTTCTCAGACAGGCCTGCTGTGTGTGTGTCTGGATTCTATGTAGATTTATATTTGTAAAATATTACATTTGTCATGACCAGAAGGAATGTAATCATTGTAAAACTTAGATTTTGGATTCTATATATGAAAACAGTATTATGCAAAACATAACTACTGTTACAACACAAAAATGTGGGATACATATCTCACAGTCCACTGCCACCTCGTCAGTTCATTCAAGAATCTAATCTTGGATTTAGCAGTTTCTGCACAAAGGGAATGGACTATTTTCATTGATAATTCAGTCAAAAATATTAATGAAGATCTATATGATTAAAAGAATAAGTTTATTCAATTGGCTCCAATATAATCCTATTGTCACCAGATCATAAACACCAAATTGTTAATTTCCCTGTTAGTAAAGGTATAAGCAGAAGCAATTTCAAAAGACATAACACCTAGTAGGGATAATGATGAAAGCCAAAATGAATTATTTGAAAAGAATTTTAGAAGTAAAAAACCATAGGTATGAGAAGAGAGAAACTACAAATAAACTGTATTGTGATAAAATAAATCACATAGCTAAAAACCTATGTTTAATTATAATTTTTAAAAAATGATAATTACTTTTTCTAATTTTATAAAGAAAATTATATTTTATAAAGAAAATTTCTTTTTATAAAGTTATTAGCACCCAGTGTTTCTCAGGAGTTAATTATAATTTTTTTAAAATTATAATTAATTCTTGAGAAACACTCGGTGCTAACAATTTTCTCAAAAGTACAAATATCCAAGTTATACAGAAAATAAAACAACTTACTTTCCACCAAAAATTTCTAATTTTATTTTGAGAAAAGGTAACACCAAGAAAACAATTTAAACTGCAGAAACAATGGTTAGCGTAAAAAAAAAAAAAATCAAAAAGATATACCATGTTATAAGTACTTAACAAACTTATAAACCATTTCTTCCATAAGATTCTCCACATTTTAAGTTCACACATGTTGTTATGATCAGATTTACAATTTTTCAGAAAAGACGGGGAAAAAGGGTATGATTATCATCAGCTAGATGTGCTCACTGCATGCTCCATTATTTATCTGCAAGGCCTGAGTCACTGGAAATGCAGTTGACAGGCATTTTAATAAACTGGACAGCCATTTGTTCTTCAGGACAAGGCGTGTTTCCCCAGAAGCAATCAGAAGAAAACAGGAAGCAGCTCAGCACTCTGCACTGCAACAGGCCACCTTAATAACTAACCAGCATCACTCAACGGCTAGGCAGCCGGGCCTGGTGCACAAAAACACAGAAGAGATTAGAATTGTGTTTGCTAAAAACCCAGTCCTTTCACATGAAAAATCTTTATACGAATTTGGGTCATACTACGTTTCAGACTTGGAGACAAAATTAACCATATTAATCTACAACACCTTTTGTAGGGTTTTAACTTTAAGGAATGAAGGCAATGTTGAAGCAATGTGGTAACAGCGTTAGGCTGTGTGTAACGCCTGCACAAGTTTCCTTAAAAGTCAGGAGGCCACAAATTAGGTTACCAATCTGTTCATTTCAAACCGAAACAGTCAGCTCTATCGAAATAAAAATAAATTTTTGCCTCAAATATCCAAACCCAAAATGTAATCTTAGGTCGGTCGCCTCCTAAATTACAAGAAAATGTGAATAACAACAAAACAGCACACAGAATGAATTTTGCCACCTGATGCAAAGCTTCAAACTAGTAAAAAGGTAGAAAAGTACGACACAACCTTTTCAATAGGCAGTCCCTTCTTCCAGGGACTCTGCTTTCAGGGACTGAGTATGTGATCCTTTCCCCAAGTCCTCCATTACGTGGCTTGCTGTTGCATCATTTTCTTAAGAGGACACCTGTCCTTCCTCTTCAGGAGACTTGGGGGCCCTCTTGGATCGAGACCTGGACTTGGATTTCCTCTTGGATACCCGGGGAGGGCTCCCAGTCACAGATGAAGACCGGGACCGTGAGCGAGACCTGGAGGCCGAGGACGACTTGGATCGCCGCGCAGAGCGCGATTTGGAGGTGGATGCAGAGCGAGAGCCAGTGGAGGACCCAGACTTCGAGTGAGACCGGCTGCTGTGGTATCGGCCGTAGCGAGAGCGGCTGTGGCGAGAGCGGCTGTAACCAGACGAGCTGTAGCGAGACCCGCTGTAGCGAGATTCCCTGTAGCGAGATCGGCTGTGGCGAGACCGGCTGTGAGGAGATCGGCTATAGCGAGATCGTCTGTAGGGAGAGCGGCTGTAACGCGAGCGGCTGTGAGGAGACCGGCTGTAAGGAGACCGGCTATAGCGAGACCCCTTATGGCGAGATCGGCTGCGGGACCTGGAGCAGCTCGCACCCCGGGATCGGCTGCGGTGTCGCCGCCTGGGGCTGCGGCTCCGCCGTCCGTAGCCGCCGCCCCCGGCCCTGCTGCGTGGCGCTCCATGGCGGCTGCGAGGCAGGTCCCGGCGGCCATAGCGCGCCACCTGCACCCGCAGCTCGCGTCCGTCCAGCTCCGCCCCGTCCATGGCGGCCTCGGCGTCTTCCGCATCTCGCTGGTCGTGGAAGCGGACGAAGGCGAAGCCCCGGGGCGCCTTGGTGTGCGGCTCCCGCGGGATGTACACGTCGCCCACGCGGCCGTATTTCTCGAACACGCGCCTCAGGCTGTCGGGAGAGGTGCGGTAGGTCAGGTTGTCCACCTTCAGGGTGATCATGCCGTCCACGTCGGGAGGGGGGCGACCGCAGCTCATGGCTCCTGGAGCGGCCTGGGCCGGGGAACTGGCGCTGCCCTGGGCGCGGGCGGCGAGACCGACGTTCTTCTCTAGCGGTTGCGCCCCGCGTGGGGACGCCGGGAAAAGATCGGCGGGGAGGCGGGCCGCCGATCTCCGCAGGGAGCGCCCTGGAGCAGCAACTCGCAAATTCCTAATTCCAGGCCAAATACGCCAGGACTCAGAGGAAGGCTTCCTCTTGGTGGCTGAACTCCAAATGAAGCCAGGGCCCAGAGATCCTGGCTTTATACCTGGGCAACGTCCTAACCTAATCAGAGCCCAGATAATGTGATCACTGGGCTGGGTTTAGATTGGACGTCCCACCCACCCATGCTTCTTCCTTTTATTTTTACATTTTAGATCAATCTTAAGAACAAAGCTAAGTGATAAAAGGTCAGTCTATGGGAACAGGCAATCCAGACAAATATATTAATGAAACTGAAATCTAATACTTTTTTAAAGTAATCGAAAATTACTATAAAATTGAAAATTACTAAAAATTCACTAGGAAGTCGTTGCAGTGAACTTAACGCACCTAAAAACACTACAGTGACACATAGAGAGCCGAGACTGAGAGTTATAAGGTAAAACTGAAAAATCTGCACTCAGGATGGAAGTTTTTTTTTTCCTTGTGACGCCATTTTCTCAGAAATCAATAGTGCAGAGAACAAAACTAGTAATGCAATGATAATTTGCAAAACAAACAACACTTTGATCATATAACCTGCAATAACCAAAAATATGTCGAAAACATTTTCCAAAATTTCCCAATACAAGACTACAAATTAAATATCAATTAAAATTTCATAGTTCAATAAATTGAGCACATCTTCATCTCAGTGAAATGATATTGAAGGTCAAAGATAAAACACCTGAATCCAGTCATATTTATTTGAAAATTAATAATCACATTTCTAAAACTCTTACTTTTCTATGTTGAAGTCAAACAATTAGTAAAACAAAACCAAAACAAAAAAGAAAATAAAACATTAAAAGAAGGATAGAATTATAAATAGATAAAAGGGACAATATGGCTTTTTTAAAAAAAGATGATTAATAAAACTAAAATCTAACACTTTTAAAGAAAGAAAAACCTAGCAATACTGATGAAGAAATACGGTTTCTACCTCTGGAAAGGAAATATACAGAAAGGGCAGAGAGCATCTTGGACTGCTGGAAAATAAGGATGTGGTAAGTAGAAAGAAAACAAAAGTATTCATGGGCTAATTTTAGAGTAGTACAAAAACCAATAAAACAGCTCCCAATGGCCAAATCTTGAAAAATGCAAGGAACAAACGAAAGTACTGCTATATTATATTCTAAAATATAAAATAAATATGAATTTGTGCTGTTGTAAATAAATGATCTAGATAAATTAACACATTGGGAAGAAGAGACAGAAACTCCTCTGCAGGAAAATTCTAAATAAATTAAAATGTTGCTTCTTTTGAAAATGTTATGTCCCCTTATATAAATAGAATTTTAAAAAATATTGTAATGCATTATGAGTTTTCTTTTCCTCATCTATGTCATTCCGTGTAGCCGTACGTGGTCCCGTTGTCTGCTGTAAGGTGTTGGACGGTATAAATGTTTGTGTTGCTGATGGGCACTTGTGTTGTTTACACTTTTGGCCTCTTACAGTGTTGCTCAGAACATGCTTGGACATGTATGCTGCAGCTCATGTGTCCCCTTAGCTATGAATGGATTCCTTGTCGTAGAATACAGGCAGCCCACTGTAATCTCTGGGTTCTCCATCAGTGAAATCTGCCAAATGTGGGAAGAAATTATTCAGAAGAAAAAAACAATAAAAGTAAATAAAACATATTACAGTAAGCAATTATTCACATAGCTTTTTCATCATAATGTAAGTAATCCAGAGATGAATTAAAGTATATGGGAAGGTATGTAGAAGTTACGTGCACATACCAAGCCATCTTCTATATGGACTTGAAAATCCTCAGAATCCTCAGGGGTTATTAAGGACCAAATCCCCTCCACCTGCAGGATATCAAGGGACAACTGTATGTTAATTCAAACTTTATTATGCCTGATTGTTTTTCAACAGTTTTTTTTTTTTTCAACCAATTTACACAAAGTAGCTGTGTATGAGGGTGCTCAATGCTCTTCACTTTTGCAAATGTTTGGTCAATATCAGACTTTTTAGTTTTTAGCCAGTTAGGTGAGGGCATTAAAATTCATGTTACTTATGATTGAGTCCCCACACAACAGCCTGGGTAACACAGTGAGACTTAAAACTTGAAAAAAAAATTTTTTTTCTTTTTCCTCATTACAAATAAGAGTGAGTAGTTTTTTCATGTTTTATTGGCCATTTGGATATTCTCATGAAATGCCTATTATGTATTTGGTCCATTTTTCTATTGGTTGATATTCTCTGCACTAGCTCTTTATATATAATGGATATCAGCTCTTTACTGGATATGAGTAATACAATATTGGTTCACACTCCTTGGTTTGTCATTTCTTTCTATTTTTCATATCTTTTGATGAACAGAAATCCCTCTTTATTTCTGACAGTAAAATATTATTTAAAATAGCTAACATCCATGATGATTATAAAATGGCAAACACTGTTCAATTTACTCCTCTTAGAATAACTTATTTAATTCTTACTATGATCTATAAGAAAACCCATACCTCTGACTTTCAGATGACAGAACTGAGTCCTGGAGACATTAAGTCACTTGTTCAAGGTGGTAGAGCTAGCACTGTTAGAATCTAACACCGGTTAGAGTCAAATATTTGACAATCTCCAAAATGATTCCTTAAAACAAACAAACAAAAAGACTTCTTCCTTATAAAACTGTGATATTTGAGTTGATATCAACAGTATATCTAAGCACAGTATACTGAGACCAGACACAGATGCGTGTACAGTTGGCCCTGGAACAATGAGGGGGTTCAGGATGCTGAAACCCTGTGCAGTTGAAACGCCTTAAGTACTTTTGACTCTCCGCAAAACTGAACTGCTAATTGCCTATCATTGACTGGAAGTCTTACAGATATCATAAACAGTTTATTAACACAGATTTTATGTTACATGTATACTGTATTCTTACAGTAAAGAAAGCTAGAGAAAATAAAATGGTTTTTTTTTTTTTTTTTTTGAGACGGAGTTTTGCTCTTGTTACCCAGGCTGGAGTGCAATGGCGCGATCTCGGCTCACTGCAACCTCCACCTCCTGGGTTCAGGCAATTCTCCTGCCTCAGTCTCCCGAGTAGCTGGGATTACAGGCACGTGCCACCATGCCCGGCTAATTTTTTGTATTTTTAGTAGAGACGGGGTTTCACCCTGTTGACGGGGTTGGTCTCGATCTCTCGACCTCGTGATCCACCCGCCTCGGCCTCCCAAAGTGCTGGGATTACAGGCTTGAGCCACCGCGCCCGGCGAGAAAATAAAATGTTTTTAAGAAAATTATAAGGAGAAAATGTAACCATTTACAAGATGAATAGCCTGTCTGAAATGGCTGCCAACCTCTCTGCAGACCTCAATGTACACTACACATCAGGCAATTCAACTTTCCTCTGCCTCTTGGGAACGTTTCCAGCATCACTAGTGGCACTTCCTATAGGCCCATAGTATTATTCAACCTTTAGGATGTTGCCCTAACTTGGGTCCTGCTGTTTGGCTGACTGCCAGGCTGGGCCTACCAAAACATCCTCAAAGCATAACTGCGATCCAGTGGTCCCACACAGCCAGATAGCCAGAACCTCATAAGCATACGCTCAGCTCAGTCACCACCACAAAATCTAACCAGCCCGTAAAATATTAATGAGTGTTGCCTGAAATGTTCTCAAATAACTGGAAAAAAAATGCATGGAGAATAACCTCCTCCCACAATGTTTCAAAATTACAATATTAGAAAGAAAGTCAGATTTTATATTTTGGTGACCTTTAATATATTTGTTAACAAATACTGGTGACATCACACTTTAAATATCTCAATGAATTAGAAATATGACGCTTTTTTTTTCTGACTCTATTGACCTAATTGGTCATAAAAGGCTAGTTTTGCAAGAAGGGGAGAGCTGGGGGAGGGAGAGATAAGGGAAGAAGATTGAAGGGGACCCACAGTCCAAATTCTTCAGAAGTGCCGCAGCCTCCATAATTGGCCCAAAGTTTGGGACACTGGGAGAGATGAGCTCCTGGCAAACCAAAAAGACCTCGTTCTCAGACATACTCATGTCCGGTGGATTAACTCTCAGCTGGTGACACAGAATTAGAAGCGTTCAAAGGTATTACAAGATCTGAGAGGTGAATTTGGTAACCACCATGGACCCAGCAGTGCCCAGGGTCCTTATCACAGGTGCTAACAGGGAGGCACCAGGAGGCACTGTAATTGCAGTGGCCTGAAAATTTGCCCAAAAATCTGAGTTGTAAATGTGACCGATCTCAAGAAGCCCCCACAGAGCAGAGAAGTGGAGCATAAAGGCTGACCACGGGCACAGGGGTGGGGGCCCAGTAGCACCCAGAATCCTTAGCAGGATGCTGGATCCTGGACTGTTCATCAAAGCTGCATCTGTGGGTAGGGGATTAGGCTGAGGGCCTGGAGGTGTGCTGTCTGTGACCACCAAGAGGCACCTCCTGGCTAGATGGAACCTGGAGGATTGGCTTCTGAGCCCCCAGTTACAAAGGCTAAGGACCCCAACCACATCTGCCAGTTGAAAGGTTCAGACCAAGGTTGACAAAGCCAGGGTGGGCAGTGGGTCCAAGCTAAGGTCCTGGGCTGGGAAGGTACCTGTTGCCTCACATTTGTGTGCCAGGTGTTCCCATGGCCAATCACTGCAGGCTAGATTGGCCACGGGAACACAGGCATACAAATGTGAGGCAACAGGTACCACAGCTGGAGACCATAGGCTGAGTGGGTGATGGCCCTGGTGACATGGGTGGTGCCTCAGTCCAGAAAGCCTTCTCAGGCACTTGGGTCTTCCACCAGGTGGGCATCTCCAGGCTGGCCTGTGCCCTGGACTCCATGGGGTCTGCAACTAATCCCTCTTGCCTGGGTTTCCACAGCTCATGGTACCTGGGTTATAGGATGCCCATGACAGCGTCCAGGGAAAAGGTCACAACGTCTTCCTCAATAATGCACTGAGAGGCCACTTTCTTTATCTCATGGTGGCAAAATTCATGACCTCCTTGAAATTGAAACCATGGTTGAAGTCCGCGTGAGAGCCATAGGGAAACCATTTAGATATTTCGCCCCCCGCCCCCGCCTTGAGTTTTTTTCTGCATTCAGCCTTAACAACTCCAACAAAATAAATTTTACTTCTTCCCTTCCATCAATGATAGCTCTAAAAGTCATGGCAGTGGTTACCAGCACTAATTCCATAAATTATTGACTGAAATGCCTCAAATACCTCACATTAAGGAAAATGCTGACTTGGGTCTAAAATAGCTAGCTAGTAGAGAATTTTTGAATTTTATTTTAAGGAAGAATTCATTGCTTCCTTACAAGTGTGTGTAAAACAGGACTGACTGTTGAAGTATATCAAATGCCTACCGACGTCTATACACATGATCACGTAACTTTTCTTCTGGTTGCATTTACGGGATAAGTTATATTCCTAGATTTCCTGATTTAAACCATCACTGCCTTCCTGCAATAAACCCCGTGGAGTTACTGTATGCCATGCTTTTAAAGTACTTACATTATCTTAGCTAATATTTAAGTTAAACTTTTTACATTGATGTTCATAAATAATTTTTGGCCATCATTTTCTCTCATTCTGCAGCTCATCAGGATTTTCTGTCAATGATGTGCTTATTTTAAAACTTGAAGTTTTTCCCTCATTCTAAAGGCCTATGTATACTTGAAATAAAAATTTCACACAATTTCTCTGTGAAATTCTCTCATCTTTTCATTTTTGAAGAGGCAGGTCTTCTGCCATTCTGTATTTCATACACAAAAACTTATGTCTTAAATATTCTATTAATTTTTCTAAAATAGTCCATACCATTGGCATTTTGTGTTGATTTATTACATTATTTTACAGTTATTCTGACTCACTTTCTGCGTATATGCATATCAATTCCTTCTTGCTACTTTCATACAATTGATCTTTTCCTAACTTGTAAATCAGAAGCTTAATTCAGTTAATTTTATTCTTTGAATGTGATGGAGAAAATAATTAAGGCTACAGCTTTTCCTCAGCATTATTCTAAATGAATCACATCTATTCCTTTTTCTATGTTATTGTTTTAAATTTAAAAACACTCTAGTAATTCTTATTCTATTCCAAGCATTGGTATTAACAAATTACATATATTAACTCATAGAACTGCCAATTAAACACCCGAGGTAGGTGCTATCTCCATTTTACACTGAGGAAACTGAGTCATAAAGTTACGTAATTTTCAAGGTCACACAAGCTGGTAAGAGAAGCTGGAATTCAGAATCAGGCTATCTTGTTCCACAGTTCATATTCTCAACAGATATTTATTGTTTTGTGGAAATTTGGCTTTTATGATTTGCACTTCCCTCAAATCTGAGATCCATTCAATAAAAAAATTTTAACCTGTCAGGAAAAGGACCTGTACGTTTTCTGACTTTCAAAAATATTTCAAATTTTATTGCACAATAATTCAGAATGTTTGAATTTTCTTCACTTTGTTTAAAGAAAACATGGATATTTTCTATTCACCCTGATATAATGTCATATTTTGTAATTGATTCTTTGGCAGGATAGGTTGTCAAGGACGTGACCATATTTTTGGGATGCAGTGACCTTGGTGACCCTACAGCCAATACGATAAGCTTAGCATTCATATTGTAACTGAACTCACTCGAGCAAAGATATCTTTAGTAGGGACTTTCCCTTTTAGAGAGCATGCTCATTTTTGATTTTACCTGTCGTCAAACTGATCTTTTGCTCATTACAGTAGTAAAAAACATACCCCTGGGTGGAGATTTAAGATGCTAATGAGGCATGGGATGTATGAATAAGCAGGTGCACCTACTGTGCATGTTCATCCAGAAGACCACCAGTACATGCTTAGTAGTAACACCTGTTACCACCTCCTTATGAATAACTATGTAAAACTCCCATGATGGGGGTTGCTCCTGCAATAATCAATGCCATCTCTCTGCAACAAGCAGCCGGCCCTGAATTCTTTCCCTCTCAGTGTGTACGACATATTCTGCACCTAACTTTCCAAATATCCTTTTCCTTTGACAATAAATTACTCTATGCTGTACTTCTTTTGCTGTATGTCTCTTATTTAAATTATTTTATACTAAGAAGACAAAGACCAGAGGTATCACGACAGCTGTCAACAGCACCTGAAGAAAAGAATTTATTTTCTATCATCTCATTTGTCAATTCTACCTTATTGTTAATGTTGTCTAAGTTTTTCCTATCCTTAGGGTTCTCCATTTTTTCTGGCTTAGATGAATAGGGTGACTATACTAGTTCATTCTTTGCCACGAAGAATATCCCTGGGTAATTTATAAAGAAAAGAAGTTTATTGGCTCACAGGTCTACAGGCTTCACAGGAAGCACAGCCGTGTCTGGGTTTGGGGAGGCCCCGGGAAACCTACAATCATCATGGAAGGCAAAGGGGAAGGAGGCACATCTTTCATGGTGGGGGCAGGAGGAAGGCGGGGGTAGGCACTACACACTTTTAAACAACCAGATCTTGTGAGAACCCTATCACAAGAACAGCACTAGAGGGGTGGTGCTAAACCATTCCTGAGAAATCACCACCATGAGCCAATCAGCTGCCACCAGACCATACCTCTAAAACAGGATTTGTATTCTACCTGAGATTTGAGTGAGGACACATATCCAAACCATATCAATCCTCCCCTGGCTGCCTCCTAAATCTCATGCCCTTCTCACATTGCAACATATAATCTGTCCTCCTAGACCTCCAGACCTGTGGTGGGAAGCATTGCCAGGAAGGTCTCTGATATGCCTTTGGGGTGTTTTTCCTATTATTTTTGCTATTAGTACATGCCTTCCTTGTAGTGATGTAAATTTCTGCAGCCAGCTTGAATTCCTCCCCTGAAAACATGCCTTTCCTTTTCTGCCACATGGCCCGGCTGCAAATTTCTTAAACTTCTATACTCTGCTTCCCTTTTCTTTTTTCTTTTTCTTTTTCTTTCTTTTTTTTTTTTTTTTCTTTTTGAGACGGAGTTTCGCTCTTGTTACCCAGGCTGGAGTGCAATGGCACGATCTCGGCTCACCGCAACCTCCGCCTCCTGGGTTCAGGCAATTCTCCTGCCTCAGCCTCCTGAGTAGCTCGGATTACAGGCATGTGCCACCATGCCCAGGTACTTTTTTGTATTTTTAGTAGAGATGGCGTTTCACCATGTTGACTGGAATGGTTTCGATCTCTTGACCTCGTGATCCACCCGCCTCGGCCTCCCAAAGTGCTGGGATTACAGGCATGAGCCACGGCGCCCGGCCTCTGCTTCCCTTTTCTACTCGCTTCACTGGAACTAGATGTAAGTTTCAGTTTCAAGTCATTTCTTTGTTCATGAATATGAGTATAGGCTGTTATAAGTAGAGAGGCTAGATCTTAAACTCTTTGCTGCTTAAAATTTTTTCTGCCAGATATTCTAAATCATTGCTCTCAAGCTCAAAGATCTTGAGATCTTCCACAGATCCCTAGAGCAGGGACACAGTGCAGCCAACCCCTTGACTAACGTCTAACAGATGTAAAGTTTGCTCCAGTTCCCAATAAATTCTTCTTCTCAATCTGATACCTACTCATGCTGGAATTCATTTTCCGTATCACTATAAACATTTGGATCACAATATAACAAGTGTCTAGGAAGTTCCAAATTTTCCCTCAACCTGTAGCATTCTGGACCCTCCACACTCTTCCAGCCTCTGCTGATTACTCAATTCTAAAGCCCTTTTTACATTTTCAGAAATCTTTGTAGCAATGATTTTTCTGGTACCAATTTGCTGTATTAGTTCATTCTCTCATTGCTATAAAAAAAAATACCTGAGACTAGATAATTTATAAATAACAGATGTTTTATTAGGGTCATGTTTCTGAAAGCTGTACAGGAAGCATAAAAACTTCTGCTTCTGGAGAAGCCTGAGGCAATTTACAATCTTGGCAGAAGGTGAAGAAGCAGGCACATCTTATATGGCTGGGGCAGAAACAAGAGAGATGGGGGGGAGGTGCTACACACTTTTAAACAATTAGATCTTGTGAGAATTCTAATGGGAGAGCAACACCAGTGTGATGGTGCATAACAGTTCATGAGAAACTGCCCCTATGAGCCAGTCACCTCCCACCAGGCCCTAAATCCAGCATTGGGGATTTACAGTTCCACATGAGATTTAAGCAGGAACACAGATTCAAACCATGTCAGTGACTTCAATGTACCTATGTTTACTGAGTCTCTTTCTGTTTTATATAGTAAAGTCATACTTTATCAAACTTACTTCAATATTCAGGAGTGCTGCAGTTTCATTGTGAAATTTAGCCTTTTACATTAAAGAGAAGCTTTCTATGTACCTTCAGTCTTCATTCAACTTAGACTGATATTAAAATTTGTGGCTCTACTTTTTTTTTTTTATTTTTTATTTTTTGGTGGCTCTACTTTTATGTTTGTTCTTTGTTATTACTTTATCTCAATCACTTTTCTACATCACTTTTTTTGATACATCACTTTATGTAATTCTAATTTTAAAAACATGTATTAAAGATTTTCTTTACTTTGCAGATATACACTAGAGATTGCAAATTTAATAAACATCAATAACATTACAAAATATCTGTGGGGCCATGAATTCATGAGCAGATTCAGTTGGTGTAAAGGTCTAGTTCATGCATGAGCAGTGGATGGCAGCCTGGGGTAAAGGGCTTGCTGCAGTTGAAGGATTGTGAGAAGCCCTGAACCTCACTGGGGCTGTAGCAATGTCCAGTGGAATCCAGGGTCCGAGAACAGAGGACCAGGTGAGGTAAAAATGAAAGGCTCAGTCAGATTCTCAGCACTATCCAATGTGAGTCCAAATTACTGTGGGATCTGGACCTATAGCACAGTAAGGGAGGTATCCTGAGGGGACTTCAGCAACGAGTGCTGTCCATGGCATGTGGGCCATGATGAAGGCCACAGGCACAATGATCAGGAGTAGACAGAGAGTCCCTGAGAGGTACTACAACAACCTGTGGCAACCTTTAGGGTAGGGACTTCAGTGGCTGCTGGGAGCCCTGGTTGTCACAGTAGGAGACAGTATCTGAGGGCCTTGGAAATGTGTCAGTTATTGGAGGTAAAAAATCTTCACTGCGGAGAAGCCTAGGCCAGAATTGTGCTGAACAGGAATCTTCTCTGGTTCCTGGGGTTGGCATAAGCAGGAGTTATCACTTGACATTTGGCACCATGGGCCGGGCGCGGTGGCTCAAGCCTGGAATCCCAGCACTTTGGGAGGCTGAGGCGGGTGGATCACGAGGTCCAGAGATTGAGACCATCCTGGTCAACATGGTGAAACCCCGTCTCTACTAAAAATACAAAAAATTAGCTGGGCATGGTGGCACGTGCCTGTAATCCCAGCTACTCAGGAGGCTGAGGCAGGAGAATTGCCTGAACCCAGAGGGCGGAGGTTGCGGTGAGCCGAGATCGCACCATTGCACTCCAGCCTGGGTAACAAGAGCGAAACTCCGTCTCAAAAAAAAAAAAAAAAAAAAAAGACATTTGGCACCGTATTTCATAGCCATGGGTCCAGAGGAGTGATCATGGTTTGGAGGAAAATGTCTCCAAAGTCAGTGGCATATCTCTGTCTGGCTTTAGGCCCAGCAGATGAGTCAGGGGCCCAGGAAATTCTGGAAAACGTAGTTGGGAACAGAACCCCAGAGGCATAAGAATGTTCCATTGCTACAACCTTGGCCACGTTCAGCACAGTTTTCTGGTCCCCACCCGTGTCCCTGGGGAACTTAATCAAAGGCACAGTGACATTGGGAGGAGCGATGAGAACATCAGGGAGATTACTAACAATGCTGTCAAGGGACGCCAGGCACGGGCCAGGGTGCATCGGTTCATCAGGATCCAGCGGGGGCCCCAAGGGTTGAAGATCAGAGGCACAGCAGCAGCCAGAAGGCTTGGCAAGATGCAGAAGGCCCCTGCTCGAAGATGTGGGTTTGCCCATCAAAGTTTCATCAGCATACTGGAAGTGAGGTTTGCAGCCTTGAACTCTGCTCCATGTCTCCACTGAGAGGTGCCCATTGGCTGCAGACTGAACAGTTGTCTCCTCAGTCCCCAGTTCTCGAGGACGACGACCACGACCACGACCACGACGACGACCACGACCTCGACCTCGACCTCGACCTCGACCTCGACCTCGATCAAGACCAAGACCTCGACCTCGATCAAGACCAAGACCTCGACCTCGATCAAGACCACGACCTCGACCTCGACCAAAACCGCGGCCACGGCCACGGTGCCTTCCAGTGGAAGCACGAAAAACCCAGGCTGACATTCCAAGGGTTTGGATTTCAGATTCTGGCACAGCATCGGTGCCAAGGCCCTTGGGGTTGTAACAGAGCCCTGCAGGCACAGTCTGTGTGGGACGGCTGGCTGTGTGGTTAGGGAGCTGCCTCAGGCCCAGAGCAGCTCTCCTAAGTGCTCTATCCTCCCTCCAGGTGCTCTCTTCCTGGATTTCTGCAACCTTGGGCTCCATGTAATCCACAAAGGCTGAACCTTGCCTGTGTTTCCAGAGCCCATAGCACTCAGGTTGCAGGATGCGCACGAAGGCGTCCATGGAAAAGGTCACCCTCGCCTCCCCACAGCTACACTGAGAGGCCACTTTGCCATAATCAATCCATCGTGGAGTGGCAAAGTTGATGGCCTCTGCACAGTTGAAGCCATGGTTGAAGCCTGCATGATAGCCATAGGGAAAGGTCACCATAAACTCCCCAGCCTCCTGAGTCATGCAATTGAACGGAATCCCGTTCTCTTTGAGAACGGCAGGGGAGATGAGGGCCACCTTGTGGCGCAGGAAGGCCTCACAGCCCCGGGAAATGGCTGGGAAAAGCTCACTGGCCAGGCGCTCCAGGCGCTGGCCATGTTCTGGGGGCACTGCGTACCATGTTTTGGGCTCCCCGAAGTGCAGGTAGTTGATGCTGTAAAGGTCCATGTCCTCCGTGTGCCAAGCGAACGTGGTCTTCCACATGCCAAAGTACAGGTAGGGGGTGTTGACGCCCTCGATGACAACCCCACATTCCTGCTCCAGCAGGTCCAGAATTGTTCCCAGGTGTCCTAGGTTCCACTGTGTAGTGTTTTCTTCAAATAAGGAGCCATTAATATCAGCACCATAAATTGGTGAATTACTGGGGTGGCTCTTCCAGTATTGTTGCTCCAAATCTTCAAAATTCCGGTGTGGTGGAGTCTGATATTTCTTACTGTTTGCCAAATGGCGATACTTCCCAACCGTCATGGCCTTCTTCTTTTTATGGTATTGAGTAAACACACCTCCCTGCCCAGAGGTCACCTGCTGGAGGGGAGTGGTGACTAAGATGTCTTCAATATCATCATAGGTCTTTCTGGCTTTCCATTCCTTGGGTGGAATTACCTTGGCGAGGCCAGCTTGGTGTGCGCCTCGGGACTCCATGTAAGCAACATATTTGTTGAAATCTGTAAATTCTTCCATGGTTGGGTAAAAAGTCATGATGGCACAGCTTGTGTTCTGGGGAACAGAGTTCACAGACTTCATGGCTGCACACGAGAAACAGCTGACTCACAAGTTCTTAGGTGTCCTCTGAGTGCTGGGGAATAATGTCTTTCTCTCCTTTTCTTTTTCAAAATGCTATGGTTTATTTGTGAGGCTCCACCTGCAGCCCTGTGAGTTTCCTCAATCGGAGGTATCACTGTGAGGTTTCTCCTGACTTTCAGGCTTGGCTGTATAAGAAGCTGCTAACGCCACCGTACCTGGGTGTCTCTTCCAGGAAGTCAAAACAATAAACTTGAACAACAAAAAATACAGAATATTTGAAAATACATTTATAATGAGACAAAAGAAATACTCAGCTAGTATTAAGCTAAACTAAAGGTTATACTGTGTTAACATCAGGATATAAGGTCAAATAACAAAACAGATAAAGAGCAGCATCTAATCAAACTAAGAGGGAAAATGATCATGTTTGCAAAGGAATGAATTAAAGACTCCATTCAAGAAACTGGATACATTAACATCCAATGAAACAATGACAGTAAAGACACGAGCAGCAACCATTGCAAAAGGAAACAGAACCCCCAATAGGAATGGTGATAAAAACTAAAGCTTGACTTTTCAAAAAGATTATGGTGAGAAGTAAAAAATCATAGGCATGAAGAGAAAAGAAAATACAAATGAAATGCATTGACGAAACCTAGGAGGCATAGCTAAAAATCTGGCAGAGATGTTTTAAAATTTTTAACTGAATCTTATGAACAACTTGTGGGATAATAATTTTCTCAGTAAGACAAATACTGAAAAGAGTTCCAGCAGAGAAATAAAATGACCTACCTTCCACCAAAATCTCACAATTTCTGATGAAAATACTCCAGGACCCAGAGAGAAGGTTTCCTCTTGGTAGCTGAACTCCAAGTGAAGCCCCAGGTTGCAAAGACCCTGGTTTTATACCTCCATGGCATCCTAACCCAATCAGTCCCCAGCCAATGTAATAATGGGGCTGGGTGCAGATTAGGCATCCCACCCATCCATGCCGCTCCCTTTTATTTTACCTTTAAATCAATCCTAGAACAATGCTAAGTAATTAAAAGTCAAACTGGTCAGGCGAGGTGGCTCACACCTGTAATCCCAGCACTTTGGGAGGCCGAGGTGGGTGGATCACAAGGTCAGGAGATTGAGACCATCCTGGCTAACATGGTGAAACCCCTTTTCTACTAAAAATACAAAAATCAGCTGGCCGGTGACACATGCCTGTAATCCGAGCTACTCGGGAGTCTGAGGCAGGAGAATCACTTGAACCTGGGAGGGGGAGGGGGAGGTTTCAGTGAGCCAAGAACACACCACTGCACTCCAGCCTGGCGACAGAGGGAGACTCCGTCTCTACTAGTGTATTTTATCATTTATTACCATAAAATATATACAGCTCTGTTGTGAAAACTTAATCAGAACTTACACACACAGAGACAATACATGGTGCCATGTGTGTTGAGATAAATATAAACAGGCTGGGCTCAGTGGCTCATGCCTGTAATCCCAGCACTTTGGGTGGTCAAGGCGGGTGGGTCACTTGAGGTTGGGAGGTCAAGACTAGCATGACCAACGTGGAGAAACCCCGTCTCTACTAAAACAAAAATTAGCCGGGTGTGGAGGCTCATGCTTGTAATCCCAGTTACTCCGGAGGTTGAGGCAGGAGAATCCCTTGAACCTCAGAGGCAGAGGTTGGGGTGAGCCGAGATCAGCTCATTGCACTACAGTCTGGGTGACAGAGCCAGACTCTGTCATATATATATACATATATATAGCACCATGTATGGTCTCTGTGTGTGTAAGTGCTGATTAAGTTTTTACAACAAAGTTGTGTATATGGTAATAAATAATAAAATGCACTAGTATCTACATTTTTTTACATTCATGGTGTAACCTCATTTTTCTTTCTTATATACGCATATATATGACAGAGCCAGACCGTCTTAAAAATATATACATAAATAAATGAATATTCAGTATTAATTCATAACTGTAAAATTGATGATAATGCATACTGCGCTATCTTAAGAATTTTGTAGCTCTCTCATGTTGCTATTGCGGTGACTTCAAATGTGCCCCACGTCCCCTGAAAAGCCTGGGGGACACTACTCCACGTAAGCAAGATTTCTCTTCCGTAAATTGTGAATTGCAGCAAATAGCAATCTTTCGGGTTCTCGGGTATTTTTCCTCGTGTCTAGTGCAATATCATAAAGCTTAAATAACACCATAGAACCCATAAGGAAGTGTCTCTACTGGTGTTTTAAGTATTCCCAAGAAGCAGAGAAATTGTCATGACGGTACAAAAAAAAAGCTTGAGTTGCTTGATGCATGTTGTAGATCGGCAGCAGCTTGCCTGCCATTCCAGACAGACTACTCTAGAGAATGCAGGAAGTAAACTTAAGGTATCCATAAATACAGTACAGTATTACAAGTGTATTTTCTCTTATTTATGATTTTCTTAAAAACATATTGTTCTCTCTGGCTTACTTTATTGTAAGAATACGATTATAGAATGTATGTAACAAACGAAACCTATGTTAATCAACTGGTTATGTTCAAGGGTCAACTGTACGTGTGTCTGTGTCTGGCCTCTGTATTCTGTACATAGATGTATTGTTCATAGCATCTCAAACATTTTCTATGATGAGGTCCCCGCACAACAGCCTGGATGACACAGTGAGACCTTGTTACTCAAAACTTAAAAAAACAAAAAGGATTTTTATTTATTTCTTTGGGCCCCGGCTTCATTTGGAGTTCAGCCACCAAGAGGAAACCTTCCTCTGGGTCCTGGCGTATTTGGCCTGGAACTGGGAATCTGCGAGTCGCTGCTCCCGGGTGCTCCCTGCGGAGCTCCGCGGCCCGCCTCTCCGCCCGCCTCTCCGCCCGCCTCTCCGCCCGCCTCTCCGCCCGCCTCTCCGCCCGCCTCTCCCCGCGCCCCCACGCGGGGCGCACCGCCCGCGCCTGCTCTGGGAGCCGTGAGCTGCCGCCGTCCCCATCCCGACGTGGACGGCACGATCACCCTCAAAGCGGACAGCCTGACCTACGGCGCCTCTCCCGACAGCCCGAGGCACGCGGGCGACGTGCACGTCCCGTGGGAGCCCCACACCAAGGCGCCCCGGGTCTTTGCCTTCTTTCGCTTCCACGACCGGCGCGATGCGGAAGCTGCCGAGGCCGCGGTGGACGCTGCGGGGCTGGACCGATGGGAGCTGCGGGTGCAGGTGGCTCGCTATGGTCGCCGGGGGGCGCCACGCAGCTGGTCCCGGGGCGGCGGCTACGGACCGTGGAGCTGCAGACCCAGGAGGAGACACCACAGCCGATCTCGGGGTCCCAGCTGCTCCAGGTCCCTAAGCCAATCTCGCTACAGGAGGTCTTGCTACAGTCGCTTTCCCTACAGAGAATCTCCCTGCAGAGAATCTCACTACAGAGGATCTCCCTACAGAGGATCTCCTTACAGAGGATCTCCTTACAGCCGATCTCCCTACAGAGGATCACACTACAACTGGTCTCTCTACAGAGGATCTCACTGTAGAGGATCCCCTTACAGCCAATCTCCATACAGACGACCTCCCTACAGAGGATCAGCCTACAGAGGATAACCCTGACAGTGTATCTCCCTACAACCGATCTCCCTACAGCCAATCTCCCTACAGAGAATCTCACTACAACCGATCTCCCTACGGCACATCATCCTCCAGACGATCTTACAGGGGATCTCACTACAGCCGATCTCCCGCCAGCAGATCTCCCTACAGCCGATCTCCCTACAGACGATCTCCTTACAGAACTCGCTGTAGCTGATCTCCCTCCAGTCGATCTTACAGCCGGCCTCACTGCAGCTGATCTCACTACACCCCTGTAGCTATGCAGGAAGTCTCCCTACATCTGGTCTGCCCACAACAGCTGCTCTCACTCGAAGTCTGGGTCTCCCTCTCGCTCCCCATCAGCCTCCAAATCCAGCTCTCCACAAACATCCAAATCCTCCTGGGTCTCCAGATCTTGCTCACTGTCCAGGTCTAGATCTATGTCCAGGAGTCTTCCCCCATATCTAAGAGGGAATCCAAGTCCAGGTTGCAATCCAAGAGTCCTCCCAAGTCACCTGAAGGGGAAGGACAAGTGTCCTCCTAGGAAAATGATAAGGTCCATATCCTCTGTGTGCCATGGAAAGGTGGTTTTCCCCATGCCAAAGTATAGGTAGGGTCTCTTCTATGACAACCTCACATTCCTGCTCCAGAAAGTCCTAAATTGTTCCCACATGTCCAGGATTCCATTGTTTACTGTTTTCATCAAACAGGGGTCTGCTGTTTTTCCAGTATTTTCATTATATATCTTCAAATTTCTGGTGTGGTCAAGCCCTATATATTTCAGAATATTTGAAAACAAATGTGTGACAAGCAAAATACTGAGTTTTATGCTACCTTAGTAGCTGAGAGACGCCACGCAGTCTTCAACCACAGCTTCAACCGTACAGAGACCATCAGTTCCACTACCCAGGATGGATTGATTATGGCAGATTGGTATGGTGTGTTAATATCAGGATTTAAGGTCAAATCATAACATAGATAGAAGAGTATCTCATTGAACTGAAAGAATTTTCTATCAATGATGTACTTATTTTAAAACATGAATTTTTTCTTTTTTTCATTTTAAAGGCCTAGGTATACTATGAATGAAGATGTCGTACAATTCCTCTGTGAATTTGTCTAATTCTTGTCATTTTTGTATAGGCAGATCTTCTGTCATCTTTCTGTATTTCATACACAGAAATTTATGTCTTAAATTCTCTGTTTAGGAAGTTAACTTTTCTAACAAAAAAATCCGTATCATTGGTGCTTTGTGTTGATTTAGTATATTGTTTTACAGTTATTCTAACTCATTAATTCCTGTATATAGGTGCATCAGTTCCTTCCAGCTCCTTTCAGTTTATCTTTTCCTAACTTGGACATTAGAAATTAAATCTAGCTAATTCATTCTTTGTATGTGATGGAGAAAATACTTAAGGCTGCAGATTTTCCTCACCACTATTATAGATGAATCTTATATATTCCTTTATGTATTTTATTAAGTTTTAAATCCAGATACACTTCAATAATGCTTGTGTGCCAAGCATTGATATTAACAAATTGCATATATTAATTCAAAGAACTGTCAATTGAACACATGAGGTAGGTGCTATCTTCATTTTATGTTGAGGAAACTGAGTGGTAAGTTTAAGTAAATTTCAAGTTCACAAATCAGGCTTTCTTGCTGTAGAATTTATGCATGTAATAGATATTTATTGTTTTGTGAAAATTTGGCTTTTTTGGCACTTGAAGAGAGAAGTATTTTTTATCATCTAGTATGTCAATACTACCTTGTTGTTAATATAGTTTAAATTTTCCATATCCTTAGATTTCTCCATTTTTTCTGCTTTGAGTGGGTGACTGTTTAATTCACACATTGCTGTAAAGAAATACTTGGAGCCCAGGTGCGGTGCCTCATTTCTATAATCCCAGCACTTTGGGATGTCAAGGCAGGCAGATCACCTGAGGTAATGAGTTCGAAACCAGCCTGGCCAGCATGATGAAACCCCCCATCTCCAACTAAAAATACAAAAACTAGCTGGGTGTAGTGGCAGGTGCCAGTAATCCAAGTAATCCCAACTACTCAGGAGGCTGAGGCAGGTGAATCTGTTGAACCCAGAAGGCAGAAGTTACAGTGAGCTAAGATTGAACCATTGCCCTCCAGCCTGGGCAAGAGGGAAACTATCTCAAGAAAAAAAAAAAATCCCTGAGATTGGGTAAATTATAAAGATGAGAGTTTTAATTAGCTCATGGTTTGCAGGCTGTACAGGAAGCATAAGAACTGCTGCTTCCGAGGAAGCCTCAGGAAATTTGCAATTATGGTGAAAGGGGAAGCAGGCACATCATATATAGCTGGGGCAGGAGGAAGAGAGAAGGGGAAGGTGGTACACACTTTTAAACAACCAGATCCTCCTAGAACTCTCAGTAATCCTCAGGGGTTACTAAGGACCAAATCCCCTCCACCTGCAGGATATCAAGGGACAACTGTATGTTAATTCAAACTTCATTATGCCTGATTGTTTTTCAACAGTTTTTTTTTTTTTCAACCAATTTACACAAAATAGCTGTGTATGAGGGTGCTCAATGCTCTTCACTTTTGCAAATGTTTGGTCAATATCATACTTTTTAGTTTTTAGCCAGTTAGGTGAGGGCATTAAAATTCATGTTACTTATGATTGAGTCCCCACACAACAGCCTGGGTAACACAGTGAGACTTAAAACTTGAAAAAAAATTTTTTTTTCTTTTTCCTCATTACAAATAAGAGTGAGTAATTTTTTCATGTTTTATTGGCCATTTGGATATTCTCATGAAATGCCTATTATGTATTTGGTCCATTTTTCTATTGGTTGATATTCTCTGCACTAGCTCTTTATATATAATGGATATCAGCTCTTTACTGGATATGAGTAAAACAATATTGGTTCACACTCCTTGGTTTGTCATTTCTTTCTATTTTTCATATCTTTTGATGAACAGAAATCCCTCTTTATTTCTGACAGTAAAATATTATTTAAAATAGCTAACATACATGATGATTTTAAAATGGCAAACACTGTTCAATTTACTCCTCTTAGAATAACTTATTTAATTCTTACTATGATCTATAAGAAAACCCATACCTCTGACTTTCAGATGACAGAACTGAGTCCTGGAGACATTAAGTCACTTGTTCAAGGTGGTAGAGCTAGCACTGTTAGAATCTAACACCGGTTAGAGTCAAATATTTGACAATCTCCAAAATGATTCCTTAAAACAAACAAACAAAAAGACTTCTTCCTTATAAAACTGTGATATTTGAGTTGATATCAACAGTATATCTAAGCACAGTATACTGAGACCAGACACAGATGCATGTACAGTTGGCCCTGGAACAATGAGGGGGTTCAGGATGCTGAAACCCTGTGCAGTTGAAACGCCTTAAGTACTTTTGACTCTCCGCAAAACTGAACTGCTAATTGCCTATCATTGACTGGAAGTCTTACAGATATCATAAACAGTTTATTAACACAGATTTTATGTTACATGTATACTGTATTCTTACAGTAAAGAAAGCTAGAGAAAATAAAATGTTTTTTTTGTTTTGTTTTGTTTTATTTTTTTTGAGACGGAGTTTTGCTCTTG
This sequence comes from Saimiri boliviensis, assembly GCF_048565385.1. NCBI lineage: Eukaryota > Metazoa > Chordata > Mammalia > Primates > Cebidae > Saimiri > Saimiri boliviensis. The sequence goes on along the minus strand of NC_133454.1, from coordinate 31,171,847 downwards.
TTACCCAGGCTGGAGTGCAATGGCGCGATCTCGGCTCACTGCAACCTCCACCTCCTGGGTTCAGGCAATTCTCCTGCCTCAGTCTCCCGAGTAGCTGGGATTACAGGCACGTGCCACCATGCCCGGCTAATTTTTTGTATTTTTAGTAGAGACGGGGTTTCACCCTGTTGACGGGGTTGGTCTCGATCTCTCGACCTCGTGATCCACCCGCCTCGGCCTCCCAAAGTGCTGGGATTACAGGCTTGAGCCACCGCGCCCGGCGAGAAAATAAAATGTTTTTAAGAAAATTATAAGGAGAAAATGTAACCATTTACAAGATGAATAGCCTGTCTGAAATGGCTGCCAACCTCTCTGCAGACCTCAATGTACACTACACATCAGGCAATTCAACTTTCCTCTGCCTCTTGGGAACGTTTCCAGCATCACTAGTGGCACTTCCTATAGGCCCATAGTATTATTCAACCTTTAGGATGTTGCCCTAACTTGGGTCCTGCTGTTTGGCTGACTGCCAGGCTGGGCCTACCAAAACATCCTCAAAGCATAACTGCGATCCAGTGGTCCCACACAGCCAGATAGCCAGAACCTCATAAGCATACGCTCAGCTCAGTCACCACCACAAAATCTAACCAGCCCGTAAAATATTAATGAGTGTTGCCTGAAATGTTCTCAAATAACTGGAAAAAAAATGCATGGAGAATAACCTCCTCCCACAATGTTTCAAAATTACAATATTAGAAAGAAAGTCAGATTTTATATTTTGGTGACCTTTAATATATTTGTTAACAAATACTGGTGACATCACACTTTAAATATCTCAATGAATTAGAAATATGACGCTTTTTTTTTCTGACTCTATTGACCTAATTGGTCATAAAAGGCTAGTTTTGCAAGAAGGGGAGAGCTGGGGGAGGGAGAGATAAGGGAAGAAGATTGAAGGGGACCCACAGTCCAAATTCTTCAGAAGTGCCGCAGCCTCCATAATTGGCCCAAAGTTTGGGACACTGGGAGAGATGAGCTCCTGGCAAACCAAAAAGACCTCGTTCTCAGACATACTCATGTCCGGTGGATTAACTCTCAGCTGGTGACACAGAATTAGAAGCGTTCAAAGGTATTACAAGATCTGAGAGGTGAATTTGGTAACCACCATGGACCCAGCAGTGCCCAGGGTCCTTATCACAGGTGCTAACAGGGAGGCACCAGGAGGCACTGTAATTGCAGTGGCCTGAAAATTTGCCCAAAAATCTGAGTTGTAAATGTGACCGATCTCAAGAAGCCCCCACAGAGCAGAGAAGTGGAGCATAAAGGCTGACCACGGGCACAGGGGTGGGGGCCCAGTAGCACCCAGAATCCTTAGCAGGATGCTGGATCCTGGACTGTTCATCAAAGCTGCATCTGTGGGTAGGGGATTAGGCTGAGGGCCTGGAGGTGTGCTGTCTGTGACCACCAAGAGGCACCTCCTGGCTAGATGGAACCCGGAGGATTGGCTTCTGAGCCCCCAGTTACAAAGGCTAAGGACCCCAACCACATCTGCCAGTTGAAAGGTTCAGACCAAGGTTGACAAAGCCAGGGTGGGCAGTGGGTCCAAGCTAAGGTCCTGGGCTGGGAAGGTACCTGTTGCCTCACATTTGTGTGCCAGGTGTTCCCATGGCCAATCACTGCAGGCTAGATTGGCCACGGGAACACAGGCATACAAATGTGAGGCAACAGGTACCACAGCTGGAGACCATAGGCTGAGTGGGTGATGGCCCTGGTGACATGGGTGGTGCCTCAGTCCAGAAAGCCTTCTCAGGCACTTGGGTCTTCCACCAGGTGGGCATCTCCAGGCTGGCCTGTGCCCTGGACTCCATGGGGTCTGCAACTAATCCTTCTTGCCTGGGTTTCCACAGCTCATGGTACCTGGGTTATAGGATGCCCATGACAGCGTCCAGGGAAAAGGTCACAACGTCTTCCTCAATAATGCACTGAGAGGCCACTTTCTTTATCTCATGGTGGCAAAATTCATGACCTCCTTGAAATTGAAACCATGGTTGAAGTCCGCGTGAGAGCCATAGGGAAACCATTTAGATATTTCGCCCCCCGCCCCCGCCTTGAGTTTTTTTCTGCATTCAGCCTTAACAACTCCAACAAAATAAATTTTACTTCTTCCCTTCCATCAATGATAGCTCTAAAAGTCATGGCAGTGGTTACCAGCACTAATTCCATAAATTATTGACTGAAATGCCTCAAATACCTCACATTAAGGAAAATGCTGACTTGGGTCTAAAATAGCTAGCTAGTAGAGAATTTTTGAATTTTATTTTAAGGAAGAAGTCATTGCTTCCTTACAAGTGTGTGTAAAACAGGACTGACTGTTGAAGTGTATCAAATGCCTATCGACGTCTATACACATGATCACGTAACTTTTCTTCTGGTTGCATTTACGGGATAAGTTATATTCCTAGATTTCCTGATTTAAACCATCACTGCCTTCCTGCAATAAACCCCGTGGAGTTACTGTATGCCATGCTTTTAAAGTACTTACATTATCTTAGCTAATATTTAAGTTAAACTTTTTACATTGATGTTCATAAATAATTTTTGGCCATCATTTTCTCTCATTCTGCAGCTCATCAGGATTTTCTGTCAATGATGTGCTTATTTTAAAACTTGAAGTTTTTCCCTCATTCTAAAGGCCTATGTATACTTGAAATAAAAATTTCACACAATTTCTCTGTGAAATTCTCTCATCTTTTCATTTTTGAAGAGGCAGGTCTTCTGCCATTCTGTATTTCATACACAAAAACTTATGTCTTAAATATTCTATTAATTTTTCTAAAATAGTCCATACCATTGGCATTTTGTGTTGATTTATTATATTATTTTACAGTTATTCTGACTCACTTTCTGCATATATGCATATCAATTCCTTCTTGCTACTTTCATACAATTGATCTTTTCCTAACTTGTAAATCAGAAGCTTAATTCAGTTAATTTTATTCTTTGAATGTGATGGAGAAAATAATTAAGGCTACAGCTTTTCCTCGGCATTATTCTAAATGAATCACATCTATTCCTTTTTCTATGTTATTGTTTTAAATTTAAAAACACTCTAGTAATTCTTATTCTATTCCAAGCATTGGTATTAACAAATTACATATATTAACTCATGGAACTGCCAATTAAACACCCGAGGTAGGTGCTATCTCCATTTTACACTGAGGAAACTGAGTCATAAAGTTACGTAATTTTCAAGGTCACACAAGCTGGTAAGAGAAGCTGGAATTCAGAATCAGGCTATCTTGTTCCACAGTTCATATTCTCAACAGATATTTATTGTTTTGTGGAAATTTGGCTTTTATGATTTGCACTTCCCTCAAATCTGAGATCCATTCAATAAAAAAATTTTAACCTGTCAGGAAAAGGACCTGTACGTTTTCTGACTTTCAAAAATATTTCAAATTTTATTGCACAATAATTCAGAATGTTTGAATTTTCTTCACTTTGTTTAAAGAAAATATGGATATTTTCTATTCACCCTGATATAATGTCATATTTTGTAATTGATTCTTTGGCAGCATAGGTTGTCAAGGACGTGACCATGTTTTTGGGATGCAGTGACCTTGGTGACCCTACAGCCAATACGATAAGCTTAGCATTCATATTGTAACTGAACTCACTCGAGCAAAGATATCTTTAGTAGGGACTTTCCCTTTTAGAGAGCATGCTCATTTTTGATTTTACCTGTCGTCAAACTGATCTTTTGCTCATTACAGTAGTAAAAAACATACCCCTGGGTGGAGATTTAAGATGCTAATGAGGCATGGGATGTATGAATAAGCAGGTGCACCTACTGTGCATGTTCATCCAGAAGACCACCAGTACATGCTTAGTAGTAACACCTGTTACCACCTCCTTATGAATAACTATGTAAAACTCCCATGATGGGGGTTGCTCCTGCAATAATCAATGCCATCTCTCTGCAACAAGCAGCCGGCCCTGAATTCTTTCCCTCTCAGTGTGTACGACATATTCTGCACCTAACTTTCCAAATATCCTTTTCCTTTGACAATAAATTACTCTATGCTGTACTTCTTTTGCTGTATGTCTCTTATTTAAATTATTTTATACTAAGAAGACAAAGACCAGAGGTATCACGACAGCTGTCAACAGCACCTGAAGAAAAGAATTTATTTTCTATCATCTCATTTGTCAATTCTACCTTATTGTTAATGTTGTCTAAGTTTTTCCTATCCTTAGGGTTCTCCATTTTTTCTGGCTTAGATGAATAGGGTGACTATACTAGTTCATTCTTTGCCACGAAGAATATCCCTGGGTAATTTATAAAGAAAAGAAGTTTATTGGCTCACAGGTCTACAGGCTTCACAGGAAGCACAGCCGTGTCTGGGTTTGGGGAGGCCCCGGGAAACCTACAATCATCATGGAAGGCAAAGGGGAAGGAGGCACATCTTTCATGGTGGGGGCAGGAGGAAGGCGGGGGTAGGCACTACACACTTTTAAACAACCAGATCTTGTGAGAACCCTATCACAAGAACAGCACTAGAGGGGTGGTGCTAAACCATTCCTGAGAAATCACCACCATGAGCCAATCAGCTGCCACCAGACCATACCTCTAAAACAGGATTTGTATTCTACCTGAGATTTGAGTGAGGACACATATCCAAACCATATCAATCCTCCCCTGGCTGCCTCCTAAATCTCATGCCCTTCTCACATTGCAACGTATAATCTGTCCTCCTAGACCTCCAGACCTGTGGTGGGAAGCATTGCCAGGAAGGTCTCTGATATGCCTTTGGGGTGTTTTTCCTATTATTTTTGCTATTAGTACATGCCTTCCTTGTAGTGATGTAAACTTCTGCAGCCAGCTTGAATTCCTCCCCTGAAAACATGCCTTTCCTTTTCTGCCACATGGCCCGGCTGCAAATTTCTTAAACTTCTATACTCTGCTTCCCTTTTCTTTTTTCTTTTTCTTTTTCTTTTTTTTTTTTTTTTTTTCTTTTTGAGACGGAGTTTCGCTCTTGTTACCCAGGCTGGAGTGCAATGGCACGATCTCGGCTCACCGCAACCTCCGCCTCCTGGGTTCAGGCAATTCTCCTGCCTCAGCCTCCTGAGTAGCTCGGATTACAGGCATGTGCCACCATGCCCAGGTACTTTTTTGTATTTTTAGTAGAGATGGCGTTTCACCATGTTGACTGGAATGGTTTCGATCTCTTGACCTCGTGATCCACCCGCCTCGGCCTCCCAAAGTGCTGGGATTACAGGCATGAGCCACGGCGCCCGGCCTCTGCTTCCCTTTTCTACTCGCTTCACTGGAACTAGATGTAAGTTTCAGTTTCAAGTCATTTCTTTGTTCATGAATATGAGTATAGGCTGTTATAAGTAGAGAGGCTAGATCTTAAACTCTTTGCTGCTTAAAATTTTTTCTGCCAGATATTCTAAATCATTGCTCTCAAGCTCAAAGATCTTGAGATCTTCCACAGATCCCTAGAGCAGGGACACAGTGCAGCCAACCCCTTGACTAACGTCTAACAGATGTAAAGTTTGCTCCAGTTCCCAATAAATTCTTCTTCTCAATCTGATACCTACTCATGCTGGAATTCATTTTCCGTATCACTATAAACATTTGGATCACAATATAACAAGTGTCTAGGAAGTTCCAAATTTTCCCTCAATCTGTAGCATTCTGGACCCTCCACACTCTTCCAGCCTCTGCTGATTACTCAATTCTAAAGCCATTTTTACATTTTCAGAAATCTTTGTAGCAATGATTTTTCTGGTACCAATTTGCTGTATTAGTTCATTCTCTCATTGCTATAAAAAAAAATACCTGAGACTAGATAATTTATAAATAACAGATGTTTTATTAGGGTCATGTTTCTGAAAGCTGTACAGGAAGCATAAAAACTTCTGCTTCTGGAGAAGCCTGAGGCAATTTACAATCTTGGCAGAAGGTGAAGAAACAGGCACATCTTATATGGCTGGGGCAGAAACAAGAGAGATGGGGGGGAGGTGCTACACACTTTTAAACAATTAGATCTTGTGAGAATTCTAATGGGAGAGCAACACCAGTGTGATGGTGCATAACAGTTCATGAGAAACTGCCCCTATGAGCCAGTCACCTCCCACCAGGCCCTAAATCCAGCATTGGGGATTTACAGTTCCACATGAGATTTAAGCAGGAACACAGATTCAAACCATGTCAGTGACTTCAATGTACCTATGTTTACTGAGTCTCTTTCTGTTTTATATAGTAAAGTCATACTTTATCAAACTTACTTCAATATTCAGGAGTGCTGCAGTTTCATTGTGAAATTTAGCCTTTTACATTAAAGAGAAGCTTTCTATGTACCTTCAGTCTTCATTCAACTTAGACTGATATTAAAATTTGTGGCTCTACTTTTTTTTTTTTTTTTTTTTTTGGTGGCTCTACTTTTATGTTTGTTCTTTGTTATTACTTTATCTCAATCACTTTTCTACATCACTTTTTTTGATACATCACTTTATGTAATTCTAATTTTAAAAACATGTATTAAAGATTTTCTTTACTTTGCAGATATACACTAGAGATTGCAAATTTAATAAACATCAATAACATTACAAAATATCTGTGGGGCCATGAATTCATGAGCAGATTCAGTTGGTGTAAAGGTCTAGTTCATGCATGAGCAGTGGATGGCAGCCTGGGGTAAAGGGCTTGCTGCAGTTGAAGGATTGTAAGAAGCCCTGAACCTCACTGGGGCTGTAGCAATGTCCAGTGGAATCCAGGGTCCGAGAACAGAGGACCAGGTGAGGTAAAAATGAAAGGCTCAGTCAGATTCTCAGCACTATCCAATGTGAGTCCAAATTACTGTGGGATCTGGACCTATAGCACAGTAAGGGAGGTATCCTGAGGGGACTTCAGCAACGAGTGCTGTCCATGGCATGTGGGCCATGATGAAGGCCACAGGCACAACGATCAGGAGTAGACAGAGAGTCCCTGAGAGGTACTACAACAACCTGTGGCAACCTTTAGGGTAGGGACTTCAGTGGCTGCTGGGAGCCCTGGTTGTCACAGTAGGAGACAGTATCTGAGGGCCTTGGAAATGTGTCAGTTATTGGAGGTAAAAAATCTTCACTGCGGAGAAGCCTAGGCCAGAATTGTGCTGAACAGGAATCTTCTCTGGTTCCTGGGGTTGGCATAAGCAGGAGTTATCACTTGACATTTGGCACCATGGGCCGGGCGCGGTGGCTCAAGCCTGTAATCCCAGCACTTTGGGAGGCTGAGGCGGGTGGATCACGAGGTCCAGAGATTGAGACCATCCTGGTCAACATGGTGAAACCCCGTCTCTACTAAAAATACAAAAAATTAGCTGGGCATGGTGGCACGTGCCTGTAATCCCAGCTACTCAGGAGGCTGAGGCAGGAGAATTGCCTGAACCCAGGAGGCGGAGGTTGCGGTGAGCCGAGATCGCACCATTGCACTCCAGCCTGGGTAACAAGAGCGAAACTCCGTCTCAAAAAAAAAAAAAAAAAAGACATTTGGCACCGTATTTCATAGCCATGGGTCCAGAGGAGTGATCATGGTTTGGAGGAAAATGTCTCCAAAGTCAGTGGCATATCTCTGTCTGGCTTTAGGCCCAGCAGAAGAGTCAGGGGCCCAGGAAATTCTGGAAAACGTAGTTGGGAACAGAACCCTAGAGGCATAAGAATGGTCCATTGCTACAACCTTGGCCACGTTCAGCACAGTTTTCTGGTCCCCACCCGTGTCCCTGGGGAACTTAATCAAAGGCACAGTGACATTGGGAGGAGCGATGAGAACATCAGGGAGATTACTAACAATGCTGTCAAGGGACGCCAGGCACGGGCCAGGGTGCATCGGTTCATCAGGATCCAGCGGGGGCCCCAAGGGTTGAAGATCAGAGGCACAGCAGCAGCCAGAAGGCTTGGCAAGATGCAGAAGGCCCCTGCTCGAAGATGTGGGTTTGCCCATCAAAGTTTCATCAGCATACTGGAAGTGAGGTTTGCAGCCTTGAACTCTGCTCCATGTCTCCAGTGAGAGGTGCCCATTGGCTGCAGACTGAACAGTTGTCTCCTCAGTCCCCAGTTCTTGAGGACGACGACCACGACCACGACCACGACGACGACCACGACCTCGACCTCGACCTCGACCTCGATCAAGACCAAGACCTCGACCTCGATCAAGACCAAGACCTCGACCTCGATCAAGACCACGACCTCGACCTCGACCAAAACCGCGGCCACGGCCACGGTGCCTTCCAGTGGAAGCACGAAAAACCCAGGCTGACATTCCAAGGGTTTGGATTTCAGATTCTGGCACAGCATCGGTGCCAAGGCCCTTGGGGTTGTAACAGAGCCCTGCAGGCACAGTCTGTGTGGGACGGCTGGCTGTGTGGTTAGGGAGCTGCCTCAGGCCCAGAGCAGCTCTCCTAAGTGCTCTATCCTCCCTCCAGGTGCTCTCTTCCTGGATTTCTGCAACCTTGGGCTCCATGTAATCCACAAAGGCTGAACCTTGCCTGTGTTTCCAGAGCCCATAGCACTCAGGTTGCAGGATGCGCACGAAGGCGTCCATGGAAAAGGTCACCCTCGCCTCCCCACAGCTACACTGAGAGGCCACTTTGCCATAATCAATCCATCGTGGAGTGGCAAAGTTGATGGCCTCTGCACAGTTGAAGCCATGGTTGAAGCCTGCATGATAGCCATAGGGAAAGGTCACCATAAACTCCCCAGCCTCCTGAGTCATGCGATTGAAGGGAATCCCGTTCTCTTTGAGAACGGCAGGGGAGATGAGGGCCACCTTGTGGCGCAGGAAGGCCTCACAGCCCCGGGAAATGGCTGGGAAAAGCTCACTGGCCAGGCGCTCCAGGCGCTGGCCATGTTCTGGGGGCACTGCGTACCATGTTTTGGGCTCCCCGAAGTGCAGGTAGTTGATGCTGTAAAGGTCCATGTCCTCCGTGTGCCAAGCGAACGTGGTCTTCCACATGCCAAAGTACAGGTAGGGGGTGTTGACGCCCTCGATGACAACCCCACATTCCTGCTCCAACAGGTCCAGAATTGTTCCCAGGTGTCCTAGGTTCCACTGTGTAGTGTTTTCTTCAAATAAGGAGCCATTAATATCAGCACCATAAATTGGTGAATTACTGGGGTGGCTCTTCCAGTATTGTTGCTCCAAATCTTCAAAATTCCGGTGTGGTGGAGTCTGATATTTCTTACTGTTTGCCAAATGGCGATACTTCCCAACCGTCATGGCTTTCTTCTTTTTATGGTATTGAGTAAACACACCTCCCTGCCCAGAGGTCACCTGCTGGAGGGGAGTGGTGACTAAGATGTCTTCAATATCATCATAGGTCTTTCTGGCTTTCCATTCCTTGGGTGGAATTACCTTGGCGAGGCCAGCTTGGTGTGCGCCTCGGGACTCCATGTAAGCAACATATTTGTTGAAATCTGTAAATTCTTCCATGGTTGGGTAAAAAGTCATGATGGCACAGCTTGTGTTCTGGGGAACAGAGTTCACAGACTTCATGGCTGCACACGAGAAACAGCTGACTCACAAGTTCTTAGGTGTCCTCTGAGTGCTGGGGAATAATGTCTTCCTCTCCTTTTCTTTTTCAAAATGCTATGGTTTATTTGTGAGGCTCCACCTGCAGCCCTGTGAGTTTCCTCAATTGGAGGTATCACTGTGAGGTTTCTCCTGACTTTCAGGCTTGGCTGTATAAGAAGCTGCTAACGCCACCGTACCTGGGTGTCTCTTCCAGGAAGTCAAAACAATAAACTTGAACAACAAAAAATACAGAATATTTGAAAATACATTTATAATGAGACAAAAGAAATACTCAGCTAGTATTAAGCTAAACTAAAGGTTATACTGTGTTAACATCAGGATATAAGGTCAAATAACAAAACAGAAAAAGAGCAGCATCTAATCAAACTAAGAGGGAAAATGATCATGTTTGCAAAGGAATGAATTAAAGACTCCATTCAAGAAACTGGATACATTAACATCCAATGAAACAATGACAGTAAAGACACGAGCAGCAACCATTGCAAAAGGAAACAGAACCCCCAATAGGAATGGTGATAAAAACTAAAGCTTGACTTTTCAAAAAGATTATGGTGAGAAGCAAAAAATCATAGGCATGAAGAGAAAAGAAAATACAAATGAAATGCATTGACGAAACCTAGGAGGCATAGCTAAAAATCTGGCAGAGATGTTTTAAAATTTTTAACTGAATCTTATGAACAACTTGTGGGATAATAATTTTCTCAGTAAGACAAATACTGAAAAGAGTTCCAGCAGAGAAATAAAATGACCTACCTTCCACCAAAATCTCACAATTTCTGATGAAAATACTCCAGGACCCAGAGAGAAGGTTTCCTCTTGGTAGCTGAACTCCAAGTGAAGCCCCAGGTTGCAAAGACCCTGGTTTTATACCTCCATGGCATCCTAACCCAATCAGTCCCCAGCCAATGTAATAATGGGGCTGGGTGCAGATTAGGCATCCCACCCATCCATGCCGCTCCCTTTTATTTTACCTTTAAATCAATCCTAGAACAATGCTAAGTAATTAAAAGTCAAACTGGTCAGGCGAGGTGGCTCACACCTGTAATCCCAGCACTTTGGGAGGCCGAGGTGGGTGGATCACAAGGTCAGGAGATTGAGACCATCCTGGCTAACATGGTGAAACCCCTTTTCTACTAAAAATACAAAAATCAGCTGGCCGGTGACACATGCCTGTAATCCGAGCTACTCGGGAGTCTGAGGCAGGAGAATCACTTGAACCTGGGAGGGGGAGGGGGAGGTTTCAGTGAGCCAAGAACACACCACTGCACTCCAGCCTGGCGACAGAGGGAGACTCCGTCTCTACTAGTGTATTTTATCATTTATTACCATAAAATATATACAGCTCTGTTGTGAAAACTTAATCAGAACTTACACACACAGAGACAATACATGGTGCCATGTGTGTTGAGATAAATATAAACAGGCTGGGCTCAGTGGCTCATGCCTGTAATCCCAGCACTTTGGGTGGTCAAGGCGGGTGGGTCACTTGAGGTTGGGAGGTCAAGACTAGCATGACCAACGTGGAGAAACCCCGTCTCTACTAAAACAAAAATTAGCCGGGTGTGGAGGCTCATGCTTGTAATCCCAGTTACTCCGGAGGTTGAGGCAGGAGAATCCCTTGAACCTCAGAGGCAGAGGTTGGGGTGAGCCGAGATCAGCTCATTGCACTACAGTCTGGGTGACAGAGCCAGACTCTGTCATATATATATACATATATATAGCACCATGTATGGTCTCTGTGTGTGTAAGTGCTGATTAAGTTTTTACAACAAAGTTGTGTATATGGTAATAAATAATAAAATGCACTAGTATCTACATTTTTTTACATTCATGATGTAACCTCATTTTTCTTTCTTATATACGCATATATATGACAGAGCCAGACCGTCTTAAAAATATATACATAAATAAATGAATATTCAGTATTAATTCATAACTGTAAAATTAATGATAATGCTAATGCGCTATCGTAAGAATTTTGTAGCTCTCTCATGTTGCTATTGCGGTGACTTCAAATGTGCCCCACGTCCCCTGAAAAGCCTGGGGGACACTACTCCACGTAAGCAAGATTTCTCTTCCGTAAATTGTGAATTGCAGCAAATAGCAATCTTTCGGGTTCTCGGGTATTTTTCCTCGTGTCTAGTGCAATATCATAAAGCTTAAATAACACCATAGAACCCATAAGGAAGTGTCTCTACTGGTGTTTTAAGTATTCCCAAGAAGCAGAGAAATTGTCATGACGGTACAAAAAAAAAGCTTGAGTTGCTTGATGCATGTTGCAGATCGGCAGCAGCTTGCCTGCCATTCCAGACAGACTACTCTAGAGAATGCAGGAAGTAAACTTAAGGTATCCATAAATACAGTACAGTATTACAAGTGTATTTTCTCTTATTTATGATTTTCTTAAAAACATACTGTTCTCTCTGGCTTACTTTATTGTAAGAATACGATTATAGAATGTATGTAACAAACGAAACCTATGTTAATCAACTGGTTATGTTCAAGGGTCAACTGTACGTGTGTCTGTGTCTGGCCTCTGTATTCTGTACATAGATGTATTGTTCATAGCATCTCAAACATTTTCTATGATTAGGTCCCCGCACAACAGCCTGGATGACACAGTGAGACCTTGTTACTCAAAACTTAAAAAAACAAAAAGGATTTTTATTTATTTCTTTGGGCCCCGGCTTCATTTGGAGTTCAGCCACCAAGAGGAAACCTTCCTCTGGGTCCTGGCGTATTTGGCCTGGAACTGGGAATCTGCGAGTCGCTGCTCCCGGGCGCTCCCTGCGGAGCTCGGCGGCCCGCCTCTCCGCCCGCCTCTCCGCCCGCCTCTCCGCCCGCCTCTCCCCGCGCCCCCACGCGGGGCGCACCGCCCGCGCCTGCTCTGGGAGCCGTGAGCTGCCGCCGTCCCCATCCCGACGTGGACGGCACGATCACCCTCAAAGCGGACAGCCTGACCTACGGCGCCTCTCCCGACAGCCCGAGGCACGCGGGCGACGTGCACGTCCCGTGGGAGCCCCACACCAAGGCGCCCCGGGTCTTTGCCTTCTTTCGCTTCCACGACCGGCGCGATGCGGAAGCTGCCGAGGCCGCGGTGGACGCTGCGGGGCTGGACCGATGGGAGCTGCGGGTGCAGGTGGCTCGCTATGGTCGCCGGGGGGCGCCACGCAGCTGGTCCCGGGGCGGCGGCTACGGACCGTGGAGCTGCAGACCCAGGAGGAGACACCACAGCCGATCTCGGGGTCCCAGCCGCTCCAGGTCCCTAAGCCAATCTCGCTACAGGAGGTCTTGCTACAGTCGCTTTCCCTACAGAGAATCTCCCTGCAGAGAATCTCACTACAGAGGATCTCCCTACAGAGGATCTCCCTACAGAAGATCTCACTACAGAGGATCTCCCTACAGAGGATCTCCTTACAGAGGATCTCCTTACAGCCGATCTCCCTACAGAGGATCACACTACAACTGGTCTCTCTACAGAGGATCTCACTGTAGAGGATCCCCTTACAGCCAATCTCCATACAGACGACCTTCCCTACAGAGGATCAGCCTACAGAGGATAACCCTGACAGTGTATCTCCCTACAACCGATCTCCCTACAGCCAATCTCCCTACAGAGAATCTCACTACAACCGATCTCCCTACGGCACATCATCCTCCAGACGATCTTACAGGGGATCTCACTACAGCCGATCTCCCGCCAGAAGATCTCCCTACAGCCGATCTCCCTACAGACGATCTCCTTACAGAACTCGCTGTAGCTGATCTCCCTCCAGTCGATCTTACAGCCGGCCTCACTGCAGCTGATCTCACTACACCCCTGTAGCTATGCAGGAAGTCTCCCTACATCTGGTCTGCCCACAACAGCTGCTCTCACTCGAAGTCTGGGTCTCCCTCTCGCTCCCCATCAGCCTCGAAATCCAGCTCTCCACAAACATCCAAATCCTCCTGGGTCTCCAGATCTTGCTCACTGTCCAGGTCTAGATCTATGTCCAGGAGTCTTCCCCCATATCTAAGAGGGAATCCAAGTCCAGGTTGCAATCCAAGAGTCCTCCCAAGTCACCTGAAGGGGAAGGACAAGTGTCCTCCTAGGAAAATGATAAGGTCCATATCCTCTGTGTGCCATGGAAAGGTGGTTTTCCCCATGCCAAAGTATAGGTAGGGTCTCTTCTATGACAACCTCACATTCCTGCTCCAGAAAGTCCTAAATTGTTCCCACATGTCCAGGATTCCATTGTTTACTGTTTTCATCAAACAGGGGTCTGCTGTTTTTCCAGTATTTTCATTATATATCTTCAAATTTCTGGTGTGGTCAAGCCCTATATATTTCAGAATATTTGAAAACAAATGTGTGACAAGCAAAATACTGAGTTTTAAGCTACCTTAGTAGCTGAGAGACGCCACGCAGTCTTCAACCACAGCTTCAACCGTACAGAGACCATCAGTTCCACTACCCAGGATGGATTGATTATGGCAGATTGGTATGGTGTGTTAATATCAGGATTTAAGGTCAAATCATAACATAGATAGAAGAGTATCTCATTGAACTGAAAGAATTTTCTATCAATGATGTACTTATTTTAAAACATGAATTTTTTCTTTTTTTCATTTTAAAGGCCTAGATATACTATGAATGAAGATGTCGTACAATTCCTCTGTGAATTTGTCTAATTCTTGTCATTTTTGTATAGGCAGATCTTCTGTCATCTTTCTGTATTTCATACACAGAAATTTATGTCTTAAATTCTCTGTTTCATAAGTTAACTTTTCTAACAAAAAAATCCGTATCATTGGTGCTTTGTGTTGATTTAGTATATTATTTTACAGTTATTCTAACTCATTAATTCCTCTATATAGGTGCATCAGTTCCTTCCAGCTCCTTTCAGTTTATCTTTTCCTAACTTGGACATTAGAAATTAAATCTAGCTAATTCATTCTTTGTATGTGATGGAGAAAATACTTAAGGCTGCAGATTTTCCTCACCACTATTATAGATGAATCTTATATATTCCTTTATGTATTTTATTAAGTTTTAAATCCAGATACACTTCAATAATGCTTGTGTGCCAAGCATTGATATTAACAAATTGCATATATTAATTCAAAGAACTGTCAATTGAACACATGAGGTAGGTGCTATCTTCATTTTATGTTGAGGAAACTGAGTGGTAAGTTTAAGTAAATTTCAAGTTCACAAATCAGGCTTTCTTGCTGTAGAATTTATGCATGTAATAGATATTTATTGTTTTGTGAAAATTTGGCTTTTTTGGCACTTGAAGAGAGAAGTATTTTTTATCATCTAGTATGTCAATACTACCTTGTTGTTAATATAGTTTAAATTTTCCATATCCTTAGATTTCTCCATTTTTTCTGCTTTGAGTGGGTGACTGTTTAATTCACACATTGCTGTAAAGAAATACTTGGAGCCCAGGTGCGGTGCCTCATTTCTATAATCCCAGCACTTTGGGATGTCAAGGCAGGCAGATCACCTGAGGTAATGAGTTCGAAACCAGCCTGGCCAGCATGATGAAACCCCCCATCTCCAACTAAAAATACAAAAACTAGCTGGGTGTAGTGGCAGGTGCCAGTAATCCCAAGTAATCCCAACTACTCAGGAGGCTGAGGCAGGTGAATCTGTTGAACCCAGAAGGCAGAAGTTACAGTGAGCTAAGATTGAACCATTGCCCTCCAGCCTGGGCAAGAGGGAAACTATCTCAAGAAAAAAAAAATCCCTGAGATTGGGTAAATTATAAAGATGAGAGTTTTAATTAGCTCATGGTTTGCAGGCTGTACAGGAAGCATAAGAGCTGCTGCTTCCGGGGAAGCCTCAGGAAATTTGCAATTATGGTGAAAGGGGAAGCAGGCACATCATATATAGCTGGGGCAGGAGGAAGAGAGAAGGGGAGGGTGGTACACACTTTTAAACAACCAGATCCTCCTAGAACTCTCAGTAATCCTCAGGGGTTACTAAGGACCAAATCCCCTCCACCTGCAGGATATCAAGGGACAACTGTATGTTAATTCAAACTTTATTATGCCTGATTGTTTTTCAACAGTTTTTTTTTTTTTCAACCAATTTACACAAAATAGCTGTGTATGAGGGTGCTCAATGCTCTTCACTTTTGCAAATGTTTGGTCAATATCAGACTTTTTAGTTTTTAGCCAGTTAGGTGAGGGCATTAAAATTCATGTTACTTATGATTGAGTCCCCACACAACAGCCTGGGTAACACAGTGAGACTTAAAACTTGAAAAAAATTTTTTTTTTCTTTTTCCTCATTACAAATAAGAGTGAGTAATTTTTTCATGTTTTATTGGCCATTTGGATATTCTCATGAAATGCCTATTATGTATTTGGTCCATTTTTCTATTGGTTGATATTCTCTGCACTAGCTCTTTATATATAATGGATATCAGCTCTTTACTGGATATGAGTAATACAATATTGGTTCACACTCCTTGGTTTGTCATTTCTTTCTATTTTTCATATCTTTTGATGAACAGAAATCCCTCTTTATTTCTGACAGTAAAATATTATTTAAAATAGCTAACATACCTGATGATTATAAAATGGCAAACACTGTTCAATTTACTCCTCTTAGAATAACTTATTTAATTCTTACTATGATCTATAAGAAAACCCATACCTCTGACTTTCAGATGACAGAACTGAGTCCTGGAGACATTAAGTCACTTGTTCAAGGTGGTAGAGCTAGCACTGTTAGAATCTAACACCGGTTAGAGTCAAATATTTGACAATCTCCAAAATGATTCCTTAAAACAAACAAAAAGACTTCTTCCTTATAAAACTGTGATATTTGAGTTGATATCAACAGTATATCTAAGCACAGTATACTGAGACCAGACACAGATGCATGTACAGTTGGCCCTGGAACAATGAGGGGGTTCAGGATGCTGAAACCCTGTGCAGTTGAAACGCCTTAAGTACTTTTGACTCTCCGCAAAACTGAACTGCTAATTGCCTATCATTGACTGGAAGTCTTACAGATATCATAAACAGTTTATTAACACAGATTTTATGTTACATGTATACTGTATTCTCAGAGTAAAGAAAGCTAGAGAAAATAAAATGTTTTTTTTGTTTTGTTTTGTTTTGTTTTTGAGACGGAGTTTTGCTCTTGTTACCCAGGCTGGAGTGCAATGGCGCGATCTCGGCTCACTGCAACCTCCACCTCCTGGGTTCAGGCAATTCTCCTGCCTCAGTCTCCCGAGTAGCTGGGATTACAGGCACGTGCCACCATGCCCGGCTAACTTTTTGTATTTTTAGTAGAGACGGGGTTTCACCCTGTTGACGGGGTTGGTCTCGATCTCTCGACCTCGTGATCCACCCGCCTCGGCCTCCCAAAGTGCTGGGATTACAGGCTTGAGCCACCGCGCCCGGCGAGAAAATAAAATGTTTTTAAGAAAATTATAAGGAGAAAATGTAACCATTTACAAGATGAATAGCCTGTCTGAAATGGCTGCCAACCTCTCTGCAGACCTCAATGTACACTACACATCAGGCAATTCAACTTTCCTCTGCCTCTTGGGAACGTTTCCAGCATCACTAGTGGCACTTCCTATAGGCCCATAGTATTATTCAACCTTTAGGATGTTGCCCTAACTTGGGTCCTGCTGTTTGGCTGACTGCCAGGCTGGGCCTACCAAAACATCCTCAAAGCATAACTGCGATCCAGTGGTCCCACACAGCCAGATAGCCAGAACCTCATAAGCATACGCTCAGCTCAGTCACCACCACAAAATCTAACCAGCCCATAAAATATTAATGAGTGTGGCCTGAAATGTTCTCAAATAACTGGAAAAAAAATGCATGGAGAATAACCTCCTCCCACAATGTTTCAAAATTACAATATTAGAAAGAAAGTCAGATTTTATATTTTGGTGACCTTTAATATATTTGTTAACAAATACTGGTGACATCACACTTTAAATATCTCAATGAATTAGAAATATGACGCTTTTTTTTTCTGACTCTATTGACCTAATTGGTCATAAAAGGCTAGTTTTGCAAGAAGGGGAGAGCTGGGGGAGGGAGAGATAAGGGAAGAAGATTGAAGGGGACCCACAGTCCAAATTCTTCAGAAGTGCCGCAGCCTCCATAATTGGCCCAAAGTTTGGGACACTGGGAGAGATGAGCTCCTGGCAAACCAAAAAGACCTCGTTCTCAGACATACTCATGTCCGGTGGATTAACTCTCAGCTGGTGACACAGAATTAGAAGCGTTCAAAGGTATTACAAGATCTGAGAGGTGAATTTGGTAACCACCATGGACCCAGCAGTGCCCAGGGTCCTTATCACAGGTGCTAACAGGGAGGCACCAGGAGGCACTGTAATTGCAGTGGCCTGAAAATTTGCCCAAAAATCTGAGTTGTAAATGTGACCGATCTCAAGAAGCCCCCACAGAGCAGAGAAGTGGAGCATAAAGGCTGACCACGGGCACAGGGGTGGGGGCCCAGTAGCACCCAGAATCCTTAGCAGGATGCTGGATCCTGGACTGTTCATCAAAGCTGCATCTGTGGGTAGGGGATTAGGCTGAGGGCCTGGAGGTGTGCTGTCTGTGACCACCAAGAGGCACCTCCTGGCTAGATGGAACCCGGAGGATTGGCTTCTGAGCCCCCAGTTACAAAGGCTAAGGACCCCAACCACATCTGCCAGTTGAAAGGTTCAGACCAAGGTTGACAAAGCCAGGGTGGGCAGTGGGTCCAAGCTAAGGTCCTGGGCTGGGAAGGTACCTGTTGCCTCACATTTGTGTGCCAGGTGTTCCCATGGCCAATCACTGCAGGCTAGATTGGCCACGGGAACACAGGCATACAAATGTGAGGCAACAGGTACCACAGCTGGAGACCATAGGCTGAGTGGGTGATGGCCCTGGTGACATGGGTGGTGCCTCAGTCCAGAAAGCCTTCTCAGGCACTTGGGTCTTCCACCAGGTGGGCATCTCCAGGCTGGCCTGTGCCCTGGACTCCATGGGGTCTGCAACTAATCCCTCTTGCCTGGGTTTCCACAGCTCATGGTACCTGGGTTATAGGATGCCCATGACAGCGTCCAGGGAAAAGGTCACAACGTCTTCCTCAATAATGCACTGAGAGGCCACTTTGTTTATCTCATGGTGGCAAAATTCATGACCTCCTTGAAATTGAAACCATGGTTGAAGTCCGCGTGAGAGCCATAGGGAAACCATTTAGATATTTCGCCCCCCGCCCCCGCCTTGAGTTTTTTTCTGCATTCAGCCTTAACAACTCCAACAAAATAAATTTTACTTCTTCCCTTCCATCAATGATAGCTCTAAAAGTCATGGCAGTGGTTACCAGCACTAATTCCATAAATTATTGACTGAAATGCCTCAAATACCTCACATTAAGGAAAATGCTGACTTGGGTCTAAAATAGCTAGCTAGTAGAGAATTTTTGAATTTTATTTTAAGGAAGAAGTCATTGCTTCCTTACAAGTGTGTGTAAAACAGGACTGACTGTTGAAGTATATCAAATGCCTATCGACGTCTATACACATGATCACGTAACTTTTCTTCTGGTTGCATTTACGGGATAAGTTATATTCCTAGATTTCCTGATTTAAACCATCACTGCCTTCCTGCAATAAACCCCGTGGAGTTACTGTATGCCATGCTTTTAAAGTACTTACATTATCTTAGCTAATATTTAAGTTAAACTTTTTACATTGATGTTCATAAATAATTTTTGGCCATCATTTTCTCTCATTCTGCAGCTCATCAGGATTTTCTGTCAATGATGTGCTTATTTTAAAACTTGAAGTTTTTCCCTCATTCTAAAGGCCTATGTATACTTGAAATAAAAATTTCACACAATTTCTCTGTGAAATTCTCTCATCTTTTCATTTTTGAAGAGGCAGGTCTTCTGCCATTCTGTATTTCATACACAAAAACTTATGTCTTAAATATTCTATTAATTTTTCTAAAATAGTCCATACCATTGGCATTTTGTGTTGATTTATTATATTATTTTACAGTTATTCTGACTCACTTTCTGCATATATGCATATCAATTCCTTCTTGCTACTTTCATACAATTGATCTTTTCCTAACTTGTAAATCAGAAGCTTAATTCAGTTAATTTTATTCTTTGAATGTGATGGAGAAAATAATTAAGGCTACAGCTTTTCCTCGGCATTATTCTAAATGAATCACATCTATTCCTTTTTCTATGTTATTGTTTTAAATTTAAAAACACTCTAGTAATTCTTATTCTATTCCAAGCATTGGTATTAACAAATTACATATATTAACTCATGGAACTGCCAATTAAACACCCGAGGTAGGTGCTATCTCCATTTTACACTGAGGAAACTGAGTCATAAAGTTACGTAATTTTCAAGGTCACACAAGCTGGTAAGAGAAGCTGGAATTCAGAATCAGGCTATCTTGTTCCACAGTTCATATTCTCAACAGATATTTATTGTTTTGTGGAAATTTGGCTTTTATGATTTGCACTTCCCTCAAATCTGAGATCCATTCAATAAAAAAATTTTAACCTGTCAGGAAAAGGACCTGTACGTTTTCTGACTTTCAAAAATATTTCAAATTTTATTGCACAATAATTCAGAATGTTTGAATTTTCTTCACTTTGTTTAAAGAAAATATGGATATTTTCTATTCACCCTGATATAATGTCATATTTTGTAATTGATTCTTTGGCAGCATAGGTTGTCAAGGACGTGACCATGTTTTTGGGATGCAGTGACCTTGGTGACCCTACAGCCAATACGATAAGCTTAGCATTCATATTGTAACTGAACTCACTCGAGCAAAGATATCTTTAGTAGGGACTTTCCCTTTTAGAGAGCATGCTCATTTTTGATTTTACCTGTCGTCAAACTGATCTTTTGCTCATTACAGTAGTAAAAAACATACCCCTGGGTGGAGATTTAAGATGCTAATGAGGCATGGGATGTATGAATAAGCAGGTGCACCTACTGTGCATGTTCATCCAGAAGACCACCAGTACATGCTTAGTAGTAACACCTGTTACCACCTCCTTATGAATAACTATGTAAAACTCCCATGATGGGGGTTGCTCCTGCAATAATCAATGCCATCTCTCTGCAACAAGCAGCCGGCCCTGAATTCTTTCCCTCTCAGTGTGTACGACATATTCTGCACCTAACTTTCCAAATATCCTTTTCCTTTGACAATAAATTACTCTATGCTGTACTTCTTTTGCTGTATGTCTCTTATTTAAATTATTTTATACTAAGAAGACAAAGACCAGAGGTATCACGACAGCTGTCAACAGCACCTGAAGAAAAGAATTTATTTTCTATCATCTCATTTGTCAATTCTACCTTATTGTTAATGTTGTCTAAGTTTTTCCTATCCTTAGGGTTCTCCATTTTTTCTGGCTTAGATGAATAGGGTGACTATACTAGTTCATTCTTTGCCACGAAGAATATCCCTGGGTAATTTATAAAGAAAAGAAGTTTATTGGCTCACAGGTCTACAGGCTTCACAGGAAGCACAGCCGTGTCTGGGTTTGGGGAGGCCCCGGGAAACCTACAATCATCATGGAAGGCAAAGGGGAAGGAGGCACATCTTTCATGGTGGGGGCAGGAGGAAGGCGGGGGTAGGCACTACACACTTTTAAACAACCAGATCTTGTGAGAACCCTATCACAAGAACAGCACTAGAGGGGTGGTGCTAAACCATTCCTGAGAAATCACCACCATGAGCCAATCAGCTGCCACCAGACCATACCTCTAAAACAGGATTTGTATTCTACCTGAGATTTGAGTGAGGACACATATCCAAACCATATCAATCCTCCCCTGGCTGCCTCCTAAATCTCATGCCCTTCTCACATTGCAACATATAATCTGTCCTCCTAGACCTCCAGACCTGTGGTGGGAAGCATTGCCAGGAAGGTCTCTGATATGCCTTTGAGGTGTTTTTCCTGTTATTTTTGCTATTAGTACATGCCTTCCTTGTAGTGATGTAAATTTCTGCAGCCAGCTTGAATTCCTCCCCTGAAAACATGCCTTTTCTTTTCTGCCACATGGCCCGGCTGCAAATTTCTTAAACTTCTATACTCTGCTTCCCTTTTCTTTTTTCTTTTTCTTTTTCTTTCTTTTTTTTTTTTTCTTTTTGAGACGGAGTTTCGCTCTTGTTACCCAGGCTGGAGTGCAATGGCACGATCTCGGCTCACCGCAACCTCCGCCTCCTGGGTTCAGGCAATTCTCCTGCCTCAGCCTCCTGAGTAGCTCGGATTACAGGCATGTGCCACCATGCCCAGGTACTTTTTTGTATTTTTAGTAGAGATGGGGTTTCACCATGTTGACTAGGATGGTTTCGATCTCTTGACCTCGTGATCCACCCGCCTCGGCCTCCCAAAGTGCTGGGATTACAGGCATGAGCCACGGCGCCTGGCCTCTGCTTCCCTTTTCTACTCGCTTCACTGGAACTAGATGTAAGTTTCAGTTTCAAGTCATTTCTTTGTTCATGAATATGAGTATAGGCTGTTACAAGTAGAGAGGCTAGATCTTAAACTCTTTGCTGCTTAAAATTTTTTCTGCCAGATATTCTAAATCATTGCTCTCAAGCTCAAAGATCTTGAGATCTTCCACAGATCCCTAGAGCAGGGACACAGTGCAGCCAACCCCTTGACTAACGTCTAACAGATGTAAAGTTTGCTCCAGTTCCCAATAAATTCTTCTTCTCAATCTGATACCTACTCATGCTGGAATTCATTTTCCGTATCACTATAAACATTTGGATCACAATATAACAAGTGTCTAGGAAGTTCCAAATTTTCCCTCAACCTGTAGCATTCTGGACCCTCCACACTCTTCCAGCCTCTGCTGATTACTCAATTCTAAAGCTATTTTTACATTTTCAGAAATCTTTGTAGCAATGATTTTTCTGGTACCAATTTGCTGTATTAGTTCATTCTCTCATTGCTATAAAAAAAATACCTGAGACTAGATAATTTATAAATAACAGATGTTTTATTAGGGTCATGTTTCTGAAAGCTGTACAGGAAGCATAAAAACTTCTGCTTCTGGAGAAGCCTGAGGCAATTTACAATCTTGGCAGAAGGTGAAGAAGCAGGCACATCTTATATGGCTGGGGCAGAAACAAGAGAGATGGGGGGGAGGTGCTACACACTTTTAAACAATTAGATCTTGTGAGAATTCTAATGGGAGAGCAACACCAGTGTGATGGTGCATAACAGTTCATGAGAAACTGCCCCTATGAGCCAGTCACCTCCCACCAGGCCCTAAATCCAGCATTGGGGATTTACAGTTCCACATGAGATTTAAGCAGGAACACAGATTCAAACCATGTCAGTGACTTCAATGTACCTATGTTTACTGAGTCTCTTTCTGTTTTATATAGTAAAGTCATACTTTATCAAACTTACTTCAATATTCAGGAGTGCTGCAGTTTCATTGTGAAATTTAGCCTTTTACATTAAAGAGAAGCTTTCTATGTACCTTCAGTCTTCATTCAACTTAGACTGATATTAAAATTTGTGGCTCTACTTTTTTTTTTTAATTTTTTTTTTTGGTGGCTCTACTTTTATGTTTGTTCTTTGTTATTACTTTATCTCAATCACTTTTCTACATCACTTTTTTTGATACATCACTTTATGTAATTCTAATTTTAAAAACATGTATTAAAGATTTTCTTTACTTTGCAGATACACACTAGAGATTGCAAATTTAATAAACATCAATAACATTACAAAATATCTGTGGGGCCATGAATTCATGAGCAGATTCAGTTGGTGTAAAGGTCTAGTTCATGCATGAGCAGTGGATGGCAGCCTGGGGTAAAGGGCTTGCTGCAGTTGAAGGATTGTGAGAAGCCCTGAACCTCACTGGGGCTGTAGCAATGTCCAGTGGAATCCAGGGTCCGAGAACAGAGGACCAGGTGAGGTAAAAATGAAAGGCTCAGTCAGATTCTCAGCACTATCCAATGTGAGTCCAAATTACTGTGGGATCTGGACCTATAGCACAGTAAGGGAGGTATCCTGAGGGGACTTCAGCAACGAGTGCTGTCCGTGGCATCTGGGCCATGATGAAGGCCACAGGCACAATGATCAGGAGTAGACAGAGAGTCCCTGAGAGGTACTACAACAACCTGTGGCAACCTTTAGGGTAGGGACTTCAGTGGCTGCTGGGAGCCCTGGTTGTCACAGTAGGAGACAGTATCTGAGGGCCTTGGAAATGTGTCAGTTATTGGAGGTAAAAAATCTTCACTGCGGAGAAGCCTAGGCCAGAATTGTGCTGAACAGGAATCTTCTCTGGTTCCTGGGGTTGGCATAAGCAGGAGTTATCACTTGACATTTGGCACCATGGGCCGGGCGCGGTGGCTCAAGCCTGGAATCCCAGCACTTTGGGAGGCTGAGGCGGGTGGATCACGAGGTCCAGAGATTGAGACCATCCTGGTCAACATGGTGAAACCCCGTCTCTACTAAAAATACAAAAAATTAGCTGGGCATGGTGGCACGTGCCTGTAATCCCAGCTACTCAGGAGGCTGAGGCAGGAGAATTGCCTGAACCCAGAGGGCGGAGGTTGCGGTGAGCCGAGATCGCACCATTGCACTCCAGCCTGGGTAACAAGAGCGAAACTCCGTCTCAAAAAAAAAAAAAAAAAAAAAAGACATTTGGCACCGTATTTCATAGCCATGGGTCCAGAGGAGTGATCATGGTTTGGAGGAAAATGTCTCCAAAGTCAGTGGCATATCTCTGTCTGGCTTTAGGCCCAGCAGATGAGTCAGGGGCCCAGGAAATTCTGGAAAACGTAGTTGGGAACAGAACCCCAGAGGCATAAGAATGTTCCATTGCTACAACCTTGGCCACGTTCAGCACAGTTTTCTGGTCCCCACCCGTGTCCCTGGGGAACTTAATCAAAGGCACAGTGACATTGGGAGGAGCGATGAGAACATCAGGGAGATTACTAACAATGCTGTCAAGGGACGCCAGGCACGGGCCAGGGTGCATCGGTTCATCAGGATCCAGCGGGGGCCCCAAGGGTTGAAGATCAGAGGCACAGCAGCAGCCAGAAGGCTTGGCAAGATGCAGAAGGCCCCTGCTCGAAGATGTGGGTTTGCCCATCAAAGTTTCATCAGCATACTGGAAGTGAGGTTTGCAGCCTTGAACTCTGCTCCATGTCTCCACTGAGAGGTGCCCATTGGCTGCAGACTGAACAGTTGTCTCCTCAGTCCCCAGTTCTCGAGGACGACGACCACGACCACGACCACGACGACGACCACGACCTCGACCTCGACCTCGACCTCGACCTCGACCTCGATCAAGACCAAGACCTCGACCTCGATCAAGACCAAGACCTCGACCTCGATCAAGACCACGACCTCGACCTCGACCAAAACCGCGGCCACGGCCACGGTGCCTTCCAGTGGAAGCACGAAAAACCCAGGCTGACATTCCAAGGGTTTGGATTTCAGATTCTGGCACAGCATCGGTGCCAAGGCCCTTGGGGTTGTAACAGAGCCCTGCAGGCACAGTCTGTGTGGGACGGCTGGCTGTGTGGTTAGGGAGCTGCCTCAGGCCCAGAGCAGCTCTCCTAAGTGCTCTATCCTCCCTCCAGGTGCTCTCTTCCTGGATTTCTGCAACCTTGGGCTCCATGTAATCCACAAAGGCTGAACCTTGCCTGTGTTTCCAGAGCCCATAGCACTCAGGTTGCAGGATGCGCACGAAGGCGTCCATGGAAAAGGTCACCCTCGCCTCCCCACAGCTACACTGAGAGGCCACTTTGCCATAATCAATCCATCGTGGAGTGGCAAAGTTGATGGCCTCTGCACAGTTGAAGCCATGGTTGAAGCCTGCATGATAGCCATAGGGAAAGGTCACCATAAACTCCCCAGCCTCCTGAGTCATGCAATTGAACGGAATCCCGTTCTCTTTGAGAACGGCAGGGGAGATGAGGGCCACCTTGTGGCGCAGGAAGGCCTCACAGCCCCGGGAAATGGCTGGGAAAAGCTCACTGGCCAGGCGCTCCAGGCGCTGGCCATGTTCTGGGGGCACTGCGTACCATGTTTTGGGCTCCCCGAAGTGCAGGTAGTTGATGCTGTAAAGGTCCATGTCCTCCGTGTGCCAAGCGAACGTGGTCTTCCACATGCCAAAGTACAGGTAGGGGGTGTTGACGCCCTCGATGACAACCCCACATTCCTGCTCCAACAGGTCCAGAATTGTTCCCAGGTGTCCTAGGTTCCACTGTGTAGTGTTTTCTTCAAATAAGGAGCCATTAATATCAGCACCATAAATTGGTGAATTACTGGGGTGGCTCTTCCAGTATTGTTGCTCCAAATCTTCAAAATTCCGGTGTGGTGGAGTCTGATATTTCTTACTGTTTGCCAAATGGCGATACTTCCCAACCGTCATGGCCTTCTTCTTTTTATGGTATTGAGTAAACACACCTCCCTGCCCAGAGGTCACCTGCTGGAGGGGAGTGGTGACTAAGATGTCTTCAATATCATCATAGGTCTTTCTGGCTTTCCATTCCTTGGGTGGAATTACCTTGGCGAGGCCAGCTTGGTGTGCGCCTCGGGACTCCATGTAAGCAACATATTTGTTGAAATCTGTAAATTCTTCCATGGTTGGGTAAAAAGTCATGATGGCACAACTTGTGTTCTGGGGAACAGAGTTCACAGACTTCATGGCTGCACACGAGAAACAGCTGACTCACAAGTTCTTAGGTGTCCTCTGAGTGCTGGGGAATAATGTCTTTCTCTCCTTTTCTTTTTCAAAATGCTATGGTTTATTTGTGAGGCTCCACCTGCAGCCCTGTGAGTTTCCTCAATCGGAGGTATCACTGTGAGGTTTCTCCTGACTTTCAGGCTTGGCTGTATAAGAAGCTGCTAACGCCACCGTACCTGGGTGTCTCTTCCAGGAAGTCAAAACAATAAACTTGAACAACAAAAAATACAGAATATTTGAAAATACATTTATAATGAGACAAAAGAAATACTCAGCTAGTATTAAGCTAAACTAAAGGTTATACTGTGTTAACATCAGGATATAAGGTCAAATAACAAAACAGAAAAAGAGCAGCATCTAATCAAACTAAGAGGGAAAATGATCATGTTTGCAAAGGAATGAATTAAAGAC
Source organism: Saimiri boliviensis (assembly GCF_048565385.1). NCBI lineage: Eukaryota > Metazoa > Chordata > Mammalia > Primates > Cebidae > Saimiri > Saimiri boliviensis. The sequence continues at coordinate 31,145,168 of NC_133454.1, read as the reverse complement.
TCCATTCAAGAAACTGGATACATTAACATCCAATGAAACAATGACAGTAAAGACACGAGCAGCAACCATTGCAAAAGGAAACAGAACCCCCAATAGGAATGGTGATAAAAACTAAAGCTTGACTTTTCAAAAAGATTATGGTGAGAAGCAAAAAATCATAGGCATGAAGAGAAAAGAAAATACAAATGAAATGCATTGACGAAACCTAGGAGGCATAGCTAAAAATCTGGCAGAGATGTTTTAAAATTTTTAACTGAATCTTATGAACAACTTGTGGGATAATAATTTTCTCAGTAAGACAAATACTGAAAAGAGTTCCAACAGAGAAATAAAATGACCTACCTTCCACCAAAATCTCACAATTTCTGATGAAAATACTCCAGGACCCAGAGAGAAGGTTTCCTCTTGGTAGCTGAACTCCAAGTGAAGCCCCAGGTTGCAAAGACCCTGGTTTTATACCTCCATGGCATCCTAACCCAATCAGTCCCCAGCCAATGTAATAATGGGGCTGGGTCCAGATTAGGCATCCCACCCATCCATGCCCCTCCCTTTTATTTTACCTTTAAATCAATCCTAGAACAATGCTAAGTAATTAAAAGTCAAACTGCTCAGGCGAGGTGGCTCACACCTGTAATCCCAGCACTTTGGGAGGCCCAGGTGGGTGGATCACAAGGTCAGGAGATTGAGACCATCCTGGCTAACATGGTGAAACCCCTTTTCTACTAAAAATACAAAAATCAGCTGGCCGGTGACACATGCCTGTAATCCGAGCTACTCGGGAGTCTGAGGCAGGAGAATCACTTGAACCTGGGAGGGGGAGGGGGAGGTTTCAGTGAGCCAAGAACACGCCACTGCACTCCAGCCTGGCGACAGAGGGAGACTCCGTCTCTACTAGTGTATTTTATCATTTATTACCATAAAATATACACAGCTCTGTTGTGAAAACTTAATCAGAACTTACACAAACAGAGACAATACACGGTGCCATGTGTGTTGAGATAAATATAAACAGGCTGGGCTCAGTGGCTCATGCCTGTAATCCCAGCACTTTGGGTGGTCAAGGCGGGTGGGTCACTTGAGGTTGGGAGGTCAAGACTAGCATGACCAACGTGGAGAAACCCCGTCTCTACTAAAACAAAAATTAGCCGGGTGTGGAGGCTCATGCTTGTAATCCCAGTTACTCCGGAGGTTGAGGCAGGAGAATCCCTTGAACCTCAGAGGCAGAGGTTGGGGTGAGCCGAGATCAGCTCATTGCACTACAGTCTGGGTGACAGAGCCAGACTCTGTCATATATATATACATATATATAGCACCATGTATGGTCTCTGTGTGTGTAAGTGCTGATTAAGTTTTTACAACAAAGTTGTGTATATGGTAATAAATAATAAAATGCACTAGTATCTACATTTTTTTACATTCATGGTGTAACCTCATTTTTCTTTCTTATATACGCATATATATGACAGAGCCAGACCGTCTTAAAAATATATACATAAATAAATGAATATTCAGTATTAATTCATAACTGTAAAATTAATGATAATGCATACTGCGCTATCGTAAGAATTTTGTAGCTCTCTCATGTTGCTATTGCGGTGACTTCAAATGTGCCCCACGTCCCCTGAAAAGCCTGGGGGACACTACTCCACGTAAGCAAGATTTCTCTTCCGTAAATTGTGAATTGCAGCAAATAGCAATCTTTCAGGTTCTCGGGTATTTTTCCTCGTGTCTAGTGCAATATCATAAAGCTTAAATAACACCATAGAACCCATAAGGAAGTGTCTCTACTGGTGTTAGAAGTATTCCCAAGAAGCAGAGAAATTGTCATGACAGTACAAAAAAAAGCTTGAGTTGCTTGATGCATGTTGTAGATCGGCAGCAGCTTGCCTGCCATTCCAGACAGACTACTCTAGAGAATGCAGGAAGTAAACTTAAGGTATCCATAAATACAGTACAGTATTACAAGTGTATTTTCTCTTATTTATGATTTTCTTAAAAACATATTGTTCTCTCTGGCTTACTTTATTGTAAGAATACGATTATAGAATGTATGTAACAAACGAAACCTATGTTAATCAACTGGTTATGTTCAAGGGTCAACTGTACGTGTGTCTGTGTCTGGCCTCTGTATTCTGTACATAGATGTATTGTTCATAGCATCTCAAACATTTTCTATGATTAGGTCCCCGCACAACAGCCTGGATGACACAGTGAGACCTTGTTACTCAAAACTTAAAAAAACAAAAAGGATTTTTATTTATTTCTTTGGGCCCCGGCTTCATTTGGAGTTCAGCCACCAAGAGGAAACCTTCCTCTGGGTCCTGGCGTATTTGGCCTGGAACTGGGAATCTGCGAGTCGCTGCTCCCGGGCGCTCCCTGCGGAGCTCGGCGGCCCGCCTCTCCGCCCGCCTCTCCGCCCGCCTCTCCGCCCGCCTCTCCGCCCGCCTCTCCGCCCGCCTCTCCGCCCGCCTCTCCCCGCGCCCCCACGCGGGGCGCACCGCCCGCGCCTGCTCTGGGAGCCGTGAGCTGCCGCCGTCCCCATCCCGACGTGGACGGCACGATCACCCTCAAAGCGGACAGCCTGACCTACGGCGCCTCTCCCGACAGCCCGAGGCACGCGGGCGACGTGCACGTCCCGTGGGAGCCCCACACCAAGGCGCCCCGAGTCTTTGCCTTCTTTCGCTTCCACGACCGGCGCGATGCGGAAGCTGCCGAGGCCGCGGTGGACGCTGCGGGGCTGGACCGATGGGAGCTGCGGGTGCAGGTGGCTCGCTATGGTCGCCGGGGGGCGCCACGCAGCTGGTCCCGGGGCGGCGGCTACGGACCGTGGAGCTGCAGACCCAGGAGGAGACACCACAGCCGATCTCGGGGTCCCAGCTGCTCCAGGTCCCTAAGCCAATCTCGCTACAGGAGGTCTTGCTACAGTCGCTTTCCCTACAGAGAATCTCCCTGCAGAGAATCTCACTACAGAGGATCTCCCTACAGAGGATCTCCCTACAGAAGATCTCACTACAGAGGATCTCCCTACAGAGGATCTCCTTACAGAGGATCTCCTTACAGCCGATCTCCCTACAGAGGATCACACTACAACTGGTCTCTCTACAGAGGATCTCACTGTAGATGATCCCCTTACAGCCAATCTCCATACAGACGACCTTCCCTACAGAGGATCAGCCTACAGAGGATAACCCTGACAGTGTATCTCCCTACAACCGATCTCCCTACAGCCAATCTCCCTACAGAGAATCTCACTACAACCGATCTCCCTACGGCACATCATCCTCCAGACGATCTTACAGGGGATCTCACTACAGCCGATCTCCCGCCAGAAGATCTCCCTACAGCCGATCTCCCTACAGACGATCTCCTTACAGAACTCGCTGTAGCTGATCTCCCTCCAGTCGATCTTACAGCCGGCCTCACTGCAGCTGATCTCACTACACCCCTGTAGCTATGCAGGAAGTCTCCCTACATCTGGTCTGCCCACAACAGCTGCTCTCACTCGAAGTCTGGGTCTCCCTCTCGCTCCCCATCAGCCTCCAAATCCAGCTCTCCACAAACATCCAAATCCTCCTGGGTCTCCAGATCTTGCTCACTGTCCAGGTCTAGATCTATGTCCAGGAGTCTTCCCCCATATCTAAGAGGGAATCCAAGTCCAGGTTGCAATCCAAGAGTCCTCCCAAGTCACCTGAAGGGGAAGGACAAGTGTCCTCCTAGGAAAATGATAAGGTCCATATCCTCTGTGTGCCATGGAAAGGTGGTTTTCCCCATGCCAAAGTATAGGTAGGGTCTCTTCTATGACAACCTCACATTCCTGCTCCAGAAAGTCCTAAATTGTTCCCACATGTCCAGGATTCCATTGTTTACTGTTTTCATCAAACAGGGGTCTGCTGTTTTTCCAGTATTTTCATTATATATCTTCAAATTTCTGGTGTGGTCAAGCCCTATATATTTCAGAATATTTGAAAACAAATGTGTGACAAGCAAAATACTGAGTTTTAAGCTACCTTAGTAGCTGAGAGACGCCACGCAGTCTTCAACCACAGCTTCAACCGTACAGAGACCATCAGTTCCACTACCCAGGATGGATTGATTATGGCAGATTGGTATGGTGTGTTAATATCAGGATTTAAGGTCAAATCATAACATAGATAGAAGAGTATCTCATTGAACTGAAAGAATTTTCTATCAATGATGTACTTATTTTAAAACATGAATTTTTTCTTTTTTTCATTTTAAAGGCCTAGATATACTATGAATGAAGATGTCGTACAATTCCTCTGTGAATTTGTCTAATTCTTGTCATTTTTGTATAGGCAGATCTTCTGTCATCTTTCTGTATTTCATACACAGAAATTTATGTCTTAAATTCTCTGTTTCATAAGTTAACTTTTCTAACAAAAAAATCCGTATCATTGGTGCTTTGTGTTGATTTAGTATATTATTTTACAGTTATTCTAACTCATTAATTCCTCTATATAGGTGCATCAGTTCCTTCCAGCTCCTTTCAGTTTATCTTTTCCTAACTTGGACATTAGAAATTAAATCTAGCTAATTCATTCTTTGTATGTGATGGAGAAAATACTTAAGGCTGCAGATTTTCCTCACCACTATTATAGATGAATCTTATATATTCCTTTATGTATTTTATTAAGTTTTAAATCCAGATACACTTCAATAATGCTTGTGTGCCAAGCATTGATATTAACAAATTGCATATATTAATTCAAAGAACTGTCAATTGAACACATGAGGTAGGTGCTATCTTCATTTTATGTTGAGGAAACTGAGTGGTAAGTTTAAGTAAATTTCAAGTTCACAAATCAGGCTTTCTTGCTGTAGAATTTATGCATGTAATAGATATTTATTGTTTTGTGAAAATTTGGCTTTTTTGGCACTTGAAGAGAGAAGTATTTTTTATCATCTAGTATGTCAATACTACCTTGTTGTTAATATAGTTTAAATTTTCCATATCCTTAGATTTCTCCATTTTTTCTGCTTTGAGTGGGTGACTGTTTAATTCACACATTGCTGTAAAGAAATACTTGGAGCCCAGGTGCGGTGCCTCATTTCTATAATCCCAGCACTTTGGGATGTCAAGGCAGGCAGATCACCTGAGGTAATGAGTTCGAAACCAGCCTGGCCAGCATGATGAAACCCCCCATCTCCAACTAAAAATACAAAAACTAGCTGGGTGTAGTGGCAGGTGCCAGTAATCCCAAGTAATCCCAACTACTCAGGAGGCTGAGGCAGGTGAATCTGTTGAACCCAGAAGGCAGAAGTTACAGTGAGCTAAGATTGAACCATTGCCCTCCAGCCTGGGCAAGAGGGAAACTATCTCAAGAAAAAAAAAATCCCTGAGATTGGGTAAATTATAAAGATGAGAGTTTTAATTAGCTCATGGTTTGCAGGCTGTACAGGAAGCATAAGAGCTGCTGCTTCCGGGGAAGCCTCAGGAAATTTGCAATTATGGTGAAAGGGGAAGCAGGCACATCATATATAGCTGGGGCAGGAGGAAGAGAGAAGGGGAGGGTGGTACACACTTTTAAACAACCAGATCCTCCTAGAACTCTATCACAAGAGCAGCATTATGGGGACAGTGCTAAATCATTCATGACAAACCACCCCCGTGATGCAGTCATCTCCCTCTAGGCCGCACCTCCAACATTAGAGATTAAAATTCCACATGAGATTTGGGCAGGAACACATATCCAAACCATCCTGGTGACTTAAGTGTTCCTGTTTTTAAACTGCTTCTTTAAACTTGTCTTTTATCTACTATAATTTATACTTCATCAAACTTACTTGAATATTTATGACTGTTATAATTTCATTGTGAAATTTCGTCTTTTGCATTGTAAAGATCCACGCTGTATACCTTTGGTCTCAATCCAGGTTTGCCGGATATAAACTCTGTGACTCTACTTTTATGTTAGTTCTTTGCTTGCTATAATTTTTCACATTCCTTTATCTCATTTTTCCACATCACTTTCTTTTTGGTATATCCTTTTTATGTAATTCTAATTTTAAGAACATGTAGTAAAAATGTTCTTTACTTTACAGATATACACTAGAGATAAAAAATTTAATGATCATCAGCAACATTACCAAATATCTCTGAGGCCTCGACTGGGTAACAGACTCAGTTGGTCTAAAGGTCTAGTTTGCGCATATGCATGGGATCTGGACCCACAGCACAGTAAGGGAAGTATCCTGAGGGGACTTCAGCAACGAGTGCTGTCCATGGCATCTGGGCCATGGTGAAGGTCACAGGCACAATGATCAGGAGCAGATAGAGAGTCCTTGAGAGGTACTACAAAAACCTATGGCAACCTTTGGGGAGGGGACTTTGGTGGCCGCTGGGAGCCCTGGCTGTCACAGTAGGAGACAGCATCCAGGGGTCTTGGAAATGTGTCACTTATTGGAGGGAAATAATCTTCACTGGGGAGAGGCCCAGGCCAGAATTCTTGGCAAGAATCTTCTCTGGTTCCTGGGGTTGGGATGAGAGGAAGGTATCACTTGACGTTTGGCACCATATTCAATAGCCATGGGTTCAGAGGACTGATCATGCTTTGGAGGAAAATATCTCCAAATTCAGTGGCATATCTCTGTCTGGCTTAAGCCCCAGCAGATGAGTCTGGGAAACAGAAGATTCTGGAAAATTTAGGTGAGACCAGAACCCTAGAGGCATAAGAGTGGTCCATTGCTGCAACCTTGGCAAGGTTGACCACGCATGCTGAAGGCCACCGCTCAAAGGTGCGGGTTTGTCCTTCAAAGCGTCATTAGTGAACTGGACCTGAGGTTTAAGGCCTCGAGGTCCACTCCCTGTCCCCAATGAGAGGTGTCTCTTGGCTGCAGACTGAACAGTTGTCTCCTCAGTCCCCAGTTTTTGAGGATGACAACAATGACCCTGATCATGACCACGACCTCAACCATGACCACAGCCACAAAAAGGATCCCACCTTGCAGTGGAAGGGTGAAGAACTTAGGCTGATGTCCCCAGGGTTTGTATTGTAAATTCAGGCACAGCATCAGTGCCAAGGCTCTTTGGGTTGTAACAGAGCCCTGCAGGCACAGTCTGTGTGGGACGGCTGGCTGTGTGGTTAGGGAGCTGCCTCAGGCCCAGAGCAGCTCTCCTAAGTGCTCTATCCTCCCTCCAGGTGCTCTCTTCCTGGATTTCTGCAACCTTGGGCTCCATGTGAACCACAAGGGCTGAAACTTACCTGCATTTTCAGAGCCCGTAGCTCTCTGGTTGCATGACGTACACGAAGGTGTCCATGCAAAAGGTCACTTTTGCCTCCCCACAGCTGCACTATGAAGCCACTTTGCCATAATCAATCCATCGTGGAGTGGCAAAGTTGATGGCCTCTGCACAGTTGAAGCCATGGTTGAAGCCTGCATGATAGCCATAGGGAAAGGTCACCATAAACTCCCCAGCCTCCTGAGTCACGCGATTGAACGGAATCTCGTTCTCTTTGAGAACGGCAGGGGAGATGAGGGCCACCTTGTGGCGCAGGAAGGCCTCACAGCCCCGGGAAATGGCTGGGAAAAGCTCACTGGCCAGGCGCTCCAGGCGCTGGCCATGTTCTGGGGGCACTGCGTACCATGTTTTGGGCCCCCCGAAGTGCAGGTAGTTGATGCTGTAAAGGTCCATGTCCTCCGTGTGCCAAGTGAACACGGTCTTCCCCATGCCAAAGTACAGGAAGAGGGTGTTGACGCCCTCGATGACAACCCCACATTCCTGCTCCAACAGGTCCAGAATTGTTCCCAGGTGTCCTAGGTTCCACTGTGTAGTGTTTTCTTCAAATAAGGAGCCATTAATATCAGCACCATAAATTGGTGAATTACTGGGGTGGCTCTTCCAGTATTGTTGCTCCAAATCTTCAAAATTCCGGTGTGGTGGAGTCTGATATTTCTTACTGTTTGCCAAATGGCAATACTTCCTGACGGTCATGGCCTTCTTCTCTTTATGGTATTGAGTAAACACACCTCCCTGCCCAGAGGTCACCTGCTGGAGGGGAGTGGTGACTAAGATGTCTTCAATATCATCGTAGGTCTTTCTGGCTTTCCATTCCTTGGGTGGAATTACCTCGGCGAGGCCAGCTTGGTGTGCGCCTTGAGACTCCATGTAAGCAACATATTTGTTGAAATCTATAAATTCTTCCATGGTTGGGTAAAAAGTCGTAATGATACAACTCATGTTCTGGGGAACAGAGTGCACAGACTTCAGAGCTGTACAGAAGAAACAGCTGACTCACAAGTTCTTAGGCATCTAGATACATGAGAATGCTGAGGAATAATTTCCTTCTCCCCTTTACTTTTCAAAATGCTTTCATTTATCTGTGAGGCAGTAATTCAGAATTGAACTTTTGAACAAGTGAGATCTTTCCCAGGCTTTCTGACTTCCCAGGGGGACTCTGCTTTAGTCAGTATTTTTTTTGTCCAAAGAAAATAGAATATGTCATAGTGAGGCAGATGCCCCAGCTGGAGTCCCAGCTCCACTTCAGCTCTGTGGGTTTCCTCAGTTGGGGTTGTCTCTGTGAGGCTTCTCTTGATTCTCGGCCTTGGGTATGCAAGTAGCTGGTAACTCCACTGTACCTGGCCATCTCTTCTAGGAAATCTAAACAATACACCTAAACAACACCAAATAGAGAATATTTGAAAATTCATGTATGACCAGACAAAAGAAATACTCAGCAAGTATTAAGCTAAACTAAAGGATAAGCTGCGTTAATATCAAGTTTTAAGGTCAAATCATAAAACAGAAGAATGGGGTTTTTTTTTAGTAGAAACCCCGTCTCTACTAATATATATATATGTACAAAAATTAGCCAGGTGTGGTAGAGCACCTGTAATCCCAGCTACTCGGGATTTGCAAATATCCCTTTGCAAACTTGATCATTTTTCCTTTTAGTTTGATAGATGATCAAACTAAAAGGAAAAATGATCAAGTTTGCAAAGGGATGAACTGAGCACTCCACACAAGAAACTGGATGCATTAACATCAAAAGAAACAATGAAAATGAAGACACAAGCAGCAACCATTGCAAAAGGAAACTGAGCACCCAATAGGAATGATGACAAAAAACTAAAACTTGACTTTTCAAAAAGTTGGTGAGAAGTCAAAAGCCATAGGCATGAAGAGAAAAGAAAGTAGAAATGAAATGCATTGAGATAACTTAGGAGGCATAGCTATAATTTTGTTGGAGATGTTTTAAAAATTTTAACTGACTCTTATGAAAAACTTGTTGATAATAATTTTTTCAGTAGGACAAATATCCAAAAGCACTTCAATGAAGAAATAAAATGATCTACCTTCCACCAAAAACCTCACAATTCCAGATGAATGTACTCCAGGACCAAAAGAGAAAGTTCCTGTTGGTAGCTGAACTCTAAATGAAGTCCAGGTCCCAAAGATTCTTGCTTTTTTATATCTGGGCAACATCTTAATCCAATCAGTGCCCAGCGAATGTAATCACTGGGCTGGGTCCAGAATATTGCCCCATCCACCCATGCCCATGCCCCTCCCTTTTATTTTGCATTTTAAATCAATCCTAAGAAAAAGCTAGGTGATTAAAAGTCACTTTATGGGAAAGGGCAATCTAGACAAATACCAAACAAAAGAAACCTAGGGTAACAATATTAATACGCAATGTATTTGACCAAGCATGGTGGCTCCCACCTGTAATCCCAGCACTTTGGGAGGCTGAGGCAGGAGGATCACCTGAGGTCAGGAGACCAGCCTGCGCAACATGGTGAAACCCCATCTCTACCTGTAACTCCAGTTACTTGGAAGGCTGAGACAAAAGAATCACTTGAACCTGAGTTAAGCTTTGCGTCAAAAAAAAAAAAAACCCATGTATTTATAGGATCAAAGAGGCACATTTTATAGTTTGAGACCCTGTCTCAAAAAGAAAGGAAGGAAGGCAGGAAGGAAGGAAAGAAAGAAAGAAAAAAAGATTTTTCATTTTCCTAATACAAATGAGAGGCAGCAACTTTTTCACGTTTATTGGCCATTGGGATATTCTAACTCATGAAGTGACTATTATGTATTTTGTCCATTTCTCTACTGGGTTTGCTGTCTCTGTGCTAGCTCTTTATATATACTGGATGTTAGCTGTTTATTAGATATGAGTAATACAATATCTGTTCATGCCCCTTGGTTTGTCTTCTGTTTTGTTCTCTATGAACAAAAATCCCTCTTAATTTCTAATAATAAAACTGTTATTTAAAATAGCTAACATACATGATGAATATGAAATACCAAACACTTTTCAACTTACTCTGCATAGAATAACTCATTTAATCTTCATAATAACCTGTAAGAAAGATGTTATCTTTGTTTTACAGATGACAAAACTTAGTCATGGAGACATTAAGAAATTTGTTCAAGGTGATAGAGCTGGCAGGTGTTAGAGACAGAGATTTAAACAAAAATCTCCAAAATGGTACCTTTAAGAAAAATACAGATGACTTCTCCTTTATCTAACTGTGATATTTGAGCTGAAATAAACAATACATTTACATACAGGATACAGAGGCCAGACAAATGTGCATGTACAGCTGACCCTTGAACAAGGAGAGAATGAGGGACATTAACTGTCTGTGTAGTTGAAACTTCTTGAGTAACTTTTGACTTCCCTAAAAACTTAACTACTAATAGCCTACTGTTGACTGTAAGCCTTACTGATAACATAAACAGTTGATTAACACATATTTTGTTTGTTACATGTATTATATACTGTATTCTTACAATAAAGTAAATTAGAGAAAAGAAAATGCACTTGTAGTACTATACTGTATTTATGGATACCTTCAATTCACTTTATCTGTTTAGAAGATGAACGGTCTGCCTGAAACGGCTGGCAATCTCACTGCGGATCTCAGTCTATACTATGTGTCAAGCAATTCAACTTTTTTGTAATGTCATGACTTTTCTCTGCTTCTTGGGAACACTTCCAGCATCACTAGTGGCACTTCGTATGGGTTCCATGGCATTATTCAAACTTTATGATACTGTACTAAACATGATTAAAAATAAGAAAATGCAGTTTACTGAAGATATTTGCTCATGTGTGGATGATTAACATCTCACAGCATTTTAAGAGGATACTCGCAATACCTGAGCTCTCTGTAATAGCAACAAGATGTGGCTACAAAATACTTACAGTAGTACAGGGGGTATTACAGTTAATTTTGTACAGTTATGATTTAATACTACATCTTTACATTTGTTTACATTCATCTCACCTGAAATTGGCACCATGTATGATCTGTAAGTTCTGATAAATTTTAACTTATAAGCCGGGCGCGGTGGCTCATGCCTGTAATCCCAGCACTTTGGGAGGCAGAGGCGGGTGGATCATGAGGTCAAGAGTTCAAGACCAGCCTGACCAACTTGGTGAAACCCTGTCTCTACTAAAAACACAAAAATTAGCTCAGCGTGGTGGTGCACGCCTGTAATCCCAGCTACTCAGGAGGCTCAGGCAGGAGAATAGCCTGAGGTGGCGGAGGTGGTTGCAGTGAGCCAAGATCATGATGCTGCACTCCAGCCTGGGCGACAGAGTGAGACTTTGTCTCAAAAACAAATTTTTTTAACTTTTAAAAACAGATTTGTGTATGTTTTATGGTAATACATGATAACATACACTGTTATATACATGCATTTAATGCATTCATGACATACGTATTTTTTATTTTTTCAATATTTCTAAATCACAAGATTTTTATCACAGATTTTTAAAATGGTTCTGAAAGTGCAAGATATTTACCAATATAGTTATTGAAAAAAATCCACGTATGAGTGGACTTATGCAGTTCAAACCTATGTTGTTTAAGGCTCAACTGTACATGTGGGCATCTGTATATAATGAAAGTGGCTTACCGATCCTGTGAAGAGGAATTAATTATTCAGTGGGTGATACGATAGTGGCCTTTTTGGGGGAAATGACAGAGCTCTACCTCATACTGCTTGGATAAGTAAATTACTGATAGATTAAACACTGGCTGTGCAAAGGAAAACTTTAAGACTATTTGAGAATATATTGAAAAATGTGTTTATACATTCAAGGTAGGATAAAATGTCCTAAAGAAGAACCAAAAAGCACAAACAATGATGGAAATATCTGATATATTTAACTGCTTCCAGTGTAATAATGATATAAAAAATTAAGAGACAAGACACGGGATAGAATAGTTTTACCATACATAAAATAAACAATAAATGAGTATCCTGAAAACTTCTAGAGATCGATAAACAAAATAAGAGTCAACCCAGAAGAAGTGAGTAAAGGCTTAGAACAGGCAACCTGAACAAAGAAAATCCAAATGGCCAATATATATGAGGAGACGTACAAGATTACTTGTAATTGAGAAAATGCAGTGATACTTAAAAAAATCAGTTTAGGTAAGGAAAAGGTGAAAAGCTCTGACAACATAAAAATGGGCCAACATATGGGAAAACCACAATGATCAGACTGCTAATGGAGATAGAAATTATAGACCAATATAGCTGTTCCTAGAAAAAAGTTGAAAATGGGTAGAAATATAAACAAGGAACTCTAGTTCTATGTACACAGTTGTTCAATAAAGTGTTAAGATAAGAAAGATGTGGAAATGATCTACTTATCTATCAGCAGGGTAATAAAGAAAATGAAAAATTACACAAATCTATTGACTTTGCTGGAGTCACTAGGATCTATATAATAGCAATGTGTTCAGAACTTGTAACATTAAGTTTTTAAATAGGTGGTAAAAAGGGGAGAACTTGGTAAAGCCACACCTGACATATTATCTTGGCTGTGTAAAATTATGAGCATAAAAGTGAAGAATGTGTAAGGAACACATGATTCCTCTTTCTCAGAAATGAAGAGAAACCTAGAAACAGAGGTCATGGGAGAAGACAAAGATAGCTCTAAACTTGCCTGTAGATAATTCTCATTATCAATATTTCTGGATTTTCTAAAATAGAATACAGCATGGCAAAAGGTTATTATTGAACATGGGCAAACAGCAGAATATGGGCACCATCTATTAATAAGAGTAGACCCGATGGAGTGTGTGAAAATAAAGCAACATAGAATTCTAATTACAATTGCTTGAAGAAGCCCTCCACAACCACATGCAACTCCCTGAGTTTTCTAAAGGCCAATTTAGAGACTACTTCAGCTGTAACATTGCTTGCTCTTGTTTGGAAAGAGAATGTAAAATACTGATCAAAGTAACTGAGTAGAAAGAGGCGTGCAATAGGAGCAATGTTTTCGAAAAATTCTTTATGTCCTTATGTTTCTTGTCTTCCCAACCCAAGTTTTTTGTTTTTGTTTTTGTTTTGTTTTTATTCTTAATTTTAAATGTCCCAGGGCATCTATCTGCCTGGAAAGAGATTGAGATGTTGCTGAAGCAGATGTTCAATTCTAACCTTCCAAATTAGAATGTGGGCCAAGCTATCAATCATCTGATATTTTCAGAACTTCCTTATTTCTCTGCATTTCCTTATCCACAATCCAACATTACTACCTAATTTTAATTGCCTATTAATCGCCTCCAGTATAAAAGTGAGAAAGTCTCACCATCCACCAGGGTGGGTGGAAGCAGGCATCCAGATGCAAACTTGATGGAGCTAACCCAAGGAACTAACACTTCTCCAACAGACTTTCAACATAACCTCTGTTTAGCCTCACTTTTATTCCCAACTCCAGGAGTACCTGGTGCCACAAAATCTTGATTCCTTTTGGTTCTACACTGGGGATTGGATTGGTCTCTAGGTTTTTTCCCTGTCAACCTAGAATTTAACTTTCCAGAGTTTCTTAAGGTGGTTCTCACTTTTCCACCTGCCCCTGTGTTGTCTCCTATTCAGTTTTCTCCAGCTTAAAACACATGCAATAAAACATATAGATCTTATGTCTCCGCATCAGTGAGTTTTAACAATTATATGCACCCATGTAATAATCACCCAAAACAAGATGTAGGACATTCCACAGTCCCATACATTTCTCTCATGCCCATAACTTTCCAGTCAATCCCGACCATAGGTAATCATGTTCTAAATTCTATGACCACAGGTTAGTTGGGCTTATTTGGGGAATGAATATAAATACAATCACACAGTATGTTTTCCCTTGGATCTGGCTTTTTTCCCCCAAAATCTGATTTTTGTAAGATCCTGTTGCATGTACCAGCAGTTTGTTACTTTTTACTGATGAATAATATTTCAATATGCTACAGTTTTTCTACTTATCTGTTCATAGACATATGCATTTTTCATAGTTCTTGATTCTTATGAATTGGGTAGATAATTAGGGGAAGAACTTCTAGGCATAGATGATTGCTTAAGTTTATAGAAGACTGACAAACAGTTTTCTTTTCTTTTTGACTACCAGAAAATAAATATCAACTTTATTAATATAACAGCGACAGAAAGGGTTTCCAGTTTCTCAGAAGGAAAATAACATGACGCCAGCACAAGGGTTTAAAGAGTGAAAGCTTACACAACTGTTAAACTAGCAATGCCTACATTTCTGGTTCTGATAGCTTCCCACCACACACCAAGGTTTCCTCAAAGACAGCTGCCACCAGAGATGCTGCAAGAACATGTTTTTTACTGGGTGTAGCTTCACAGTCAACTTCTCAAGCAGAAGATTAAAATATTATTTCTTTTTAGAAGATCTTGGCTGAGGGAGAACATATCAATATGGAGAACAGATCTTTGCTTCCCAAATTCAAGAAACACCATTAACTAATCCATCCAATTTTCTCCGATAAGATGTGCCAGAGTGCTTTCTGAAGAATCCTTTTCCATCCCTACCATACGGCTGAGTGGAGGGAGAGGAGGGGGTGGCAAGTGGCCAGTATACTAGCAGGCACTCCTGGTGATGCTCTGGGTTCTGCTCTCTTTCTGCTGGTGGTAGTAGGCATCTTTTCTGGCAGTTGCAACAGCTCTAAAGTGGGGGGAGGAAGGGGCCACCCACCAATCACCTCTTCTTGAAAACGTATTTTTTGCATTTATAGAAGAGGTCTGTCTTAAAGCTCCACAAATTGACAATCTTTGGGAAGCCATCTCTATCCTTCTCCTGGATGGTGCACTCTTTACAAAAATAGGCATCAGAGACCCCAGGTCCTCCACAGATCACACAGCGCCCCTAGCAAGATCCACAGTTACACTCATCACATATGTGCACCAGAGTGCAGGGACACATATAGGAGTCACAAATCACACACTTGCCCTCACGTTTTTCACACAGTCTTCCAATGGCAACACCAGACTGCTTATGGCAAAAGATCAAATCAGGATGATGTTTAGCCATAGTTCCCAATGAAAACAACACACAGTTTTCAAAGGGGCTATATGATGTCACATTCTCAGTCATGCATTGGAGAGCCCATTGCTCCAGACACAGGACTCCTCTCAGAGCCAGAGTGCATGATTCCAGTAAATCTGGGTAAAAAACTGGGAATGATCCATCATACCAAAGGCAGAATGTTTCCTATTTGTCCTTATGACTTCTGGTGTTCAAAGGGACATGTTTTCACTGGAGGTAAGGGGAGGTCACAGCAATAATTTCGTAAACTAGAAGCTGAGATTCTCATGTGGCCATTTCTCTCTTCACATCACTGAATAACCATGCAAAGAAGAAGTATAATTTCAGCAGGGGGCATTGATATTTATTCTCTCACAAAAATTATGCTCTTTGAAACACAAACCTAAAGTATAGTTGCAGTTCAGATTCACTACAGAGCACACTCTAAGACTTCAGCAAAAGATCTTTCTTTCCACATCTGAGAAAGAGGCAGAAAGCAGTTTGAGCATGGGGAAAAGTTGATCTGTGGCTCAGGGCCAAATATAGTCTCAGCAGATCCTGCAGGCAGCTCTGGAGCTCAAATGGCCCTTCAGGGGTGTCCTGAGTTCAGCAGAGAGATGGCCAAGCTTAATGCTCCAGCACTGAGCAGTCACTGGATGTGGGCCAAACTGGGAAGAGGCATGGCCTTGGGTGAGGCAGCTCTCTGCAGCTGAAGGCTGTGTGCCTAGTGCAGTCCAGGTCCCAATGAGGCTTTTACTTATCAGATAAAAGTTTATTCCTTGGTCATGCAGGATGTACTGTGGGCCCAGCAGATCTCTAGAGGTACTCCCTTCCCAAGAATGCAGTGTGCTTTCATCTGGTGTTTCCACCATCTCAGTATTGGCTGAGCATTATGACCCTTTTCAGCCAGGCAGCTCGTTCCCATCCTCATTTGTGCCTGGAGTCAGGCTCTCAGCTTCAATTTTCCTAAGAATAAACTTCCATCTCTTGTTATACTGGGAAAGACAAAGCCACCTAACTGAATGGGAGAGGCAGGATGTTGTGGTTTTTTCTATTCTTCATTCAAAACTTTAGACAAGTACCAGTTTTTAATTACTTTGGCCTTTAAATTTACAGGTGCTTCAAAATTGAGAGGCTTACCAAAATTCTGTGGGAGCAATTAAGGAAGGCTAGTACTAAAGGGAGGGGTGGCTAGCTATTTACAAAATACATGTGAGTGTGTCCACTCTTGTGCATTTTTTTTCCTTTTTTTTTTGAGACGGAGTCATGCTCTGTCACCTACGCTGGAGTGCAGTGGTGCGATCTCAGCTCACTGCAACCTCTGCCTCCTAGGTTCAAGCAATTATTCTGCCTCAGCCTCGCAATCTGGAACTACAGGCACATGCCATGGCTCATTTTTGTATTTTTAGTGGAGACAGGTTTCACCATGTTGACCAGGCTGGTCTCGAACTCCTGATCTCAAGTGATCCACTGACCTTGACCTCCCAAAGTGCTGGGATTACAGGCCTGAGCCACCACGCCTAGCCACTTCTGTACATTCTCAACGCTAACATAAATCTAAGCAATTGCCACTCTCACTTGTATTACTTAGATGCTCTGCTGCGTCTGTCCACACGTTCTCCACAGAGTAACTAAGATGATTATTTAAATATATAAATCACATTTTGTCAACTGCTGTTTAAAACTTCCAGTGCCTGTTCAGAATAGCAGAGACTTGGAACCAACTCAAATGCCAATCAATGATAGACTGGATAAAGAAAATATGGCACATATACACCATGGAATACTATGCAGCCATAAAAAAGGATGAGTTCATGTCCTTTGCAGGGACATAGATGAAGCTGGAAACCATCATTCTCAGCAAACTAATGAAAGAACAGAAAACCAAACACAGCATGTTCTCACTCATAAATGGGAGTTGAACAATGAGAATACATGGACACAGGGAGGGGAGCATCACACACTGGGGCCTGTCGGTGGGGTGGGGGGCTAGGGGAGGGAAAGCATTAGGAGAAATACCTAATGTAGATAACCGGTTGATGAGTGCAGCAAACCACCGTGGCATGTGTATACCTATGTAACAATTCTGCACATGTACCCCAGAACTTAAGGTATAATACAATTAAATATAAAAAATAAAAATGAAACTTCCAGTGCCTTCTCATTTCAAGTTGAACACACACCAAATAATGTACTTCACATGAGACCCAGGGCCCTACATGCTTTGTCCCCTGCCTCTCTCTCTCTCTTCCTCTTTCTATCTATGCCCTAGGCACAAATGATCTTTGTATTCCTGGAAAAACAAAATCACTAAGTTCCATGGTAGGTCTATAGCACTTGCTGTTCCCTGCAGGTGGGAAACTCTACTCCGGACATCCCAATTTTGTCAGTTGGGTCCCAAAAGGTCTCTTGCTTTGTGAAGCCTTCCAGGACCTGCAATTCCATCAGCCCGCTGCCTACTCTCCTCTGTCATCCAATCCTGCTTTAGTTTCTGCACAGCACACACTCCTGATTGAAACTGTCTTGCTCACTTACTGGGGACATGTTTATTGGGATGAGTCAAATAATTAACAATGTCAAATAGAACCACAGCTTTGAAAAGCCAGTGGAGTTTGGATGTTTTGGCTTATGTTGCCCTCTTACCTAAACTTACTTATCAGAGAATTTTAAACTTTCAAGGAAAATGCATCTCTATATTTTCAGATTTTTTAAATCAATTTTTAGTTTTATTTCATGGTAATTTTACGGCATGTTCTCACTTATAAGTGGGAGCTAAATGATGAGAACTCATAGACACAAAGAAGGGAACAGCAGACACTGGGTTCTACTTAAGGATGGAGGTGGGAAGAGGGAGAGACGCAAAAAAGAAAAAAAATATATATATATATATGGTACTAAGCTTAGTAACTAGGTGATTTAATAATTCGTACAACAAAGCCCCATAACACAAGTTTGTCTATATAAAAAAGCTGCACCTATACCCTTGAACCTAAAATGAAAGTTGTTTTTTTTTAAAAAAGAGGGTTTGGCAAAATGCAGTGGCTCATACTTATAAACCCAGCACTTTGGGAGTCCAAGGCAGGTGGATCACCTGAGGTCAGGAATTCAAGACCAGCCTGGGCAACATGGCAAAACCCCATCTCTGCTAAAAATACAAAAATTAGCTGGGCATGGTGGCACACACCTGTAGTCCCAGTACTTTGGGAGGCTGAGCCGGGCAGATCACCTAGGGTCAGGAGTTTGAGACCAGTCTGGCCAATATGGTGAAACCTTGTCTCTACTAAAACTATAAAAAATTTGCTGGGCGTGGTGGCATGCACCACTGCACTCCAGCCTGGGTGACAGAACAAGACTCTGTCTCAAAAAAAAAAAAAAATTCTTTATCTGTTCATCAGTCAACAGACACTTAGATTGTTTCTATATCTTGGCTACTATGAATAGTGCTGCAATGAACATAGAAATGCAGATATCTTTATGAGGTGATGATTTTATTTCCTTTGGGTATATGCCCAAGAGAAGGATTCATGGGTCATATAACAGGTTTATTTTTCATTTCTTTTGGAAACCTTCATACTGTTTTCCATAATGGCTGGACCAATCTATATTCCTACTAACAGTATACAAGAGTTTCCTTTTCTCCATACTCTTGTCAACATTTGCTGTTGCCCAGGCTGGAGTGTAGTAGCACGATTGTACTTAACTATAACCTCAAACTCTTGGACTCAAGCAATACTTCCACCTCAGCCTCCTGAGTAACTAGGACTACAGACGTGCACTACACCGGCCAGCACACCAAAGTAATTTTTAAATTACTTTGTGGAAATGGGGTGGGGGGGTCTCACTATGTTGCCCAGACTGGTCTCAAACACCTCTCACCTCAGCTTCCCAAAGCACTGGGATTATAGGTTTGAGACATTGCAACACCTGGCCTAAATTTTGGATATTAATTCCTTTTCACATACATAGTTGGTAAATATTTTTTCCCAATCTATAAGCTGCTATTTCATATTGTTGATTGCTTCCTTTGCTGTGCAGAAGCATTTTCTTTTGCCATCCACTTGTTTTTGTGACCTAACTTTTCAGTGTGATATCCAAAAAATTATTGCCAAGGCCAGTGTCCAGGAGCTTTTCCTTTAGGTTCTCTTCTAGAAGTTTTACAGTTTCTGGTCTTAAATTTATGTCTTTTATCTGTTTTGAGTTGACTTTCATGTATGGCATAAGGGCCTAATTTCATTCTTTTGCATGTGAAAAGTAGTTCTATGTTTAGTATTTTGAGAAATAGCCATACTGTTTTCCATAATGCCTGCATTAATTTTACATTCTCACCAACAGTGTACAAATGTTCCCTTTTCTCTGCATCTTCCCAAGATTTATCTATTGTCTTTTAAGGTGATAGGATTCTAACAGACATGAGGAGATATTTCACTGTGGGCTTAATTCATACTCGGTTAGTAATGTTGAACACTTTTTCATATATTTTTCACCCTTTGTATGTTTTCTTTTGAGAAATGTCTATTCATGTTCTTTGGTGCATTTTCATTGGATTGTTTTCTTACTATCGAGTTCCTTATATGTTTTAGATACTAACCTGTTACTACATGTATGGCTTCCAAATGCTTTCTCCCATTCCACATGTTGTCTCTTCATCTGTTTATTGTGTCATTGCTTCCTGTGCTGTGCAGAAGCCTTTTAGTTTGATGTAATCCCATTTGTCTACTTTTGCTTTTGTCACTGTGCTTTTGAGGTCATATCCTAAAAATCTTTACCCAAACCATGTCAAGAAGAAACCTTCATAACCATGCAGATACACAGAAATTAAATAACCTGCTCCTGAATGATCATTGCGTCAAAAATGAAATCAAGATGGAAATTTAAAAATTATTCAAATTGAGCAACAATAGTGACACAACCTATCAAAACCTCTAGGATACAGCAAAGGTGGTGCTAAGAGCAACATAGCCCTAAATGCCTACATCAAAAAGTTTGAAAGAGAACAAACAGATAATCTAAGGTCACACCTCAAGGAACTAAAGAAACAAGAACGAACCAAATGCTAACCCACCGGAAAAAACGAAATAACCAAGATCAGGGCAGAACTTGAAATTGAAACAACAACAACAACAAAAATACAAAAGATAAATGAAACAAAAATCTGTTTCTTTGAAAAGAAAAATAAAATTGATAGACCGTTAGCAAGATTAACCAAGAAAGGAAGAGAGAAAATCCAAATGAGCTCAATTAGAAATGAAATGAGAGATATTACAACTGACCCTGCAAAAATACCAAAGATGATTCAAGACTACTATGAACATATTTACACACCTAAACTAGAAAACCCAGAAGAGACGGATAAATTATTGGAAAGATATAACCCTCCTAACTTAAATAAGGAAGAATTAGATACTGTGAACAGACCAACAACAAGCAGTGAGATTGAAATGGTAATTTAAAAAATACCAACAACAAAAAAAGTCCAGGATCAGATGGATTCATAGCAGAATTCTACCAGACACTAAAAGGGAATTGGTACCAATCCTATTGGCACTATTCCAGAAGATAGAGAAAAAGAGAACCCTCCCTAAATCATTCTATGAAGCCAGTACCAATGTAATACCAAAACCAGGAAAGTACATGACCAAAAAAGAAAACTACAGACCTATATCCCTGATGAACATAGATGCAAAAATCCTTAATGAAATACTAGCTAACCAAATCCAGCAACATATAAAAAAGATAATCCACCATGATCAAGTGGGTTTCATACCATAGATGCAGGGGTGATTTAACATACGCAAGTCAATAAATGTGACACATCATGTAAACAGAATCAGAAACAAACAAACAAACAAAACCCCACATGATCATCTCAACAGATGGGAAAAAATATTTGACCAAATCCAGCATCCCTTTATGATTAAAACTCTCAGCAAAAGTGGCATACAAGTGACATACCTGAATGTAATAATAGTTATCTATGACAGATGCACAGCCAACATAATAATGAATGGGGAAAAGTTGAAAACGTTCCCTCTGAGAACTGGAACAAGACAAGGATGCCCATTCTCACCACTCCTCTTCAACACAGTACTGGAAGTCCAAGCCAGAGTAATCAGACAAGAAAAAGAAACAAAGGGCATCCAAATTGGTAAAGAGGAAGTCTAACTGTCACTGTTTGCTGATAATACGATTTGTTTGATATCATATTTACATCCTCATAGCTTAGCTCTTACTTAGTAAGAACATAGTATGTATGATTTGCTGATAATATGATTGTTTACCCATAGCTGCAAATAAAATAAAATACTTAGGAATATACCTAACCAAGGAGGTAAAAGACCTCTATAAAAGACACTTCAAGACCCTACTTAAAGAAATCACAGATGACACAAACAAATGGAAACATCCTATGCTCATGGTTGGGTAGAATCAATATTGTAAAAATAACCACATTGCTAAAAGCAATCTACAAATTCAATGCAATTCCCATCAAAATACCACCACCATTCTTCACAGAATCAGAAAAAAAAAATCCTAAAATTCATATGGAACCAAAAAAAGAGCCCACATAGCCAAAGCAAGACTAAACAAAAAGAACAAGTCTGGAGGCATCACATTACCCGATTTCAAACTATACTACAAGACCATAGTCACCAAAACAGCATGATACTGGTACAAAAAAAGGCACCTAGACCAATGGAACAGAATAGAGAACCCAGAAATAAACCCAAATGCCAAATGATCTTCAACAAAGCAAACAAAAACATAAATGAGGGAAGGACACCCTACTCAACAAATGGTGCTGGAATAATTGTTAAGCCACATGTAGGAGAATGAAACTGGATCCTCATCTCTCACCTTATACAAAAAAGCCAAGAGGGAGCAAGGACTTAAAACCTGAAACTATAAAAATTCTAGAAGATACATTGGAAAAACACTTCTAGACAGTGGCTTAGGCAAGGAATTCATGACCAAGAACCCAAAAGCAAATGCAATAAAAACAAAGATAAACAGCTGAAACTTAATTAAACTAAAGAGCTTTTGCATGACAAAAGGAGCTGTCAGCAGAATACACAGGCAACATATAGAGTGGGAGAAAATCTTCACACTCTATACATCTGACAAAGGACGAATTTCCAGAACCTACAACAAACTCAAATTGGCAAAAAAAAAAAAAAAAAAAAAAGCCATCAAAAAGTGGGCTAAGGACATGAATAGACAATTCTCAAAAGAAGATACACAAATGGCCAACAAACATGAAAAAATGCTTAGCATCACACATGATTCGGAAAATGTAAATCAAAACCACAATGCAATACCAATTTACTCCCACAAGAATGGCAATAATAAAAAAAATCAAAAAATAATAGATGTTAGTGTGGGTGTGGTGAAGAGGGAACACTTCTACACTGCTGGTGGGAATGTACAACCAACATGGAAAACAGTGTGGAGATTCCTTTAAGAACTAAAAGTAGAATTACCATTTGATCCAGCAATCCCACTACTAAGTATCTACCCAGAGGAAAACAAGATTCTTGCACATGCACATTTATAGCAGCACAAATTGCAATTGTAAAAATGTGGAACCAACCCAAATGCCCATCAATCAACAAATGGATAAAGAAACTGTGGTATATGTATATATGATGGAATACTACTCACCCATAAAAAGGAATGAGCTAATGGCATTTGCAACAACCAGGATGGGCTTAGAGACTATTATTCTAAGTGAAGTAACTCAGGAATAGAAAACCAAACATACTATGTTCTCACTAAGTAAAAGCTAAGCTACGAGGATGGAAAGGCATAAGAATGACACCATGAATGTTGGAGACTCAAGGGGAAATGGTGGGAAGGGAATGAGGGATAAAAGACTACAAATTGGGTGCAGTGTATACTGCTTGAGTGATGGATGTGCCAAAGTCTCACAAATCACCACTAAAGAACTTACTCATGTAACCTAACACCACCGGTTCCCCAATTACTTATGGAAATAAAAAATTAAAATAAAAAAATAAAAAATTTGCACTGCACCAAAAAAAAGGAAGTTTTTCCCGTTTTTTTTCTAGTTTTACAGTTTCTGGTATGTTTTAACTCTTTTAACTATTTAGAGTTGATATTTGCATATGGTATGACATGAGGATTTAATTTCATTCTTCTGCATGTGGATTATCCAGTTTGGCTAGCACCATTTACTGAAGAGGTTGTCCTTTCCTCATTGTGTGTTCTTGGCACCTTTAACAAAGATCAAGTGACCATAAATGCATGGGCTCATTATGCTGTTCCATTGGTCTATGTGCCTCCCGTACAGCCTGTGAAACTGTGAGCCAATTAAACTTCTTTTATTTACAAATTACCCGGTTTCCGGTTTTTATTTATAGCAATATGAGAATGGACTGAACCCAGCCCCCCTACCCAGCCAGACAGCCATAATGCTACAACCATCCCCTAAGCTCATTCACCACCACACAATGCCATAAACTTTTTCAAACAACTATGAAGAAAAATACACAAAGAATAATCTACACCCACTCACATATGCACACAGGCTGAAAACACGATATCTGAAATAAAATCAGATTTCAACATTTTGGTTACTTTTAATATTTTTGGGAACAAATACTGGTGACAACACATTTTAAGTACATAAATAACTCAGAAAAGTCATATCTTTTATTCTGGAACTCTACTGACCTTATCTGTAAAAAGGGCCTAGTTTTACGAGAAAAAGGGGGTAGGGAGGGGAAGAAACAAATGGGGAGACTAAAGAGGAATCAAAGCTCAGGATTCTTCACAAATGCAGCAGCTTCCATAGTTGGTCCAGAGGATGGTAGTTGTGTATACCAGGTTACACTAATCTCAGCAAAACCTAGTTCCCAGACACAAATGTGTCCAGTGGATAAAACCACAGCCGCAGACATAGATTTTAGCAATATCCAAAGACATTCCAGGGGCCGGTAGGAAGAACAAAATATGGCAAAATTGAAAATTACCATGGACTTGGCAGCATCCAAGGGCATCACCAGAGGGGCTCTTTCATGCATGACCACAGTCCTGCAAACTCAACCAAAGTTCTGGTATGTAAATGTAACCAATTTCATCAAATTTCCACACAGCAGAGCAGTAGATATAAAGGCAGCCCATGGGCTTAGGGCACAGAAGCCCAGCTGCACCCAGAAGCCTTAACAGGATGCTGGAGGTCTGGGCTCAGTGGTACAGGCTTGTCCATCAAAGCCCCATCCTCAGGCAGGGGCTCAGGTTCTGGGCCCGAAGCTGTGCAAGTCGTATGCAGCAAGAGGGGCCTTTTGGCTGGAATCTGGAGGGTCAGCTCCTGAGCTCTCAGTTTCTGAGGAGGGCGACCACGACCACGTCTGCCATTTGACGGGTGGATAATCTGTGCAGATGGACCAGGGGTGGATGATAGAGTTGATCTGGGCTTCCCAGAGCTGTGGACAGCAGCATCTCTGGGCTGCGCAGCAGTGCCACTGACTGCAGATCGGCGTGGGAGTGAAGAGCACACAAGGGTGTGGGAGCGAGTCCCACTGCGGGCAGCCATAAGCAAAGGGGAATGCCGGGCCCAGTGGGGCGGGAGTTGTCTCAGTCCCAACGCTGCCCTCCTAGGCAACTTGACTTCCTTCTGGGTGTTCAGCTCTTGACTGGCCGGTACCGTCGGCTCCATGTGGTCCACAACTGCCCTGTCTTGCCCACGTTTCCACAGCTCATAGCGCTCGGGTTGCAGGATGCGCACAAAGGCGTCCATCGAAAAGGTCACCCTCGCCTCCCCACAGCTACACTGAGAGGCCACTTTGCCATAATCAATCCATCGTGGAGTGGCAAAGTTGATGGCCTCTGCACAGTTGAAGCCATGGTTGAAGCCTGCATGATAGCCATAGGGAAAGGTCACCATGAACTCCCCAGCCTCCTGAGTCATGCGATTGAAGGGAATCCCGTTCTCTTTGAGAACGGTAGGGGAGATGAGGGCCACCTTGTGGCGCAGGAAGGCCTCACAGCCCCGGGAACTGCCTGGAAAGAGCTCCCGGGCCAGGCGCTCCAGGCGCTGGCCATGTTCTGGGGGCACTGCGTACCATGTTTTGGGCTCCCCAAGGTGCAGGTAGTTGATGCTGTAAAGGTCCATGTCCTCCGTGTGCCAAGCGAACGTGGTCTTCCACATGCCAAAGTACAAGTAGGGTGTATTGACGCCCTCGATGACAACCCCACATTCCTGCTCCAGCAGGTCCTGAATTGTTCCCAGGTGCCCAAGATTCCATTGTTTAGTGTTTTCATCAAACAAGGAGCCACTGATGTCAGCACCATAAATTGGTGAATTATAGATGCGGTTCTTCCAGTATTTTCGCTCCAAATCTTCGAAATTCAGGTGTGGTGGAGTCCGATATTTTTCACTGTTTGCCAAATGGCGATACTCCCCGACGGTCATGGCTTTCTTCTTTTTATGATATTGAGTAAACACCCCTGCCCGCCCAGAGGCCATCTGCTGGAGGGGAGTGGCTATTAAGATTTCACTGATATTATCATAGGTCTCTCTGGCTTTCCATTCTTTAGGTGGAATTATCTTAGCCAAGCCAGCTCTGTGTGCACCTTGGGATTCCATGTAAGCAATATATTTATCAAAATCATTAAACTCTTCTTTGGTTGGATAAAATATCATTATGTTACAGTTTGGATTCTGGGCACAGTTGGCCTTAGACTTCATAGTTTCCATTTAATTAGCAGTAAACGCCCAGTGTTTAGGTATGTTCTATGTAGTTGATGATGTAGGAAAATGCTACTTTTAAAAAAAACTAGGTTGGTGTATCTATGAGGTAGCAGGATCTACCAGCCTAAGCCTATTTTTTTTGCAAATGAGATGATAATCTTTCTCAGGCTTGTTTATTCACCAGGGAGATTCCACTCTGGGCAGCAACTTTGCCCAGGCATTGACGTTAGCTGACCCTGCAACTCTTATGTTTCAGTTGCTGCTGGGCTCTGTCTTCTTAAAGTCTATTGAATTACTCAGACCTGGGCAGGGGGGGGTGACCCAAATGTAGCAGAGTATGTCCTCAGTGTTTAGAACAAAATCTAAAAGAAAGAATACACAGAGGTTGAAAATTAATATTTGGAAAAAATTATTAGGCATCTATAAATTAAATGCCAGAATGGAATACTAATATTACAAAGAGAAGTTAAAATTTTATAAGATTGATAATTCAAGGGTGGTGTGGAAATGGAACAGTGAGAATTTTCATACCCTACTACAGAGAATATGAAGCACTATAATCACTTTGGAAAACTATTTTGATGGCATCTTCTAAAAGTGAACATACTCATGTGCTGTGATCCAACTGTTCCACATGCCTAGGAAATGTGGTGCGGAAAGTCACATCCAATAATGTTTGTAACAACATTGTTTCTGGTAGCCAAACACTGTAAACAACTCAAATATCCATCAGCAATA
This sequence comes from Saimiri boliviensis, assembly GCF_048565385.1. NCBI lineage: Eukaryota > Metazoa > Chordata > Mammalia > Primates > Cebidae > Saimiri > Saimiri boliviensis. The sequence goes on along the minus strand of NC_133454.1, from coordinate 31,118,423 downwards.
AAACGAATAAGTATACTGCAGTATATTCACACAACAGAATACCATATAGCAATGAATACAAACAAAAGCCACATGAAAATGCAGTTTTATAAAGATCAGTATTGAGTAAAATTATCAAGACTCAGAAGAATACCTATTACATAATTCCATTTACATAAAGATGAAAAGGAGGCAAAGCAATCTATGTTTGAATCGCTTCTAGGCCTTTTGGCTAGAGTGTCATAATCTATGTTCGAAGTCAGAGTAGTGGATATCTTGGGGAAAAAATGAGTTGTGGAGGGGGGCTTAAGGGAATCTCTTGAGTAAAGTTAATCTTTTCAGAACCTGGGTGCTGGTCTCATACCCATCAGAATAGCTCATTGTGATAACTCAAGGCATGATGATTTTCACAAATTTCTGTATGTTCATTTACAAATATGGTTTAGGGTGAAAAGCATTAACTACAACTAAGAAGCATATTTCATTGCATTAAAAGGAAAAGAAAGAACGACTGAAAATAAACTATACATTCAAATGATAAAGGCAGCAAATTAGAGTTAGAGAAAAAAGAATGAATGGTACAGAAATAACAAAACACAAAGATGATGTGTTTCCTTAACTCACACTGTGGGACTTTGCAGTATTTGTCCCCATCCCTTGCACAACTGGTAGCAGCCCTCTACGGACCCAGCTAGCCTGACAGGAATTTTCCCCATAGAGAAGGGCCATTCAAAGGATATGAAGAAAGCAGATAGTAAGGTTCCAGGCAAGTATACCGCAGTGAGAAAGGGATAAAGTTGTTGATGGGTTGAATGGAGAACGAACCATTAAATCTATCCTGGATAAAAAAGGAAATGGGAACTTGAGGGAGGTTTGTGAGCAAGAGTTCTCTATTTGGTCAAATAATTATGTTAGGACTCTAGGAAAGGGAAGCGCAAAAGAGATTGGGATGCTCGAAATAGATTTTTTAAACTAGGGATAGTTTTTAAGAAAGCGCCTATTTTACTGATACCTTGAAATCTTCCCGAGTTTTAACTTTATGCTATTATTCAACTTCAAACTGTTTCTCTCCTCCTACATTCTCCCTCCCAAACTTTCCCTTCTTTCTCAGTTCTTAAGTTCCACTCCTTCCCAAGTGTATGAACTTGACCCTTCATCTTCCTTTACTGTCCTGACAAAACTGCCTATCTTTCATATCCTGTAGTTCTTTTGGCAGTTATCACTTCTACCTTATATAATGTGAACAGTGCCATTATTTAGCACTTCATTTAGCCCGGCCCCTTATGAAGCATTTTATAGTATCCCATTCAAAACTCACAACTAAAGTTGGTACTATCATTATCCCCATTTTGTGAAGGAAGAAACCAAGGTATAGAGAAATTTATAATTAATAGCTTGTGTTTTCAGTGGCTAGAATTATGTCTTTTCTTGACTTATCTTCCATATAAAAGTATTTCGACAACATGATCTGTATCTTGTTAAGCATTGTATTTACCAAGGATATTGGTATCTTATATATTGCAGGCACTAAAAACATTTTTATTACATAATTAAATGAGTTGGCACGCACTTCCCTCTGTTTCCTCTTGATTATACCCATCTTTCTTACTGTTCTCCCTCCTCTCAGGGGAAGAGAAAACTGCTTTCCAGGGCTAATTTCTCCATTTGAACTCCTTAAATCAACACGTCTCACTTGCTCCAGGACTATGTTCAATTAAATAATCAGTTGTTTTTCTTTATTAAAACAACAGTTATGAATCTCTTTCCTAATTTAAGCTACTGTCCGTACTCCCTTTCTCCCTCCTCTCAGCCTCCTCTCTCTCTGTCTGCCCCAACCCCACCACCCACAAACCCCAGGTACTTGCCCACACCTTTCTACTGACATTGTTCTTTGTAAATTGTCAAACTGCCTCCCAACTTCTGCTCCAGGAGTTACACTTCACCTCTCCACACCACTGGTTCACAGAAAACCTCCTCCTTCCTCTTAAAACGTCTCCAACCTCTAGGGCACTGATACTTCTTTTAACTCTCTGGTTCTTTTCTTTCTCCTGGGTTCTACCTCCTCTTCTTCCTCAAACATGCAGACATCTCAAAGTTAAATTTTCCTCTCTCTTAACTTTCTTTCTCTCTTTAAATTTCCTATTTATATTCAGGGCTTCTGTTAGAACCACACCGTTTCCCTTTAAACCTGTTATTTATTGTCACAGCTTCCTCCAGTAACTGACTCTCTCCTAAGTTTCTGCTTTCCTTCTCCATCTTGGATGGCCCACTGAGCCCCTGAAAGTCAACTGGGTTAATACAAATTGATGATCTTTCTCCTGAAACTAAGTTTCTCCTTTAGATGTCTTTATTTCTACCAAGGCAATAATGTGTTATCATAGTCACCACTGACTATTACATCTCCCTTTTCCCAGACATACAGTCAATGACTGTCAGAGGATCCAACAACAGTATACTGTGAGGCCCCAAGGACATCTAGACACTCCAGCGTGTGCTCACTTTATCTTCCTTATAGAAGAACCCAAGGATCCAGTTTGCCTTCCTTTCCTACTTAAAGCTGTCACTACTCAAGTGAGACACTGTGGGTGTACAAGTGACAAGATTACCTGTATCATATGATAGTCTTCCAATTTCATTCTAATTTTTTAATCTTAAAAATTATTCTACAATGATTTTATCATAAATTCTTTATATTTTGGAATGTAAAATAAAATGTTTCTTTTTTTCTATAAGAAAGCTTACTGTAAAGAAATGAAGAGAGAAAAGTGAGACAATTTAGAAGGATAATTAAACATCAGAAACTTAAATACCACACTGAGGGTCTTTCTCTCAAGAAATAACAAAATGCTAACTATGAAAATCACAGAAATCTCCATTTCCTTTTGAATATACAAGTAAAATAAGCTTTAGTTGTTTTATAACTACATTTCTAAGGATTCTAGAAAGAATGATGCAATGTCTTCTTATATATATATAGTCTTCAGCTGTTGCACATCAAAAGGAAATACCACAATTTATAAGTGTGACTTTGTCCAAACAAAACTGCTTAGAATTTGCCAGGTACAATGACAGAGTGATCCTTCAGTGTTCTAACCAAAAGTGTCACTTCTTTATGAGTCTTCAATGGTTGCTTTTGTTGTGAGACTACTTCTTGCTTCTCTCAACTGGAGCCACAGCTACCAGTAGAGAATAATTACACTGTCACTTGATACTCTTTCATTTTATCCTTATCCACAGTAACCACAATAAGGTAGAATTCTTCATCTAAGAAAACTTGACAGTTCTGACAATAACAGAAAAGTATTTTCTTTTTACCAGAATAATTTAAAAAATAATACCTGATCCCCTGAAATTAATGGATTTCTGGAAATTAGAAAGTCTTTCTTTGGGTCTTTTAGAAATAATGCCTCCTAAGCTTCTTGCTGTGTATTTGTTGTGGGGTGTTAAACTAAGGCAATTAAGAAATGAAGATGAATAAGTTTAACAGTCCCCTTCACTGCAGCCCTTGCCCAAATTGTAGGACAACAGGACAGCCTGTTTGTCTTTCCTGTTGCATGTGTATTTCAAATCTATTACTTTAACTGGGGGATTGTTGACAAAGTGCCTCAGACATTAGCCATTGTTTCTTCTGACAGTCAATATCTAAGCACTATGTTTAATCAATTTTTTTCTCAGAAAATCTACTACTTGCTTAAAATAATTTATAAGAATAATATAGTTGATAACTGAAAAAATTCTACTCTATGTGGACAAGTGATTGAACTTTCCCCCATTAGTGGACAGCTATTTTGTTTTCACTTTTCCATAATTATTAGTAATCACTTTTACTTAAATATGTAGTCTGCATTTCAGTATCTAAAACAGTACATCATGTAAAATATTGAATAAAAATTTTTAGATTAGATACTTATAAATGAAATTATAGAATTGAAATATTTTAAGATCTTTAATACACATTGCCAAAGCTTTCCAGAAAAAACATATTTTACATCCTCAACACTAACCAACTTTACTTTGAAAAAATATATATTTTGCTAATTCATTAAGTTAAAAAGTTAGAGCAAGTTTTAATTTACATTTCTTCAATTTACCACTAAGGTTGATTTTGATTTTTTTCATAAATATCAATCATTTGGATTTCATCTTATGTATTGGTACATATCCTTTGCCTGCTTTTTTTCTAATAGAGTCCTAGGGTGTTTTTTTACCTACTTATATAAATGTTTTATATATATTAATTATATGAATGTTTTACATATTAAACTATTTTGTTAGATATGTTAATAGTTTTTTTGCCAGTTTGCTATTTAACTTATATTTCTTTAAAAAAAATGTTTTTGATATACAATGTCTTATTTTGTTAAATTTATATTTTCTTTTGCAAGTTTTTCATGCTTTTCATGTTTAGAAAGTTATAATACTTCCCCATCTAGATGAAGACAAATATTATCCTACAGTTTTTTCCTTTGTTATGTTAATTGTACCTTTAATTCTGATTTTAATTATAGCTTTAATTCAGAGAGAGGGGTTAACTTTTGAAATTATTGCATGGGTATTGGTGTGAGTATGAGGATATAAATATGATTCTTAGTTCTTTACAGATGACCTGTTCATTGTGTGTGTTGTTTATTTTAGGTTGTTTCTCTGTCAATGTTAACAGAAGCTTTTCTTTAAACCATATTCTTAAATTTTATCAATCTAAAAAATGAAGTTCTTTAATTCTAGTTATTTTTTTTAGTTCTTTCTTTGATTTCCTCTACTCCTTTTTGTCCGACTATTAACTCCTCTTATTTGGATATTGGGCCTCTCATGGATTAGACCTCTAATTTTTACCTCTTTGTTTTCCCCTCCCAATTTTCTGTTCCTTATTACTACATTTTATCTTCTGAAAAATGTCTCCATCTTTATCTCCAAACTTCCTTCTCTGTCTTTTTCATTTCTCCAATCCAATTTTTAATTTCCAGTAATCATTTCTGTTACCTGAGAGTGCCTGCATGTATGTACATTCCTTTTCTTTCTTTTTTATTGTCTTATTCTTGCTTCATGGGAGCATTTCTTCTATCTCTCTAGAAATACAAAAAATTTCATTCTCAGCAAACAGACACAAGAACAGAAAATCAAACACTGCATGTTCTCATTCACAGGCGGGTGTTGAACAATGAGAACACATGGACACAGGGTGGGGAGCATCACACACTGGGATCTGTTGTGGGGGACTAGGGGAGGGACAGCAGTGGGTAGGGAGGTTGGAGAGGGATAACATGGGAAGAAATGCCAGATACAGGTGATGGGGGGAATGGAGGCAGCAAACCACATTGCCATGTATAAATACATGTTATTGCCTTGTACCTATGCAACAATCCTGCATGTTCTGCACATGTACCCCAGAATCTAAAGTACAATTTTAAAAAAAATACTAAAATTTCAATGATTTTTGAAATTCTGTTTTGTTTTTCTCCCTGCATGCTGTTTCTTTGAAATTGCCTTTTGTTCATTTTATCTTTCTTTTTTTGCTTTGGTCTCTTTCATATTTAAGGCTTTCCTCAAATGTCTGATGGCCTTTAGTAATTGCTTTATATATAAAAGTATAGCACAAAAAAGGCACATTAGAAGTTCAGGATACATGAATGGTTTTAGTGATTATGCTTCCCCGCGTGATGTTCTAACTGGGCTGTTTCCTGGGTGAACTCCTAACACTGGTATTTCTAGAGTTGGTCATATTCAATCTAAAAGATGCTTCAATCTTTCTCTTGGAGGGTACAGGTCTGACTTTCCTACCAAATGGCAAAAGAGACTACCATTCCTAAAAGTATCCTACTTGTAAAGTTCACTTTATCAACTTATTTTCCCTATGATAACCATACTCTCAAAAGTATCTGGAAATTCCCAGTCCAAAGACCATCTTTTTTCCTACTCTAGAAAATGAAGCTCAATCTTCTGCCAGGATGGAAGAGAGGCCATTTATCCAGCTGCTTACAGTTGGATCTGAACCTAGGGCTCTGTTTGTTAGACAGACTTTCAACAAAGTCTCCTTAGCCTCATTTTAGCTATCACTCCCAGAGGTACCAAATGCCATGACATCCTAAGCCTTTTGGGTTCTGTAGAGACAACTGTGTAGCTTCTTGGCTTTCCTCACTGCCAATTTAGGATTCAACTTTCTAGTGTTTGATAAATCAGTTTATACTTGTCCATCTATTTTCCAATTCCCAAAACTGGCCACCACCTGTTTTCCTTTACCATTTTCTGTCTTTGTAAGTTCATTTCTTAAAACAAAAATCCTGTTACTGTCACTTCAGTGGGGTTTGGAAAGGGAGCAAAGTACATGATTGTATTTAAACTGCATCTTTATTGCTTTCTTGTTTCCCAAATTTCTCTCTCAATTGTTCTTATACAAACTTAGTTTCAGTCAAGTACACCTAATCACTGTCCTTGAGTCTATGCTTTTCTTCCCTTGCTTCACTTATCTCTTCCTTCTCTTTTCTAAGTCATAAACTCTGCCTTTTTGACCAATCTGAGGTTCTCCTATATCAGGGATCCTTCTATACCAACCTCAGAACTTGGTGAGAATTCTATCTTCTATACTCCATGAGTGCTATTAGCCTGGGCCATTTATTTGGTGCTTATTACAATCTGTTGAGGTGGCAGCACTCCAGAATGTGTCTTACTTGACAAGCAGCCTTCATCTCTAGTGGGCACTTGTCTTAAGGTAATACATCTCTTCCATGAGATGTGTTTGCTTCTCTCTCCCAAGTATCTGCATGTCTCTGACCCAAAAGCTTTGACAGACATTTCTTGATAAGCTGCATGAAAAAAGGAAGGTAAGGCTGGGTGTGGTGGCTCATGCCTGTAACCCTCGCACTTTGGGAGGCCGAGACGGTAGGGACACCTGAGGTGAGGAGTTCAAGACCAGTCTGGCCAACATGGTAAAACCTTGTCTCTATTAAAAATACAAAAATTAGCCAGGTGTGGTGGTGGCCTATAATCCCAGTTACTTGGGAGGCTGAAGCAGGAGAATCACTTGAACCCAGGAGGCGGAGGTTGCAGTGAGCCAAGATCGCACCATTGCACTCCAGCCTGGGCAAGAGAGTAAAACTCTGTCTCAGAAAAAAAAAAGAAAAAAGAAAAAAAAAAAGGAAGGTAAAAGGGTAACTTTTCCTGTACCCTTTGTGCCTACGAATGCCAATATTTGGTGTGGACTTCTTTTTATGAACATCCAGAGGAAAGTAGATATAAAGGAGAAAGACACATGGCTGCAAGTATCAGGCATGAACAGCATAGATTAAACTGTGACATAAACCCAATGTTTGGGATGTTGCCTTTAAATCCAGCATCTTACATATAGCATTATTATTTCATTGTGACATATAATAAATTGAACATGGGATTATTAACCTCATTCAAATCATCTTCATCTGTTGCATGGATACTGTGGCAGTAACAGTGGTATCTGGCAGCAGAGAGAGGCAGGAGCCAGAAGTCTTCCTGAATCCATTTATAAGGACATACCACTGCACTGAGTTTTAAGGCATCACCTAAAAGATGCTTTTTTGGATTGTCAATAAATTTTAAATACATGTCTTGAGTAGCATGTAAGTTGGACTTACATGGACTCTCCCAGAGATTCTGTAAACTACTCAATAACTTTTTTACCTTAAAAAAAAATCCCCTTTGGCCTAAAGTGAATTCTATAGTATGCAGCTAAGGAACTCTGATTCATGCATTTCCCCTCCCTCATTCCCACTCTCAAAAGCAATCACACACATATTTTAGCTTTCATCTATTTTGTTTTTCCTGTATTTCTAGACTTTTCAGTTTCAGATATTGTAGACACTTGTACTATAAAGGATGTAGTTAGTCCTCTTATGCCCCACATTGACACACAGACTTTTCCTAGCTTTCTCTTACACAGCCATATCAAATTTTTAATAAAATCAAAGCCTGAATTTTTGTCAGGCAAAATTGGTCACAGATGAGTCACGTAGCATAGTATAATTTCACTTCCATTAGTGTATAAATTTTTATTTATCCTGTAGTTAATCACTAGCTCATTCTTACATTTGCTCGGCTTTATACTTTATATTAATTCATTCCCAGAAAGGTAAATATCTTCTAAATGCATAAAACACATGTGGTACTGAATCAGATTTCTTTTCTCAGAAATATTCTTACTAGAGTCCTCAGATGCTTACTTGAATCCAGACTAATAGTCTTTAAGTTGTTGCATGACCTGAATCTTGAGGTTTCTAGGCATCATAATCCTGGGGGTCCCCTTTCCCTCTATTATGTTAGATCCTGATTTCCCCCATCTCAGTTTCCTTCCTGGTTGACTCCCTTGTGTTGTTAAGCACATGCACCAGGAACATCCTTAGAAGCTTCATTAGAGATTAAGTATCTCACAGAATCTTCAGCAGGACCAGAGACTAGGGTTTGGAGACTGTGTATCCAGGAACAATACTCAGATTACGCAACAAGCAATAGTTAGGTATTCATATACATCCTCTGGTCAAAGGCACCAAAGACTCTGAGCAAGAGACATTTCCAATTAGAATCTAAGCCACTGCTGCTTCTGAAAGGCAACTGTCTCTCACTACCCTACTCCAGGAATAGATTCTTCATGAAATCTACTTCTTCATATTTCTTTACATTATAGTCTCTAGAGGGATGTCTGATTGGAAGAGCCCAGGCCACATGTCTATGCCTTAACTGCAATAGATGCTGGATAATTGAGTTCTGGCTCTGATCTTGGTGAGACAGGGATCATCATGTCAGAGGTTTACCGAAAAATAAAAAAGGAATATTAAAGTTATTGGATGGCCACAAATATCATAACACTCTCCTAAAGTTTGCATGTCTGAGTCTGAAAATGTCTTTGTTCTATCCTCATGCTTTTCTTTCAAGATTTTCAAGACATTGTTCTGCTGAATTCTACCTTCCAGAAGTCCAAAACCTGTTTATTGTTCCTTTTTGTAATCTGACTTTTCTTTCTGAACACTATTAAGGTACTCTTCTGCTCCTTATTTTCTGACATTTCATTAAGATATAATTGGTCTTTTTGTCAATTATTGTGCTAAAATTTTCAATACAGAAACTCATGCTGTTCCTTGCAGTGAAATTGTCTTATGTCATTCCTTTGACATATTCCTTTCTACATTTTCAGTTTTCTTCTCCGTCTCTGGAAATACCATTAGTTAGACAGCAAACTTCCTGATTGATCCTCTAATTTTCTTTACTCTCCATTTTCTTTTGCTGTTTTCCAAACTTTCTGTCAACTATATTTTTAATTTCCAGGAGTTTTTTTGTGCTCTGAATATTCATTATATATTTCTGAAATTTTCCATGGCTGCAGATTTTCTCATCTCTCTCTAGAAGTATTATAATAATGTTTAAGTTTTATTTGCTCTCTATATTGTGTCTGTTTCCTCTAAATTTGCCCTTCCAGAATGTCTTAGTTTCTGTTTTTCATGTTAAACATTTTCCTCATATGTCTAGTTACTCTTGGCTTGTATTTGAGTCAGGCACTAAAGAGTTGCGTTTGCTATGTATGACTGGTAGATATCACTGAGAGTGCTCCGACAGGAACCTATTCATTTCCTTTGACGATGGGGGCCCCTGTCCATAGTTGAAAGTAAGAATATAATGAAAACACTCTAAATTTATATGTTTATCTCCTTTGAAACTGGGGCCCAGGAATCTGTGGTATCTGAGTTTTTGCTTTTGAGAAACAAAAACCTGCACTCCATCCAGCCAGAACTAAAACCTTAGTATTTTATCAAATTTGCTTCGAGTAGTTTTTAAACAACTTTATTGAGATATAATTTACACAACACAAAATTCATCCACTTTCAGTGTACACTTCAATGATTTTTAGCATATTTACAGCACTGTGTGACCATCACCAAAATCTAATTTTAGAATATTTCTATCACTTCAAAAAGAAACCTGGTTCCCATTTGCAGTCACAGTCCATTTCCACCCCCAACGCCAGATAATCTATAGATTTCCCCACTCTGGATATTTAATATAAATGGAATAATGTAATATGAATATTTTGTGTGTGGTTTCTTTCACTCAACATGTTTCTGGAGGTTCATTCATGTTGTAGTATATATCAGTATTATGTTTCTTATGACCAAATCATATTCTATGGTATGGATATACTGGATTTTACTTATCCATTCATCATTTGATGAATAATTGGGCTGTTTTCATTTTGGGACTATTTTGAATAATACTGTTATGAACATTAATATACAAGTTTATGTGTGAATGTGTTTGTATTTCTCTTGGGTAGATACCTAGGAGTATAATTGCTGAGCTATGTGATAACTCCATGTTTAACATTTTTTAAAATTGCTACACAGTTTTGCAAAGTAAATGCAACATTTATAACTAGCAATATATGAGGATTCCAGTTTCTCAACATCCACATCAATACTTGTTATTGTCTTTTTCATTACAGAAATTCTAGTAGGTAAAAAGTTGTAATTTTTGTGGTTTTTAATTTTAAAAAAATACAGGGTCTCACTCTGTTGCCCAGGTTGGAGTGCAGTGGCACGATCACAGCTCACTGCAGCCTCAACCTCCCAGGCTCAGGCGATCCTCCTTCCTCAGCCTCCCAAGTAGCTGGAACTAACAGGAGCACACCACCATACCTGGCTATTTTTTTTATTTTTGTGGAGGCAGGGTCTCACTATGTTGCCCAGGCTGGTCTTGGGGCCCAAGCAAACCTCCCACGTTGACCTCCCAAAGTATTGGGATTACAGGTGCGAACCACCATGCCTGCTCTCATTGCCTTTTCATTTGCCTTTTCTTAATGACTCATGATATTGAGCATCTTTTCATAAGCTTATTGGCCATTCATATATCTATTTGGAAAAATTTCTATTCAAGTCCCTTATTTTTTGTTTCCTTATTACTGGGTTGCAAGAGTTCATTATGTGTTCTGGTTACAAGTGTGTTCTGGTTACATTATGTGTTCTGGTTACAAGACCACATTTGAAAATGTGCTCTCCAGGTCTGTAGGTTTTCTTTTCACTTTCTTGACTATGTCTTTCAAAGTCCACAAATATTGCATTTTATGAAATCCATCTTATCAATTTTTGTTGTTGCTTGTGTTTTTGGCTTTGTGTCTAGGCAATTATTGCCCAGCTCAAGGTCACAAAGATTTTTTCCATGTTTTCTTCTAAGTATTTTATAGTTTTAGTTCACATTTAGGCTAACAATCTTAATTTTTATGTATGCTATGAGGTAGAAATACAAGTTCATTGTTTTGTATGTGGATATCAAGTTGTTCCAGCAACAATTCTTATTATTTCTCCATTGAATTCGCTTGAAACTTTTGTTGAAAATCAATTAACCACAAACCTAAGAGTTTATCTTGGACTCTCAATTCTATTCCATTGAATCATGTCTATAGTTATACCAATGTCTTGACTATTATAGCTCTATACTAAAGTCTGAAATAAAAAAGTGTGAGCCCTCCAAATTTTTTTTTCAAGATTATTTTGAATCTACTGGTTCATTTATATTTCTATATGAACTTTAGGATCAATTTTTAATTCTTGGAGGAAAAAAAGCCAGCAGGAATTATAGTAGGACTGCATCTATCTGGAGATAAATTTGTAGACCATTACCATCTTAATAATATCAAGTTTTCTGATCCATGGATATGAATTGTCTTTCCATTTAGCTTGTTTAATTTAACAATATTTTGGCCAGGTGTGGTGGCTCAAGCCTGTAATCCCAGCATTTTGGGAGGCCAAGGCAGGTGGATCACAAGGTCAAGAGATCGAGACCATCCTGGACAACATGGTGAAACCCCGTCTCTACTAAAAATACAAAACTAGCTGGGCATGGTGGTGCATGCCTGTAATCCTAGCTACTCAGGAGGCTGAGGCAGGAGAATTGCCTGAACCCAGGGGGCGGAGGTTGCGGTGAGCCGAGATCGCGCCATTGCACTCCAGCCTGGGTAGCAAGAGTGAAACTCCGTCTAAAAAAAAACAAAAAAAAAACCACAATATTTTGTAGTTCCCGGTATATGTCTTGCATTTCTTTTGTTAGATTTATTCCTAAATATTTTATTCTTTTTGACACTATTGTGAATTGATGTTTTCTAAATTTTGTTTTCATATCGTTCACTATTAATGTATATAAATCGATTAATTTATATATATTGATCTTGTATCCTGCAACTTTGCTGGAATTCTTTTTTAGTTTTAGTGGTTTTTAGCATGCTACCTAGGATTATTCTATACATAAGATCATGCAGTCTGTCGATAAAGATAGTTTTAATTCTTCCTTTTGAATCTGGATATCTTTTATTTTTCTTGCCTAATTACCCTGGCAGTGTAATGTTGAATAAAGTCAACAGATAGCCCTTAAAAATCTTGCTCCTGCTTCAATAATTTTTAAGTAGGATAAATAAATATTTCAGATGAAATGGGATTCCCTTTCTGATCCGAACCTTAAATCCTGTTCTCTTTCCCCCTGCCTATCAGTACAGTCATGAATTGGCTACACTTTCCATCTTTGGGTATCTTTTTATGTGTGTATGTGTTGTGTATCCATTAATAATACTGTTTTGTGTATCTGCTATTTTTATTTTATATAAAAAATTTTATGCTTAATATGCTCATTTCCACAATTTTTGCTTTTATTCATTTAGTCTGAGAAAGGAAGTGGCTCTGTTGCTCAGGCTGGAGTGCAGTGGTGCAATTTCAGCTCACTGCAACCTCCCTCTCCAAGGCTCAAACCATCCTCTCACCTCAGCCTCTTAAGTAGCTTGGACTACAGGCATATGCTACTATGTCCAGTTAATTTTTCTTTTTCTTTTTTTTTTTTGTAGAGACAAGGATTTGCCATCTTTCCCTGGCTGGTCTCAAACTACTGAGCTCAAGCAATATGCCATCCTCAGACTCCCAAAGTGCTGGGATTACAGGCATAAGCCATCATGCCTGGCCTTATTTTCTACAATTTTTAAATTCAACATTAACAATTTCAAGATATATTCATATATATATACATGCACATATGCATATATACACATATGTATATATACATACACACACATACATAAACTATATATGGTCTGTTATAAAAATATATTTTATTAATGTACTCTCCTATTGATGGGTATTTACATTACTTCCAGTATTTCCTATTACTTTCAGTGATGGGTGTATTCTCTTTCTTATATGTGGCAATTTATCTAGGGTAGATACTTTGAATTATCATTTCTAAATAATAGAGAAACAACACTTTTCATTTTACCAGGCAACGTCAAATTGCTCTACCTAGTGGCTATCCTAATTAATCTATGTACTAATAGGAGTTTCTGTTTCTCCAGACCTCCAGGTGCATTTGATAATGTCAACTTTTTAGTTGTTGACAATTTGGTAAAATGATTTATCTCCTTTTATTTTATCATATTTGTTGTTATTATTGTAGTTGTTATTATTATTATTGTGTGACATGTTTACTGGTAAAGTCAAGTACTTTTTCTTTTTTTTTTTTTTTTTTTTTTTTTTTTTGAGACGGAGTTTCGCTCGTTACCCAGGCTGGAGTGCAATGGCGCGATCTTGGCTCACCGCAACCTCCGCCTCCTGGGTTCAGGCAATTCTCCTGTCTCAGCCTCTCGAGTAGCTGGGATTACAGGCACGCACCACCATGCCCAGCTAACTTTTTGTATTTTTAGTAGAGACGGGGTTTCACCTTGTTGACCAGGATGGTCTCGATCTCTTGACCTCGTGATCCACCCGCCTCGGTCTCCCAAAGTGCTGGGATTACAGGCTTGAGCCACCGCGCCCGACAAAGTCAAGTACTTTTTCATTGATTTATTGATCTTTTGTGGGTTTCAGTTTTCTGAATTACCAGTTATATCTTTTGCCCATTTTTTTCAGCTACATTGCTTTCTTTTTACAATGATTTTTTAAAGTTCTTTAAAGGTTTGGGATAATTCTATGTATACCGTATTGTTGCAAATAACTCATCTAAGCCCACCACCTCCATTTACTTTATGATTTTTTTAAATATTTGAAAAAATTAAATATAATCAAATTTATTGCTCTTTTCCATTATGGTGTATGCCCTTATCTCATATTTTAAGTAATCCGTGCCATTCCTTGGGGTCAAAAAGATCACATTTTGTTATCATTGTTTTATCTGCTTTTCACTTTTACTTGTTTTACCAGTTTAGAATATTGTGTTGTTATCATGAAAAAGACAACCTTTTTTTGAAGAAATCCAATTGTTTGTCACAATTTTCCGCATTCAGTTGGAATCCTTTTCTCACATATGCTAAGTTACAATGTAAGGATGGATGTCTTTCTGAACTCTTGATCTGGTCCATTTATTTATTTGTACATTTCTACGCCAATGTTAGGTTGTTTTATTTACTAAAGCTTTATACTTAGTATTGATAATTGTTAAGGCAAATCTCCTTGTACTTATTCAAATTTCTTCAGAATTATTTTGGGTATATTTATAGATTAAAACTTCAGTATTCACTTTAGAATAAATCTGTTATTTCTGTCAAATACTGTTAATTTAAATTGGGAATGCAATGAACTTAAAGAAAATTAGAGGTATATTTTCATAGCTCCTGCATTGATCATTCCCACCTATTAACTGGTATGTTTATCCATTTATTTGGATCTTGTTCTGTGTATATCAATGAAGCTTCAGATTTGCATCAAAAAGATAGTGAATCTGTTTTCTTAGATAAAACTTTAGGAACTTTAAAATTTTTTTAGTGTAGTATAAATGGAAATTTTTTTCTATTAAGTTTTCTTATTATTTATTGATCTTATATCCCTTTTCGAACCTTATACCTCTTATTTCCTATTAGTTCTATTAGCTTGGCCATTAATTCTAGAATTTTCCATGTAGATATTTTCTACAAAAAATATAAAAATATATATCTCTTCTTTTTCTAATAGTCATGTCTCTTACTCTTTTTTATTTTAGAAATAGGCAGGAATGGAAGTCTTAAGTAACTAGATATGATTTCTAGCAAAATGTTGAATGCTGACTGAGTTGGTAGAAATTCTATATTCATTTAAGATTTTAAGAAGATCATTTACCATCTAAGCTGAGACACTTTTGAGAATAAAAGGGATCCAAGGATGATAGACATAAACCAGGACCCTACTGATCAAGCAGTTAAAAAGCAATAGACATATAAAACTCAGTAATCCCAAGCTGCAGAATATATTTTTTCCAAGTTCTATAAAAAGTTTACAAAATTGACCATAATTGTGGCCATAAAACAAGCTTTAACAAATGTCAAAGGGTTGAGAACAGTCAGAATATGTTATTTGAACACAAAACAATGAAGTTAGGAATATCCAAAAGATAACTAAAAATTCTCAATTTTATAAAATAAAAAACACATTTCCAAATAAATATTTAATGAGAATAAAATTTAAAAATGGGAATTAGAAAATACTTTGAACTAAATGGGAAGGAAAACATTACATTTCAAATCTTGTATGATACATGTAAACAGTATTAAAAGAGAAATTTATAAATTTAAATAAATATATAAGAAAAGGAAAAACGTTAAAAGAACTAAATGAGCTAACCATCCATCTGAGGAAGTCAGAAAAAAAACTAACAGGAAAGAAAGAAAAGGAAGAGAAATAATAAAAGAACAGAAATTGATTAAATATAAAGCCAGTATAAAATATGAGGAACAAAACCAAAAGTTGGGCTTTTTAAGAAAAAGAAAATAAAATTGAAAAGACTGATGAAAATAGGGAAGAATAAAAATAGAAGGCACAAATAAGCCAATATCAACAAAGATAAAGAAGTTATCACTACAGATGCTGCAGACATAAAAAAGAAAATAAAGAAGCATGAACAAGTCTATGACAATACATTTTTAAATTTCAATGCAATAAAGTTTTAGAAAAATGACAACAGAATAAACAGAACAATATATATATCCATAACCCTCAAGGACACTGAAGCAGTAGGTAAAACTCTTCCCAGAAAATATACTCTAGGTCCAGACGGCTACACCAAGAAGTTTTGGTAAACATTCAAGAAGGACATACTTCCAATCTTAGATAAATTTTCTCAGAGAATAGGAAAAGAAAGAATACTTCCCAACTTGTTTATGATACAAATCCCCAACAAGCATACTATGAGAAAAAAAAATAATAGGTCAGTCTCGCTTATGAACATAGATGAAAAAATTCTAAATAAAATCTGATGAAATTGATTCCAGTAATATATACATCATGGCCCAGGTGAATTTATTCCAGTGATGAAAGGTTAAAACTTTAAACCATGATAATGTAATAGCACATATTAGCAAATTAAAGAGAATCTCATTAGATGCAGAGAAAGTATTTGATAAAATT
Organism: Saimiri boliviensis; assembly: GCF_048565385.1. Classification (NCBI taxonomy): domain Eukaryota; kingdom Metazoa; phylum Chordata; class Mammalia; order Primates; family Cebidae; genus Saimiri; species Saimiri boliviensis. The sequence continues at coordinate 31,102,080 of NC_133454.1, read as the reverse complement.
CATCAATTCATCATCCTTTCAGCAAATTAAAAATAGTAGGGGAAATCTTAATATAATAGAGTGTTATCTATCCAAAACCTTCAGCAAAATCATATTAATTATGAAAAGTTAAAAGTTTTCCCTTGCAGATCAGGAAAAAGACAAGGATGCTTGCTATCAACATTTTTATTTGACATTGTCCTAGAAGTCCTAACCAACATAAGAAGGCAAGGAAAAAAGAAGGAAAAGAGATTAAAAAAAAGGAAGAAACAAAGCTGTCATTGGCAGATGACATGATTGTATATGTAACAAAATCCAAAAGATCTCTGAATAGACCATTTGAATTAATAAGACAGCTTAGGAAATTCTCTGAATTTAAAATACCTACATATATAAATCAATGATATTTCTATATACCAGCAACAATTAGACAACCAAAATTTAAGGAAGATGCCATTTATAACAACATTAAGCATTAAGTAATAAGACTAATGCTAACAAAAATTTGCAAGATTTCTATGAAGACAATAATATGAATATACTTAGAGAAGCATATTAAATATAAAGACATCCTAAATAAATGGAAAGATGTAACCTGTTAATAGATTTGAAGACTTAGTATTGTAAAAATGTCATTACATTTTTAAGAATGTTTTCTTAATCTATAAATTAAATGTCATCACAATTAAAATTCCAAAAGTATTTTTGTGGAATTTAACAATTGGCTCCTGAATTTTATAGTGAAGTCCAAAGGGCCAAGAATAGCAAAGCCGCTCTTATAAAAGATAAATAACGTAAGAATATCTCCTTCATCAGATTTCAAGGCCCCTTTTCCATTATGCCATGCACAAAAATGAATTTTATGCGAAGCTATGAAACCTTTAGAAGATAATACCTGAGAATATCATTATGACTTCCAAAGTAGGGACATTCATGATCAAGAAATATCATGCATTAAGCAAAAGGAAAAGAATGTTAAACTGAACTACTATAAAACTAAAGATTGTTGTTTATTCAGATACACCAAAAAGAGAATGAGAGGAGAAGTGAATTTGCAGCATAAGTAAATAACAGAAAACTATGCCTAAAGTATTTAGAAATCCACAAAGAAAAGACAATTCAATAGAAAGACTTAAACAGATACAAATGGACAATTAACATGTGAATTAATAGTCAGGGAAATGCAAATGAACAATTAACATGTGAATTAATAGGGAAATGTAAACTGAGACCTTGATGATAGATCACTATACACCCACTAAATGAGCTAAAATTGAAAAGCTGTACAATATCAAGTGTGGTGAGATTACTGAACAAGAACTCTCATCCTGTTGATGAAATGTATATATGAAAAATGTACACACATGCATCTCTGCACATTTACAAAAATGTTCATTGTAGCATTATTCGCAATATCTCTACAATGAAAAGATAATTATTAGAATTAACAAGTTATAGTGAGTATTTTTACAGAATTAAAGTCTAAATAGTATATCAGAGCTACAGAGAGCATATATTAAGTGGAGAAATAAAGCAAAAACACAAAGGAATACATATTCATTTACATAAACATTCTGAAGATTTATATAAAATTCAAAAATTGGCAAGACTGTTATAGAAATGCATACACTGGGCCTGGTGTGGTGGCTCACACCTGTAAACCCAGCACTTTGGGATGGTGAGACAGGTGGATCACTTGAGTTCAGAAGTTCGAGACCAGCCTGGCCAACATGGTGAAACCCCGTCTCTACTAAAAATACGAAAATTAGTCTGGCGTGGTGGCATGCGCCTGTACAGGGAGGTTGAGGAAGAAGAACTGATGGAACCTGGGAGGTAGAGGTTGCAGTGAGCTGAGATTGCACCACTGCACTCCAGCCTGGGCGAGAGTGAGATTCCATCTCAAAAACAACAACAAAAAATTGATTAAAAAAATAAATAAATACATTGGCATTTGGTGAAATTTATTTGGGGGCCTTATACCTGATTACTGTAAATATTCAATGTTTATTTAAAAAAAGTATATTCTGCTTTGATTACAGTGAACTTTTTATGTACAAATATAAATATAAGCATACATATATAATGCACATATATACACACACATATAACATATATATTTGATCAGTTATTAATTAATTTGTTTGCTTGATCTGCTAGTTTGAGAGAAATTTATCTTAAAAAAAAATCCCACCATGATTGTGGATTTGTCATTTTCCTTTTTCTATTTTTACTTCATATTTTCTCAAGCTGCATACATGTCCCTGATTATAATTTTCCTAGTGGATTTTTCTTCATAACGTAATAAAATGCACCTCTTCATCACTGTTAATGTTATTCAACCTCTAGAATACTTTTGCTAACTAATATTGCTACGTCAAGCTTTTTAAATTAGAATTTGCCTGGCGTGTCTTTTTCTATCTCTTTATTTTCTGTATTTTAGTTGTTCAGTTTTAACTATTTTTGATATGTTTGTTTTGTTTTTAACTGTCTTCATAGTAGAACACTGGTCAGCTAGTGAGGTATTTATGTGATTAGATTAGATAAGAGGTGGTTAAACTATGATATTAAGCAGTAATCTAGCCTGTACCATCAGCAAATGATAGTTCATTTTGAGGCTGTTTCCAGGAAACAGTCTCTCTAAGCCCCAGAATGTCTTCATTTAAGATCAAGATTTTGTTGGTAGAAGGCTAGCCACTTTATTTTTATATTCTCACTTGTCAAAACATTAAAGAAAGCACTAGCTTTTTATATTAGAAAATGTATCATTTTCAGGTTAAAATTTTAAAGATTTTATTATTTAAATAACTTTAAAATTTAATTTCTGACATATGGACATTGGGTTTTTTTTTGTATTCTTATTAAAAACCTCGAAGAAACATTTTTAAGTAAAATGTTCACATTTTGTAGGCTAATAACTTGGTATATGAGAATTTAGGGGAATTAGAGTGATTCAATTAGAAGAGATGGAGAGAGCTGGATTAGAGTTGTGATTGGATTAGGACTGATTCAATTAGGATTTTGATGGTAAATATAAAGTCGATCTCACATGATTTTTTTATTTAGAGATTCTCTCCTGAAAGAAAATCATATTTCTGGGTCTTACTGTATCTTCATTTGAAATCAGGATTTCAGACTAGCACAATATATTTTCTCCTTTAAAATATAAAATAGATTAAGGCAATAACTTTTTACATCAGAACACAGTTTTTTCTTTTTAAAACTAATTAATTAATTAATTCATCCATTCATTTTTTCTTTTATTCACTCATATGGAAACTGTTTATTTGGTAGCTATTGATGCCAGGCATTGTTTCAATGTTTGGCCCTTTATCACTGAGCAAAACAAAGATCCCTGCTCTTTTAGAACTTATATTCTACATGGGAGAAACAGAGAAAGAAACAATAAACGTAATATAACTAAATTACATAGGGTCATGGAAGATGATACATGTCATTGCAATTATGTATAACATAATTTGAAAAAATAAAAAGGAAGAAAGCAGGGAAAGGGAGATAGAGAGTAAACAATGTTAGGGGACAGAGAAAGAGAACAGGTACAATTTTAAATAGGGATGCCCAAGGTTGGTTGGCCTCCAGGTGAACAAAGACTTGAGTAAGATAGGGAAGAATTGCCTTGCCAGAGAAAACAGCTAGTGTGAGGGCCTTGGGGAGCAGCAGCAATGTGTGTGTCCAAGCAATAACAGGTAAGAGGTGGCCAAGAAAAGCATAAGCAAGTGATGAGGTCAAAGAGCTGGGGGGAAGGATGGACTATAGAAAACCTTGAAAACCACTGTGAACACCTTGGCTTTTACTGTGAAGGTAATGGTGGACCAATGCCCTCACTGTTTGACCGAATCCCCTTTTCTTTCAATCCCATCCAACTATGTTATTAATTTTTTTAAACTGTTGCCAATCTGAGGCTGTAATGTATAATCCATTTTTAGTTTACTTTCATTTTCCTCATTAGAAGGTTGAGTGTCTTTCATGTTTATTGACTATTGTCTATTTGGAATTGCTTTTTCTGAGTGGCCTGTTTATATCTTTTGTTGATTTTTTAATTGGGTAATTTGTGATTTTTATATTATGTGTATCATTAGTAGTAGTAGTAATCCTTATATGTTATAGGCATTACAAAACTTATTTGCCAATCTAGCATTTATTGACTTGTCTTTGGCATCTCCTGCTATGAAATTAATTTTTGGATAGATAAATATTTAAAAATTATTTATTTTTAAAGCTCCTAAGGTATTCTGTTTTGATTGAAAAATCTTTCGAATTCTAGGTTCTATAAATAGTTTCTTAAATTTTCCTCTTAGGTTTTTATGGTTTCCATTTTCCCTTTTAGGTGTTGATTTTGTTTAAGCTTTAAACTGAAATTCCTATGTTACTCCTGCCGTAAGAATAATCAGTTTTGCAATCAAGGGCCAAACTACATTGCTTTCACATTTAATTAAATGCTACCTTTGGCATATTAAAATGAAGGAGCATTTTTTAAGGTTAAAATACACTATACCGTGTAGGAAAGCTGATAAAAATGATCTGAAAGGGATGGCCTCACAGATCAGAAGAAACAGAAAATACATAGCAAGATGCCAGTCACTATTAGGATCCAGAGCACAAGGGAGAGTTTGGGTCACCTCATCTCCAGCAATACATGGGAACCTGAGGATACAGGAATAGCCAAAGGCAGCTAGATAGATCTGCTGAAAGAAGAGATGAGAAGTCGACCTTTAAGAGTTTCTGTTTTCTCAGAGAAGAATAGGGAGGGAAAAGGAGGTGACAGAGGCATGTAGACTTGAAGAAAGGGGAATGTGGGAAATTATATTATTGCAGAGGGGAAAAATAAACAAGTAGGAGAGTAGAAGAGCACTGGCAGGCAGAAATAAAAGCCAAACTAGATTTTGTGGTAACAGGTTTAAAATTATGGGGAGGTTATGTGATTTTTGCCAGCTAGGTTAATTGATTGGATGAATTTCAAGATTTTAGTAAAGTTATCTTAATATTCTCAAACCATTTAAGTCAAAAGCTTTAGTTTCAATTTCTTATTAGCACTTTCAGACCATTTAAGTCAAAAGCTTTTAATTTTGTGGATTGATTCTATTGTATATTGGTGTTAATGAAATTATAGGGTGGTTATTTGATATCCATTGGCAGCCAAAAGATTGGGTTAGCGGGCTGGGAGTTAAATCAATGGAGGTGATTCACTCTGGGCTAACAAGGACAGTTGGAACATAAAAACTGTGGGTATTTTCTATAATTGTGTTACCGTCTTGCCATTGTTACTTCATTCTTCTACTTCATAGTGCATCATTCATTCATTCATTCATTCATTCAACAAATACTTACTCAGCACCTATTATGTGTCAGGCACTGTTCTATATGCAGAGGATACACCCAGTGAACAAGAGAGACAAGGTTCCTGCTTTCCTGGAACTTATGTTCTAATACAGGAAGATAGACAATAATAAAAATAATATTAATAATAATAATAGCTAACATTTATTTAGCAAGTACTATTTGCTGAGACAGTTCTAAGCACTTTACAAGTATTAATTCACTTAATCCTTAGTGCCGTATTATAAGTTAGGGACTAGAATTATGCCCATTTTACACATGAGGAAACTAAGGACACAGAAAGGGGAAACGACTTGCCTAAGGTTACGAAAGCCAGGAAAGGGCAGAATTGGAATTTAGAACAAAAATGGGCAGCTTGAAGATCTTTTTTGCTTAATGACTTTCCTATGCTGCCTCTCACACAAGAAACAAGGCAATAAAAAAAGAATAGAATAGATTCTGGTAATGTTCAGTGGTATGAAAAAATGAAACAGAATGATGTGATGGTGTATAAACACAAGTGCTGGAGGGGAAGGAGTGTGAAAACCTCACTGTGATACCTGAGACATGAAGGATTGTGATAGTTATCTTGGGGCACCGGCAACAGAGAAAAGCTAGTGCAGAGGCCCTAAGACAGAAGGAATCTTGCCTGCTTTGTAAAACCGAAATCTCCACTTGGCTGTGTCTAGAGCTTAGTGTGGAAGCAAATGACTGATTGGAAGTGAAGTCTGGAAGATGGGCAAGAGCCAGACTCTGTAGGGTCTCAGTCACATTAAGAAATGTAATTTTTATTCTAAGTGAAGAGGTATTTTATACGGATAGTAACAGCATCTGATTATTTTTAAAAGATCACTCTCTAGGCTATATGCAGCATTGACTGTAGGATAAAAGATGGCCCAGGAAAATACATTAGGAAAAATTACAATCCATGTAGGAGACGGTGTTGGCAAGAACAAGGGTAGTGGCAGTAGAATAAAATTTCTGGTAAGTTTTTAAAGTAGAATTGTTAAGACCTGTAAATGAACCGTATGTGAAGAGTGAAGGGAAAAAAATTTAAATAGGCACTCTGGGATTTTGGTTTGAGTAACTAATATGATGTCCTTTACTGAGATGTGTAAGACTGGAGGAGGGTTATCTTTGGTAAGAAAAATCAAGATTTTCATCTTGAACTTTATGAGTGAAAGGGCTTTTTCTGCCTTTTTTTTCTTCATTTAAAAGTCGCAGGGCCGGGCGCGGTGGCTCAAGCCTGTAATCCCAGCACTTTGGGAGGCCGAGGCGGGTGGATCACGAGGTCGAGAGATCGAGACCATCCTGGTCAACATGGCGAAACCCCGTCTCTACTAAAAATACAAAAAATTATCTGGGCATGGTGGCGCGTGCCTGTAATCCCAGCTACTCAGAAGGCTGAAGCAGGAGAATTGCCTGAACCCAGGAGGCGGAGGTTGCAGTGAGCCGATATCGCGCCATTGCACTCCAGCCTGGGTAACAAGAGCGAAACTCCGTCTCAAAAAAAAAAAAAAAAAAAAAAAAAAAAAAAAAAAAAAGTTGCAAAAAATTTAGGGATAAGAAAACATTTAAATTTTCAATTTTGTGAGCTCCTTACATTTTGAACTAAGTTGGGGAAGTTGAATTTCCATTTAACAAGTATTTATTGAGCAACTACTACATGTCAAGGTCTATGTGATGATATACCAAGATGAACTAAGCAATCAAGATCTCTGTTCTCAGACTGAGTTATTTTTTTACCGAAGGGAGGAGTGACGATTGGTTGGCTTTTTGGTTTTGGGGTTTTCTCCTTTTCGTTGTCTTATTAAAACTTAACACTTGAGTAGCCATCTTAATAACTACACTGTGCTCCTGGCAGTTGGGCCCACCGTTCTAAACGCTGTCGTAAATACTGACATCTCCCCTCCCACAAGAACTAACGTTTTTTAAATAAAAAAATTTTTAGCAAACATTACGCATACAACCTTTGCTTTGAAGTGTAATATTTTTGCAGGAATGGTACCTTTATAAAGATCGTGGTTGCCCCGTACTTATTTGTTCTTTCTTCATATCCAATTAAATGAAAACACTAGTTTTTCCGAAGCCCAACTCTCTAGGCTTGTTGGTTCTAGCTCAGGAGAAAGGATGGAAGCAGGAGTCGCTGGATTTAAACAGTTTGGTGTAATCCTTTTCCACGCCCTAGCCCGCTAGCCGGGGACGTGGTGTCGGCTACCCGGGGCTTTCCGTCCACGCAGTACCGGAATGGAGTCTGGGAGGGGGTCGGGGACGGAAAAGACGGAAGAGACATTAAGTAATTGGTTCTTGAAGGTATAAAATGATGTTTAGGGTCTACTCTAAGGCACTGATTTCAAACGCCCGCCCCCTGGGCCGTTTTGGCCCCGCCCCTTAGTGCCGTTACGCCAACTTCCACTTCGGCCTCTGCGGATTGGTTGTTACCACCGCCTCCGAAGCCCTTGGGTTTTGCTTCCGGGTCATAGGCGCTAGCCCTGAGCCCAGAGGTTCCTGGGAGCCAAGCGTAGCAATGGCGTCTGTATGATCTTAGCAGTCTGCTGCATCGGACCTCGGCCAATGTGAGCGGCAGGAGGATAACAGATTATCTTCTTTAACCCAGTAGGACGGGAAAGGGCAGTTGGGGTCGGAGTTGGCGGCAGAGTGCTGAGCGCGGGCGGCGGAGGCCCTGAAGCAGCCCGCTAGGGGCGGAACCGAGTGCCCGTCAGGCACGTCCGGAGCTCTCGGCCTGCGGTTGAAATCGCAGCGTAAAGGCAGCTCGCCTACCGCTTAAAGCGAGCCTCAGGTCCACCCTTCACTATCCCTCGCATCCCTGCAGTGCTAGGCACGGGTGAAGAGGCAGCGAGTTTCTGGTTATAGCGAAACTGGCTCTCCGGAGGCCGGAGTGATAATTCTGTTGGTGTGTGGGAAGGGTGGCGTCCCCAGCGCCAGATAACCCTGTTTCTTCTTTGAATTCATGCCTCTATCCTTTTTGGAAATTAAGTGAAATAGCCCCCCGCAAAAAAAAAAAAAAAAAAATCCTCCCAATTCGCCCACCCTCCCACACACTTACTTACATGGTTTTAGTAACTAAATCTGCTAGACAGTATTCTTGTGACTGCGCCAAGCAGAAAATAACTTAATGAATGGGTCCCTGGTTTTTGGTATTAGAATCCTCTGGGGTGAGGTTCTTGTTTTTTTGAACAGTCCTTAAATTATAATCCACAAAAGATCTGATTTATAATATGATGCCTGTTGTAGAAGAATATTGGATCAACAAAAGGTTGTTTAAGATTTTTTTTTCTATGTAACTGTCATTGAAGTTTAACACACTTCTCTAGGGCACTTAGTAACTTCGTCAGTGATTTTTTAAAAATTGTTTTTGGCTTTTGTTTCGATTAGTCTATTTGCTATTGTGTGAAGTTTAGATTAAAATGCAAACCTTAGAAAGTCTGGTGGAGTAAGGTTTAGCTGAGAATTTTTAAAACTCAGACATGGCAGTACTGTATTTTACAAGGGTTTTGACATGTCAGGTGTCGTAATTCTTACAGTAATCCTAGGAGGAATATCTCCATTCCACAGATGACAGAAAGTTAAGCTAGGTGACTTGCTGAAGCCCACATAGTCAGAAGAAAAATAGGGATGCAAACTCAGATCTTTGTGACAGAATTTTTTGTACTAAGATATGCCTGGGAAGTCATACTCCTTGTACTGCCTAAGCCTCATAATTTGTTTTCTTGAAAACTTTTGTTTAAGAAGATTAAGCAAGTTTGGGGGAATGAGTTTTAGAACTTATTTCACCAGTATGGATATTGATTAATACTCTGTAAAATGAGTTTGTAATGTTGGAAATAACTTGATACTATATTTCTTCAAAGCATAAAAGATGACAACTGCAGCCAGGCCAACCTTTGAACCTGCAAGGGGTGGAAGAGGAAAAGGAGAAGGTGATTTGAGCCAGCTTTCAAAGCAGTATTCAAGCAGAGACCTACCTTCTCATACAAAGATAAAATACAGGTAATAAGAGGTTTTTTTTGTTGTTCGCAAAACAAGACCAAATCTGTTAAATGACATGGTCATGATGTAGTATGTTTCAGTTATGTTACTTAGCTGTATTCATAGGCATAGAATGCAATAGGATGTTTAACACTAAAATTTTGCTCTATGATTTTAAAATGCAAAATTTCTACTAACCAGGAATTTTCATATGTAGATAGAACAATAAATAATATAAATAATAATGCCTCAGAGAGACTGTGCACAATCAGCACCAGTCAATATATTTAAAATGTTACTGTTCTGAGTTGATATAATACTAATTAAAGATATTTTAATCAGTGTAAAGCCATATTATGGGGAAATATGTGATTGAATTTGGATTTCTTGAAATATTGGGAACAGCACAAGAGTGGCTGTTACTAACCCTCAGATTAGCTTACGATCTTGTCTACTTCCCTTTTTTATGCTTGAAGGACAAAGTCTCATTCTTGAATTGTCTTCCATTACTACATTCGTGTGTGTGTGTGTGTGTGTGTGTGTGTGTGTGTAAGTAACATTTTTGCCCTGGCTTGTTTTTACTTCAGACAAACTACTCAGGATGCCCCTGAAGAGGTTCGTAACCGTGACTTCAGGAGAGAGTTGGAAGAAAGAGAGAGAGCTGCTGCAAGAGAGAAAAATAGGGATCGTCCAACCCGAGGTACCAACACTATCCCAAACATTTGTCTCATAAAATTATCTTGTTGAAAGTTTTTCTTTCATGTAGCAACTGGAAAATGTTAACTATTTGTTTGCTTTTACAGCTTGATGTGAGCTATAATACTTCCTTAAGTCATTAGAGATGATAATAACAAATATTTACCAAAAGCATATTTGCCAGGCACTGTGCATATGATTTCTGTTGTCATAAATGCTTTTAATGTGGGCTCTTTGTGCCCACAGGTTCCTAAAACATTTTAAGTAATGCAGTATTTGTTTTACTAAGTTAAATGATTTTTGTTTCCCCCTAGAACATACAACCTCCTCTTCAGTGTCAAAAAAGCCACGGTTAGACCAGATTCCTGCTGCCAACCTTGATGCAGATGACCCTCTAACAGATGTATGTTTTGTTTCCTCCTTTCATCTCTATCTAATAATTGATTTACCATGTTTTTCTAAAATACTTGTGCTTTTGGCTTTAATAAGTGACTTGTATTTATGTTTACTTACTGTTATTCAGATATAGCCCCAACCTCAGTGCTAAACTTTATAGTTGATTTTAAAACAAAAAGTATTATTTTGTGGTAAGGACCTTAAGAGCAAGTTTGATCTCTAGAGAACCAAAAATGGAAGGAACTTATTAAAGGATATCCTTTCCCCCAAAATAATGCCCTGTACTAAACTACTGCACTACTGCTGGGTTTCGTATCTCTACAGGGCACTCTTCACACTGGGCTCTCTATGAACAGTGCCCTCTAGAGTTGTACTGGCGGCCTTTTTACATTAGATATGATGCCCCCTCCATTAAGTGCAAGACACTTAATGGTTCCCTCTGTGCAATCTAAGCAGAAGGTTTTTAAGGATTAGCACATCAGTTAATGTTAAAATCCTGTGGGACCTTAGAGCCTGTAATTTAATTTGCAGTTTTCTACATATAGGATAGTGAAGAAACCTGAAATGGCATCCAGTGAGTAATATCTAACTATTTATACACATCAGCAGTTAATTCTAGAGTTAAATGATAGAGTTACTCATAATAGTGTAAAACAAGAAACCTAATTTCAAGTGAAATTTAATAATTATTCACTTGAAATTATTTTTTTCTGAGAATTTAGCTCACTTTTTTGCACTTGATTATTTGCTAGCTTAAAGTTGTTTTGAGCTACGTAAAATTGTTTTGAGTCTCTTAGGGTGATAAACTGTACATATGTACTATGTTTTGGTAATGTGTATTTTCAGTCTAATCTTACGGACTCTCACTGTTCTTTAGGAGGAAGATGAAGATTTTGAAGAGGAAAGTGATGATGATGATACTGCAGCTCTTCTTGCAGAACTGGAAAAAATTAAAAAAGAAAGAGCTGAAGAGCAGGCCAGGAAGGTAAAACCAAAGGGTTAAATATTTACATCTCTCTATCATTCTCATATATACTAAAGTAGCAAATTTTTAAAAATATAAGTAATATCTTCTGATACTGGAAATTTCCCTTGCCATGTCTTAACTATTTAGCACTTGTAGATCTGTAAATCTGATTATTTGTGTGACATCCTAGGTATCCTGGTTATGTAAAAAATTCTTTCCAAATAGTTCAAATACATTGAGTAATATTCACCAGCTTGCTAGTCATTTACTTGTTTATTCATTTGTTCAGCATTTACTTGATGTTTGTAAATTGACAGGAGAATCAAAGATGATCAAGATACAGTCATGGTCTGCAAAGATTCTCTCTCTGTTTGTCTCCTGACTAGGTACTGTTAAGGCAATAATGTCAGAGATTTCATAAAACCTAGGTCAAGCTATCTAACTTCTCTGAGCCTCCACAGTTTCTTGGTCTCTCCATATACAATATGAGGAAAAAATATAGAACTCAAAGATAGTTAAAACTTTGAATGAATTACCCAGAGTTATACTAAGTGGTAAAACTGAAGTGGCAAGAACAAGTCAGAGCATCAGAGGCTGGCAAAATAATGCTGAAGGAGTCTTAGTTTTTTCTCAAGGATATGAGAAGCCAGTTGATTTCAGCAGGAGATTGAGAAAATTGGATATGCATTTTTATAAAGATTACTCTGGCAAAAATATGAGGATGAATTGGAAAAAAACTGAGTTAGGAGGCTATTCCAGTAATCTTCCCTTGCAATTAAGAGACTCTCAGCTTGTATGATAGGAGCTGGAATTGAGATAAGTAATTGGATGCTGATAGAGCTATCAGGGAGGTCAAAGTGGGAAGGGGAACAGGGAAAAATAAAAAATAAAAGGAGGTTGGCCAGGTGCAGTGGCTCACATCTGTAATCTCAGCACTTTGGGAGGCCGAGGCGGAAGGATCCTGAGGTCAGGAGATCAAGACCATCCTGGCCAATGTGGTGAAACCCTGTCTCTACTAAAATACAAAAAGTTAGCCGGGCGTGGTGGTGCCTGCCTGTAATCTTAGCTACTCAGGAGGCTGAGGCAGGGGAATTGCTTGAACCCAGGAGGCAGAGGTTGCAGTGAGCTGAAATCACGCCACTGCACTCCAGCCTGGCGACAGAGCAAGACTGTTTCAACAAAATAAATAACTAAAAAATAAAGGAGATTGAGTTGATAGATATGACTGACTGCGGCAGCAGAGAGGACTCTTAACTTCTAGGTAGACATCGCTGCCATATATCAATACAGGGAATGCAAAAGAATTTTAGGCAGAAAGAAGAGATAGTTGATGAGTTCTGTTTAAACATGTTGAATTTGACACATTGTGAGACATTCAGGTAAGGATGTCTGCTCCTGTTTTCAGCCAGAGCAGCATAGCTTTTTTATAGACCTGTGTGTAAGATTTTATTTGAGGCAAGAATTGTTCTGTTTTTAAAAAAAAGGAAGAAAAGATACTACATGGTCAATACGAGGGATCTAGGGAAGTAGAGTTCGTGTGAATCAGGAGGGCCAGGGCAGAATTCAAAAAAGAGATAGAATTTGGGATAGACTTTGAAGACTTAGAAGTCAGATTGGGGCCGGGCGCGGTGGCTCAAGCCTGTAATCCCAGCACTTTGGGAGGCCGAGGCGGGTGGATCACGAGGTCAAGAGATCGAGACCATCCTGGTCAACATGGTGAAACCCCGTCTCTACTAAAACAAAATACTAAAAATTAGCTGGGCATGGTGGCGCGTGCCTGTAATCCCAGCTACTCAGGAGGCTGAGGCAGGAGAATTGCCTGAACCCAGGAGGCGGAGGTTGTGGTGAGCCAAGATCGCACCATTGCACTCCAGCCTGGGCAACAAGAGCGAAACTCCGTCTCAAAAAAAAAAAAAAAAAAAAAAAAGAAGTCAGATTGGAAAAAGAAAAGTATTTTAAAATACAATTCTCATCAAAGTTTTGTGGAAGAGAGCATAATTTCTATAATAGCTCATAGTTTTTACTTCTAGTTTTTAAGTCAAAGAATTATAAAAAACATTCCCAATCCCACTTGCACACCACTAGAGGGCATTTGTTCCAAAGTCTTTTACTTTGCCTGGATACATAAAGAGATGAACAATTTAAATGCTTTTGGTTGACCTTGAGGAGGGATAAACATTTTTAGATAGAATGTCTTGCAGTTTTGTGAGTTTCATCTAATTTTTGTATTAAAATGTGTTGGTATTTCTTGGGGTTGAATGGTAGTTTTGTTTCTTTTATCCCTGTTTCCCTTTCTATTGGCTGGTTTTTCCATGCCCCAAATTAAGATTTTCAAACCATTTAGCCTTTGTCAAGGATCGGCACACTTTCTGTAAAGGGCCAGATAGTAAATATTTTAGGCTGGCTGGTCATGGAGCCTCTTGTCGCACCTACTCACCTCCACTGTTAAGAGCATAAAAGCAGCCAGAGTACATAAATGAGCAGGTGTGGCAATGTTCCAATAAAATATTTACAACAGGGTAGTTAGGATTTGACATATATGCCATCTAATGACTAGCCTATATTTATGAAACATAGTATGCCTGCTGTTCGAATATAGAATTTATGCCTTTTCCCAGTGCTATGTGTGGCAATCATTCAGTAACTCCAAAGGAAATGATATTCCAAACATAAAATGTTTGCGACCTTTATATGTCATGCACATTGTAAGTTTGGCTATATTGTATACTTAGCTCCTATTTTTCTAGTATTTCAGAGAAATATCTTTTCCCTTTAAGCATCAGTATAATTTCTTACAAATAAATATATAGCTTTTAGAAAACTGTCTGTTCTTAATCTATGATGGATAATCTCTGATTTTAAGTTCTGAGCAATGGCCTAAAGGAATTTTCTTGTTTATTTCCTTAAAAGTTAGATCTTCTCACCTCCCATTTTCATTTTTATTTTTCTTCATAAAGAAAAAAGTCATGGTATGGACCATGACTTCCACACCATCTCTTTTGCCTTGATCTATTAAGTCATCAATTTCTGTCATCCCCAAAACACAGCAAAACAGGATTTATATTTGGCTTAAGGTAACATGTTGGCAGGTAGATCTAGAAGTGATAGCTAAGGGTTTTAGACATTTTATATTCCAAATTCTGAGAAGGAAACTCAGGGTAATTTGTCTTTGAAGAAGTTGATGCTAAAATGAAAGTGAAGAAAGACAGTGTTGTAACAGATAAAGGATGAGAGGTATAAAAATAGAAAAAAATTAGGCTGGGCACCTGGCTCACGCCTGTAATTGCAGCACTTTGGGAGGCTGAGGTGAGTGGATCGTGAGGTCCGGAGATTAAGACCAGCCTGGCCAACATGGTGAAACCCCATCTCTCCTAAAAATATAAAAATTAGCCAGGCATGGTGGCATGTGCCTGTAATCCCAGCTACTCAGAAGGCTGAGGCAGGAGAATTGCTTGAACCCTGGAGGCAGAGGTTGTAGTGAGCTGAGATCATGCCACTGCACTCCAGGCTGAGCAACAGAGCAGGACTCCATCTCAAAAAAAAAAACACAAAAAAACAAAACAATAATGTCAATAAGAACAAAATATGTCAACCTCGGGTAAATTAGTAGAAATTCATATTAGCTGGATATAATTTTGTACATGGTAGTTTGTCCTATTTTAGGAGTTATTTTCTCATTAATAACTTGTCATCAAACCTAGAGTTGCACTTTTACATTATTAATGTAATTCAAAATAAGATTATTTACATTATTAATGTAATTCAAAATAATATTAAATTAAATTTAATTACAGTTATGTATGACCCTTTAAAATTGAGGTAATAGTTTTGCTAAATGTATCTTTTTGATATGTAATATGTTCTTAAATTAGAATGTGCTCATTGATAAATGCTTAAAATTTAAAGCAATTGATTTTACATGTACTTCAAGAAAGAAGATAGATGTAAATATGGATTTCTAGCATTTCGCAGTTGGAAGAGAATACTGTATGATGTCAAGCATGAAATAATTTATAATAAAAATGCCAAATTATTTTATTTTGGTGAGGGAGACTTTTCTAGTATGTCTTAAAAACAAAAACAAAACCTGCCTTGATGCTTTTCTTGCTGTAAAATCCTAATGATTTTTTTTTTCAGTGAGCTAATATAAAAAAATTGAACCCAGAGTTAAAATAAGTGAATATTAATCTTCCTTTATCATTGATAGGAACAAGAACAAAAAGCTGAAGAAGAGAGGATTCGTATGGAAAACATTCTGAGCGGAAACCCTCTCCTTAATCTCACTGGCCCATCCCAGCCTCAGGCCAACTTCAAAGTTAAAAGAAGGTACTATACAGTAATGGAGTGGTGGAGTGTGTGTGTCAGAGAGAGTGCGTGTATCTGTACACACAGTCAAGCAGTTTAAAAGTTGGATAAGAAGGTACTATACAGAAACAGTGTGTATCTATATATCAGAGTGTGTATATGTGTGTGTATCTATACACACAGGCATGCAGCTTATAAGTTGGATGGCTAGGTGCATTATATAAAGCTTCTAAAAGTCCACCATCCACTGATACTCTTTCTGTTCTATTCGGAATAATGAACAGAACAGAGTGCTAGAATTAAAGGCGTGAGTCACCGCGCCCAGCCTGGTGGTTATTTTATATGCATTTGTCAAGGAAACATTGCTTAACTTTTAAGCCATATTTGTTATTTTTCACCACCTCTAATGCTATTATCTGCCATCAGGAGTGATGCAGTACCACTACTCGCTCTTCCCGCAGGAATAAGGCAGTACCACTACCTGCTCTCTCCCTCTAGAGTGAGGCATTACCACTGACCACTCTCCCCTCTGGCATGATGCAGTACCACTGACTGTTCTCCATTCTGGCGTGATCCAGTACTGTTCATTCCTGCTCTCCCCTCTGGAGTGATGCAGTATCAATACCTGCTCTCCTGTCTGGCATGATGCTATGCCACTGATACAGTTCCAATTACTCCAAGCTGGAGACAGTAGATGTGGAAGTTGTCGGCTCAGATAAACTTTTTAAAGCCGTGAGACTGGATGAAATCACTTAGGGAAGGGTATAGCTAGAGAGAAGTCAAAACTGAGCCTAGTATAATGTTTAGAGGTTAGGTAGATTATTAGTTAGCAATAACTGTTCTAATCATCTACTCAACCTCTAAACATTATACAGGTGCCTAATAAATGTTGATTGAATGAATTTTGAATGACAAAGTCTAGGCTGACAAGGAGCAGCCATTCGGGAAGGGAGGAGAACTAAAAGAAGTGAAGCAGAGTGTTTCAGGAGGAGATAAGTGAGCACTGAGGACAAATACTAATGTCAGGAAAGAGCATTTTGGTGTTGGGAAGGAGGGACAAAAATCCTGTTTGAAGAGAGTTGAGGAGAGACTGGATACAGAAAAAACTGTACTGGTTATATATAAAAATTAAGCTGTATAGTTTGTTCTGCCTTTTTTGAATGCAAATTGGAGACAGAAACCTGTCTTATATCCCAATCTTATTGATCTGCTCAGCTTTTTATGTTTCTTTGTACTGAATCAGTGATGACTTTACTGCACTGTTTTCCAAAGGTGCCCACTTTCATTGCTCATTTCCCACATGCAGTTTCTCCTGGCATGTAACCACATGCATGCACAAATACACATTATATGGGCTTGTGTTTTATATATCTCTGTGAGGGTATCTGTATTATGTATATGGGCTTGTGTTTTATATGCTAGATGATACTCTGAAATCTGCTTTTCCTTTTCTTTTTTGAGACACAGTCTCGCTCTGTCACCCAGGCTGGAGTATAGTGTCATGGTCTCGGCTCACTGCAACCTCCACCTCCTAGGTTCAAGCAGTTCTCCTGCCTCAGCCTCCCAGGTAGCTGGGACTACAGGCGTGTGCCACCACACCCAGCTAATTTTTTGTATTTTTAGTAGAGAGGGAGTTTCACTGTTAGCCAGGATAGTCTCAATCTCCTGACCTTATGATTCACCCAGCTTGGCTCCCAAAGTGCTGGGATTACAGGCATGAACATGAGCTACCAAGCCCGGCCATGCTTTTTATTTTCTGTAACACATGTATTTTGTAACTTACAGGTGTTCTGTTTTGTTTTTGTTTTTGTTTTCATGCTTATATGTTACAGAATCCAACCAGAATTCTGCCTTGAGTTCTTCAGCTGGTACTTTTCCATGGTTAATGTACATGTGGGCCATATCTGAGCCTTAATTATTATACCCCAGTGGTTCCTTCTCTTGTTGGCCTATGATGTGAATACTACGGTAGATGATTACTAAACATTAACTGATAAAAGAGGAATATCTACAGTCCTCAAAACCACATAATCTAAACTACATTAAATTGATTGACTACTATCATCTACAGATGCCTGTACCAATATTAGAGTAGTCCTAGGTGCTGCCTCTTTATATTATAACTAAAAACATTAAATATTTATGCAATTAAAATCTATTTATTTCTATTTTTTTAACTCAAAAGTTTCTTTTACTGGAGAAATAAAAATGTTTTACATGTTCTAAGTAGGAATTGCCATTCTTGCTATAATAAAGCAAGATTATATATTAAGGATTACTTTATTATTTTGAGTGTAATTGCGGGTCTTTCTGTATAATGACTAAGCCTTGCAGTGTACATATTCTTGTCTCCTGATGCAAACATTTTAAGATGTTCTGTTTTCCTTTTCTTCCTCAGGTGGGATGATGATGTTGTCTTCAAGAACTGTGCAAAAGGTGTAGATGACCAGAAGAAAGACAAAAGATTTGTAAATGACACACTGCGATCTGAATTTCACAAAAAGTTTATGGAGAAATATATTAAGTAGTACAGTTTTATGTGCTTAATTAAAGACTGTAAAACGTAAAGGATCATTCTGATCTTTTTGGATGAGTTTTTTTCTTTTCCCCTGTCTAAATCGTGTGTAGGTTTCCCTAATTTTAAACTCCTATCTTTTTCTTTAGTGATACCTTACTTGATAATGGACTTGGGAATAGGTTTAACCCAGTTTGCATTTTCTCAATGTTTCCAGTACTACTTTTCCTTGGGAAAAGCAAATCTGCCTGTAATAAATATTTTTAATCTATATAACCAAATCCGTGTGCCCAACTTTTTGTTGGAATATGCTGCTAATAATGCATTGCATCATTTCTTTTGAAAAGAAAAATTACCTTTGTGTATTGTGCTTGTGCATTAACTTGCCCCTTTCCCCCTTGTTTCTCTCTCATTGATTTCAGATCAGTTAATTAATAATACTTTCTCTGCATTTTTTAGAAGAGTATAATGAAAGATGAGACAGATTCCATTTTGGAACACAAAATAGTGTGGAGGAGTGTTATCAACAGTAAATACCCCAAGCGTGTGTCTGGGAGAACACTGGGCATTGCTCACAACTGCAGGCAGTTTGTTTTGTTTTTTTTTTTCTCTTGGCCCAGGAGGAGAGCTCTATAAGCATTCTATTAAAGTATATGGTACTCACTTGTGTTCTCCTGGATACTCAACTGCTATGTTTCTTTTGAAAGAGATTGAATATGCACACTGACATGCATTCAGTGCACAGCCTGAGAAAGTTTCAAATCAAACTATATGTAAAATAAAACCTTTGGAAATAATGTTTTGTTATCTTGAAGAATATATCTGTGGGAAGTGAGAGGAAGAGTTAAGCTATACTAAAAGCAGTATTTCTGGAAATAAAGTTTTTGGGAACCTAGGCTGTGATTTGAGAGGGCCACTTTTGATAGAAAATTTGAGACCAGAAATTGAACCTTCTACAGACAGAGACCTGTTCATAGGCTTCCTCAGCCATGAATGACAGAGGTAGGTTCCTAAGGTTAAAAATAGAAGTTTTAAAGCAAAATAGTGTGTTACTATTTATTTAAAACCATATTTCCTTATTAAATGAGAAGTTCCATGTTCCCAATGGAAGTTTGGACATTGGTTTTATCTATCCCGAGTCGGGAGTAGAGCTGGAAATGAAACCCAGGTCTGGATTCCACATTTATGTTTTACATTTTTTTCCGAGCTCTTAAACAACATTTTGGATACTTCAGCTAGTGTTTTTAAGAGTTTTTAATATTAAAAACTTTTTTATCTAACTTTACAACTTAGAAAATGAATTTGCACATGGTGAAACCCCGTCTCTACTAAAAATACGAAATCAGCTGGGCATGGTGGTGCATGTCCGTAATCCCAGCTACTCAAGAGGCTGAGGCCAGAGAACTGCTTGAACACAGGAGGCAGAGGTTGCAGTGGGCTGAGATTGCACCATTGCACTCCAGCCTGGGCTGCAGGAGTGAACCTCCATCTCAAAAAATAATAACAAAATTTTTAAAAAATGAATTTACATTTGTTTTTGGTTATCTTCATAGCAACTTTAGGTAGGAAGTGCTGTGTTATTCAAAGTTGAAGAAAATGAAGTTCAAGCCAAGTAACTTGTTTAGGATTAATATGTGATGGGTAGGTATGAGCACTTTCCAATTACATACTTACAGATGTGATAGCCATTATCAGAGTTCTAAAACTGTAGTTCTTGGAATTGCTCTTTTCTTTTTAACAACTCAGCCGGGCGCAGTGGCTCAAGCCTGTAATCCCAGCACTTTGGGAGGCCGAGGCGTGTGGATCACGAGGTCGAGAGATCGAGACCATCCTGGTCAACATGGTGAAACCCCGTCTCTACTAAAAATACAAAAAATTAGCTGGGCATGGTGGCTCATGCCTGTAATCCCAGCTACTCAGGAGGCTGAGGCAGGAGAATTGCCTGAACCCAGGAGGCGGAGGTTGCGGTGAGCCGAGATCGCGCCATTGCACTCCAGCCTGGGTAACAAGAGCGAAACTCTGTCTCAAAAAAAAAAAAAAAAAAAAAAAAACTCAAGGGCCAGGGGTCTGACAGATGCACTATTGCTCCAGGGTCCACTTATTTCAGATTCCCTATTTGAGCCTGAAAAGTTTCAGGAAGAATCAGTAAAGCTGATTTCATTGATTTCTTTCTTCCTTTCCCTGTGGTTTCTCAATGTAAAACATCCTATAACCTGAGTCAGACCCAGGAGATACATAAATGTGTCGCTATCTTTCAGATTTCCAGCGCAAGTAACAGCATATTTAGCTAAAATGCCTTGCACACTCCTTCTAAAATGCCTCTTGTTGGAGTGGTTGTGGAATCTGTCTCATCCTTTAAAAAGTTGATGCTGATTGTAAAGAGAGGTCTTTGAAGCCAGGAGGACCTGGTGTGAAGCCCAGCTGTGCAACGTCAAGCTTTATTAGAACTAACATTTATTGGCCAGGTGTGGTGGCTCACGTCTGTAATCCTGGCACTTTGGGAGACCAAGGTGGACAGATCACTTGAGGTCAGGAGTTTGAGACCAGCCTGGCCAACATGGTGAAACCCTGTCTCTACTAAAAATACAAAAAAAATAGCCAGGCGTGGTGATGGGCACCTGTAATCCCAGCTACTGAGACTGAGGCAGGAGAATCGCTTGAACCCAGGAGGCAGAGTTTGCAGTGAGCCGAGATGGTGCCCCTGCACTCAGCCTGGGCAACAGAGTGAGACTACAGCTCAAAAAAAAAAAAACCTGATGCTTATTGAATGCTCACCAACTGCATTTGTACTTTATTCATCTAATTGACACCAATCCCTGTAAGGTAGGTGGCATTATTTTCCCCATTTTATAGATAAGGAAACTGACATTTGTAAGAAGTTTAAAAACAAGCAAAGTCAAAAACCCATAAGGGAGGTGGGCCAAGACTGAAACCTAGAACTCTATTCTAAGCCCATCCTCTTTATTGCTTTGCTTGACTGCATTCTTTGTGTTAATGAGCTCTTCCGTTTGCTCTCCTGTGGAACAATAGTAACAGGACAATCATTCATGCATGTTGATTCAGCTGCCTCTAGTTAGTAGCAGTTAGCAGAGGCTATGTAAAAGTCTAAATGCCTATTGTTTTGTTCTATCATAAAGTTTGATTTTGAATTAAGAGGCTCCCTGACCTCTCAGAACTTGGTTTGGGCCATAGGTATGGCCCAGACAGGCATTGCCTGGTCACTAGGATTAGAAACTCAATCACAGCAACTCAGGTAAAATTGAGGCTTTTCTTTAGAATACATGAAAGGCACTTACTCTGTTCAGCTCTTTCTTGGTTTCCCTCTATTTGTCTGCCCCACTTTTTCTGCAAGACTTAATTTCTGTACCGCAAAACTGGAGGTCACTCATTCATGCTCCTGGCTTCCTTGGAAGAAGGACTTCATGTCTTTATAGCTCTACTGGCCAATACAGCCTCTGTATCCTGAGACAGCTGGTTCTGTGAGCAATGAGCAGGAACCGGGTTACCTAGAACAAATGTGGGCACAGACAGGAAGATGTTGACAGTACAACCTCTAGTACAGACATGGCATGACATACTCAGCTGTACACATGGTAGACAAAACCTGGAAACCAAAGATACTGTAGCTGTAAATCCAGACTCCTCAGGGGCGGTGCCTGCATCCTCCCCACCATGCTGGGCACAAAGCAAGGCCTGTTTAAACAGTAGGTGGCTTCAGTGTTTGCTATTTTGGATGAAACATTGTAGAGTAGAAAAAGCACAAGAACCTGAAGAAACTAGATTGAATTTTAGTTCTGCCACTTAATAGCTTTATGGCCTTAACAACTTATTTAAATCTCTGACCCTGTTTCCTCCTTTGTACAGTGATAACAACACTTCCCCTAAAAAGCTGAAGATTAGCAGTGATACAAGTACCTAGTTCATAGAAGTTTTTTTGGAGGCTCTTGGACAGTGGTAGTAATTGAAGTTTTCAATCATCTAAAAAATAGAGGAAAAGTATTAACTGAGGATCCAAGCTGGCATCCTGCCTCCAGTGCAGTTGCTCAGGCCCCACACTCAGGAGAGCTCCACCCTCATAATGCTCAGCAATTGCGGTCTTAAAATTGTTCATAATTTTATCTTTGGATGTGTGTTTTGTAAATAAAATCTTATGGGAGAGTGGAGCATGTGTCAGGTATTGGGGGCTTGGGTCCCATGAGGTTCTGCCTCCTAGACTTCCCCAGGACAGGTTCTCTGCTGCCCACTTCTGGTGTAGGCCTGGCCACAGGCTTGGGGAGGGGCAGGTACCAACGCAAGCAGAGTGAAAAAGCTGGAACCTAAAGAGCAGAGACCTGGGGAGTCCTGCCAGAAGCAGGCCCTGCGGGGTCAGTTTCCTGCTGGATGGATACCTGAAGCACAGGCACCAGGGAGTAGGGGAGGGCTTGTCCCGTCTTTAGGGTACTATTTCTTTAGTCTTAGAAATAGGACTAATTAAATTGAGCTCCTCCTGTTGGGAGAGGAGACAGCTGGAGCTTCAGAAGGGAGGGATATTGGCCAAGGTCAAGCATGGAAAAAGTGGGATCTGCCTTGGAGCCATCTTTCAGTAAATGCTTGGTGTCATTTTCTTGTGGTGCTGTTTTTATTTGTGGTGATGTTGGAGATGTGTCACTAGCATCTTTCCTAAATTACACTCGCACAGAGCCTCCACATACACCTATGCTCCTGAAATCTTTATACAGGACTATTTTAGGAGTTTTTTATTTTTTGAAATGTCCTGTTCACTCTCACCTGACCTAGCTCTCAGAGGCACTTTAGGAGGTGAGAAGAGGAGAAGGAAGAAACCTGTTGTGTTCACACTCCTGAGAGAGGCGTCTGCCAGGTTCCCTCTCCAGGGTGATCTTTCATTTTACCATAATCTTAAACAGCCTCCCTTTTCAGAAAAAGGCAGAGAAATGGTTCCTAAAAGCCCTAGACTAATTGGAAGCAGCTTCCTGGGAGCTCAATCATCTCTGTATGTGCTGGAGCCTACAAGGGGGAGCAAGGCGTGGTGGCTTAAATAATGTTTTGACTTTTTCAGAGAAATGGGTTCTAAAGTCATCTTGAGATTTCCTCAGGACTCACACCTTCAAAGTCTAACTTTTGGTCTCAGAGACCTATTTTCGGAGAGTATTTTCAGGCAGAACTGGGAGTTGAGTCACTCTCTAGAAGAATTTACTTCAAAGAAGCACAAGGGAGAAAAGGGCTACTAACAAGAAGAAAACTGGGAGAGCAGAAGTGCAAAGCTTGCAGAGCATCCAAGCACGTCCCTTCTGGTAGCAGGCCCCACAGATGCCCCAGTTCCTGAGCTGGCCTCGTTTCTCCTGCTAGGCCACCCTGACCCCACCATCCCTGGTGGAACTTCAACCGTGCCATTCCCTGTTTAAGCCCTTCAATAAACAATCACCATTTAGTAAATATAATGGATACATGATCCCATTCATGATAGCTACAGATGATGTAAAATGCATGGTCATAAACTGAAGAAACGTACAGGACCTCTTTGAAGGAGGCACCAATACTCTCTTGTGGGGCATTAAATAATGTGCAGGAATACCTATGTCTGAATGCGAAGACTCATTGGTATAAAGATATCAGTTGTCTATCCAAAAGGAATTATGAAATTATAGTGGGTTGGGATTTTTTTAACCCACATAATTGGTGTTTTGACCAAATTCTTCTAAAATTTTTCATTAGAATAAATTTGTAAGAATATCCAGAAAAAAAATATTGCAAGCAAGAATAATGAGAGTCTCCCCTACCAATTTTTTAATGCATCACAAACATAGAAAAATTAGTTTGGCCTTGTCCCTGGAATAGAGAGATGAAGGAAAAATGGACCATGATAAAAGATCAGAAACTAGCAGAGCTACAAAATAATTTAGTATACAGAAAAAAAAATGCTAAAAGAAGAAGAAATGAGAAAAACAATGGAAAAAGGAATGAACTATTTAGTAAATGGTGTCAGGAAAATTTACCAACAATTTGGTAGAAAATAGGTTGCTACTGTCAAGCCTAAGGCCAAGCAAGCTGATAGACTCAGTGAATGAAGAAACAAACAACAAAGTCCTTTTAGATTTAGATCGTTCAGTACTGTCAGACTCTGAAGAAGGGAACCAAAGGCGCTAGTCCCTTTGACCCTAGTACAGGGCAACACAGAAATAAAAAGTACCAAATGACAGTGACTCTAATGATTGGACACCCTGGTGTGACACTGCATCTAACGTTTTATAGCTTCCAGGTGTGCCCTCAGGGTGAGGAAGAACACCTCTTACCTTGCCAGAACCAGGAGATGAGAGGCAAGTAAGAAATGCCCTTGCAGCGGCTCCTTTTAAGCCTCCTATGTTCTTAGGGTCCAGGAGAGATACAAGGCATTCTGCCAAGACTCAGGCCAGCTGTAGGTTACGTCTTCCCTGTGTGGCCTATGGAGATGGATATGAAGTCATGGGTGCCAGCACAGAGCTGTTCCCTGGCTGCTACCTTACAAGTTCTCTAGCATAAATTGCATGTGGTCTAAAGAATCTGAAGGAAAAAACTATATACTGGAGAAAAAAAAAATAGGTAAATATGTGTTTAACACTGGGCTGGGATGGCCTTTCTAAGCATGATATCAAAAGCAAAAATCATAAGAGAAAAACAGGTAAATTTATGACACAGAAAGATTTTATAGAACGAAGAATTTGGCCGGGCGTGGTGGCTCATGGCTCATGCCTGTAATCCCAGCACTTTGGGAGGCTGAGACGGGTGGATCACAAGGTCAAGAGATCGAGACCATGGTGAAACCCCGTCTCTACTAGAAATACAAAAAAATTAGCCAGGCATGGTGGCACGCGCCTGTGGTCCCAGCTACTTGGGAGGCTGAGGCAGAAGAGTCACTTGAACCCAGAAGGCGGAGGTTGCAGTGAGCCAAGACAGCACCACTGTACTCCAGCCTGGTGACAGGGCAAGACTCCGTCTGAAAAAAAAAAGGAACAAAGAATTTAAAATGCCAGTACTATGATTAAATTTGCTTTTCCAGTATTTTTTTTTTTTTCTTAGAATGTTTGGTTTTCTTCTTGGAATTTCTTCACATATTTATCTTTATTTTAAAAAATTGTTTCATTATATCAGATACACAGTCAAGTTCTCTCTTTTCCATCTGAGCAGTGGCCTGGAGATGAGTGTCATTTATACAACTGTCTTTAATGCTCTCCTATGTAGAAACAAATTTCCAGTGGTCCATGTTTTCTTCTTTCTTGATTTGCTCCTTTCTTTTCATGGAGTACATCCTAAAATAACTTTCTAAGAAAGAATTCAGGAGACTTAACATATTGAGCCCTTGTATGTGAACCTCTAACTTTATTCTACTACCCCTCCTCCATCATACACAACACACACACACACACACACACACACAAAGTTTTCCTGAATATAGGTTAAAAATAAATTTAGCCTATTATTGAAAGGTTTTGTTATGTTTTCTTCCAAATTTCAGAATTGCTCTTGAAAGCAAGATGTAAACCTCCTTCATATTTCTTTGTATATTCTATATATATTCAAGTCCTCTCTTTTCCAGAACCATCCAGTCTAAGTAGTGGCCTAGGGATGAGTGTCATTTTTGTGACTGCCTTTAATGCTCTCCTGGAAAATATATATTCTAGTTTTGTTTTGAATCTGTAATCTGTTGGGATCATCTCTTTTTTTAGTTGTGAGTCTTTCACCACTTATTATGTTTGGTTCCCAGTGAGCTCTTTGAGGATTCATAGGCTTCAGTTCTGGGAAAAGTTCTCATTTTGTTGATAATATATCCTCCATTTCCTCTGTTCTCTCTTTCAGAACTTCAGTTGGTTTGTAGATTAACCTCTGTCTTTCCTTTTTTTCTCTCATGTTTTTGTCTCTATCATTTTGTTCTACTTTCCAGGGTATTTTCTATTATTATTTCAATTATTTCACTTAATTATCTCAGTTAAGTTTTGTACTCAGATTTAAAATCGTCAAGACCTCTTTCTTTTTCTTCGAAACCTCTCCTATTATTCCAGTGATTCTCAACCTTGGCTGTATATTTAAACTATCTGGGAACTTTAAAAAATTCTGATGCTCAGGCCACACCCCAGGTCAACTAGTTACAACACAGGTTTGAACTGCCCAGGTCTACATATACACAGGTTTTTCTCAATGAATATATTGGAAAAAAATTTTAGAGATATGCAATGACCTGAAAAAACTCACAGAAGAACTATGTACCCTAAAAATATTTTTTAAAATTAAGAAAATGTTACATGTACCATAAATGCATTAAACAAATACTATTCTATTTTATAAATTGCTGCCAAAAATTGTACACAAATCTATTTTAAAAAGTTAAAATTGATCAAAATTTATGCACACAAACAGACCATACATTATGCCATTCACAGTTAAGAGAAATGTAAACAAACATAAAGATGCAGTATTAAGTTAAATTGTAGCTGCATGAAATTAGCTGTAGTACATACTGAACTACTGTAATAATTTTTTAGTCACCTCCTGTTGCTACTCCAGTGAGCTCAAGTGTTGCAAGTATCCACCTAAAATCCTATGTGATGCTAATCATCTCTACCTGAGTAATTCCTCTCTGCAGTAAATTGCAGATTGTAATAAAAAGTTATCTCTTAGTTCTTGAATATTTTTCATCATGTTTAGTGCAGTACCATAAAACTTCAATATATGACCCATACAAAATGTCACTAGCAGTGCTGTAAGTGTTCCCCAGAAGCAAAGTGATGACATTGCAAGAAAAAGTTGAATTTCTTGATATGTACCATAGATTGAGGTCTGCAGGGGCACTTACCAGCCATTTCAAGACAAATGAATATAGTGTAAGTAGCATAAAAGAAAAAGAGATTTGTGAAGTTGTGGCTGCGGTGATGACACCAAGCGCAACAACCTTGAACTTTCTGTGAAATACTCTTTCATCTTGTATCAAAAATGCTGCTTTTATGTAGGCACAGTATTACTATAAGAAAGGCATGCATATAGATTCTAATATGATTTGAGTCAAAGCAAAGTCATTATATAACTTAAAACCAAAAGGAAGGTGAAGGATCTAATGCTGGAGAATGTAATTCCAGGAAAGGATGGTTTGATAATTTTAGAAAGAGATTTGGCTTTAACATGTTAAGATAACAGAAGCTGCTTCTGCCTGCTAAGAGGTAGCAGACAAGTTCCCAGACCCCATTAAGAACATCATGAAGGGCTAGGTGCATGGCTCATGCCTGTAATCCCAGCACTCTGGGAGGCTGAAGCAGGCAGATCACCTTAGGTCAGGAGTTTGAGACTAGCCTGGCCAACATGGTGAAACCCTGTTTCTACTAATACAAAAATTAGCCGGGCATGATGGCAGGCACCTGTAATCTCCGCTACTCAGGAGGCTGAGGCAAGAGAATTGCTTGACCCTGGGAGGTGGAGGTTGCAGTGAGCCAAGATTGTGCCACTGCACTCCAGCCTGAGTGACAACAGAGACTCCATCTAGGAAAAAAAAAAAAAAAATCACTGAGAAAGGATATCTGCCTGAATAAGCTTTTAATGCAGACAAAAGTGCTCTATTTTGGAAAAAAAAGAACTCACAAAGGACGTTTATTAGTAAGGAAGTGGAGACAGTACCCGGATTGAAGGCAGGAAGGGGTAAGCTAACACTACTGTTTTGTGCAAATGGAGTTGGGTTTAAAATCAGGACTTCCCTTATCTATAAAGCTGCTGACTTGGCCTTGAAGGCAAAAGGTGAACACCAGCTTCCAGTACTTTGGTTGTATAATAAGAAGGCCTGGACAACCAAAACCCTTTTGCTGAATTGATTCCATCGATGCTTTGTTCCTAAAATCAGGAAGTACCTTGCCAGTAAGGGGTGCCCTTTTAAAATTCTTTTGATATTAGACAATGCCCCTGGCCACCCAGAACTCCATGAATTCAACACAGAAAGTGATATACTTGCCCCCCAGACACAACGTCTCTCATTCAGCCTTTAAGTTGGGGGTCATCAGAACCTTTAAGGTTCATTACACACAGTACACTATGGAAAGGACGGCCAATGCTACAGAAGAAAACCCTGATGGAGAACATCATGAAAATCTGGAAGGATTACATCATTGAAGATGCTGTTCTTATAGAAAAAAACATGAAAGCCATTAAGCCCAAAACAATAAATTCCTGCTGGAAAAAGAAATGTCCAGATGTTGTGCATAACAGGATTTATGACAAAGCCAACCAAGGAAATCATGAAAGAGATTGTGGATATAGCACAAAAAGGTGTGTGGACGGGAAGGGTTTCAAGATGTGGAACTCGGGGGCAATTCAGGAACTAACAGATACCAGAGGAATTAACAGAAGACAATTTGATGTAGAAGAGAGCTTCTGAACCAGTGCCAGATGATGAGAAAGAAGTTGTAGAAGAAGCAGTGCCAAAAAATAAACTGACATTAAACGATCTGTCAGAAACAAACAAACAAAAATGATCTGTCAGAAGGATTCTCACTGTTCAAGACTGCTTTTGACTTCTTTATGACTGCTTTTGACTTCTTTTACAACGTGGACCCTTCTATGATTTGGGTACTGAAACTAAAGCAAATGGTGAAAGGATTACTATGGTGTAGAAACATTTTTGAAGACACATCAAGTAAAAAAAGTCAGACAGAAATTACACTGCATTTCCACAAAGTTACCCCTAATGTGCCTACCTTTCCTGCCACACTTTCCACCTCCTCCACCTCTCCTGCCTCTGCCATCCCTGTGACAGCAAGACCAACCTCTCCTCTGCCTCCTCCTCATCCTACTCTACATGAAGATGACAAGGATGAGGATCCTCATAGCAGTCCACTTCTCCTTAATATAATGTATTTTCTCTTTCTTATGATTTTTTTTCTCTAGCTTGCTTTATTGTAAGAATACAGTATATAATATATACAACATATAAAATAAGTGTTAATTGACTATTTACATTATTGATAAGGCTTCCAATCAACAGTAGGCTATTAATAGTTAAGTTTTAAAAGAGCTAAGGTTAGATGTAGATTTTCAACTGCACAGAAGAGGGAGGGGGTCAATTGTAAATCAGAATCTTTGGGGATAACACGCAGGTGTCAATATTTTGCAAAGCTCTCCAGTTAATACCAATAATTAAACTAGTTTGAAAACCATTGCATCATTTCCTAGTCTGAAAATGCTGCATCATTCTGCCTATGTTTTAGACCACCAAAATCTTTTTCTTCAGTATTGTGTGTGTAGGTATATGTATATACTATACATATATAAAATGAATATCTACTTAAACACAATTCCTGCCCTTTGTATAGTAAATAATTCTCAGGCTACACACTCAGGCATGCAAAAATATATTTACTTTTGTTTTACCACAATTCAGTTTAATTTCTGTTTCCTACCCTTATTCTCCCAAATAAGAAATGCAGTCTTAGTCAATTCAAACTTATTTCAGTTCTGGGTTTAGACATGTAAGTTTAAAAAATCTTTCTCACAATTCTTATTAGAAAGAGAAGATAAATGTGCTTGGTCATTATTTGTAAACCAAGATATCAAAATAAATAATGCTCAGTTTGAAGTGAGGTCGTCAACATTTTGGTTTTCATTTTAGCTTTCTTTATGGAGTCCAGAAATGGGATGTCATTAGTTCAGATACGATACATTAACACACATGTTCTGTCTTTGATAAAAGTTTATTTGTGCCTTTGTCATACAGCAGACTACTTTTTCCCTCTCGAAAGAAGAAATTGCATGTTATGCTTCTAAAGTTCCTAGCACTATATCTTACACACAAGTCATTTAAAAAAAAATTGAATGCTGCATGTTTCAGTCTAGATATCAGGGCAAGTATACACTCACTAGTCTGGATTCAAAGTAGACATCAAAAAATACTTTCACAGTCAGGCACATGCACCCATATGCACCTATCTAGTTGTTTTATCTCTCTCTCTCTCTCTCTCTCCACACACACACACACACACACACACACACACACACACACACCCCTGCACATACATGCACATACATACACAGTCTGTTTTCCTCAACTTATCCCAAATTGCCACAGTGCCTGAAGATCTTACTATTCCAGTTGCTTCTCCACCATCTGCGAGGTGGCATGAAGTCATGGCTGCACTAACTACTCTCTAAAAAAGGACACTGAGAAGGACTCTCCAGATCCCAGGGAGGATAGTGAGATTATAGTCAGCAAGGCAGAAAACCAAACTCAACTCTATCTTTCCCTCCATCAATTAATGCAGTTTTGGTATTTATAATATATTTTTAGAATAGCAAGGATAAAGTGCTCTACCATGTTAGAAAAACATGTAGGTCCTGAATGTATTTTTAACTCACATTGAGGCATTCTTCACAGTTAATTCACTTATTAAACCCCAAGTGTAGCTTGTCCAGAGGCACACTAACTACATTTTGTGTGGAAATTCTGGATTCACAGAGAAGCCCGAAGATCTTGGGAGGTCTATGTTTCTGACCTCGGGAGAATGTTCTAAGGTAAGGGGAAAATTTTTATTGCTGCTGCATTCTCTCACTAATGTTATACCTAAGGTAATTAAGTGATTTGCTCCAAAAAATTCAGTCCTGGAATTTAGTGATTTTGTGACTATGCAGATTGATTCTTCATATCTACAAATTCTGTGTGTGTTTTTTTGTTTGTTTGGTTGGGTTTTTTTTTTTTCTTTTTTGAGACAGAGTTTCACTCTTTCACCCCAGTTGGAGTGAAGTGGAACAACGTTGCCTCACTGCAACCTCTGGCCCTCCGGTTCAAGAGATTCTCCTGCCTCAGCCTCCCAAGTAGCTGGGATTACTGGCATCCACCACCACACCTGGCTAATTTTTGTATTTTTAGTAGAAGTGGGGTTTCACCATGTTGGCCAGGCTGGTGTCAAACTCTTGACCTCAGGTGATCCACCTGCCTCAGCCTCCCAAAGTGCTGGGATTACAGGCATAAGCCATCGTGCCAGGCCCCATATCTTCATTCATCTACCTGTTATGAATTTTATTACTGGATCAAACTAGGTCCTGAAATAGCTGTGCTTTTTCTTTTCTTTTCTTTTCTTTTTTGTTTTTGAGACGGAGTCTCACTCTGTCACCCAGGCTCACTGCAACCTGCACCTCCCGGGTGCAAGCGATTCTCCTGCCTCAGCTTCCCCAGGAGCTAGGATTACAGGCACATGCCACCACACCCTGCTAATTTTTGTATTTTTACTAGAGACGAGGTTTCACCATGTTGGCCAGAGGGGCTGGTCTTGAACTTCTGACCTTGTGATCTGCCCCCCTTGGTCTCACAAAGTACTAGGATTGCAGGTGTGAGCCACCCTGACCACCCATAGCTATGCTCTTAGACTAATAAGTTGGATGCCCATAGATTCACTTTTGCTGAACATTTGCCCAAGGGTAGGCAATTGTTCTCCACTGTGGAACATCATGAAAATCAGTCCTGGGCAAAATCCTATGGTAGCTTTTATGGGGTATTGTTTAGGATCCTAAACGCACTGCATCACAAGAGGGTCTTTCTGATGAGGAGTCATGGGAGTGTTTCCCATGGCACCAAGTCTTAACAGGAAAAGGAGTGCGTCTTCTGGAGGAACCGGATTCATTTTACTCCACAGACTCGATGACTCCTATAAAGGCTAGAAGCTCCTCTTTGCTTGGTCGCTAAAAAGTCCTCAGATCTCTATGGGTCCTTTTTGTCATAAGGTAGAAAACCTTTTCTACTACTCTTTTTTTTTTTTAATTTATTTTTTATTTTTTCATATGTAAAGATTTTTGCAAAATCTATGAGACTCTTAGATTTAGGAACTGGGGCCTTCAAACTAAAATGCTAAAATACAGATTAACAGGAGAAAAAAGGTTTATTCACATGCATATGAGCTAACAAAAGAAGTAACTAAAGTAATTAGCTCATTAATGTTGGAGTGAGGAGGAAGTAAGGAGAAAAGGATCCTATGGGAAGAACAAATAGTTTTCTTAAAAAAGACAAATTGGGTTTTTACGAGAACAAGAGAAAGAAAGTTTGTGACAATGTTTATTTATGTAGGTATTTACAAATGATCTTTCTGTCTTTCTCAGGGCCTTAAAACTCCAGGGAATTTACGGTAGGTATAGTTCAGTTCTTCCTTCTGAAAGTAGACCCTTCCTGAAGAGGTAATTTATGGCAGCCTCATTTCCCAGAAGTTGCTGATTTTAATCAGATGAAGGAAGCTCCAAGAAAGCTTATTTCTGCATCTGTTGAATTTCAAACACCTTCAGCTTAAACTAGTCTTCATACCAGCTGTGGGGTTCCAAGCGGATCTTCACGCTTGCATCCACTCATCCTAGGCTTAATTTGCTAGTCACTCTCCAGCCTTATTTTCCCTTTGCCTGAATTCCCTCCACTATTTTTGTCGTTTGAGCAATATGTATTTTATAGGTAGCTTACAACCTTTCTGGTAAAAAGAATAAATGCTACATTTCAGAAATTAGAGGATGCCTTGAATGGTGTCTAATAGTCTTTTTTTTTTTTTAGACAGAGTCTGGCATTGTTGCCCCAGCTGGAATGCTGTGGCATGATCTCGGCTCACAGCAACCTCTGCCTCCTGGGTTTTCAAATGGTTCTCCCACCTCAGCCTCCCAGTAGCTGAGACTACAGGTGTGCATCACTACACCTGGCTATTTTTTGTATTTTTAGTAGAGACAGGGTTTTGCCATGTTGCCCAGGCTGGTCTCAAACTCCTGGCCTCAAGCAATCTACCCACCTCAGCCTCCCAAAGTGTGAGATTATAGGCATGAGCCACTATGCCCAGCCACTAACAGTTTCTTATATGTACATTTAATCTTCTTAGATTATCATTAAAACAAGAGGGGAGCCATATTTTTTTTCCACTTCTTTTATGTCGACATAACTGACGTGTCAGTTCAAGTTCTCTGCGAAGCCAATGTCAAGAGAGAATGAGATATGCAGGAGGTTTATTTGGGAAACACTGTAAAGGACACAGGGAGAAGAGCAGGGGCAGGTGGGGAGGGGCTTCAGTCTCTGGTTCAGGTCTGGCATCTATGAAAGGAGAGAGGGAAGGAAGGGGGCAGTACTGGGTGAAAGGAGCCTCTGACTGCAGAGAACTCTGGGAAAATGTTGGCCAGGCCAATGGGGAGCCCTGGAGCATGGTTTCTCACCAGAGCAGTCTGCACTGAACAGGAATAGCCAGGCCACAGTCCCCCTGCCATGCCTATGTTACTGGCTGGGAGCAGCCAGGAGAGCATGGCTGCAGCATGAAGACTTGAATGGACCTAAATGTGTGTGACTGAAGGCCATCAGCCAGTGACCTACCCACAGCATGTTCTCTTGAGGAGATCTGAGCAGCATATCACAGTGGCTGCCACTCCCATGGAGACTCCTAACATACACCAGAGACACACTCTGACTCGGAAGTCACTTCAAGCAGTGCCCATGCATCCCACCTTTCAGTTTCTCCTCAGCATCAAGACTGAATTGTTTTGTACACTGTTCTTTTAAGATATTGTGTAGCATAGGGGTCCTCAACTCTTGGGCTACTGGTCTGTGGCCTGTTAGGAACTTGGCCACAAAGCAGGAGGTGAGCAGTGGGTGAGGGAGCATTACCACCTGAGACCCGCCTCCTGTCAAATTGGTGGTGGTATTAGATTTTTATAGGAGTGTGAACCCTATTGTGAACTGTGCACATGAGGGATCCAGGTTGCACACTCCTGATGATAATCCAATATCTGATGATCTGATGTGAAGCAGTTTCATTCCCGAAACCATCCGACCCACCATCTGTGGAAAAATTGTCTTCCATGAAACTGGTCCCTGGTGCAAAAAAGGTTGGGTACTGTTGGTGTACCATTTTCTGGGGACATTGATGCCTTCTCCAGGAAATGACTGCCCCAAGACAGTGTTTAGGAGTCTGGAGCCAGACTGCCTAGGTTCATAGCCTGGATTTTACCACCCACTAGCTGTGGGAACATGGGCAAATTACTGAACTTTGTGTCTCCATTTCCTTATTTATAAAGTTGGCCAGGCACAACGGCTCACACCTATCATCCCAGCAGTTTGGGAGGCCAAGGTGGGCAGATCATTTGAGGTTAGGAGTTCAAGATCAGCCTGGACAACTTGGCAAACCCTTGTCTCTACTAAAAAAAAAAAACAAAACAAAACAAAAAAAAAAAACAAAACAAAATTAGCCAAGCATGGTGACACGTGCTACTATGGAGGCTGAGGCAGGAGAATCACATGAACCCGTGAGGCAGAGTTTGCAATGGGCTGAGATTGCACCACTGCACTCCAGCCTGGGTGACAGAGCAAGACTACACCTCAGAAAAAAAAAGTTATGGCAATCATGGAGTTGTTGTGAAAATTAAACGCTACATATGAAGAAGCACTTAGTATAGAGCTTCTATGCAAGACATACTATGTTCTCAGTCTGTGTTAATATGACGTATCTCCTGTTAACACTTTTGCCTTTGCAATTTTGCCTTTCAACTTAAGTATCATGTTTGTAAACTTCAAGCATGCATTTCAGACCGACTGGCCAAGGGCTTTCAGGAACTCTTCAGACCATTTCATGTAGCCTGGTGATTACTCTGCCTGGCTTTGGAGTCCAATATATAATTGTTAGCATAACCCCTAACATGTAAAAAGGACTTGGAAATGGCAGCTATTTCTATTATGTTCACTGGTAAAACTTAGTCTCTGACTCCACTTACTGTTTTTCATTCTTTCATTTACACAGCAAACTTTTATTAAGCATCTGTAGGTTTCAGGCACTGTGGTAAATACCAGAGAATCAGAGATACATCAGACATAGTCCTTTCCCTGTATGAGTCCAAACTAAGAGAAGAGAAGGTACAGGAACAACAGCAAAACAAAACAAAACAAAATAAAAACAATCAACTATAATAAAGAGTCCCAAGACATGATAATTTAGTAGAGGGCTGGATAACAGGCTAAGAGCGTAGAGAGAGAAATTGCTTCTACCTGGCTTTTAAATGCCAAGCTCTAAACCCACAGGGCCTGGAGAAGGGCAGGTAAGTAGCCTTCTGAAAGGGAAAAACACTGGGCATCACACTTATCATCTGCTGTACCCTGGACTGGAGGAATGTTGTATGTGTTACAGGGAGGTGTTGCTTCATAGCAACCTCTCGAATCGCATTATAAATCTAAGCGGCGAATTACACAGCAAATCAGAAATAATAACAATGATTGCTTCAAGCCTGTCACCTAATGTTCACCTCTGAAAGGGACACATGGAGAAGTGCATCAGGGCCCTTTCTTTTGTTGCAGATCATTAGCAGAATAATTGCCGGAGGTGCCAGTCCCCAATTAAGGATGTTGACAACATCCCTCAGGGGAATGGCGCTTGCCTCCTGCTCAGCTTCAATTTGCCTCAAATTCTGTTACACTTTTGATTTGTTCATATTCTGCCTTCACAGACTCCACCTCACACTCCTCCCCGACTCAGCTTCTTCTGAAATAAATGCAATCTGAGGGCTCACATCACTTGGGTTTCCGTTCCTCAGTCTCCTCTTGGTGACTGCTGTGGCTGACATTCCCAGCACCATGGGCCAGCCACTGACCACATTTGAACTGACCCTATTTGGGGTCCCTTTTGTCAAAGAACAGGAAACTCAGGGTTTTTTCTGTCCACAATTAACAACTGTGGGAGGTATCTGACTGGCCAGGGGATTTCATTTAGGCTCCCAGATTTGATTGTAACAGTCCTGACTCTGTAGTAGGAAAATGCAGGGGAGCCTGCAGTGTTCTGTGATGGAAGTGTGGGCACTGAACTCCTGGCAATGCTGTCTGGAGGTCCCTTTCACTAAGATGGGGAAAGTTGTGGTGGGATGAGCAGGGGGAACAAGAATTCAGCATCAGTTCATCTCCTTTGCAGGTACATGGATGAAGCTGGAAACCATCATTCTCAGCAAGCTAACACAAGAACAGAAAACCAAACACTGCATGTTCTCACTCATAGGTGGGAGTTGAACAATGAGAACACATGGACCCAGGGAGAGGAGCAACACACACCAGGGCCTGTTGAGGGGAGGGGGCCAGGGAGAGGGAGAGCATTAGGAGAAATACCTAATGTGGATGATGGGTTGATAGGTGCAGCAAATCACCATGGCACATGTACACCTGTGTAACAAACCAGCACATTCTGCACATGTACTCCAGAACTCAAGGGATCCTTTTAAATCATCCAAGTAGAGTTAAAGAGTAGGCAGTTACATATCTAAATATGAAGTCATGAAAAAGGGTTACAGTTATAGCAGCTAATATTTAGAGAAAGACAGAGAAATTTGGAAACCTTAGGATACAGGTATTACATAAATCCATGGGGCTAGATAAGAACATGAATGTTTATAGAGAAGAAAAGCCCCAGGACCTTCTAAAGTCAGGGAATACAAGAGGACCCAGTTAAAGAAGATTGACTAGGAGTGGTCAATGAAACATAAAAAATTCTAGGAGGACTTGGAGTCCTGGAAGCCAAAAGAAAGCATCATTTCCAGAAGGAAGAATGATCAACTGGCTGATAGGTTAAGTGAGGCGGGGCTGAGAACTGACCACTGGATTTAGCAACATGGAAGTTACTGGTAACCTTGACAAAAGAAATTTCAGGTAAGTTTTCTCTGGTTTCTGGGCCTACATTTCTGGCATGTTAACCTTCTGGGTTCCAACTCTTTGCCTCCCTGACCTCTGCTTTCTTCTAGGTCTCATTCAGCTTCTCCATGCAACACATATCCATGAAATCTTTTGCCACTGCCTTGATCTTCTGCCTCTAGATATTACAGACATTCTTAACCATTTGGGGTAAAGGATCCTCTGAGAAACCTGTATAAATATGTGCTCTTTATCCACATACACAAAATTACACATAACTGTATATACATACACTTATATATACATAATATTATGTATATAATTTCAGAGATTCATGGAATCCTCAGTCCCTGGTCCCAGGTTAACAAAGCCCTGCTCTAAGTTCACCAAATGAATTCCTTCACCTCTGACAACTCAGGTCCTGAAGCCTCAGTTTGTCAGGCCAATGCCAAAAAGCCTCCTCAGAGCATTGTCCAAATTAAAGACAATTAGAGCTAAGAGGAAATAATGTTCTCACTACAAGCTCTCAGGGAGGCAAACTTAGAACAAACACCAGTAGACTTGTAACCCATTCTTAAGTGTAGTAAACGTAATGATTTCACCTATATTATACCTTCTTTGCTCAACCTTAGACCTGATTTTTTTTCTCAACACCATAGGTGGTTGGACTAGGGACAGCTGAGTCCCCTAAGTAAGGATCTAAATTCAAAATCTGTGGGGATCAGGTATGTAATGAAAGGGGCTAAGGTGCATAGAAAACCACCAAGTTATCAGGTCTACAGTAAAGAGGTAAAGGGAAGAGTACACATGCTTTAAAAAGAGAAGCTATTTCTCTGCTTCAGCAAATTGCTGATATGCAAGAATTTCAGCTCAGCATTGCTACAACTTCTGATTGTTCAAGATAATCCAAAATCTTGACTTTCATACAAGCTAAACAAAATACATAAGCAGCAATCTGCATATGGTTAAAAAAAACCTAACCTAGGTCAAGTCAGAGGGAAGACTAATATATTTTTTTTTTCTTTTTTGAGACAGAGTTTTGCTCTTGTTGCCCAGGCTAGAGTGCAATGGCGCCATCTTGGCTCACTGCAATCTCCGCCTCCCGGGTTCAAGCAATTCTCCTGCCTCAGCCTCCCAAGTAGCTGGGATTACAGGCATGCACCACCACGCCCAGCTAATTTTGTATTTTTAATAGAGATAGAGGTTTCTCCATGTTGGTGAGACTGGTCTCAAACTCCCAACCTCAGGCGATCTGCCTGACTTCCAAAGCGCTGGAATTACAGACATGAGCCACCACGCCCGGCCTTAATGTATGTTTATGGATTAATTACAGCATCATGTCCACTTCAAAACTTTTTATATTATTTCAACGAATTGTATTTTCCAAAGATGACCAAAGCAATATTTCCAGTTCCACATATTTTTCCAAAATCTTGACATGAGCCTTTGGAACAACCTTTACAAACAAAATGTGGCTTATGTGGTGCTGCACAGCTTCTAAGATCAGATCATACACAGTGATATAGTTTCTACCTAATTCTTTTTCTCACTCAGGATATTCACTCTTGGAACCCAGACACCAGCCTGGAAGGAAGCCCAGACTAGCCCATGCAGAGATCATATGGAGATACTTAGTGGAGGGGAACTGAGGCCCCCACAAACAGCATCAACCCCCAAACATGTATGAGAAAGAAACTTCAAATGATTCTAAGCCCTGAATTTTTGAGCCTTGCAACTAAGACCTCACATATCATGGAGCAGAGACAAGCTGTTCCCGCCGTGCCTTGTCCAAATTCTTGACCTGCTGACTCTGAGAGCATAATAATGGTTGCTTTTTGCTATTAGGTTAAAGTGATTTGTTAGGTAGCCATATAAATGAATTTCCATTCACAAGTATGGAAGAACTTCAGCAAATTCATCTGTGGAACACATCTTTTAAAAAGATCTTTTCTCTCTGGGATCTTTTTAGATTACTGTTTTCTTTGGCTAGCGTCCTTACTGAGTCTCCTGTGGCTCTGAGTTCTGGGCCTCTCCAGGACTGCCACGTTCACTTTGATGGACGCTCTGATTGTTCTTCATGTGAGCATGGCTGGCTCTGGGCCACCTTCAGCTCCTCTCTGCTTTCCCAGGGAGCTCTCTCATCATGCACCAAAGCTAACTCTCAACTGTTTCTATAAATAAGTCTGTCCTGACTAGCCAAGTCAAATTTGCATTCTTTATTTAGCCAAGTCATATTTGCATCATTTATTTTTTAGTGAGTGAAAACTTACTTTTATTTTTTATAAAATAGACTTAAGTCTCGGCCGGGCGCAGTGGCTCAAGCCTGTAATCCCAGCACTTTGGGAGGCCGAGGCGGGTGGATCACGAGGTCGAGAGATCGAGACCATCCTCGTCAACATGGTGAAACCCCGCCTCTACTAAAAATACAAAAAATTAGCTGGGCATGGTGGCACATGCCTGTAATCCCAGCTACTCAGGAGGCTGAGGCAGGAGAATTGCTTGAACCCAGGAGGTGGAGGTTGCGGTAAGCCGAGATCACACCATTGCACTCCAGCCTGGGTAACAAGAGCGAAACTCCATCTCAAAAAAAAAAAAAAATAGACTTAAGTCTCAAACTAAATGCTGCATTTTCGTTAGAGTGCCTTCCTCCACCTTGTCCATCGGAACCACAGCAGAAGCAGTACATTCTTTGAGAGACGTGACCTAATATAACCTCCAGACACAGTTCAAGGTCTTCTGCCCATAGCAAACAGTGTAGCACAGAACACTGTAGCAGTCAGGAGGGTTAATGGCTGGCATTTTAACGTCGGACAGACCTGTCTGTGACTCTTGTTGTGCCACTTAATTATGAGCTAACTGACTATAGACAAGTTGGTCCCCACATCCATCAAATTTGGATAAGAATGGCTGTCTCTTGGTATGTTGCGGGGGTAGGTAGATAAGATATAGAAAGTGTTATCCCAATACCTGGCAGATAGGTAGAGCCTGGTAGAGAAGGTTATTACTACCATCAACACCACCTACAACAAAAACAACTCAACCTCTACCACCAGTATCACCTACACTACCTCTACCGTTATTTTCATCATGACCACCACTTCCACCTGCACCACTACCTCCTGGGCCATCCCACATGGCATTCATTCATGTACTTGGCTCACCTATTGCAGGAAGCACAGCTCAAAGCAGGGAAAGTGACTTTGTATCTGTGTATCCACAGTGCTGCTCACTAAACTCTGAAAGTAGTAGTAGACACAAATATTTTGTGGAATAAGTGACTGAATGAACATACCCAATAATATTTACAATCACCTTTAGCTCAGTGTAATTTTATGACAGGGTTATGACCTAACACAAGTTGAGTGTCTATGATGTAAAGGGTGCTATGCAAGCACTTTCTCTAGGATATCATGTTTAACCTTTCACTTTACCTCCTACCCCCCACCCCAACCCCACCCTCCTGCAGCCTGCCTCTATGAATCTGCTTCTCACAATCTCACCCTCGCAGGCCCACCCCAAGCTGAACAAAATTACTATCTACTGCTCTGGGTCATCTTTTCCTTTTGTTCTTAAGTTCATCTGTGTTCTCGGTGCCTCAAGAATGATTCATACTAATTTTAGGTTGTATTCATGAAAATTCATGAATGGTTTTTAAAGTGTGGTCCCTGGACTAGCACCATCAGAATTAACTGGAAACTTATAATTGCAAACACAAGCCCCACCTGCACCCTGAGTACAGTCCCATGCTCAGGGTTCTGACAAGCTCTGCAGGTGATTCTGATATTCACTCAAGTTTGAGAACCATTGATATAAACTACATATAATTAAATAGTTACATAAAAATGGTGAATGGAAAATGTTCAACTTGAACCATTGTAGTGAGGATCTGAGGCTATTTGATATTCCTAAGATAAAGGGTTTATAAACAATAACAAATTGGCAGGGGGCAGAAGCAGCATGAGCAGTAGAATGAGGACAGGTGGAAAATCAGGATCAGAAATGATCTTCCAAGCAGCCCTCAGCTTTGAAGGGTTTCTTTGAGACGGAGTTTCGCTCTTGTTACCCAGGCTGGAGTGCAATGGCGCGATCTCGGCTCACCGCAACCTCCGCCTCCTGGGTTCAGGCAATTCTCCTGCCTCAGCCTCCTGAGTAGCTGGGATTACAGGCACGTGCCACCATGCCCAGCTAATTTTTTGTATTTTTAGTAGAGACAGGGTTTTACCATGTTGACCAGGATGGTCTCGATCTCTTGACCTCGTGATCCACCCACCTCGGCCTCCCAAAGTGCTGGGATTACAGGCTTGAGCCACCGCGCCCGGCCTGAGCCACCGCGCCCGGCCTAGGGTTTCTTCTAACTAGTTGAGGAGGTTTATAAAAGGGTCCAACACTAGCAGCACAATGGTGCTTTTCTTTTTCTTTTTATAAATTGTATACTGACAAATGATCGTTGTACAGAGCAGTGATTTCTGAATGAAAATTTACATGGAATCATATACAACAAGGGAACACAGAACAGCTCTGGCTGAGGGGTTGGGGTGCCCTGACGCTACTGCAGTGGCCCCTGAATCACTTGGAGAAACCACATACTTAGTTTCATTGTAGCTGTGATTCTATAAAGTGAGTTAACAGAGATCCAATTCATGTTTTAGCCACATGCCAGGGCAAGACCACTTAAAGCTGCAAGTGAGGGATGGGAGAATGCTAATAAAACAGCAAGGTGGCCCAGGTCGGGTCAGGGGCACCATTAACACAGACTATACAGCAAGCTGGTCAGTGTAGCAAGCCATGGCCAGTGGGAGCAGGACCAGAATCAAGGACTAGGCTACCCTAAACTGACTGAAATGCAAAGGCACATGGACTGAGTGGAGGACAGAGTCCATGGGCAAATCAAGACCCCAGGAGGCAGAAGCTGACAAGGAGACAAGGTGCCAGAATGAATGTGGGTACTTGGTCAGCTTGCATGATTTCCTCCGGATAGCTTTCCATTATGGGGGACACCTTGAGAACACGTTATAGTTTATGATAGGTATGTGTGTAGGAATATGTGCATGTGTGTGTATGTTTATAACTAATTATGCTTTTTATTCCTTAGAGAGTTCAGTCATCCTCAAGGAGCCATTTTGTTACAAGATGTACCACAGTAACACACATTGACATTACTTACCCCTCTACCTCTGCTTTGTCTGGAATGCCTTTCTCTCCTTCCAGAATATTCACGTCAGGTGTCGCCTCCTCCTGGGTTGGTTGGCTCTTCCCTTTGTTCTTATGGCATGTATTCCTGCAATGTATCAAATTGCTTACGGATTTGTCTCCTTCTCTAGACCATGAACTCTTAACAATGTTCCTACATGCATAACAGGTGTTGAAGAAATGCTTGTTAAATGATGGAGTCAGTCATTTGCCTGGGGAGAGAGGTATGTTACCTGCATGAGCCCAGCACACAGTGGAGGTCAGTCCATGACTTAGTCCATATGTGTTGCTATAAAAGAATACCTGAGGCTTAGGCTGGGCGTGGTGGCTCAAGCCTGTAATCTCAGCACTTTGGGAGGCCGAGACGGGTGGATCACGAGGTCAAAAGATC
Source organism: Saimiri boliviensis (assembly GCF_048565385.1). Taxonomy (NCBI): domain Eukaryota; kingdom Metazoa; phylum Chordata; class Mammalia; order Primates; family Cebidae; genus Saimiri; species Saimiri boliviensis. The sequence continues at coordinate 31,059,701 of NC_133454.1, read as the reverse complement.
GAGACCATCCTGGTCAACATGGTGAAACCCCGTCTCTACTAAAAATACAAAATATTAGCTGGGCATGGTGGTGCGTGCCTGTAATCCCAGCTACTCAGGAGGCTGAGGCAGGAGAATTGCCTGAACCCAGGAGGCGGAGGTTGCAGTGAGCCGAGATCGCGCCATTGCACTCCAGCCTGGGTAACAAGAGCGAAACTCCGTCTCAAAAAAAAAAAAAAAAAAAAAAAAAGAATACCTGAGGCTGGATAATTTATACAGAAAATAAGTTGATTTAGCCCACAGTTCTGCTGGCTGCAAGGTTGGCCATCTGGTGAGGGCCTCAGCTGCTTCCCCTGGGGAAAGGTGAAAGGCAGAAGGGAGTCTGTGTGTGGAGATCACAGGGCAAGGGAGAGAGTGAGGAGAGGAGGAAGGTGTCAGGCTCCTTTTAACAGCCGGCTCTCTTGAGAACTAGGCGATCAAGACTTCACTCACCCCTGCTCAGGGAAGCCATGAATCTATTGATGACGGATCTGCCCCCAGGACCCAAACGTCTCCCCAAACGTCTCCCATTAGGCCTTTCCTCCAACATCAGGATCAAATTTCAACGTTAACATCAAACCACAGTGGTCTGGTTACCTGACGGGGGCTCAGAGTGGCAGCTCAGCTCAATGTTATCCTTTACAACTGGCAGAACAGGAACTGCCCCTGCTGGGGGAGGGGCTCATGCACAGCAGGTTCCTGTTTTTCTCCTCCTCTACCAGGGAGCAGCTGGAGTCACAGATTCCCAGAGCCCAGGGAAAAGCTGCATCCAGTTGGTAATACAACTTCCTGGCTAAAGAAAAATGTGACTAAACCAGCCCCAAGTTCACTGGCCCCAGAGTCAGAATACTGAATCTCAGTAGCTACAAGTTTGCTGTTGACCTGGGAGTTTTCTGCCCAGTTGTTTTATCTCATGGGTAATTTAAACTGCCTTTCACTGCCAGGACTCTTAGAAGGAAGGAAGGGGATTGAAGCAGAAATCAACTGCATTCAATTAATTTGATCAAGTGGGCTGTTACCTTTTATCCTTTTATATCCTGTGAGAGAGTTTCCTTCTGCAGGAAGGATGAGTGTCTGACCTCAGGACAGGAAACGTTTTCTCTTTCATCTGGATATAAAGAGCTTTGCTATGCCTTTAAAAATGAATAGATGACTACAATTGGGTTTAATTTTTAAAGTTAGCATTTTTAACATTTACTAAAATGTTCCCAATAAATTCTCAGTAAATGTCAAATTTGGATGATAGAGAACAAGTCTTGTGACCCACACGTTACTCCTAGTCTGGAAGGATTAGGCCAATCAAGGACAAAGAGGAGAGTGAAATTGAGAGGGTAAGACCCAGGACCCAGCTCTGAGACCACCTTCCTCCTGGCCTGTGTAGACCTAGGCCTGGGCTTTCTTAGCAGCTGGAAGTAGTGGTTGCTATGGCAACAGCACTGCAGGCTTGGGCTCAAGCCTGAGCCGAGACTCTCCCACCGCCTGCCAACCAGGATTGTCATGTGCCAGCTAAACCCCGAGTGGCTTTCAGGCCTGGAACCTATCCTCAGATGTCTTGCTATACAACAACCTAGAGCCAGGCTCTCTCTGGCTTTTTGAGCCAAGGAGCTGATAGTGTATGTTTGAGAGAAGTGGGAGATTGAAGAGGTTGCACGTGAAATCAGCAGCTTTCAGTTCCTGCCTTTCCAGTGGGTTGTAGGGAGGCTGACAACCTTGAATGTGGGCTTGGCATGTTCCTGGATGCCAATGTCTGAGAACAGCGTCTCTCTGTCAGCACAGGCTGAGCTGTGCTCCTCAGCCCTTTCACCCCACCGGGCCCCACATCACTGCAGGGATGGATTAAAGCCAGTCCAGAAAGGCTGTTACAGAGAAGAGGATTATATGGATCCAGTTAAAAAAAAAAAAAAATCTCATCCATGCCATGTTGAATTCATGCAAAATAAGATCAGAGGCCCCCTCTTGTCGCAGGGGCTCCTTGCAAAGCAAACAGACCTCCAGAAGAAGTTTCTCATTTTTTATCTTATCTCCTGTGGCTGGCCTGACCCTTCCTAAGCTCTCCAGGGAGTCAAAGGTCATGGGGTAAGGGGGGCAGAGAGATGGTGACTCAGATCTGACGTGCTGGGAAGGAATTTCTTGTTTTCTTGTCCCAAAGGGCTTCCTCTTTCCCACTGAGACCGGAGCCAGAGGAAATTAGGTCAAATAGCAGCAAGAAGTGATTTCCACGAGATAAAAGGGAATTTCAGACCAAAAAAAATGAGGACTTTCTAGAGCTCAAGTCACCTGGTTTGGAGGAGTGTTCATTTCAGTTTTAGGAAGACATGTGCAAAACTTGAAGGAGAGTTAGACCAGAAGTCAAGAAAAATGGGTTCTAAATCTTGTTCTACCACCTACCAGCTGTGCAACTTTAGATTAGACAAGCCACTGAACCTCCCCAGGGCTCAAGTTTCCTCATCTATAAATTGGAGAAAATATGTCTTGTTTTGCCTGTTTAACAAAATGGTCAAGATGATGATCAAACAAGAAAAAAATGTGCACTGAAGTTCTTTGTGGATATCTGTTACAAACAAAACAAATTTTTCAAGTGCTTTCAATCACTCAAGGAAAATGTGTTATTAAAAACAGATGATAATAAATCTGGTATCGGGAAGCGAAAGCCTTTCTGAGCAGTAGTAGTTTGGTTGCCTGGTCACAGTCTGTCCTTGCTGTTTTGCTTGCTGCTGGCTACCGGTTCTTGACTCACAGCACTGGCTTGTAACTCAGTGCAGAACCCAGGAGAAGCAGCCCCTTCACAACTGAGTGTAGTGCAAATGTAATTAATTGTGGCTTTTGCCATTGAAAGTAATGGCAATTACTTTTGCACCACTATAATTTATCCAGAGCGTTCGGGCCAACTGCTTTTCACTCTATGGACATAGTCGAGTTGAATTTTAGGCAGAATTGAATTGGCAGGTTGAGTATCAGCCAGGAAAGCTTGTCTGCTACAGCCCCAGTGGCATAGAAAAGCCTGGTACCTGGTAGATGGAGCCACAGATGCCTAAAAATTTTTTATTACAATTCTTTTTTAATTTTTAAAATAATTTTACCTTTATTTTAGATTCTGGGGGTACATGTACAAGTTTGTTACCTGGGTATATTGCATGATGCTGAGGTTTGGGATTGATTGACCCATTACTCAGAAACTGAGCCTAGTACCCAATAGTTAGTTTTTCAGCCCTTGCCTCACCTCCTCCCACCACCGCCACCACTCTAGTAGTCCCTAATGTCTGTTGTTGCCATCTTTATGTCGATGAGTACTCATTGTTTAGCTCCCACTTATAAATAAGAACATGTGGTATTTGGGTTTCTGTTCCTGAGTTAATTTGCTTAGAATTATGGCCTCCAGCTGCATCCATGTTGCTGCAAATGACATGATTCCATTTTTTAAAAAATTTTGTTTTATTTTAAGTTCTAGGATACATGTGCAGGACGTGCAGGTTTGTTACATAGGTAAACATGTGCCATGGTGGTTTGCTGCACCTATCAACCCATCACCTAGGTGATAACCCTGCATGCATTAGCTGTTTTTCCTGTTTTTCCTAATGCTCTCCCTCCCCCAACAGGTCCTAGTGTGTGTTGTTCCCCTTCCTGTGTCCATGTGTGCTCATCGTTCAGCTCCCACTCAGAAGTGAGAACGTTTGGTGTTTGGTTTTCTGTCCCTGCGTTAGTTTGCTGAGGATAATGGCTTCAAGCTCCATTTGTGGTCCCTGCAAAGGACGTGATCTTGTTCCTTTTTAAGGCTGCATAGTACTCCATGCTGTATGTGTACCACATTTTCTTTATCTAGTAGATTTCATTCTCTTTATGGCTGCATAGTATTCCATGGTATATATGTACCACATTTTCTTTATCCAATCCACTGTTGATGGACACCTAAGTTGATCCCATGTCTTTGCTATTGTGAATAGTGGAGCCACAGATTTAAAGGCAGTCATACTAAGGATACAGTGTGGAAGAACATGATGACTACTAATGACCTAATCATAATAATCATTGTTGTTGCAGTTGTAGTGTGTTGTTATTAGAATTGCTTGTTGACTGCTTATTACATGCCAAGCACTGTGGAAAGTTCTTCACATATGTTATTACCTCTTTTAATTCTCTGAAAAGCCGACAAAGTAGCTATTGCTATTTTACTTATTTAAAACAAAACAAAACAAAACCCAGAGCTTAGACTTAATGGAAATGATCCAGAATTGAACAGCCCAGATTTTGCCACATTTCCAGCCAGAGTTCTTAAAAGAGCTGCTGATACATGAATTCTACTCCATCTTTAACCCCTGAGATGTGGGTTTCCCCTCACTGCCTTAGTAAAAGTGCACTCAGGTAGTTCCATTGATCTGATGGCCGCATCTAGGAGGCACTTCTCAGTTTGTAGTTTCCCGTGAGCCACTTACCCTTTGATTTTCACTCCTTCATTGCTTATACATCTTGTCAGCCCCTGGTTTTACTGCTACTCCTCTGTTTCCTCTATGGCTCTCTGAACTCTGCTTGTCTCTTGAATATGCCATTGGATTCTATTTTTAGCTTGTTTTTTTCCTCACTCTTCACCCAGGCCTTTCCTGAAACACGCCCCAAAGTTGAATAAAACACTGCTTTCCTCTTTGTAGAGCACCTATCCAACTGTATTATACTTGCCTGGCTAGTTATTGGCATTCCACAATAAACTGTGAATAGGGCCAGGGACTCTATTTTCACTAATGTATTACTAGAACACAGCTCAAAGTAGAGCCCCGTAAATACCCATGGAATGATGGATGCACTCTAGTCCTTTACTGCCGATATCAGCAGAACAGGCCCATTCCTACCCACCCAAATCACCCTCCACCAGGGTGTGCCTATGAATGCCTCCAGCATGGCTATGAGGAAGAGCAAAGAGAAACAACTCTTTATTGTTCCTGCTTATTGGGGCATGAATAGGGAAAATTCCAGAGACATTCAGAGCCTCATGTAAGCCCAGAATTTCAAAGCCTCCCAAAATAGTAAAGCCATTCATGCCAGAGGAATAGATTTACCTTTCAGATAGATACTTCCCCTGTCTCTGTAAACCAAATCACAGAGGTCAAGGAGCCACCATAAGACCTACAAGCTGGCAGGAGGATGAAGCACCACTGAAGGTAGAAATTTTCCACAAATCCAGAGTAACTAGAGGACTTTATTATTTTGCTGTTATGGATTTCGAGGCTAAGAAAACTCACCTTAGCCCAGCGGATGTGGTCTCAGGTCAGCTGGTGACTCTAGAGGATCAGGGGTGTGGATCACTGCTCTACTGGCTGCTAAACTGTCAATATTTCCATCATTGTAAGCTGTGAGGGCCACACCAGGCTGTCTTCAGCTGACAATCAGGATCTCTAATCGGCCCTGGGGGACATAAAAAAATGGGCTGTAACTGCCACTTCCTGGGTACCTGCTGTGTGTCAGGTGCTGTACCAGGCTCTCTGCATTTATTCAATCCTCCAACTGGCCAGCAAAGCAGCTGTTACTCATAAGAGCTTCAACAACAACCCAAACAATCCACATCCCATGACAGAGCTGGTGCGCCACATTCTGAAAGCACTCACATTGGTATCATCTTGTTTGGTTTTTAGAGATAGGCATGGAGCATTGTTTCCATTTTATAAAGAGAAAATAGCCCTACACAGCATCTTGTCTAGGGTGGCACAGATCATACTCAGACTTGAATCTCCCTGCCCTGTTGGCCTTGAGGGTTTGGGCTCCCTTTGCAGTGGAGCTGCCCAGAAAGGTGTTTGGCTCTCACTGCCGCATGGCTGCGTGGGCCTGGGTCCTGTCCTGTGCAAAGGGAATGAGCCCTGGAATGATTTCATTTCTGCCGCTGAGCACCTCTGCCAAACACAAACTTTCTGAGCTTTGGTTTCCTTATCTGTAAATGGGGGCTGGTGACACAGGCCCCAGCTACTTTGTGGAGTTATGTGAGAATCACATGAGATAAGGTCAGTGAAGCCATTGTTAAAAGGACGGATCAAGACAATTGCCCAGGAGCGTTATTATTAGTAGTAATGCCGTGTTCAGAGGAAAGTCAAATTTCTTTGCTTTTAAAGGTTTTAAGATGACCTTTAAACAAGGAGCCAGCTGGGTTCTTAGTTGCAGTAGTTTAGCACACTTTAATTCAGAGGCTTTGAAAGCAGAAAGAAATATTTGGAGGCACAGTTCCCAGAAATAACCGGAGTGGAGAAACAAGCTCCCATGGGGAGTGGGGTTAGAGGCTCAGGAAGCTGGCCCAGATCACTGTCACCAGATCCTAATCCCCAGACTCAGGAAATCCTTTACACCCTGGGGCCATTCCCACACTGATGTCCCACTTCCTCCTGCAAGGGCAGTGCTCTCCTCTGGCCTCTGGATCTTGAGTTGGGGGTGGGAAGAAGATGAAGGAGAGTCTGTGTGTGGCAGTGGCCCTGTCTATGGGGAAACAGGAGGAGGGTTGTGTGTGTGTGTGTGTGTGTGTGTGTATGTGTGTTGGGGTGAACACTCTCATTTTCTGGTCTTCTGTTGTATTAGGCCCTGAGCTTAGTACTTCATTTATATATATATATATATATATATATATATATATATATATGCACGAGCCCTACAAGGAAGATAACCTTATTTCCATTTCAGAAATGAGGAAACTGAGGCTCAGGGCAGGGCCAGATGCATTGTGAGAACTAACACACAGCCATGAAGTGCTGGAGCTGGATTTGGAACACAGTTCTAGGTAACTGCACAGTCATGGCATCCTGCTTCCCCTGAGGGTCTCTCTGTGTGTTCATTTGAAGGATCTGAAAGCCCCACTCTGCATGTGGTGCCTGAAACTCCCTTTGCTGCTAAACACTGAACATGAAAGCACGCTCTCCACCAAGCTCAGCGGGGCTTCAGCTATTCCTAAGGACTCAAACCCAACGCCAAACCCACCTACCTTCTTCAGCCTTATGTAGGGCTCACCTCCTCCAGGACTCATTTTAGTATTGACTATCTCATCTAATCTCCTCTTCAAATTATATTAGCCACCTGCAGGCTGACATCCTGTACATGTGTGTCATTCAGTTGTCCCCTGTAATCATTCACTAAGTGCTGGGCACAGCAGACAGTCTTCAATTGAGTGATGACAAGGTTTAACTTAACCAGAGCCCTGAAAACAGCAATGGTTAGGAAATTCATCCCCCCAACCCCTGCCGTCCGCCACCTTCCCCACACTTAGCTGAGACTTGCTGCCCACTCTTTCTCATGACTCTCTTAAGACTCTCAGTGAGATGGAACCTACTGAAAGGCAAGATACAGACCCTCCAACTCCGTTTTTTGTCTCATGAATATTAACTGAGACTAGGAGTTTGTCTCCCTCATAAGTATTTCTCGTTTAGCTCACAGAGGCTTTCTTGATGGTAAACCAATCTCACCTGTAAACCACTCCCCCTTCAACCCACCTATCCTCCTATAAAAATCTAAGGCAAAAAAAAAAAAAAAAAAAAAAAAAAAAAGAAAGAAAAAAAGAAAAGAGAAAAGAAAGAAAGAAAAAAAATCTAAGGCAAAGCCACTCTCTGCTATTGACATGGCTTGGCTCTGTGTCCCCACCCAAATCTCATATCCAATTGTAATACCCACGTATTAGGGAGGGAGGTAATTGGATCATAAGGGTGGTTTCCCCATGCTGTTCTCATGATAGTAACTGAGTTATGACAAGATCTGATGGTGTTATAAGTGTTTGAAAGTTCCTCCTTCCCTCTTCTCTCTCCTGCTGCCTTGTGAAGAAGGTGCCTGTCACTCCTCACCTTTCACAGTGATGGCAAATTTCCTGAGGCTGCCCCAGCCATGTGGAACTGTGAGTCAATTAAACCTCTTTCCTTTATAAATTACCCGGTCCTGCGGTGGGTGGGGAGTTGGGGAGAGATAGCATGGGGAGAAATGCCAGATATAGGTGAAGGGGAGGAAGGCAGCAAATCACACTGCCATGTGTGTACCTATGCAACAATCTTGCATGTTCTTTCCATGTAACCCAAAACCTAAAATGCAATAAAAAAATAATAAATTACCCAGTCGCAGTTATTTCTTTATAGCAGTGTGAAAACGGACTGCTCCAGCAATACTCTAGCCTTCAGTTCTGGGGTATTCTCCCTATTGAAATAGCCTAAATGAAGTTGATTTCTTTACTTGTTTGTTTTTTTCTTTAATAGAGTAGAAAGACAATAGCCAAGTAAACAAAGCAGGTAATTTCTGGTAATAGGTACCATGGAGATGATAAAACAGGATAATATGGTAGGGAGTTGAGAAGCCCAAGACCGGCAGTTAGCAAACTGGAGACCCAGGAGGGCCAATGGTCTGAGAGTGAATGGTTCTGGTCTGAAAGCAAAGGCTTGAGAACTTGGAGAGTTGAAGATGTGGGTTGCATTCCAAGTCCAAAGGCAGACGACTGATGTCTCAGCTTGAAGGCACACAGGTGCCATGGTGAGATAAAGCAAGGTAACAAAATCCATGTAAGTAGTGAAAAGTGCAAGGAAAAGAAAGGAGGGGGAATGAAGAAAGACAATAACACCCCAAGGAGCAAAGCTGTGTAGCTGTAGAGTCGCCCTCTGTTCTGCCTGCACAGGGCCACCTGGGAGGTTGATAGGCCCCAAACGGTCATATTTAAACCATTTCCTGTTTAGAAAAAAAAGTGCAGCTCGCTGTCAGTGCTCTTTAATTTTAATTTTACATAGACACGCTTTTTAAGGCCAAAGCAAATCTGACCGGTTTTTCAACGTGAAAATGAAATAGAAAAATTGTTCTTAGAGTTATTTCTAAACAGAACGTGTCTCTAATCCTAATGTAACAGAAATGTATATGATGTTACCTTAAGATTAGAGATAAGAGTTTTCTCAGGGCAAATGGGAAATGGGTTAAACACAGGTGCTAAAGCCCACATGCATGTGAGAGGGCGTGGCCTTTGGGTGTGTGACAGCTGACTGAATGTGTTTAAAATGGAACAGGCTGTGCATGATTTGAGGATGTTAAGATACTTTAGGTTGATATAGCCTGTCAGGCATAATTATGTCAACTCTCTTCACTGTCCCTGTCACGCACGCTGTCGTGTCTGTCCCAGATCCCATTCACTCACCCTCCTGCAGCGGAGTGCTGGCTGCTAACAGCTTGCAGCTGCCTCATTCTACAAAACTGTGCCATGTCAGAAGCCCAGGCCCAGGAAGTGCCCCCCACTTGGGGCTGACAGCCAACAATTGACTGAAGTGGGAAACCCAAGGCAGCCTCTTGCCTTAGGGTTAGAGAAGGACAATTCTGTGGGGCAGCTGATGCTCCGGAGCCAACCTTTGCATCAGACTGAGGACAGACTTCACCTGACATCACAACTTTGCCCAGCCCTTTCCCATTCCCTACCGTAGCCTCTCTCCCTTATGGGTTTCCCCTGAGAAGACTCCCTCATGAAATGACATGAGCCCAAATCCCTGCTCTGACTGGGCTCTGCTTCCAGGCAACCTGGCCCAAGACACACATGTCAGTTCTTCTAACAGTGGTTCAGGCTAGTCTCTGGGAGTGTTACTCCTCAGCCCATTCCAGAGGTCCACAAGAAAATACACAGATACAAGCAAAGTTTGCAGCATGCCTGTATGTCCACCAACTCTTTTAGCCAGAGGGCAGCTGGCAGTGGAATACGCACCATTCTCAAGGCTAAGCAGGATCCAGACCCTGCACCCTTGCCCTAGGCTTGAGCACCTGCCCTCCACCATGGCCCAGCCCTCAGTCCAGCAAAACCCTCCAATCCATGGTAACCCTTTTCCCTCTAGGCTGCCCTCTAGCTCTAGTCAGTAGGCTGAGTCTAGAGCCCTGAATTCCCACATTGTATGGCCCTTTGCTGTATGAACCCCCATGTCTGCCTGGAACTAGAGGGTATCCTTCCCTGCAGTTCAGTCTTACCAGAGTCAAGATTTTCAGCTTCTATTTTGGTCTATGTGGAAATATCCTTTGGGTAATGCCTTAGGTTTGTCTGCCCTTCACATTTCAGGGGTCTCTGCAGAGCAAGTTAGGAGCATGACTTCTGACTCTGGCATTTACTAACCCCATGGTCTTGGACATGGTTGCTTCAGCTAATAAAAGAGAGGGACTTCAACTGTACCTGCTTCAAACAGGTTAAATGAGACAATGCATACAAAGCACCAGTGCCTGGCACGCGCAGAGAATTCCACACACGCAGGTGACTCTCCTTAGCATTGCCACTGTCTCCAGTAGCAACAGCCACAGCCTGTTTACTGCCCCACAGAATTCAGAAAGCACCTTCACATTGAGGATCTGATTGGACCTTCACCACAGTCTCACTAAGCAGGGGGAGGTGGAGGTCTTGCTCCCAGTAGGCAGATGGGGCAGCTGTGATAGGAACGTTGCTCTGTTTGAGGTCACACAGCTGGTACACAAAATCAGATCATTCCCTCCTAGATCTTGTATTCCACCTCACTGCCTCACGTAAAGACTCCAGGGCCTTCAATGGGCCCCAGGCCATGTGTAGCCGGGGGAAGGAAGTATGTGATCATGGGAACTTGGTGTGTCTTCTTGAAAGGAATGCAGAAGAGACAGTCTGACAAGCGGATTCTGTGGCTCCTATTTCTCTCTGGGCTCTGCATGAGTTCCATCTTCCCTTGCTTTCTCCCTCTGTCCCTCCTCTATGCAGGCATTAACACCCACAGCACGCAGAGACAGGGCTGCAAGATGCTTATTATTTATGCATTGAGAGCACATTAGCTGATTCCTTCTCTTTTTTGCCTGGAGGAGGCAGGTCAAGATGTGCCGACCTATGCCCTATTAGTCCTGGGAGCTGGATTTGCTGGCCACACAGATATCCACTCGTAGAAAGCACAAAGAGGATTTTCTTTAGGTAGGAGAGCACCCCTGAGATATCCATAAATGAATGCAATGTAAATTTGCAAAGAAAATGCATAGAGGGGGTAGGAAATGGGGCAGAGGTGAGCAAATCTCTTTCACTAGCCTTTGGTCACCATGGCAACAATGACATCTTTTTTAAAAAAGAATAACTGATCATTTTAAGTCAGAGGCTTTTTTTTTTTTTTAAACACCTGAAGACATTCTAGATCCCAGCCTCTTCCATAATCTGAAATAGATGAATGGAAGGGGGAGTCTACACCCCAACCCAACATACAGGTATAGAATCTTGTGGACAAATGTGGGTCTAAGCTGAGAAGCCCCTCATTTAATCACCCTGACTCAGAGCATGCTTTTCAAAACAGTTGGTCAGGCTAGTGGGAACTAAAAGAGACATTACTGAGAGCCCCTGCAGGGAGCAACTGTGGAGGGAAGGGATTGGCCTTTCTGGAAGAACCAATAGAGCTCATCTGCCAGCAAGGGTTGGGGGTGCTGCTCACCACAATGGACAACCATATAGCAAGTTGTGTGGGGCCTGTAGTAGGCTAAATAATGATGTCTATGTCCTAATCCCTGGAATCCATGAACATGTTACTTTATATGGCAAAGGGAACTTGACAGATGTAATTGAGAACCTTGAGATGGTGAGATAATGTTTGGTTACCCCCATGGCTCAACATAATCATGAGACTCAATATAAGAAGGAGGCAGGAGGATTAGAGCCAGAGAAGGTGATGTGCTAGCTGAAGCTGAGGAGAAAAGAGATGTGATGGTGGAGGTAGAGGCCATAGCCAGCCTTGGGAAGCTGAAAAAGGCAATGAAATGGGTTCTCTCCTAGAGCCTCCAGAAGGAATGCAGCCCTGTTGACACCTTGATTTTACACTTCTGACCTCCAGAACTGCAAGGGAATAAATGCATGGTATTTTAAGCTACTAAGTTTGTGGTCATTTGTTATGGCAGCAATAGGAAATTCACACCAGGACTGATTTCTGTAATGACATCAGTCATCATTGTTGAAATAAAGGGACCAGAAAACAATAATGATTCAGTGAATGGTTCTATGCCCCAAACCTCTATGTGCAGGGCCCCTGACAGCAGGACAGGCCCCCGGAAATGAGTACGCCTGTGCTGGATCATGGAGGAAGAGATGCCTGGAGGAGAGGAATAGCCTAGAATTCACCGGAAAGCATACAGTGTTCAGGAACACAGAGCCTTCTCCTCTTCTCCATGGAAGATCCAGGGCAGGGGCAAGGGGGATGGGAAAGGAGAATATAAACTTTAGGTCTTTCAGAACCTGAGCCATGGTCAGGGGTCTCAAGCAGCTTTCCCAGCCCATGCAAACAGTTGGCGCAGGAAAATAGAATGAGAAAGGGATGTCAATGTTGTCAGTGCTTATTAACAAATCTTGTCAGTGATCCACTTTCTAAACGTGGGGTGGCCATAAAGCCTGGAAGTGAATGCTTGGAAGTATATGCTTGAATTGTAATGTCATAACTACTTATGCACAAGCACGTGTGTATACCTCATGTATCTGGAAGCTGTCTTTCCTCCACATCCATATGTCTGTCCTAATTCACTCATCTTCATCCATTACCTGGATTGTGGTAACAACCTCCAACTGGTCCTCCTGCCTTTGCTCTTGCTGCCCTCAATCGCATCCTCTACATGCTTTCCGAAATGTTGATGTTACTCTGTCATCTTCTGCATAAAAACCTTTCCATGGGTTCCCATTGCTCTTAAAGCCAAGATCCTTCACTTGCCTAGGCTAGCACCTCTTCAAGGACAGTGATACCTGTTGGTTCCAAAGACTCACCAGCATGAGAACACGGCATGTGCCTGGTAGGCACCTTTGCATATTAACTAAATGTCTTACAAAAAGATCTATTTCTTATCTTTTGTGACCCCCAACTTCTGAACCAGACATACTAAAAATCTCTTGATTCCTTGCAAGGCTTCTGTTTTTCCTTTAGGTGTTTGTATGCTCCTGTTGTCTCTATCTCTAGCCCTGATTTCCTTGTGTTGCTAATACCCACTCATCCTTGAGGACTCAGTTCAAACTTCCTCTACTCTCAGACACCTGCCCTAACTCCTAGACCGAGTTCCCTTTTTATAAATGATTACAGTATCTTGAACTTCCTCCACCATAAAACTGTTCATACTTCATTTTAACTACATGTTTGTCGTAGACCTTATGCTCATTTACAGGGTTTCTCAACCTCAAGACTGTTGACATTTGGGGCCAGATAGTTCTTTGTTGTGGGGGCTCCCCTATGTGTTACAGGATGTTCAGCAATGTCTCTGTAGTAACCTCATCCCAAGTCATGACAATCGAAAATATCCCCATGACAATAAAAAATGTCTTGCCAAATGGACCGTGGGAGGCAAAACTGTTTCATGTTAAGAACCGCTTCTCTGCAACAGAGCTACGACTACCTCATTTACTTTGGTATTCTCAACGCCTAGCAGGAGTAATTGGGCAGAAAAAAAAAACACATATTAAGAAATCAGTTTGGGTTGGTTTGTTAACTCTGGGTTGGCAATCTGCATGGTGGTACAGAGGATAAGCTTGGAAGGCACTGAGGTCTGGGCTGAGTAGGAACTCTGCAATTGCATCTCTTTGGGTCCGGTACTTACCTACTTAAGTGCCAGTTTCCTGTTCTCTAAAATAGGAATAATAATAGGAACCACTTCATAGAGTTTTTATGAATATTAAATGTGACAGTGTTTGCATAGTGCTTAGCTGATTCAGTATTAGCTATCGTTATTGAAACATACAATCATCTACATACAGTGCACAAGCATACCTAGTATCAAGCCTTAAAATAAGATTAGCTGGGTGTGGTGGTGAATGCCTGTAATCCCTACTTGGGAGCCTGAGGCAGGAGAAACACTTGAACCTGGGAGGCGGAGGTCACAGTGAGCCGAGATTGCACTATTACATTCCAGCTTGGGCAACAAGAATGAAACTGTCTCAAATAAATAAGCAAGTAAGTAAGTAAGTAAGTAAATACTCCCTGTAATTGATTATGAAAGTAGCTAGGGTTGTGCATGTCCAGGCTGGAACTCTTGCCTTTCAATATCCCATTTCTGGGTCACCCTCTCCAGGTCAGATCCCATTTTGGTACATATCAGTCTACAGCACAGAGGACTTCTTTGAGTCATGATAGATCTGCTACTATAGATAGTTTCAGTCTCAGGATTGCTCAACAATTTCTTCTCTTAGCCATGATGATACTTTCAAAAGCACAAACTTCAGTTGCTCTGGCTAGTTCAGCTTCTGTTTGCAATTGCACAGAGAACATCACACATTAAGAGAGAATGTTGGCCATGTCTTTAGTGTTTTGCCCAACAAATGCCCAGATCAAAACAGATGCTTCATGTGTATTTACTGAATAAATGAATAACATTACTGAAAAATGCCTCCTACAAAATGCTTACAAATAACCTCACCCCAAGTGTTGGCTGCAGCCACCGTGGGAGAAGTCCAGACTTCTGGGTGCTGCCCCATTTCTCAATAGCCTTTTTATTTGCTGGGCATCAAATGTTCTCCTTAAATGCAGCAACTGGAGCTAAAAAATTGTTTCCTTTCAATAAAATATAACTGTTCACATTTTTTAAAGTTTAATCATTTTATCTTCATGTCATGGGGATTTCAAATGTAGTTTGAGAACTGGGAAGATGTATAATATAAAAGTATAATTACTATTGTTATATGTGAGTTAAGCTAGAATTTTAAAGCAAAAAGAGCCTGAAATTACTCTCTAGTCCTAATTTTCAGTAGCTATAACTATTTTTAAAGGGTTTAGTGTAGCAAAATTATATTTGAAGGATGCAAAGAAAGAGAAACACAAGATCAAGTCTTTTGACTGATTCACTAAACAGTAGTTTGATTGCTAGGAGTCTCCTACTACTGCAGGCAACAGACCTCAGTTAAATAAGTAAACAGCAAACCAGAAGCCTTAACACAGGTTCAGGATACTTGTTTTCTGTGGCTGAAGAACATCAGTACAGTCATGCCCTGCATGATGACATTTTGTTTAAGGACTAACTACATATATGAAGGTGGTCCCATAAGATTATGACTGCGTTGCAAAATTCCTGGTAACATTGTAACTTTCTTAAAGGCACAGCACAACCTATTACTCATGTTTGTAATAACGCTGTTGTAAAAACATCTATTTCATGGTCAGTCCTATAAAAAAGTATAGCACGTGCAATTATGTACAGTACATAATACTTGATAATAAATGAATATGTTACTGGTATATATATATATATATTTTAATATACACACATATATATATATATATATTTGGAGACAGAGTTTCACTCTTGTTACCCAGGCTGGAGTGCAATGGTGCGATCTCGGCTCACCGCAACCTCCGCCTCCTGGGTTCAGGCAATTCTCCTGCCTCAGCCTCCTGAGTAGCTGGGATTACAGGCACGCACCACCATGCCCAGCTAATTTTTTGTATTTTTAGTAGAGATGGGGTTTCACCATGTTGACCAGGATGGTCTCGATATCTTGATCTCGTGATCCACCCGCCTCGGCCTCCCAAAGTGCTAGGATTACAGGCTTGAGCCACCGCGCCCGGCCACTGGTTTATATATTTACTATACTTTACTTTTCATTATTTTAGAGTGTACTCTTTCTACTTATTAAAAAAAAGCTAACTGTAAAACAGCCTCAGGCAGGTCCTTCAGGGGGTATTCCAGAAGACAGCATTGCTATCATAGGAGATGATAGCTCCATGCATGTTTCTCCTGCAGACCTTCCAATGGGACATGATAGGGAGGTGGAAGACAGTGCTATTGATCTGTGTAGGCCTAAGATACTGTGGGAGTTTGTGTTTTAGGTTTTAGCAAAAAAGGTTTAAAAAAGTAAAAAATAAAAATAAACCATTTTAAAGTAAAAAAATATGGAATAAGTCTATAAAGAAAGTACATTTGTACAACTATAAAATACGTTTGTGTTCTAAGTGTTACTATAAAAAGTCAAAAAATTTTAAAAATTGAAAAGTTCATAAAGTAAAATTACAGCAAGCTAAAGTTAATTTATTATTGAAGAAAAAAGCATTTTCCTATAAATTTAGTGTACATTGTTTATAAAGTCTGCAGTAGTATACAGTAATATCCTGGGCCTTCATATTCACTCACTACTCACTGACTCACCCAGAACAACTTCTAGTCTTATAAGCTCCATTCATGACAAGAATAGGATTCATTCATTTTAATTTCACATCTGGTCTAGAATAATTACCCTTCCTGACCAAAAGTGAGCAGAACAAAGTCATCACAAAACTAGAGTATGGGTTCAGGGAGAGCCATGATCTTGGCATGAGCCCAATAGGAGCTTTATGCAAAGAATATCAAGGAGAAGCACACCTCCTGAGCAACAAGATAATATTTGCTACATAAAATAAATTTTAATTAATAATGAATGCAAAACTTCATCATTTAGTAACATAGGCTCTGTTATAGGGAAACAGCTGCCCAGGGCATGCCAGTGGGGGCATTAGGGCAGAACTCAGAGGAAAGAATCCATAGAGCCTGTCCAAGAAATCAATTGGAATTGAGTTGGAAATCAATACATTTTATGGTATTCATAGTTCTTTTTATTAGCTGATTGAACAGCTGTATAGAATACAAGCATGTTTTAGTTTTAATGATCCCCATCTCTGCCTTCACTGGTGCACCATTAAATCCAACTTTCCTATCTGTTAACAGCATGCTAGGCAGATTCCATGGTATAGCTGTGAATTTGAGGCATTCAAAGTCCAGTTCAGCCTACTCCTATGGAAAATGCCATCTCATCTGATTTAAAACTTTCCTCTTCCAACTGATGATTCAGAGAAAATGCAGAGAACATGTTAAATACATACCTTGGGGATGCAATCAACAAAATCCAGACTTTAAGAAAATGACAGAGAACAAATGACCTAGTCTCTTAAAAAAATTAATTGCAGGGGTTGCAGGGAGAGAACAGAAAGAAGATGGAAAGGGAAGCTATGGATTAAAAGATATTTGAAAGATATACCAACTAATTACAGTGAGTGAACCCTGCTTGGATCCATATTCAAACCAAATGTAAAAAATATTTATTACACTTCTGACACAACTGGAATTTTAAACACTGACCATTTATGTCAAGAAACAGTGCCATTTCTTTAAATGACAGTACAATTGTGGTTATATTTTTTTAAAGTATTTCCTTATCTTTATCATTTGCCCTTCTAAAACTCCTAAGAGCCTTAAGAATTATGTTAAATGGACTATCTGTGCTCTCATTGGAACAATCAAGTCTCAATGATAGCACATTTATTTACAGCATAGTTTACTGAATATTTCAAGCCTATTGTTGAGACTTACTGCTCAGAAAAATAAATTTCTTTGAAAATAAAAAAAAAAAAAGAAAACATTACTGCTCATTGACAATGCACCTGGCCACCCACCCAAGAGATCTGATAGAGACGTACAAGGAGTTGAATGTTGTTTTCATGCCTGCTGACATAACATCCATTCTGCTGCCCATGAATCAAGTTCTGATATCAACATTCAAGTCTTATTATCTAAGAAATTCATTTTGTAAGCCTATCACTGCCATAGATGGTGATTATTTTGATCATTCTGGGCAAAGTAAACTGAAAATCTTTTGAAAAGAATTCACCATTCTAGGTGCCATTAAAGAACATTCATGATTCATGGAAGGAGTTCAAAATGTCAAAATTAACAGGAGTTTGGAATAAGTTGATTCCATTCAATCCTCATAAATAACTATAAGGAGTCCAAGACTTCAGTAGATATAAGTGTGCAGCTTTATTTCTGAGTCTTCTATTCTGTTTCATTGGTCTGTGTGTCTGTTTTTGTACCAACACCATGCTATTTTGGTTACTATAGTCTTACAGTATAGTTTGAAGTCAGGTAATGTGATTCCAGCTTTGTTCTTTCTGCTTAGGATTGCTTTGGCTGTTTTTGGTTTCATATTAATTTTAGAATAGTTCTTTCCTAATTCTGTGAAAAATGTAATTAGTAGTTTGATAGGAATAGCATTGAATCTGTAAATTGCTTTGGGCAGTATGGCCATTTTAATGATACTGATTTTTCCAATCCATCAGCATAAAATGATTTTCCATTTACTTGTGTCATCTTTGATTTCTTTCAGCAGTGTTTTGTAGTTCTTATAGAGATCTTTTGCCTCCTTGGTTAGCTGTATTCCTAGATATTTCATATTCTTTGTGGCTATTATAAATGGAATTTTTATCTTAATTTGAATCTCTGCCTGGACATTACTGGTAGGTAGAAATGCTACTGAATTTTGTACATTCATTTTGATATCTCAAAACCTTACTAAAAAAGTTTATCAGTTCTGGTAGCCTTTTGGCAAAGTCTTTAGGGTTTCTAGATATAGAATCATACTATCAGTGAAGAGAGATAGTTGGAATTTTTCTTTTCTTATTTGGATGCCTTTTATTTATTTCTCTTGCCTGATTGCTCTGACCAACATTTCCAGCATTATGTTGAATAGGAGTGGTGAGAGTAGTCATCCATGTCTTTTCCTAGTTCTCACGGGGAATGGTTCCAGCTTTTGCTCTTTCAGTATGATGTCAGCTACGGGTCTGTCAAAATGACTCTTATTATTTTGAGGCACGTTCCTTCAGTGCCTAGTCAGTTGAGGGTTTTCATTATGAAGCGATTTTCAATTTTATCAAAAGCTTTTTCTGCATCGATTGAGATGAGCATATGGTTATTGCTTTTAATTCTGTTTATGTGGGGAACTACATTTATTGATTTGCATATGTTGAACTAGTCTTGCATCTCTGGAATAAAGTGTACTTTATCATGGTATATTTATGTTTTAGTGCTGGATGGTGCTGCTGAATTCCGTTTGCTGATATTTGGTTGATGATTTTTGCATCTATGTTAATCAGAGATATTGGCCTGAAGTTTTCTATTTTCATTTTGTCTCTGCCAGATTTTGGTATCAGGCTGATGCTGGCTTCATAGAATGAGTTAGGGAGGAGCCCCCTCCTCTTCAAGTTTATGGAATAATTTCAGTAGGATCTGATCTTCTGCAAGGCTGAAAAAATAAGCAATGGGGAAAGGACTCCCTATTCTATAAATGGTGCTGAGATAACTAGCTAGCAGAAGAATGAAGCTGGATCCTTGCCTTTCACCATATACAAAAATTAACTCAAGATGGATTCGCAGTTTAAATGTAAGATCTCAAACATAAAAATCCTAGTAGATAATTTGGGAAAAACACCCTTCTCAACACTGGCCTTGGCAAATAATTTTGGGTTTTCCTCAAAAGCAACTGAAACAATAACATAAATTGAGAAGTGGAAATTAATTTAACTAAAGAGCTTCTATACATCATAAACTATTAATAAACTATTCTATCAACCTATAGAATGGGAAAAAATATTTGCAAACTATGCATATAACAAGGGCCTAATATCTGCAACTTATAAGGAACATAAACAATTGAACAAGCAAAAACCAAACCATCCCATTAGAAAATGGGCAAAGGACATGAACAGACAGCTCTCAAAAGAAGACATTCAAGCAGCCAACAAAATATGGAAAAATCTTCATCATTGCTAATCATCAGAGAAATGCAAATCAAGACCACACTGAGATACCATCTTACACCAGTCAGAAAGGCTGTCATTAAAACGTCATAAAATAACAGATACTGGTGAAGACACAGAGAAAAAGTAATTCTTATACAATGTTGGTGGGAATGTAAATTAGCTCAGTCACTGTGGAAAGCCACTTGGAGAGTTCTCAAGTAACTTAAAATAGAGCTACTATTCAACCCAGCAATCCCATTACTGGGTATATACCCAAAGGAAAATAGATAATTCTACCAAAATACACATGCACTCATATGTTCATCACCACACTATTCACAACAGCAAAGACCTGGAATCAATGTAAGTGCCCATCAGTAGTGGATTGGATTAAGAAAATGTGGTACATATACACCATGGAATACTATACAGCTATAAAAAGAATGAAATCATGTCCTTTACAGCAACATGGGTGGAGCTGAAGGCCATAAACCTAAGTGAATTAATGTAAGAGGAGAAAGCCAAATATTGCGTGTGAATACTTATAAGTGAGAGGTAAACACTAAGCACACATGGACATAAACATCGGAACAGTAGACACTGCAGACTACTAGAATAGAGAGGCAGAGAAGGGGGTGTCGGTTGAAAAGCTACCTATTGGGTACTATGCTTACTGTACATGTACCCTCATATCTAAAATAAAAGTTGAAACTAAAAAAGTAAAAGACTTCAGTGGAGGAAGTCACTGAAGACATAGTAGAAGTAGCAAGAGAGCTAGAATTGGAATTAGAAGTGGAGCCTGAAGATCTGACTAAATTGCAGCAATCTCATAATAAAGCTTGGATGAATGAGGAGCTGCTTCTTAAGGAGAAGCAAATAAAGTGGTTTCTTGAGAAGGAATCTATTACTGGTGAAAATGCTGTGAAATTGTTGAAATTCCAACAAAAGATTTAGAATACTATATAAACCTAGTTGACACAGCAGTGGCCGGGTATGAGAGGACTTACTTTGATTTTGAAAGTTCTGTGGGTAAAATGCTGTCAGACAGCATTGCATGCTACAGAGATAATGAAAATGAAGAGTCAATCAATGCAGCAAGCTTCATGGTTGCGTTATTTTAAGAAAATACCACAGACATCCCAATCGTGAGCAACCACCACCCTGATCAGTCACTGGCCATCAACATCAAGGTAAGACACTCAACCAACAAAAAAATGCAGCTTGAGGCACGCTATGATAATTATTAACATTTTCTAGCAAATTATTTTTAATTAAGGGATGTACATTGTGTTTTTTTTTTTTTTTTTTTTTTTTGAGACAGAGTTTCGCTCTTGTTGCCCAGGCTGGAGTGCAATGGCGCGATCTCGGCTCACCGCAACCTCCGCCTCCTGGGTTCAGGCAATTCTCCTGCCTCAGCCTCCTGAGTAGCTGGGATTACAGGCATGTGTCACCATGCCCAGCTAATTTTTAGTATTTTTAGTAGAGACGGGGTTTCACCATGTTGACCAGCATGGTCTCGATCTCTTGACCTCGTGATCCACCCGTCTCGGCCTCCCAAAGTGCTGGGATTACAGGCTTGAGCCACCGCGCCCGGCCTACATTGTGTTTTTAAACATGTTATTGCACACTTAGTAGGTTAGAGTGTAAACACAAGTTTTATATGCACTGAGAAAACAAAAAACTGGTATGACTTGATTTATGGCAATATTTGCTTTACTGTGGTGTTCTGGAAGCAAACCCACAATATCTCCTTGTATTGCCATCTTAACAATTTAAAATCTTTGGATCCATAAACAAGATATATTTTTCTATTTATTTAGGTCTTTTTTTTTCCAACAATGTTTTGTAGTTTTTGGTATAAAAATCTTGCAATTATTTTGTTACATTTATTCTTAAGTAGTTTATTCTTCTTGATGCTATTGCATATAGAATCATATTCTTTTTTTTTTTTTTTTTTTTTTGAGACAGAGTTTCGCTCTTGTTACCCAGGCTGGAGTGCAATGGCGCGATCTCGGCTCACCGCAACCTCCGTCTCCTGGGTTCAGGCAATTCTCCTGCCTCAGCCTCCTGAGTAGCTGGGATTACAGGCATGCGCCACCATGCCCAGCTAATTTTTTTGTATTTTTAGTAGAGACGGGGTTTCACCATGTTGACCAGGATGGTCTCAATCTCTTGACCTCGTGATCCACCCGCCTCGGCCTCCCAAAGTGCTGGGATTACAGGCTTGAGCCACCGCGCCCGGCTAGAATCATATTCTTAATTTCATTTTCAGATTATTCATTGCTGGTATATAGAAATACAATCAATCTTTGTATATTTATCTTATATCCTGCACCTAGCTATACTCATTTGTTAATTTTAATATTTGTTTTTGTGGTAGTGGATTACTTAGAATATTCTACATACATCATCATGTCATCTGTGAATAAAAATAATTTTACTTCCTTTCCTATCTGGATGTCTTTTATTTCTCATTCTTGCCTGATTTCCTTGGCTAGAATACAATATTGAATAGATGTGGCAAGAGCTACGTCATTCTCATCTTGTCCATGATCTTAGGGAGAAAGCATTTTTTCTTTCATCATAAGTACAACGTTAGCTGTGGGATTTTTTTTTTTTTTTTGTAGTTCTTACTAGGTTGAGGAAGTTTTCCTTCTATCTGATTTTGTTCAGTGTATTTTCATGAAAGGGTGCTAAATGTTGTCAAATGCTTTTTCTGCATGTATTCAGATGGTCATGCTGTTTTTGCTTTTTGTTCTACTAATATGTTTTATTACATTGATTGCTTTTAAATTTTGAACAACCTTGTATTCCTAGCATAAACCTCACTTAGTCATGGTATATAATCCTTTTTGTAGGTTGCTGAATTTAGTTTCCTAGTATTTTGTGAAGGATTTTTGCCTCCATATTTGTAAGGGATATTGTTCTGCAGGGGTGTGTGTGTGTGTGTGTGTGTGTGTGTGTTTGTGATATCTTTGGTCTGGTTTTGGCATCAGGGTAATACTAGTCTCATGGGATGAGTTGGGAAGTGTTCCACCTATTCTATTTTTTTTTTTTTGGAAGAGTTTGTGAAGGATTGATATTAATTTGTTTAATACCAATTCATCAGAGAAGCCATCAAGTTTTTAGTATGTCCACAGAGTTGTGCAAAACTCACTAGAATTTAATTTTAGAGCATTTCTGTCACTCCCAAAAGAAACCCGTAGTCGCTAGCAGTAATACCTCACCTCCCTCAGCCTCAGGCAACCACTGCTTTATTTTCTCTCCTTGTAGATTTGCCTATTCTAGACATTTAATATAAGTTAAATAATACAATATGCAGCCCTTTATGACTAGTTTCTTTCACTTAACAGACTGTTTTCAAAGTTCATCAATCTGTGTGTCACTACTTCATTCATTTTAGTTGCTGAACAATATTCCACTGTGTGAATGTACCACATTTTGTTTATCATCTATTGAAAGACATTTTGGTTATTCTTACTTCTGTCTATGATAAATAATCCTGCTATGAATGTTTGTGTAAAGGTTTTTGTATGGATCAGCAATGTTTTGTTTTTAAAATGATATTTGTAGGCCGGGCGCGGTGGCTCAAGCCTGTAATCCCAGCACTTTGGGAGGCCGAGGCGGGCGGATCACAAGGTCAAGAGATCAAGACCATCCTGGTCAACATGGTGAAACCCCGTCTCTACTAAAAACACAAAAAATTAGCTGGGCATGGTGGCGCGTGCCTGTCATCCCAGCTACTCGGGAAGCTGAGGCAGGAGAATTGCCTGAACCCAGGAGGCGGAGGTTGCGGTGAGCCGAGATCGCGCCATTGCACTCCAGCCTGGGTAACAAGAGCGAAACTCCGTCTCAAAAAAAAAAAAAAAAAAAAAAAAAAAAAAAAAAAAATGATATTTGTAGATTTTTATCTAACACTTTAGTTGTTTTTATCAGTGGAATTGCCACAAACATAAATCACAATTTGCTTTACTTGCTGAGCTTGTACTGCCTAATTGGAGCAAGGAATGTGGCCAGAGGATGTAGTGGCCTAACATAAAGAGAATTTCTAGCAGTTTCATAACTCAGGGCTTTATACAGGAGAATATAGACCCTAAACGAAGGAACAAAGAAATCCATCCATCCATATATTTCATTCATTCATTAACTAATAGTTTTTGAGCATCTACTGCATATGGCCCAGACCCTGTGTGAGGGAGGCTGAACAATGAATGTAAGACAGATCTGGTCTTTGCCCTCTGAGAGCTTGCATTTTACCAGAAAACAACCCGACAGGCAAATTACCACATGGTGTGATAGGTACAATAAAAATGGAAGAACAAGGGCCTATGGGAGCAAAGAGAAAGGCTCACCACCCTGTGGGGAGACGGCAGGAAGTCTTCTCAGAGGCAATGGGAGCTACAGAAGAACTTCAGTTGTGTATTTGTGAGGGCAGGGGTTTGACGTGGGAATTAAACTGCAACATTCAGTTCTTTAAGAACCCTGATGGAGCAATGAATTTCAAAACTCAGGTCCACCTTTTGATAGAACTGCCCACAAGAAGTTTAACATGGTGCTTGGCAGACACAGAACAGATGTTCTGTGTGTGTGTGTGTGTGTGTGTGTGTGTGTATGTGTGTGTGTGTACATGTGTGTATACATACATAATGAATCCATGCTAAACCGAACTGTGCACCCACCCCAGTTCATTGTAATCTAGGTGTCTTCCTAGATTTGCAAACTGCTGATAGAGACTTTTCTTTTTCAATAGCAGAGATGAATTAGAGAATATAGAGCTTGTTCTTCAAATCAGTTCTCCAAACTGCTGGGCTGTCTAGTAGAGGTTTCTGCAATGACAGAAACGTTCTAGACTTGTGATCTCTTATGTGATAGTCACTAGCCACAAGTACCTACTGAGAACTTGAAATGTGACTAGTGTGACTGAGGCATTGAGTTTTAAATTTCATTTAATTTTAATTTCAATTCAAGCAGTCAGATGTGGCTAGTGGCTACTGTGTTGGATAGAACAGCAGAAACACTGCTGCTACTAAAAGTGCATTATGAATGCACTTTTCAAAGAGCTTCACCTCTCATATCCCTTATTGTCACTTTTGATCCTCACAACAGTTCTGTGAGAGGCATATACCAGGCACCATTCATCTTGTTTTACAGCTAAGGAATCTGAGGCCCAGAGAGATGCCCAGCTAAAGACTGATCTGGGCCTGAAGTCCTGGGATCCTGAACAATTAAGGAGAGTGATGTTCTTGCCTTTCAGCCATCGGAGGATGACTATAAGGCCCAAATAATGTCTTGCCTCATTGCTATGTGTGTATAAAGAAGTGGGGAGGCCGGGCGCAGTGGCTCAAGCCTGTAATCCCAGCACTTTGGGAGGCCGAGGCGGGTGGATCACGAGGTCAAGAGATCGAGACCATCCTGGTCAACATGGTGAAACCCTGTCTCTACTAAAAATACAAAAAATTAGCTGGGCATGGTGGCACATACCTGCAATCCCAGCTACTCAGGAGGCTGAGGCAGGAGAATTGCCTGAACCCAGGAGGCGGAGGTTGCGGTGAGCCGAGATGGCGCCATTGCACTCCAGCCTGGGTAACAAGAGCGAAATTCCATCTCAAAAAAAAAAAAAAAAGAAGTGGGGAGATGCCTGGAGCATGCATTGGAGAATTTCCAAGTCAAGATCCAAGGGAGAATGGTGGTCATTCCCATGGCGGGCCACTAGAGGGGGCTTGCTGCTCTAACAGGGGTTATTTCTTCATAGTTCAGAGTGCCAAGACTTCGTAGCATAGCACATCTTTGAAGGGTGGAAGAGATGTTCAACTTCTTGATAATATTTCCATGTCATTTGCAGGTGTTGGCACAAGAGTATCTTTCCTTGAGGTCTAAATGTACTGATTAAGTTCAGTTTTTTGGCCTAAAGTCATTTAGAGGCAAATTTCCAAAAAATCATTAAGGCTTATCAGTCATTTTCTGAAAGTAGGCTTGAATAGGAGGAAAAAATAGTAAGAGAGTAATGGGAAGAGGAAAAGAATTGTGAAGAGATAAAATTTATGGAAAAATCAGGTCATTGCAAAAGGAGAAGAGGAAAATGAAGATAAGCCTCATTATTAGTCCAACTCCTCTTTCACTGTAACAAGAAAAACACGTAAGAACTTAAAGAGACTCCAACTATCTTACCTGTGGCTGAACAGGAAGGCAGAGAGGACTATACATCCTCCTGGGACAAGGCCACAGTCTCTGATTTTTAATACCTCCATCTTCTTTTTTTTTTTTTTTTTTTTTGAGACGGAGTTTCGCTCTTGTTACCCAGGCTGGAGTGCAATGGCGCGATCTCGGCTCACCGCAACCTCCGCCTCCTGGGCTCAGGCAATTCTCCTGCCTCAGCCTCCTAAGTAGCTGGGATTACAGGCACGCGCCACCACGCCCAGCTAGTTTTTTGTATTTTTAGTAGAGACGGGGTTTCACCATGTTGACCAGGATGGTCTCGATCTCTCGACCTCGTGATCCACCCTCCTCGGCCTCCCAAAGTGCTGGGATTACAGGCTTGAGCCACCGCGCCCGGCAATACCTCCATCTTAACCTAAGAGGAGACACTCTCCCCCATGACTTAAGCACTACTTCTTGACTATTTTCCTGTTCAAATTGTAAACAAGCTGGACAGGGAGGCAACACTGCCTCCATTCTATCAGAAAGTCAGCTCCGATTACCTGCCCAAGACCACTAAGCTAGTAAATAGCAGGATCAGGTTTAGAGCCGGGTCTGTGTGACTTAGCCTGACAATGCACAGTTGTACAGGTTATTCTCTACCTAGTAGCAGGAAGTGATATGTGCTTAAGTATCTACACACACACACACACACACACACACACACACACACACACTTGCAGTTTTCCACCAAATGGCAATCAACTGTCTTGAGGAAGGAATATTCATTGTCTAATTTGAAAAAGGTACCATTTGAGCTCTCAGTAGTCCTGGCATGGCTGTAGTTACTCTTGTATCCACAAGGAAGTGAAGCCATGACAGGCTGTTCCAAAATCCCAGGAGCTCAGCCTTGAGGGCTGCTCCTGCTCAGTCAGCCTCCTCACGCACATTTGTGCAGCCCAATTTCAAAGTCTACTGAGAACCTGCTGACTCCAAGCTAGGCCTCTGGGTAGGAAAAGAGGCCCGAGGTCAGAGAAAGATGCAATTGGTGAAGAATTTGAAAACAAACCAATCTAAACCAAACAAAAAATCCCAGGAAGGAGCAGAAGCATGAGTAGGGTGACAAAAGTACATGGACTCTAGAGCTAGCCAGACAATGGGCCAAATCCAGGCCCCATCTTTCACTAGCTGGTTGACAGGCAGTGAGTCACCTAACTTCTCGGAGCCTGTTTCTTCATCTGTAAATGGTGGGTCAGTAGCTGCATACTTTTTCAAAGATTGTTGTGATGATTAAATGAAATAACACATGTAAAGGATGTGACATGGTACCAGGCATGAGTATTTGATATCAGGTCAGCAGTTAGAGATGTCAGCCTAGAGGGCTAGGCTGAAGATGGCGAAATCACAGACCTAGAGCCAAGAAACCCTCTGCATTCCTCTTTGCAGCCCAAGGAGACTAGGCAGCTGGGGGAAAACTGGCTATCCAGGCATCTCACCCTGAATTATTAACAGAAGGGTTTGAGAAGAATTGATCTGACCTGGATGCTGAGAATCCCCGAAAGTTCCCACTAGATATGCCAAGAACACAACTCCCTGAGTACTTTTTACCCAGACCATTTCTGAGTTGTGTTTGCAGCCAGCAATTGTGTAGGATGAGACAATGTCTTCCTTTGGAGAAAGAGCAGGCTTGCTTACCACTCATTATAAAAGCAGTAGATTTCTTAAGCTCAGTGTCCCTCAGCTATAATGCAAACCCACCGCATGTATAGCATCTAGCTGGGGCCCCCTGCATTGCCCTGTATGACTTGGGAGAATGGAAACCTGATGCCAACATGGTGCTCATGCTGCTTGCTATGTTATGAGTAACAAAAGAGACCCAGGAGTATCATGTCTTCTAAAAGCATTCATAAAACATTAACAAACTTGCTTATTACTTTGGAAGGTAGGGTAAAATTCCAGACCCTGATGGGAAGCTTTCAGAATCTTTTGGTTCAGAGGAAGGACTATAGAAATTTGTCATTTAAAACCTTTTAATTTTGAAGTTGCACTTGACTATCAAACATAAGAAGGGTGGGGTAAAATAAAAAGAATGTATTTAAATCTATTAAAATACATGCCCCTCCCCCAAAAGTCCCCTTTGACATTAACACACCCTTGGATGGGACTTTATGAGTGCAGGCAGGCAGGGGAGTTGGATCAGGAGCTGCACCCCTGGACATTCTACCAGCTCTATCCTACAGGGTGGCTTTGGCTTGGGGGGTGGGCTGCAACATTTTATTAATGATGGAGTATACAGTCTCTCCCACCTCCTGGGAATAGAGGAGGGCTGAGGCTAAGTGGCTCAGATTTTAAGGGATTTCAAAATTAAGTCACTGATCTTTAGTATTATTACAGAAGAGCTGAAATTGGGGATTTTAAGTCACAAATAACAAGAGTCTTCTGTTTCTGTTTTATTAGCCATTTTGTATGCATACTTTGCCGGTAGCCCCCTCAATTCCTTGTGGAAAAGATAAAAGATTAAAAACAAGCAAGCAAGATCCAGATGGCTGATGGAACACCAACACTTGCCTTCTCTACAAAGAATAATCAAAACAACAAATAGATAACCACACATTAAATATAGTATCTGAAAAAGAACAATGGAATTCAGCAAAGAAGTGATAAAGACACTCTGAGGCATGGAAACTTGAGATGTATAGAAAAGGAAGTGAAGCAGCCAGCAGAAAAATGGCTTCAGAAATTAAAAATGTTTTTTTTTTCAGACAAAAACTGAGGGAATTTATCACCACTAGACCAGTCCCACAGGAAATGCTTAAGGGAACATCTGGAAACAAAGGACAATGTCTATCATCATAAAAACACACAAAAGTATAAATCTAACTGGTAGATCAGATATACAAATGAGAAAAAAAAGAATCAAATGTTATTATAAAAAACTATCAAGCCCCAAAGAAAAACAATAAGAGAGGAAGAAAAGAAAATAATATGCAAAACAATCAGAAAACAATTAACTAAATACAGCAGTAAGTCCTCATCTGTCAATACCAACCTTACATGTAAATTGTTTAAAGCCTCCAATTAAAAGATATAGACTGGCTGAATGAGTTTTTAAAAAGCAAGACTCAACTATATGCTGCCTGCAAGAAATTCATTTCACCTGTGAACACACACAGACTAAATGTGAAAGGATGAAAAAAGATATTCCATGCAAGCGGAAAAAAGTGCACAGGAATAGTTACACTTATATCAGACAAAGCAAACTTTAAGTCAAAAACATAAAAAGAGGCAAAGAAGGGCATCATATAATGATAAAGGGGTAAATTCAGGAAGAGCAGATAGCAGTTGTAAATTATATGCACCTAATATCGGAGCACCCAGACATATAAAGCAAATATTACTAGAGTTAAAGTGAAAGACCCCGATACAATAATAGTTGGGAACTTCAGCACCCCACTTTCAGAAATGGTTAGATCATCTACACAGAAAATCAACAGAAACATAAAACTTAAACTGTACTATCGACAAAATGAACCTAACAGACATTTATAGAACATTTCATCCAACAGCTGCAGAATACACTCTTTTGATCAGCACATGGACATTCTCTGGGATAGACAATACATTAGGTTACAAAACAGGTCTCAACAAATTTTTTAAAACCGAAATTACATCAAGTATCTTTTCAAACGATAATGTGCTAAAACTGAAAATCAAGAACTTTGGAAGTGGTGCAAATAATTAGAAATTAAACAACATGCTCCTGAATAACCAATGGGTCTATAATCAAATTGAGAAAGATATCAAAACATTTCTTAAAACAAATGAAAATAGAAATACAACATACCCAAATCTGTGAGATACAGCAAAATTAGTACTAAAAGGGAAGTTTCCAGCAATAAATGACTAGATCAAAAAATAAAAAGATTTCAGATAAACAAGCTAATAAGGCACCTCAGGGAAGCAGAAAAGAAAGAACAACCCCCAAATTAGAAGGAAATAAATTATAAAGATCAGAAAAGAACTAATCAAAAGAGAGAAATAGAAACAAATGCAAAAAGATAAATGAAGAGAGTTGGTGGGTTTTTTTGTATTTGTTTTTGTTTTTGACACAGAGTCTTGCTCTGTTGTCCAGGCTGGAGTACAGTGGCATGATCTCAGCTCACTGCAGCCTCCGCCTCCCAGGTTCAAGCGATTCTCCTGATCTCAGCCTCCCAAAGTGCTGGGATTACAGGTGTGAGCCACCATGCCCAGCCAGGAATTATTTTTTATTCTACAAGGCCAGCATTGCCCTAATGCCAAAACCAGACAGAGACACAATAAAAAAGAAAATTACAGGCCAATATCCCTGATGAACATAAGTGCAAAAATCTTCAAGAAAATACTAGCAAACTAAATCCAGCAGTACATCAAAAAGACAATACAACATAATCAAGTGGGATTTATCCCAATGATACAAGGATGGTTCAAGAAACACAAATCAATAAATGTGATACATCAACAGAATGAAGGGCAAAAATCATATGATCATCTCAATAGACAACATCTGACATTCTTTCATGATAAAAAATTCTCGGGCCGGGCGCAGTGGCTCAAGCCTGTAATCCCAGCACTTTGGGAGGCCGAGGCGGGTGGATCACGAGGTCGAGAGATCGAGACCAACCTGGTCAACATGGTGAAACCCCGTCTCTACTAAAAATACAAAAAATTAGCTGGGCATGGTGGTGCGTGCCTATAATCCCAGCTACTCAGGAGGCTGAGGCAGGAGAATTGCCTGAACCCAGGAGGCGGAGGTTGCGGTGAGCCGAGATCGCGCCATTGCACTCCAGCCTGGGTAACAAGAGCGAAACTCCGTCTCAAAAAAAAAAAAAAAATTCTCAGAAAATTAGGCATATTAGGTACATACCTCAGCTCAATAAAAGGCATACACGACAAGCCTACAGCTGACATCATACCAAACAAGGTAAAAGCCTGAACAAGACATAAATACCTACTTCCACCACTTTTATTCAGCATAGTACTAAAAGTCCTAGCCAGAGCAATTAGGCAAGATAATAAAATAAAGGACATCCAAATTGGAAAAGAATAAGTCAAATGGTTCCTCTTTGCAGACAACATAATCTTATATATAGAAATATCTATGGACTCTCCCCCCACCAGAAAAAACACCTCTCAGAAATGATAAATGAATTGAGTAAAATTGCAGGATACAAAATCAACATACAAAAATAGTAGTATTTCTATATACTAATAACAAATTAGCTTGAAAAAACTTCAGGAAAGCAATCCCATTTACAATAATTATCAAAAAAAGAACTTAGGAATAAATTTAGGAGGTGAAAGATCTCTATACTCTATAATTAAAATTACAAATCACTGATGAATGAAATTAAAGAAGATGCAGCAAACTAACACAGGAACCAAAAACCAAATACCTCATGTTCGCATAAGTGGGACTTGAACAATGAAAATACAGGGAAACAGTGAGGGGAAAAACACACATCAGGGCCTACTCGGGGGTGGGAGGGTGAGAGGATGAAACCCAGATGATGGGTTAATAGGTGCAGTAGACCACCACGGCACACATATGCCTATGTAACAAACCTGCACATTTTGTACATGTATCCTGGAACTTAAAATAATTTTTAAAAAGAAAGAGGATATCAAAAAATAAAAAGCCATTCCATGCTCATGGATTAGAAGCGTTAATATTGTTAGAATGATCATACTGCCCAAATAGATCTACAGGTTCAATGCATTCCCGATTAAAATACCAATGACATTCTTTACAGAAATAGAAAAGCAATATTAATATTTGTATGGAACCACAGAGAAACCCAAATTGCCAAGGCAATACTGAGCAAAAATAGCAAAGCTGGAGGCATAACACTACCTGACTTCAAAATATATACAAAACTATAGTAACCAAACCAACATAGTATTGGCATAAAAACAGACACATAGACCAATGGAACAGACTAGAGAACCTAGAAATGAATCCATGTGTTTACAGCCAACTGATTTTTTGCCAAGACATCAAAAACATACACTGGGGAAAGGACACCCTCGGTTATTCATATGCAGAAGAAGGAAATTAGACCCCTATTTCCCACCACATACAAAAATCAACCCAAAATGGATTAAAGACTTAAATGTAAGGCTGAAAACTATAAAACTACTAGAAGAAAACATAGAAATGTGTCATGGCATTTATCTAGGCAAAGATTTTATGTGTAAGACTTCAAAAGCACAGGCAACAAAAACTAAAAAGACAAATGGGACTATATCAAACTAGCAAGCTTCTGAACAGCAAAGGAATCAACAGAGTAAAAAGACAATCTGTAGAATGGGAAAAAATTTTGCAAAGTAGACATCTGACAAAGAACTAATATTCAAAATACATAAGAAAATCAACTCAATTGCAAATAAAATTCCAATTGATAAATTTAAGGATCTGAATAAACATTTCTCTACAAAAGACATACAAATGGCCAAGTATATACAAAAAGTATAAACATTACATGTCATCAGGGAAATACAAATCAAAACCACAATGAGATATTCTCTTATCCCAGTTAGAATGGTTTTTATCAAAAAGACAAAAAATAGTAATAATAAATGCTGGTGAAGATGCAGAGAAAAGAGAAATCTTCTACATTGTTGGTAGAAGATTTACAGACATTGTTGGTAGAAGAATTCATTACAGACATTATGGAAAACAGTATGAAGTTTTCTTAAAAAAATACATAAAACTGCCATATGATCTAGCAATCTCACCACTGGTATTTATCCAAAGGAAAAAAAATAAATATATGAAAGGAATACCTGCACCCCATATATATCATGGCAGTCTTCACAATAGCCAAGATACAAAATCAACCTAAATGTCCATCAACATATGAATGGGTAAAGAAAATATGGCACATACATACAACGGAATACTATTCAGCCATAAAAAATGAAATCCTGTCATTCAGCAACATGGATAAGCCTGGAGTTCATGGTTAAGTGAAATATAATTAAGTGAAGTAAGTCAGGCACTGAAAGATAAATATAGTATGTTCTCACTCTTGTGGGAGCTGAAAAAGGTCATGCTCACTGAAGTAGAGAGTAGAATTGCAGTTTTTAGGGGCTAGGAAAAGGTTGGTTGATAAATGAATACAAAATCATAGCTAGTTAGGAATAAATTCTGCTCTAAAGCACTGTATGGTGAATGTAGTTATCAATAATTTATTGTATATTTTCAAAAACCTAGAAAAGAGGATTTTGAATGTTCCCAACACATAGAAATGACAAGTATCTGAAGTGACAGATCCTAATTACTGTTTTGATCATTACATATTGCATACAAGTATCAACATTTCTCTCTTCCATAAATATTTACGATTACTACATGTCAACTAAAAATAAAAGGAAACATAAGCAAGCAATCAAATGTCAGAAAGGCAAAATGCCCATATTCAGCTATACTGAGCAAGATGCTAGTGAAGTTCAAAGGAGATAAGAAAAAGGAGTGACACGAGGTCAAGAGATCAAGACCATCCCAGTCAACATGGTGAAACTCCATCTCTACTAAAAATACAAAAATTAGCTGGGCATGGTGGCGCATGCCTGTAGTCCCAGCTACTCTGGAGGCTGAGGCAGGAGAATTGCTTGAACCCAGGAGGCAGAGGTTGCAGTAAGCCGAGATCGCGCCATTGAACTCCAGCCTGGGTAACAAGAGTGAAGCTCCGTCTCAAAAAAAAAAAAAAAAAAAAAAAAAAAGAAAAAAGAAAAAAAAGAAAAAGAAAAAGGAGTGACAGATTTTTAGAACACAAAATTGATGAGCTCTTTGAAAGTTGTATATAAACAGAGTTTTGTAAAACTCTTACTTTAAATGCACTGAAGGAAGTAAAGATCATTCCTTGTCAGCAGATCTCAGGAAGCACATGGCCACCATTTAGGGAGGCTGGGTTTTTAAGCCAGGCATGTCTATATTCTTTAGTGTTGTTGATTTTTTTTCTTTTCAGAAAGGAAAGGAAGGGAAGGGAACAGGGAAACAAAGAGAAGGAAATAGGAGAAGAAAAGGAACAAAAAGTAGATGTTGCTGAACAGAAAATCTAAGGAACTGATGATACATAAGGAGGGGATGGACGTCCCACCTTTGGAGCCATTGGAGTGCTAATTCAGCAGGTCTTCCAACAGGAAGTCCACCATGACTACACACAACAGCCTGGTGTTGAAATGTTTGGAAGTGAGGTTTTATGGAAGCCTGAGGGGCATGGACATAAAATGTATTCTGTAATTACCTTTATTGTGAGCCCTTGATATGATTTGGCTGTGTCCCCACCCAAATCTCACCTTGAATTGTAGCTCTCACAATTCCCATGTGTCATGGGGGGACCTGATGAGAGGTAACTGAATCATGGGGGTGGGTCTTTTCTGTACTGTTCTCATGATAGTGAATAAGTCTCAGGAGAGCTGATCATTTTATAAAGAGGAGTTTCCCTGAACAAGCTCTCTTGCCTTGCCTGCCACCATGTAAGACGTGACGTTGCTCCTCATTTGCCTTCTGCCATGATTGTGAGGCCTCCCCAGCCATGTGGAACTGTAAGTCCATTAAACTTCTTTTTCTTTATAAATTTCCAGTCTTGGATATGTCTTTATAAGCAGAGTGTAAGAACAGACTAATACTGACCTCCATGTGCTTGCCTTACTTGGGACTTTTCTGACACCAAAGGAGAATAACCCAACGTGCTAGCTAAGGCTAAAGGAGAGATGTATTGGTTCATATAACCAAATCACCAGGACAGAGTGTACCTGGGCTGGGGATGATGGGAACTATGGGCAGGAACACAGCCAGGATGCTCCTAGCTTCTCCTCTCCACTTCTCTCTGCTGTATTCTCTCTCAGATCTGCTTCCATAATGCTGGGTACCTATCAGTAGATTCCAGCTCTTTTGCCAGAGGAGGATTGGAACCTGGTTCAAGCTGAACAATTCTGTATGGAGAGGATGCAGTATGCCAGTGGAGGACTTTCTGCCTAACAGGTCCAGCATAGATACCTGCATCACCTGCAGTAAAGAGGAGTGGAGCAGTGAAGGAAGTAGCCTGGGTCTGCCAGTAACAGATAGGAGGTGTGGCCTGTAAGAAGACAGCAGCCCCTAGTCCAGCCATGTGGTTAGAGGCCCAGCCAAAGGAAGAAGGGTGCTGGCACCCAGGGAAATGAACAATGGATGTCCCCAGTGGTAAGCCAAAAAATAGGGACATTCTGGAGTTCTGGAGTCTTGGCTCTCTATTCACTCTTCTGAAAGTATCTATAAAAGCTTTTATGAAGACTGAAAATCTCTTCTGAGGAGCTGTCTGCTCAGCTCCCTTCAGTCTGGCAGTGGGCGGATTCCTTGGAGGCACTTGCCTGCTGATCTTAGTAGAAGCCTCTCCATTGTAGCTTTTTTTTTTTTTTGAGACAATATCTCTCTTTGTTGCATGGGTTGAAGTGCAGTGGCACAGTCATGGCTCATTATAGTCTCTAATTCCTGGGCTCAAGCAATCTTCCCACATAGCTAATTTTTAAATTTTTTGTAGAGATGGGGTCTCACTATGTTGCCCAGGCTGGTCTCAAACTCCTGGCCTCAGTGATCCTCCTACCTTGGCCTCCAAAGTGCTGGGATTACAGGCAAGAGCCACTGCACTGGGACCCTCTGTGTAGCTTTATTAACAGTAAGATGACACTTCAGCCAGGATGATTCTCCCATATGACAGAAGACTCTGGATAGAGTCCCAGCTGGTAAAACAAATGGACCTAATTCAAAGTCTGAAGCAGGTCCTTGCTACACTGTGCCTCCCTGTGTATAACCAAGATACCTCCCTTCTTTTTTCCTCAAAGCAGAAGTGAGTTTGGCTAAAAACGAAGGTCATTGTTCATAACTCCTTTGCTAAGCAAGACCGCCTAAGCCTAAATCCAAAGCCTTCTGCCCTCACCAGGCACAAAGGCATAGGCCCTGACTCAGTGTGTAAGTTGCACCCTTCGGGTTGGGGCCAGCTCTCTGCAGGTTCCAGCATCACAAAGCTGAACTGTGTCTGCAAATATCTCCCTTCACACCCTGACCTCATTCCCCATTTCACTGGTTCATTGATCCTTTGTGTGTGACTGGGAAGATTCACCCTCACCTCCACCCCAACAAGGCGAGTGTAAACAAGTTGCTTCCTGGTCCTCTGTAGAAAACAGTGCCAATCACTGAACCATGAGAACTTGCGGTCTGCGAGTCAACCCCAAGGAGTCGTGGGCATCAGCTCCAAGCTATTAATGACAGCTGAACAGACAGAGAACTCTCTCTGTGCCAGTCTGCACTGAGTACTGTCCATGCTTGTCTCATGTTCCTCATGAGAACCTGAGAGGGAACTGTTACTCCCCTTTGATGGATGAGGACACCGACGTACTGAAAAGTTAAGTGACCGGCCCAAGGTCACCCAGCTAGTAAACAGTGGAGCTGGTTTCCAACTCTCCCAGTCTGACTCCAGAGAGAGACTCTCCTGACCATTCCATGGCCGAGAGTGCATCCGTTCAGGCTATCATCTTGCCGGATGTAAAAAAGATTTCATGGGAGTGGATGGACCCCTTGGGGTAATGTCCTCTCATGACACATTTATTAATGTCTTTAAGCCTAACAGCAATAACAATAATAATATCCATCTCAACAGTCACTGTGAATATTAAATTAGATGATGCCTGTAAAAAGGCTTAGCACAAAGTCTAGCCCTTGGTAAGTGATCTGTAACTGTCAGCTCGAACTCCCTGATGTGAATATGGGAGTGGATTTGCAGTGCTTTACAATGGCTACCACAGAAAACAGTCTGCCCTATAGCATATCTGATGCAGATATGGTATGAATTAAATTGGTCAGCAAGATCTGTTGATTCAGCCTCCTGTACAGCTCATAAATCCTCTTCCCTATTTAGCAGTAGCAACGTTCCGGAACTGTCTGTTCCCGTGCTTTCCTTCCTAAGGCTGAGGCAGCAGCAGTGAGAGGGAAAGAGGCTTTGGGGCCTTCAGGCCTGTATTTGGTGCCGGCTTCTCCACTTCTTGGCTGTGTGACTTTAGGTAGCCCTCTTCCCATCTGCAAACCTCAACTTCCTGACAGATAAGATGAGGAGAATGATGCCCGCTTCACAGGTAGAGGGGAGAGTAAAATGAGAAAATGTACATAAAACTTCTGATGCTGCATCTGGCCCACAGTTGATACCAGTGTAGCAGATTTTGTTTTCCAAAGTGGGCACGGCAGTGTTTCTGGTCCTGTGTGCTTTTCTGGAACCTTGCCATTTTCATGAAATGAGATGAAGTTTATCCCCCAATCCTCATCTCTCAAGCCCAGACGAGCCTTTCTAACTACCTTTGCAGTAGTTGTGGCAGAAGTGAGGCTGAGTGATTTCTGAGGCTAGGTCATGAAAGGAGAAAGCTCCTGTCTTATGTCCTCTCAATATGTCCCTTTGACACCCTGAGCTATCAAGCAGCAAGTCTGGCTTCCCTGGACTATGCCAGAGGGACACTGAGAAGAGACCACAATGAGCAGAGATGCCCCAGGACCCGCTAGTGTTCTAACCACTGGTCTTTGAGCCACCACAGTGGGGCCCAGAAGAGATGAACTACCCCCATCAAGCCCTGCTCAAATAGCAGTTATAAGCAAAATAGAGGCATCTGTACATGTTCCCTCTGCCCTCCAGCTTCAGCCCCATTTCCCTTCTCATTCTTCCAAGTTCAACCCAATGTCACCTGCTTTTCTATTTTCCCACTCCTTAGTCCAACAGAACAGTCTGTACATCTCATGAGTTTGACACTAAACATCATACTGTGGACCTTTCTCATCTTTTTGCTTAGACTGTGAGCTTCTGGAGGGTCAGGCACAGCATCTTATTCATCTTTGCACCCTTCAACTAACATAATGAGAATGTTAAACTAATTTTGTGTGTGTGTGTGCGTGCGCATGCTACTTTTGTTTCTCAGTATGTATTATTTACATCACGAATTGTGATGCCTTGTACATTTTTCAAATGTTGAGATTCCTATGGAACCAGGTGCTACTTGTGGTCCCAAGTAACCTGGATTGATCAGACTGTGACAGGTAGCATCTCTCCAACCCTGTATCTCAGAAGCAAAGGAACTGCATTTGCCATCAGTTCTGTTATCCCTGGGAAAGATCCCCTCTATTTTCATCTGCCACCTTGCTGCCATGGCCATTCAGATCTCAGCCCTGATGTAAAGTCAAGGGTTTCAAGGTTGTCAAAGAATCTCAAAGCATTTTCTGCTGTGATCTCACAATACTGGGCCCACCCCTCCTGGGTCTGCCACTGGGAGAAATCCCAGCTTCTCAGCCTTGAACAATGGCTTTGTGGAATCAGTGGTTCAAGTAAGAACATGAAGCTCTTCTGAGGTGACTTCCTGGCCAATCTGGCCAAGCCTAACTTCTCAATTTATTGATCCACAGCCAGGGTAAGGTACAGGGCTCAGAAAAGACCCAGTGCCCACAAAACTTCAGCATAGATGGCTCGTTTTGCCCAGAAAGCACTAATGGGGCCACAAGAGGGCCACCTCTAATTGGCACTGCTGGCCTTCACCATGACCTTTAGAAAGCACCCAAGCTCTCTGTTCGCCTTTCTCCCTGTTATGTTAAAAGGAGTCATGACAGCCGTCCCTAGCTGTTTCTCCTGGCAGTGTGAATAGCATAAAACACATACCTGTGCTCTTTAGAAGAAAGGCATTATGCACAGGCTGGAGATGTTACTAAGTAAAGATTTCACATTCGTTGGCCACTCATTGAATGCCCAGTGTTACCCTATGGAAAACATGAAACAGGAGTGTATTTTTTGTTTGCTTGTTACAGAAGCCCTAATGCAGCGGGCTTTCATCTTCCCCTCCAGAACACTATAAAAGTCTTGACTGAGAGGCACGTAAGACTTAAAGAAATGGCTTCCTTTGCAGTTTCTGCTCATTACTTATGACTGATGTCCAATATTAGTTGTACATGCCTGACAAGTTGTACCATGTACCGAAGCCCCAGCCTGTGAATTTAGTGGAGATGAGGAGCAGTGATGCAACTAAAGATTTGTTACTAATCAAGGTATAAAGTATTGACACCTAAAATTTTTTTTAAGGTACAAAGTATGGTTACCACCTCCAACTAACCCTCTTCCAGGTAAAATTAGATTGAGATATTACATAGACTGGCAAGAGAGGAGGGCAGGAGACACCACTGGCTCTTTTGGAGGGCCTCTCTCAGTGGCTCTTCTGGAAAGGCTTGGACAAGACAGTAGATGGCCCCTGCTGGTGGCAATGGAATTCTCAGAGATAGAAGCAGGGAAAAGATTCAGTCTGGGTTCTCTAAATGTATCCAGTGTGAGACTTCCACCATGAAAACTTTGGTGGGGCCTCTCTCTGCTCCACCTGCAGTCAGGCTGTCCACAGTGCTGTCTCAGAGCTGGGGACTGCAGTACATGGCAGGGTACCATCAGCCAATTTCTCTCCAAATGCTGAGGGTGATGGGGGCTTGGTAGATATGTCCAGGGATCCTGGTATACATCCTGCATTAAGGACAAAGAGCAAATTGTCTATCATACTTGTGACCTCAATTAGACTTGAACATGGAGGTTGCATGATGCTGTGGAAACATCCTGACTTTTAGTGTCATCCAGTCCTGGGCTGAAATGCCACCCTGCTGCTTACTTGGGTAAGTATAGACCTTGGTAATCTGCTTACCCTCTCTGAATCTCACTGTCCTTGCTGTTGTAAGGACCAAATGCCACATTTGACATAAAATGCTTGGTGTACAGTAGAAAGTCAGTCCACTTCCCTGCCCCTCCTCTACCTTCAAGGCAGGATCACCACAGCATTCTTCATCATCTGGCTTCCCCGCAAGATCTCAAGTGTGCTGGGCACATAATAAATTTTCAGTAATAACCTGATGAGTGACTCATAAACTGGGCTTCTTTTTACAGGCTATTCCTAAAGCTAAATATTTGTAAAAATCTGATAGATGCTCTGCAGAATGAAAGTGCCAGGGACAAGGGAAGGATCAATGTCATCAACTCCCCAAACAAAGTCAAATTGGACTAGGGCTGAGTTGAATTATGCCAGGAAAATGTGTTCTCTAGGCCAAAGGGTAGGGCACTGGATGAAAAATTAGCCCCTCAGAGAGCTGACAGAGGGTTTCTGGATGGGAACAGAGCATTCCAGGCCAGACTGGGCTGAGCCACCAACTGGGGCCATGGTGTTGTTTAGTCCTTGGGATCCCAATGTCATCATGACAATCATCAATTTTTTTTAGTGCCTGGACAGGCGAATGGAAATGTTTTGATGCACTGGAGGAACTCAGGGCCAGCATTTGGCCAGGCCTGACTTATATATTACAAGTTGTGGTTGCTTTCTTAGGAGAGAAACAAAACATCTCCCCAGCTTCCCCTGCTCTTAGCTCTCCCTTAATTGCTGGGGAAATGCTGTGGGGAGCTGATGGTGGTGCAGGAGCACCCTCAAGTTTCAATAAGCTCCCTTTCCTCAACACAAAGGAACAGATACCACCATAAACCACAATGAGAGGGATCTACACATGCTGCTTGGGAAATCTGCCTATGACCTATTGTTGAATGAAAAAAGCAAGTTGTATGAGTAGCATGGTCATTCATCCATATCTACCTACTTGGTTTTACATACCTGTAGAGAAGCCTAGAAGGAAATTCTCCAAACTTAATAGAATTAATGGCTACATGCAGCAATTTAGAGGAGGTAGTAGCTTCTACTTTGTATTCTCCTCTATCATTTGTTTTAAAAACAAATATGCATTACTTGCACAATAATTTTTTACTTGAGGACCTCTACATCCAGTTTCCCTGACAACAGTAACTGAACATAGGCAGTAAGAAGCTTGGGAGAATTCAGTCAGTTCAACTTTTAATGAGCATCTACTCTGGATACAAGTCAGGGTTCCTACCCCAAAGAAATGAGCCGACAGACACTTGTGTACATAGTTCACTGTAATAGGAGCCTGGGGCAAGGGCTGGATTGACGGTATGATGCACGGCACTGTCATTTTAGACACATTACAACCCTTCTTACTAAATCCTTGGGGTTGACTCATTCAGTCAACACTCAAGCACCTGTGGTGTGCCAGGAACTGCATTAGGTGCCTGATTCACATTAATGAAGAAAACAGACATGGTACCTGCTGCATGATATCTTGCAAAAAAGAAAGTTTGCAGAAGTTTGACAACTTTCTTCATGCAACTCAGCTAATAATGGAAAAGGAGTAATTAATTTTGACCCTGGTGACCTCAAATACGTTCCTGAGAAAAGTGACATTTGAGGCTTACCTTTAAGAATGAGTTAGATTTGGACAGATAGAGAAGAGGGCATACCAACCCCAGGGACCTCATGGACAGGTACAGAAATGGAAACACACAAAGCAGACTATGGGCTGAGTGTGGCTCCTAGAGCGACTTGAAGGTAGGGGTAGAAAGGGAAGTGGACTGGGGTCAGACTGTGCAGGGCATGAATGCCATAGCTTTATCCTGAAGGCCACAGGAAGCTAATAATGTGGCAATTTCCCTCAAAAGAGTGACATTATCAGACATGCCTCTAGAAACTGAGGTTGGGGAAGAACAGTGCGGTCTAGAGGCTCTAGAGCCAATCTATCTGGGCTTGAATCCCAGCTCTGCCACTCACAAGCTCCAGGACTTTGGGCAAGAGGCTTAACTTCCCTGCTTCTTAGTTTGTCCATCCGTACAATGGAGCTATGCTAATAGTGATTGTAAGAATTCAATGTGCTAATATAGGAAAAGCTCACAGGAGGTTAGGTGCATAACAACAATGAATAAATGTCATTATTACTCCTGTTTCTCTGGATAGAGTAAGAAGAGATGGTAGAGAGGAACCTACTGTAATTGTCCATGTGAGACATGAAGTCTTGAACGAAAGCCATGGGGATAGAGAAAATGAAAGTACAGAAGCAACGTGGGAGGGCGGAATGGGCAAGAACAGGTGACCAGCTAGCTAAATGAGAGAGCAGGGGAGGAGCCCAAGGTGACTGGGATCCCTAGCAGAGATGACTGAGTAGATGGCACAGAAGCAGAACTGTAAATATGGAAGGGAAGGCATCAAGGTTCAGGTGATCAAGAAACCAGGCACAGCTGCCTGTCAGGTACAATCAAGGATTTTATTAGATGGCCAGACATTTCCATTTTATACTCAGCATTCCTGGACCACAAGTTCTGTGGCTTTACAATGTACCTGAGGAAAACCAAGAGCAGGCCCCTAGCCCCAGTGCGGACCTGACACAGCTTCTGCCTGTTGGTCCCTTCTCCACCATGCTGCCAACCAGGTGAGTGTTAATAAACAAAGTCTAGCAGGTAAAAATTAAGTATACATCTCACAGACCAAAGCCACTGATCCAGTCTGTCAGTATATGCCTTTGGCTGAAAAAAAAAAGTCACATTTCCAAAAAGAACCTCAGTGATGTTTTTTCAATTAGCCATCTGCTTACCAATTCTCTTTAGAATGATTAAATAAACAAACACAAGAAAACAAACAAAAAACCCCAACTAAAGTCAAAGGCAACAATTCAGTGCAGAGAGAGAGTGGAGGCTTTAGAAATGAGCTGGACTGATTTCTACTGCAGAGCCAAGTGCACACTCACTTCTCTTGAGTCTTTTCCTCATTTGACATGCAGGGGTAATAATGTCCCATAATACCTACCTCTGGGGTTCTTAAGACAAAGTATTATTCCAAAGCCGACTCAATAAAACTTAGATCCTGCCTCCCTTGCACATTCAGAGCGGCAAAAACCATCAGGACACAAAGTTAGGCATTGTTAGTTTCTAACAATAAGACTACACTTAATATTACCATACTCCAAAGCACTCAACGATGTAGTCTATGATCCTTATACTATCTGTATACACATGATGAGTCTCCAAAAACTTGAGAAGAGTCACCCTTTGATGGAACTCCACATTAGATACAGAGGGTTTCCCAGGTTCCCATAAACTCCAGGTTCAATTAAAAAAATCATCTGTATATCTCCCAATATTCCAAAAAGAGGAACTTTGAGGATGACAGACTCACCAAGAGAGGGAGTCCTGGCTCAGCTGGAACGGTTTTTAGATGTCTGCCTGCCAGAAACAGGCAGATAAAAGAAGCACATCAAAGACACACTGTCGTGCTTGATAAAAAGGCAACAGAAACAGTAAACCATAACGCCATTCTTCAATGACAGAAAGCTTATTTTGACAACACAGAACTTTAAGAAAGGAATTTCATCGCTTCTGATTTATTTTCCATTTGTGACCTAGTTCCTTATCATGATGCACCTGGGCAACTTAAAAGGCATTGCTATCTCTTGGTTCCTGAGGCCCCAGCCCAGATGTCAGAATGGAGGCCAGTGTTCCTTCAGGGCACAGACATGTACCACTTGGAATGACTATACAGAACTGCTGGGACTGGGGACTTCTCTCCTGCGATGTACAAGGGGCCGAGAGAAAGGTCAGAGCTCAGGGGGTGCCTAGCATGATGTACATGTGTGGGATCAGCATGGAAAGGTGACAACCTGGAAGGGTCATCCAAACCCTAAATGTAGTCCTCCTGCTGTCTTCCTCAAGTCATCCTGACAGGTGGAGACTGTGGAGCTACAAGGGTTCATTTTACAGGAATTGAGTCATATTTGCATGCGGGCAGAGATGGCACTCCCTGCAGAGGATTCTTCAGGGTGGAAGCAGGACAGACAAGAAGCCAAGCAGACAGGAGCATGAGCTCTCCTGCCTCCCAG
Organism: Saimiri boliviensis; assembly: GCF_048565385.1. Classification (NCBI taxonomy): domain Eukaryota; kingdom Metazoa; phylum Chordata; class Mammalia; order Primates; family Cebidae; genus Saimiri; species Saimiri boliviensis. The sequence goes on along the minus strand of NC_133454.1, from coordinate 31,016,303 downwards.
CACCCACCCACCTCTCACATGCCAGTGCCTGGGCTCTGCATCACGTAGACCTGCCATCTTTTGCACATTATTTGCCCAAGATTGTCTGAGTTTCAGTCTCCTGGGGTTTAAAGTGGGGATGATGACGAGTTGTGATTAAAGAAGATAATGCATATAAATCACACCAATGATTTCTGGGGGGCTAGAGATGCATCCTTCACATTCTCCCAGAGCTCACATCTAGGAAGCTTTTCCTATGCTAGGACTGGGGGTGGGTGAGAAGGAGAGAGGCTTCTGCTGAAAGAGCATCACCAAAAAATAAACAGCAGGGACCACCCTCTCTTAAACACAGTGATCCCAGGGGAGGGGCCTTCACATAGAGATTCTCATGCGTCCTACTCTGTTCTGCATTAGTCCCCGAGGCTCCTGGCTTGGATTTCACCCATTTACCATGTGACTCCTTTCCACCAAAGCCCCACTTTTTTCTCGTGTGCCCCAAGATGCTAACAAAACAGCTCCCATCTCCCATTTCCGTCCTTACATTCAGAGGCATGGCTGACTCCAGGCTGCCTGGGTGAATTCCTGAGACAGCCAGTTTACAGTGATCATTTGCAGGCTCTTAATTGAGGAACCCCCAAAAGTGGACACTCACATGTATGTGTTCACTCACATGTGATCAAAGTGGACACCAGGGCCCACAGTCTCCCTGTATTTCCTTTCTCCTTATTTGTCTGGAGGAGCCGGGAGTGGGCGGGCTGCAAGCTGCGGTGGTCTGGATGATTCATTTCCTCCTCAGAGTCAAGAGCTGTGTGTTGGTGTCAGCGTGAGGCCCACAAGAGGGGAGCTGAGGGCCTCTGAAGCAAAACAGTAAGTGGAGTAAAATGAAATGAAACATTTATTGAGCACCAGTTCATAAGTTCTTTAAGGAAGAAAAGAGCAAGCAAGAGGAAAGAGCCATTTTATCCATTTATTATGTACAATATTAAGGCACAAGTTTAAGCAGCAAAGAAGAGGAAAATCTTTGGCTGACCAACAGCATCAATATTTGCTGTGGGGGACTGGCAGTGTTCTTGGACTCCCCACACTGGTACACAGACCCATCTGGCTATACAGCCATGTACACCACCCCTCAACACAGAATGGCAATACAAAGATGCCAGACATTAAAGCCAGATACCAGAGTCTGCTGGGAAGAGCCTGGCATGAGCACAGCACACTGCCACCAAGCACAGCGATGCATACACACAGAGCAGGTGGGAGGGCAGTGGCAGCAGGAGGGCTGAAATCAGGCGCCCATGCTTGCCCTTGGTGCACAGAATTTTACACAATTCTGTAAGTGCTCATGGAGGAGGAGGCTCCCTGTTCCTCCTCAAAAGGAAAAAAAAAAAAAACACCTTGATTCAATTAAAACCAATGTGGATATATTTGCTTACATTTTGTTTTGTAATAAATACTTACAGGTGTCTCTATGTGAACAGACTCCTAGGCACAATCACATGTAAACACAACACTGGGCATCCAGGCTTTGGGAGCTGATACAAGAAAATGCTGCATATGTACTTCAATATAGAGAGAGCAGTATTCTAATTCTGTGAAGAAGCAAAGTTTCATGACAAACACCCCGTCACATCATAACATGACAACAGCATGCACTAAAGTAAACATGGTTTTACAGAATACCTACCCGACGTTTATATTAATGAATATGCACTTATGTCTGTAGTGTATGCAGAGATGTGAACACATAGGAGGCATGGCAAGACAATCAGTTTTCAAAAATCTGTGTGCTAATGAGGACGGTCCTCCCTTGAAGTGGACAATTTGAGAGGCTCTGAGTCCAGAGACTCATTCCAAGAAATTTCTTAGGGATTTTTTTTAAGAAACAAAAATGGTCTGACTTACCTTAATTGCCATCTTTATTTGTCCGACTGTGCTATAAAGTACTTGAGATTATTTCCAGAACTTAAATCCATCCTCAAAGGAGGAAGATTTCTCATCTCTAAGGGGAAACCAAAGGAAGGTGCCAAGCCCTGAAGGCCATTCTAATAGAGGAGTTCCCAAGATCTTTTTACTTGGTAGCACTATAGCCAATCTGCACATAGTCTCCCAAAAGACACTGTTTAAGGAGGGTGGGGTGACATGAAACACTTTGATCTTCTGTATGTTAAGAAAAGAAATTCCCACAAACAACCCTATAGTCATACCTCATATGTATACACTCACTTATACACATGTCTTTAAATACCATTAAATTACTAAGTGAGGAAAGGGTATATTACTTAAACAGAAAAATTGCTTGTTTGTTCCAGGAGAAATTCACTTTCTGAAATGCTAACTTTTGCATTCCCTTAGCTGATCAACTTCTGGTAACTTCTTAATTACTTTGCCTATCTCCCATGGAGCCACATGTCAGAGGCAAACCCATTAAACAATCGTCACATCTAATGAAGACATTTTAAACACTTTAATTACTTGAACAACAACAAAAAAGAAACAAAACATTTATAAAGCATGTACCATGGCTGCCTCAGGTTTTAGGATGTGGAGAAGTCAATGGTAGGCTGGATACTCTGTGACTACTTAAAGCCTTACTCATTTAAAAACATTTGTGGGACCTCACTGACTATGGCCATGGTACTTCTTTGCTTAAGAGGAGTGCAAGATCATTCAGAGAACACAGAGAAGCATGTCCACTTAACTCCAGTGCAGACACGGGGCAATACTCTGGTTTTGAAAAACACATCTATTTGCTCGGCGTAACTCCCTGCAGTCTAAGCATGAGCCCCCTGCCTCAAAAGCTTTTAATGCCCCAATCTATTATCCACTGCTTTCTAGGTCCACAGCCCCACGTGAAGTCTGTTTCCCTAAGTCTCTGGGACTCAGGCCGGTGGGGAGAATTTCCCACTCTGTCAGCACCTGGCATGAAGGTGCTACAGCCACTGCAGCATAAGGATGCACACCCAGGTGAAAACAAACAGGAGTAATGACTGGCTGCTCTGCACCGGACATTCTGAGCACCTCCTGCCTGAGTAACAGACACACTGAATTCTCTGTTCCACATTCAAAACTAATTTGGTGCAACTGTTTCGGTATCTATGCCAAGCCTTGTGGAGTCAAACTCATACATGAGTTCCAAAGAGCAACTCCAGAAGACTTCACCCAGAAGAGCTCCACCACTGCCTGCTCTCCCAACCAAAGCCTGAGGGGGCCAAGGCAGCCCTGCCCTGCGTGCATGGTTAGAATATGCTGAACTCCACATTACCATTGGCTGCCAGCTTCTGGGAAGCACAGAAAATGCTGAGAGAAGAAAACGCTAAGAAAGTGTTCTGCACATGCTGTGAAAGTTTTGGAAAATAATGTGTTTTTCTTGGCAGCTTAGCTATAGGGACCTGCAGACAGTAACAGTTCTTATGCACAGAACCACCTACTTAGTGAAACGCTAGCGTCAGAGACCTGACTCCAACTTCTCAAATTCCATATAATATCCTGGCAGCACACAGAAACTGACAGACAACACAGTCTAGGGTGAAGCAGAACAACGCTGGCATACCGTCTCATGAAGCCAGAGCCTCTCCCCTTCACCCTGAGACAGGACACTCAAGTTCTATAATCAGGCGCCACTGGGCAAGTTTGAAGTCCAGGTCTCTGGGAAGTGCAGAAGTATTTTGTAAGTACAGTTTGCAGCTGTGCTTTTGGTGGAACACAATAATTTGCATCTGTGCCTAGCATTTATAGGCAATTCTATGAGTTCTGGGCTTAGTCCTATTTCTTAGGCTCTGAGATGTGTGATAGCTCTCTCTCTCTCTCTCTCTCTCTCTCTGTGTGTGTGTGTGTGTGTGTGTGTACACTACGCATGTGCACACACATCACAGATGGAGATAGAGATTGCCAAGGTGCAGTGCCACATGTTAGAGGATGCAGAGCCCAGCGCCTCTCCAAACTTTGTTTTAAATCATCCTAGCTTCTCCTGGCTGTGAGATTTCAGGAAGGGACTTAACCTTTCTGAGCCCATTTCTTCATCAGTGAAATCAGAATAATAAGTTCACCCGCTGTACTGCAGGTGGGTTAAGGACTAATTAAAAGGTGCTTACTACACTGTTGGCATACAATTGGCTCTAGAAAATACAGCTAGCATTATTTTTTCTGAAAATCTGTTTAAGATACTGTAAGCTGCCCAGAACTCAGAGCAGATGCTCAGTATATGGCCGGACTTCAGGAAAGCTATGACAATGAAACTATTTAGTGCCCTGGCTTGGCAGGAAATTTCCCATAGAAGAAGGCATTTTAAAGCTATAGATCTTGTTCTTAAGGAATGGTCTTGGTAGCTTAAGAGAAAAAAAAAATATTGTCAAAGTCCACAGTACAACACACTTGAAATCCTGAAACATGGCAGTGTGTTCATTTGTTTTCTGACAATTAAAACACTTGGCAGTTCAGGGGGACCTCAAAGAGTGAGTGAGTCTTATGCCTGATTGGGGCAATGAGGTGTCTGGGGCATGAAGACCAGGCTTTGGGAGAAACGGCTGGGTCTCTCACTCTAACCTATGTCTAAGGGAGGCAGCCCAAGCTTGGGGTGGCCCAGACCTAAGGACATTCTGATTCCAGTTTATGTTGGTCCATCCCCAACATAACCTGGGGTCAGAATGTCCTTAAGAGAGTTAGCTGCCACGTCCTAACCTCACCCACTATGAAACGTGGTGGGAACAGAGATTAGGATGGGATCTCTCTGCCTTCTCCCCACCCAGGTCCATCCTCGACCCTTTCCCCCACGGATGAGGCTTCCTGTGCCCTCTTCCCATACCCTAGGGCAGGCGTCCCCAAACTTTTTACACAGGGGGCCAGTTCACTGTCCCTCAGACCGTTGGAGGGCCGCCACATACTGTGGTCCTCTCACTGACCACTAATGAAAGAGGTGCCCCTTCCTGAAGTGCGGTGGGGGGCCAGATAAATGGCCTCAGGGGGCCGCATGCGGCCCGTGGGCCGTAGTTTGGGGACGCCTGCCCTAGGGCATGGGGTGAGCTCAATGCTCAGCCTCTCAGAGCTCCTCAGTTTCCCCCGTCTGCACAACGTGTACTCTGATGCTCAGTGTGAGACTAGAGGAGGTGATGAGCAGGTGGCACAATGTGCAGTGCCTCCGACAAAGCAGAGCTCCAGAGGGCTGCTTCCCACTCCTCTGTCATACTGGGTGGCACAGAGGCTGGCCAAAGCCACTCATTTCTTCCCTCCCCTCTCCAGTCTATACCTTTTCTTCCTTCTATCATCTGAATTTGGAAAGGCTGTAACTTCACCAAGGTTACACACCCAGAACCAGTCCTAAAATAAGCTACCCAAGCAAAGTTCCCTGAATAGCACTGTCTTGAGTGTTTCATTTAGAAGGTACTTGGAAAAGGTACCCCCTTTTTTTCTTCCTTGAAGCAAGCATGAGGAAAGGGAACTGGGAAAACACTGATCCAAGATGACCTGGAGGGACAGAAACATCAGGACCCTGTAGGAGCATGTCTCTGATGGCCTGATGTGTTTCTCCTCTTTTCTAATCCAGCACCTCCTAGATTTGTAAAGGAAGCCAATGTCTGAAGAGTTGAACATGCAATGTCACAGAAGAGGTATAGGACCCATCACCTAACACACTCCTGGCTCTTTCCGTGGCACTTCTGCCTCACTTTGAATAAACTGCCTCAAAACTGAAATCCTGAAAAACCTGACTGACCACACTGTATATACTCTGACCTGGTAGGTTACAAAAGAAGTTCACAACAGAGACAACCTGGGGCCAGGTCTCACTGCTGATCGAGAGCAAGCAGAAGTGTGCACGGGGGAGGAAAGAGTGTGAATACACTCATGAGCTGCAACACAAGAAGGTATACGGGAGGCTGGTGAGATTCTGGAAAGCACTGAGACAACTGTAAATTGTCATCTGTTTCCTGGAGTGCTGTCTTAAGTCTTCTCCAACAGAGCAATGGAGTTTGGAAATGTCAAGCTCCTTGCAAGAGAGCTGATGTGAGAGACAAAAAAAGCAAGTGTCATGATCTTAATGCAAGATGTCACAGGGACCCACAGAATCTCCTGCCTCCTCAAAGCTTACTTAGTTCACAGTCTGAATGAGGTTCAAAGCTGCAACCCAGCTGCAAAAATGTGAAGTAGCCAAGAAGCTGGCACATGGCTTTGTCCTGCTGGTCACTATCAAACACAGCAGGAATGATGACAGGTACTGCTTTCATAAATCCCATACCTAAGGAAGTCTGCTATGTCTTATTAAAAAGAAAAAAAATAAAGGAACAACAAAAAATAAAATTAAAGACTGTAAAGCAGAGACAGAGCTGAACTCAGAAGTCAGGATGGATGAGGACCAAGACCATAATCCATCCTGCTTAGAAAACACTGCAGAATTCAGAAAAGCTAAGAAGTCCAATAATCTCTTGAAAATCCAAACCAAACAGGTAATTAGGTGAAGACCACCTTTCAAATCCCCCTCGCCCTCCATGCTCCTTCTCACTGCCACACTCACACACAAGGGACACTCCATGGTTGGCACAGGCGACACTGCATTATGCCAAGACAGGCCCTCAAAATTTCTCGGAGGCTCTTAAACCAAACATGCTAAGAGGCAAGGAGAATGGGGGTATTCCAAGGAGGATCCACATTTGGGTTTATCTGTTTGTAATTAGAGAATAGGGGTACACAGGCCCTCCCCAAGAGATATATTTTCAGTACAATGAAAAATTCCATTTCCTATTTCTTAACTTTGTTTGCAAACCTACATGCCTCTTCTCTCTTCCACTATGTCCAATAAAATCCATTGCGTTCTCTTCTACCTTCAGTCACGTAGGTCTCCTGTTTTTGTGTTGAACATTTATGAAATGTGTTCTTATGAGTCTGAAATCTTTATCAGTTGAAATCATTCCTGATTTCCCATCTACGACCTTCTAGATCTTTCTTCTTTCTCTGCCACTTTCCTTGTTTGTCAATGTTGTGTTCTGAAATTCCACAGGGATGGCAGTTAGATGAGGACTTCCATCATCTCTCCGTCGGGGAACTCGGGCTTGTGCAGCAAGCTGCTGACCCGGCCTCTGTGGTCAGGCGACTTTCCGTGGCCAGGAGAGTTCTCTGCCAAATAGAGGGGAAACATCAACTGCCCATTCCACAGGAGGGGTACAGGCTTTCCCAGCTCTCTAGAATGGACCCACGTCCAATACCACTGCACACCCAGGATTCTCACCATAGTGTATGTGAGATGATCCAGCCCCACAGCGGGAACATGCAGAATGACTGGGTCAGGATTCAGACACAAATACAAACAAGGATGGTTATAGGAGAGGTTTCAGAGGGTGAGGATGACAGTGGCACTCTGTGCAGGAGCCCCTCACACCCTCTACTCAAAACCTTCAGGTGCATATTCTGAGCCAGGCACTTTTTACATGTTCTCTGGCTTACTCAGAAAAGAATTACATCTTTAAAAAGTGGCAACATTGTATTTACTTGTCTACTTTGAAAGGTGAAAATAAACAACCCCCTTGGAGGAAACCTTTAACTTAGGCCCCACATGGCCTATACCTCCTCAAAAGAATTCCTGAAAAGGGAGGTCCCCATGACCATGATTAGTGCAAAGCCAGGTCTGTTCTTACCCAGGACACTTCAGGACTCACTGCAAGGCTCACCTCTCCCAAGCTGTCCTCCCTTAAATATTTTAAACAGCTTATTCATCCTGGCCCAAGTGCTGTGTCACAAGTTAACAGACTCTGCAGCTCAATCGATTTTCTCCTTCCACTGGGATGTCCTCCACTGAGGCCAGAATCCCTGGCAAGTCAGCGCCCCTAAGGCAACAGTGAACTTGTGCTTTTGATGTACCCGATGCCTTATTCTGGCTCCCAAACATACTGGAGGGCGTTCAGTACCTATCATCCCTCAGAATCTGTTGTCACTCCTTCTGGGGAAGGGTTAGTTAAAAAGCATGCATTGCCATGGTAGTCTCGAGCTGTGCACTCATTTCAAATAGTAATAAACTAGATGTGTCTATACGCATTTTATTCCCGTAATAAGAAAGGGCACACATGGCCTAAGTACATTAGGATAGCCACACTCATAAACATCCACACAGAGTAAGAGATGATGGGTGCTCCTGCTCCCTCTCTAGCTCAACAAAAGACTCTCAGGCCAGACAGTTCTCCAGTTTTCAGGGGTATCAAGGTGGGATAGCCCACATACCCAGTTTCTCTGCGGTCCCTTTGGCCGCTGGGTGTTTCAGGACGGGGCTGTGAGCAGGGGTCGTGCTCAGCCGGCCGCGGCTGGGGAGGGAAGCCATGTTGGGCCAGAAGAGCTCAGCACTCTTGTCGGTCTGTGTGCTGCTGTCCTTGCTGCCCGTCTTGGCGTGGGCACTGCTGGCTGCCGTGGTGGAGGCTGTGGGGGACAGTGCTGAGGCGGGCGGGGGTGGCGGCAGCGGGGTGGAGGCATGTTCGTAGTGCTCCTTCCCCAGCAGCAATCCTGAGGGCAGAGAACAGATTTTTCAATGACGTTCTTTTTTTTCTCCTTGTTTTTCTTTTTTCAAAAAACAAAAACAAAAACTAGTCTTAGAGATCTGTTCCTTGTTGACTTATGATTACTTCATTCATTCATTGATTCATTCACCAAGCATTTAATAAACACTTATTATAAGCCTGATAAAATGACAAATACTGAGTGAATAAAAAATGAAAGACCTAGTTCCCTTCCTAAAAAAGAAACCACAGGTTTTTGTTTTGTTTTGTTTTGTTTTGAGTGGAGAAGTAGGTGTCAAGTAAATGGATTATAATTTAATATATAAACTGTAGGATACAATTATTCACAGGGTGGTATGGAAGAACAGAGAAGTGCCAATTGCCAGAGCAGGGGGGTAGGGAGGTTCCTGCAAGTCTTTCTAGAGACCATGCTTGCTGTCCCCAAAGCAGCCCAGTGGGCTGGCCTGAAGCATGGCCGTGTGCTTAAGGAAAACTACAAGGCTTCCCTGGTCCTAGAGACGTTCCCATTGGCTTGCTGCTCTTCTGAATAGTTCACAATTCCACCCCACTCCTTGTAATGGATGGACGGTCTCCCAAAGGCCTAGGTTCAAAGATAAACATGCTACCTACATGTTTCTGCAGTGGAACTGTAGCCTCCAAGAAGCAGAAAGCCAGCCAGTCTCTTAGGAAAGGCTACTTAGCCCCTCTCCTTACCCCCTTCCCCAAGAGTAGTGAGGCTAGGATGGGGAAGAGGGCATGCTGGCTATGGAAAACAGAAGCATGGTGTGCAGAGGTGTCCATTTTCCTCAGAGCTTTCCTGGAAAGCTGGGCAGGAGGATAATTTTTTATTTTTAAATACAGAACATATGCAAGAAAGTGCCAGCACTCTAGAACACCAGACTACAGATACTGTGGTAAGCACAACCAAGTATTTGTCTTTTTATCTTGTAGATAGCCAGCAATTCATAACATATCTTTGCCAGGGTTGTTTAAAGTGCCCATTCATAACTTAGGGCAATTCAGTTTCTTAGAGGCAGTGCTTTTCAAAATGCAATGTGCATACCAATAACTTAGCTATATTGTTAAAAGGAAGACCTGATCCAGCAGCCAAGGCTTGGGATTCTGGATTTCTAAGAAGCTCCCCAATGGTGCTGGTGCCACTGGCCCACAGACCACAATGAGCAGCAAAAACCTTTGTCTGTGCTTCTAACATCATCTCACTTCATACTGCACGGCATTCCTGTGAGGCAGACCTTATCAACTATCTTACAGAAAAGGAAATGGAAGCTCAGAAAAACTAGCATCTCACAGCTAAGAAGCAGCAGAAATTGTATTCAAACCCAGCTGTATCTGACTTTGGAGTCCAACCTACACTCTTTCCACTTCATCGCCCAGACTGTGGAAACTCCAGAGTCTGCAGGATATCATTGTAGGGGATGACAAGTTGAATAAGTCACTAGCCAGCCATAGCTCCTGGGAGCCCGTGGACAATCAGGAAGATATCCATTGTCACCTCCACCTCCTTCCAGAGCCCATCGGGTAAGCAATGGTGACAGCATGGGGGGACCTCTGCAGTCGCCCATGAACCTGCCTCATCCCCTCAGCGAGTCCCTCCCTGTGTTTGTGACATGTAGACACCAATGACAACAATGAGGAGGAATATCACTGCAGGGAACATAGCAGCTCTTCCTTTAGACAAGTCCTCTGGCTCCTAGGCCTGGTTTAGACATGCCAGGTCCTTGGGGATACAGGCATAGACACCAGAGATGCCTGCCTGGCTGCATGTCACAAAACAGGCGACTCCCAGGGAGGTTTCTACCACAGCTGAGCAAATTTCAAACTCCTTAACCAGGCCTGTCTCCCAGCTCTCTCACTGGGTTGGAAGCTAAATGTCCTTGGGACAGTCTTTGAGGATCTCAGCTGCTGTCCATACACATCATTTTCTTTTCTTTTCTTTTTTCTTTTTTTTTTTTTTTGAGGCAGAGTTTCACTCTTGTTATCCAGGCTGGAGTGCAATGGCATGATCTCGGCTCACCGCAACCTCCGCCTCCTGGGTTCAGGCAATTCTCCTGCCTCAGCCTTCTGAGTAGCTGGGATTACAGGCACGAGCCACCATGCCCAGCTAATTTTTTGTATTTTTAGTAGAGACGGGGTTTCACCATGTTGACCAGGATGGTCTCGATCTCTTGACCTCGTGATCCACCTGCCTCGGCCTCCCAAAGTGCTGGGATTACAGGCTTGAGCCACCGCGCCCGGCCTCACACACATCATTTTCGAAGTGCATTTCCTTTGAGGGCAGGTGCTGTTGAAGCCACCAGTGGAGGTACTTCAAACAGATGTTCTGGCTGGGAGCCTTTTATCCCCCCAACTCTGTTGGGTTCATATGGAGGCTTTTATCCCCTCTGGCCCAGAGCAGCCAGTCTCCTATGGGGTCTTATGCTGAGCACAACTGGCTCTCAGCTCCACAGAGAAACACAAACACAAGCTGACCCAGGGAAATGCATCAAAGAAGGGCCAGACCCCTGGAGAGGCCAGAGTGCAGGGGAAGGGTGGGGAGGACCTGTGTGTGGGCATGCTGCCTGCTTCCCCTCCAGCTCTGCTAGCACAGCCAGGCAAACAAGCACACCTGCCCCCAGAAAACCTACTCCTGGCTAAGACCACAATTCGGGAATGATCCTCAAAATTCCACCCGTGCAATAACAATACAGCAAAAACTTACCAACACCACCGCCTTATGCAAGAGAGCACTTCTTCCAATGTGCTCTCCCCATTATCCCAGTCTTCCCTCCCATGCTCCATGGGGTAAAGCAGGTAGACACTGTCCTCCCTTTCTAGACATGGAAGCAGAGGTGGAGCCATCATACATCTGGTCTAGAGCAGAGCCAAGTTCAGAGGCGTGATGTCCCTAGGCTTTTCCATGAGAGCCTTTTGTGTTATAAGGGTCACCTCAACTTACAACAATAATAGATAATTATGATCTGAGTCAACCCATGGCTAAGAGCTACTCCAGTGGTGCACTCTTTAGAATTTACACAATGCTTCCATATATCTCAGTGAATTTCTATAACTGAAGTATGACTGATTTCCCTCCCCACTTCACAAATGAGTAACCTGAGACCAGGAACTATTCAGGGACATTTCTATGTCCCATGAGTGGCAGGGAAGCTGTCTGCTCTTGCTTTTCCAATTCTCGTCTAACAGAGGTGTGGGGCTCACCTATGCTCCCCTTCCAGGTCTTCTCTTCCTTCTTCTCCTCGGCCAGCTGGCTGCTGGTAAGAGAGGTCTGGCGAGAGTGTGTCCCAGTGGCCGCGGCTATGGATGGAACGGAGCGGGCAGGACGTAGGCTGGAGGAGTCTGTCTTCCCAGTATCTTTACGAGATCGCTGCTGCAAGACCTTAATCATAGCATCCTTCTCTATGATTTTGGCATGGAGATTTTTAATACTGTAAAACAAAACAAAACAGTCTTAATAAAAAGCCACTTGGTTAGAAAAACTTGAAACACTTCTCTCAGGCTGTCCCAAGGACTTTAAGTGTAATTTAGGGATAGAGGATGAAGTGCAGTGTGAGGCTTCAAACATTGATCATCTCCAAATTGTTAAGACAGATCTTTTGTAATAGATCAAAAGGGTACACTTCTGTGGCACCTTGGGAAACTAGGACTTTGGGAGGTACAGTTAGAATGACTGTGGCCACATTTCTGGACCAGGAGGCTGGGGACCATATTTAGAAGATTTAGCATTGGGGGTGGGGGGCGGACTGTCGGGGGTAGGGTAGGGGACAGAGAAGCATAAAAATTCTAAAGCCTCAAACAGTGTGAGTTTTCAACTAAAGTCAATTGCTCTATTTTCTAAGAAAAAAGAACCAGGATGGACAGGTTCTCTGGTAGAAGATGATTTTTCTGGAAGAACGCTGAAAAGTTTCTTTTCACAACTTTGATAGTAACTCACTGAGCCTATCTATCAATGGCTCAATTACTCAGCCCTGTTTTCACATCTGCAGAATAAGAGGCCTAGGGCTCCCAGGGCTTCACAAGCCCTCAGGTAGTGAAAGGGGACAAACTAGTTTTATTATGTCAAAAAGTCTGCTATAAATTTTGTGTAGCCCATCAGAAGACTGCATTAGCGAAATATGTTCTTTTTTTTTTTTTTGAGACAGAGTTTCACTCTTGTTACTCAGGCTGGAGTGCAATGGCGCGATCTCGGCTCACCGCAACCTCCGCCTCCTGGGTTCAGGCAATTCTCCTGCCTCAGCCTCCTGAGTAGCTGGGAATACAGGCAACGCGCCACCATGCCCAGCTAATTTTTTGTATTTTTAGTAGAGATGGGGTTTCACCATGTTGACCAGGATGGTCTCGATCTCTTAACCTCGTGATCCACCCGCCTCGGCCTCCCAAAGTGCTGGGATTACAGGCATGAGCCACTGCGCCGGCCCGAAATATGTTCTTTATTTCTGGTGGGAATGTATAAATTCTGGGTCAAAAAACTCTGAACCTTTGGAATATAATGTTTCCCCTTTTCAGCTCACAATGTCATAGAGATAGATACCAAGAAATAATACAGACATCTAAAGTCTTCTGTCATTAGACTCAGTCTCCATCTTAAAACCTGCAGGTGACATGCAATTTCGCCCAGAGACCTCCAGCATCAGACCCATTGGTGCAATTGGGGCGGAGAGTTTTTGGAGATCTCATGCTCATAGCCTTTCAGAACCAGACAGAGAAGCAATCCTTTTTGGAAGGCCTGGAGTGTAAGTGCAAACATGGGCTGGCGGGTCCCACGCACCACACATGGCCATCCCTTACGTGTATTCCATGTCTTGACACCTTCTGTTGGCCTGCACCACCTCCTCCTCCTCCTGCCAGATGTGGGCCTCCAGCGAGCTCTCTCCGTAGCTGCCATTCCGTGAGTGGTTGATGATCGTAGTGTCCCTGGCAACACAAGGACATGTGTTCAATCACAGGAAACCTTCTTGCTTTGTCTCAATGCAGACACAGAACGGAGACGCTGGTGTTCAAATTGGAACAGAGATCAGCTCTGCACCTCCACCTGCTCATGAAGGCCTTCCCTCCCCATTTCCCCAGCTCAGTTATCAATTTCATCTGATGCTCATACAGAGAAAGGTATAAATGCTCGTGGAGAGGTGACCACAGGGCGCCGTGCTAAAACTCTCTTCACAAACTCCACCCACTTTGCCTCTCCTGAATTCTGTCAAATTCCCTTCCTAAACTAGAGAGAATTAAGCAGCATCTAAGGAGAACAAAATAAAATTCAAAAATCAAGTCCCCTCCACCTTCTACTGACTACATTGTATATTTAGCTACATGGCATGTTATGAATATGTAAATCGGGCACCTAGAGATTTAATCTACTGACATATGGACACTATTATTATTATTATAATGTTTGTAGGTATTTCTATGTTTGTACTTTTTCATGCTTGTCCTGTATCTCCTTTTTCCAATCAGAGTTTAGGTTTTATGTCTGTTTATCACCCATATAGCATAGAGTACCTACTTCAGTATTTTACAGTAAAATGGGAGTTCGGTAGATATTTAAAACTGAGACTGGTCCTCTCAGAGAGTGAGGCTGCAAGCTGAAGTCTTCCTTCATGTTTATATTCTGTCTTACTTCTTCTTGCTTTATGGGCCCTGCCTGGGATACAGGACAATGTAATAGGCATGCCGGGTCCCAGGCAGAAAGACGAAGACAGGTGCTGTCCTTGACAAGTTCAGGGGAGGGGGGTACAGTGAGGGCAAGGGAAGACCTGGGTAGATTAAGAAGTAGTTTCACTGCAAGCATCTGTCTGACTATACACAACCAGTCACTGATAACTATTCCTGACACTGGTTTTGACAGTTTAATTACTCCTAACTAACAATGACTAGCAAAAATAAGATCACTGCATCATCTAAGTGATATACCTCAAGATGAAAGGCACAATAATGGCTCTGATTACATGAGTACTTAATTAGTAAGACATGATGTAGCCAAGTGTCTTACTTATTTTTAACTTCATATACCAATGTACAATCATACTGAAACCTTTTTTTATTTTTGAAACAGAGTTTCATTCTTGTTGCTCATACTGCAGTGCAGTGGCATGATCTTAGTTCACTGCAACCTCTGCTTCCTGAGTTCAAGCAATTCTGTCTCAGCCTTCCAAGTAGCTGAGATTACAGGCATGCACCATCATACCTGGCTAATTTTGTGCTTTTAGTAGAAGTGGGGTTTCACCATATTGTTCAGGCTGATCTTGAACTACTGATCTCAGGTGATCCACCTGCCTCAGCCTCCCAAAGTACTAGGATTACAGATGTAAGCCACCATCCCTGGCCTGAAACCTTTTAAGCATTTTTTTTTTTAACAGAATAGCCCCAAACAGCAAAAAAGCGGTCCCTTTAATGACAGCTATCAACATTAAAGAGCATTTACTTCATGCAGGGACTGGGCAGAGCATGGTAAACATGGTCTTTCATTTCGTTCTCACAGCTTGTACAAGAGGGATTATTATCCTCAGTTGCTAGATGAAGAAACCAGAATTAGGCGACTTTTCCAAGAACACTCAGTTAGTGAATGGTGAAAATGGATTCTAACCCAGGTATTTATGACTCCAAAGTCCACGCCCTTAACCATCACTCTATACTCTTGCAAGTTTCATATGTCTTTACGAAGAAGGTCTCAGCAAAGATGCATAAAGATAAAAACAAACCAAAGAGCATGTGTGAGAATGTGGCTCAGAAAAGTGCAAAGTGTCACTGAAAATATACTAAAGGCCAAACGATGTAGAAAGCAAACAGAACGCTTAAAACATTTGTAAAATTATAAATTCACACTATGGTGCACAAAATCATCAATATAGAAATTAGTGGTTAGAAGCATTTTCAACAAATTTACTTTTGGAGACTTTACATGAAGCTGGAAACAAATTCAAAAATTCACGTTTACACCGCCAAGTGAGGACAGCAAAGACAATTAGAGAAAAGCAACTTAGACAGTAAATATATGAAACTCTGAAAGAAATATTACATTGCTTTGAGATTTGTAAAAAGTTTCAAAACCTTCCCCACACATAAAAAATAAGCTGACTTTCTAAAAGTTCTGACCAACAGCATCAAGATGCATAAAGATGGAAAACCAGTTGGTGTACAGAAGTTATTTTCTTCGTTTAAAAATCATTGCTTATAAATAAAAGCATGCATCTGTGGCTGAAACATCACAAAACTAATGGCTAGAAATAGTCATTTTTACCAATTCGTCTGTGGCCAGCACCTAGACAGTAAGGGCTCAGAATGTGTACCTTTTTCAAAAATGCTTCATTTTCCCTTATTGAAAAAAAAAAGCAATGCTGAAAAGACAGAAGTTTTCTTTGAAAATAACATTAAGATTTGAGCTAACTATCTGAGGTTCTCTGAACCTACATCTCCCACCCAGAAGGGGTAGTCTGTAATGGAGGGTAGTTGCTCACAGAATTATCAGGTGTTCAATAAAATGTGTAAAAGCAAAGTAGGCAGGGTGACGAGGGTGGAAAGGCACTCCCACCACCCATCCAACAATCCAAACAGGGCAGAGAAGGGGAAGAGTGGGACAGGATAAATCCCAGAGAATTCCTGTTCTCGGGGGTAAGAGCCAGTTCCCTCTGCACAAAGGATAAGAACAAGGTTGGGGCTAGAATCCTGTGGGTGGGTGACTGTGATTGGGTTCTGTGGCTCTACTTGCTCCCCACCCTCCCTTCTGTGCCCACTACAGGGTTTATGCTTTGGACTCATTCATTCCTCCACTTCTGAATCTTACTTTCCAGTCCCATTCATACCCTCAGGGCCCAGGATCCCAGACAGACATCTAATCTGATAAACCCACAGAAGCTGAAACGATAATGACTCATGGAAGCCCCTGTGTCATTCTCCAAGGTCACACATTTACCCTGCTACTGGGGTTTTAGTGTCCTCAGCCAGAGCAATGTGGTCAGGTTCCCAGCTCCCATCACTTATATTTCATTTCACATGTGATGTAAGTGACACTCAGAAGGGCTTGTCCCAGATCACACACGCACAGTCAGGAAGGGAGGGAGAAGCCCTGAGTGCAGGTGTCCTGCCTCCCTGTGCAGTGTTCTTTCCATTGAAATCACAGGGAGGGGCCATGTGTGGTGGCTCACACCTGTAATCCCAGCACTTTGGGAGGCCGAGGTGGGCGGATCACGTGGTCAGGAGATCGAGATCATCCTGGTCAACATGGTGAAACCCCATCTCTAGTAAAAATACAAAAATTAGCTGGGCATGGTGGTGGATGCCTGTAAACCCACCTACTTCGGAGGCTGAGACAGGAGAATCACTTGAGCCAGGGAGTCAGAGATTGCAGTGAGCTGAGATCGCACCACTGTACTCCAGCCTGGTGACAGAGAGAGACTCCGTCTCAGAAAAAAAGAAAGAAAGAAAGAAAGAACAGGGAGGAAACTCCCAGGGCAACTGTGGACAGCAGTGCACTAGACCACATATGTCCAAGAGGGCCAGGTCCCTCTGTGACTTGATGACAATCTGTTCTCTTCCTCAGAATAGAGAGGTAATTGAGTTATTAGCTTAGAAAACAAAAAGTTGAATAAAAACCATTTTAATTATGGAAAAATCAACCAGTGTTTCAAAAGGCTTCTCTGTTCCCATCCATATACTGCAGGGACAGAACTGGAGGCTGCAACTTCCCTCCAACTCTCAACCGAGGACACCGGAGCTTCACTGCACCATCTCAAGTGTCCATCCCCACTCCCAAAGTCTCACTCTCAAGGACACTGTGGGTTGACACTGTGGGTTGCTTCCCGTCAAAGTATAGAGACACATAAACAACGAGGAAGCACAGAAAAATGATTCCCAAATGGTCACTTTACACATGGGTCTGTAGGTCTTTCTTGGTTCAAGTGTGCTGTGGCGCCCACTGCAGACACCAAGGCCCGAATGGTGGTACTGCTTTCTCCAATTCCTGGAGCTAACATCTGTGCATACTATTGGAGATTCTCCCCCACTTCCGTAACAAACCTGAGGGTCCATGAATAACTTAAAGAATAGCCCCTGTCTATCCCAACAGGCTTTCCCGTATGTAGTCATTAAAAATATAGTAACCCATCCCAAGGCAATGTGGACCAGACTACAGAACCAGGTCCGTCCTTGGCTTTTACGCTTCTCGCTTGGTTCATGTCCTGACATCCAAAGAGCACCAGAGCCCTTATTTATTAAGAAGTCCCATTTTCTGGATGCTCCTTTGAAATTTGAGGATCCTTTCCACATAAATTGACCCTAATGTTTGGTGAATTCAAAACAACTTTAAGTTAAATGCCCAATATAACTTATGGGGAGAAAGCAAACTGGGTGAGAGGCAGTGAGGAGCCGGATGGGTCCCCTGCACACACACACCCGTGTGTGTGCAATGACTATGCCTGCAGCTGAAATCCAGTAGCCTAACATCAAGAGGAAACTGCCTTACTCACTCTTGACAACAGTATGTTTTAACAGAACATTTGGGAGTATTTTTGTGAATTACTGCACACCTTGAGCTAGCTTATAAAGATAGAATAAGCCGTGCACCTACAAAAAGAAGGTAAGGTAACAGAGGTAAAAAATGTCAGCAGCAGAAAAGAATTTCAAACTAAGTGAAATCAGTTTTCAAGCCAGGAAGATCTCCATTTGACACATGGCCCCACCACTCAGTACCAGCGTGATTAGGAATCAACAACTGCACCTCTCTAAGCCTCATTTTCTTCACTTGTAAAATGAAGATGGTAACAATATACCTGCTCTCAGGGCTGCTATGAAGATTATCTATTCTAGTTTGGCCCATGATATAAACACGGCATCAAAAGGTGTCTTAAATATACTCTCACGACATCACTCTTGGTGATTGCACAGTATTTCTCTGTGCCATGTACTTTAAATTACTGAATGAACCTCCTCTTGTTGAAATGTAGGCTGTGTTAAATGCATTGATATTTTCAATAACACTGTAATTATTTAGACATTCATCTTCAGACACTTACATGTTTTTCAGATCAATGTCTAGAAGAATTGTGGAATCAAAGGGAAGATATATATTGCCAAATCATCCTCCAGAAATGTCATACCACCTTGTTCTCCAACTAGCACTACAATCTCTTAAGAATAATTTTTAGCTACCTTGCTTCCTGAAATGGGCCTTGGACATCTCTGGATACCGTTTGTTTTGATTTTTTTAAACTGTGCTTTTACAACCACCAGAGTTCCACTGGTCTCACCTCTCAGCTGCTGCAGTGGCTGCGGCATTCATGGCAAAGTGTCGGATGGTGCTCTCCTCCAGGTACTTCTGCTCCCACTTCGTCATGTCGGCCTCCAGGGCCAGGATCCGCTCCTCCTTCTCCCGCACAAGTTCCAAGAGGGCTGGGGCATTGTATTCTGGTATGTTGGCTGGCTGGCCATTTCCATGTTTCTGAAGGAGTGGAAAAAACGTATTGACGCTCAAAACCACATCAATGCTGTCTGCACAACTGCCCATATAGAACACATGAGGTTCCTTAGATCCTGCACAATTCACACACCATGCTACTTCACCTCCAAATTCCTCTATTGTAGTTAATTCTCATGGAGCTCTGAAATACAGACAATACTGTCCCAGTTTTACAGATGAGAAATAGAGTTGCTGAGGGATTAAATTAATGATGCAATGTCTCTCAGCTAATCAGTAGTAGAGTCAGGATTCAAACCTGGGTCTGTTTCCACAGGTCAAGGCCTTTGCATACAAGAAGTGGCTTATCTAGTGGTGTGCAGTTAATTACACCAAAAGAACAGGAATTAAGTCTTGACCTCCTGGTCTAGGGTACTTTCTCGAGAATTCCACAAAGTGATTCCAGTTGTTTGTTTCCCCTAAGGCTGGCGGGGGAAATGGAAGGCAAAGGAAGTGGGAGATGCCCTAACTTGCATGGTTGCTGACTGCAACGCAGGGAAGGGAGATATTCATACCTGCTCCACTCAGAGGACTGAGAATGAGAATCAAACTACATAATGTATACGAAAGCAGAAGACCTCTAGCATAAAGCAAGCTCGTTTTTCAGCTCTTTCTATCTGTGTTAATAAGAGAAAATAAAGCCATTTTCTGGATTGCTCACAAACTGAGGATGTTAATACCTCATAATCTTTTTCCTTTAATTAGGTACACTATTTCCTCTAAAGAGCATGACACAGAAGATGGTGTTCTAAGAGAGTTCTGCCTTCAGAGCAGCAGCAGAGATAGATCATCTTGGGGTCTCAGGGTTAGAGGCCCAGTCAGAGTGTGGACCAGGCTTCCTAGTACTCCAGGGAGAACGATTTCATCGCAGCTAGTCTATGTCCTAGGGTACACATTCCCCTCATGTTTTCCAGTGGTTGCAAATTTAAAATGCAGAGCTGGATGCAAGGTGAGAGGTATATGAATGCTTTATCCAGAACCACATAATCCCCTAGATTAAGAAAAGGACTGGGGAATTAGCCAGAGCAACAGCTGGGCACTTGTGCCATACTGATGGAATCTAATCTTATCAGAGAGAAAAAATTAAATGGGCCTATGGGTTTTTTGTAAACCAAATTTTGTTTCTATTCAATTTTTTAAAGCTACAAATACAAATTATTCTAGGAAGTAGTGTCTTAGCCAATGACCAACGTTCTAAGTAGGAAAAGAGCAGAAGGGCATACCTGTCCTCACCTGACCTGTGCAGGAGGGGCACTAACTCCATCTGGCCAGGCACCTAGACTCAGGCAGGAGAACAAATGAACCAGTCCAGCGAGATGAGAAGCTCCTTTATTTTTAGAAACTTTCCAAGAAAAAGCTCCCATGGCCTCACTAAGCTGCCATCTATGCTTGTCGGTTTCTATCTAAATCCCTTCTGTTACCAACTCAGCTGGCTTATTGCTACAGAATCCTTTTAACCTCACATGAGATCATGACAACTCTTTATAGTGCCCCCCTCAATTCAGGTCATTAAGAGTTATTTATATAAATGCATGAATGTCAACATTCAAGGGTACAGAGCTAGCTTGGTCTAATGGGTAAGTGTGCTACTGAGAAAAACAGATTAACGGTCAAGTGGGATTCAGCTAGCTAGACAACAAGTACTGACTGAGCATCTACCATGTGCCAGGGATGCAACAGTGAACACTACAGATTAAGTCTTCACCTTCAATGTGTTCTCATGGGAGGAATGTCCTCATTAGCTATATGACCTTGGGCTGGCCCCTTTAGTGTCCCTGTGCCTCATTTTCCTTTCAAAGAATATTCTTCAGGAACCTTCTCTCTTCACTCTCATAGGACTACTGTGGAAGTAAGATGTGAAACTTAATTAGAGCTCTTTGTAAAAGAGATAAAATTGTGAGTTCTTAAAAATGTAAATTCCCAGGCCGGGTGCAATGGCTCATGCCTATAATCCCAGAACATTGGGAGGCTGAGGTGGGCGGATCACGAGGTCAAGAGATCAAGACCATCTTGGCCAACAGAGTGGAACCCCATCTCAACTAAAATACAAAAATTAGCTGGGCGTGGTGGTGGTGTGTGCCTGCGGTCCCAGCTACTTGGGAGGCTAAGGCAGGAGAACTGCTTGAAGCTGGGAGGCAGATGTTGCAGTGAGCCAAGACTGCACTGCACTTCAGCCTGGTGCCTGGAGAAAGCAAAACTCTGTCTCAAAAAAAAAAAAAAAAAAAAAAAAAAGCAAATTCCCTTCTCTCTTTTATCTTTTTTCTCTTTCACTTTCCTCCCAGTTTCTAATAATGCTGAAGTACCATTTGACCTACCAAGGTAGAGAAGCAATTACTTATAATACAGAAGTTGTTGATTAAGAGCTTTTCTTTCTGCTAGTTCTATTGTCCCAACCTATCTTTCTCTCTCTACCTGCCTTAAATAACCCACATTTCTGTTGACGTTGTTTTCAATGAGGCTGGAAAATCTGGGGTAAGGGCGGAATTTGGGAGAGGGCACCACAAATGCCCTAAGACCTCAAATGACTCTGAAGGTAATGATGGTAATAAAAACAGCAGTGAGAGAGATTTGTTTTTAATCAATTGCTAAGCACAAGGCATTCTGAGAAGTAACTTGCTCAGATTTTATTTGTAGTTACAAGTGTGAGGTAAGTATAATTTACTTGCCTCTCTTTATAGACAAGGAGGTTGAGGCTCAGAAAGATGACTTACTCTAGGCTACTTTTCCGGTGGGAGGCAGGATTTGACTGTGGCTGGTTTAAGCCTGGGGCCCATCCTCTGAATCAACACACAATTCCATGCTTCTCTGCCCATCTTCAGTGTATCAGCCCTTCTGGAAAGCTCCAGAAGCAATAATCGGAGCTCACTTGAGGGCTCCGTGTTGTTAGAGGGGGCCAAGTAGACAGGCTCAGCTGTGTCCTGGCATGAGTCAGAGGGCAGAGCCCTTATTTGGGCTGTGGATTCAACAAGAACTCTAACCTGCACTCTTCAAAGTCTCCTCAGAATAACATCCTATGGGAGGTGGTGAGTCCATGCAGTTGGTCTATTGTCCTGTTGAGGGTGGAGATGACCAGGGGTTTTGTGACAGTGTGACCCCAGCATGCTTTCTAAAGCTAGCAGATAACTTCCTCAGACACAGGGACGAAGGAACAGGGTATGGCGTGGAGGGTGGAAGTCTTTCCCGTGGCTGCTGCCCAAGAACTGGCAGGCACATTCATGATCTGCCTGAGGGTGAATGAGGAGGAGGGAATCAGAGGGGCCCTGGATCATCTTTCCCGGACAGGCTGAGTTCCTCAGATGACCCCATGTTCTCAGGTGGACTCCGAGTCACACCTGGCGAGGCCAGCAGAGCTGCCCCCCAGACCAGCCCACAGGTACCAAATATGAGTTTAGAAAAACTTTGCCCTTTTAAAAGTATCTGCCATATGGAACTAGTAAAAAATTCAAAATGTTTCCAGTTGATTTTTTTTCTCTTGTAATAATATTTGAACCGTTTTTTGGTTATAAGGTAATGTATGCTTACTGGGAAAATTAGAAAATAAAGTAGTATTACAGGAAAAAAAAATACAGGTTGAGAATCCTGAACCTGAAAATACAAAATCCAAAGCACTATAGTCTCAATCAAGCATTTCAGATAAGGGATACTTAACTTGTATTTATCTTTTTAATGAGTATCGAGAACAACAGGAAAATAATCCCTCAATATATATCATAGGAGGCAGATTAATGCTCTCATTAGAAACAAACAAACAAGCCAACTATTTTCAAAGAGATGCTAAGCATCACATTTCTGTTTGGAGACTGTCTCCTCATCTTCGATCCCACATCAGCCATACACAGCTGGGGGTCTGCCATCAGCTCCCAAGCACAAATTCAAAATGCAAGCAGAGTAATTTCCCAGGAGAGCCTCAATTCTGAAATTTCTGTCCCCCACTGGTGCTGCTCAGCCTGTCAGCAGCATTCATGCGCAGCAGGAATGTTGTTGCTGCCTGCCTGAGGAAACTGCGTGGGTGAGCCTGCATGGCACTGAACGTGCATATAATCAACTGTACTCTGTGGCAATTAAGGTATTTTTCAGATAATTCTAACATCATGTTTCTTGTTCTTCATAAATGACAGGGATAATCGAGGTAAGTCTGGTTTCACAGCACTCAGAAGAGCCAAGGGTAAGTAATCTAACTGTAGGGTGTGGACAGCATATTAACCAGGAAAGAACATTCTTTCTGTGCTCTAAGAACCAAGATTTGCCTATTTGGTCAGCCAAAGAAAGACTCAGTGTCTACTGCGGGCCAGTGCTGTACCTGGAACCAGGGAGAACCCCTGTCCTCAAGTTGGAGAAGTGACAGTCTCAGCAACTGAGCAACAGAGAACAGCTGAAGGGTGTACCTGTGCCAAAGTGTGTGGCACAGATTATAAATATCAGATGTCCACAGACAGACCTGCCTTTTCTTACAAGCTATCCACCAAGCCAAAGCTGGGAGGCGGAGGTGGGTTTCTTAGTTTACTGGGCAATATCACTAACACCTCTTTCCCCAGCCACGTGCACGCACCTAGAGGAACTACATTGCCTGCCCTGCGAGAGGGCTGAGCTGGCCTGAGTGCATGTGCAAAGTGTTTTCAAGTGTTTCAACCACAACCATTATGCCCTATCCAGTAGATAATTCCATGGGGCCCTGCCTTGCATTTCCCTGGTATCCCAATTTAGAGCATATCCCTCACCAGCTGTGTAATACAGGTCTCTGCTCAACATGCTGGCTGAGGTGGACAGGCTCGTCTGGGGTCAGGAGCCTTTGACCAGTCTTCTTCCTGCTTGCTGTGCTGCAGGTGAACCCCAGGCTGGGCGTTTCACTCTGCTTACTCCTAGCTGAGTATCATGCTAAGCTGTCACCAGCAGAAAAAAAGAGGCAGCAGGAATAGGAACTTCTGGTTTATATTATTTCTAGGGATGGTCTTAAATCCCTTCTTCTCCTTTACCTCTGAAAACTCATTGATCATTGCATCACCCCATTATTGGCTCTTCCCTTCAACTTCTCCACGGGTTCTCACTGTCACTACACCCTAGGCTGTACCGACAACCTTCAGGCTGGCCTCTGCGACTTTAACATTCACCCTCTGGACGGTCCTTTGACATTAGAGGGTTTTCTCGCTGATCTCCTGCACCATATTTCTGTCCAGCTTAAAAACTTCCCAGTTGTTGGCACTTGGTTGACTACAGGGAAAAGCCCAGTCTCTTAGCTTGACCTCCACAAGTGGCCTCAGTCTCCTCACCCGCCACTGAACTGGGCATTATCCCCTAGCTACCTGCACCCCGCTGCCCTGGACCTGCCATGCCATTTCATGGCCCTGTCCTTTACACATCCTCTCTTTCTACCTCTGATGTTCTTACCCTTGAATGCCCAACGAACTCATATTTCAATGTCCAGCTCAAATGTCCTCCTCTCTGAAGTCATCTAATGCTGGATTCCCCTCTCCCCAGCCCCAAGCTGGTGACCACTTTCTCTCTGTGAGGACGTATGTCACTCCAGTGAGTGGACTGTTTGCCTCCTCTCCTGTTCGCTAAATGGGTCTACTGAGGACAGGGATTTCTTGTTTCCCTCTGAATCCTGACAGCGAGGTGCAGCATCTGGCCCACAGTGGATGTTCCATACATTTGCTGAATGAACATATCCAATTCCTCCACCAACCCATGCCCAGTTCCTTACCTGCTGGGTTCTCAGCGCGTCCAGCTCTCTCTCCAACCAAGTCCGCAGTCTTCGTTCCATCTGCTCTCGCTTCTCACATGCAGACTGCAGCTGGGTCAGGGCCTGCTGCAGCTTCTCGACTTTTTCAACATATGCTTGCTTCTCTCGTAACTGAGTGCAGAAAAGTAAAAAAGAGCACAGAATTTAGACCAGTGATTCTCAAAGCTGGGATAGAGGAGGTGGGGTCAGATTACCTAGAGATCCTATTTAAACTACAGGTACATTTACCTCCCACCTCCCTACTCCTATCCTCCAAGTGCACTGGAACAGAAAAGATTTACACCTAGGCTGCCATTTATACCTATGATGGCCAGGATGCTTGGAATTGAAGACCCTACTCGGGCACCTGCTTTCGGTAACTTATGCAGCTTTAAGCTCAATGCTTTGTTATTGCTTAATAATTTCTAAATTTTCAGGCATTGGAAGTGAGGCTATAAAGAGTTTTTGCACATATGTTTATTGCAGCATTCTTTATAATAGCAAAGACATGGAAGCAACCCAAATGCCCATCAACAATAGACTAGATAAAGAAAATGTGGTACATATTACACCATGAAATATTATGCAGTCATAAAAAGGAATGAGATCATGTCCTTTGTAGGGCTGTGAATGAAACTGGAAGCCATCATTTTCAGCAAACACAGGAAAAGAAAAACAAACATTCCGCATGTTCTCACTCATTGCTGTGAGTTGAACAAAGAGAACACATAGGAACAGGGAGGGGAACATCACACACAGGGGCAAGTTGGGGGGTGGGGATAAGGGGAGGGAGAGCATTAAGACAAACAGCTAATGCATGTGGGGCTTAAAATCTAGAGGACGGGTTGACAGGTGCAGCAAATCACCATGGCCCACATATTTCTACATAACAAACCTATATGTTCTGCACTTGTATCCTGGAACTTAAAGTAAAAATTAAAAATAAAATAAATCAAATTTTTTAAAAAAGAGTTTTTGGTATCATGAAGAAATTCTTATTCTATAAGTCAAGTGAAAAATCCAGAATCAAAAATCATATACAACATTATCATAACAATGTCGTCTGTTTATCTATCCAGGAAAGAAAGGCAGGAATGAAATACTTAGAGTATTAAGCATGCTTATCTACATAACAGAATGGCAATTTTCTACAATAAGCATATATTACATTTATAATAGAAAAATTAGGTATATATGTATATATGTATGTGTACTTATGTATGTGTGAATAAATAAAAAAACTTTCCTATTATAGGTATCTATGGAGTAACTTTGTCACAAAGGTTTCAGAGTCCTTTATATATTGGTAGTTGGCAGCCTTGAAGAGATGGGAAGTGCATAGTGAATATTTAACAACACAATAACTGAGGATATGGAAATTAAGGTTAAAATGATCTATGTAAATGTCACATCAGGTATGGATTTAGAATTATGACCAACAACTTCCAATTCTTACTCTTGGAATTTGTGTTCTTTTAATTAGGAGTTTGGCCCATGTTCATAAATCCTGGGCATATTGACAGCATTCTGAGAACTAGCCAAAATCAGGCCAAAAATCAGGCTTAATCATCGACTTGATTTGGTCCTGAGTGAGAAGACACTCAATGCTATTTCCTGTCATTCTGCACCTGGGGGCATTCAATCCTGAGTTCAGTGATGACACTGGCAAGTTGGAACATGCTAGTGATTTCAGAACTTGTGGCTAGGCGAGCTTTCTGACTCAGCAGGCAGCACCGCCATGAGTTATGACTATATGTCCTAGCTGAAGCCACTGGAATAAAATGGAGATGCTCTCACCTTTCAAGGAGCAGACAGCAACTTTACACTTTTTTTACACCTGTTCTTGGGATCCATTTTCATCTGGACCTTTCGTTCCTTGTGCTTTTGATTGCCCAATTCCACAGGCTTCTGAAGACCTACTAAGTGAAGGTTCCTGCAACCTCATCTGACAAAATATTTTGTGTGTGCGATTCATACCCCACTTACCATATCTTCCACTGTATATACTTTTCTGAATGCGTAGACACTAGAATATAAGCACCAAAAGATTTGCTGATTTTGGTCCCTGCTGGGCAGTGAACAGGGTATACCCAATGCCTGGAACAGTGCTTAGCACTTAGCAGACACCCAATAAGTATTTGTTAAATGAATAACTATTATCCCTAAGCAATTGCAAGAACCTTGACGGCAGGAATCTGTCTCCTTTACCTTTGTATAAACCTTAATTCTAGCAAGGCATATATCCTGTTGAGGATGATTAATAACAGTAATTACATCAGCCAACATTCCTGGAGCACTACCATGATTCAAGCATTGTGCTTTGTAAATAGTACCTCATTTAATCCTCCAAATAACAACAGTAAGAGGCAGTAAAGTCCTTTATTACCTCCATTAGAGATGAGGAAAATGTTCAAGGTTACGTGACTTGCTTAAGGTCACACAGCTGACAGGCCGTGGAGCCAGGATTCTCATTTACAACAGTCAGCTCTAGAGTTCACTCTTACCCACCATGGTAAATTACAGTAGGCTCTCAATATCTGACTGAATTAAGTCCCTTAAAGGAAACTCTAATTAGAAAGGAGTGATGCTGGAAGCAGACCTATGAGACATTCTAGAGAGGCTACATTCAGTCCACCAAAGATTTCGTATGAATATAAGAATAAAAAAAGACCTATAATGGTGGTTATAACTTGTCTTCAAGAAGCACAAGTAACTTTTACTTTAATAGAAATGTTAAAACTAAAAGATTTTTTAAATCACAATTTTCCTTAGCTCCACTCATGGAGATGGAGATGTCATTTCAGTGATGACAATAATGAAAAGCCCCAGCCTCCCTTAAGCATAAAAGATCTGTCTTTAAGGAGTGAGGTCACTTTCTGTTCAACAACAGTTGGTTTAGTAACAGTACTGTTTCCTGTGTGCCCAGCAACAAGCTAAGCACTTCAAGCAGACTTTCTCAGTTAAGACTCTTCCAGACTTTGGGCTTCTGCTTCCTGGAATGGATCCTGCTCAGGTCAGCCTGTGTAACACAGAGGTACCTGCCGCCACCACCACAGGGCACTGGAAGGTGTGAAGCAGCAGGCCCCTGGCTGCCTGCCCTCAGCCTCTGCTCCTTTTCTTCTTCTTCTTCATCTATAACCTGGATTCCTTGGCTTGGACCTTGGAAATGGTCATTTTAATTCTTCAGTCAGGCTTCAAGGAAAAACCTACCTCACAACACTTAAGCTAAAGGGTTGATTTCATCAGAAACTACTAAATGCATGATGACTAAATAAGACACGTGTCAACTGATGGGCTGTAGGCTGGGCTTCACATGGAGTGTGAGGGCTTTGCTGATGGGATTCTCGTGCTTTTCCTACTTTGCCTGGCACTAGAATGCCTAAACTCTGTTTTTAATCACTTTTTTTTTGAAAAGCTTCCCACATGCCTCCCCTGTCTCAACTCCTTAGAATTGGCTCTGGTTAAAGTAGCTGGGTTAGGAGGAGAAAGTGAAAGGCCTCAGAGCTCTGCTTCCCCTCTCCCTCCCCCAAACCCCATAGCCTGGTCTCACCTCCTCTTCCAGCTTGATGACCCTGGCCTGGGCATTGCTCAAGGCCTGGTCCAGGATCTCAATGTGTCTCCGATGGTCCTCACTTGCAGTCCGCACTGCTGCTAACTCCATTTGTAACTTCTCCTTTTCCTTCAAGAATTCTTTGTCTAGAATAAGAGAAATAAGAACAAAACTACGTGTATCAGAAATTGCTCACCCTCTAAGCTCACAGCCAGTCTACATCTGGCAAGAATTAAAAATAAAAAAGCAGGCAAATAGTGGAGGACTGAATTGCTGTTTCTGCTGCCTTTTAACAGTGGTAGTAAGAAGGTAATGGTTTTCTCAAAAACCACTGTCAATGGTAGATACATTCCAGGCCACACTTGTGAACAGTACACAAAGAACTAGTGACCCCATATCCTCCATAACTTACTTCTCTAAAACACTGGCTTTCATACTTCAAATTAATCTTGTATCTATTATTACTTTTTATGCTTCCAAACTTCCCTGCTTCAATCTTCCAAATCTGTGATGAAAGGGTAGGTAATATTAATAATAATATTAACATTCTCATTCATAGAAAAATAAACCAAGGTCCCGACAGGTAAGCTCCTTGCTGAGGCTAGACAGCAGAGAGGGACCTGAAGAAGAGGACACTGCCTCTTTTCTGTGGCATTTGAAATGGTGCCTCTGAAACTTCCTTCCAAATCCGTGGAAAACAGGCGTGTGAGATACCTAAACAAAGGGGTTGGTAGCAGCCCACTAGCGCTGCCCACCCCCATCCACAGCCCTGATGGGACCAAAGCATTTTGTACTTTCTGTGCAAAGTCACTGATATTTGAGCACCCAACCCTAGGTTTGGACAACATCTCAATGAGCATGGTGCCTGCTGGCCTTGTCCAAGCTCTGGAGGGCACTCAGGTATTACTAAGCAGGCAACCTGGAAATGAACCACAGGATCAACCTAAGCATAAAAGTTCTTCTCTTTGTTAAGGGCCACCAAGTATACACTGATGTTGACCAGAAGCAATAAAATGATAATCTGAGCTCAAGAACAGAAGCCACAGCCTAAGCTTCTCATGTTCTACAAATCCATGATCACTCTTTTTGCTGTCACAATGACAGCTATTTAGATAGAGTCCTGAGTTAACAAACACCCATCCCTTCCCCTCTAACACCTCCCCACAATAAATACATGATCTCCGCATTTGCTACTTGCTTGATAAGCAGTATCATAGCGTAGCTAAAGAAAGGATTTTAGCATGAGAAAGACCTGGATTCAAATCCTAGGCCAACTGTTTTCCAATTATGAGGTCTCAGGTTGAGGTATTTAATCTCTCTGTGCCTCAGCTTCCTCACCTATCAAATGGCAATGGTAACACCTACATCACAATGTTGTTATGATGATGCTGTTGATGAAGATGATGCTTATAAAAGTGACCTGAGCACTTAGGACTTTGTTTTGGTTATTATTGATTCCCTGGGCCAATAAGAGCACCTGGCTCAAAAACACTGGTGAATGAATGAATGAGTCTTTATTATGTGCCAAGTTCAATGTCCACTGAACAACACATCATAGCTTCTGTTAGCTATTAGGTATTCAGTATCCTCGTGATCTCCTAACACTCTTTGTTACACAGCTGTCCACTTGACCTTCGAATCCACTGCTTGCTTACAAGCCACTACGCCTCAGATGGCCAGTACTGACCATGGATACCACTGGTTCCTTCATCTGCCCAGGCTCCCTAAACCCCACAGTATATGTTACAAAGATGTGGAGACTGGACAAAAGCTACATTAGTTTCTGGAGTGTTTTGCAGACCTCTGAAATTCAAACATCTCTGTACTGAATTTGGTGACTTTAGACTTCAAGCTCCAGAAATATCATTTAGTATCACTCACACTGGTTCAGAACTCCTTGTCCACTGACAGGAAGTAGTTCGGTCAATTATAAAGTTTTAAAAACAATGTTCATGATAATAGTAATAATAATATCTTTCCATGTCTGTTGAATAAGTACTGTGTTCCAGGAATAATTACTTATAGTAGTCCTTTTATTCTAAGTTTACTGTATGAGGTAGGCACCATAATTCTTATTTTCCAGCTGAGGAAAATGCCACTAAAGAAAAGGATAAGTAAGTTGCCACAGAGGTGATGATCATCAATGGTAGAAACATAAGTTGCATTTATCTAATGTGTATTCATAAACATGTCCCTGTACTACCCCTCTTTTGTAAGCATGCATAAGTATAGAAAGGTCCCAAGATAACAGAGCTTATTATTGCACGGATTTAAGTTATATCACAGGTCATATATCACTGAAAACACAGCAATTATGTTCACATGTGTAACCATTTACAAATATTAACTAATGAAGCATCTACTACAGAGAGGCATCACAGTACTGGTTAAAAGCATGGGGCTAGAATCAAAATGCCTGGGTTCATACCCAGCTCTTCCACTTATGGTTCTGTGACTCAGGTAGTAAACAAACCTCTTTGTGCTTCAGCTTCTTTGCCTTTAAACTAAGCATCACAATAGTACCTATTTCAAAAGGCATATAGTAAGTTCCCAATGAATGTCAACTTCGATAACACTGTGGTTATTATTGTTGTTACAGGAAGTATGATAAATTCTGGGGCTACGAGGTGAGTAGGATGTGGCTTTCTGCACTTGAACTAGTGGGAAAAGATGCAAGGACATGAGCAAAGGCAACGTGAAAAGGTGCTCTAACAGATGCATGCACACGGTACTGTGAGAACATAGAAGGACAGCTAATTCAGGGCAGGGAGTGAAGAAGACAGGGTATCAAGACAGTAAGCCTACAAGGTGGGCTAGCTATGCTCTCCAACTCTTGGAGACATGGGGACTCTGAAGTGTATCAGACTCACTCAAAGAAGTCATCCTTCGGGAGATATCAAGGGAGAGTTCCATGACGAAACCACCCTCATAGGAAGGTTCTTCGGTTTATTATTAGCTAAGCCTTTTAGGGTGGATCTCCAGAAAGACAAGTCTCATGACAAATTTTTGGTAGGGCTCCAATATATATACTGAGAATTCCTAGAACAGGCAAGTTGACACAAGGGAATTCTTGCCCAGAATGGTCTGTTTACTCAGTGGATATGAATTATCCTGAACTGTGTGGAGTGGGGAGCTGTTTGGCCTGATGGCTCTGGTCCGATTTACATAGAAGGATGTCTGCTCATACACTGTTTACTCTTGAAACTACAGTGACAGCACAGGCTTTGTGGCCAGGCCGACCTGGTTTGATTCTGACACCTTCACATAGCAGTTCACCTTGGCCACATGACTTTACATCTCTGAGACTCCATCACCTCAAATGAAACTCATAAGATCTATTTTGCAGAACTGCAGGTGAGGATTAAAATAAGTATCAGTAAAATGCCTAACACAGGAGTTGGCACATAATACTTGATAAGTAACAACAAGAGCTAACATATCTTCCTAGGGACTAACCATGTCCCAGCCACTACTCCAAGAGCTTTACCACATGTAATCCTCACATAAGCTCCATCTGACAAATAGAAAACTGAAGCCAAACAAGCTATGACACTTGTACAATGTCAAATTGTGGTCCCATTTGTGTCTCTACCTATAGGTTAGTCTCCCTTGCTTGAGGAAAGAACACAAGTAGGGGAAAGTAGAAACAGGCCCAATAATTCCTCTTTCAGTCTTACCCTTCTCCTTTGCCAGTTCTGGGTAAGGTTCCAAGTGGACACTCTGGGTAAGGTTTCCAAGCTGAAACTGTTTCTGTGATTACTCTCTGAGCACTAAGCCTAATTGCCAGCTGAATCACGAGACAGAAGACCCTGTTCTACCATCTTAGCAACTTCTGTTAGGAAACACTGAGGGTGGGTGTGTGTATAAGGTCAGAGCTCTATGTGCTGAGCTGCAGCTTTAAATTCAGTGCTCCCACTTAATGGCTGGGGCTTCTGAGGACAGCAAACCTGTTAACCAGAACTTCCCATACAGAAATTCATTTCTAGAGCTTTCTGATATAATGGATTTTTGAGAAGTTTTTCCCTACCCCATGTAGCTAGAGAGATAAAGAAGTCCAGCTACTGCATGCTTGATCAAGGAGTATCTGAGTCACTGGAGTGCTTGGTAGGTAAAAGATGGGTATTTGCTATGGTTCAAATGTGGTCCCCCAAATTTCATGTGTTAGAAACTTAATCCCCATTGTAACGGTATTAAGAGGTGGAGGTTTTAAGAGGTGAATAGGCCATGAGGGTTAAGCTTCATGAATGAATTAATGCTGTTACTGTAGGAGTAGGCTGGTTATTGTGGGAATAGGCTACTGATTACAAAAATGAGTTCTGCTTAATTCTGTCTCATGGGATCACTTCTGCCTTCTGCCCTTCAGCCATGCAATAATGCAGCAAAGGCCCTCATCAGATGCCAGTGCCATGTTCTTGGACTTCCCAGCCTCCAGAACTATGAACCAAATAAACTTCTATTGTTTGTAAATTACCCAGTCTGTGGTATTCTGTTACAGCAGCAGCAAATGAACTAATACAGTATTCTTCTCCTTTTTAAGTTGGAATCAAGGTTTGATGCTTAACAGACTGGATTTGGGAGATTTAGATTTCTCAAAGAGAGAGAGAGAGAGAGAAAAGAAGAGAAAGGAGAGAGAGAGAGGTGTGAAGGCATAAAAATGGAGCAAGCTAACTCTGTTCAAGCTCCAAATTCCAAATGTTTCCATAGTGATACATAAGTAGTCCATTTTGACACCTGCTTCTGGAGAGTCAGGTATCTTTCTGGCACTTCTCAAGGAAGGTTCTTGGATGTGGGAAGAGCGGGTGGTGGTGACAGAGTTAAAGGAGGAGGCAGGCACAACAATAAACCTTGGAAATGTCAATGACTGACTTTAGAAGTACAGTCTTTGGGACTCTCTGAGTGAAGAGAGCTTAAAGGGCATTACCAGAGAAGAGGCCACAGACAAAGGAGAGGGCAAGCAGGGAGGCTGAGGGGAGCTATGTCCAACAGTGTCCAGGTCCTCTATGTACCATGCCAGAGCCCCAAGTCCAGCACTGGAGGTTCAGTCAGAGAATGAACCTCTCTGTGAAGAGGCCAGTGCTTCCTAACCTGGAATGCTCTATGAAACAGACAACTTTCGTGGTATCTGCCCAGCTAGTTCAATGCTGATCAACACCAATGGCATCAATTCTGTTAACTAGAAGGTTCTCCACAATGCTGCTGAAATGAACTCCTCTTATGTAAAGATGTCCAAATAATTATCTCCCACATTATCCCTCCCTAATGTTTCTCCTCCTATTTCTTCTTCCTCAGTGATCCCTCAGCTCCAAGGTCCCTGGCACCATATGTGATAATACTAAACAAATGTTGGAGAGGATTCTATTCCAAGGGACAGCTACAATTTATAGAGTAATTGAGGGGCCAGATTTCTTAGAAAGTCCTTGTTGATATGAAAGGTAATTTCTCTCTGAAATTGTGGGAGTAGAAAAACAATAGGAAGATATTTCATCTACTTTACTGTCTACAAAACTCTTTAAAAGTTCCTTCTGCCTCAAAGATACTCTACACTCAGGGGGTTTTTTCTTAACATTTGCCCATACCTCCTCACCCTGGTTTGAGTCAAACTGATGAACCTAGAAAGACACTTAAAAAAAAAATAAAAAAAAAAAAAAATAGAATCCGCCGGGCTCGGTGGCTCAAGCTTGTAATCCCAGCACTTTGGGAGGCCGAGGCGGGTGGATCACGAGGTCAAGAGATCGAGACCATCCTGGTCAACATGGTGAAACCCCGTCTCTACTAAAAATACAAAAAAATTAGCTGGGCATGGTGGCACGTGCCTGTAATCCCAGCTACTCAGGAGGCTGAGGCAGGAGAATTGCCTGAACCCAGGAGACGGAGGTTGCAGTGAGCCGAGATCGCGCCATTGCACTCCAGTCTGGGTAACAAGAGCGAAACTCCATCTCAAAAAAAAAAAAAAAAAAAAAAAAATAGAATCCAAAAAGAGCACTGTTTACAACACGTACGAGTGAGCTATTCACATGAGGCTTATTTGATGCAAAACAACAAGAAACACGATCTACTTTTTTTTTTTTTTTTTTTTTTTTGAGATGGAGTTTCGCTCTTGTTACCCGGGCTGGAGTGCAATGGCGTGATCTCGGCTCACCGCAACCTCCACCTCCTGGGTTCAGGCAATTCTCCTGCCTCAGCCTCCTGAGTAGCTCAGATTACAGGCATGTGCCACCATGCCCAGCTACTTTTTTGTATTTTTAGTAGAGACGGGGTTTCACCATATTGACCAGGATGGTCTCGATATCTTGACCTCGCGATCCACCCGCCTCGGCCTCCCAAAGTGCTGGGATTACAGGCTTGAGCCACCGCGCCCGGCCCACGATCTACTTTTTAAAGCCACACATTGGTTCACAAACAGTAAAGTAATATGATACAACGCTGACCTTAGACGTCACTTGTTTGATTTTTTGTTGCCTTTCTAAAATTTGCTGATGATTTCTTGGGTAAGAAGCCTTGTTATCTGGGGAAACGGTCTTCAGCTTTCTGCTGTCCCTGAGCTCTGGTGCGGATTACCAGGGTTCTGCCAGGCGGCTGGATACGAAGGCTGCAAGTGGGTGGTTAAGTGAGTATATTCACAAACAGGAACACTACAACGAGGGCTGTTTTTTTTTTTGTTATTTTTTTTTTTTTTTGAGATAGAGTTCCACTCTTGTTACCCAGGCTGGAGTGCAATGGCGCGATCTCGGCTCACCGCAACCTCCGCCTCCTGGGTTCAGGCAATTCTCCTGCCTCAGCCTCCTGAGTAGCTGGGATTACAGGTGCGCGCCACCATGCCCAGCTGATTTTTTTGTATTTTTAGTAGAGGCAGGGTTTCACCATGTTGACCAGGATGGTCTCGATCTCCTGACCTCGTGATCCACCTGCCTCAGCCTCCCAAAGTGCTGGGATTACAGGCTTGAGCCACCACGCCCGGCCGAGGGCTGGTTTTTAAATGGCAGATAGAGTGGAGTGTTTTTAAATGAGTTCTGTAATAAAGAAAGTTAAGAAGGGGAATTCAAACCAAACTATTCTGCAGAGGCCTAGGAGAGAGAGAGGGAGAGGGAAGGGAGTGAAGGGACATTGAGGCCAAGTGGGAAGGAGAGGAGTTCTGAAGATGAACTCATCTCAGCCAGAAAGTTCTTCAGCTGTCCTGCATTGTACATTTTGGGCTTCCACACTTTCTGAACAAGAGTTCTGAGTTTGAAAGCTACTAGTTCAGACATTACAAAAGAGACAAAGATTTGTGGAAACAGCTGCTGTCAAAATGTGGGGAAGAAATCTTCTGGAGAGATGGATAATATGGGAAAATGAGGTAAAGCCTAAAGTGCGATGGATTTATTCAAACTCTGTTGCCTAAATGTAAAAAAGAACAGGAATGTCACTGTTTACACAGTACTGGGCAGCAAAATTCTTCAAAATTGCTAATTACTTTTCAAGGCCCACTCTAAAGGCTACAGGCTTCTCCCCCAACCCACTTTTTTTTTTTTTTTTTGAGGTAGGGGGAGTATGGTTCTCTAACAGGTCCTTGCCACATTCTGCCTTGTACTCCGGGTCCAGTGGCTGACATGCATCTGTCTCATTTTTCCTACTGGTTCTCTTCACAGTGACTGAGCTCTCTTCATGGTGCATCGAAACCCTCTATCTTTGTAGGACTTTAAAGATCTAAGATAACTGATACGACTTATATGTGAAGAAATATAAGTTTGGGCAGCAGCTTATTGAATAAGAGGATGCTATTGGTACATAATCAAATTCTGAGTCTTTAAAACAGTTTTCAAATATTTATTACTGGAAAGCAACAAAGCCTAACCACAAAATCTTCTATTGGTCTAATGTAGGAAAACACCACATTTTTTGTCTTAACATAGTTATAATATTTTTGTTATTTTATATAATGTGTCTATTGCTCTTATGCAGAACCCACAGTGAGCTTGAAGTATCAAAAGTAAAATATCTCAGGTAGGATTTGGTAAAATATTTATTTGACTCTCTACCTGTACAAGTTCTCTTAAATCCAGTTTTCTCTGATCTAGTCATTTTTCATATTACATTTTACTTCTGGAAATTGTGCTTACACTTGTAGGTATAATTCACAGGTTTTTACCCACCCAAGTTTATTGCATATGCAGTTTACAAACTTGCTTGACTGAAGAGACACCCATTTATCCAGCTCAGCTTCAATGTATTGTTCAACCTTTTGCTTTATTTTGTTTTACTTGAAATAAAAATGTACTGCTACTTCAACATCACTGCTGACTCATAATAACAAACTAGACAATGAATTAATAATACCATATAAATACAGGATGCATAGGGCTCTTGGTTTTGACTATACACATACTCATGATTCCATTTTAAACCTAACCTGAAGACTTAAACTGTTGGTAACCACACTGAGGAAAAGTGCTTTTTTGCTTTCTTTTTTC
This sequence comes from Saimiri boliviensis, assembly GCF_048565385.1. NCBI lineage: Eukaryota > Metazoa > Chordata > Mammalia > Primates > Cebidae > Saimiri > Saimiri boliviensis. The sequence continues at coordinate 30,979,675 of NC_133454.1, read as the reverse complement.
TTTCTTTCTTTTCCTTTTTTGAGACAGAGTCTGGCTCTGTGGCCCAGGCTGGAGTGCACTGGTGCAAACTCAGCTCACTGCAACCTCTGCCTCCTGGGCTCAAGTGATTCTCCTGCCCTAGCCTCCAGAATACCTAGGATTACAGGTGCGTGCCACCACTAATTTTTGTATTTTTAGTAGAGACGGGGTTTCACAGTGTTGGCCAGGCTCGTCTCAAACTCCTGACCTGAAGTGATCGGCCCACCTCAGCCTCCCAAAGTGCTGGGATTATAGGTGTGAGCCACCGCGCCTGGCCTTGCCTTCTCTTTTCTTAATATAAAAACAGACACCTCCTAGTTGCAGACATGACAAAGTAAGACTCCCCTGGACGATTTAACGCCTGTGTAGAGAACAACCATAAAACCTGGCCATAATATAAAGAGTAATGATCTGAAGGTGTTAAAATGTGAACAGAAGCAGACCGTTTCTGGTGGGGAGTAGCAGCGCACTTACAGAGGTGAGGAGAAGCCATACTAGCTGTATAAGTTCCGTACCTTGATTGTGCTGATTGTTACATTTCAGGAAATGGGCCATTTAAATGTGTAAATTTTATTGGATGTAAATAATGTCTTAAATAAAACAAAAATAGGTATATATAATATGTATATAATATGTATATACTTCTACTTGTTTTAACTAGGCATTAAGGCATTATGATACATTATGGTAAAATTAATATGTATATATTATAATAAAAAAAATTTTATAATATGGCATTATATGTATATATTATAATAATACATACACACACACAAATATGTATGGTTTTTAAGTGGCCTCTGAATGGCACACACAGCTTAACCAAAGCTTTCCCCAAAGACAGAAGTTACGCTGGGGACATTATTATATCTGGTGGAAAAAGTTGTTTATGCTAGGACTGATCAGGGATAAAGAAATGTGTTGTCTACAATTATATTCTCTCCCTTCTTTTAACTTCTGCAACTCCTCCCATTGTCATTTTTGCAACTTGCTTTGAATAGATTCCTTTTTCCCCTTCTTTCCACCAAACCAGTCTTTGTAAGCAAAAAGAAAATTAGTAACAGATGTAAGCTTATTTTTAATGGTCTAAGACCAAATTTTCTGGACTTTGTACAAACACTTTGTCCCCTTAAAAGTTCTCTGAATCCATTAAGATACAGCTGTAGGCTCTCACTATAATTCATGAACTAAAAATAGTTTTGAAGACTAATTGTAAGAAACCACACCACAGAGTTACTCATTGTATTCTGCTTGTTTTTAAATTTTTGTCATCTGAAGAATACAGTGATTTCACAGACATTTTGAGAAAGCTTAAAAAAAAAATTTAAGCTCTATTCTGATCTCAAGAAAATAAATTTGGGGTAGTGGGTATCTGAAGAGGATAAACTGGATTATCCAACAAGGCCTTTTATTATAATTGGCTCCAGTTCAAAGACAGATGTAAAAGCCAAAGGCACAAAATGCTAATTCCAGTAGTTGGAACTCACTTGAGAAGATCTGAATATATCAGTATTAAGTTACAGCATTGGGCTCAATAATTTGCAACCAAGTAAGACTTCTAGTATAAAAATTTCCTAGTATAAAAACTTTGTTCATTTACTATCAAGGATCCTTCGCAGTGTAGAAACTTGAAATCCTCAGTCAATCCCAGAGCCAAGAGAGTTGACCTTCTGGAAAAGGTGAAGGAAAAACTAAGAAAAAGGAGGTTCTAATTCTAGTTGTGGTTTAGCCATTAAGAGTCGATCACTCTGGTTGCAGTTTCTTCTTTGTAAACTGTGAATGCTACACTAATGAGCTCCAAAATCATCGGGAGTCCAACATTGCCACCTTTTACATTCCAACATTTCTCTCCTTGCCTGATCTGTAGAAGGTGGCTTCCCCATGGCAGTTCAGTATGAGTTTGGGCTCCAGAATCAGAATGACCTGGGTTCAAAATCTGTCTGCTTCACTTATCAGCCTGTAAGACCATGGACAAGTTAATCTTCCTGTGCCTCAATCTCCCCATCTGTAAAATACCTGCAGTACTTACCTCCAACATTTGTTTGGAACAGGAGAAGAGACAATGTGCCTGTGGAAGCTGGCAGAGTGCTTGGCTCATACTAAGTGCTCAATTAGTGTTCAACTAGTGTTTGCAGCTGTTACCTTTGTTAAATGACCACAGCCGGCTGGCCTGAACAAGGCAGGACCTGAAGGATGGAAACTGGGAAGCAAACCTGCAACTCCATCTGAGAATACACTTTTAACCAGCAGATCCACAGCCTCAAAGGCATTGTCACTTATGGCGGCCATCAGATGGCTGGTTACTGGGCTCTGGTTCTGAAGACATATGCACTGGTGGTAACCACACTTGTAACCTTTAAGGTACACTCCAAATCTGATATCCATATCTGCAGGCCCCATTTCACAGTAGGATGCTTATGGTGAGAATTTATGGCACCACTGGGAGAGGCACCCCTAAGACCTCACTCTCCAGCCAATGAACTATCATGGCTAACCACAGGGATAGTCCTGCCCATCCCTATCTCCATCATTAGCTAATTTTGAATCCTCACTGGGTAAGTAAAATTTTTGACTGCGTTCTGTGTCTCAGTTTTTACTGTTTTTCTAAAATGATAGTAATTATTTTCCCTGGATGTGGGATTAAGAGAGAAAATAACAATTATATCCTGATTTATATATTAAAGCAATTGACGAAGTAAGATCTAGGGAATACATTTGATGTTCTTTATTTTGCATCCTCCTTCAATATTTTCTCCTTTTGTTAGGGTTCCTCCTTCTTCCTTTTCCATGGCTAGTTCCTGGAACTGAGGTTGGCAAAGTATGACCTGCAGGCCAAACCCAGCTCATCGCCTGTTTCGGTAAATAAGGTTTTTATTAGAACACGGCTACACCCATTTGTTTATGGATCATCTATGGTGGCTTTGGGGCTACAGGGACAGAGTTGAGTAGCTGTGGCTTTCAAAGCCTGCAGTATTTACCAGCTGGCCCTTAAAAGAAAGAGTTTGCTGACTTGTGGCCTAAAACATAGTGAGTTGACAGTAGATAGTCTATGACTGTTTTCTGGAATAAATAATAATGATCATTTCATTCGATGTCCAGAAAATATTTATTAAATGCCTCTAAGTGCCAGGCACGATGCCAGGTTCTGAAAATACAAAAAGTTGCGACCGCAATGTGAAGATGACAGACAGGGCCCCTACCTTTATGGTGTGTACAGTTTAGTGGGTGAAGATAAAAAAGAATTATCCAAACAATTACTTCTTTACAGTTGTGATGAGTGTTTACAGAGGAAAAAAGTACACAGGGCTGGGGGAGTATGTAAAAGGAAGATCTAACCCTATCTCAGGAACTCTTCCCTAAGCAACTGCCATTTAATTTAATCTTAGGCCTGAACGTGGATTTCCTGGTTCTGAATTGTTAGGGAAAGCAAGGGTTCCCTAATGCCAGAGAAATGCAAATGGATTTTAGTATGTTTTTCAGTTTATGCTTACACCATCTATCTATCTGGCTAAGTAGTGCAAGGAATATTAAAAAGTTTAAGATGCTTGATTCTTCAACCTTATATGTAATAGGAAAAGCCAAACAAATAAATAATTTTAAAACCAACAACATGAAAATCATAACCCATGTTTAGTTGTTAAAGGCCAGACAACACATGACCAAGAGGCATTCTTCAATCAGCTCCATTCTTTAAGCATGGCAAATTGGAGCCTAACTTGAGCCTAAATTGAGTAACATTAATTTTCACACTTGGAGAGGAAATTTGATTGAACATAAACAGATGCCCTGCAGGCATTGTGCACTTCTGGTTGTCATGTAGGTCTGAAGTCTCTCAGCGCTGCCTGTCAAGGTTGATCAAGTGGGCTGAAGCACTCACATGCTTTGCTTTCCAAAGTTAGCGAGGCTCAGTAAACTATGCAGCCATTTTTTGGGAACACAGCCCACTCCCCTACCCTGAAAGTTGGCAGGCTCTTCTGGAGAAGGTGCATGTTAAAATAGATGCAAGAAGGCAGAGAGAAGTGTTGCATTAATACATGTATTTTATAAACTCTGCTTCATATTTCCTATCACTGGTCAGCCCTCCGAGCTCTGGTGGCTAAATTGGGAGATTCAGCCACCAGAATAGGAGATTCTATTTCCTATTACTTTAAAGGAAATAGAGGTGGAGGCAATTAAGCATCTAACTTCAGGTCTCTCAGTCTATGAGACACCAGGACTCAAGTAGATGTGTCAACTGATCCCAGACAATTTTCTGGAGTTTGGACCTACAAAACTTAACTGCATAGTCCTACTAAACGGAAGGGTCATCTTTCAGGAGAATCAGTTAACACAACTTACTTGATCAAAATAATGTCACTCTGGCAGATTTCCTCGACAATCCTTCCCCTTTGCCCATGGTACAGATCTGCAGTGTCCAGCATGGCCTATGGATTGGCTGCTCTGAGCACCTGGCCAGTTGCTACCAAAACCTTTATAGGCAAGGCGCGGTGGCTCATGCCTGTAATCCCAGAACGTTGGGAGGCTGAGGCAGGTGGATCACGAGGTCATGAGATCAAGACCATCCTGGCCAACATGGTAAAACTCCATCTCTACTAAAAATACAAAAATTAGCTTGGTGTAGTGGTGTACGCCTGTAGTTCCAGCTACTTGGGAGATGGAAGCAGGAGAATCATTTAAACTGGGGAGGTGGAGGTTACAGTGAGCTGAGATCATGCCACTGCACTCCAACCTAGTGAAAGAGTGAGACTCCATTTCAAAATAAACAAAACAAAAAACCTTTGTATACCAGGCCAATTCTCACCTCCAGCATATCCACAGCAGGGTAAATGAGAAGGAGTTTTTATGGTGTTAGTTCTTATGTTTAAATCTTTAATCCATCTGGAGTTAATTTTTGTGTAAGGTGTAAGGAAGGGGTCCAGTTTCAGCTTCCTGCATATGGCTACCCAGTTTTCCCAACACCATTTATTAAATAGGGACTCCTTTCCCCATTGCTTGTTTTTGTCAGGTTTTAAAGATCAGATGGTTGTAGAGGTGTGGCATTGCCTCCAAGGCCTCTGTCCTGTTCCATTGGTCTATATCTCTGTTTTGGTACCGGTACCATGCTGTTTTGATTACTGTAGCCTTGTAATATAGTTTGAAGTCAGGTAGCATGAGGCCTCCAGCTTTGTTCTTTTTGCTTAGGATTGTCTTGGCTATGCAGGCTCTCTTTTGGTTCCATATGATGTTTAAAGTGTTTTTTTCCAGTTCTGTGAAGAAGGTCAATAGTAGCTTGATGGGGATAGCATTGAATCTATAAATCACTTTGGGTAGTATGGCCATTTTAACAATATTGATTCTTCCTAACCATAAGCCTGGAATGTTTTTCCATCTTTTTGTGTCCTCTCTTATTTCCTTGAGCAGTGGTTTTTAGTTCTCCTTGAAGAGATCTTTTACATCCTTTGTTAGTTGTATTCCTAGGTATTTTATTCTCTTTGTAGCAATTGTAAATGGGAGTTCGCTCATGATTTGGCTCTCTTGTTTGTCTGTTGCCAGTGTATAGGAATGCTTGTTATTTCTGTACATTGATGTTGTAACCTGAGACTTTGCTGAAGTTGCTTATCAGCTTAAGGAGGTTTTGGGCTGAGACAATGGGGTCTTCTAAATATACAATCATGTTGTCTGCAAATGGGCACAATTTGACTTCTTCTTTTCCTAACTGAATGCCCTTTATTTCTTTTCTTTTCTTTTTCTTTTTCTTTTTTTTTTTCCCTAATTGCTCTGGCTAGAACTTCCAATACTATACTGAAAAGAAGTGGTGAGAGAGAGCATCCTTATCTAGTGCCAGTTTTTAAAGGGAATACTTCCAGTTTTTGCCCATTCAGTATGATATTGGCTTTGGGCTTATAGTAAATAGCTTTCATTATTTTGAGATACGTTCTACTGATACCTAGTTTATTGAGAGTTTTTAGCATAATAGGTTGTTGAATTTTGTTGAAGGCCTTCTCTGCATCTGTTGAGATAATCATGTGGTTTTTGTCTTTGGTTCTGTTTATGTGGTGAATTACGTTTATAGACTTGAGTATGTTGAACCAGCCTTGCATCCCCAGGATAAAGCCTACTTGATCATGATGGATAAGCTTTTTGATGTGCTGTTAGATTTGGTTTGCCAGTATTTTATTGAAAATTTTTGCATCAGTGTTCATCATGGATATTGGCCTGTAGTTTTCTTTTTTAGCCTAGGCAACACCATTCAGGACACAGGCACAGGCAAGGACTTCATGACTACAACACCAATAGCAATGGTAGCAAAAGCCAAAATAGACAAATGGGATCTAATTAAACTTAAGAGCTTCTGCACAGCAAAAGAAACAATCATTAGAGTAAACCGACAACCAATAGAATGGGAAAAAATTTTTGCAATCTACCCATCTGACAAAGGGCTAATATCCAGAATCTACAAAGAACTCAAGCAGATTTACAAGAAAAAAACAAACATACCTATTCAAAAGTGGGCAAAGAATGTGAACAGACACTTTTCAAAAGAAGATATTTATGCAGCCAACAAACATAGAAAAATGCTCATCATCATTGGTCATTAGAGAAATGCAAATCAAAACCACATTGAGATACCATCTCACACCAGTTAGAATGGCAATAATTAAAAAATCTGGAGACATCAGATGCTGGACAGGGTAGGGAGAAAAAGGAACACTTTTACACTGTTAGTGAGAGTGTACATTAGTTCAACCATTATGGAAGACACTGTGGCGATTCCTCAAGGATCTAGATATAGAAATTCCATTTGACTCAGCAATCACATTACTGGGTATATACTCAAAGGATTATAAATCGTTCTATTATAAAGACACATGCACATGTATGTTCATTGAGGCGCTGTTTACGATAGCAAAGACCAAATGCCCATCAATGATAGACTAGACAAAGAAAATGTGGCACATAAACACCATGCAATACTGTGCAGCAGTAAAAAACAATGAGTTCATTTCCTCTGTAGACACATGAATGAATCTAGAAACCATCATTCTCAGCAATCTGCCAAAAGAACAGAAAACCAAACACCGCATGTTTTCACTCACAGGTCAGTGATGAACAATGAGAATACTTGGGCAGAGGGAAGGGAACAACAGTCACTGAGCTAGGTGGGGGGGGGGGGTGGAGGGAAGGCAAGGGGAAGGAGAGCGGTGGGGCGGGGAGGATGGAGAGGGATAACACTTGGAGAAATGCCTGATGTAGGTGAAGGGGAGTGGCGGATATGGAGACAGCAAACCACCATGGCATGTATGTGCCTATGCAACAATCCTGCAGGATGCAGGATGTACACATGTACCCCAGAGCCCAAAGTACAATTTTTAAAAAAAGAAAAGTAGTTAAAGGAACCAAAAATGGACGATACTAACATCAACTTTCTTGAGAAATACTATTATTCTGAATAATGAAAGACTCCCATTACCTGGATATGCTTCTACTCTAGGAAAGGAGAAAGAATGCTAAAAAAGAAATTCAGCTATTTTTAAATCGCTTTTATTCTGACAGCAGTTTGTTTAATAATTTTTGCCCTAATGTCTTGAAGTAACAGAGAATTACCTGAGGTTTCTCTCAACATGACTGGAATGTTGAGTTTAAAAGATTATTTTGATACTGATGCTGCATAAAGATAATTTCAAGCCTATTGTCACTAGGATTTTCCACTTTTATTCATTCTCTCAGTAAACATTTATTGAATGCCAGGTACATGAAGATGCAAGGGGTTTTAGTGGGATGGGAGATGAATACTGGTAAAGAACATCTACGGTTCTTCCATATCGTGGAGTGTCACACAAATAAATCATGACCTTACGGGATGCTGGAACAGGAGCTTTGCCCCAAGGAGCCCAGAGTCAAGAGGAGTCGCAAGTGCTAATGCTGGCTGGCCATGAGAGGTGGTAAAACAGTGTGTTCATGTGTGACAACATCTAGTCTTCCTTCCTAATGATGCTTGATAGAAAACCACAGCATCTGATGTAATGAAACCTATGAGGATTCAGAATAATCTCCTTATGTTCTATGTGGGTCAAGAGAATAAATGCTTATGTCATTTTAATTTCTGATCTGTGGTTCACACAAGACCTATGGAAATCCAAAAACCAGGAGGGATTGGATTTTCCTTTAGAAAATTATTTTAGTCTCTTTTAGGTTCTATAAGAGACAGAAAACTAAAATAGCTAACATAAGATTTAAAGGTAAGATGATGCCAGCTACACTGAAAATGGCAAATTATTATTTTTAAAGCAATATGGTCCAACACATTTTTTTTCTGCTAATTTTTAAAACTGCAAGAATTTTAAGGGAAGTCAAATGCATATAGTTCTGACTCATTTACATCCACGACTCATCAATATGTTGTTTTAAACAAATCACTGAATGTCCAAGGGATCTTCTGTTCTTAGAGAGGCGCATCATTTAACAGCCAGAATCTTAACGTACATAGACTTAAGTTTAACCAGATATGTTGAACACGGAGTGCCTAGCAAATCCCAAAGCGATGGAGATAAGTTCTTGTGCAACCTTTAAACATGGCTTGGGTTTATCCTGGCATAACACAAACATGCCAGAGCTAATCAGTTCCCACTCAATTCAAGAATATGACAAAGCTCCAACACATCTATTTAAAAACCCCAATAAAATGAAATTTCATTTCTACCAGTTCAGTTTCTTCACATCTAATATTTTAGTTTTGGCTTTCTGGCCTAGAGCTGATGGGAATTCTGCAGAGCTATCCATTTTAAGAAAGAAACAGTTTAAAAAAGTTTCCATGAGAAGACACAGCTAAGAATGGTAAGAGGTATTTCCAGGGGTTCTGCCTTTAGCAGACAGTAACCTGCCTCTGGTGTGCATGTGTGTTGTGACAAATGAAGGGGAAAAATGAGAACCTTAGTTAAGAGACAAAGAAGCTCGAGTTTCTCACAGTCAAATAAAACAGGAGTTGGCTAGATGCCCTGTTTTTCAGGAGCAATTTGACTTTGACATCACCATTCTATAAGCTGTAAAAGCATTTGGAAAAACAAACAAGACAGACCAGAAAATTCATACACAAACAAAAAGCTGAATTCCTCCAAAGAGAATGTTACAATACCATGAGGTGACAGGGCAAAAAAATTCCTCAAGGGCATCAAGCTCCTAAGCACTTAATTCCTCAAGATTTTTCCTATAGACAAATCTCATGACTGAGGGGAATACAATGAGCCTGTTTAATGTCCACTTCAATCTTTAGAATTAAGTAGTGATTACCCAGGCAGTCCATCAAGGCCTTCATGAAACTCCAACTTAAGTGCGGAGTTCAGTTTTTAGAAGAAAAGTACCCTGAGCAGAGGGAAGTGTTTAAATATGGCCAGAAAGGACCTCCTCCCTCCATTAACTGGGAGATCTTTCAAGTCCCACCTACGGCTTCAACTGCAAGAGCTGGCTCGGTGTTCTGGGTGTTCTTACACTTGGATGCCTAGCTTCCATGTGACAAAAAAGCTGAACATGTTATTCTCTGCTTCCCCTTTCCCTGTGACTCTCTCATTGCCAAAGTGGCTGGCAGGAGCTTCACAACCTAACCTTGACTTCTTGGTATGTATTACCCCGAGATACAACTTTTATTGCAGTCTTGCCTTTCTCTTAATCAAGTGCTAGAATCACAAAAAACTCACTTGAAAAGGATGGCTTCTCTTAAGTGGGCAATAGCTATAATTATACTCACTAGGAAATAGAAATTTATTCTAACAATAGGGTTTCTGAACAAATACACAGATCATGAGACACATTAATAACCAGGAAGAGAGGCAATAATTCATGCCTGCCATTCTGTACCCACATGCTAAAATAAGAGCCTGACAGAGAGCACCACCCATCCAACCTGCTGAGTTATCTTTGCACCTATTGGTATACCTGCTCACTGAGCTCTGGGCTGCAAGATGAGATGACGAACATGTTCAAGCGTTAAGTCATTATCTAATCCCAACCTGCTCCCCCTATGTTTTATCTGTAAAGGGGGATCATCCATCTAGTTGCCCCAGTCACATCCCTTTCCCTCACTGCCATTATTCAATTGGTCAACGAAGTCCTACAAATATGTCACTTGTTTGTCTGTCCCCTACTCTTCCTTGCTATTTCTACTGGCTTAGTTCATGAGCTTTCCATCTCCTCTCCAGATGCTAGACTGAAATACCTGCTAACTAGCCTCCTTGCCTCTGGGATAGTTCCTCATCAATCTCTCCTCTGCTCTGCCTCCCAAGTTAGTTTCCTAAATGTGTCCTTGTAAACAATGCAATCATACTCATATTTGAAGAAAACATTGGTGAATATTACTATTATCTGGGAGGGTAAAAAGTATTTCTAAGCAGGACAGAAAACCTTGAAGGCATAAATATGTCCACGTAAAAACATCTTCTGTAAGATATAAAACAACTGGAGAAAATATCCGTAACATATATATGTGGGGGACATGCTGATTTACGTAATAATTCTTACAACTCACTAAGAAAACAATCTAACTATAAATTTGAAATAACATCTTGGTTTTATCCCTTGGCCACACTAGGAGAGAAAAAAAAACTAATGTAAATAATTATAAAGCTGTGAAGGCACAAAGTGTTCTGTAAAGATTAGGTGTAGGAAAATTGGTTAGGTATCACCATTACCAAACCTGCTTGAAATGCTCTGCCTAGATTCAATTACACTACGCATTGACACTGAGATACCTTTAAGCAGTTGAAAAATGCCTATGGTCTCTCTTGTTTTTGCCTTTGGAACACAGTGGAGCATATTTGCACAGAGCAAATAATGCCCTGTAAAGCTGAAAGGGCCTCTTTGCTTGATAACTGATCTTTCAGCTTTGAACCAGAAGGTTAAAGACTTTCTGAAGAACATTTCTGAGTTCACAGAGCACCAAACCTCATTACTCTGTACCAGCCTTGGCTGGGAGGCCAGAACAATGCCCATCAGGTGAAATTAACTGGCTTTTCCATTTTGACCTGAACTAAGTGATCAAATTACATCCCTGACAAGAAGGCAGAATACCCACAGTGTGCACAACACTGGCATTGCTGACATTCCTGCCAGAGACACTTACTATACCTAGGCATGCAGTTATCCAGAAGGAATGTGTCACAATCCTAAATGCAAGTGGTAAAGACAACTCACCTTTCAAATGAAACTGAGGTGAGATCTATTGCACCCATAAGAAGAGATACAAGATAAATTTTGTTACAAAAGCAAGTAATTCAAAGTGCTGATACAGCCTTTCATGTGAATCTGGAACAAAGGCCAATCATCTGAGACCACAAAGGAATCCCAGGCAAAAGCCCTAGATATTATTAGTGTCCATTTGCAAAAAACAGGATTTAAAAAATGGAGCTAGTATTAATAGCTGGAATGCAATCATGAGTCAATCTGGGGCACACAGAGGAGTTAAACCTAACCAGTTTGGAAATTAGAAAATTCAACCAAAATTTTTCCATTCTTTAAAATGTAGAGCTGCATGAGGAACCCACACATCAGAAGACCACTATCTTAAGACAGATGGTTAGTACCTGAATACATTACTTTTTGTTCTGAATTGTCTTAACTTTGTGAGCACTTACTCATAATCTTATTGAGAATTATGATATAGATATAAATTCAATTTTCAAAACAGTTTAAAAAAAGACAGTTGGATATTTAAATTTCTGGCTACTGCAATGAACATGCAGAAATTCAAATCCTGATCAATGTTTTCTCAAAATCCATTTAATTCTATCATTTGCCTCTGCTGCAATTAATAAAATATTCTCTCAATAAATCAAGGCTTACAAAGCCACTGTTCATTATTTCTGGCTGAAATGGACTCAGTGGCTTCTGGAAATGAGTGTCACACATGGAGATACATAATGCGATCACTTAGATGGCTTGCACATTGGCCAGGGGTAGCCAGTCTAGAACTCTACAACCTACATGAGGACAATACCTGCCCAGAGATAACCAAACCCCACCACTAGGCCTCCTTCCCTTTCCTGGAGAAAAAGAGTCATATATTATCTGAAGCAGTGAGTGCCAGGACATGCTGTGAAGTTGCCATTGCTTGAAGTGTATTATAGAGAGACAGAGAGAAACTGTAGGTCAGAAGGACAGAATAAAAACTATTGAAGCAACACATAGCGACCTCAGCTTTGTCTCAGGCAGACCTAGGTGAGCCTCATCTGAGACCAATAGGTTGTAGGCTAAATTAACAAACAAAAAGCAAACAGTACAAAACCTACTTGAAACTAACATGATTCTTCCCTCAGGCCCCCGTTTTTAAACAAGCAAGTTGTGGGATAAATAAATAAGTGGAGACTCACTCTGGGAAGCATAATGCCCCTCTGCAGCTTTGTCTTCATGCCCTTCGTATTCCCTGCTGGATAGTTGCCTGTTGGCAGTCTCCAGTCGATCTATGAACAAAGAGGAAATGATTACAAAGAAATGTATATGGATTACTTTGGGAGGCCGAGGCAGGTGGATCACGAGGTCAAGAGATGGAGACCATCTCGGTCAACATGTTGAAACCCCATCTCTACTAAAAATACAAAAATTAGCTGGGCATGGTGGCGCATGCCTGTAGTCCCAGCTACTCGGGAGGCTGAGGCAGGAGAATTCCTTGAACCCAGGAGGCGGTGGTTGCAATCAGCCGAGATCGTGCCATTGCACTCCAGCCTGGGTAACAAGACCGAACTCTGTCTCAAAAAAAAAATAAATAAAAAATAAGACATGTATACAGATTGAAGTCATCATCTAACTGAGAAATGCAAAAGGTGCCAAGAGCTGGGGAGGAAGAGATGTTCAGGTGGGAGCTGAAGAGCTAGGGAGGAAATGATGCTCAGGCAGGAGCCTCAAATGGAACAACTTGGGGACAGACAATAACTGTGTCCCGAAATATCAAAAGAAAAGGCTTCAGATGCCACTGTGACTTTATGCCATCTAATGCCAAAGGATATGCAACAGCAGCAGGCAGCTAGGGACAGGTGCTGCGAAAAACCACCTCACTGCTTCCAAGGCCAGCAAACCTCTGATTTGAAGGGTTCACAAGGGCAGTCTCGTTGGCCTCAAACCCAGCCCTAGTCTCATCTGGATCATCGGCTGTATATTTTAGCCAGTGACAGCTCTCTGTATCTCAGAATCAAAGAAATGAAAATAAAAAAATACCCAAAAAAGTCAAAAAGACCTACTGTATGAAGACTGTACACAGCAAGTTCTATGTTTCCTCAAACCACTTGGTAAATATTTAATTATTCAATAAATAATCCAACTCAACAAGTATTCACTGGATGCAGATGACATTCAACCCAAAAGCGTTTATAGCAACAGAAAAGGTGGGATCTAGCTACTGGGTACTATCAGGATACTGAGTGTTTTGACATACGAAACAACTTAAAATGGTTGGCTGAAAGTGAAGTAACATTTATAGGGTAACTCATTGTGCACATTGGAGATTGCCAAAATCTAGCAGCAGGTGGCTCTCATCTTTGAGCGAGTTTATTGTCTACTTATTTCACAACTATGGGGATTTTTTCATCCAGAGGAACATATGTCTAGCTCTGTCTTCTATACTATACCTAGCAAGACTTAAGTGCTGCCTTTTTTTTTTCTTTTAGACGGAGTCTCGCTCTGTTGCCCAGGCTGGGGTGCAGTGGTGCAATCTTGGCTCACTGTAACCTCCACCTCCCAGGTTCAAGCAATTCTCTGCCTCAGCCTCTCACGTAGCTGGGATAACAGGCACCCGCCACCATGCCTGGCTAATTTTTTTTGTATTTTCAGTAGAGACAGGGTTTCATCATCTTGGCCAGGATGGTCTTGAACTCCTGACTTTGTGATTCACCCATCTCGGCCTCCCAAAGTGCTGCGATTACAGGCATGAGCCACCACGCCCAGCCTAAGTGCTGCCTTTCAAAGAGTGCTATCAAGTGACAGCCTGATGTGGAAAGGGTTGTGCATCCAACATTGATCTTTTCAAACATTTGGATTCTCATAGTCATGAATCACAGTTTAGTACTTTTAAAGCAAGAAGGAACCACACACAGAATCATTCCTTCAACAGACTCACGCATATAGGCTGTCACTTCCAAAGCTCAATGCTGCAATCTACAACCCACAAGGCAGAAAATAACAATTCTGCTTTTTGAGCACCTCCTCCCTTCCCCAGATGGTTGAAATATACCAGATTATTCAACACAGGTAGAATATTCAACACAACCTAGTCTACCTGTGCAAAGCACTCTGGCCCTGAAGTCGTGCTTTTAGCTACACAGATAGTTTAGGTAGAAAGAACATGAATAAACATGCCTCGGAGGTCTCTGTTGAAATCATGAAGTCTTCTAATCTCGCCTTCCAATTTGTTTCTCATCGCCTTGTCCAGTGACTCTCGCTTGGTGGTAGACTTGACCAGACTTTCATAGGCTTCCGAAATTCTCTGAAGTTCTTTTTCAAACTAAAAGAAAGAACTGGCATTAAAGTGGTACTTCTGACATTTATGCTGGTGTCTTGGTAAAACGGAGTCTTAGACACTGCCAGTGTAAAGGCTGTATCTTCAGTGCAGCCTTTCTGCATCTTGTTTCACATGTACCAAATTGTATAATCGATTTCACTCCCCAATCTGCTCTCTAAATACATTAGGATCTTGTAAATTACAGAGTTACAAGTCTGGCCAAACGGTCTGATGTCACCTTGTAAAAATCCCTCTGTACCAATATTAGAAAGGGGTAAATATAAACATAACTTAAATCTTTTACACTTTTAATGGCAATTTATAGCTACTGTGATTATTCCCAGTTGACAACGGGAAAATATTAAAGTACAAAAAAAAATTAAAGAACTATAATTAGAACCCAAGTTTCCAGACTCGATGTACAGTGCTCTTTCCAGAGACAGTCCTATCTGTCCCCAAAGGAACATAAAATCCATTGGAGAAAAGGCTTCATTACCTAGTATTTTTAATTACTTTGTCTATGAAAGCAGCTATATGGTGCAGTGGCTCATGCCTGTAATCCCAGCACTTTGGGAGGCTGAGGTGGATGGATTACCTGAAGTTAGGAGTTTTAGAACAGCCTGGCCAACATGGTGATGTTGATACTAAAAACACAAATATTAGCCAGGCATGGTGGTGGGCACCTGTAAGCCAGCTACTTGGGAGGCTGATGTGGGAAGATCACTTGAACCTGGGAAGCAGAAATTGCAGTGAGCAAGATCACTTTACTGCACTCCAGCCTGGGCAACAAAGCGAGATTCCATCTCAAATAAATAAATAAATAAAAGGATTAATGGACATGTACCTAATCATAAACAAATGTATCACAGAAAACCTCTTTATATGTAGGTATAGATAGCCAAGAAATTAAAACCATTTTAAAAAATGTTTCACTAGATCAAAAACTAACTGGGGAAGCCTTTACTCTATGGCACGTATACATTGATAACAAGTAACTCTATTCAAATAGGAATTTGATATAATAGTGTGGTTTTGATATAGAGATGAATAAATCCCATGGTATTGCTATATAACATAAATGCAAGAGAAAGGGTAAAGACCAGGTGAGGGTGCCTGCAACATGGATGGAGACTTGATGAGATACTGCTAAGGTCAGAATCAAAGGCAAAGCTGACAGGGTTGAAAGCACTAGTGCAGCACCCTTCACTGGGCCCCAGGAGATCAGAACCATGATTTCAGTCCTTCCACAGGACAGCAATGGCACCAGGAGCCAGGGACCCTCTTTTCTGAGCCCCAATTGCCCAGATCAGAAAGTCCTTGCCGAGACTCCTATAAATAATACATATGTGAACAGATATTCATTGTTTGCTTACATGTTAGGTATTTTTCCAGAAGCTGAGAATACAGAAATAAGGAAGGCAATTCCTGGCCTTTAGGAGCTAAGAGTCTTAAGTTGGCCTGTAAATATTTTAGAGAAATGGTAGTCCAGGGACGAGGGCAAGGTAGAAGTGGCAGAAGCTACGACCCAAAGGAAGGACTTTAAGTTATGAGCAGGGGAGGCTTAGTGGGGGTGAGAGGTACTGGGGAAAGAAGGTAATAATTCTAATCTCATTCGAGTTTTTACAGAAACAAAACTAATGATGAGGTTGGAGGGTGGGGGTTGGTAGGAGAAGAGGTAGAAGAGACATCCAGGTAAAAAACTAATGTAAATAGCTCAATGACGACAAGAGGCAGAACTATGACACTAAAAGGACAAATTCCAAAGACATTAATGAGTAGGATCAACAGATTTTGGTGACTAGGTGCAGGCAATAAGGAAGAAAGCAAGCAAAGACAACACAGACATTCGCAGCTTAGAAGATGGGGTAATAAGACTCAACCAAGGTAAATGATTATAAGAGAAACAAGCTCGCTAAAGAAAAAAAAACTAGTCTCGGTTTGGAGATACCATGTTTGAGGAAGCTGCTGCACATATTAGCGAAGATTTCTAGTTAACAGGTGAACATACAGGTCTAAAAGCCAGGAGGTTGGCTAGAGTGTCCTCAGTGTATAGGTGACAGATGACATCAGAAAGCAGAGGCCACTCAGGGAGAGAAACAGAAGATTAGAGGGCCAGAAAGGCATTCACACCAAAGAAGAGGCTGGGCACCCGGGAAAAAGACTGAAGCCAGTGGAGCCGTAGGAGCCTAGACGCCAAAAACTTAAAGGAGGAGAGATACTGTGGTCAGCACCCCCAGAGGTTACAGAAGAGCTGGGATATAGCTGAGAAGAGGCTGACGAACAGGCTGGAGAGCACGGGGGCTTCTGCTTAGCATCAGCCAACTGGAGCTGAGCTGAGAAGATCAAGGCTCCTTTTGGTATCACCTTCTGTTCCCAAAGGCCTCCTTCTACCAGAGTTGGTTCTTCCGTGGTCCCCTCATTTTAACAAGGCCTTTCTGGTTCTTCCACAGATATCATGAACTGCTGGTAATGCAGCAGCACAGAGAACAGCATGTCCTGAATCCTGTTCATAGCCTTACCATGAATTATGATCCTGTCTTTAAATTTTATTTACAAAAGAGATGCCTCCCAGACATACTGACATTTCTTTGCTCTTATCTATAAAGAGTGGTCTTTGTTTTCAGACAGCTGGGCATGTCACAGGGATAGTCCCCATCAAGACCAAAGGCCATTACCAAGTCACCAGGGAAGCTGAGAGTATCACACTCTGAGGCATCCACCGTGAGAGTGGTGTTCAGGCTTCCAGCCCAGGACAACTAGCAAGGCTTCCTTAACTACACTCACAGGGACCCCTCCCTTCGTCTGATTTTGTAGTATTTTTTTTTAATCTGTTGTATTTCTCTCACTGGAATTCTAATCTGCACCTGCATTTTGCATCTCTGATTTGACTATTAACTCCTTGAGGGTAGAACAGCTCTTACTTTCCTGGAATTATGCCTTGCCCATGACAAAATACTGAGTGATTAATTAATCTTTAAATGTATAACTCCTAAAGACAGACTTCGACACTGAATCCTGCATTCTTTCCTTTCACTCAAAGAATTTCCCTCTGCATACTGTAAAAGGAAACTTCAGGATCCGTACCATGATGTAGTTTACTATCTTAAATCTTAAAACAATCAAGACCTGATGTGGTTATGTGCTTAGAAGGGACCTAGAGAAAAAACAAAGGTCTTAGTTCAGAACAAGGTAATTCCTACGAGAACTGATAGCTGTAATGGTAGAGAAAGATTAATTTCCTTCAGTGTGTGCTATTGATATGGTTTGTCCCCAGCAAAACTCATGTTGAAATTTGACTCCCAGTGTGGTGGCATTGGGAGGTGGGGCCTAGTGGTAAGTGTTTGGGTCATAGGGGTGGGTCCCTTGTGAATGGCTTGGTGTCTTTCTTGCAGTAGTAAGACAAGATTGGTTTTTGCAAGAATGAATTAGTTCTTATGAGAGCAGGTTGTTATGAAGAAGGACATCATCTTCAAGTTTTGCCTCTTCATACATGTCCGCTTCCACCTTCTGCCATGTTGTGACACAGCATAAAAGCCCGTACTGGAAGCCAAAAAGATACCAGCATCATGCTTCTCAAACTTCCCAGCCGGCAGAATCATGAGCTAAATAAACCACTTCTCTTTATTTATTATCCAATCTCAGATATTCAGTTATAACAATACAAAAGGGAATAAGAAAGTATGGTTACAGAAGCAGAGGTATGACTAAATGTAGGAAGTTAAATAGATGCAGGGGATTTTTTTTTTTTTTTTTTTTTTTTTGACAGAGTCTCATTCCATCACCTAGGCTGGAGTGCAGTGGTACAATCTTGGCTCACTGCAAACTCTACCTCCCAGGTTCAAGTGATTTTAATGCCTCAGCTTCCTGAGCAGCTGGAATTACAGGCATGCACCACCATGCCTGGCAATTTTTTTTTTTTTTTTTTTTTTTAGTAGAGATGGGGTTTCACCATGTTGCCAGGCTGGTCTCGAACTCCTGACCTCAACTGATCTGCCTGCTTTGGCCTCTCAAAGTGCTGGGATTATAGGCGTGAGCTACTGCACCCAGCCCAGATGCAGATTTTTGACTCAACACAAAGAAACATTTCCTAACTACATTTTCCAGAAGTGCAATATACCCATTAGTGAGCTTCCCTTCTCTGGAAGCATTCAAGTAAAAGATGAATACCTCATTTCAGAGACATGACACAAGAATTACTAAGGAATGGGAACTTGAAATAGACTCATTTTAAGAATTTTAAGACTAAAGCTTTTTATTTCTGACTGTACACTCCTTCAGAGTAAAACCACACCTTCTTCTATTTCTCCATGTTCAGAACATCTTAAGCACCCTCTGACATTTGTTAAAGATACAGGGAAGGTTAGACAGGCTGGTTTGATACAAAAACTATCTGGACCATCTCACACTCTGAGTATGGTACAGGAAGGGAATCCCAGTTTACTTTGCCAGCTCTCATTCTCCTTTTCATCCTAGGTGTCAGGGAGCTCTTAGGCCAGACAGTAAGAATCCCTGCAATCACAGAAATACACTCAATGTCCCAGAGACAGAACTACAAGCAGAGCAGAAAGCCCTGCCTGACTTCCACTGGCACTGTTGTAATAAGCAAATGGACAGAGAAGCCCCTGAGAAAATCTCAGCCATTCTAAGCTCCAGATACTACTGGTTTTCTCCCTGAGCACCTTCATGTGTACCACTCAGGGATGCCCAGGACCAAAGAAAGGCCTGCTGTGCAAGCCACAGACTGCCCAATCAAAGCCACCTTTGTTTCACTCACAAAAGAGGGTCTTCACTAAAGCAAGCCCCGGGTAACTGCCAATGCTTGGCCCTCTCCCATCAAATGCCCATCTATTCCCTGATGGCTTTCGAGGCCAACCCACTCAACAGCCTACAGTATGGCCTTGGTAGAAACTCCATCTGTTAATTAAGTTTCAGGGAAACTGGGAGGAAAAAGAAAAAAACATAACCAAAAGATAAGACTGAAAACAACAGCTCTTTCTGGGGATCCTCGACCATCATTCCAACTACCTTGATAATCACTACCTTGTGCCTCTTTGGAAACAGGCTCTTCCTATCTAGGCTGGGATTTTTTAGTCTCTGAGTTTAAATGTTCTCTTCTGCTGTTCCTGGCATAGTATGCATCGGCTAAACTCTGCAATTAAAAATTCATCTATTTTTAGTTCTGCCCTTACAATGCATCTCTGCAAGGGCCAAAGCATTCCCAGTGCTGCAAGGAACTCAGATGGGATGATACGGTAACACAAAGGACAGGAGCAGGTTGCAGGGGCATCCCAAAAGGTGTGCACTGTTCCCCTATTGAATGAATTTTTTCCAGGTCCTCGGGCTCTCGCTCACCCAAGAATGAGTAGGAGAGCTTGGTAGCAGTGATATTTTTCAAGTAAATATTGGACCCAAAGAGCTTTGCAGAAAAGTGATTTATTAGGTAGGAAGAGAGAAAGAGAAATAGAGAGTGAGCTCCTACCTGTCTTAGGAGGGGGTCCAGAGATGGAGTTTGCACAGGTAAGGGGCAGGGGGACTTTAAATCTAGGAGTTACTCCCACCTCATTCAAGTTCTTGTCCCATGAGAGGAGTTCTTTCAAACTTTCACTGGAGTGATTGATCTTTGACTTTGATATTGGATTGGCTGCCCTTTTCACCGGCTTTCTAAACAAAGGAAGTTTACCTAGGCAGTCTACCTTCTCACGCGTGGTAAAGTTAGACAAAGAACTCTAGGCTCCTGGATGGCGGGGAGGTGACTAGAGGTATGGCACCGGGAAATTCTTTTTTTTTTTCCATATTTTCATTTTTTAATTTATTAAAAACAAAACCATGTTTTATTGGTGGATTTTCACCTGCATCTAAGGCAATGTCTTATTTTACATTTCTTTTTAAAAAATTTTTTTTTTAATTAAAAAAAACTTTTTATTGCCTTTTAGATTTGGGGGTACATGTGAAGAACATGCAAGATTGTTGCATAGGTACACACGTGGCAGTGTGATTTGCTGCCTTCCTCCCCTTCACCTATATCTGGCATTTCTCCCCATGCTATCCCCCCGCAACTCCTCACCCCCCGCTGTCCCTCCCCTATTTCCCCCCAACAGACCCCAGTGTGTAGTGCTCCCCTCCCTGTGTCCGCATGTTCTCATTGTTCAACACCCGCCTATGAGTGAGAACATGCAGTGTTTGCTTTTCTGCTCTTGTGTCAGCTTGCTGAGAATAATGGTTTCCAGGTTCATCCATGTCCCTACAAAGGACACGGACTCATTATTTTTGATGGCTGCATAATATTCCATGGTGTATATGTGCCACATTTTGGCACCAGGAAATTCTTGCCTTTGAAACCACGACCCTTGTGGACCCGGGAAGAGAAGTTAACATAGTCCTTCAATACTGTGGGCATAGCGGGGTCATATCCTACAACATCGTGCAGCAGGCCCACCCAAAACAGGGGTCACATCCATGCTAGAAGAACTGGCAGCCATCATCGCTGAGAAGCAAAGTTGTCAGCTCAACTGAACACCCTCTACCCAGATTAAGGCTCAGGCAGCTGCTAGGAACACTGAGCGGCAAGGCTAGGGATGATGGTAGATCGAGGACTAGGGTGACATTAGGAATGCAATGCACAAAATGTTATACCACAAAGTTCAGGCAACTCTTGTGTCTCTTGGTCCCAGTTGTTGAAAACAGCTATCCAACTTGTGATGAGTATGGCAAGTATCCATCAAAATCTGAGGTTTTTAATTGATAATTCCATTTTTACATGTGATAGATCAATGTAGTCCATAAGTCCTCATGTAACATCGTCGACAGGTTCTTGGAAACTGCAACTTTAATTGAAATAACACACAGCAGGCCTCCAAATAACATCATTTTTTTCAACATCATTTCACTGTGATGTTGATGAGGAAAAAATTGGTTTTGCTTAAAACTGTAGTTTCCAAGAACCTATCGATGATATTAAATGAGGACTTACTGTACTTGCAGAACAATTTATAACATTCAAGGGACTAAAAAAGCTTTGGGTTCCAGAAGGGACACTGCTTTTGATTAGTCTCCTCTTGCAGAAGTCATCAAAATCCTTTTGGCCACAACTTTTAAGAACAATTCTCTGTGCAGGGATATCGACACACTGGGAGATTGAGCCATTTTAGTTTTCAAAATGGAAATGTACATCAAAATCAAGAAACAGATGTATGTCATAGGTCAATAAAGAGTACATATTAATAAAAAGACAATGAAAAATAACAAGATCTCCAATTTCTGCACCATTTGTGTATCTCTTCAGAAACAGCCATGAGAAAAACGCCAGCATCAAACTCTGCCTTCAAGTGGGTCTGTAAAGCTTCTTGACATGTCCGCCTTGGAGCTTCATTTGGAGAAGAAAGAAATGCTTGTTTCCCAAGAAGTGCTGAGTCAGCGCTTCCCGATTTTCAGCCCATACCAAAAAAGAAGCTGCACAAAAATGTCAGAGGCAAGATTGGACCCGTGAAGCATCTTACAGGCTGAGGGCCATGAGACAACATGCCTATTTCCCAACTTCTAAGGGTACAAGAAGGGGCAGGAGTGAGGCTGCAATCTTTAGGCGGCCCTTATTTGTTTCTGGCTCTCATTTTCCCCCTTCAATAAAAGCTGCCAGAGCTCCCTGAGCCAAGTCTGGTCTTGACTCCAGGGAGCTCCAGACCTTTTTAGCAGAAGCTCTGCACAAACATGCTGGGACAGATTGTCTGTGAAGATATGCACCATCAAATCCGCTGCTCCCTGATAGCCCTCAGGAAGCAAGTAGAGCCTACTACTCTAAAACCCTTCACCAGCAAAATGACCGGCTTCACCTGTGAAATCAACACTAAATGGGCCAGCCAGTGCATTAATTGTCACACACAGCCAAAGTGACAATGTTCTTGTAGACAGGTGGGGTTTATACGCCTATACTTTAACTTTACAGAAGCCCTTTATTACCAAGAAAAGAGCCTGGCACTTAGAGTCTTAAAGGATCACCACTACTACTCATGCCTCCTCACCCACGAAAAGGAAACTCGAGTGCTCTACGGTTACCCTGCCCTAAAACATCCTATTACCACTGCCTGCCCCCTTGCATTCTACCTGCAGCACATCAGATGCTGACTTACAAGTCATCATGAAATCACTGCCCAAGCAACAGCTTGTTCTTGTTGGATGTTCCCCTATTTACATTGGCTCTCAGCATAAATCTCTAAGAATAATGGCTGCTATACATTTAAATATTCCAACAGTAACTACACAGGCTGGAATTACTCAGCATCTCCCCACCTGGTAAGTCACAAGCATGCAGAAAGCACACAATAACTCATACTCTTGACCCTCTCACATTGAGGCAAGACTGCTTTATGCAGAGACCAGGTAATGAAATGAACATGACAACACAAGGTTCCTGTCTGAGATTCCCACATTTAAAAGAAAATTTGGTATCTCTCACTTCATTTCCCTGTGATTTTATTTATTTTTTATTTTTGAGACAGGGTTTCACTCTTGTCACCCAGGCTGGAGTGCAGTGGAGCAATCCTGACTCACTGCAACCTCTGCTTCCCCAACTCATGTGATCCTCCCGAGTAGCTGGGACTGCAAAGCATGGGCCACCATGCCTGGCTAATTTTTGTAATTTTTGTAGAGACAGGGTCTTGCCATGTTGCCCATGCTGGTCTCAAACTCCTGGGCTTAAGCGATCCACCTGCCTCAGCCTTATAAAATACTGGGATTATAGGTATGGGCCACCACTCCCGACCTCCTCTGTTATTTACTCTCTGTGTTCCCTCTTCTCCACTTGTACATGTGGGGAAATCCTACTTAGCCTCTGAGTCTCTGAGGGGCACATCTGCTGTTCCTACAGTAGACCCCTCAAACTCCTACTGCAGGTATTAGCTTATGCAACTCTCTCCCACTTTTGGAATGTAAGCTCCTCCAAGGCAGGAACTGGGTCATATTTATTTTTGTCTTCCAAAAGCCTTGTACAGGGCCTGGTACAAAAAGAAGTCTAGTGCAATGTTGGTAAGTCAGTCAGTGCCTCAACTCCCCATGACCAGGTAAAGAATTTTGTCTCCTGCCCGTTCCCCAGGGATATCACGCACCTTGTGGAGCTTGTCAGCATTGTCGTAGTAACCCTGAAGTTCCTGGTGAAGCACCCGGTTCTCCTCTGTCAATATCTCCACCATTTGCTGGGCTCGCTCCACAATTGCAAAGGCATCTGGGCCAAGCTGCTGGCTGGGGGAGGCAGCGGGTGGGGGCTGTGGAGCGCCCAGGGCCATCGGGGGTGGAAGCGGCAGGGAGACGGAGTGCAGTGGCCCGCTGATGGAGGAGGTCTGGGAGGACATGGGGCTGTGCTGCTGCATGGTTGACGGGAACGGAAGTTGGCATGGGCGGCTGCAAGGCAAGGGAAGGTAGCAGTCAGAACCAGGGGAAATGGTGGGAGCAGGAAGGAAGGCCCAACAATACTGGCACTGTTGATGGCTTCCACGGTCAGAGGCCATCAATGCACTTCCCAGTGGGAGGTATTCACTGTGCTACCATCTCAATCAGCACTGTTCCGGCTATTGGGGAAAGAGTCACCAAGAGAGACCAGGTCCTTGCTCTCAGACATTTACATTCTAGGGAGACAGACAGGCAAGCCACCCAACAAGAAAGCCAGGTATCAAAATGTAACCAGTACTCTCCAAAGAATAAGGTAGAGTGATGTGACAGGGAATGACCCCATGGCTACCTCCTACATAGAGGGCAAAGAAGGAGTCTCTGAGTAGGGGTGGCTTGAGCTGAAGTCAGACTGAAAGACAAGTGGTTTGGACGGAGCCGGTAAAGAAGTGGGGGGAAGGAATATTCTGGGTAGGAGGTGTCAGCTAGCACAATGGTCCCCAACCACTGGGCCATGGATCAGTACCCATCCATGGCCTATTAGGGACTGAGCCACATAGCACAAGGTGAGCAGCAGGTAAGTGAGTGAAGTTTCATGTGTTTTTACAGCTGCTCCCCATGGTTCACATTACCACCTAAGCTCTATTTTCTGTCAGCAGTAGCATTAGGTTCTCACTGGAGCATGAACTCTACTGTGAACTGTGCATGCAGGGGATCTAGGTTGTGTATTCCTCAGGAGACCCTGATAACCTGTTACTGTTTCCCGTCAACCCCAGATGGGACCATCTAGTTGCAAGAAAACAAGTTCGGGGCTCCTACTGATTCTACATTATGGTGAGTTGCATAATTATTTCTTTATATATTACAATGCAATAATAATAAGAGACAAAGTGCAAAATAAATATGACACACTTGAATCATCCTAAAACGACCCCAAATTCTGCCATCATCTGTAGAAAAATTGTCTTCCACAAAATGGGTCCTTGGTGCCAAAAAGGTTGCAGACACTGAGCTAGTGCACTGGGCCTGAGGCGGAAATTAGCACTGGCACAAGCAAGTAGTATGAAGCACTGCCAGCAAGTAGCAGTGCAAGATAAGCCTAGAGCAATGGACAGGGGTCACAGCAGACTTCACCTTAGAGTGTACAGAGGCCAAGGGAGGAGCTGCCTCTCCTGTGGTATGCACAGAATGCAGCGCGTGGTGGCAGGCACACACACGTGGAGCCCAGTGAGGCCCAGGGGTGGTCTAGGTGAGAACGGAGGAGAGCTCAGAGTTGTGGCAGAAGAGAAACAGGGATTGGAATTTGTTTTGTATATATCATGGATGGGGAAAAGGGAAGTCGAGAAAATTAAAAATTACTCCTAGATTTTGGGCTCTACACAAATTGAGAGGGGCACCATTTAATGAAATGGGAAGTCTTGGGGAGAAACTGATTTGTTCTGCTGAGGTAAGGGAGGTCTAGAGCTCAAGATTCTAATTTTAGCCATATTAAAAAAAAAAAAAAAACCACCCATAAGCATGTCCCTTCATGCTCAAATACCTGGTATTAGCTTCCATCTTTGAGATCATGAATTTCCTTCCCCTGTCCCTATTCCTAACAATTCCATCCTAACTATTCAGTTAACCTGTTTCCTAAGAATCACTGTATTCTCTTTCAACCTAAGCCAAGGGCTGCTAACTGCATTTAGAAATATAAAGGGAATGAACTAAAAAGTATCTGAAACAGATCTCAATCAATTTAGAAAGTTTATTTTGCAAGGTTAAGAATGTGTCCATGACACAACCTCAGAAGGTTGTGACCACATATGCCCAAAGTGGTTGGGGTACAGCTTGGTTTTATACAGTTGAGGGAGACAAGAGATGTCAATCAATATGTGTTTTGGTTCGGTCTGGAAAGGCTGGACAACTACAAGTAGGAGAGGGGGCTTCTAGGTCATAGGTAGATAAAGAGACAATTAGTTGCATTATTTTGAGTCTCTGATTAACTTTTCACTGAATATACAATTTACATATAAGAGGAGGATTAAGGAATAGTCACTTTTTTTTTCCTTTTTTCCTTTTGCTGGCTGTCATTTTCTTTTTCCCATTTTTTTTTTTCAACTGTGGAAATTTAGCCAATTCAGAGGCCTTCTTCCCCATACTTTGGAACTTCCCTTTAGATTGAATGAAATCAGGTAAAGCTGGTCAAATCCAATAGGAAAAAGACAGAAACAACACCAGAAACAAACTATCACCACCACCACCACCAACAACAACAAAAAGTTACACAAAACAAGCAATTACACAATTTATACAATTACTGAGCACTTCGCAGGTAAGGAGAAATGAAGACCAGCTGGTTGTTAAATTTAGGCAAGACAAACCCCAATTCAGCTACTACGTAGGAATGGGTCTTGGGCTAAAGACTGCTCTCTACCATCCAAGAAACAGGAAAAGAACTCTAACTTGCCTTCCCTGTTGGAAGCAAGCCAAAACTCCAGAAACGGAGTTGCACAGCAAAATAAACTTGAGATCTCGATCAAGGAGATTTAGGAAGATCAGGGGCCTCAGCAAATTGTCATATTGGTCAGAGCCATAAAGGTAACTTAAGCTAATACAAAGCACCCATAGATTTGTCGAAGGTCAGGGGAACCACATTCAGAATCCCTTCACGGCTGCCAACTTGTGAACTCAAAAGTATCTGAGACAGGTTTCAAACAATTTAGGAAGTTTTTTTTGTCAAGCTTAAGAATGCACCCATGACACAACCTCAGAAGGTCCTGACGACATTTGCCCAAGGTAGTTGGGGTACAGCTTGGTTTTGTACATTTTAGGGAGACATGAGAGGCCAATGAATGAAAGATGTATATTGTTTCAGTCCAGAAGGGCAGGACAACTTGAAGTTGGGGAGGGAGCTTCCAGGTTTATAGCTAGATAAGAGATAATCTGTTATATTATTTTGAGTCTCTCATTAGCTTTCAACTAAACAAACAATTTACATGTGACAGGAGAGTAAAGGAATAGTCCCTTATGCTTTAGTCTAGCTTAGTGAAACAATAGGGCAGAGAAAGCATTTCTCAGGTAAGCAGAGGGATACTTTTGAGTTGTATCTGTCCTTTGTCCATAAGGAACTTCCTTGTGGGCAAATTGTGAGGAAGGTATATCGTTTTTGTTTTTGTTAAAACCTTTGTAGCTATCTAATTTAATAATAAAATAGGAGGCAGGTTTGTCTGATACAGTTCCCAGCTTGACTTTTCCCTTTGGCTTAGTGATTTTGGGGTCCTGAGATTTATTTGCCTTTCACAAAGCAAACAAAGTCTTGAGGTGTAGTTCTTCAACCACAGCTGCCTCTCTTCTGCAGAGACTTGGGAAACTCATTTTCCTGTTGACCTCCTTAACGACTGGCAATCTGGGAACTGGAGGTTAGATACTGACCATTATCATGAAACCCCAAATCATCCACATTCTGTATCAAAGCACAGAGTCCGGTCCTCTGGAGAGGCAGCTGCTTCTAATCAGTAACAGTGACATGTGCGATGTTCCATAACTTGCAGCCATCTCAGAGCTACCCCCATTCTTCCCAGGAGGTGACCTAGCCTTATATTTTTAAGTATATTTGCTGAAATGTTTGTGACCCTGTCAGCCTCTGTATCTCTCATTTTGTATTTCTCATAGCCAGGTTTCCTCTGAATGCCAACTCCTAACAGCTAAATGTCAAACTCTAGAAAAAAATGTGAAAAGGATCACCTCAGCCCTCCCTACATGGATAAGCAGACCTTCATAGAGATGGCCTCAGAATAAGTCCAACAGATCCTCACAGAGTAACCTCAGGCCTTGCTTAGTAACTAAACTCAAGACACTCCATCTGGGCTCAAGATGTATTTCTCAGCTGGATTTCCTTAGGCCTTCATTTTGGCAGCCCTTCCATTTCATGTTGAAATAACTAGGATCTAAGTTCCCCAGACAAGGTAAAGAACTGGGGAGCTCAACATGATTCTTTATTCTTTAAGTGACTTCACCTTGCAACCATCCGCAGTTTTCAGGAAGAAATGTTATCAGTGGGGACACCTAAACTATCCCTCCTCTCTCTCACTACACACCCATTGCATAACTTTCCTGCCACTTCTTTAGGCACAAAATGTTTCTGCATCTTGATGAATTAGTGCCCCTTCCATGCTGAAGCGTGTGTGAATATACAAATTGTCCCGTGTGTACAGGGAGGTCCAACTCCACCACAAGAGTGAAATTCACAATGCCTCGCTTTCACCCCAGGTCACAGGAACTTCTATCAGGAATGAACCCAAAACACCACGTATCTGTCACTAAGTCAGTGCTTCCTGCAGGCTGGCTAAATCGCACAATAATACATTTTTTCACGGAAAGAGGTTCTCTTGGCTAGAGCCAAATTACCATGAATTACACCACCGTTTTTGAATGAAAGGGCAGAAACCCATTTGCACCTCCTGAGTATTCCCTTTTGCACTTCATTTAATGTGAAGAAGAAACGCAGCTGTCTCCTACAGGCCGAGGTGGGCACAGATGAGTCCACAACTCCCTCCCCTCCTACTCTGGCAGCTGTAGGTGAGGCTTCCATCTTTTAATATTTACTTAAATCTGGAATTTGGAAGTCACTTTTGGTCAATTAGGAGCTTATCTTCTCCATTATCTTTTTATGTGATGTAGCAATTACAAGGAAAACCAACGAGAGAGACCGAAATCAGGTGACAGTGTTTTTTGATGCCAGCAAACGTCATCAGCGATGGTGACTAGTTACCTGAGTGACAATGCAGAAAAGTCAGGTTTGCCAAGTTTAAGGGACAGAAAAGAATGGGCTTTTTCTAAATGGGAAGTTTTCTATCAAACAGAGAGCAACGACCTCACAAATAACTCAGTTACACATTCATGCTAATAAATACCACATTATGATGGATGACGTGCAGGCGGGACAGAAATCTTACACTCACCTGTGGCCCAATCAGCCATCATTGTGTCCATGCTCTACACCCTAAAACACAGGCAACCTCGGGTAAGCAGGAGGGCTAGAAGCCTGCCTCTGAGTTGTTTGCTCAAACTGGAAATTACATTCAACATTATTATCTGCTCTCAGGCTAATGTCTTGTCTACAAAGAAGATTCAACTAACATTTATTTAAGGTGTGTGCTATCTCCTAGGCACTACATTCCATCATCTTGCTTAACTCTCACAGAAATGAGACAGGCACCACTGCCCCTATTTTCATGAGAAAACCCAGGTTCAGGAGGTCAAACAACAGGTCCTTCTCCTTTCTCAAGGAACCAAACAAGCTTTGGAACACACAGGAAGTGACCGTTTTTCCCTCTGCCACCAAACGGACTAGTTACTTAAATACCTCTGATCAGAGCCTAAAGTGCCTTTTCTCCCCAAGTCCACAGTTATATATGAAAAACTGAAATCATACAAATTTAAAAGCTACATGTAGGGGACAAAATATAGCCTCCTAGGCTGGTCTTCCATTGTCAGTGATCTAGGCTAAGCTTGTCCAGCATGAGTCGCATGCAGCGCAGGACGCCTTTGAATGCAGCCCAACACAAACTCATAAACTTTCAAAAAACATGATGAGATTTTTCTGTGATTTTTTTTTTAAAGCTTATCAGCTATCATAAGTGTTACTGTATTTTATGTGTGGCCCAAGACAATTCTTTTTCTTCCAGTGTGGCCCAGGGAAGCCAAAGATTGAATACCCCTGATCTGGGCCATGCTGTATACAGCCCAACTCCCAGAATTTGCACCCATTTCCTTCCTCTGAACTTACAACTCTGCCTGAGTCACCCTCCTGATAATCTACCACTACTGGCTTTTTGTCATGTTATTAGTTCGCTTCAATTTCTATTTAAAGTAACACTACTGAATATTTTACAAATGTGCATCTTTTCTCCCTAATCATTAGCATGCAAGTTTTCTAAAGACAGAGAATTATGACTTATATTGAGTTGGCACGCAATAAATTTTTGTCAATTGATTTAGTCCTGAAGCTTAAGAGTAAGTTAGATCATGTTTGCTTGATGGGTTTTCAAAGAATAAACCTTCAACACTGTATTAAGAGAGAGCTCTCTGGCATTTAGATTTTTTCTGGACACTACAGGTAGACTCTGGAATCATAAAGTTGCCAATATGATAACAGGTTCGTGCCACTACCCTTCTTCTCACGAATTTGGGTCACAGAAGGCAGCTCAAACTGGAGTGATGATATATTTGGATTGAGGAAACAAGGTCATCAGTAACATCTGATCAACCGTCCATTTGCTCTTCTGCATACAAGCCTTCAAGCCTTCATAAATAAACTCAAGTTTTTACATTATGCTTGCAAAATAAATGTGCCTTGAATAAATAGCACTTTACATCATTGTGTCCTTTAATTCTCACAAACTTGGGCATTTCACTGCTCTCATTCCATATATAGTATTATTTTATAAGCATGAAAATTAAGGCTCAGAGGATTCACATGACAAACCACAGATCTCAGAGTCTGTACAAGGCAAATCATGGGCCTAGAGCCCACCATATTCCCACCTTACCAGGGTGGGTACAGGAGTACACTGTTCCTTAATATGGGGTCTCTTTCTTTTGCCCTAGGATTGCCCTTCTTTAGCCATATAACCATGGACACGTTTTAACCCCTTCTTCACTTTTAAATGGTAATAATAGTACCTACTTCACCGAGTTATTGAGAGAATGAAATGAGATGATGTGCTTAGTGTCTCTCTTTAGGAAAGCACTTAATAATGGATAGCCTCTGTTATCATCCATATTGCTAATGGATGATAGGAGAAAGGCAAGAAGCACCACCCTTGGATTCCCCTCCCTCTTCGAAGACCACGAGCTAAGCATCCCAGTTCCTGGCTGTACAACCTCTCTGAGGAACCATGGCATGATCCAGCACCATGGAATGCAATGTCGTCACAACCAGAGAGTGGTTCTGGGCTAAGGTGGGTGCATGTCAGCACACGCTCTCAGACACAGATTCTCATTCCTTCTAGTCCCACCCTGTCCAGACAGTGGCCACTAGCCACTAGGCTAGTCAGCATTTGAAATGCAGCTAGTCCGAACTGAGATGTGCTCTAAGTGTAAAACAGATAAAAGAATTTGAAGACTTAGGGCCAAGCATGGTGGCTCACTCCTGTAATTCCAACACTTTGGGAGGCCAAGGCAGGCAGATCACTTGAGGTCAGTAAGTCGAGACCAGCCTGCCTCACATGCTGAAACCCCGTTTCTACTAAAAATAAAAAAATTAGCCAGGCGTGGAAGTGCACACCTGGAGGACCAGCTACTTGGGAGGCTGACGCAGGAGAATCCCTTGAACCCTGGAGGTAGAGGTTGCAGTGAGCCAAGATTGAGCCACTGTACTCCAGCCTGGGTGACAGAGTGAGACTTCATCTCAAAAACAAATAAATAAATAAAGAATTTGGAGAGTTAGTAGTTAAAAAAAAAAACTCACTTAAAAGTTTTTAATCCTGATTACCTGTTAAATGATAGTATTTTGAATATAATGGGTTAACTAAAATTTTTTAAAATGTTTCTAAATGAGTTAACTATGTTTTAAAATTAATTTCATTTGTCTCTTTCAAATGTCTTAAGGTGTCACTGCTAGAAAATGTTTAATGAGATACGTGGCTCACGTTTTATTTCTATTGAACAGTGAGTGCTGCTCTAGACCACTGTGCATGTACCCCAGATGGTCTGGTTCTGAAAAGCCAATTCCAGATTTCAGTGAGCATCAGAGCAATTCATGCAACAGACTAGCTGTTCCCACTCTGTGGTCCCCAGATCCTCAAGCATCAAAGGTGATCAAGCCATACTCAATGTACTAAACTCTATGTTCATCTATAATTAGGCAATCAGGCTAATATGTAATTTAAAAAATGGCTTGTTTGACAAAAATTTTGTAAAACATGACAGGAAAAGAAAAAAAATCAATGGGTAACTGACAAAGGATGTAGTGAAGTAATTCACAAAGAGAAAATGCAAGCAGCTAAATACACATTTTCCAATTGCAAAATTAATAAAGAAATTAAAACAAAAACATTTTTAAGTTTATCAGTATTAACAAATTTCTCAAGATATACTGCACATTAGGATTTTGCCTTTGTAAAAATAATGCAGAGAAAAAAGACTGGAAGGAACTATTACAAAAGGAAAGGCTGACTGTCTGCAAGTAATGGGACTACTCTTCATACTTTCCTGTTCTTTGCACATTTTCTACAATGAACATGTATGGCTACTTAAAAAAACATTTTATTATCTAAATAATACATGTACATTATAGAAAAATTAGAAAACATGGATAAACCAAAAACTTAGCATTGTTATTTTAATAATTAGAAAAAATGTAAACAAAATTACATTTAAAATGAGATTAAATAATATAGGGCTTCTTGGCTGTGAAAAGGCTCAAATTTGAATTCTGCTGACTCAGCAAAAATGCTTTGTTTATACAGAACAGGCATCTCCAAACTGCGGCCCCCTGAGGCCATTTATCTGGCCCCCCTGCCGCACTTCAGGAAGGCGCACCTCTTTCATTGGTGGTCAGTGAAGGGAGCACAGTATGTGGCGGCCCTCCAACGGTCTGAGGGACAGTGAACTGGCCCCCTGTGTAAAAAGTTGGGGGACGCCTGATATAGAGTTTTGCAATTTATAGTATTTTCTTATAATTTTCTGATTCTCAAAGCAACATAGTGAACAGAGGGTTTAACAGCAGTATCTCTGGATAATAAGAGTGAAGTAATTTCTATTTTCTTTCTTTTGGGGGGTGGAATGGGAGTTATCTGTATTTCTAAATTTTGTACAATAAATATGTTTTCTTTATCTAAGGAAGAAAATCAGTTATTATGGGAAAAAACTTGTAATTACTTTTGTACCAACCTAATAGTTTTAGGGAAAAAAATAAGCTGTAACATTTTACAGATAAGGAAACTGAGGCTCTGAGAACGTATGCAATTTGCTACCAGAAGGAAGAGCCAGAACCCAAACCCCTTGAAATTTTTTTTCCAAACCCATGAAACTCCCCACCTGGACCCCTCTGGTCATGCAGACACCTTGAATCTCATACTTTTTCAAATGAAGGCTCTACTCTTGGGTAAACTAAGGTCAAAATCATTGCTATGCAGGGTGGCTATAGATAATCCTCCTGTTTAGAGAAGTCACTCATTTAATGCATTACAGCTGGAAGTGTTAGGTTTCCTGAGAAAATAACCTGAATGTGACCCTAGCTTTTTGAAATACTCAGGCTGCAGAGCCATTTCTCAGGGGACACAGGTCATTTTACTTGGTTCATCCAGCCATAATTCAGCCTAAATGCTGGAGAAACTTCTGAGTTCCCATGTTGGTATTCAAAACACACATTTAACAGGTGAAATTTAAATGAGGCTCCATGGCAATGCATAATTTTCAATCCAACGGCCCTGGGTCTGGCTTACCTTTTGGTCTCACAAAGCAATTCATTTTCATGACTGCATAAACTGCAAATCATAATTGTCCATTTTGGAAACATACACTTACTCCCAAAATTCTCCTCCCGCCTCCAGCCATGTCCAACACGAAGTAAGACAGGACCACCAAACCTTCTTTCTTGTAACATGGCACATTCCAAACACAGAGCCCACTAGGAGTAAGGCCTGTCATTTAGCAAATATCTTCGTGTTTGTTCATGTTTAGACTGGACTCGCTGTACTGCTGGGCTGACTGGGTTCCCTAAGGATAGGCATTATCTTTAATTTGCCAAATGTACTCTTGGGCTGCCCCCACCTTCCTTGTTCCTCCGCCCTGCACTGTCAGTGGGTATGTTCCCAGAGAATGTCAGTGCCTCTGACTCTATCCTCAATGAAACCAAATCAGGTTTCCTCAAGGAAAATGCATAGTGCATTTTTTTTAAAGGAAAATAGCGATTTGGGGAATAGGTGATACCACAGGTTCCCTCACTTAATGTAAGACAATGCAAAACTCTTGGCCTTGATGAGAAAAACGGTGCTCCTTTGAGGCAAGAAGCCTGCTCTACAATAGGAAATCCACAGCTCCTCAGGTTTTGACAACATCTTCTATTTTCATCAACCTAAATAGGCTAGGAGGGCTGGGCTGAACACTACCATGTCATGCTTTTATAAAATATCTATCTACATACCAAAAAATCAAATTAATATATTCATAGATGAACAAAATACTAATAAACAGTTACCACTCTTCCATGTGCTTCCAGGAAGCTAGTAAATCAAACTCCCTGTGCTGAACAGACAAGACGGAGCCAAGATAAAGGCCAAAAAGGCAATGCACAGGCTCAGGGAGTGGAAACATAAAGCCTTAAGTGTTCTTTTAATTGACAGGATTCATTCTTAGTCTTTTTTCAAACTGATACTGCCTAAAATGTATAAATTAGTCTTATATTAGTATTTATGAATTTCCATGATGGAAACATTCTAATAAAAATGTCTGAAGAAAACCACAACCCTCCCCCTAGGAATAAAATCACCTCCAAATGAAAGCAAACCGAAAGACAGACGTCCACACCCAGAGCTGCCAACCCCATTAAGTCTGGTCTGTGACAGTCTTCCCAGATAGCTAAAGAAAAACAGGTATCCAGACAGCTTTCCTCCTAGAGTCTAGAATACTTGAGCAGAATTCTGGTCCTGTTGAAAATAAACAGAAAGTGGACAGAGCACAGGCTGGATGGACATGACCTGTGATATATTCTGTGAATCTGATTAGCAATTCACCAGATTTAGTGACCCCAAGTAAAAGCTTAAATCTGTGGCTCCATTGCAGTGTACAGCAGTCAAGTCTTTACACTCATGGGAGACGCAGTGTGCAGCAAAGAAATCCAGATTTGTACCCGTCTCCTGCACTTCCAAGATGCTGGCCGTGACCAAGTTACTTAACCTCCCTCTCTAAGCCTAAGTTTTCATTACATGTAAAAGTTGTGAAATTAATAGTACCCACCCTTTTGAGTGTAAAAATTAAGGAAGGTAAGTAACTCACACAAAGTGCCTGGCACACAGTAAGCATTTGGTGAAGGTTTCATCCTCCTGCTACCACTACACCACCACAACTGCTCCATTGTCACCACTAAGAGTGAAGAGGGAGTTCTAGAAAATGGAATATTAGAGCAAGCATTAGAGAAAACAGACTTTAGTTTATGCCGAATCCATTAAAATATATATATCTCAGGCCGGGCGCGGTGGCTCAAGCCTGTAATTCCCAGCACTTTGGGAGGCCGAGGCAGGTGGATCACGAGGTCAAGAGATCGAGACCATCCTGGTCAACACGGTGAAACCCCGTCTCTACTAAAAATACAAAAAAAAAATTTAGCTGGGCATGGTGGTGCATGCCTGTAATCCCAACTACTCTGGAGGCTGAGGCAGGAGAATTGCTTGAACCTAGGAGGCGGAGGTTGCAGTGAGCCGAGATTGTGCCATTGCACTCCAGCCTGGGTAACAAGAGTGTAACTCCATCTCAAAAAAACAAACAAACAAACAAAAAACAAATGAACAAACAAACAAACAAAAATATATATATACCTCATAAACAAGAAACATGAAAAGCCAATTTTTGAGATCAAATAAATTAAACAGCAAAACATACTCCCCTCCTCCCAAAATTAATCTAGCTAGCTAGGACAAGTTCAAATAGGAAGTTAAGACTATTTGTGGGGCCGGGTGCAGTGGTTCAAGCCTGTAATCCCAGCACTTTGGGAGGCCAACACGGGTGGATCACGAGGTCAAGAGATCGAGACCATCCTGGTCAACATGGTGAAACCCTGTCTCTACTAAAAATACAAAACATTAGCTGGGCATGGTGGCGCGTGCCTGTAATCCCAGCTACTCAGGAGGCTGAGGCAGGAGAATTGCCTGAACCCAAGAGGCGGAGGTTGCGGTGAGCCGAGATCACGCCATTGCACTCCAGCCTGGGTCTGGGTAACAAGAGCGAAACTCCGTCTCAAAAAAAAAAAAAAAAAAAAAAGACTATTTGTGGGCGAGGTACAGTGATTCACACCCGTAATCCTAACACTTTGGGAGACCAAGGTGAGTAGACTGCTTGAGCCCAGGAGGTTGAAGCCTTGCCAACATGGTGAAACCCCATCTCTACCAAAAAAATTACAAAAATTAGTTGGGCATGGTGACACATGCCTGTAGTCCCAGTTACCGGGGTGGCTAAGGTGGGAGGATCACTTGAGCCTGGAAGGCGGAGGTGGCAGTGAGCTGTGATCGTGCCACTGCACTCCAGCCTGAGCTACAGGCATCTCAAGACAAGAACCAAACACTATTTGCCTATTAAATTAGCAAAGATTTTGTAATTATAATGATATAATAACTAACATTTTTCAAAGTGAAGTAAAACAGGCATTGTAATATTTTTAAAAAGTTATCTGGCATCAGAAGCTATTAAATGTTCATTATAATTTACCCAAAAATTTCATTTCCAAACAATGATTCCTAGGGAAGTGAGAAAAAACATAGATAATTTGGTATGCATGATGATGTTTGTTCTATTGTGGAGAAAATGGTATAAATGGTATAATTTATGAAATATTATGCAGCAATAAAAATGCTGGTTTTGAAAAAATAAAGGATTGTGGAAAACAGCTTGTGATACAATGCTATCTTTAAAAGGCTGGGATACCAAACAATATAAGTTATGATTATAATGTGAAAAAATTAATTTGTACAGGAAAAATGTTAGCAGGTGCCTTGGGAAAGTAGAATATTGTAAATAATTTTTTAGCATCTCTAGTTCCCCAATTTTTTGAAATATGGATACATTTCTTTGGAAAACAAACAGGCATACTGACGAATGTACTCCAAACTACTTTGATAAAAATCAGATCATCCCTTGGTATCCATTCAAGCATTCATTTCCATTAACAGGGAAGATTGCATAAGCCACGTCACTACTTCTAGAAGTGGTCTGCTTCTACGAAGAGTCAGAATTAATATCCAAATGCTTGCCTTTGCTGGGCCGGGGGTGGCGGTCATAATTCTCCACAGTAACAATCTGTCTAATTTCCATCTTGTCCTCGTTCTTATCCATTTCCACTTTCAGGTTGAGGAAAAAGTGTAATGGAACAAGAGCAAACCAGAGCCTTGATCCCTAGCCAGCACACGTTCCTGCAGGCTCCTGCTGCCTTGGCGCTCCCGTGCCCCCCAGCCACAGTAGCTCGCCCACATGGGCCAAGGTGGCTCAAGTCAATGAGATCAAGGCCTTGGGTCTCTCCCAAGAGGGGAGGTTCCCACGAAAGAAGTCTAAAAGGTTTTACAAGCACCTACCAAACATCTCCATCTTTAGGGCATCAGAGTTGGTGAGAGAATTTGTAAGCTACAGTGAGTCAGGAGTGATCACAAAAAATTCAAATTCTTATTCTTCTCATAAGTTCTACCACTTGTCTCTTTGGAGTTTTCTGCTTCTAGGCAAAAAGCAGTGAAGTCTCAACAATGTAATGGATTGGACCAAACTACTGAATATTCATTACACACTGAGCCCATATCTGCAGCACCAGCCAGGGAGATGGACTCCGTGATGTCCATCAGAGGCATTTTCTTTTTTTTTTTTTTGAGACGGAGTTTCGCTCTTGTTACCCAGGCTGGAGTGCAATGGCACGATCTCGGCTCACCGCAACCTCCGCCTCTTGGGTTCAGGCAATTCTCCTGCCTCAGCCTCCTGAGTAGCTGGGATTACAGGCACGCGCCACCATGCCCAGCTAATGTTTTGTATTTTTAGTAGAGACGGGGTTTCACCATGTTGACCAGGATGGTCTCGATCTCTTGACCTTGTGATCCGCCCGCCTCGGCCTCCCAAAGTGCTGGGATTACAGGCTTGAGCCACCGCGCCCGGCATCATCAGAGGCATTTTCTTCTAGTCCAGGGGTCTATGTGGTTGTATGTATGTACACAACAGCCTGCAGCTTCCTAAACCATCATGATCAATGATAAACAGATAACTCTTGAAGCAAAAGGTTAATGTATCAGTGAAATGAAAGGGGCCCTCCTTGTCTTCTGGATCACAGGTAAGTTGAACATCACATACTGCTGAGTTTCAGGTCCAATCCTTGAAGTTCAGGCCACATTAAATGTGTCTGAAGCAGGACTGGTGTGGATGCAACATTGTTTACCCAGTCAGCCAAGGGCTGCACCGCTGGAGCCATGCTGGCTAGCCATGGCCCTGCTCACAAAGGGGCCTTGTGGTTCTGGGGCCCAGCCTCAATGGCCTGTCTGTTACGTCTCCTGAAACATTTGATGTGTCATATCAAGTTGGCTGCCAAGCCTGGAAGTCAGCTCAAATCCCTCACACATTTCTTCTTCTTTCTAACATCATAACTTTAAGACAAATGATCTCCAAAAAGTGTTTCCCTCCTCCCCGGACCATTTCTCCCACCTTACATCACACCTACTACCAAATGACAAAAGGCATAGTGATCCGCTGTATGCATTGCATGGTATGTATATTACTTTACAAAATAGTAAAGCAAAGAAGAGGAAGGGGATTTCCTTTCAGGATGGTTTCCCCGCTATCAAGCTCTAGAGGCTGAATTAAATTATCGGGAAAAAGGGTGAAATATAATAATCCAAACTCTGATTTGATGGTGGAATAACATCATGGCTCATTTTAAACAACTGTAGTAAATTACTGTGATGCAAATACCAGGCATCTGATCATTTATGACACAAGGAGCTATAAAGGGGGAAGAAGAGCCTCCTGGGCCCCACCTTAGATTCCTGGGAGGAGTTGGGTTATGCACACTTAGGGAGGATGTGTTCTTCTGCCTGGCGGAGGTCTCACAAATGGTTATGCTGCTTCAGAGCTGGCATTCTCAACCTAATGTGGGGAAATATGTAGTGTTGGGAGGTCAGTGGCAGATCAAGCCACTCTCCCTCTGGCAAGCTCTAACCTCTCCTTTTTCAGAAGAGGTACAGCCAAGGCATGTCCTGCACATAGCCACTGAGGTCGCTTGGGGAAACCCTTGCTTGATCAATTTAGAACAGGTGTCCCCAAACTACAGCCCGCGGGCCGCATGCGGCCCCCTGAGCCCATTTATCCGGCCCCCGCCGCACTTCAGGAAGGGGCACCTCTTTCATTGGTGGTCAGTGAGAGGAGCACAGTATGTGGCGGCCCTCCAACAGTCTGAGGGACAGTGAACTGGCCCCCTGTGTAAAAAGTTTTGGGACGCCTGATTTAGAAGCATTATCAATAAAACCCTTCTTGAGAATGACATATCCAATAACAGGCAGTGGCCATGTGTCTTCTTTGTTCATGTTCCCTGCTCCTCCTTCAAAGTCAGCAACATCTAAACATTTCTGTCTCCCAAAATGTGATCTTCAGACCCCCTTTTTCTCTCCTGAGACCTTGATTCGTAATTGCCTTATTTCCATCTTCCCTGTTCCAGAACTTCTGTATCTAACTAATCCCTATCAATTCTATTTCCCTATCTCTCTTAGCATATAATGCTCCTCTATTCTCACTGCCCAAGCTTCGGCCACCCTCACCAATTTCGATCTGGACTACTGAAAGCATCCCCGGAGCTCCTTGTGGCCTCGGTCTCCCTTTCTTCGAATTCATCCTGCACTGCCACCAAAACCAGCTGTTAGACATCCATATACCACCCCTACCTAAAAAACCGCTTTTCCTAATTGCTTATGGATAAATTCTAAACTCCTTGGTACGACACCCAGAGACCATCATCACCAACTTCCCTGTCCAAAGATGTCTCAACCAAATGGGTCCCAACTTCCCTGTCCAAACATATCTCCTGCCACTTCTTACCACACCCTGGCTCACCAGTGTTCCGCATAAAAATCCGCATGACCTCTTTGAAGTCCCAGCACTCCCTCTACACAGTACATACTGCCACTACAGCTCTTATTTATCCTTCAAGTTCCAATTCAAATGTTACCTCTTCTGGGAAACTCTCCCCAGCCCTTTCCAGTTGTGTGTTATACTATCTGTTATCCTAGCATCCTCTACCGATTTCTCTCCTAAAACAGCACATTGAACGGCAATGATCTGTTCAGATGCTGGTTTCCTCCAAGACAATGCTATACGGGTCCTGGAGGGCTGGGACCGCATCTCATCTCTGAACCTGGAACAGGACTGCAGAGTAGAGCATACATTCAGTAGGTGCTGCTGAATCCATCAAACAACTGGAAGAATACAAGTGAAGGCTGTAGGAAGAATTAGGGCAAGGGAATGAATAGATGTTGGCAGTCAGGATACTTGAATCTAGCCCCCAGCTGCCTCAGAGTTGTGTACTACGAAATTCGTTAATCTCTCTAGGATTTAGCTTCTCATCTGTTGAGTTAGGGGTGGGACTATATGATTTCTACAGTCCCTTTAACTCCTCCACTCTAGCATTCAGACTACATTTTCCTTTAAAATATGCAATGAGAAAAGACTATAAAACCCTCTGGTAGTAATATGTTCCAGGAGTTTGGACACTCTCCACAAAGCCATTGGAAAATTGCTACTTTGCCAGGCCACTAGGCAGAGTTCCCAAGGATGGCTAACAAGTGAGGTCCCTCCCCTAAACTCATAAATCCCCAACTGCCTGCTGCTATGTTTGGAGAAAATCCCCCAGTTTGCCCTCTACTCGATTTCACCCTATATATTCTGGCCACAAAGTGGTTTATTAAATATCATGCACAAGGAAAAGAAAAGCCTGAGGACAAAAACCTAATCTGCCCTGAAAATAATAAATGCTAATAACATGACTGCTGAATCTTGAAAAGCCGAGCGCAACTCTACACTTGATAATCACCTTGTTACCCCATACTCAGGGGGTGGCTGGTACCGCAGGACGGCCACGTCTGTTCTCACAGGCTGAGGAGGAGGGTAGGGCTTGACCATCTCATGGAGCATCCCAGGGTGCTGGTCACCATAGAAAAGCCCGTGCTCCTGGGTCTTGCTGACCGGAGACATCATTTGCTTGGTCTTGAAGGGGTACTCAGGTGGAGGACCTCGAGGGTCAAGCACTTTACCTGCAGGCTGGGCAGGGGAAGGCCCCCCTCCTGCTTTGAAGCCCTTTCCATTCCCCGAGCCGGGAAGGTGTTGCTTGGCCCCATTCCTCTCCAGGGATAGCTGCATGATTCTCTCGCTGAGTGAGCGGACGTGGCCCTGCTTCAGTTCCTTCAGCGCCTCGTCCTTATGCGCCTGTCCACTGTTGGCACGGTTCACAGTGGGCCTCCCCTCAGTTCGGGACTTCTGACTGGTGCCCCCTGCCATGTAGTAACCATGGCCCACCGCCCCCTGCTGCTGTTGCTGCTGCTGCTGCTGCCCCCTGAAGAACTGCGACTGCGCTTTGGCCTCCTCGTAAGTGGGCAGTTCCTCGTTGTTCTGCTGAGGCTGCGTGGACCGCACCTGTTTCTCCATCACCGTATTGTCCACCTGGTGTTCTTGACCCTGCGGTTCTTGGCGTGCCGACTGGTAGACCATTTGTGGGTCTTCTTGGGTGAGGTTTTCCGTGGAAGAAAAGTTGTTTGTAGGGTGGGCTG
Organism: Saimiri boliviensis; assembly: GCF_048565385.1. NCBI lineage: Eukaryota > Metazoa > Chordata > Mammalia > Primates > Cebidae > Saimiri > Saimiri boliviensis. The sequence goes on along the minus strand of NC_133454.1, from coordinate 30,938,341 downwards.
GTCCTGCACTCCCTGTGGCCTGGTGCTGAATGGCCAGCAAGTTCATGTTCTCAGTCGGGGTGCCATACCGCAGTTGTTCCTGGATCAGCCGCTGCAATACTGTTCCAGCTGCTGCATCCTCGGAACCTCTCATTTCCACCTCTGAGATCCTCAGGAAGTTTGGGGAGTGGAAGTTACAAAGAGGATCTTCAACTAAAAGATAAACATAGGAAAAAAGATATCAGGCTGTTCCACAGGAGATATGTCTGTGACTATGTGGTACATGATTAACATTCTAACTACAGCAGCATTTAAAGATAAGATTTCAAATACATCATCACCTCTGTTTACCTGGCAATGTCTCACGGAATTTTTTCTCCTATTCAAAGTGAGTCTGCTATTCCCCACTCCCTCTCCTTTGCTTTCTCCTAAACACTGTTCCATCCTTCAATTCCTCCCTTTCCTCTAATCTCCCCACTGACCCTTTCTCTTCATCACATAAACATATCCAAGTCTTTCCCATCTTAAAAAAGGAATACAAGAGAAAACCAAAATCAAACTAGAAGAAACCACCTTTCCTTGGCCCTCTGATATTACCTCTAACTACTACCCTGTATCTCTCTTTTCCTTCTCTTCTAGTTGCGTTCAGTGAGTGCCCTACACTTGCTGTCTCTACTTCCCAAATGCTCCATCCACTACCCTCCCCACTGCTCTGATCAGTAACCAAATCCAATGAGACTTTTCCAGTTATCCTGTTACGCACCTAACCTTTCTGAAACATTTGACATGGTTGGTCACCCTCTTCCTGCAATGCTCTCCTAATCCGGCCTCCAGGTCATCCCTCCTCTTGGTCCCGGCTCCTGCCTCTCTCTACGCATAATCTCGGGCTCCCTTCTCTTCACCTGTCCCTTAAATTCTGCTGTTTCCCACAGCTCTGTCCTGAGCGCTCTTCCACCCTTACATGTCTCCCAGTGACACCACGCCTACCACTCGTCATCAGCTACTGACTCATGACCCATAGATCTACAACTGCCAGACAATGGCCCTGAGCACTTCTAACTCAACATGTCTTCCTCATCCTGAATGGTTACCCACCCATCCCAACCCCTGTATTCCCTGCATCATCTACTTTCTGTCAAGCCAGAAAACTGAAAGTTTTCCAAAATTCCTTCCTCTCTCTTACCCCCAACACCCAGACAGCCACTACCTGTCAATTTGACCTTTTCAACATCTCTGCCAACCCTCTTCCCGTTCCTGTGCCAATCTCCAAGTTCACCATTAATAACTTTAATAGAACCATAAGAACTACTTTAAACATGTATATGATGTGCCAGGTATTGTACTAAATTCTCTCCATGTGTTATTTCATTCATTCCACATATAACACTAAGAGGTAGATATTAATTCCCTTAACTTACAAATGAGGAGAGAGGTTCACAGAGGTAAACTGCCGAGGCAACCAGGCAGGAAGAGGCAGACTGGGATATGACACCAAGTTTGTGTTCATTCCATATTACAAGCCCTTGGCATCACATGCCCAGGTCATTCCAACAGTCTCCTTATCTATTTCCCTGACACTCATCTTATTCCCACTTCTAAACCCACCCCTCTGACCCCAGTCTATCTGGCACATTACTTGAAAGATTGTTCCAATATATAAATCTAATTATGTCACTCTTCTGTACCAAAATTCCTGGATAATCAATTACGGGATAAAACTGGCATTCTATCACATGGTATAGCAGATACCACCTACCTAAATATTTCATGCTGCTCCCACCTCCCACTGGCAACCCTGTGGAATTTAAGCTCCATAAATACCCATGTACATATAGTTTCTAAGGCATGCTGGCTCTCTCCAGCCTCTGGACCTTTGTTTGCCTTTTTCTCTCTGCCTAGAAAGACGCATCTCACCATATCTCTTGGGAAAATTCTTAGATAAGTGATAGCTCCAAAGCTACCTTCTGAGTAAAACCTTTCCTGCTGCAGCCCTGCAGGCTTGAGCCTCTTTCTCCGATGTCCCCACTCCATTTATATGTATCTCCATTGCAGCAATTCTCACAGTAGATGGCAATTATTTATTTATACAAGACTCTAAACTCCTTAAAGGCAAAAACAGTGTCGTCTCATCTGGGTCTCCCTAGAACAAAGCCAAATGCCTGGATGTAATAGGGCCTCAGATATTTAACCAATAAAAGAATACCTACATGAGCTCCATGAAATATAATATTTAGCCCATTTGACAACAGGACTATTAAGTAGTGCATTAAGAATATTATTATAGCTTTATGAAAGTAAAAATTCTACTATTAACTGCTGGCATGACCTTAAACAAACTGTTTTCCTCCCCTGAGCCTCAGTATCTTCCTCTGTAAACCGAGAGCTGGACTAGATCATCTCTAGGCAGCCTTCACTCCTACAAATGCATGTAATGATGGCTCTGTGTTTTAATATATACATACAAAACATTACTTTCCCAAAACAATCTTTCTTCTCCAAATTCATCTTTTTTTTCCTGTCAATGACTTTCTCAAACGTAAGTCATCCAGATAGAAATGTCATATTCACTTTTGACCTTTTTATTCTTTGCTCTCCACATTTAATCAACTGTCAAGCTAGATTTTCTCAGTCCACAATGAAATGAGAAAAAAAAATGAAAGTGGTATTATGATATGCTTATATACAAGATATATAAATACACATATTTTAATACATCTATATGTGTATGTAAATATATTATGCATTAGAAGGTTTAAAACTGTCCTTTTTGGGGCAAGAACTGTCAAGGATCACATCTCTCTTACTTTTTGGTATTAAAATATGAAAAAAAGTGACAGCAGATGACATTGTTACTGTCCTTGCAATAGCAAAATACTGTAATTCCGTGTTGGCCCCCTAATTTTCATTAAGAAACTTCACATTTATGACAGTTAAAAATCACAACCCAGCCCTAGTTTCTACACCAACAAGCTCCCCCATCCAGTCCATTCTTCCGTGCCCTCAGCCACTCTCCAGGTTCCAACTCTCCTTATCAGCAATTTAGACATCCTCAACAGCCTCTCAATATCTCTTGCCCCTGGCTCCTTCTCCTTTGAATCCATATTATATTATGACCTGTCTTCCTCTACCAGATAGAGCAGAGAGCACCATCTATTATAATCATGTGTTGCCTCCCCAGTGCCTTGAACCCTGCTCTGATACACAGAAGGCATTTGGGACATGATTATTGAGGAAACAAAGGGAGTTTACAGCCTGATTTCTGAAGCTCAACTTTGATCATAAGGCTCTCCCTGTCACCCTTATCCCCAGACTCTCACCTTTGTGGCTTCTCTGAACCTCTCACCTCCGAAAAATGGGGACACTTTCATATCTGCCTCATAGGATTACACTTGAAATAAACTGAAACTTATCGCTTACCTTCAGAGAATTAATACTGTAACTGAGGTAGAAACCCAAGTTTCAATAGTAAAAAATTTTAAACAATAAAAACAAACTATTAAACTCCACACAAGGTGAACTGCCAAATATTTGTAATAAGCCATTAACTACCCAAGGAAAGACAGATCAATGTGGGTTGAAGTGGTCTGCTCTTTCACTCTACCATATTTACTAAAAATGTGTTACAGTTCAGGCACTGGGACATGTGCTGGGGTTACAAGAGTAAAGAGGGCATAGTCCTACCCCCAGAGTAATTGATCTGAAAGGCTTAATGGAACAAGCACATTCAAATAAGAATAAAATTTTAAAATAAAATGAATAAAAATTCAAATCAAAATATATTTCCAAAGGAAAATGATGTATTTAGATGAATAATAATACGGGAATAGATCTCAAAAAGCATGAAAACTATTGAATTCCCCTTTCACCGAAGTAAGAGAGAAGCGAGTTATAAGCACGTTTAGCAAGAACCATGACATCCTTCCCTAAAGTGGTTAAAGACTTCCTCACAGTTTAACCAAAAAGCCCTCAAAAATTGATAGGAAGTTTTTACAAAGGAAAAGCTCCTTCCTTGCTATAGTTTTGAATTACTTATTTTAACTTCTAAATTATTTGCAAAAAGAGATAAAAATGAAAGCAGAGAAGGAAAAAAGAAATGAGATTATGAGAAAGGGTAGGAAAAAGTATTTAGGAATCAGAGAAAAACTGGAAATAAGTAGTATAATTCTGAGGTTCCTACATATTTAGGTATGATGCTCTCAGAGGAAGTCACATATCGAAGTAAAACAGTCTATTAACACCATACCAAAACATGATTAAAAATAAGGCATCTACCAACAGATAATCAATAATCCAATATGATGATTGTTAAAACAAGATTAGAGAATAAACATCTGAATTATGCAAAAGAGATAAAGATGAGAAATGTAAGATCATTTTGCTTTTCCAACACAGTGCCAGTAAAAGGACTTACCAACTTTTTCCTTGATGCTATTGGTTGCCTCCACCGTCAAAGCAGATATTTCATGCCTCCCAGAATAGAGCTGAAAGTCTGGGGAAAAGTAGTTGGAGTCTTCTAGAACCTGGACAGGGGTATAACAAGCAGGAGGGGGACCTGGGGGAAAGAAAGTGAAGTATGAGTGCCAATCAAGTTCTCCGTCCTTGTGCGTGACTCACGAGAACCCACCAGGCATTCTCCCACAGCATTTCGACTTGCAGAGGGAGCTATGTTTTTTTGATTCAGAAAATTCCAAAGTTACTATTCAGAATTATCACAAGTCCAGCCACCTACCAAAATGACCCATGAGGTCAATGTAACAGTCCTCAAGACACGCTGAGCAAAGGCACAAATGCTCTAATGCTCTCACACAACCCGGTTCTGAAGGCGGCAGAAGCACCAGCAAGAGTCAAGTCTTTGTGACTGAATGCGTCACAAAGTTCTGAATGGTCAAGGTTGGGGACAGAAAGAAGGGAAGCGGGGAGGCCAGTGAAGGAAAGCTAAAATGGGAAGAGCAGCTGTCTCTCAAAATATATAAAAGATACAGAGAGGAGTGGTCATTCTGCCACACCATGTGTTAGCAAGAGAACGTGCTCTCTGCCCCACTCAAAGGCTTCGGGAGTCTCATGTTACAGCATGGAGCTGGGACTACTGGGTCTGGTCTTCTGCCAAGCACCAGCCTTTCAGCTCCAGCCCTTTATCTGCTTCATACACAAACTGGAGTGTGCTTCCTGTTCCAATTAAACATGACAGTGTGTTCGGTCCTTCAGTCACTGAACATGAGATAGTACTACAGTGACACTGATACTGCACACAAAACAACCGTGGGAACATTCAGCAGGGCAAGCCCAGGCTGTTTTCTCTCTCTGCACTGATTCCTCTGCGTGGGCACCAAGTTTAAGGCTCTTTTCAGCAAAAGTAACTTGTTTTACTCTGGGGAAAGAATCATAGTACTCTTAAAAAAAATCAACATCTTTGCCCAAAAGATAATTCCCTTAAAAGAAAAATTCTGTTTTTCAGCAATGGCTTCAAACCCATAATTTGAAATTTCTCACTAGGTTTGTTATCTACCCATCTTCCACAAGGCCAAAGCTAGTAGCAAGTGACTAATTATTGATACCAAAAGGCTGTAAGATGGGAATGGCTTTATCTTCTTCCTGAGTTTCTTTACTTCAACATGTGAAACAGTATTTGCATGTGTGCTCACATGTATTATAGGCACATTTGGACTAGAAAGAAAAAGAATTCTGATAAGAATATTAACCTTACAAATGTAAAATAAATAATGTAGTTGTAACACCCAGTCTTAAAGATGAACATAAACCGAGTACAAATGACCCTATCTGAAGATCATTCTAAACCTACAGTTCCAGGGCATAACAGGGTCAGTCCACCTTCTCCTCTTGGCCAACTTGCAAAGACTAAACCGAAAAGAAACCCAGCCCCTTTCTGGGCATTATGTATAAATCTAGAAGTCTAGGGCTAAAATTAGGAAACAAGGACACAAAGGCAAGTCCTGATCTGGCTTCCTTTCAGGCAGGTGGAAAATGAAAAAGGTACAAGGTACAATTCTGGCTGCACATTAAAATCACTTGAGAAACTTTTTAAATCTCTGCACCCAGGCTTCCCAGACCTACTCAATCAGAATCTCTGAAGACAGAGCCCAGACACCTGTATTTTATAAAGTTCTTCCAATGAATCCAATGTGCAGCAAAACTTGGGAAGCTCTAAGCAAGAGGGAGAACAACAATAAAAAACCAAACCACAAAACACCTTTCTGCACCTTCATCCCATCCCCCCTACCAAATCAGAGTAAGAGAGAAGTTGAGAGCCCATATGCTTCAGTCAAAGAAAGTATGGTATTTTCTTAAAATAGACACTGAGTCACAAATGCTATGCGCCAGCATATTACAACTTTGGGTGATGCTATCTAGTCACATGACCATGACTAAGAATGTTAAAGACACAGTAAACTGGTAATAAAACTGAGATCCAATTAAAATACATATGTGTGTATACATATATATATATGAAGATGCAATTAAGAAAAAGTGTAGGGGTGTGTGTGTGTGTGTGTGTGCTTTCAATGTGGAGCTCAGTATGGACCCCAGCACTAAGCCATTCAGAGTCCATACAATGTTGGTATGAATTACTTTTTCACACCTTTATCTCATGACCAGCTAACTGAGAGGGGGTTCCAACAACTCCAGACCACAGAATACTACTAAGAGAGCAGTCCTTGAAGCAAGGCCAGAGCACAGAGGACACCAAAGATATGCCTTCACACTTCAGTATTGTTCCCTCAATGTTATGAAGGAACTAAAGCATTTCACATACACCCCAACACACATTCACACTGCATTCACACTGAAGGACAGGATGCCTAACTGTTAAGACATGCCAAAGATCACTTAGGACTTTGTCTTAACTCACACCCAGGTTCCCACACATTCTCTGAGTTACACTCCCCCTGCTGCCAACTGCTCCTCAGTGCTGAAGGTTGGAGAGCCGAGCAGATGACAACAGACCCGGCAGACGAACATGCCCAGGTACCAAACACTTCACTGAAGCCAAGAGACAATCAGCGAAGCTAGCCCATCACTGACACAGCCTGAAGGAGTCACTTTAACTGCTAGTTTTCTAACTTGAAAGACAAGGAAAAGTGACTATAATGTATGTTACAGACTCCACCTCAGATTTCAGGGCCACAGAGCAAAAATCTGACAGAACTCACAGTTCCATCCTACATGTACCTAAACATTCCTTGCCTATTTTAGTTCACTGTCTTTACTGGGAATTCTTGCAGCATAAATTGAGTCTACTTTGTTTTTTTTCTTTTTTAAATTATACTTTAAGTTCTGGGGTACATATGCAGAATGTGCAGGTTTGTTACACATGCCATGGTGGTTTGCTGTACCCATCAACCTGTCATCTACATTAGGTATTTCTCCTAATGCTTTCCCTCCCCAGCCCCCAATCTCCCAACAGGCTCTGGTGTGTGATGTTCTCCTCACTGTGTCCATATTTTCTCATTGTTCAACTCCCACTTATGAGTGAGAACATGCGGTGTTTGGTTTTGTGTTCCTGTGTTAGTCTGCTGACGATGATGGTTTCCAGCTTCCTCCACGTCGTTGCAAATGACATGAAATCACCCTTTTTAATGATTGTATATTATTCCATGGTATAAATGTGCCACATTTTACTTTCTTAGGCAAAATGCAGGACACATGGTCTAAGCAACAAGGTCAAGGATATCTGAAATGAGGAATTGGAAAGAAATCTATGGCATGAGAGGAATTGCTGTTTTCTATGTCAAAAGTTCATAACCAGGAGTGAGAGCTGTGAGAAACCACAGAAGCCTCCCAGATATCACTACACCCAGAAAGCCCCTGTAGAGCCTGGCTCAGTCCCAAGGGCTGAGCAACAGTGCCAGTTTTTAGGGGAGCCCACAGCCTGCCAAGGACCCCTCTATACCTATAGTGTAGGTGCCTGTAGGGGCTTCATAAATACTATTCCCATATAAGCCCTTCTGGACTTTGTAGGCATCTTTTAGGAACCTTGTCTAAGAATCACCACTGATACAGCTTTAGTCTGCATAGGGAAAGTGGCAAAAGCAATAGAAAATAAGCTAAGGTCTGAGTAAAGGACTCAGCTCTCTGGGGTCTCCCACTGGGGAGGAGCAAGTGCAGCTCCTAGGGCCATTACCCTGAAGGAAACCTAGAGATCTGTCTTTGCTGCACTCAACAAAGGGTGAAATTCTAACACTTTAGTTTAAGGGTGCAACATTTCTGCCTTATATTGCCTAGCACCCATTTTACCAAGAATGATTCCTTTTTCTCAACAAAATCTGCATGTCATTTGTCAACATGAAAACTCCTTTGCTTCTCTCTCTCTCTAAGCATGACTGCTTTTTGGCTTGCTTTTCTGAAGCACTGAAAACTTCCTTCCCATATGGTTTTATGCATTACTTTCTTTGTAACTGTCCAGAGGCCTTTAGGTAATGTGACTCTGAACAAGACTGTTTTCCCTACTCAAGAGAAGCAATAACAAGTACTTCATTGTTAAAGGAAAAAAATGAATTAAAGTAAATGAAGTGAGTTGTCTGGGGGAGGCAAGAAGAGCAACAAAAACCGTGGCGAGCCACTCCTCTGCTTCACCTGCCAGTGGAACTATTAATTCCCGAGGGTAAGTTCCTGAATCTGTCCACCCGCCAACAATACAACAGGCTGAAAGTCTCCATGAAGTTTAAACCCTGGGGGACATGAAACTGTCACTCCACTATCATACAATACACACAACTGGGAAATCACTTGTCCTTAAATTCCACTTCTGGCATCCCAGTCCCTTATACATAATGATTTCGGCTATAACTTCAGGGTGGAATTTTGTGTGGTTTTCAAGACTGTCTATAAACAGGGCCCCCCTCTAGCTGTGCATAGTCTTGCTGGTCCCCTCAGCATCCCAGCATCCTGTGAACATGTCATCCTCATTCTCCAAGTGCCATCTTCTGGCTTCACATGCACCCCTAACTACTTTAAAGTTCATCTCAGTAAATGCACCTCTTCAGTTTACCTCCTCTAGAATGCCCGTCAACAACCCTCCACCCCCGAACTGGTCTCCCTTCCCTCAACTATCACCACAGTTATGATTTGAGGCACACAAAACTTGGTACTTGTCACCTGCCTAGTACTTTGCAGTAGTCATTTAATAGGCTGGTGTTATGGCCCTGGTAAAGTCATTAGCCCTTTGAAGACAGACAGTGTGCTGTGTACTTGCTAACTTTTGCAAGCATGTAGCATGTAAGACACATATTTCTTACTATTTGCTGACTGACGGCAAGAACATGGCTTTATTCTCTGGAATGGTGTCAGTATCAAGTAGGAGTTTAAAGAAAAGTCAAAGATTCCTCCAAAGCTAGTCTCTGAGAGTTGCAGATAATTCTTGTACCTTTCAGTTCCTTACTCTCCCCTAGGCAGCAAATACTAGTGCTTTGAACTTGACAGGCCAGACACCCATTCCTCAAAGAAACCACTAACTGCAAAACCACTCCCAGGTGTTGTCACCAACATGCAAAGCTTTCTGCCAGCTACATGTAATCCAAAACCTCCTAATGATTTAAAAACAATTTCACTGTCTAGATTACAATAACCTCCTGTAACTTTATAACAGAGACTAACCACAGCAACAAACAATTCTGTGGTTTCTACCTTACCTTTCAAAGAACTAAGGAATTTGCTGAGTGTGCCAGCAGCCTCAAAGTTAAATGTAAGCCGTGAAGCCTTCTGATTCTGGCAGAACTCGAGGTTTTTCTAGGCAGTTGAATACTCTGCTCAGGGAGAAGGATACCCTGGAAACAATGTTTTAAAAAGGGCTGGAGAACCTATGTCCAGTACCTGAAAAATAAGGGCCAGCTTGTTTAGGAGTACTCATGTGAAATCAAGCCAGCTCATCTGGATTAGCTGATTCACAATCCTAAAGGCAGCACTGACAGGTGGCAGTGCCTCCTCCAAATACCTGCATGTAACACGTTTTTAAAAAGGTAACAGTGCAGGGTGCAGTGGCTCAAGCCTGTAATCCCAGCACTTTGGGAGGCTGAGGCAGGCAGATTACTTGAGGTCAGGAGCTTGAGACCAGCCTGGCCAACATGATGAAACCCTGTCTTTACTAAAAATCAAAAATTAGCTAGGTGTGATGGCAGGCACCTATAATCCCAACTACTTGGGAGGCTGAGGCAGGAGAATCACTTGAACCCAAGAGACGGAGGTTGTGGTGAGCCACGATTGCACCACCGCACTCCAGCCTGGGTGACAGAGCGAGACTCCAACTCAAAAAATAAAAAATACAAAATAAATAAAAAGAAAACAGTAAGTTCCACCACTAAACCAAAAGCTAGTCAAAAGCACTCCCTGGAAAGTGCTTTCTCATTCTTTTACCCCAAACAACCATTACCTGAAACCCAAGGTTTGGAGTGGGCTATTGAGGGGTGGGGTTAACAAGATTCCCAAACCCTACATGGCAGGTCTTTTGAACCGGCATCAAGCTTGAATTGTCAACCCTGGACCAATCCATGTGTTCCAGAAAACAAGTGAAATCAAGACCCCAACACCTATTTAACTCACTCAAAATGGAATGTGTGTTGAGTAAACTTGCCTGAAATTTAACTTTGTAATGCTTACTTAAAAATATCTTTGAGGGCCGGGCACGGTGGCTCAAGCCTGTAATCTCAGCACTTTGGGAGGCCGAGGCGGGTGGATCACGAGGTCAAGAGATCGAGACCATCCTGGTCAACATGGTGAAACCCCGTCTCTACTAAAATACAAAAAATCAGCTGGGCATGGTGGCGCGTGCCTGTAATCCCAGCTACTCAGGAGGCTGAGGCAGGAGAATTGCCTGAACCCAGGAGGCGGAGGTTGCAGTGAGCCGAGATCGCGCCATTGCACTCCACCCTGGGTAACAAGAGTGAAACTCCGTCTCAAAAAAAAAAAAAAAATCTTTGAAATATGACCAATATAATCTGAAATGCAGAATACATGCTTAACCTTTACAGTAACAATTGAGCTCAAGAGAACACTGTGATTGCAGCTATACGTACCAAGAAATGACTAAGACTGTCCTTGGCCTTAGGATTTTACGATTTGGTTCCAGAGACCAATGTGCACACAACTACCTATTTTCATTACAAAGTAAGTGCTCTATTAAAGGAACATACTGCTTTGGAGGTCCATGAGTAATCATTACTACCTGTTGACTGACAGAAGGGACACAGAGCTTCAACGACGAGAAGAAAGAGACATGTGGGCTGAAACTGAACCAGAGGAAAAATGAGGAGGATGTTAATCCCCTGTGGGGTGTGGAGAAGGTAGTAGTGAGGGAAGATTGGCCCAACATGAGAAAAGCAAAAGCACAGGACTGGGTTATAAAACCGTAGTCTCTTTAAGGAATAGAGTTCAGTGTAGCTTGGCATTGGATAAGGAGAATGATGAAACTATACCTGCAGACCCAGAATCCAGTATTTACTGGTGGGAGGAGGGGGATAAAAGCATTAGTACATTATTTTCCTAACACATTAAAGCTGGAAAATAAATTAGAGAATTTGTAGTTCAACTTCCAACTATTATCTCCCATATTCCCTTCCTGATAGTCACCTAAGTAAATGCTTTTGATGTTAGGGAACACTGAACTCACTGTCTAAGTCTAGGGGCATGTTCTATCTACCTTCCATTACAGAAGCCAAAGGGTCCCCTCCCTGTCCAGCAGTTAGAAAGACACAGGCTCAGTCAACTGGATGTGTACTGAATCTTGAGGAAATGATGCAATGATGAAAAAGTGTTGATAAACTACCTGCGATAGCACCATCTCCTGGAGACCAGGAGCAGTAGCAGTCTCTATGGTGACCTCATCCTAACAAGACAAGTAGCTTATCTCTGGCTGGGTTCCCAGTGTCTATTTGCCTAGATTCCTGCCCATTTTCTGAGCCTTTCAATTAATTTGTGAGCTGCCCAACATATTTCCAATAAATTTCTCTTTTGCTTAAGTTAGCCGATGTCATTTTGTGCTTCTTACAATCAAGAATCTCTGATAGACTTATTTTTTTAAGTAATTATTCTGATTCTCATTCTAGTGCAGCATTTTGTCTGTATCTTAAGTACTAAATGACTTAGCAGTATCTGCCTGGAATTACAGTAACTCATATACATTGCCCTAGCTATCCTTGGCACCAACCTTGTGCAAATACCTGTGAAAAATACATGCAGTTCCCCCATGGTTTCTTCATCTTGAGGGACTTTCTATCCTTATAAATCTATGAAACTTCTACTTTGGCACATACTAAATGCTAAAATATATACTAACTATGAGAAAGTCTTTTGAAGCTCTATTCTAGCGCCACTTCCTCCAGGGAGTCCTCTTTCCCTCCTTCCCCCAATATCTTTATGCCACTCAGTGCTCCCCAAGCATTCTATGCATACTCTTGCCATAATGTATTAAAATGCCTATGTATTTCATTTCTTTCCCACTTCTCCCGCTTTAACTCATAAGTTTATAACAAGAGAGACCGTGTCTTATTCACCTTTGTAACTCCAGTTATTCGCAAAAATAAGATCACAGCAAATATTCAACGCATATTTATTTTACCAATAAATTGTCTGCTTATGTTCCTCATACCTAAGAGTTTCTGACACATCATGGGGACTCAACAAATACCTTATCTTAATACATATATTAAGATATAGTTTAAAATAACTAGTTATAAGCATGTTCTTATTACAGAACTTAGCTCAAAGGTAAGTTTGCCTTTTCTAAGGCTTCTCAAACCACTCAGGAAACCAAGGTTAAAGCTATTGGGGAAAAAAGAGAAAACCATCTAGTTCCAAAACAGGTTAATTACAAGCATGCTATGATCCAATACCAGAAAGGCTTTATACACAAGGTTAGAAGCAACAATCACACAGGGATTCTGTAGCTTGGGCGCAAACTCACATTGGAGAGACAGGTGTGCTCCCCTCCTCCTCAATGCCCGCAGGCAGGTCCTGAGCCCATGGGACTGTACCCTAAATGAGGCCTTTGCTTGGGCTTTCTTCACAGGTCTGGGCACCTAGGCAGAGGCAGGAGTCCTCCCGACACATTTGCCATAAATAAAAAAAGGAATATTCCCAGTACCACCTCTCACACAGTTAAACAGTGAGAATGTAGTGCCAGTATCCATAATAAAAAGGTTTTCTCTATGAAACTATTTTTTAAAATTTAGCCTTTAACATAAAATCCAAAGGTCCTTAAATATCTTGACTCAAATTGTATACAGTAACATTATAATATATACTTTATGTTGATATATTTGTTGCTTAACTTATCTAAAACAAAAAGGCTAAAAGTACCTGAACTCCAGAGATTCTTTTCCTCAGATAAGTTTTAATAAACCCTATATTTAATTAAATTACTGACATTTAAGTATCTTTCATCATAACCTGTTTGTGTAACTATCTAGAAGTAAGTGTCTCAGGATCACAGTAGTATTCTTTTGGGTGGCTCTGAAATACGCTGTGGTCCCACCGAGAGTGAAAAAGTATTACCAGGGTGTAATACTTACTGCAGATAGTAAACGAAAAATATTTTCTCACTCAAAAATGTTAAGAGGCCTTAATATTTTCTGAACAAATGAAAACAAACAGAATAGAAAGCTTTAAAACAACCCCCAGACATGAAATGACAATATGTCTGCATAATTATGCTCTGCAAAGCTCCCACTCTCACCCCCACTAAGAGAAAGGAGCAGTTCAGATACTTCCTGTCTGCCACGGATTCCTCCAGCTTTCTGAATCCTTTTAGTGTGTACTGTTGCAGATAAGTGACACTGGGATGTCTGTCACACAGCAGCAGCCCACAGGGACTGGGACTCTGAAGAGGCAAGCACATTGCTTCTAATGACACTCACCCAGCTCCTAAATCAATATGGGCTCATGAATGAATTACATAATTGAAAGCAACCAGTATCTCCAAGAAACTAAACATCCCTTGAGTAACAAAGAGCATAACCAATAATAGCAAGAGCTGCCATTTATTCAGAGCCTATTAGTGCCAGGATGTTATAAAAATCATATTATTTGATTACCAACACTCACTCTCATTTTGTTGATAGTGATACTGAGCTCACAGAGGTTACATAATGCCCAGAGTTAAAAACTAGCCAGCAACACAGCCCCTCCAACAGAAAAGCTCTTTTGACTACACCATCCTACAATCCAAAGACCCCTCAATAATGCAAACTAATTCTAGGTCTTTTTTTCTACCAAATTTCTTAGATTAAAATTAGGAGAATTTTAATGAAATGTTCTTAACTTGTGGATAAAGAGAAAAGGTCCTGGGAAAGTTTATTTCTCTGCATGTATGAGGCAGAGAAGGATCCAGAACCATTTTCTTTGTGTTATTTTTTTTATAAAAGCTTGGGGGAATAACAGCACACTCTCTTCCAAACACCAGAACACCAAGACAATTGATGAAACCAAGTTTCTTCATCACTTCCATATGGCTGCATAATATTTTCTTTTTTTTTTTTTGCATATTATTTTCATGACTGTGTTGCCACTTTAACAATGAATCCCAGACCTACAGTGTGTCAGAAACATTAACAGAGCTTGTTAAAAACATCACTTCCAAGTCAGACCTGCAACACTGGCTTCACCACAAGTGTAGACCAGAAATGACATTTTTGGACCATCTTTCACAGACAATTTGAATGCAGTCAGGTTTGAGAAGTTTGTACTTCTCTACCAATATAAGCTCTTCTACAACAAACATATACAGTCCTGAAAAGTTGTGGTAAACTAGACTTTTGTAAATCAGTCACATTTTAAGTACAAAATATGTTGGATTTAATAAATTCAAACAATAATGGATAAGTAAAGAAGATTAAACTCTTCCTAAAACTAACCACTAACCAACCTGCAATAACTCCTTTAGTAATGTGAAGAATACTTCCCACAATTTGTTACTTTTCAATAAATTCAGATTTAAAGTCAGTAGTTTCAGCATCCTGTATTTTAAATGTGCAAACGTGAATGACTAGACATGAGAATATGGCTATTTCAGTCATATCTCAAATGCTGTTAAACAGAAACAAGGTGATTATAAGAATAACAAAAAATATACACTCATTTCAACAACATGATGAGATAAAGCTGTAAAAATGCCTAGCATACCATACATAAATGCTTGCTAAATCTGAAACTCAAAAACCCTCTGCTAAGAAGGGGGGGATAATCCTCATAAAGTTGTTATGAGGAGCTGTTATGAGGATTTAAGTGAGTTAATGTAAACCAATTACACACTAGTTCATTGCAGTGGCCAACTACAGCCAAAGAGTCCCTGTAAAGACAAGTAGCTATCTAGTTATAGGAAAGGAAGTCACAGAAAGTAACATTACTGAGCATGACATGCTACAAGCATTATCTCAGGTAATCCTCATATTCCTGAGAATTAGGTTTCTTTTTCTCCTTTGTACCTGTACAAAAACAGGAATGACAGGCCCTGGGTCACAGGGCTAACAGCCATAAGGCTGAGAGGTAAACTCAATTTTGACTGCTCCAAAGCATTCACAGAATTAAAAAAAAAAAAAAAAAAAAAAAAAAAACAGATACATGTGATAGGAGTTACAAAGGATCATGGGTCACTGGCAGCAAAAGGCAGAATCATTCACTCATTCATTTGTCCATTTAGCCATTCATTCCACAAAGATATATGACACTGAGCATTTGCCATGAGCAAGACAGTGTTAGATATAAGACCCAAATCTGAAGGTCTATCAAGAGAGACAAACCCGTAAAGCAGAAAATTGTCAAACAGTGCAGAAATAACAGGCTCAAGGAAGTGTGGAGTGGTGAGCTAGGATACCAGTGCTAGGATACATTCATCTCAAAGCACATACACACAGAGGATCTAGAACTGTGCTTGGGGCTATACCTACCTCTTTCTCCTCTTTGACCTTGTTTTGGCTCATGATACTCCTTTAAAAATCTGTCTAAAGCAACAGAGCTTCTCCCTATGTCTAGAAGACGTATACACACAAATTTCATGCACGATTTCATGGAGTTCACTAAAAACCCCAGTGTAGTAACCCCTAATTTATCGTCAGCCATGATACTGAGAGGGAGACTAAGAGGAAACATGCTCCAAAATAAAATTTTCTAGGGACAAACCAATTACAGGTAAATGGACATAACCAAACACTGCTGTGAATTTTCTATGTGAAAGGCATTGTTCTGTTCTAAACAATTTGTATTAACTCACTCAATCCCGTAACAACTCTGTGATGATTACTCCCATTGCTCAGATGAGGACACTAAAGCACTGAGAGGAACTTGACTAATGCCACACAATCATTAAAGAACAAAACTACAGCTCAAGCCCAGCTAGCCTGGCTCCAGGCTCTATGGCTTTTGCCACTGCAGAAACAGTGCTCAAATGTTTTGGTTTTAGGGCCATTTCTCACTCTATAAAATTATTGAGGACCCAATGAGTTATTGTTAATGTGAGCTATATCTATCAATATTTAATGCATTTGAAACTGAAGCTTGAAAGTATATGTTAACTCATGTAAAAATAACAATAGCAAATCCATGATATATTACATAAAATATTTTTATGAAAACTCATTTTTACAACAAAGTGAGAATTTTTAAAATTATTTTGCATATTTATTTCTTTTCTGTAATGTCTGGCTTAATATAAGACAGCCAGATTCTCATATCTGCTTCTGCTTTCAATCTGTTGTTATATAATTTTTCACTGAAGTAAGAATATCTGTCGTCATACAAATACGTAGTTGGCAAAAGAAAGCATATTTTAATAGCCTCTTCAGACGATTGTGACTATTCTGTGAAACCACACCGAAACTCAACAACTGGAATTTTCTTAAAGTCAATTGCAACATAAGATATGAAACCCTGACAGTGGTCTTTTCATGGATACTCCTCCATACAGTATAACATTAAAATCTATTGGCCCATCTCTCACTTTGAAGGGAGTTGTTATTTTTTACATTTATATGTAACATCATATGTGGTCATCTGGAAAATAATGGTTCAATGAATTATAGAGATATTCCATACATTGAAACATTTAAGTATATAATATCAACCAAATCCCAATTGTTAATATACCATGGAACTCAATCAACAGAAAAGTCTTTTACATATTGGGAAGCTATCAAGTTCACGGTGGCAGATACAAGTTTCCCAAAATTCCAAAATCCAATTTTCACTTGAAAGCTTGAATTTCATCAATTCAGCAAATAGTTTTTCTTGAAATGACAAGTTCCCTTTATTTATTTTAGAGACAATATGTACCAAATGCCCAAGTCAGAATAACCACAGTTTGCCAGTTTTTCTTTCAAGTAAATATGGATTCCATGAGAAAAGCATCTAGTTTCATGTTTATATCACAATTCTATCACAAGTACTTTTTCTCAGTTCGCAGCAGAAGCACTCTATGTGTCTTCCCATTTCATCACACTGGATGTTAAAAAGACATATTCAAGGTTTGAGATTTAATATAATCATCTGTACTGCTTCAACTAGAACTGGCTTTTTTGTTATTCTGAGTGTGTGACTAATTGACTACTACTACTGTCTTGATTCATTGTGAAGGTATGTCTTATTATTATTATGAAGATACTTTTTAGGTCTCAGAGACCTCCTCCCCACAGGGTTCCACAGAACACACTTTGAGAAACATTGTTCTAAATGACACAGTCTCTTCTATGGGGAAAGTCCAAAAGATGAAAATGCTGACAACCAATTATAACTGAGAATGAGTTATCCCCCTGCCCAGGCAAAAAAAGATAGCTATGGCCCCTGGAAGTCAGTGAAAGCTGAAGACATACAGAGGCTCTTTGATATAAAGCACTGCTTGAACTATATTAGTCAGACGAATGGATCCCTGTTGATTATAAAGAAAATGCGTCTGGAGAGAGCTAGATGCCCACCCAGAAAACACCTTCACTAGAATGCACCTTCTGGTCCTTGAGGAAATTTTATAATGGGGAATATAAATCAACAATGATTATTTCACTGGGGGGAAAAAGGCTCCATGAGATTAGTTTTTATATCTCCTTATCCATGAGATAAGGAGAAAAGAAATTGCAGTAACTTGCCCAGCAGGGAAGTCAGGTGATCCTAGACAAAGGGAAGGATGTTAAGACATGATGAATGAAAGGGAAAGAGAATGCTGTTGTCAAGCCAGAAGACCATAGTATTAGAAAGATTTAAAGAACAAAAACGATAGAGGCAAAAATAACCACTAAGCAGGAAGAAAGGACATACCACGCTTTCTGTTTTTGTTTGGCAAATCTGCTTTTTAAACAATGTAAGAATCCTGGCTCTGCCATTGATGAGCTATGTAAACTTGAGCAAATGATTTAATTTTTTGGTACCCATTGTCTTATTAGTAAGTGAGAATAATAATAGGGCCTACTACATAGGGCTATGAAGATTAAATGAGACAAGAGAAAGGGCTATTAACAATGTTCCAAGCACATAGGAAGTGCTTAGTAAATTTTAGTTTCTGTTCATGAAAACGGGAAAAGATAACAGGAATAACCACTGTAAAGTTCACTTTCAAGAGATGATCAAATCAGTGAGCTCTTTAAAACAGAACAGCAGCAAGGTGCTCAGGCAGATAAGAGATGAGTTTTGTTTAGGTCAGACTATTCGGCTAATGAACTAGGCTAAAATTACATTTTCAATTTTCCAAAAATTTGGGATGAGGGAAGACCTAAAATATACCATTACTCAGAAAATAAGCTTAAAATGTCCAGTCCTGCTATCAAAGAACAAAACAAAATTCTACATGGTATTGTCCAAAGGCTCTTCAGAGTATCCTTACCTCGCCATCTTGGCATGCAAGGCAAGGGCTAAGTGGCCCTAGAGAAGGTAACAGAAACCAGCCTAGCCTGAATACTCCTCAGCTGCCTAAGAGGCTTCATCTTCAGAAGAAAAGGGTGGTTACTGGGAGTGAGGGGAGGGACGGGGGAAGGGAGGTGGGGGCGGGGGCGGGGTGGTAACAGATTTATCCTCTGTACTGAGATATACAAACAAAAGAAATTTTCCTCTCCCTAGCACCTTTGTTCCATAACTTTTCTTTCATTTCATCTGTGATATAGTAAGACAGAAGTCAAAACATGAAGTTCACATCTCTTCTTCACAGTCATCTGTACTTTTCACTGACAACATAGGGAAAAACTAGGTCTTTACTAACGGAAATGCAGAAAGTCTATTCCTTCAGGATTATAACATACATGGCAATTTAAAGCCTATTTTCATCCCTAAACAGTGAGTCCCTAGCCAATTAAATGATAATTTTTTTTTAAAAAGGCCAATCTCACCTTAAGGTATATAATGTATAACATTTTCTCTAGTATCCTTTGCAACAGATTACTAAATAAATTTTCCAGGTCAAGGGTCTCAAATTAGATTTACAATAATTATCTAAAAAATGTCTAAATCAATGTGACCAGAACATAATATAACGTTTCTGGAGATTCTATCCTATTCTGTGGGTGCTAATCAAATTCTACCTGACAAGTGCCCAGGCCTCTCACAGTACAATATCTTAAAGGGGAAAAAAATCATCAAAACAGGGCTTTCAAGTGTATTACCAATGACCTCTTGCTTATAGAGCTTATAAATACATTTTTTGCTAATTCTATTGTCATTTTGTACCTTCAGTTACCGTCTATTTTGGAACCATAATCTTAACTATGGAGAGAAAGCATCTTCTTGGAAGAAAACTATGTTACATATTTGTATTGTCTATATGTCTAACCCCACTCCCGATTCAAACAACATACCATATTACTGATGTTCATGATAATGATCTAAATCATCACAAAAATGTTACATAAGGCATGAGATGAAGGAGTGGGAAGAGGATCAATCTTGCAGAAAAATCACCACCACAAATATTTGCCTTGAACAGGTACAGAAATTCAAATCTTCAGAATAATGCGGTTTCCAGGTAATCCAAATAGTTAGACTTACTGTGGGCTACATTTTCAATATTTTATCTAATGATAACACAATAATGATGATGACTGTAGCAGTTCAATACATGTCTGCAAATTCTTTGACACACCTATAGAAAGTTGGGTCCACATCCTTGAATTTAGGTAGGTTTATAAGTCCACTTGTTTAAGAGAGAATAGAGGAGTAACTCTATGTGACTTCCAAAATTAAATTATAAAAGACAATGCAGTCCATCCAATTTACTGGAATACTCATATCTACAGCCCTAAGCCACCACATAAGATTCTAACTAGCCTGATCCTATAAGGAAGCCAAGCCATGTGGAAGGGCAACTGTTGACACTCTGGCCTACAGACACCTAGCCTTCAATCATCCCAGCGCAGGTGCCAGGCATGTGAATCCAGTCACAAATCACCCATGTGCGCCTAGATCTTGCCCCAGAAGTCCCAGGAATGACAAAGCAGAGACAGGCCATCCTACAGTCCTTGCCTGAAGTCCAGACCCACAGAATCGATAAGCAAAAAAAAAAAAAAAAAAAAATGTTGCAATAGTAACTGCAAAAACCATAATAGCTAACACTTAACTATTCCAATGTGTCAGATATTGTTCTTATATCTAACATGTAATTCTCCTAACAATTTCTTGAGGTAGGTATAATTAAGATCCCTATGTATCACATGAGGAAACTCTACTTGACAGAGAGGTTAAGTAATTTTGCTAAGATTACAAAGCTAGTGAGTGGCACAGGTCGCGTGTGAATACAGCTTTCCAGCTCTGGAGTCTTAATCATTAAGCTCCAGAGATAATTACTGAAATTAAAAAAAAAAAAAAGATATCAGAAGGGCACATCACAATTAGCCCATTAGGATCCCCTTCCCACTGTCAGGCAGGACATTACATCATACTTTCTCAATTTAAACAGATTTCTAGTAAGATATACCCCCACACTTCTATTAATTCTTTGGTTGCCTCTTTGCCCTTCATATCCTCCTAATCTGTATTTAGCCACCCTCCCCAGCAGAGAATACTTCTAAGCTTCTAGAAGTCACGATATCTGCAGTTTAAGCTCATTTCAAAGTGAAAATAAAATAAATACTTGAAAGACAGTTATAAATCTTTTCATGACCTTCTCTTCTCAGAGCAGAATAAACCTAGTTCATTTGTCTTTTGTTTTCCAACATCTTAATACATTACATTCCATTTACAGAATATGAATTCCATGGGGAGCAAAAGATATCTACCCCACACCTAGCCCAGTTGCTGGCACATGACAGACCCTCAATATCAGATGGATGAACTATATATTCTTTTATTGTACCCCATCAAATTCGCCACCTCAGTATTGACTTGTACAATCCAGAGTTATTCACTCAACAGATATTTAAGGAGGAGTGAGTGATTCTGTATCTAAATTTCTGCCTAATTTATATTCTGTCCAAAAAGAAGAAATGTCATGTTCCCTAATGTTCGGCATGTACCTTTTTCTATAAGAGAAACTGAAAATATTCAAAGTAAATTCAATTAGCATATTTGTAACTACTGCCTAAATAAATTATTAAATTGAATACTAGAAATTTAGTATTTTATTTTATGAACAATTACACATAACCCATTTTTTGTTCCTAAACTAATAAAGTGACTTTAGTCACTTAATAAATGTCACTGAAGTATAAATATTTGTCTTTATTTCAATTTTCTTTCTCCAAACTCCTGGAATTTATTTTGAAGAAATCTGCAAGTAAGAAATGTTAGAATCTGGGGAAATTTAATGCCTCAACTCAGGGCGAAGCTAATATGTATCTCAGAGTAGACTTTTTAGACCCTATTCTTAAGTTTTCTGATGACTACCATACAGGCTCAACTCTAAAAGTCAGCTAATGTAAATTTATTCACCATTTTTATGCCACTTACCACTCATTTCTGATCTGCCAGTCCAGTCAATACCACGGGAGGATAAGCCTGACAGGATTATGCCCTTTAACAAACCTACTAGTTTAAACAAACCTGACACCCCCATTATCTTCAAGGTTTGCAGAAATGGTTTTGTGACGCTTTTAAAATTGCTTTCCCAGGTGTCTTAATTGAAGCTTATTGTGATTTCAGAAGGTATTTTCTTTGACTCTTTTAGATAAAAGGACCATTAGACCATTTCTCTTTTCAAGATTGGTTTTACACGCGTTTTTCTACAATGAATTTAATGCTGTGCACTGAGTACCCTGCGTCCACTAATTTCCATAAAAAGTACATTTTCTAATCTCTTTGTCTGCCCTTCTTCTATCTTCCCACCTTTCCCACATCACAAGGCTGAGCAATCAACCTATAACTGCAGTGATATTTAGGAGCCAATCCCTCAGGAACAGGGCCTTGCCAGAGGATTTCATATTCTCTACTTTTCCCAAGACCCCCAGATAGAGGAGGCTTGCTCACAAAACACTTGGTTCCCAGAGTCCTCCAGAACACAGCCCCTGTCACAAAGGAAAAGGTCTGCCTCACATCTGCTTTCAGGGGTCACATTCCTGGGTCATATGACCCAAAGCAGCCCTCATAGCTGAGAAGCAGCAGCTGAAAGTGATATGCCTCCTTCCTCCCTGGCACGTGGCCACTGGGTGTGTTTAGAGACTCCACCTCACAAAGAGGAAGCAAAGCGAGTTTGGAACATAAGGTATCTATCATCCCCGTCTTGCTGGGCTTATTCTGAGAAGGGTGGAGGAAAGGTGGGAGGAAGGAGGGAAAGAAGAATGAACAGACTAGGTCAGAAGAGATGAAAGAAAACAGAAGTGGGAAGACCTGTTATGTGGGTGGCTATCACAATAGTCCAGGAGACAGGTAATTAGCCCTTAAACTGGTTTAGCTGAACAGACATGCAAAGGAAGGGAAAGTATGCAAGAAGTATTTTGGAAGTCAACTGCAAGGACCTAAAGACTGACTGGATGTAGGGTGGGCAAGGAAATGAACCTTATTACAGTTTATAGAACACTTTCAAAGGAGTCAACAGGATGATGCAGTGTGGAATGGTATCTGAGCATGTGCAAACATTGGAGAGATGAACAAGGGCCAGATGCCTGCCTCTCATTGACAAAGGTTCGTTCAACAGTGGAGCAGATCCAAGGTGGAGAAGTCCAGGCTGACCTTTGACAGTCCTCTTCAGGAGAAGGACCTTTCTGTGCTAATTGCACCCAAGCATTTCTATTTGCTTCTCTTAAGGGCCAGATCCCTGGGAGAATCCCATGAATGGAACATCTTTAGAAACAGCAGACATCTCTTGATAATGGCCTGGTAAGCTCTGCTGCTAGCATAACTCAGTTGCCATGCTGACCCACCTTTCAAATGGAATCAGCCTCCAGAAACAGAAGTGGCAAAATGAGATTCAAGTGAACAGAGCATTCCCAATCAGTTCATACCAGACCTCCAAGGGAGATGTGGTACATTTCATTCAAAATGTCCCCGTCTTATCCTCTAAAGTCTAGTGGTGCTGCCATCAGACAGCAGAGCCAATCTCACTGTAGAGCCACACTGCTTAACACAAATTGCTGCCATCATGGAAATAGCTATTAAGCACTTGAACTGTGGCTAGTGTGACTGAGGGCCTGAATTTTTCATTTTATTTAATTTTCATTAATTTTAATAGCCACAAGTGACTAGTGGTTGCTACGGACAGTGTAGGTCTAAAACTTGAAAAAAATAGATGAAAGCCAGATCACATTTGTCCTAAACTGCTGGAAAAAAAAATGTCATGGAGTTATATTTCTCTACTGTGAGGAAGCTGAATCTCTTAATATTTCAACATCTCCTCAAGCAATTTTCCAGCACTGAGATTTCCTTTGGTCATTACTATAACTACTTATCAATGTGCCTCCAAAACACCTCCGTTTGGAGGTTCCTCAGAGACCCTAGCTTAACCATCCATCCATTGCAGGAACCTTCATGACATCCTCGAGTATGTCTATGGTTGCTGCATATGTCTATGCAATTTTACCAAGTGCCCCAAGTAACAATAAAACTTACCTTCAGGAGAGGCAGAGCACTGTAAATCCAGAGATACTGTTCCAAAAAGATACTGAAAATGCAGAAAATAATTTTTTAAGAAAACTATTTTGTACCAAATTTCACCTCTTTTGTAGCTCTTTCAATGACACTATGTAATTTAAGCCCCACAGTAACCTTAGAAGATAAATATTTAGTAAATACATTTATTTCACAGAGCCTAAGTGATTTACCAAGGCAACATGGTGGCCATATGTCCAGTCATAGCATGGTAGACACACCTCCTCCCTACAATAATCTTCTATGGCTATTGTGGTGCTTAAATGACATAGTGTCTGTGAAATGGCAGCAAGCATTTATTGAATGCTTTCAACGTGCCCAGCATTGTGAGCATTACTTCACTTTGCCTCATGCAGCTCTATGAGGGAAGAACTATTATTTTCTCCATTTACTGATAAGGCTTCAGCATGTACAATTCCGAGGTCACATACCAAGGAGGTGGCAGGGCCAGGATACAAGCAGAGCTATCTGTTCTTAATCCAAAATACTACCTCTCCTTTCTCATTTTAACATATACTTAACTCTTAATCTATTTAACTTCATACTTTTTATGTTACTGAGTACTGTGTTTTCATCTTCTTTTAAGCTATCATGCCATGTGCTGTTCAAAAAACTCAACCATTCAGTGTAAGCCAACTCAATCACCATGTGCTCAAGAATCAGAATAACACACTCTAAAGAATTCATGGCAATAAAAATTAAAAAACTAGATCAAAAGCAAACCAATTTTATTCCCACCATGCTTGAGTAGCATGCCCAGGGAAGCCCTCCCTGATTGCCTGGACCAAAGCAAATCCTCTCTCCTTTCTGCTCAGACCTCCCACAGCATATCACACGTGTCCCATCATAGCAGCAACACATGGTAATGTCCACATGCCACACCCCTAATCTGTACTTCAGAGTAGGAACTACACCTGACAGTTTATCTGTGTATATTCAAGACCTAATAGATGGTTTATAAGATCAACAGCAAGACATACAAATTCTTAAGAGGGATAAAAGTGAACTATAATTTAAAAGTAAAATGTAAAACTATAAAACTTTTAGAAGAAAACATAGTAGGAAATGTTTGAGACATGGGCCTAGGCAAAATGCTCTTAGATGTGACATCAAAAGCACCATCCTTAAAGAAAAAAAGAAATCTCTAAGCTGGACTTTACCAAAATTGAAAACTTTTGATCTGCAAAAGATCCTGGGCCTAAAAAGATATGCTACATACTTGGAAAATATATACACAAGCCAGAAATCTGAGTAAGGACTTGCATCTAGAATATGCAAAGAACTCTTAAAGTTCTACAGTAAAATAAATAATCCAGTTAGGGAATGGGCAAAAAGCATGAATAGTTATTTCACCAAAAAAGGATATATAGACAGCAAAAAAGCACATAAAAAAGACATTCAACATCATCAGCCATTATTGTGATACAAATTAAAACCATGGTAAGACTAGAACACCTATTAGGACAACTATAATGAAAAACAGTGATAACACCAAATGCTGGTAAGGATGCAGAGAAACTGGATCTCTCATACACTGCTGATAGGAATGAAAGGTGCAGCCACTCTGGAAGTTTGGAAATTTCGTAAAAAACTAAACACACATTTACCATACAATCCAGCAATCACAATCATGGGCATTTACACCAGAGAAATAAAAACTTACATTCACACAAACACCTATATATAAATGTTCACGAAAACTTTACGTGCAATAGTCATGAACTGGAAAAAACCCATAGGTGAATGGTTAAACAAACCGAAGTACATCCATGTCATGGAATACTACTCAGCAATGAAAAGAAATAAATGATTGATAGAAGTAAAAATTTAGATGGATCTCCAGGGCATTATGCTGAGTGAAAAGCCAATCTCAAAAGTTCACATATTACATGATTATATATATAACATTCTCAAAATGACAAAATTGTAGATAAAGTGAACAGGAGTAATGGTTGCTAAGCATTTAGCAACAGGGTGGGGAGAAGAAGGCTGGTGCAACTATAGAGGTATAGCATAAGGGAGATCCTTGAGGTGATAGAATAGCCTGCACTTTGGTTGTGGTGGCAGTTACATGAATTGACACATGAAAAACTGCATAGAAGTATACACATAGAAATGCAAATTTTACATGTGCATGTAAAACTGGTGAAATCTGAATATGCTCTGTGGACTGTGCCAATGTCAATGTCCTGGTTCTGCTATTGTACTGTGGTTATGTAAGATGTTACCAATGGGGGAAACTGGGTGAAGGGTATGCAGGACCTCTCTACTATTTTTGCAACTCTCTATGAAGCTATGATCATTTCAAAACAAAAAGTTACAAAAAAAAAAAAAAAAGAAAGGAAACGGCAGACATTTTATAAAAACAAAATGACAAAATAGAGGTACATAGCTGCAATATTGGTCAGTGAGGTCTCAAACACAGGTTTAAACATACACGGTAGAATGACAGTTTTTGAAAACTTAAATCTAATTCTTCAGTATCTTAACGGGGATACATTTCCACTACCTTAGAGCTACTCTCCTACTCCCTCCTAAAAGTTGGGGAAAAAATGCCAGGGGAAAAAATGCCTGATGTGTGGCTCCCTTTAGGAGTCCAGGAGTCCTGCCCTGAGTGTCCAAAATGAATATACCCTAAGATTTCACAAGGCCTAGCCATGAGGGCAGAGCCAAGGGCCTCACAAGTTAAAGGAGAACTCAGCTTGGTGCCAAGACATAAACCAAGAGCAGGAGTGGCTTCCTTCCAGCTAATGTAGAGGACTGCCTTACCCACAATTGCCAAGATTTACATTGTACCTCTCCTCCAAGACAAAACAAAGCCAAGCCAACAAAATTAACTTAAAAAAAAAAAATCACTAGGCAAACAAAAAACCAAAACAAAACATAAAAACACAACAACCTCAGTCTATTTCCAACAAACCCTGTAATCAAATATCTCCTTTTACTTGACCTCCATGCTACCCCTTGCTTTTCAAGGATTTTATTACCTACTAAATTCTGAGTCATAAGAACCTGCCAAAATTAATGAAAAATAGGGGGAAAATTATTCAAAACACTGCAGAATTTCCTAACCTGAGCTTCCTTATGCATTTAAAATGCAGATAGCCACACCCACCCACCCAACCCTCCACCCCCCCAAAAAAAAAGAAAAGAGAAAAGGTTACTTTGGGGGAATGTTATATGTCACAAATGTTAACAGGTCTTACAAAGTTACTTCTTTTAAATTTATTGGCCTGAAAAATCAAACTTTTACAATTTTCACTAGCAATTTCCATTTCATGTCATTATTATTTTCAGAAGTCTTACATTATATAGTGTTTTATCATTTTCAAAGCATTTTCACAAATTACTATGAAGAAATGCAGCTCTGGTACCTAGAGGCTGTACTTTTCAATAGAACTCTCACCAGCCAGCCTACTACTTTCAATTAGTTCAGCCATCTTTTCCCTAGGTCCTGGGTCCACACTTTTCCACAGCGGTAGACATCAGAAAAGCAAAGCTCTACCCACAGGAGCCTCCAGATTAACTGGCCCAGGGCAGACACTCTCAAGTCTAATCAGCAGAGTGCCTTCCCATAAAATCACTCACATTTCTGCATGCATGTGCTTTTCTTAAGGACAGCACTTTAACATGTCATTTAAACTGAAAATCCTCCATTAGCTTCCATGAAAAGATGTATTTTTAAATGTTTTGATCTCCACATGCCCTTTGGAACATTAGTATTCTACATCCTCCATCATCTGCAAAGAACCTGAAAGACCAAGACTTCCGTGCATTTTAAAAAGAAGGGGAGGGAGAGGGGAGTTACAGGTACAGCACCTTCTCTCCTATACACTTACAGGTTTACAAAGGTTTCCTTATTTATCTTGAAAAATGCATCTCAGAAAAACAAAAGTGCACCCATACAAGAAGTAAACATCCTTATCTCTCCCCGCCCCCTCCCCAGCATCCCCACCAACACCATAAGGAAAAGTAGAGCCTGTGTAAGGCCTTCTACTGTACATCCTACCCTTTTCATTCTGGTAGAATCGGTATTTTCTTTCCTTCTGGTCAAATCAATGCTTTTCCACCCTTTACTAACAGTTCAAAGTGTATTAAACCACTGTTCCCACATTATTCTCATAAACAGCCTTCATAGTGGATACACTATGATGCTCAGAGCACCTTGGTAGGAGGTAAATGTCAGTTGCTACAGATGCTTCAAGACCTTGCAATCTACAGAGCTCCTTAATTGTTAACCTGGTTCTGACTTCCACAGTTGCCGGGCCCAGGAGTAGTAGGCAGCCAGGGGAAATCTTAGCCGGTTTGGCAGTGACCCATAGGCCAGTTTTGGAAGCAGGGAGCCATGACTGTTTAATATTTCAAGCCCTGACTTTTTGCTTCCCGAAAAGGAAGGAAATTTTCTGGAACTATAGCTATTAATATCCCTCTATTCTTGTTTAATTCGTTTATGGTGAACAGGTTAGCACGTAACTGTTTTGGTTAGCCGAAAGCATCTTCGACGTATCACAACTGGCTCTCGAGACCACGTACCCCACCACCACCAAGGAATTCTGCAAGCAGTACAAAAACTCGATTCTCTTAACATGCCTCCGGAGAAGAAAATGGGCAACCAAGGCCTCACAGAGAAAGGGGGTTGAGGGACCACGGGGACAAAACCTTGGGTCCAAACCGCATCGTCTCAGAAGGCGGCACGTTCAGGGCCCTGACCTCTGAAACCCCAGTCCAGGTGATCCACACGCCAACCTGGCCAAAAGCTATTTGCCACTCGGAGACAGCAAATCAACATCGAAGCCAAAAAAGGCAAAAATCTTCGAACAAAAATGGAAAGGGAAAGTCTTCCTAGTGTAAAGTAGGGTGGGCGACGCGCGGGAGCTGTGCGCGGGGACCCAGGATTCTCGGCCTGGGGCTCTAAGGGGGGAAACTTGGACGCGTCACTGCAAGCGCAGTCCAGGTGGCTGAGGCCCTAGAGGTGCGCGCCAGGGCTCCAAGGCTCGGCCGCCTTGTCCTCCTGCCCGACCGCCTTTGGGGGACGCTCGGCCCCTGTCCCGGCGCTGGGCCCTGGCTCCGCTCGGCTGTCAGCGGCCGACGCGCCACTCTCCCTCCTGCCACAAACGTCACATTCCAAGAAAAAACAGTTCCATTTGGAAAGTTTAAATGTTTTTCTCCCTGAAACCAGATTATTGTAAAGGCAGCCAGCCCTAACAGGCAAGCGGGAGCTGGATCTAACTCTCCAGTTTGTCAAAGAAGCTTGTCTAGGGAGAGAACAAAGAAGGAGCAGCAGCTAACGCGATCCAGGCGTCTGGGGCTGTGGTGCAACCCCTTCGTCGCCCCCATCCGCCAGAGCCGGGTCTGGCCCGCGGGCAGGAAGGGTCCAGCCACGAGCTCCGGAGCCCGTCGGGCGGGCCGGTGCGCGCGCCTTTGTCTCGTGCGGGGGAAGCGGCACCAGACACCCTCTTCCGTCCCCTCCCTCGCAGCGAGACCCTTGCGCGGGCGCGCCACGGAGAGTCGGGCCATATGGGTGCGCCCCTCCGAAAAGGCCAGCCCTGCGTCTGGCGCGCCGCACCCCGGACCCGCACCCCGGAGCTACAACTTCAGCCTACGTGGGTCGCGGGGCGGCAAGGCGCGGAGGCCCGGCCCGTAGGCAACAGGACCTGAAGCGGGGCAAGGGAACCCGCTTAAAGACAACAGCAATGTGGGATCTCAGCCTCGGGCCCCCAGGAGCTGCCGGCTTCCCTAAGCAGCAGGGGCCGAAGGAGCCCGGGGCGGGGCGTCTGGGTTCTCCGCGTGAGAGCCTCGGAGGCGCCCTCCCGGCACCTCGAGCGGCGGCTGGTTACCTTTCACCGCAGGCTCACAGGTTCCCCGGCGCAACTTTGTCCTCCACATGAGGCGATCATGGCTAGTTCAGACCCGGGGTTGGGGAAGGCGGCCGCCGGACAGCGCGCTGGACATGGCCTGGGGCAGCGCGGGGAAGTCGCGCCAGACAATCAACCCCATTCACACAGGGCTTCACCTCCAGCCCCAAAACCGACAAGCGCTGCTGGGTCTTAGAGCTTCCCGCGCGCTCCCGCCGCCGTCCGCGCTCCCCTCTCCCCGCGCGCGGGCCGGGGAGGGTCGCCCGGGCTCGTCACTGTAACCCTACACTCCACCCCCGCCGTGGCGCCCGGCCGTTGGGCCCTAGAGCCCGTCTGCAGCCTCCCGCCGCCCCTCCCCAGGCCGCGAGACTGCCAGGCCAAAATTGCCCGGAGCTCCAGCTGACGTGTCTCCCTGAGACTTAGGAGGGCGACAGCCTCCTTTGCTTTGTCCCTTGCCGCGTCTTGATTAATTTCAGACTCACCAGTTCTCCCTCCACTTTGTCTTCCTTCCCACCAGGCCAATGCCGGCCCAAAATGTTTCCGGATCTGCCCAAAAGTCTAGGTTAGGTTCTGCTTAGGTTGTTTTTTTTTTTTTTTCTTCTTAAGTGGAATTTCCAGGTGGAAAGTGACCACACTTTTCTCAGCATTCCTCAGGCTCCAGTGCTTCCATCACGCACTTGAAATTGGGCGATAAGCTGCTGCTGCGTGCTCCGCTGACAAACAGAAGGGCCAAAACAGACCTGGCAGCCTTGGATATGAAATGTGTTCGCAGAACCGTACATCCTCTGGCCACAAATCCGCAGGCTGTTACTTGCCTCAGCAGAGGCAAAGAAAGTAAGTGACTCTGGGAAAATGTTGCCCCACCTCTTCAAATCGGGCTGTGCTAAGAACTACTCATCCACCCCACTGTATTGGTTTATACCGCCTGCTCTCTGGATCCCTGATCTCGGGTGCCCGAGCCTGCCCCTTAGCACGTCTGCCTGGCTTACTTGGGCAGCTCTACTGCTTGGAGAAGAGAAAGCCAGGTAACAGTGACGTTGCTGCCCAGGATTGTCAGTGGGAGAGTCAGCGCAAACCAAGCCTCTTTTATCTGGTGCTCCCTGCCTTTTATCACCTGTTCACTAGGCCGAGCCTTCAGGGACTTCTCCCTGGATTGTGAGAATTCCCTAACTAGTCTGCCAGCAGTTTTACCCTCGTTAATTCTGGTTGGTTGGTTATCCTGATTCTGATTCCCCTGATGGGGGAATCAGAAGGAAAGAAGGAAGGGCATTCCTGCTGAGTAACCACTGCTCTTGAGATAAAGCCCAAATGTAACCATTTAACAATTATTTATGAAATACCTACTCCATTTGAAGTCACCTACCCTGGTACACACAAGAAACTTAGCACACAAAAGAAACTTAGAGCAGCTGACCAGCCAGCCCTTCAAGGAACTATTATCTAAGAAGACAAGATGTGTGAACAGAAAACAGGCAAGCAGCAATGCAGGAGATCCAAGTACTGCAGATGCCTGGAAAAGGCAGAGAGAAGGACGAACTTTACACAGAAGGAAGAGCCTGGGAGGGTGGTGTAGTTCAGACACAGCAGGAAGAGGAAAAGGCAGCCCTGGGCAAGCAGAAGCAACAGCCAAGAGGGAGCTGACAAGGTCTGGGTGCTTGGAAAAGGCAAAGAGCAAAGGGTTTTTACTAGAAACGAGGATAAAACAAGGGAAGGTAGAATAACAAGGTTACAGAAATGTAGACCTGGAAAGAATCAAAGAAAGTGTCAACCAAACCTTTCACTTGCCACATGAAGCAGCTCAGGCATAGCTGTTGAATGACTTGCCCAATGTTACAGAACAAGTTTAGTAGCAAAGCCAGGGATAGAAACAACTTCTGCCTCAATGTGCCTTCTATTACACACCGTGAACCCTGAATCCCAAATTAGGAGCTGAAGTGGTATCTTATGGACAGTGAAGGGACCACTGATTCACCTAGCATTTACACAGATTCAGTACAAATTGAGGAAGAAATGATAGAAAAAGAAGAAAGGAAACTAATCTTCACCAACTGCCTGCTCCTATATACTATCCTATATTCTAGGAAGCAGCAGACGTTCCAGGTTACAACCATCAAGTTTAGAACAAAACAGGCATGAGCTGAGTTGAGGCTCCACCATTCAGTATCTGTGTGACACTGAGCAAGTTGCCTAATTTCTGTAAATATCAGTATTCTTTTTGGCAAGATGAAGAAAATAGCATCTCACAGAGTGGTTGCGAGGACTGAAGAAAGTAACAAATGTAAAATGCATAGCACAATACATGTAGTCGTCAACATACATTTGCTATTACTATTTCAAGAGATTATCTGGGATAGTTGCAGGAAGCAATGATATGTGAGGTTGATAGAAGTGACAGAAAGGAAATGAGAGATAGCATATCTTTGAAGATACCAAATGTCATAAAGAAAGATATCAAATATTTGAAGCAAGATTTTATTCTTCTCATTGATTCATTGTTTATCCTGGGGAAAAGGACAAAGTAATCAAGTTAACCTAGACTTTGAGGCCAGTCATAGAAAGAATAGATCTTTCCT
Source organism: Saimiri boliviensis (assembly GCF_048565385.1). NCBI lineage: Eukaryota > Metazoa > Chordata > Mammalia > Primates > Cebidae > Saimiri > Saimiri boliviensis. Next base: position 30,905,940 of record NC_133454.1, on the reverse strand, counting down.
TCTTGGAAGAAAGGTTCATTAGACCAATGGCAGATGAAGCATAGTTGAGAAGAAGAAATGGTTTGAGAAAGATGCTGAGTAACCTACTGTTCTCTGGGTAAGAAGAAACAAGGAACAAGAGACTGGATGGGAAGCTGAAGATGGAGGTGTAGAGAAAAAGAGAGATGAAGCTTCGAAGATCAGTTCACTTGGGGAATGTCCACAATTGGAAAATAGGGAAAGAAGGAAGGAGAAGAGGAAGAGGCTGGAGAAGTAGAAGAGCTGGGAAAATTTAAAGGCATGGAAGCCAGAGGAAGTTTTAAGAAGTGGGTCACAGGATCAAAGGCTACAGATTCTTAGACCTGCAATGAAGTTCTAGGCACAGCTTGTGGGTTCAAGAATCTTCTGATTCAATCAGGTAGACCTAGCCTAGACTCCTCAAATTAATACCCAGCAAATCAGATACATGGCAGCACAGGCAGAAAGCACTGCTGAGGCCAATGTTTCCCTCCTGTGCCTTAATTTCCTCATCTGTCAATAAGCTCTATATCAAATGCAGAAAACAAATACTCTTTTCAGTCCTTAACTTAGTTCCTGAATCTATTGTTCAAGAACTAACGCCTGCAAAAAAGACTTTGAATTTGACTAGCAAGTCGTCATCAGTAACATGTACACTTGGCTGAAGATTCTGATATCTGGTTTTCGTCAAATAGAAACAAGGTATGTTTACAATAAAAAATGAACACACCTTCACTAACAGTAAGGTAGTGAACTAGTCCACATCGTGCTTGCTTTGGATCTATACACTCATCCTAAAGGTCAGTATCCTTTCTAAAGTGACCCAAGTTGTCATTCACTCACTCCTAGGAAAGTTAAGAAGATTATGGGCCATCTTTAGTGCTCTTTGGGGCAGCCCAGAGAGTAGTCTTTCACTCAAAACAGGATGAGTACTAGGATGTTCCAGTGATGCCACGCTGTTCCCAACCAGCATAGATGTGGGAAAAATGTTGAGGTAACAGAGGCATCTGGATAGAGGAGAATGAGTAGGCCTCTAAGACCTGCTTCTAGTCCATGTTCCATCTAACCTATTTCCAGACATGGAGGGTCTCAGCTTCTTCCTCTGTAAAACACTAACACCTCATAAACTTATTGTAAGGGTTAAATGAGATAATACAGGTCAAGTGTTGGGCACATCTAGGAATTCAGTAAAAGTTAGAAACCCTCTCTTCTCCAGTAATTTGAAATATCAAGGAATTTAAATACTCTATTAAAATGCAAATCTATTTCCCCTTTCACTCTTCTTAGCATCCCCCTCCTCCACTGCCTCGGCCACGACAAACATTCAAAGTACTTATCGGCTAATACTTTGACTGAATGTGCCCTAAGAATGGGCTTGAGCTTGCAAAGACAGAGAAGACAAACAGCAAAAGGAGAGTGGATGAACATGACTGCATAAGGGACAGCTACTGCACACAGCCTTACCTGGACAGGTTACTACAATTAGTAGTTCATTAATGACCGGTGAATGAACAATGATTGAATGCACCCAGGCTGCTTTGATCAAAATGCTTGTTTTGCTCCTAGAACAAGTAGGAATATTTTTTAAGTTCAAGTTTAAGCACTTTCCGAAGTGTAACTTATGAACCAAAGCATGTAAAAATTTAAACTCATGTTCCATCTCCAAATTTCTGAATCTCTAAAGGTGCAGTCCTAGAATCCACTCCTAGCACATGGAAGTTTCTAGCTGGCTTACTGCAGTCAGTCACAGTGCTCTTGCAACTCACTTTCAGAAGTATTTGCTACATCAGAGTGTAATATGCTAAAGAGAAAAGATGATGATGAAAATAGTAGAGATTAAACACAAAGCATTATGGGAGCATAGAGGAATGATTGATTTTGCATAGGGAAAAAGGGGCAGGTTCCAAGAAATTCAGGTGCTAAGAGAAGGAGGATATTTTGAGCAAAGGCATGTACACAAGGAAGGAAAGCATATACTACCATGCTTCTCAATACCTTTTCTTTTAACCTCTTCTTTTAATAAACATAAGATGTCACATCAACCCCAGAGTTAATAAACCCCTATATGATCACCAGGCGAGAAGATTTTTTCCAAGCTTTTCTTTCAGTCCTTTGTTTTACAATGGCAATACAGCAGACCCTTGCACAATACAGGTTTGAACAGTGCAGGTCAACTTACACGCAGATCTTCTTCCACCTCTGCCACCCTGAGCCAGCAAGCCCAACCCCTCCTCTTCTTCCTCCTCCTCAGCCTACTCAATGTAAAGATGACAAGGATGAAGACTTTATAATTTTCTCTTTCTTGAGATTTTAATAACATTTTCTTTTCTCTAGCTGAATCGTTATTGTAAGAACACAGTATTAATACATATAACATATGAAATATGTGTTAATCAACTGTTTATATTATTGGTAAGACTTCTAGTCAACAGGAGGCTATTAGTAGTTAAGTTTTGGGGAATCAAAAGTTGTATTTGGATTTTCAACTGTGCGAGAGGGTCAGCGCCCGTGACTTCTGCATTGTTCAAGGGTCAACTCTAGTCTGTTTTTTCTAAATATAAAATCATATTCTTAAATAAGCTTTTGACACATGCCCTCCCCTCCAAACTGTTGGCAGGAGCAAAAGTCAGGGAAGACTGGCAGTGCCTCAAGCAGAGAGTGCGGGGTGTACACTGCTGCAAGGAGAAGAAAGGGCAAGGGGATTAGCCTTTGTCAGGACCAAATTGACTCTGAGTGAAAGAGTGAAAAACAAAAAAGAGGAAAATGTGGAGGGCAAGTGGCAAGATACACAAGATACAACATCTGTGTAGTTCTGGAAATATCAAGTGCCCATGGATGAAGAAACTGCTCCTGGAACAAATGAAATGTTATGCAACAGAAGAGATCATTTAAAAACCCTGCTCATTTTGAAACTTACCCAAGGACTCTGTGGATTATGAAAAAAGTTTCCCAACAAATATTTATTAAGTACCTACTGAGGGCCAGGCTCTGTGCTATACCACACTACATAGGTAGTCTGGCTGGATTATTAAGTTATAGATCTGAGGCCTGTTTGTCGGGATGCTTTTAGTTTCACACCCAGAGTGACACACCAGTCTCTTCTTGCTTGACTGCTTTCTCCTGTAAGCATATTACTTAATATGCACTAAACATATAATTTTATCTATATAAACACAAGAAACTGAGGATAGATACGCTGATGTCCAGAGAAAATGCACCTGCACCAAATGGGTAAGCAAGAAGGGTAGAAACAAGGCCCCAAACAAGCCTGGGGTCAGACATAAACTGAGACAGAGCAGCTGTGAATATGAAGATCCTGGCATGGAGTAGATATTCAATACATGATAATTATTCTTAACATTATTTGCTACTACTATGACCAAAACCTTGGGAGTATTGAAAACTCGTAATACTTTTTTGGCTGATCTGTTATGGCATGGTTTCTCACCCATGGCCCTCTGACATTTGGGGCTGATGATTCTTTGTTGTGAGAAACTGCCCGGTGCATTGTAGGGATGGCCTCTACCCACTAGATGCTAGTGGCAACCACCCCCTCTACCTTCATTAATAAAAACAAAAACTGTCTCCAGACATTGCCAAATGTCCCCTAGGGGGCAAAAGTGCTCCTGATTGAGAAGCACTGAGTTAGTTGATTAATTGATGTAGTCCACTTGAAAAGAAGCTCCCAAGCTTCTAATCATATTGATCATTCCATTGAGATACTGGGTGAATCCAATTGCATACTAATAGAAAACAGCCTCAGTTCCATCCACCCTACAATACATCATTCTGTTATGATTGCTTCCCTTTCCTCTTTTCATGAACAAAAAAAACTAATAATGTTTTACTCTGTTATTTCCAGTGATGATATAGACACTTTTTTGTTTCTAAAACTGGAATCACACTGAGTTTCTAAAACAACAACACAAAGCCACTATTAAAAATTAGGATTTCCTGGCCGGGCGCGGTGGCTCAAGCCTGTAATCCCAGCACTTTGGGAGGCCGAGGCGGGTGGATCACGAGGTCGAGAGATCGAGACCGTCCTGGTCAACATAGTGAAACCCCGTCTCTACTAAAAATACTAAAAAAAAAAAAAAAAATTAGCTGGGCATGGTGGCGCGTGCCTGTAATCCCACCCACTCAGGAGGCTGAGGCAGGAGAATTGCCTGAACCCAGGAGGCGGAGGTTGCGGTGAGCCGAGATCGCACCATTGCACTCCAGCCTGGGTAACAAGAGGGAAACTCTGTCTCAAAAAAAAAAAAAAAAAAAAAAAAAAATTAGGATTTCCGGCCAGGCGCGGTGGCTCACGCCTGTAATCCCAGCACTTTGGGAGGCTGAGGCGGGTGGATCACGAGGTCAAGAGATCGAGACCATCTTGGTCAACAAGGTGAAACCCCGTCTCTACTAAAAATACAAAAATTAGCCGGGCGTGGTGGTACATGCCTGTAGTCCCAGCTACTTGGGAGGCTGAGGCAGGAGAATTGCCTGAACCCAGGAGGTGGAGGTTGCAGTGAGCTGAGATTGTGCCATTGCAATCCAGTCTGGGTAACAACAGCAAAACTCCGTCTCAAAAAAAGAAAAAAAATTAGGATTTCCACAATAACTGAAAACAACGTAGATCAGAATGTTCACCCTAAAGATCCCTTGTAATCCCCATTTTGAAACTAATTGTATGTTTCACACTGAAAACATAACTTGTCAGTTCATAGATAGAATAGTGAGAGAAATGACCCCTCCACAATCAGTACAGCAATTTTAGTTCTTTTCTCTCCAGAATATGCACCACAAACCAACAGTCTTATACCATTATAAAAGCCAAGAAAAGACAGAGAAGTGGGGAAATTCTCACCGTTCCTAATGACTCCAGACACTCTAGATGGTTCCATTCAGAAGAAAAATTTATTTTACAGCATAAACTCAAAGTGAGGAAGGAGTTAAAATTTACATCTTTATTTATTTATTTATTTACTTTGAGACGGAGTTTCGCTCTTATTACCCAGGCTGGAGTACAATGGCGTGATCTCGGCTCACCGCAACCTCCGCCTCCTGAGTTCAGGCAATTCTCCTGCCTCAGCCTCCTTAGAAGCTGGGATTACAGGCACACGCCACCATGCCCAGCTAATTTTTTTATATTTTTAGTAGAGACAGGGTTTCACCATGTTGACCAGGATGGTCTCGATCTCTTGACCTTGTGATCCACCCGCCTCAGCCTCCCAAAGTGCTGCGATTACAGGCTTGAGCCACCACGCCCGGCTTAAAATTTACGTCTTAAATATTCTATAAGTTATTGATCAAGAAATCAGAAAGCATTTATTGCATGTCAACCACGGAGCCAGTATCATGCTAAGTAGAAGTCTTCAGAAAAGTCCCAAGTGGAGAGAGGAATAATTAGAAATAACTAGAAAAAATTAAGTCCTGGCCAGGTACACCAGCTCATGCCTGTAATCTCAGCACTTTGGGAGGCCAAGGCAGGCAGATCACTTGAGGTCATGAGTTGGACACAAGCTTGGCCAACATGGTAAAACTCTGTCTCTACTAAAAATCAAAAATTAGCCAGGAATGGTTGTGGGTGCCTGTAATGTCAGGTACTCAGGAGGCTGAGGCAGGAAAATCACTGGAACCTGGGAGGCCGAGATTGCAGTGAGCCAAGATCATGCCACTGCACTCCAGCCTGGGTGACAGAGCAAGATTCCGTCTCAAAAAGGAAAAAAAAAAGAAAAAAAAGAAAAAAAGAAGTCCTAACTAGAGGATTAACTGAAAGCACAACAGAGTTTGAAAGAAGGCAAGGTATGTGGGAGCTATAATGGTTCATTCATTCATTCATTCAGAAATACTGGCTGAGCACATTGACTTACTCCTGTAATCTTAGCACTCTGGGAGGCCAAGGTAGGAAGATGGCTTGATGCCAGGAGTTCAAGATCAGCCACTGGAACCTGGGAGGCCAAGATTGCAGTGAGCCAAGATCATGCCACTGCACTTCAGCCTGGGTGACAGAGCAAGATTCCGTCTCAAAAAGGAAAAAAAAGAAAGAAAAAAATAAGTCCTAACTAGAGGATTAACTGAAAGCACAACAGAGTTTGAAAGAAGGCAAGGTATGTGGGAGCTATAATAGTTCATTCATTCATTCATTCAGAAATACTAGCTGAGCACATTGACTTACTCCTGTAATCTTAGCACTCTGGGAGGCCAAGGTAGGAAGATGGCTTGATGCCAGGAGTTCAAGATCAGCCTGAGCAACATATGAGAGTCTGTCTCTACAAAAAAAAAAAAAAAAAAAACAAAAAAAAAAACAAAAAAAAAAACTGGCTAGGTGTGGTGGAGTTTGAGGTTACAGTGAGCTAGGATGGCATCATTGTACTCCAGCCTCGGTGGCAGATTGACATCCTGTTTCCCCAATACCACCAAAAAAAATATATTGATTACATTGATAACCCACATACTCTACTAGATGCTTGAATACCCTGGTATGGGCTTTGTTTTACTAAAACATATAAATAAGTCTACAATTACAAACTGGCCTATTTGTAATGAAGAAAAGGAGCACACTGAGACTGCAATAACAGGGCTTATCAACTAGGGAGAAAGTCATTTAGAGAAGATGAAAAAGGAAGCCTTCTCCAAGGAGATATGTAAATAAAGACCTAAAAGACAAGAAGGTTTGGCCACATAAAGGAGGCAGGAAGAGCATTCCAGCCCAAGCAAATATCATTTGCAAAGATCTTGTGACAGAAAAGTTCTCAGAGAGTTCCAGGAACTTAAAAGAGGCAAAGGAAGTACAGTCCCTGCAGGTACCCTGTGCTAAGGATATAGGGATGGCCCAGGAAAACTCTAGGAATGTTGTTTCCTTTACCTGGGTGTCTGGAAATGGCCCCTTTCTATTCAACCTATGCGATGTAAGGTATTTCCAATAGGGGTTTCAAATTAAATAGAGGAAAGAGAACATCAGAAAATGGCTGGTTTGGAGGCCGGGCGCGATGGCTCAAGCCTGTAATCCCAGCACTTTAGGAGGCCGAGGCAGGTGGATCACGAGGTCGAGAGATCGAGACCATCCTGGTCAACATGGTGAAACCCCCATCTCTACTAAAAATACAAAAACTTAACTGGGCATGGTGGCACGTGCATGTAATCCCAGCTACTAAGGAGGCTGAGGCAGGAGAATTGCTTGAACTCAGGAGGCGGAGGTTGCGGTGAGCCAAGATCGCGCCATTGCACTCCAGCCTGGGTAACAAGAGTGAAACTCCGTCTCAAAAAAAAAAAAAAAGAAAAAAAAAAAAGAAAATGGCTGGTTTGGGATAAACAACAATAAAAAGATTAAATGAAAACTTGAAAAAGTAAACTCCACAGTCTATGTATTTGATCACAATATCTACCCAAAAGATGCAGCCTCTTTAGAGCTTTGACTGAGTCCTGTTGAAAACAGAGGACTCAGAATCCTCAGTGCCATTAGGAAAGTAGTTCTCAAACTTTAGCTGTATCACTATCACCTGAAGCCTTGTTAAAACACAGATTGCTGGGCCCCACTCGAGTTTCTGATTCAGTAGGTCTATATGGGGCCCAAGAATCTGCATTTGCAACAAGTTCTCTGGTGATGCTGATGCTGCTTGCCCATGGACAACACTTTGAGAACTACTGGTTTAGGATATTTGAGGGCCTATATTTCTAGGCACTCAGAATCTCAACCTAAATGAGGAAACAGGCACATGATATTATGGAAGCAGAAAGATCAAAATCCACTTTTCTATCTTGAACTAGCACATATGGATTGTCTCCTTTGAACCAGATGATTCCATTCATTATCTCATTCCATCAGTATGGTAGATATTATTACCCATGTGTTACCCAAGTGGACTGGTGGCTAGGCAAGGTCCTATGAATTACCTGAGATCACATGGCTAATAAGCAACAGAGCTAAGATTCATGCCTGTTTTTGCAGAGCTCTTGCCTTTTATTTTTTCACTCTATTGCCCAGGCTGGAGTGTAATGGTACAACCTTGACTGCAGAATGACCTCAGGTGATCCACCTGCCTCAGCCTACCAAAGTGCTGGGATTATAGGCATGAGCAGCTCTGGATCTTAACCATCATTTTATGTTGCCTCCTATCTGTCTCATGGGTACAAGAAAGATGCTCCCTGACTCCAGACCATAGACTCCTGGGGACTCTTAGTGGCCTGAATTTGCTACTAAGCTCTTCCCTTTCCTTATGGGAGATGGTAGGATCCATCTATTAAGCCTCCACGTAAGCATTAGGCTAGGCAGGTTACAGGCACTCTTTTTTTAAACCACCAGAGGCAGCTTCCTCTCTGTGGGAGGCAGCTACATACTTTAAAACACAGGCATAGCAGTCAGATGGGCCTGGAATCACCCCTCCTCTTCCACTTATTAGTCCTATGCTTTCAGTTGATCTACTTAACTTCTCTAAAGTTGTTTTTCCTCATTTCATAAGCAGGGGTTACAACAGTATCTACCTCAAAAGACTGAGAAATTGATTAGTCAATTACATGTAAAGCTCTTAGTCCAGTGCTTAAATTGCAACAGGTGTTCTATAAATATTAACTATTATTAACCTGTTAGCCATTTTCTTACCAAATATGGTCATTTTGGTGGAGTTTTAATTATTGCTGTGCTAGACTGTGCTAGACGCATAGTTTCTTTTTGTTTACATTTCCTGAGTTTTGGGCAGATCCAGGAAACATGAATAATTGCCATCTTGATTTGAGCTCCCCATCTCTCCACCCCCACAAATAGAAAAAATATTTCAAGATACCGTAATAGACAAAACAGAAAAAAATGGGCTAGGTGAGCTATTTTAGGTAAATTAATAAATAATTATATCTGTACCAAATGAGTATTAATTAACGGATACAAATTCAGCAGGGAGTTGAGATCAAGGGGTCTAATGATCCCACAATGCCAAGCATTGGCCAAGCTATATGTGAGGTTATGTGCTCATGTCTCAGTGCCAAGTTTTAAGTGAAATGTTTCTCAACCAGAAAGCACTCAGAGGGTGTTGAGCACGATGAGAATGGATGGGAAAACTTGGCCATACCTAGTATAGAAAAGAGAAGATTAAGACATAATACAAAATAACAACCTTCAAATATTTCAAAATCATTTAGAAAGAAATGAGGAATAGACTTATTCTATATTTGCTCTGTAACACTCTGTAGCAGTATTTTTCAAACAATAGTTGGCCACCCAATTATGGGTCATGAAATCAATTTAATAGGGTTCTGACCAGGATTTTAAATAAATGAAATAGAATATAATAGGAAACATCAGATGCAGCCTAATAAGAGTAATTGCTATTCCATGAAATTCTTCTCACTTATATTTATATTTGTATTTGTGTTTGTGGGTCTAAATGTAAAATATATCCTTATGTTGGGTCATAGTAACGATATGGGAGGGGGCAGGGAAGTGCTGAGTAGAAAAAGGCGGGGTCCCTGGTGAGGCTGTGGCCTGTCCCCACAAACCTAAATGAGAACAGGCATTTGTGGTTTTGCACCCAAAAAGTTGCTTTGGGCCTGTCACCCTCCCCTATCCCGTGCCCATAAAAACCCGAGACCCTAGTGGGCACAGACACAAACAGCTGGACATCAAGATGAGCAGAAGAGCACACCAGCTGACCCTGTGGGCCACTAACAGTGGAATTTGGTTGAAGGCGGTCAGAGGAAAGTCTGGCTGCTGGGCAGCCTGACCCCAGGGGAAGGCCACCTTCCCACTTCATCCCCCTTCTGGCTCCCCATCCACCTCATTCAGAGCTACCTCCATCACTCAATAAAACCTTGCACCCATCCTCCAAGCCCACATGTGATCTGATTTTTCTGGTACACTAGGCAAGAACCCAGCCAGCATACAGAAAGCCCTTTGTCCTTGTGAAAAGGCAGAGGGTCTAATTGAGCTGATTAACACAGCCCCCTGCAGACAGAAAAACTGAAAGATCACACTGTAACACACACCCACTGGGGCTTTGGGAGCTGTAAACACTCAACCGTAGATGCTGCCGTGGGGTTGGAGCCCAAAACACACCCCCCACAATCTGCCCATCTGCATGCTCCCCTAGGGGTTTGAGCAGTGATGCCCCTGTCGCAGGCCTGTGAGAGGGATACAGGAACTCCTCCCATTCCAGTAAAATAAATGTTTGAAGCTCTAGAAGGCAAAACACGGAAAACTGAGTGTAAGAAACAGTTAGTCAGGTTTCAGCTCTCTATAAAGAATCTTCATAATAATGATAATAATAATGATCACTGTGTAACAATAGACCAGGTTTTCTCAGGAAGCAGGGACCCCTCCCCCATTCACACAACGCCCCCTCAGAAGATGTTCTAGCAGAGGCTGAGTGATGATGCATTAAGGAAGATGGCACTGGGTATTCCCTCCTATGAGGACACTAAGATGCTTTGACTCTCCAAAATGGAGTCTATCACACATGAGTGTCTGCTAAAAGAAAGAATGGAAGAAAAGTCAAAACCTTAACATTCAGATCTTGGAAGCCATGTAATCAGTCCAGAAGTAGGCAGTCTTCTGTGTTTATGTATTGTACACAGTGGAGCGTGCATCAAATCCCTGAAGTTGTTTAGGATTTCTACTGTAGGAAGGGTTAATTTCTAGCATCCATTTTCTAACTGAGGTGATAAAATAATATGCCTAGCAGCAATCAAGTCTCATTAATGTAAGCATCTAAACGGAGTCAAGTGGCAACTGAATACCTTATGATATGGAACTGAGTCACCATTTATCACACCTACTAATAGAGCAAGCCAAAAATCCAATGCAAAGAGCAGAGCATCCCCAGATATTGCTCCTATACCTAGGACTGCCAAATGAACCACCAGTTGGATCTGAATTGAAATTATCTGCTTATCTGAAGATAAACATCAAAATATTTTAGTATTATGTGTCCAAAATATTGTAGTGGACATATTTATACTAAAAAAATTATTCACTGTTTATCTGAAATTCAAATTTAACTGGGTCTCCTGTGTTTTATTTCCTAAGTCTGGCAAATACCAACCTACCTACACTAGGTTATATCCCTACAATTACTTTAGAGGAGCCCTTAAGTCTCTCATTTGGTAAACAGTGTGGAAAGTCAGCTATAAGAAGCTGATAGTACTTAAAAGCAATACTGATAAGGGTGGAAAAGGTAGTGAAATGCAAGTGAGCATGGTGTAACAGCTTTGTCCTGCTGAATACCACTGAGCCAAACTGAAGGACTTGTTAAGAGTAAGAAAAACAGACGCTGTGAGGCATGAGGGTGTGGACAACATTTGAGGAAGGAGATAACAAGGTTACAGTCCTACTTTGTAGAGTTCCCATGCTAAATCTCAGTTTGTACGGGACAGAAGATTCGGTTTCATTCTTCTGCACTTTTTTATTCAGCATTTGGTTGCAGGGACCCTAGAGGAAGAGCTCACAATGGCTGTTGCCAGCTGTTCTAAGGTCAGGTCATGATGCCGTCAGGTCACACTGTGATGGATGGATCTCATCTGGAAAGCCTGCCTGGCCTTCCCTTGATCTCTATGAATGAGTCAGGTTTCTATTCTCTGGGGTCCCATGTCCCTCTTGCAGTCACCACATAACAACAATAATTGCAATTGCTCATAGAATGCCAAATATGTGCTAGGCACTCTACATATATGATCTCATTTAACCTCCTTCAATAACCCTATGAAGTAGATATTTGCTTTCCCATATCACGGATGACGAAACTGAAGTCCACAGTGGTTAGATAACTTGCCCAACGTCACAAAGCCAATAAGTGCCCAGTGGCCTGAAGGATTTAGAACTCCACATTGTAAATGTTCCTGTCAATGGATCTTTCTCCTCAATTAGGTTACCAGTTCTTTGAGGGAAGGACTATGTCTCACTCACCCTCACATCCTTGAGCCTAGCTTGCAGTGTGTGGCAAGTTGTAGGCAGTACTGTGAGTAGGTCAAGCTATGGTTTTGAGGTCAAACAGACCTAGCTGCAAATTAGGGTTCTGCCAAGAATCTGTTACTAAGAATCAGGAGTTTGAGTTCTAGTAACTTGCTCTGGAATTGAAGATGATGATTAGGAATCCTAGCAATAGAGAAGAACAGGGCTGGGTTTAAGCCCTGGCACTGCCACTTACCAGGTGTGATTTGGCAAGTTACTTAACTGGTCAAGCTTCAGTTCTCCATCTGTAAGATGAGGGATATAATAGTACCTATCTCACAGGATTGTTTTGAGATCATTGACATAATGTTATAATCTAGCACACGAAAAGCACTCAAATATTAGCTCTTTTCATTATATTGCATTTAATAAGAACATTTATAATTGATGTCCTTTTTCCATCTTTTTTCAATGTCAGCAAATGAATTAAAAGAGGAAAAACAAAATGGACTTCAGAGAAAGAAGCCATACTTGACAGTGACAAGGCAAGGAAGGGAAAACAGGAAAAAAAAAAAAAAAAAAACAGGAAAGCAGTAGAATGAGACTGCTAGTCATTTTCAGGCACTGTTCTAAATGCTTTTTTTTTTTTTTTTTTTTTTTGAGACGGAGTTTCGCTCTTGTTACCTAGGCTGGAGTGCAATGGCGCGATCTCGGCTCACCGCAACCTCCACCTCCTGGGTTTAGGCAATTCTCCTGCCTCAGCCTCCTGAGTAGCTGGGATTACAGGCACGTGCCACCATGCCCAGCTAATTTTTTGTATTTTTAGTAGAGACGGGGTTTCACCATGTTGACCAGGATGGTCTTGATCTCTTGACCTTGTGATCCACCTGCCTCGGCCTCCCAAAGTGCTGGGACTACAGGCTTGAGCCACCGCGCCTGGCCCCTAAATGCTTTAAATGTGCTAATTCTTTTGATGCTGATCGCCCTCCTACAAGATGAGAGGAGGACAAGTGGAGGGGAGGGAGTAAGCATTCACCTGAAGTTAACACAGCCAGACAGGGACATAAAACTGCCTGCCAAACTCCTTAGTCCACAGCAAATATTCAGTCTGGATCCTCCATTTGAATTTGAGAGAAAATGACTTTTAGAAATAACTGGTAAATAGTTTTATAAAAGGAGCAGGAAAGTCTAAGTCTCTGGCTGACCAACCACAAGAGTAACAATAATGGACATTTCTTCATGGTCAGTAGTCAGCTGACTATGGAAGGCACGTGGGAGACAAAGGAAGCCTGGCAGGTTGAGACTCTCAGCAGTAGACCGTCACACCCCACCCCACCGGCCCCAAACCTTGTACTTTCCACAGGGCTCATTTCAGACCATATTTTGCACCCACAGGTCCCTTCTGTGTTTTCTTAAGAACCTAGTTTTCAAAAAATATTTACTGTTAGACAGTAACCTTAAAGCAGTCCCAGTGTTCACTGTTAGTATCTTTTAAAAGATTTTTTAAAAAATCCCAGAGAAAATGTTAATAAATCTTACCACCAGGTGTTCGGTAATTTTGTCTACTCTAGATTTGGGGGTACAAAGGTCACAGGGGGAACAGAATTAAGCAGAAGTAAATGTTCATACATATTTGACATTAAAATAACCACACATATGTGCCATGGGGATAAATGTTCAAATGCAGCGGTCCTGTAAAAAGTGTATTTCAGCAGGCAGCAGACAGCGAGAGACAGCAAACCATCCCTGAACATCTGTTTCCTCCATTTTGCCAAGGAACATTCTTTTTTCATCCCCTTTTATAATCTGACCTGTTCCATTTTCTGGCAGAGAGCTCTAGGAAGGCAAGCACTGCCTTTTCTGTCCATTTTCCAGTCTGAGATGGAAAAAGGATAACAGAGCAAGAGGACACAGAAGAGGGCCGAGAAGGGTGCGAATGACTTAGGGAAACAGAGGCAGAGATGGAGGAGGGAAAGAAAAGAGTAAGAAAAGGAGAGAAACCAGAAAGGAGAGGAGGTGAGCAGGAGAGAGAGCGCAAACCATGAATATCAAATTAATATAATGTGTCCACACTGGGTAAAACTGATTTGAGAAGTGTGAGAGTAATAAAAAACAGGATAAATTCCAGAATGATCATCCAGCAAGAACGTGCTCCAGAAACCATAATCATAGTATCCTTGAACAAATCACACTAGTAATTTATACACTCTTTAGACTCCCTTAGTGCTTAACAACTGATGAAATATCATTTCTGGGGAGTCACACTTGCGTTTAATTTTCAGGAATGAATGGCCACAGTTCCATTTATTTCTGGTAAAACCATCTCTTTGGCAGGGAAAATACCCTTCCAATTTTCCTGTGTGTGTGTGTGTGTGTGTGTGTGTGTGTGTGTGTGTGTGTGTTACATGCATGCATGTGAACATGTATAAGTTTTATCCCATTATTCCAGATTTCTTTCATTGCTCTTTTTTCTTTTCTTTTTTTTTTTTTAGCCAAAGCAGATAATCTTTCACTTATCTTTTGGAATTTATTGTCATTTTCCCTCTTCCTACTCCATTCTCTCTCCCAACTAGAATACGCCGAAATAAAACTCACTTTCTGAGCAATGTGTAATATCACTTCGCAAACCAGCATTAGAGGAGTGGTGATCAATTTTACATCCAAGTTTGAGTCCACCTGCCCTGAACTTTTGTATTCTCCTTACGTTTCAACTGCCTTGCCCTACATTGTACTGCTGCAAAGGTTTTGTTTCCTTTAGAAATAGCATCAGTGCTATTGGGAAACCAGGGGAGGTTTCATGTCCCTGGGACTCTGTGCTGCAATGCATAGTAGAAAAGGCAGGAAATAAATGAAGGAAGCCAAGAGGAGTTTTTATGGTTGCTGTTTCAGATCACTATTAAGATAATATTTATCATTATCTGGTGGTGTAAACAAAATAAAATATATGTATATAGTTTTGAGTGCCTATTATTCATTTTTTTTTTCAACAAGTACATACTGAATATCCATGTATCGTGCTGCCTGTCCCTGTGCTGGATACTTTAACGTATTTTATTCAGTTCCCAATACAATCTCCCTAGGAGACCAACTTGTGCACTCTCCTTCCTAGAAAACTGAAACTGGCTCTGGAGCCAGAGATTAAATGTTGAATCTAATCTCTACCTCTAGCCAAATGACACTAGGCAGATGTCTTAACCTCTCTGAGCCTCTGTTTCCTCCTTCAGAAAATGAAAATAATTCCATCTGCTTCACTGAGTTGTTCTGAGGATGAAATAAACTGATGTGCCCAACAAGATCATGGAAAAGACTGAGTTACTTAGATTTAGGGAAGTGTAACAATGCCGAACTATTCTGTGATTGTTTTGTTGGAACAGGAGGCCAGACCACACCCCCGTGGTAGGGTGAGGTTTCCTGTACAGGAAATTGAATTTTCCACTGTCAATCATCCTGAGAAAAAGTTAGCTCTCAGAAGCTGTGTTCAGGGCTTGGTGGGGAGGAGACTGGCAGGATAGATAGGCTTCTAAGGGGTGGAAAGATCTAAGGTACAGCCTGGGGTGAAGCAGAGGGTGCGGACGCCCCTGTCAGTTGGAGGCCGGCTCAGGGCTTTGCGTAGCCCACCCAATCCCAAAACCTAGGATAGGTGTGGGCTTGTTTCACAGTCAGAAGGACCTAGGCCCACTTGGAGAGTATATCCTCATCCAAGCAGCCAGGAGAGAGTAGAACCCTGGGAAACCAGTCAGGCTCTCAAGTAAGCAAAGCTTAACCTCTAAGTTCTGCTGTGAGCAGGGGCAGCAGCAGCAATGGCCAGTGTCAAATGGAGAACAGAGGGTGTGGAGCAGTTATCATGGTGTTCACTGGCCTCAATATGGTGTTTCTGAATCCCAGCTCCCCTGACAAGAGCTAGAGCAGCCAGAACTGACTCTGTATGCAAATATGCACCACCTAAGGATTCCTGGACATACAAATGAAAGGTAGCCTTAAAAAAGACTTCATTTCTTAGTAAGATGGGCAGGCAAATGCTTGGAAATTGTCATATTTGGGGGTACCACTGTGGGTAACATGACCCAAGCCAGTAAGCTGGGTACAATAGTTACAAGTATAAAGTGCCTGACACAGTAGGTGAATTAAGCTTGGTTCCTTTCTCCTTATGCATCCCCATATAAATGGGAGGGAGGCAACTTTGGATGTTAGATGTATTTGTCTTAGAACAGATTTTTTCAAAAGTCTTGAATCTTGACCCATCCTTCTGAAAGAGGGTAGGGAAGAGGAGGTAAGTGATAGTATTATTTAACTGATATGCCAAACCTTTCAGAAAGTTTTCACTATACTTGAAGGTATCAGAGCTCTTGTCTAAGGACAGAAAGACACTTCAAGGTAGTTACTACAATTGGGCATTTCTCACATAATGCATTTAATCCTTACCACCATGGGCTGAGGTCAGTACTATTAGTATTCCCATTGTATCACCATATCAGTCAGGGTCCTGTCAGGAAATAGATGGTATGTGCAAAAGAAGGGGCTGAATACAGTCTAATGAAGCAACTATATTTACAAAAGGGTTAAAGGAAAACAGCAAATGATGTTGAAGCACCCCAGGGCTAGTCACCATGAGGAGCTGCTACTGTCCCTGTGATGGTTAGTTTTTAGGTGTCGACTTGACTAAATTAAGGGATACCTAGACAGATGGTGATGCATTATTTCTGGGTGTGTCTGTGAGGGTGTTTCCAGAAGACACGGCATTTGAGTAGGTGGACTGAGCGGGGAAGATCTGCCTTCAATGTGAGTAGGCACCATCCAATTGGCCGAGGGCCAGGATGGAAAAAAAAGGGCCGCGGAAATGCAAATTCTTGCTATCTCCTCAAGTGTTGGGACACCTTTCTTCTCCTGCCCTTGGATGTCAGAACTCCAGGTTGTTCGGCTTTTAAACCCTAGTATTCGTACCAGTGGTCACCCAGGCTCTCAGGCTTTTGGCCTTGGACTGAGTGTTACATCATCAGCTTCCATGGTTCTGACGATTTCGAACTTGGACTGAGCCTCACTAATGAATTCCATGGTTCCCCAGCTTACAGACAGCCTGTCATGGGACTTCTTACCCTCCATAATCACAAGAGCAGATTCCCCTAATAAATTCTCTCTCATTCAACTATATCTATATATATCCTGTTTTTCTATCACTCTGGAGAACCCTAATAACACCCATAAGCTAGAAGAGGGAGTTACGAGAATCCAGCAATACAGGATGCTATAAGAGAGGGCCACTCTATAGGATCTGTGCCCTTCAGGAGAATCACACAGCCATATTGTCCCACAGCCTGATGGGAAGGAAGCAGGTACCATGGGTTCTCTTTGTTACCACCCTCCTGCCAGTGCCTCTTATTGACCACATCCAACAGGAAGCCAGGCGATGCATTCCAAAAGGTAAGTGTTTCAGGGCAGAGAAGAATGATAAAGGATGGTAAGTGAGCCTGGAAAAGGATCAGAAAGTGGTACATGATTTTTAAGTTTAGGAAAAGGAAAAGAAGATGCAGATTAAGTAACTTGTCTATGGTCATACAGCAAGTAAGAGGTGGAGCTAAAATTCACCACCAGTATGGCTTGATACCCATGCTCTTAACCACTAAGATGTGCTTCCTATAACTTGTTAAGAAGATTGCTAGGCATCCAGCATCAGTTTCTTCCTGTACCCTACCCAGCTATTCTCTGATAATAGACTCCATCCTATCCCCACCCAATTTTCCTAGCTTTCTTGGAGCTGCATGTAGCCATATGATTAAAGTTGAGGCCAGTGGAATATAAGTGAACACCATTAGATGTGTGAAGCTTTCAGGTGGTAACCAACCACTTTCCTTCTCCCTCTTCTATGGACTAGAATGTAGATGTGCTAGTAGAAGCTGAAACAGTCACCTTGAACCATCGCATGGAAATTACATTTGAGGATATAATACACCCTGAAGCCACCAAATCAGCCCTGGACTGCTCATGCTCTGAGTGAAAAAAAAAACACTTAAATATTGTTTAAGTAACTGTCATTTTGGCTGTTTTCATAGCAGCCCAGTCTGTATCCTAAACAATACCAAGACCAAGGACCCATATGGTCAAAATGAGGCTCAGTCATGGTGGTTTGAGCAATAAGAGAAATATGACTGGTAGAGTCTGCTAGTGATCACCAATGTGTGTGTTCTCCTCTCTTTCCTGACAGATAACTAGAATACATTTTCCACCCCACCCCATTCCATCTGGGTGAGGCTGTGGGACTAGTTCTTGACTTTGGAAAATGAGGGGAAGTATTTTGCCTCCAGGCTGAGGCAATCAAGGGTGAACATACTTTCTTTCTTGCTCACCTGATTCACTTACCTGACAAATGAATGCAAACCATCAGTGAAAGAACCTGAGCCCCTAGAAGATGTTGAAGCCAGAAAATGGAAGAAGCCAAGGTCCTCAATGACACATAAAGCACAGCCCTCTGACAACTCCACACTGGACCATTGCACAAGCAAGAAATGCAGCCTTCCTTGTGTTAAGCTACTCACAGTGGGGTTTAACCTATTCTGACTAAGGCATAAATAAACACTGTGATCCAAAGCTTCAATCTCATCCCATATTTTTGGAGGATAAGCAGGTGGGAAGAGACTGGAAAGTATTTAAGTTATTATTTTAAGGAAGCTATACAAATGTCATCGTTTATCCTAATAAAACCCAGCATACATCCTGCCTGAATGAGGAAGGCCAGAATAGCACAAGAAAACACTTTCTCCTTGCATATTGGCCCTCAGGGGATTTAGCTCTGGTGGCTCCCTAGAATGCTGTTCTCATGACACACTCCTCTCCTGGCACTCACGGGCCAGTTCACCAGATCTGAGCAGAGACAGCAGCAACTGAGCTCCCTGAGGCATGCCAGAGGATCAAGCAACCCCAAAGGGCAACAAATCACGAAATGCTGAGAAAACAAGGAACCAGTCTGCTTGTGTGTGGTGAGCTTGAGCTCCCCACTCTTCTTTCTAATGTCCAGATTTTCTAAAATAAGCATGTAATACTTTTATGCTAAAAAAACCCCAAAAACTAAAGTTTAAAAATTGGAGTTTTAAAACTTCAATTTTTAAGAAAGATAAAAAATAAGATGGATAAGCCCCAGGAATAAACAGAGGAGATATAGGTCACAGGTGAAAGGATCCAGTCCTCAAGGCACTGTTATAACAAGCAGACAGGCCAGTCTTAGAGATATACAAGTATGAAAAGATAAAGTGTCTCGGGGTGGCGCCCTCACTCCGTCATTTAACAAATACTAGGCCGGGCGCGGTGGCTCAAGCCTGTAATCCCAGCACTTTGGGAGGCCGAGGCGGGTGGATCACGAGGTCAAGAGATCGAGACCATCCTGGTCAACATGGTGAAACCCCGTCTCTACTAAAAATACAAAAAAAATTAGCTGGGCATGGTGGTGCGTGCCTGTAATCCCAGCTAATCAGGAGGTTGAGGCAGGAGAATTGCCTGAACCCAGGAGGCGGAGGTTGCGGTGAGCCGAGATCGCGCCATTGCACTCCAGCCTGGGTAACAAGAGTGAAACTCTGTCTCAAAAAACAAAACAAAACAAAACAAATACTAACTTAAGAATAGCTTGTGCTGGGCACTGTGCTGGCTGCTAAACTTACAAAGAAGAATAAGGCGGCCACAATATAGAGCAGTTGTTCACAATCTTAGCTGCACATTGAAATCACTTGAGATGTGATTAAAAACAAACAATCAAAAAACGCATTAACATTGATGCTTGGGTCCACATCCCAGAGATTCGGATGTAATCATTCAGGATTGGGAACTGGTTTCTGGACTTCTAAAAGCTCCTCCTGATTCCAATGTGCAGCCAAAATTGAAAACCACCAGCAGGACATAACACATGGGATTGGTGTTGAAGGCTGGGTAGGAGCAAGCCAGGGGAGAAAGGGAGAAGGGGGAGGAGGAGCATGCAGGTGAGGAACCCAAGCTGAATGTAGAGGATTGTCCCACAGTTCCATACAACTAGAACGGCAGAGTGGGTGTGAGTGATGTAGATCATGGTGTTCCTCCTATGTCAAACCAAGTATCTATCTTCCAGGTAGAGGAGACTCAGTCAAGGTTATTTACAGGGCAGATGTGGTAACATCTGGGTTCATCCCAACTCTCCACACATTCTTTCTAACCTTCTCAGATGGCTGTAACTTCTAGCTAAGGATGGAACTACAGAAAGGCTATGGAGGCTGGGCGCAGTGGCTCAAGCCTGTAATCCCAGCACTTTGGGAGCCCGAGGCAGGTGGATCACGAGGTCAACAGATCGAGACCATCCTGGTCAACATGGTGAAACCCCGTCTCTAATAAAAATACGAAAAAATTAGCTGGGCATGGTGGCGCGTGCCTGTAATCCCAGCTACTCAGGAGGCTGAGGCAGGAGAATTGCCTGAACCCAGGAGGCAGAGGTTGCAGTGAGCCGAGATCGCGCCATTGCACTCCAGCCTGGGTAACAAGAGCGAAACTCCGTCTCAAAAAAAAAAAAAAAAAACAACACAATAAAATAGAAGCACTTCCTGAATTCCAAGCACATTCAATACATGGGCTTTACATATACCATTTACCATATCCAGGCAAGGTCCTAACCGAGTTGATTAAATAACTGAGGTTTAAAGCAGTTTAATCACCTGCCCAAGGTCACAAGTAACTGCAATGGAATTCAAACTAAATTTTTAGGACTTATGTGATGCTATGATGCAATTAAAAAAAAATGCGTATTTGGTTTTCATCCCTGGTTCTCAGCACAAAGCTCCTAAAACCCTTGAAATTTCCTCAGTGACATAGGTGACAGGAACATCTTTTTTTATTCATAACAAGTACCTTGTAACCATACCTGAATTTAGGCTAATGAGACAGCTTCAGGATGGGGGCTGGTTGTGGAAAGAACCAACCATATTATTAAAAGGTTGAAATTTCCAGCCCCACCCACTTACTCTCTCCCCTTCCTCCCCGACTCCTGCCATATACACACTTGACCTTTGGGGAGGGAAAGGGACTGGGGATTGAGTTAATCACCCATGATCAATGATTCAATCAATCATGCCTAGTGGAACATCCATAAATGAGGGGGTATGGAGAGTTTCTGAGTTAGTGAAACTATCCATGAGCCAGGAGGGTGGTGCACCCCAAATCTAAAAGGACAGAAGTTCCTGTACTTTGGACCCTTCCAGACTTCACCCTCTGCATCTCTTCATCCAGCTGTTCATTTCTATCTTTTATAATAACCTGGTAAACATAAGTATAGTGTTTCCCTGAGTTCTATAAGCTATTAAAGCAAATTATAGAAACCAAAAGAAGGTTGTAGGAAGCCCTGATTTGTAGCCAAGTTAGATATAAGTAGGGGTAATACGTTGACCCACCACTTGCAGTTCTTATCTGAAGTGGTAGGTAGTCTTGCAAGACTGAGCCCTTAACCCTATAGCAGGCGTCCCAATACTACGGCCCTTGGGCCGCATGCGGCCCCCTGAGGCCATTTATCCAGCCCCCGACCGCACTTCAGGAAGGGGCACCTCTTTCATTGGTGGTCAGTGAGAGGAGCACAGTATGTGGCGGCCCTCCAACGGTCTGAGGGACAGTGAACTGGCCCCCTGTGTAAAAAGTTTGGGGACGCCTGCCCTATAGGGCCTGTGCTAACTTCGGGTAGTGGTAAAATTTAATTAAACTGTAGGACATCTGGTTGGTGGCTGCAAAGCATTAAAGAATTACTTGGTGTGGGCCGGGCGCGGTGGCTCAAGCCTGTAATCCCAGCACTTTGGGAGGCCGAGGTGGGTGGATCACGAGGTCGAGAGATCGAGACCAACCATGGTCAACATGGTGAAACCCCGTCTCTACTAAAAATACAAAAAATTAGCTGGGCATGGTGGCGCATGCCTGTAATCCCAGCTACTCAGGAGGCTGAGGCAGGAGAATTGCCTGAACCCAGGAGGCGGAGGTTGCGGTGAGCCGAGATCGCGCCATTGCACTCCAGCCTGGGAAACAAGAGCGAAACTCCGTCTCAAAAAAAAAAAAAAAAAAAAAAAAAAAAAAAAAAAAAAAAAAGAATTACTTGGTGTGGAAAACCCACACATTGGGTGTCAGAAGTATTGTGAGTATAGGCCAGGCACAGTGGCTCATGCCTGTAATCCCAGCACTTTGGGAGGCCGACAGGGGCAAATCACCTGAGGTCAGGAGTTCGACACTAGCCAGGCTAACATGCAAAACCCCACCTCTACTAAATTTCCAAAACTTAGCTGGGTATGGTGGCAGACACCTGTAGTCCCAACTACGCAGGAGGCTGAGGCAGGAGAATAGTTTGAACCCGGGAGACGTAGGTTGCAGTGAGCCAAGATCATGCCACTACACTCTAGCCTGGGCAACAGAGTGAGACTCCATCTCAAAATGAAGAAGAAGAAGAAGAAGAAAGAGGGGGAGGGGGAGGAGGAGGAGGAGGGGGAGGAGGAGGACGACACTTCTCATATTCTGGCCAGGAGTGAACGTGTGCTCATCTATGCTCCAGAGAGAATGGCTGCTTGACAAGCTCATCAACTGCTGTAAGAGGCATTTTTCCTGTTGTGTGTCTAAGAAAAGTACCAAAAACCATCATGACTCTTTCCAAGGGAGAAATGACAGCTCTGTCTTTGACCGGAATAGCATGAAAACAAAGCAGTCTGATCCAGAGAGCTGCTCTGTCCTTGGGGACACCATGTACCCAAACGGCATGGCACATGAATATAAACAATGAATTCCCAATGGCTACAGGCCTCCTTTGCCTTACAGTCCCTCACAGCGCTTTAAGAGGTGAGAAGTAGAACTGGGAGACACCTCAGGGATTACCGGTCACAACCCCTGCTTTTTGCAGATGAAGAAACTAAGGCTAGACAGCATGTCTGCTAAAGAAGCTGGAGCAGAGTGAAAGCTAGGACTTTGATCTCAAATTCTCAGACTTCTGTTTTATTTTCTCTATCACTCTGCAAGCCCAGAATCCAGAAGAGAACCCCATGGATTCCATCACACTGCTATAGACTGAATATTTATATCCCCTCAAAATTTACATGTTGAAACCTAATCCTCAATATGACAGTATTTGGAGGTGAGGCCTTTGGGAAGTGATTAGGTCACAAGGATGGAGCTCTCACCAGAGGTATTAGAAAAGAGACAGCAAGAGCTCCCTGGCTCTCTTCTGCCATGTTGAGGACACAGTGAAAAGATCTGTGAACCAGGAAGCAGGCCCTCACCAGATACTGAGTCTGCCAGTCTCTTGATCTTGGAATTCTCAGTCTCCAGAATTTATGAGAAATACATTTCTATTGTTTACAAATGACGCAGTTTGGTTTTGATATGGAAACCCAAAAGGACTAAGACACACACTCTAAACTCCTCATGAGAAACTGGGCTTTTACCATAGGGGAGCTGAAGAGAAAAAACATTGTTTTTTATTCTATATTGATAATTTGAAAGGATACCCATATTTGTGCGTGCCTCATGGGGGCAGTCCAGTCTGAAAGTCCCAGAGGGAGATATGAAGATGAAAAAGGGTCAAATACCTGGGCCTTCCTGCTATACAAATCATTCTGTGAATGCAAACAATTTAGTAGTTATACGGGCTGGTTTCTCAGAGAAAGCAATGCTCACCCTGCCATTGTTTATGTTTATGGATGACCTAGGACCAAATAGCTTCTGTCACACTGTGGGGCATCAATGCTAGTGTCATTAACATACAATTATACATGTGTGGAGCAGAGCAACAAGTACCTGCCCTCTTAATAAATCACATCATGCAAAGCTATGGTTTAGATGTCACTTTCATTTCATAAAATGATTCACCACAGTGTGTCTCAAAAGCTAGTTTTGCTCATGCATTTAGTCTATGATTCCATTGATAGAGATGTGATTGCCTCACAACTTGCCAGAAACACATTCTCTGAATAAAACCTGGTACTCTTCCCTGCCACAGAATGCCAACCTTGATCCAGACCTATTTCGGGTGCTTGGCTCCTAGAAATGAAAAGTCGTTGTCAAGGAGGAATTTTGCTTCAGGTCCTGTGAGACTTGACGAGGACATTCTTCCCAGCACAAGAGGCTGACCAGGAACACGGTGCCCACAACTGAGCGTGTTACTGAGGATAAACGTATTTAAACCGCTCTTTGTGGACAGTTCCTCTCCTCCTTTACTGTCAACATATATCATCAAATAAATCCTTTCATTTCATCGTAGGAAGGCAAGATATTCAGGCTAGTGATGAAAGAACAGTAAGGACAGACTTGATAGCCCAGACCAGTAGCAGCTAAACTAACCCTGACAGCAGAAGAAAAAGAGAGAAGGACCCAACACTAAGCCACCGAGTGAGAATGGGGTGGCAGGAAGTTAGAGAGATCCTGACCGTTCGCATTTCTTTCTCTTCACTCTCTCTTCAGCCTGTCTCTGACAAGAGCGTCCCGCTTCACCCATCACAAATCTCCACTTACCACGACAGGCGTGAGGCTGGAATGTCCTAGCTGGAGACGCCTACAGGCTAACTGAGGAATAGAAACCAGGGAGGGAAGCAGCTCCCGGGTCTTACAGTTTAGTAATTACACCTCCATTTTCAGCCCCTGACTTCATTAAATTCAGGGTAAGGACGACCCACGCAACGTCCTTCTCCTGCCAGGTACTTGGTAAGGCAGAACCAGCCACCTGTGTCCTTCCGGCAGGACGAGTGCAGGTTACAAAAGCCCCAGGTCTGGAAGTTTGTGTGCCAGGCTCCTCAGAGCAGCACCACTGACCCAGGCGCGCGCACGCGCACACACACACACACACACACACACACACACACACACACACACTCACTCGGCATATTGGACACTTGCCCCGCCACCCTCGAAGCACAGCGCCAAGGAAAGGCCGGTTTCCGCCGCGAAGGCAGCAGGTGTCCCCTGGCCATTTCCCTCCGCACCCGGACCTCAGGCCCACGGCTGGCTGAGTTCATCTCGGCGCCTCCCAAACTCGCGGTTCTCCGGCAGAACTGCGACGAAAAATAAAAGACAAAAGGAGCAGACTTACCTAACTCGTCCGGGCTGTAGGATGCGGGCGAGGCTTCCACAAACTCACTGTCTGGGGGAGAAGAAAAGCAGAAAACAAAACTCGAATCGCTACCATCCAGGACGAACCCACCAAGCATCAGCTCAAGCGCGGGTCGCCGGGAAAAGCGCGGGCTTCTCTCTCCCGGCGCTCAGAATACGTGAGCTGGAGTCCCGCGGGATTCGGGCCTGCCGATCCCCTGAGAGTGAGAAATCGCCGCAGAAACTTGGGGGCAACTCGGCCCGGGCACCTTGCTGCTTCAAGGCGCCGTCAGGCGCGCGCCAACTTTCTCCGCGGCTACCCGGGCCGGGCGCTGGGCCGCGGCCGCACCGTCTTCCCTCAGCCCGCGGGGCGCATTGCTCGGTCTGCCGGGCCTGGCGCAGACGCCCCAGCGCCGAAGAGCCGCAAAGTTTTCCCGCGGTCCCCGGGGCCCGAGGGCGCGCGGCTGCGGCGGCGGCGGCGAGCTCCCCTCGCCCACCCCGGCGCCCCGCGCATCCCCGCTCGTTGCTAGGCGACCGTGGCCGTCATGCTCCGCGGCGGCGCGCGCGGCCTCCAAACTCCCTGCTGGCTGAGTCCTCCTCAGTCCCCGCCCCATTTGCCCATTTTCCAGATAATCAGAGCATAACCCGTTCTAACCCGATTCCCTGCTTTGTTGTGTTGTCTGCCCTCCTCCGACGCTTGGGAAACCGTTTGTTCTGTGGCTTCTCCTGAGGAGACGGAGAATTTTCAGGGCTTGAATAGGTCTCGCGGAAAGGTAGGAGGAGCCCCAAATGCCCCCCAGTCCCCTCCTTTTGGAACCAGAATTCCAACTCCAGTCCAACAGTATTTCATTCTCTTCAGGAGATCACCTGGCTCAAGTGGGCAAAGTAATATGAGCCCCATTGCACAGGTAGGGAAACTGAGGCTGAGAAGTTGCGAATGTATGCGTGACAGCATTGTGATAGGGGTATGTGAGGGAGAAGGGAAGGGAGGAGACAAGAGCAGTGCTCCTTCTACTCTATGAAAGATTGACTACTTCAAATACAGAACGTCAAAGCAGTAGTTACGCTGAGAGCTGTAAATTCTAAAATAATTCATATCACGCTGTGAGAACCTTCCTCTCTGGGTCAGTGGCCTGGATAACTTGGGCAGATGTGTTATGTATCTCCCCCAAGACCCCACGACTGACTGTCGCGGCTCTGAATTGCAGGGGTCGGGGGGCAGGGAGGCTGGAATTGTCATGTGCTCCAGAGAGAGCCCAGCAGCTGATGACCCAGGGCAGGGTCCGGAGGAAGGAAGGAGCAGCCATGGAAATGGTTGTCCTTTCTCCATCCTGGGAGGACTACTGGAGGGTCAACAGTCTGGGCAGCCTCCTGGGGGGGCCTTCTAGTGTCTCCAAGTGGTCAGAGCACCAGCTGCAGCAGCCTAAGAACCCGGATCTGAGCCAATATGCTCTCGTTTTGTAAACACTCGGCCATCTCTGGGTTTTCCACTGTCAGTTTTTGGTTTACAAATCACCATGGAGGACAGAAAGCCCCTTCAGCCAGCATTGCTAACGGAGCCCAGGGAAGCAGGGGTGGGGCTGTCCTTCCTCAGCAAGGCAGCATTCTTGAGGGGCTGAGCCTATGTCTCCATCCTCTTCTTTTTCCTGCTTCTTATAATCTGAGCTCCCAAATCCAGGAATTGAATATGTTTGGGTGAAGCTTTGCACTCATCACTCCATCCCCTCCCACCTCCTAGAATTCTCTCATTTGTCCTCTGGAACTCATGGCTCATCGCTAGCAAAATCCCCCATATATCCTTAGTCTCCTTTCTGAATGTTTCTTTCAGTATCTTGCTCTAACCCCATATCTGGCTTTCCTTGAAAATAACAGGCTGCATTACTTGCCTTCTCTATTTATTTCAGCCATCTACATACTCTCTGGTTGTTTCACCTCATTTCTTGAAGAAAATGGCATCTGCTTCACTGTCACTTTTCCCAGTATTATTGCTGTGATTATTCTTATTTTTCTCCATCTGTATAATCACACTCTGATCTCTCAAGTCTTCTGCATCCTATCCCTTTCTTGACCTGCTTCAACCACACCAGCCCCCTGCTGTCATAGTGATGCCATGCATAATATCAATGTGAAATATTCCACTCTCCTACCTTGCTGGCTTATCCTCGCTCTTATTTTAATCCAATGTGTCCTTGACCCCACCATCATCTGTAATTTACTTGTCCATGATCGTTGCTCTGTCCCTCACTCCCCTCATGATCCCCCTTCCTTCCTTATGGATGTTGGTTTCCAGTTTCATTATCATTTCTCTCTTACACCTTCAAAACCATGTTCTGCTCTCTTTTCATGCTATTTACCTGGTTAAAACACAGCCCTAGTAAAATATAACTTTCCACCTTCTTTCCATCTACACTCAGCTAAACATGATTAAAGAAGCAAAAATTTGACTGGGCATGTTGGCTCACGCCTGTAATCCTAAAACTTTGGGAGGCTGAGGTGGGTGGATTACCTGAGGTCGAGAGTTTGAGACCAGCCTGGCCAACACAGCAAAAACCCATCTCTACTAAAAAAAACAAAAATTAGCCAGGCGTGGTGGCGCATGCCTGTAATCCTGGCTACTTGGGAGGCTGAAGCAGGAGAATCACTTGAACCCAGGAGGCAGAGGTTGCAGTGAGCCAAGATCACACCATTGCACTCCAGCCTGGGAGACAGAGCAAAACACCATCTCAAAAAAAAAAAAAA
Source organism: Saimiri boliviensis (assembly GCF_048565385.1). Classification (NCBI taxonomy): domain Eukaryota; kingdom Metazoa; phylum Chordata; class Mammalia; order Primates; family Cebidae; genus Saimiri; species Saimiri boliviensis. Next base: position 30,878,291 of record NC_133454.1, on the reverse strand, counting down.
AAAAAAAAAAAAAAGCACAAAAGTATGCTGCCTGGTTTTATTTTCAGTTCATGACCACTAAAATCAAATGGAGCTTAGCACAGCCCAGCAATCACTCTGCATTTGCCTGTTTGTTTACTCTCCTGCTCTCCTGTTGCTATAGATGAATCATCTAAGGCCATTATGGCCTTCAGTATAAATCAGATCCTATTCATGTGGCTCTTGCCTCTTCTCACCTGGATTAATACTGTCTTCAGTCCTAGATCACTCCCATCGGTATACAGACATACTACTATGTTCCTGTCTTTTAAAAAATCCTTTACTGATTCTACATATCTCTAGCCATTACTCCAATTCTCAGCTACCCTTTACAACAGAATGCATTAAAATAATTGTCTACACACTGACAGCACCCTTTCTTCATTTCGCTCTTACAAGCAGCCTAAACAGGTTTCTACCTCACTCTGCCAGAGTAGCTCTTTTCAAGGACAAGAATGGCTTTGCCATTGCCAATTCCAATAATCAGTCCTAGATCCTAAGAGCAGCTTTTGACCTGCTCATCGTATGAGTGAATGGGCTCACAAGGGTTCTCCTCCAGTTTCCTATCGAATCAGGAAGCAAACAGCCTCTGTGTCTCAAGAGAGGTGGTCTGTAGAGGGCTTTGGGATCAGCCAGTCCTGGGTTCTGATACCAGTTCCAATATTAACTAGTAACTTAATTTCTTTCAGCCTTAGCGTTGTGTAAACATGGAGACAATAACCATACCTAGCGTGCCAATGTGGTGAGAGTACAATAAACTAATGCACTTGTGGCCCCTGGAAGAAAGAGTGTCACATTGTAAAAGTCAAATAAATGTTAGTTATTATTGGATGCCATGCTCCTTTACAGCTGACATAAATGGACTCTTTTTATCCCATAACAATTTTGAGTTACTGAAAGAAGATAATAACCACAGAGTATGTTTACATTAGGGGAATGTTCATTGTCTCCGACTTGACTTTTAGTTTGTGTTCCAAGAGTTGGCTTGAAAGTTGGTTACATGGAGCTGGCAATATGCTTACCCCTATGAAGAGTGTTGCCAGTCCTCCACAGGGTGATTAGGTTCTGAAGCCTGCCAAACTGTTCTCACAATGGACTTGCCTTCCATTTCTTCTTTTAAATAGATGACTTGTAAGCTAGGAACTATACTTACAGCACTTTAGTTATTTGAATTTCCTAATCAACTGAGAGTTAATGAGAAAACATTTGTGTTGTTTTAGTATTCGTTGTTGAAAATCCTCTAAAGTAAATGATTCCAATTTTCTGTCTTGGGAAGCAGAACAGAGCCAACAATAATGTCTCCTATTAATCAAACAAACGTCTACTGGGAATTTACCATGCTTCCAGCACTGTGCTAGGCACTGCAGACACAGAGGTGATCAGCTCCTTTCTAATAGGGGATTCCATGACAGACCTTATTGAATCTCAGGGCAACGTGCAGTGCCTTCCCACACTTGACTTTTATAGGTCTCTTATAAAGAAATAGTTCTGCTGGAGCATCACTGAGTTATAATGAACAGTGCAACAAGTTTACAGGTTTGCGTCTCAGCTCTGTGAATTATTGGGGGGCATTTTCAGTTTCCTGAGAATAATACGTGCCTCACTGGATTGTTAGGAACAGCAAAACAGGTAAAGTGTGAGACAGACCAGGCACTGTGTCTGGCACACAGTGGGTACATAATAAATGTTCATTTCTTGGCTAGGCATGGTGGCTCATGCCTGTAATCCCAGCACTTTGGGAGGCAGAAGCAGGTAGATCACCTGAGGTCAGGAGTTCAAGACCAGCCTGGCCAACATGGCGAAACTCCGTCTCTACTAAAAATACAAAAATTAGCTGGGCATGGTGGTGGGCGCCTGTAATCCCAGCTACTTGAGAGGCTGAGGCAGGAGAATCGCTTGAACCTGGGAGGTGGAAGTCACAGTGAGCCAAGATTGTGCCACTGCCCTCTAGCCTGGGTGACAGAGCGAGACTCAGTCTCAAAATGCATGCATACATACATACATACAACATACTGATTTTCTTCCCACATAGAGGGCTGGAGCATGCCAGACTGCTCTCCTTTTCCTGTCCCAGGTGGCAAGAGGGCCTCCTGCTGCCACGGCCTCAGCAGACAGCGAGAGGGAGTCCCTGCCCTGTTTCTAGAGCAGCACATTTATTAGAGGTGGGACATGCAGAGAGGAAATGACAAGGTGGAAATATTTCTCGGGCTCAAGAGGAAGTTTCCCATAGAAACAGATTACACAGGGGCCTGTAACTAATACCCACTGTTACTATTACCATGATATATCATGAATTGAATGGGCTTTTGGGAGCTGGCCTGGGAACCCAACTCCTAACTTTAATGTTCTTTCTTTCCTTGTATTATTGTAAATGTTTTAAATTTATTTTTATAATATAAACAAATAAAATGTTTTCCCTGTAAAGGAAAAAAACATTTGGCATAGATGGGTATAAACTGAAAAATAAAACTCTCCTTTTTTGTCTTCTCCTAATCTCCATTCTCAAACTAAAAACCATCCACAACTTCTTAACGTGTCTCTAGCGGGAATTTTTTTTAGGCATACTCAAGTGTGTATATGAATTGTTTAAACAAATTGGATATTGTTATTATGGATTCCAAATTAAAGGCAAAAATTCCTAAATGAAATTTTGCTCCACTCCCAGTCATAAGCTGGGATATGATTATTTTCTGTTTAGGAAGGCAAGAAAGTATATTAAAAAATCATAGAAGAAAAGTCTTGGGCCGGGTGCGGTGGCTCAAGCCTGTAATCCTAGCACTTTGGGAGGCCGAGGTGGGTGGATCACGAGGTCAAGAGATCGAGACCATCCTGGTTAACATGGTGAAACCCCGTCTCTACTAAAAAAATACAAAAAAATTAGCTGGGCATGGCGGCGCGTGCCTGTAATCCCAGCTACTCAGGAGGCTGAGGCAGGAGAATTGCCTGAACCCAGGAGGCGGAGGTTGCGGTGAGCGGAGATCGCGCCATTTCACTCCAGCCTGGGTAACAAGAGTGAAACTCCGTCTCAAAAAAAAAAAAAAAAAAAAAAAAAAAAGAAAAGAAAAGAAAAGAAAAGTCGCCGGGCGCGGTGGCTGAAGCCTGTAATCCCAGCACTTTGGGAGGCCGAGGCGGGTGGATCACGAGGTCAAGAGATCGAGACCATCCTGGTCAACATGGTGAAACTCCGTCTCTACTAAAGGTGCAAAAAATTAGTTGGGCATGGTGGCGCGTGCCTGTAATCCCAGCTACTCCGGAGGCTGAGGCAGGAGAATTGCCTGAACCCAGGAGGCGGAGGTCGCGGTGAGCCGAGATCGCGCCATTGCACTCCAGCCTGGGTAACAAGAGCGAAACTCCGTCTCAAAAAAAAAAAAAAAAAAAAAAGAAAAAAGAAAAGAAAAGTCTTATCAACCATTAGAAAACAGTAAAATTTTAAACAAAATCTAAGTGTTTCAAGGGTAACACATAACTATTCAGTTATCTGGAAAACTCAATCAGCTCCCTCGTTCCTCAGTAAATGAGGTAAGGTTGTATAGCAACACTGGACATAACTCCAGGATCAACGGAAATTTTAGTTGCATTCCTAGAGCTAAGAGCACACTCTAGATACTTTTTGGGAGTACAACACCCATAACAGATATTCTACCTAGTGTTCAAGGACTCCAGTGTGAGCCAGGAACCTGCCCTGTAGCAGTCTGGGAATGCCATCAAGGCCCTGCTCAGCGTCTGCTGCAGAGGTGGCAGGGTCTGCTTTGATTGCAGGCTCTACTCGGAGGAGTGGCCAACAGGAGGGTTATTATGGGCTGCTCAGACTCTAGGGGCCCCCAAGAGTTACTTAGCTACTTGATCATGTCAAGAAGAGGAAGAGACTGAGTCTCACCTAGATAGGCTTCTTCCTCCAAGAGATGGGTGAGGGGCTAAATGCCCCATGGGGAGAAACTTTATCCAGCCAAAGTATGCTATTAATTCTCTTTGCAAGAAAAAACTGCACAAATGCCATAATAACAAGTTAAGATGGTAGCTAAGGCCCACTAGGATGTGTGTATGGCCTTCCCATCCCCCGTCCCTGAGGAAATCGCCAATTTCAAGCATGAATGACAGAAAGAAGTGAGCTGAGCTGAGTCATCTCAATGCTTTCCTTTCCTTCCTGGCATTGCCCTTTGATCATCTTCTCTGCAGGTAGCCTTCTGTCTCCTGGAGGTCCTTTGCTAGTTAACAGCTGAGCAAAGTGGGGAAGCAATACAGCTCCTCCTCCCCTCCTCTCCCAGGAGAGCGTGGGCAGGGCTGATTTAGAGGGAAGAGGGGCTAAGACTGCCTGAGCTCAGCATGACTCTCTTCTGTTATCCTTGTCTCTTAACTGCACCTCCTAGGACAAGCCAACAGGTGATACTAAGGACAAACACATGCCCACCAGTATGGTTTCATCAAAAAGAAATTTGCAATTGATTGGTTGAAGCATTAGCTCCCAGGCTGAATTGGCCCAGAGGTCGTTTCTTGTTCTCTAGGATTTAATAGTCTTTCCTTTAGTATAACTTGTCTTCTTTATAAGACTTGATGAAAAGGAAAAAGAAAACACAGTTGTTTTACTTCCCTTAAATGAAAATCAGGCCTTAGGTAATGGCTTTGTTTTGTAATTTCCAGAAGAAAGGAGTAGCCTCCATAGGAAAAATAATTAACTACATCTCAACTAAAAAAGAAAGCATCATCCTAAGCAGAAGCAATACAGCCCAAGAGATGAAATGATATGAACTCTGATAAGAAGCCAAGGATTCATTTGGGTGAAAATGTTAAAATATGTCCTCTAAAAATTCCAAATATCGATGGAAGATGATATCAACAAAAGCAAGGTGTTTTGGGAAATATATAAATAAATTAAACTTGTCCCCCTCCTGCACTGCCTCCCCACCAGATTCCTGCTACCAAGTATAGTCCAGAGATGAAGCTTTAAAAGAATCTTCACTCAATATCTTATCAAAGGAAATAAAATCTGACTGAGCCAAGAAGCTGCTAGAAAGTGTTCTTGGACAAGAAATCAGAATAAAGAACGATTCCAAAAATACATACAAGAAAAGGTCCCAGCAGAGAAAAATCATACACTCCCGACTTACACTCAGTTAGATCGATTCAGTGAAATCAAACAAAATACCCAGTGTTAAGGACAAAAACATTTGCTGCAGTTGAAATCTATGACTAAACTATTAAAAATCAAAATCTGTAGGATAAATGTGAGTTTCTGCTGAAATGCAGAGACCACGATCTTACATTTCCACCCCAGCATCTAAGGCAGAGGCCTAAAGGGGAATCGCTTCTTTCAGAGCTGCAAATAGAGTCTTCTTGGACCACACAGAGGCTTCTCTTCTTTCACAGTAAAGTGGTTTTCCCAAGAAGCTATTGCCTTAGCAGTCAGCATAGTGTGGGTGGTGGGAGGAGCAGCAGAAGACGGGGCTATAGCCCTAGTTTTGCCACTAATCTTTAGTGTCCCAAACTGCTTAGACTGCGCCCTCCTCTGTAAAATGAAAATTGAAACAGATGATGGACTTTATGAAACTAATTGAAACAAGTGCAGTAGGAGATCACAGATAATGGATTCCATTATATGTGTCTGTTTACTACAGAGTTTGCAAGAAAAATAGACAAAAAGGATCAACTTCTCAGAAAGGTGGAGATGCAGAATAATCTTGCCCTTAGAAACTGATAGAAGTAAAATGGATAGAACACAGCTCTGGAGTATAAAGATCTGAGTATAAATGTGAGCTCTGCTGCCATTTGCTGCCTGAGCTGGGCTTAGCTACTTTGCCTTTGCAAGATTCAGTTTTCTCATCTGCAAAATGGAAATAAGACTACCGCGCAAGATTTCAATAAGGGTTCGAATGCAGTGAAGTCATGTACATGGCAATGCTTGGCACACAGACTGCTCTCAGGAAAAGTTGCTTCCTTCCTCCTTGACCAGTATTAAAACTCTCCCTGACCCTGAGAGGCTGCAGAAAGGAAATCTGTTCCTTCCTGTTTATATAACCATAATGGGAACAGTACCACTGAATTTCTGTGACGCACCTGGCCCACACTGCCAGGCTGTGTTTCCCAGACTTCCTGCCTCTCCCCTAAAGAGGAGCTTAAGCAGGTTGAGTTCCCTGGGAAGTGTGGATGACATCAGAGTTCCCAAACAGCTGAGTGAGCACATCTATAAGAGGAAGAAGAAATACTTATTTGCTGAGAAGGGCCTCCCCTTCCGTACCAAATCCCCACATACATGATGTGGCTGGAGGCTGAACGGCCCAATCAACTTGTAATGCAACAGTCGGAAATGCGACAGCAGCCAAACACTGTCTCCCTTTTGTTTTGTATGTCAGGGACTGCATATGATTTCTTTTGGAAAATGTGCTCTAGACCTTTAAAATGAGTTTGTAAACCCACTGGCCTAAGTCATTGGGAATATTTTTAGGAGTGTCAGAAGCAGGAGTGAAAGAGGGACTTTCCTTCAGAAACTCCTTATCACCCCCAGGCATCCTGGGCTCTCCACAGCCAGCTTTCTGGAAGCTCTCCTACCCAATTACAGCTGGAGATGCTCTGAGGATAATACAAGGGCAGATGTGTGCATCTGCCTCAAGGCCTATGACTCAACAGAATGACTGAGTCTCCCTGGCAGATAATGCAATTCTCTAAGGACTACAGGAAGCCAACAACAAAACCTTGAAGCTTGGACACTCCAGGGCTTTCCCTGGTACTTCACTAGAAATGCAAACCCCACCAGTCCATATTGAGCCTCAGAGATAGAACAGCTGGCACTAGCCAGTGGTGGGGAGAGGTGAGGTGGGAAAATGGAGTATCAAAGAAAGATGCTTTAAAGCAGGTGGGTCAAGACCTTGGCAATGCGTGAGCTAAGATGGCTGTAGGGGAGAGCTGTGCTGTGGGCTTGGATGAGAACGCACATGTTACAACAGCACTGTTTGTTTTCTAGCCCTGCTCAGGGCTAGTTCTCATTTCAGCTGTGACAAGCAAATAATTAGCAATACAAGTTTGTAACTGGACCACCAGAGCCTTAAGCTGTGAAGGCAGAGTAGGGAATGTGGGAGAAAGAATTTGAGGGACAGTAGCTTATGGTGGCTAGGATTGAACTGACCTCAATTCAAATTCCAACTCTGCCATTTGTGAGGTGAATGATGCACAAGTTTCTCAGCCTCTTCAGGCTCAGTTTCTTCAGTCACGAAATGAGAATAAAGCTGTTGTGAGAATTAATTGAGATAGTCTATAAATAGATATATATACAAAAAAGGCTTAGTGTATCATCTTGCAAAATTATATACCTAATATATGCTTAAAGTATTTTTCTATAATTTGTCCATTTCTGGCTTGGCTCTGGCACAGCACACTTCATCTCTGCCAGTTTCCTCATCCCACTTCAAGACTTCATTAGGTTCCCATTTTGGCACCTGACTCAGTCCTCTAAGGACCTGCAGCCCCTTTCCTGAATCTCAGCCCTAACCTCTGAGAACCACCGTAATATCAGCTGCCCACAAGGATTTTCAAATTTCAGCCACATTGATTCCTTGTGTCTGTGCTTCACTCACTTACCACAACACTGCTATACTTTGTCTTGGATGCCTTCATCCTTGCAGCATATAGACTGATTATCTGAACAGAACCGGGTATTACTGTATCTGTTGCCTACAGAACTAAGCTTTTCCCTCAGCCCCAGCAGCTCATCACTTACCCAAGAGCAGTGCCTCCCCTTTAGGCAGAGCTTCCCTTCCTATTTTCCAGCCTTGCCCCAAAGATTGCAGATAGATGACGTGGTAAACTCACAGAGGGACAAGGCTGTGCTTGGAGATGGTCACAGTGTGCAGTTTTTAGCCACCACTTTGATCCCTAAAGCTTCTTTCAGTTCTGAAATTCTCTGATGGATGATTCTATTGCCTAGGTTACAAAAGCAGCAAGCACCAGCAAACACACTTTCTTTCTCTCCTCTGCCTTTAGGCTTTGGTAACAAGCCTAGGGTCATTGAATCAAATGCTACAGATGTGCCGAAAGCAAGGTGAAGTGATGTCATGATGCCAGAAGCAGTTTTACAATCAGATGGGTTCCCACAGCCAAAAAAAAAAAAAAAGTCTTTCAATGAAGGCAGAGATATTTAGAGGCTGTGGTCCCAATTGTCATTCATTCATTCATCCAGCCATCAAATATACACCACAAATTTACCATGCTACAGTTAAAGGGATGCAAAAATGAATAAAACAAGGCATCTGTCTCAAGAAGCACACAGGCTGTTCAGGATACAGACAAGCACAATACAGTGTGATATGTGCTGTGACATGGGAATCTGCAGGGGCTGTGGCAGCACTGAGGAGGGAGGAGGGACTCTCCTTGAGACCAGGATGGGGGTTGGTAGGAGGTGGCGGCAGGAAGAGATCCCAGAACAGATGACTTAAGCAGAAGCTTCAAAGAGGAGTAGGAACTGGCCAAGTGGAAAAGACATGATAATAGCAGCCTTTGCAAAGATTCACAGGTGTGTGAGGGCAGCATGTATTCAGGGATCCAGGTAGAGGTTGACACAGTGAGAGGGAGGGAATTGCTATTAGTGATGAGCAGCAGGAGATGAATCTAGAGAGGCAGGCAGAGGTCAGGTCCTGAAGGGCTGTGTGTTGAGCTAGGGAGGTTCAGCTTTTTTCCATGGGTTGTGAAGAGATGCTGGCTTAAGGGCTTCTAAAAAGTGGCTAGAATGACAGCGTGACAGTGCACAGGAACAAATCACAATTGATTTTGGGGTGGAATGCATCCAAATTTCCTTTCTCAAAGCTTCCTGCCTTCCCTTTGGAAACTATCTCACTGTGTGCAGCAGTCTTGATTGGAAGACATACCCTGGTGTAGTGCAGAAGGTCTGCAAATGTTTGTTGCCATATAAGTTACCTGTTTTAGAGGTGGGCACATCAGAGAGTCCAGTGTGCTATTCTCTATGTCAATCATGCGCTCTCTCTCGTATTATCAGTGCTTGGCATAAAATAGATGCTCAATATTTGTCGAGTAAATGAATAAACAACAAACAAATGGGAGACAGATCCCTGTGAAAACATCTGTGAGTGTATTAACCTCAGCAGCCTTTCATCATCCATCTATAGAATGGCTCCTACCATCAAAGTAGATCTCTATCAGACTTGAGGGCTGGAAGAGAGAGTGGATTTTTAGACCTGATAGAGGACCACAGCTCTGTGTCAGATTATGTTTCTTACATTTGTATGCTCTGCTCCAGGAAAGTAACAATATCTCCACCATTTAATGCTGAGTCACATTAATTGGATAATCATAAAGAAGGTAAAGAGCTGACTACTCTGTTTAGACTGGTTGCTTTATCTCGACTTGATTGTTTGCAGGTTGCTAAGAGGAGAGATGAGCAAAACAGGAACACAGTGCCTGACATATGTTAGGTGCTCAAAGATGTTTGACCAGCTTCCCACCTGGCCAGGGCGAGGGCTCATTAAATAACAGTGGTTGGTCCTCATCATAACCCTGCAAATTGGGCATTCTTACTCTCATGTTAGAGCCCAGGGAATGACAGATTTTCTCAAAGCCATAAAACTTTTAAGTAGTGAATTCAGGATCTGAACCCAGGTCTGTCTGACTTCAAAATCCATTCCCTCTCCTCTCCACTTGGCTGCTTTTGAAAAGACAAACAGCCTGGGCACTTATTGAGTACAGTAGATTGACATTATGAGGTGCAGAAGCTGAGGAGAACCATGCTATCAGGGACATCAAAAACAGCCATACCCGCTCTGGTGTTGGCAAAAGGATGAATTCCAGCATGGGATAACCAGGCTCCTTCCTCCAAAGTCCATTTTTCACTGAGGTCCATGCTTCTAGCAAGTCCCTTGTATGTGTAGCTTTCACATCAAATGGAAGCAGTCTCCTGAAATACACAATGAATACAAAAAAGGGGTATGAATTACCATTGATGTTCTCTTGGGGAAGGGAAGCTTTCTTAAAGAAGAGTGGTCAGTTTCTAGCTCATTTCATTCTTTTGGCACACAAAGCTTGTTGTCTAGATTTGGGCAAGGCCTGAGTGTGAAGTTGCTCAAGCCCACAAACCAGGTTTTCCTCTCCATTCAGTTAACAGATGTTTATGGAATGACTGTAGTGTGCCAGGCTTTGAGCAAGAAATTTACTATTTAGTTCTATATACTTTATAAACTCCTAAAATTTCAGAGCAGGATATAATGTGATCTCAATTTCATTTAAAAGATATATACTCTTCCATTTGATGAAAAAACAGACTGAAAAAATTTGAACTAAGAAGTTGGAAGCAGTTTTAATTGTATTAGAATTATGACTACTTTTTATCGTCTTTGTAATTTTCTGCATTTTCAACAATGACATGTATTGCTTTTGTAATCGGAAAAATGTATGCAATACATATTATTTTAAAAGAACATTTCAGAGCCAAGAAGGATCATCGAGACCAATTTTCCTTTTCCTCTTGAAAACTGTGATAGAAAGACACAGTCACGAGGGCTCTTGGCTTTTGCAAAAAAGATCATTTCCACCCCACTGGCCACTGCTGAGAAGGCTAACCTGAGGAATCTCTCTATAGGCAAACTGTACCTGGGTTGATTACAACTCATGACCAAACTCTTGCCCATATTACAAAGAGATCTTGATAACCCGCTGCATGTAGCAGGTTCTCAAATGAAAGTGGTTGAATTGAACATGACTGATTCACCACATCTGTGAATGCAGCAAGTGGGACGTCCACATAGCAGAAGTCCTGTCAGCCTAATTAGGATAGGCACCAATCATCGTTTGCTGTAATCAGCCCAGCGGGCTTGATTTAGTCTCTAGAATGCTGTTCAGAGTTGCCCTGCAGGTTCCTGCACTGCCTGCCAGACAGAAGACATGGTAGATTGACTTGTTGCTTTTTGGCTATCTGCCTAGAGAAGTGTGATACCCATGTGAGATGCACCAAACAAAAAGCAATATCTAATAAAATACTAGGAAGTACCAAATAATGCAGTGCATTTTATTGGATACCACTTTTCTAGCAATTTGAGTTGAATCCAAGTACCCAAAAGTTTTTTGTCTTCTGTTTGTTTGCTTTTGAGATAGAGTCCCACTCTGTCACCCAGTCTGGAGTGCAGTGGAGTGATCTCGGCTCACTGCAACCTCTGCCTCTCAGGTTGAAGAGATTCTCCTGCCTCAGCCTCCTGAGTAGCTGGGATTACAGGTGTGTGCCACCACGCTCAGCTAATTTTTGTATGTTTAATAGAGATGGGGTTTCACTATGTTAATCAGGCTGGTCTCAAACTCCTGACCTCGTGATCCGCCCACCTCGACCTCCCAAAGTGCTGGGATTACAGGCGTGAACCACCACGCCTGGCTCCAAGTACCCAAAAGTTTTAGAGGTGAATTCTAAACCGGAGTAAATATGGCACAGTGCAATAGTGAGAACGTTGGACTTATTAATAAATCCAGATTTTAGCCCTGACTCTGCATTCATTGGATGACTTTGGGCAAACCAGGCACTTTCTCGGGGCTTAATATTCTCTTGCAAAGACCTGTTCAGGCTTCCAAGACTTGCAGCCTATAATAATATGCTTTCACATGCAAAGGTTACCTATCTACCCATGTCAGTGGATTGAGGAAGCTGCATTATTTATCCATTAGCCAACGGAGACATCGGCACATGAGAGGTGGCTGATTAAGGCTAGAAGTAGTCTGCTTTTGAACAAGACACATTCTCTGTGCGAAACTAAAAACATGTCTGGAGTAGAAATCCAGTTCTGGGCCATAATCACACTGGTATCATTTAATCAACTGAACTAAATATCAAACATTTTACATCTTCACTGATTATGAAATAACATTAACAATAATACTACATCCTTAAAAAGCAACACTTATTTACAGCAAGTAATTCAAAATCACTTCATTAATCTTTGCAGTATCTTTGAGAAGTGAAATAGAGATTCCAAGAGCTTTGTTTGACAAAAATAGGCTTTAGTGATTAACCGAAGAGTGGTTTTCAAAGTAGATTCCCCATCTCTCTTGGCCCAGTGGCCTAGGCACCCTCTGGCTTCCAGGAAACAGATTTACAAGATGATATGAATGTGTGAGGTTAGGCTCTCACATCCATGATTTTATTTTATTAATCTGAACTACATAGGCTCATGGTAAGTGTTTTATTAACTTCAACCGGCAACCCCTGCTGGTTTCTCTGATGCTTGAATTTCACACCTCATCTTGGGAAAACCAAGCACTAAATGTAAATTGAAATGGCATCAAACACAAGTATTTTGAGGAAGGCTTTGATCCATCACACCTGTGACTGAAATTCCAACACCTCCCTTGAACCACAGGAGGCCCCAGAGTTGCTCAGGAGACTGGCTCGTAGAAAAGAGTTTTCAGGCCTCTGGCCATATAAAATAACTTATTAAAGAATTTCTATTAGGTGTTTCACATCCACTCAAGTCAAAACTCTGCCATAGACAAAGTCCATGAAGAAGAAACTAAAATTTAATGGAACCATGAGAATTTAATGTAGAAACATAATACAGCCATGGAAACAGGAAGTGAAGAAATACTTTCCGCTAAAGCAGTGAATGACAGCACAAACACTAATATGCCTGATGAGTTGGGGTGGGGTGAGTGGGAAAGACTATCAAAAACTTACAGCTATAATTCTGGCTTTGAAAGTCACTTTTTTAGAACTAAGCTACCTGCATAGATGGACACTGAGGACTACAGAATACTGGAATACTATGAATACATAATTGGCATTTCATAAACATTGGTTGATTGAATGGATGAATAAATGATAATGCCTAGAGTCAGTGGGGACCCAACCCAGGTATTAGATCTCATAAAGCTCTGAAAGGAGATTTTTCTACACTGATAGAGTGGTGTAAGACAGACCAGCAGAGTGGCCCTTTGGATTTAAGAAGGTTTAACTCTCTGGCTCCCTTAGACCAGAACTCTCCTGAAACTGACACATCCTCCTTTTTTACGGGTCTACCTCTAGAGCCATCTACCCAGCTGCCCAAGCCAGAAACTTGGCCATCCTTGACTTATTACATCTCCCATCCAGCTGATCACCATGCTTTGTCCATTCTTTCAAATGTCTCAATAATTTATCTGCTTCTGTTTTCCTTACCTCAGCTTTTGTTGAACTACCATCATCTCCCTCCCACAGAGCACTGTGACAACTTCAGGGAGTCCCTGCTCTTCATTTCCTCCAACCCATTCTCCACAATTTAGTTGTAGTAGTATTTTTAAAGCACACATCTGATCATGTCACTTCTGGATTAAAATACTCCAGTTATTCATTGCTTCCAGGAGAAAGTCTGGACTATTTAACATGGTATATAACACACTACTATTACAAGGCATTTGCAGTCCCTGAATAAGCTCCCTTCTTAGGTCTTTTGTATATTCAGCCATTCCTAGAGCTCTAGCAAGATTGTTCTTCCTGCTTACCCTTTTCACCTTGCTAACTCCAACTTATCCTTCACTTCTCATCTTAGACTTGGTTATATGTTCCTGAGAGGCTTCCACAGGCTCCCTGTGCTTACCTTATTATAGCATTTATCACACTGCATTGCAGTTTTCTGTTAATATGTCTATAGTTTAGTTTATAGTTATGTACTTGAGAGCAAGGATCCTACTTTATTTGTATTTGACCCTAGCATTTGCACAGTGCTATCGTAACATAGGCACTCAATATAGATTTGCTGAATGAATGACTACATAAATGAATAGTGCTGTTTGGCACAAGTGTGTTTCAGCTAACAAGTCTTTTTAAAAAGTACTCTGTTTGCAACCTCACCCATCGCCTCAGCTTCTCTGAAAATTTTTCCATCTCAAAACCACACCCCAAGTGCCTTTGCTTCTTGGCCCTCTTCTGGCCTCCTTATCCAGTCTAACTTGCTGAGATTCCCCCACCTCTTCACACACTTCAGCTTAGACACCTGCCCTTCTATCCAGCATGCCACAGGAGTCCCTGCCACTCACACTCCTGCCTCCTTCCCCAAGGTTGGGATGAATTTAAATTATTGGTTATCCACAGGAGACACCTGCTACCTAATGCAGTCAAGTTACACTGGGACCTCTAACCACCACTTCTAGGGCCATTTCTGGCACTGGAGACTTGATCTAGAAATATACATTCAGAAAAACCCTAGCCACACATTGGCTGTGCCTTAACTCCTATTATATGGCCCCAATTGTAAAGAGGGAATTAATTAACTAGAAGTACCATGTCTGAGGATTTAGGAAGCGTATTCCATCATTCAGGTATTCAAACAACTCTTGGTTCTAATGCATATGAACACCATCACAACAAACAAGTGTATTTACTGATAACTTACAATATAAATCTATAAATCAGGATATACATAAATGTATATATACTGACATACAAAAATGAATTCATTCATTCATTCATTTGATAAATACTGACTTGGTGTCTCCTAGGTACTAGTCATTGTACTAAACACATGAAATAGAAAAATGACAAATATTGTTCCTTTCTTTAAGTAGTTTTCAAGCTTGACGGGGAGACATGCATATGAATGTATCATTACAGAACAACATGGTAAGTCCAAGCACAGACGCATACACAGGGTAAACCAAGGATCTGCAAATAATGAAATCTTTAAGTTGAAATGGATCTTAGGGCCCTTAGTCCAACTTGCCTTATGCATGACTTTCCAGTATATTCTTATTCAGCCAATACTTAATTAATACCAGTGATAAGTTTACTCCCTCCCCAGATAGCCCATTACATTTTTGAGCACCTCTGTGAAACAATTCGTTTTTAGATTCTCAACAAAATATTGATCTTCACCAGCAATCCTCAGTGCTGCTGAGCTGTTCCTGGAACTCCTGCCCCTTGTTCTGTCCTTCAAAGCCTGCTTGAAGGAAAGATGCTCTCCAAGCCTTGCAGATCTGGACCTCTCCTTCTTCAGTGAGTCAGGAATCAGAAGGAATATTCCATCTTGGTTACAAGTAGAGGGTATAAACCTATCTGGTCACACCCAGAAGAGAAGCCAAACAGCCCACTAAAGCACGAGAGGAGAGGTTACACAATGGGATCTTCCTTCTCTCCCAGAAATACTTAAGATCTCCATTATCTAGGTCTAGTTTATATCAGCTACCCCAAAATCCCAATCATCGCACCCAGTGGACCACAGCAGAACAGAGGGAAGTCTCCTCTTGGGCTGTTCCAAGGGTTTGGCTCTGATACGTTTCCATTTCTACACTTGAAAGGTTCTTTTCCTTCTAGCTCCAAATATTTCCAAACATATCAGAATCTACATATTTGCTCTTAATATTCAAGTAATAAAATTCAGTGGCACCCGAATTTTATCTTACACTTGTTGGAAGAGAAAAACATTCTAGGTGTTCACTGTGAGAAAAAAAGAATATCTTTTTACCTGAATAAAAGTACATGAAATGCTAGAGGGATGGTATCCTCCTCTGTATAAAATGTCTGATGTTTAGAGAGTTGAGATACTTATTCTGGGCTTCCTGTTTGTTTCCAAGAATTCTTACTGGCTTTGAAGAATTGGAGAGTTTGAGCAACTTGAAAACCATTATTTCAGATTAGTTTATCCAACTGGGCAGAGTATTTATGAAGTTTCTGGGGAATTTACTGATGTTAATATTTTAAATATTCCAATAAATAATTTATGCTACTTCTGTCTAAGGAGATGTGGCAACAAGCATATTTTTAGGAAATTAATGAAGTTTAAAAATTATGAGGTCATTTGCAGAACTCTCAATGTCTCAGGCTTTTCATCTCTGAAGTCAGTCCATTGAGACTACACTCAGAAGTCTCCTCTACCATGAAACCCTGCCAGGCAGACTTATTTCTTTCTTGCTTTGTCCTTCTCACAGCTTTTTATATTCCATTAGGACAATGATTTTTTCCATTGTAGGATAATACTCTCCCATTAGGAGGTATCTTCTCAGGACAAAGTCACATCTTGTTCACCCTTCTATTCCCATTGTTGGCACAGTGCATGGGCATACTCAGGCTCAGGTAATTCTTGTTGGATGAAGGAGACTGACATACCCACAGCTGAGAAACTCAGGTGGGTCTATACCTGCAAACTCCTCACATAAAGCAGGGTTAAATCAGCAATCATAACAAAAGATTTGTCATTAATTTCTGCCACTAGGCAGCACAATGTCCAAGGACACTGATGAGCAAAGAAAAAGGAAAATAAATGTTTCAAAAGGACTGGGTTCTCATCTGGTTTGTGACCTTTTAATGTAATGACTTGGGACAAATCACCTTATCTCCCCAGAGCTTAGTTTTTTGGGGTTATGAAATAGAACTCATAAAGTTTATTTTTCCATATTTGAGTTTTGTGAAAATAAGATGCCAACTGGAGAATCATCAAAACAGTGCATGAATGTATAGTATTGTTATCATTTCAGCAAATTTGCTTACAGGCCTCACTTGTCATGCAGCACTGAATTCCAACTTGGTTGCTTAACTTGGGAAGTGATGTAGTATGTGCAAGGCAGTATGTGTGTGGTGGATAAGAGCAAGGACTTTAGAGACAAATCTGGATTTAAATTTCAGATCTACCATTTACTAGCAGTGATCTGTGAGTAGCATATATAGCATCACTCAGCCTAGTTTTTTTCTGTCTGTAATAGGGGATCATAGCACATGCTTTGTCAGGCTATGGTAAGCAATGTCCGTAATGTACAGATCCTGGCCAGAAATAAAAACTCGGTAAATCACAATAGTAGTAGTTTCTATTATTATCATTATCTTGAAGTAGATACACTTCTGGAAGTGACTTTGTCTCATCTGAAGACTGCATTCCATGGGGAAACAGAATGAAATGTGAGGAATCATTTATCTCAAAGAAAAAGCTGCTGGCTAGAAGACATTTCTCTAAAAAAAAAGATGTGTAAAAAATGGGTAAGAGTGCAAACATGAATCCATTGATATGTGCCAGTTCTAGAAAGGGAGGGGATAAACGAATCAGGGAAGAGCAACAGAGGTGAAGAGGCAGAGGAAGGCTCTGTAAGGACTTGCTGAGATGGAGCCATAAACAATACCAACTGGGTGTGGGCGGCTGGGAAACCACTGGAGAGGATTAAGTGTGGCTATGAGAGAAAAGGAGCTAGGCTGAAGTCTATAAAGCTAAGAGACAAAGAGCCAGATAGATAAACTGCCACAGCTCTCTGATTATCAGCCAAGAATATGATATTGACACGGGCCCCACAGCAAAGGACTGTTGTTAATATGCAGATCTTTACAGCCAAATCCGAACAGGGGAAAACATCACAGTTGCCATCCAATCCAGCACTGTCTATTAAAAAGAGAATGTGAGCTGCATATATAATTTTAAATATTCTAATAGCCACATGTGTTAGTCAGCTACAGCTGCTATAATAAAATACCAGAGTCTAGGTTGTTTCAATAACATTTATTTTTCACAGTTCTGCAGGCTGGGAAATTCTAGATTAAGGTTCTGTCAATTCTGTTTTCTGGCAAATACTCTCTTCCTAGGTTGCTGATGACCACTTTCTCCCTGTGTCCTCACATAGTGGAAAGACAGAGCACTCTAGACTCTTCCAGTTCTTATAAGGACACCAATTCCATAATGTGGGCCCACCCTGAAGACTCATCTAAACTTATTCATCTCCTAAAGGCCCCACCTCCAAATACCATCTATTCAAGGGGTAGGCCTTCAACATACAAATATGTGGTAGCACAAACATTCAATCCATAACACCACATTAAAAAAAAAAAAAGTAGTACGGGTGAAAATAATTTTAATAGTAAATGTTTTTAATCCACTATAGTCACAATACTATTTTAACATGCAATCAAAATAAAACATTATCATTGCAAATGTTAGATATTTTTCCATCCCAAACTTCAAAATATGGTGTGTATTTTCACTTATGCCACACATCCACTTGAACCACTCACATTTCATATGCTCAATAGCTAAACATGGTACAGACCCCATCCCAAAGGAAAATGAATTTTGTTCTCCTGAACTCCTAGGCTCTTAAGATCTTTTTAAAACCTACATCCTTCAATTGAGAAGAGACCTTTGGCAATGTTGTGTTCAGACATCTCTACAGATTCTCAGTAGGTTTCCCCTTAGCATGTTTATTTTAATTTAAGCAATTGCACACCTTTTGAAATCTCCCCTCCAATTCAATATTCACTGAAGGCTGACAATGCTTGGCCTGGACAGGTTAATCATGGTTTGTGTTCCATTCACTCTTCCTTCTAAGGGAAACTATTTTACCCACACCCTCTTCCTTTAATCCCCCAGCACCCCATTTCTTCTTCTGCTCCCCACCACCTCTCTAGCCCAGTTGACTAGGGGTGGGCACACGACTCCATCTGTATAGTTACCTGGTATGGAAAATCTCGCTCAATCAGGCCAGACAATTGAGGGGCCAGTCAGATCCTCTGTCAGGAATATAGAGTCAGAATTAGCAGATAGGGAGAAGCACCAGAAGACGTGCAGAAAAGAAAACAGGGAGAGAGAGCGCTACAAATATTGAGTTTCCAGCCACTTCTCATATTTCTTCAGGGAGGTGTTTTGGGTGGGGGAGGCATGTGGGTTGGAATAGCTCCTCCTCAATCATTTTTCCACCTCAGGTTTCCAAAAGCCATTTCGTTTTAACAAAGTGATTCTCCAGATGAAAGACGTTTGAAAGGCTCCTGTGAGAGATCTCAAAATAACTGTGATTCCTGGAGCTCTGGTAGAACCCTCCAGTACCAGCCACAGTCTGGGCTTCTGAGGTGCAGCTGTTTCATTGCTGCTGGTTTTCCATATGATCCCTGCACCTCTCACGGTCATGACTAGTTTACAAGAATCCTTTATGGGCTGAGGGAGCCTAAGTGAGTCTACCTTTCAATACAACTGCTTTCCACAGAGAGGGATCTTTCATACATCTTTGAGCAAAGTTCTTTTCCACATCTCCCCTTGGACTTGTTTGCTCTCAATCTCATGCCAGCACTTAGCCTGACCAAGAAGTGATGGATTACTTTGGATGGCATCCCCAAGTAATTATATTCTGAAAATACCTCCGCACAGTGGCCTTCTGGGGACCCTTTTAAGCCTCACATCATCTATAGCAGTGGTTCTCAGCTGAGGCTGCACATTCAAACTATCTGGGGAACTTCTAAAATATGCTGATGTCCCAGGCCCTCCCTCAGACTATGAAATCAGAATCTTTGGGGGCAGGTCCTTGGGTGTTCATATTTCTTAAAAACTTCCAAATTTTAATGTGGAGCCACAGTTGTGAAATACTGTGTGATACACAGGATGTGCCCTCACACAGACTCGGGTTTCTATCACAGAAAAGCAGATACTGTTTTTCATTATAAAAGAAATGCATATTTATTTTTTTAAAGAATACATAGTGAGGAAATATCCAAAGTGAGATGACTCACTCATCAGTAGTATGCCCAATAGTCCCACTCCCTAGAGGTAACTATTGCAGTTTTTTATGTGCCCTCCAAATATTTAAATCTCTCTCTCTCTTACACACACACACACACACACACACACATTTTCCCTCTGGCTTTTTGTCTTCCTAATATATCTTGATTATTAGACTAGCATTTCTTTTCGTATACATTTATGGGGCACAGGTATAATTTTGTAACATGCATAGATTGTGTAGTGGTGCAATGAGGACTTTTAGGGTAGCCATCACTCATATAAGGTACATTATAATTATTAAGTAATTTTTTATCATATACCCACTCCCTACCCTAGCCTAGACATTTTTGACAAAGAAAAACAGAGTAAGCATTTGAGTACTTACTTTCCCAAATAATAAAACAAAGCACTATATAAAACTAAAGTAATTAAAACTGTGATCTCATTACTAGAAGAAATAATTTGTTAGCACAGAATAAGAAGTCCAAACAATAATCAATAGAATTTAGTATATGAAAAACATTGGCATTTCAGATTAGTGGGGAAAGGATACACTATTCAATAAACAGTATTGAGATAATTATTGGGACAATTGTCTATTCATTTTTAAGTGGATTCCTATTTCACAGCATATAAAAATTAAAGACGAATTAAAGTCTTCACAATAAAACTAAGCTTGTTAGAAGACATAATTTTATAATTCTGGAGTGGGAAAAATCTTAGTAATATATAAAATCTAGAAGTCACAAAAAATCTATAGACACATTAGGCTACATCAAATTTAAATTTTCTCTAAAAAGAAAAGACAGAATAAAGAAAAGTAAAATAAACAGAAATGCAAGGTAAAATTATAACATATACAAAAGATTAATATCCATATTTTAAAATGTTTCTATATATCAATAAGAAACTGACAGTCAACAGAAAGCAAGACAAGGCTTGCTAGATAAACAAATATAAAAATTAAAAAATATTCAGTTCAACACTCAAAGAGTTGAATTAATCTTGATATCTTTTTCTTTTTCACTCATCACATTGGCAAAATGTTTTAAAAGATTGATACCAAGAAATGGTGATTATCTGAAGAAACAGATATTCTCATACTTTGGTAGAAAAATATACTAAAAACAGTTTTTAAATGGCAACTTGAGATATCTTCACGTTCTCTAATATACATGAAGTCATCTGTCATTTGATTTAGCAATTTCACTTCTAAGTATCTACCCTACAGAAAGCAATTACAGAATAAGAGCACAAACATATATGTAATATGGCATTTTTTTGTAATGAAAAAAAGAAAACATTTTAATGGCTGTCATAAATGATTAAAGTAAGGTATAGTTATATTGTAAATCACACATAGCCATTAACACAAATAAAATGACTCTGTAAAAACTGATACGAAAAGTTGGTAAATTGACATATAAATTGTAAAAAGCCAGTGCAAAATAATTTATAAAGGGAATCCAACTTTTGTCCAAGAAACATATACATGCACACTTTTAATCACATAGAGAAAGGCCTTGAAGGAATAGTAGACTTTTTTTTTTTTTTTTGAGACGGAGTTTCGCTCTTGTTACCCAGGCTGGAGTGCAATGGCACGATCTCGGCTCACCGCAACCTCCACCTCCTGGGTTCAGGCAATTCTCCTGCCTCAGCCTCCTGAGTAGCTGGGATTATAGGCACGTGCCACCATCCCCAGCTAATTTTTTTTGTATTTTTAGTAGAGACGGGGTTTCACCATGTTGACCAGGTTGGTCTCGATCTCTCGACCTTGTGATCCACTCACCTCGGCCTCGCAAAGTGCTGGGATTACAGGCTTGAGCCACCGCGCCCGGCCCGGAATAGTAGACTTTTAATAGATATACCTCCAGGCAAGGAAGTGAGATTTCAAGTTTGAGAGTGTGAAGCTTAGAAGGAAACTTTATTAACACCATCTATTTTTTTTACAAGGCTCATTTATTAAATTTGTAATTTTTTTAAATAATGAAAAGAAGAGAGTTTTCTCAGTGTTTTAATTAGGGCTTTATAAGTTCTGAGTTTATCTTTCTTTCATATATTTATTGGCCATCTGTATTTCTTTTCTTCTAAACAGCCTGTTCATGTACTTTGCCCATCTTTATGCAATTTCTTTTTTTGTATTGAATGTACTATTTAAAAATTTTAAAGTGTATTTTGCTTCATTGCATAAAAGTTGCAAATGGTCTTTTTTCTATTTATTATTGTATTCTGATTTCATTTATACTACCTTCATCACATGTTTTATTTGTATTTTAAGTAATCCTATGTATCAGTCTTATCTTTATATAGCTTCTGAGTTTGGTGCCATGCTTAAAAAGTTCTGTTCTACTTCAAGATCATTAAATAATTTATCAATTTTAAAATTATTTTTATTGCTTAATTTTTAATATATGTTGTTATTAATCTAGAATGTATTTGGAGACAGGAATCCAGCTTTAATTTTCCTTTCCAAATGTCATTTCCCCCAATATCACTGGGTTGAAACACCACATTGCCATTTTTGTTAGCTGTCTTTCTGGACTCTTTATATTTTTCCCACTGATTTCTACAGTTTTGTACTTGTATTTTAATATTTTGTGACATGTTTTAATTATCTATCTAATATGACTAGACTTCCTCCCTCATATGGCTTTTCCTGCAAGAAATTGTCTGTCTCTTCCCATTTTTCAATTGTAAAAGTTTATTGTGAGTTAAGATGTTACAGACTCACTTTTACCTCTTCTTCTCCTCTAAATATAACTAAATACTCTGGAAATAACTCAACAGATGATTGTAAAAGGACTCTGAAAGATGGAAAAGAGAAAGTTGACTGGCTAGGGACTTTAGAACTTGAGACACCATAGTGATTTCCCTGAGTTTTCTTTTTATCTCCCATATATCCCATGCCCAGCACCAGGGAGGCTTACAACCCCAAACCACCAGCAGGAATAGAATTGAAAAACAAACACGAAAAGCTGTCTGTCTCTGGCCAAAGGCAGGGAAAGGGTGAGCCCAGAAGAGTCCTGCCAGAAAAATAATCCTCTGGTCCTCGTGCTGACCTGTGGCAGGAGCAAGAGACTGATCCTCCTGAGCAGCAATAGTAGCACAGCAGACTGAACCATTCCCTACCCAACACATGTCAGCAAGCCCCACTCTCTACAGTGTCACATCAGCAAACTCCAGAATAGTGGTGTGCTCCATCTGCAACAATATCAGTAGGGTACCTATCCCATACCCAAGATAATAGGTAGGCCAGTCTATCCTCAGGGGAAGCATTAGCAAACTTGAACAAGACTATCCCCTCCCCTATACCCATCAAACAGCCCATGAGGCACCTGCAGTAATAAAGCAGGATCCCAAGTAGCAGCAGAAGAACAAGGTAGACTGTATTAGCATTGTAAGAACTCTGAAAACAAATTGTCACTGGAACTACAACTCACAAAAGTAGACCAGAACTTACACACTAAGCTCCCAAAGGGTGACTGCTTACTAAAAATAAAATATCTAAATAGTATGAAGTGTATTCTAAAATAATACCCAAAATGTCTGGGGTACAAGTGGAAGTCACTCATTATACCAAGAACCAGGAAACATACAACTTTTATGAGAAATGACAATCAACTGATGCCAACTTTGAAGAGACTCAGATGTTGAAGTTATCTGAAAATGATTTTAAGGTAATCATTATAAAAATGTTTCAACAGTTACAAATTTGCTTGAAACACATGAAAAATACACAATTCTAACAAAGAAAAAGAAGTCATAAGAAAGAACCGAATGCAGAAAATAGAATTTAAATAGACAATAACAAATAAAAAGTCACCAGATGAGCTTAGTAGTAGAATGCTGATGATAACACAGAGTCAGTGAACTTAAGGACAGAACAGTAGAATTTACTTGTACAAAAAAAGAAAAAATAGGCAAAAAAATCTAACAGAGCCTCAGAGACTCTGTAGGATCAAAACAAAGATATAATATTTGTATTGTTAGCATCTCAGAGGGAAAAAAGAAAGATTGGCTGAAAAAGTTTTTTTTTTTTTTTTTTTTTTTTTGAGACGGAGTTTCACTCTTGTTACCCAGGCTGGAGTGCAATGGCATGATCTCGGCTCACCACAACCTCTGCCTCCTGGGTTCAGGCAATTCTCCTGCCTCAGCCTCCTGAGTAGCTGGGATTACAGGCACGCACCACCATGCCCAGCTAATTTTTTGTATTTTTAGTAGAGTCGGGGTTTCACCATGTTGACCAGGATGGTATCGATCTCTCGACCTCGTGATCCACCCGCCTCGGCCTCCCAAAGTGCTGGGATTACAAGCTTGAGCCACCGTGCCCGGCCTTGAAAAAGTATTTTTAAAAATGGCTGAAAACTTTCAAATTTGGTGAACTGCATGCATGCACAGGTTCAGGAAGCCAACTGAACCTAAATAAGATAAATCCAAGGAAATCTACGCTAAGACACATTATAAACTTCTGAAAACTAAAACAAGCAAACAAAAAAACACTTTAAAACAGCCAAAGATACACGATGCATTACTTATAGATAAACACCAATTAGAATGACAGAGGATTTCTCATTTTAGGCTATGAAGGCCAGAAGGACCTGGCACACTACATTTTAAGTCCTGAAAGAAGAAAATCCAAAATCATAAATCCTGTATCTAGCAAAACTATCCTTCAGGAATGAAAGGGGAAATAAAGACATTATCAGGCAAAGGAAAACTAAGAGAATTTGTCACCAACAGACCTACCATTAAACAATGGCTAAAGGAAGCTCTTCAAACAGAAAGAAAGTGATAACAAAGGAAGGGTGATACTGGGTGCAGTGGGTCACACCTGTAATCCCAGCACTTTGGGAGGCCAAGGCAGGAGGACTGCCTGAGACCAGGAATTTGCGACCAGCTTGGCCAATATAGTAAGACCCCAGTTTTAAAATAAAAATAAAAACAGCTGGGAGTGGTGGCATTCAGGGAATATTCATCATAATAGACTATATTTGGGGTCATAAAATAGCTATTAACAAATGTTAAGAAATTAAAATCAAATAGAGTATGTTCTCTAACCTTATGGAATAAAACTAGAAATCAGTAACAAAACAAAAACAGAAAAACCATTAGGCACATGGAAGTTAAACAGCACACTTTTAAATAAGCCATAGGTAAATCAGAAAGTCTCCAAGGACATCTTTACAGACTAAATAGAACTTAACAAAAACAAATAAACAACATCAGAATTTGTAAGATGCAGCTAAAGTGGCAAAAGAAAAATTTATAGCACTAAAGCCTTACATTAGAAAACAGAAGTAATCACAAGTCAGTAATTCAAGCTGCTAGCTCAAGAAACAACAAAAGGAAGAGCAAAATATATCAAAGTCAAGCAGAAAGAAAAAAATTAAGATAATGGCAGAAAGAAATGAATCTGAAATAGGGAAAGCAATAGAGAAAATTTATGAAATATAAAGCTGGTTATTAGTGGAAAAAATTGATATAATTGATAACTCCCTAGCCAGACTGGTAAAGATCAAAAGAAAGAAGACACAAATTACCATTATCAAATAAAAGATATTGCCACAGATTTTACAGTCATTAAAAGAATAATATGGAATAGATGCACAACTTCACACTCATAAATTCAACAATTTCAAAGAAGTGGACTAATTCCCAAATCACAATGAAAACTCAGCCAAGATGAAATAGATAATCTGAACAGTTTTACAACTATAAAAAAACTTAATTTATAATTACAAATCTCCCCAAAAAGAAATTTCCAGGTCCAGATGATTTCACTGGAGAATTTTTCCAAGCATTTAAAGAATTAATACCAATTTCACACAATCTCTTTTTCAAAATAGAAAAGAAGGAATCACTTTCTTTCTTTCTTTTTTTTTTTGAGACGGAGTTTCGCTCTTGTTACCCAGGCTGGAGTGCAATGGCACGATCTCGGCTCACCGCAACCTCCGCCTCCTGGGTTCAGGCAATTCTCCTGCCTCAGCCTCCTGAGTAGCTGGGATTACAGGCACGCACCACCATGCCCAGCTAATTTTTTGTATTTTTAGTAGAGATGGGGTTTCACCATGTTGACCAGGATGGTCTCGATCTCTTGACCTTGTGATCCACCTGCTTTGGCCTCCCGAAGTGCTGGGATTACAGGCTTGAGCCACCGCACCCGGCCAGGAAGGAATCACTTTCTATCTCCTTTTCTGAGGCCAGTACTAGCTTTATATGAAACCAGACAAAGACAATACAAAAGAAGAAAAACCGCAAATCAATAATTCTTATGAACTGGGATGCAAAAATCCTTAACAAAATATTATTAAATTGAATCCAGCAATATACAAAAAGGAATAAGAAGCCATAACCAAATGGGATTTATTTCAGCTATGTAAGGCAGGTTCAATATTTGAAAACCATTCAGTGTAATTCACCATAACAACAGCCAAATGTAAAAAAATCACATGATCATACTGATCATTACACAAAAAGCATATAACAAAATCAAACAGTCATTCAAGATAGAAACTCTCAGCAAATTAGGAATAAAGAAACACTTCCTCGACTTGATCAAGAACATCTGCAAAACATCTGTAACTAACATTGTACTTAATGGTGAAAGACTGAATACTTTTCATTTGAGATTGGAAAGGATTTCTGTTCTTATCTCTGTTACTGAGAGGTCTAGCCAGTGCAATAAGGCAAGGAAAAGAAAAATCATACGGAATAGAAAGGGAAAAATAAAATGCTCTATTTGTAGATGACATGATGATCTATGTAGAAAACCCCAAAAAATTACCAATAAAAAGAAGAAGAAGAAATCTAGAACTAATAAATGAGTTCAGCACAGTTGCAGGATTTAATATTAACATAAAAATTAAGTTCATTTCTCTATATTAACAATGTATATGTGGAAACTAAAGTATAACAATGCAATATCATTTTCAATTGCTCCAAAGAAAGTTAAGTACTTAGCATATATTTTTTAAAATACCTATAAAATCCGTATGTTGAAAATTATAAAATCTTCATTAAAAAAACAAAGACCCATGTAAGTGCAGACATTCTTCATGTTCAAGGATTGAAACACTCAACATAGTAAAAATGCCACTTCTCCTCAAATTAAACTACATGTCTAACAGGATTCCCATCAAAATCTTAGCAAGGTTTTGTAGACATAGACAAGCTAATTCTAAAGTTTATATGGAAAGTAAAAGTCCCAATGATTGCCAAAACTTTTGACAAAGAACCCTGAAGTGGAAGGAATAACTCCACCTAGCATACTGCTTATTATAAAGCTACCATATAACTTACTATGTAATAGTAGTCAAATGCTCAAAAGAGTGTGGTATTGTCAGAGAGACAGGCACATCAATGGAAGAGAATAGAGAACTCAGGGATAAAGTCACACAAATATGCTCAGTTGATTTCTTGACAAAGGTGCAAAACCTATTCAAAGAAAGGAGAGCCTTTTAAACAAATGGTGCTTGAGAAATTAGACATACAAAGGCAAAAAAAATTAAAATTGACCTAATCTTGACATGTTATATACAAATTAATTCAAAATAAAGACCTAAATGTGAAGTATAAAACTATAAATCTTTTAGAGAAAAATAGAAAATATTTGGGAACTGGAGACAGGCAAAAAGTTCTTATACTTTGCACTAAAAGCACAATCCATTAAAGGAAAAATTGGTAAATTTGACGTCATGAAAAGTAAACACTTTCACTCTGAGAAAAGCCCTTTCAAGAGGATGGAATAAAAAATTACAGAGTGGGAGAGAATATTTGCAAACCATACATCTAATAAAGGACTTCTATCTAGAATAGATAAAAAACTCACAACACTCAACAGTGAAAAAAACTCAACAACAAAAAACAAACAATCCCATTAGAAAATAGCAGATTATTTGCGTTTTGGCTTGTTTAATTTCCTTAGAGATTCTGGATATTAGACCTTTGTCAGATACATAATTTGAAAACATTTTCTACCATTCTGTAGGTTGTCTGTCTATGTTGCTGGTTTCTTTTGTTGTGCAGAAGCTCTTTAGTTTAATTAGGTCCAATTGTCAATTTTTCTTTTTGTTACAATTGCTTTGGGGACTACCTAAAAATTCTTTGCCAAGACCAATTTTCTAAGTTTTCTTCTAGGATTTTTATAATTTGAGGTCTTACATTTAAATTTTTAATTCATCTTGAGTGAATTTTTGTATATGGTAAAAGGCAGGGGTCTGGTTTCATTCTTCTGCATATAGCTAGCCAGATATCCCAGGGCCGTTTACTGGGGCAAAAAGCATAAACGGGCATTTCACTGAAGAGAAAATACAGAGGACATAACTGAAGTAAAAAATAGCAATAACACCATATTCTGGAAAGGACGCAGAGAAACTCTATTACTCATATATTGCTGGTGGTAACATAAAATGTTATGGTCATTCTGTATAAATATTAATAGTTTGACAGTTTCTTTTAAAACTAAAAACTCACCATAAAACCCAGATATCCCATTCTCAGGCATTTATCCCAAATAAATTAATATTTATGTTCATGCAAAAACTTATAAATGAATGTTCATAGCATCTTTAGTTGCAACAGCTAAATACTAGAAATTACTCAAATGTCCTCCAGTGGGTAAGTGAGTGAATGTGTAAGCAAACTGTGCAATACAACATACTATGCAATACAACACAGTAAAAAGGAACCAACTATTGATGCAGAAAACAACCTGGATACATCTCAAGATTATTATGCTGAATGGAAGAAGCCAATATCTTAAGGTTACATATTAGCATGATTATATAACATTCTTGAAATAAAATTATATAGATGAACAACAGATTAATGGTTTTGAAGGGTTAGGGATGGGACCATGGCTTTAAAGGGAAGCATAAAGAAGCCTTGCAGTGATGATATAGTTAGTGATATTTTGATTGTGGCAATAGTTAGATGAAGCTAATGTGATAAAAACTCTATACAATCACACACACACACACACACACACACACACACACTCATGCACAATGAGTACATGCATAGCTAATAAAATCTGATAAGGTCTGTAGATTATATCAGTGTCAATTACCTGATTTTGATATTGTACTATAGGTATGTAAATGTTAACAGTGAGGAAGGCTGTGTGAAATGGGGCAGTCATAGACTCATGAATCTATAAGTACTTTGTAATGTTTTTAAAAAATATACAAACCAGCTATTCTTTAACAGCTAGAATATTTGCGTGATTCTTTGTTTACAAAATCCACAAGTAGACCAAACATAAATTTAATGAGACCAGTCTGTCAAACATCAACTCATATATTAAAATTTTGTATTCACAAGGTATGAACATAGCAAGAGAACTTAACATTCATATTTTGCTCTCACAAGAGTGAGTTTATCCTTCACCCTGACCTCCCAAAGTGGTAGCATGTATCTGTATACTGGTAAACCTACAATTGTTGGAGTACCCTGGGCTTTGAATCCCTGCAGAAGTCATCTAACTTCAGTTTCTCCTTAAACACAACATAAAAAATAGTAATAAATAGTTATAACATATCAATCACTGAACTATTCAACTACCTGCTACACAGTGGAAGGTAAGAAGAGGACTCACAAGAAATGCGAAAATATGGTCCCAGTTCTTATTGTTTTAGATACAGATGATGGGATGCACAGGTATGTTTTTAAGCCTTTGGAAATGCATTTAGGGGCAAAAAGAGAAAAAAAATGGCAGTAGAAATGATATTCAGAATGTAAATATTCAGTGTGATGTAAGTATTTATTGAATGCTTATCTTGGGCACCTGTAGCGTGACTGAGCAAATGAAGCTCTGGGTTTGCCAGGGAGCCTGTGGCTTTGGGACTTGCAACAATAGTATCATCAATACGGCTCCAAGGCTGTCAGTACTGCCACTGTTAGCTGTTGTTAATTTACATAACACAGATGTAATGGGCTCTGTGCTAAGCACTCTACAAATATCATAATCACATGAACTTTGTGAGATGGCATTATTATCCAGATTTTAAAGAAGAAGAAACTAAGAAGACATGTCTAGATACTTTCCCAAGGCCAGCAACTAGAAAATGTCAGAATCCTGATGGGAATCCAGGTCATCTAATGTCAAAATTCATACTTTTAACCAGTAGTCTATGTGTCTTCACCAAAGCCTGTTTAAAATCCTCCTCTTTGCTACTCTTTTCTTATGACCTCAGGTGGAACCTCTGGGGTGTTCCCTGACTTCATATTGTCTCTGCTCTACCTCCTTCCCCTAACAAATTCCATGTGAAGGATGAGGCATGGCCAATATAGCAACTGGCAAGACAGATCTTCAGCAAAGTCTTGTATGAGGAGAGTTGAGTGAGTAGGTATGGAGGCAGATGATAAGAGAAGAGTGTGTGTGTGAGTGTGAGAGATGTTTTTCCCTGGTTTTATTAGAATGGTAAAACTTAATAAAGTAAATAAGTCTCTCTCTTGAGGCATTTTAACGAAAATATTTGTGTTAGTGGTATAAGGCCAGGAAATATGCAATGACAAAGAACTACCTGGATGGATTCTTCTATTCCTGACACTACCTCAGGGACTTGATCTTAGTGGGCTTCTGAGTAAACAAGGTTACCACCTTGTTCCCATTTTCTAATGCTACATACAAACCACCCCCAAACTTGGATAATACAAACTCTTTTTATCACTCAGTGTTCTGTGCATGGAGTGGGCTGAGCTGAATGGTTCTCGTTCAGAATCTCTCATATAGTGGCAATCAGATAGTGGTGGGATCTGGAGTCATTTAAAGGTTTCTTTCCGTATGCATCTAGAGCCTAAATTTGAATGGCTGGAAAATCTGAGGACTGGTTGGGCTTCAATCCTCGTAGCCTTTCCATGTGGCCAGCTTGGACTTTCTGACAATATGCTAGTCTCAGAGTAATTGACAGTCATGGGCTTGAACCGGCTTGTATTCGCTTAGAAGAGCTGATTCTGCATATCTTCTCCCAAACCTGTGTTCAGTGCTATCATTTTGGAAGCCATGGTGGAAGTATTTACACCATGAAAATTGGCAAACACTGCAAATCAGGAAACTTTTTTCTTTAGAGAGCCAATTTACTAACACATGACTCTACACGGTAGTTGGCTTCTCCCAGAGTGACTGAGCCAAGAAACCCAGGAGGAAGATGCAAACCTTCTTAGAACCTAGCTGTGGTTGTCCCAAAATGTTGCTTTCTTCTCATTCTATTGTTCAATCAAGTCCCTAAGGCCTAACCTATTTTTAAGAGGTAGAGAGTTAGCATTGATCTCCTCTAAGAGTAGCAAATAATTTGTATAGTCTAAGAACCAGCACAGAGTACATACTCAATAAATCCTTGAGAAATGAATGAGTATGAAGTCATTTTAAACACTAATCTGCATGTCCTTAAGCCACTCTAAATGTACAAGTCCTTTTCGGAAGTTTTACTTCAATCAATGATTTTTAAATCTCTGAGTAGCCTAAATCTAAAACTGCTTGATATCAATCTGTTTATACTCTGTCTGCAGGTATTTGCGGACCTGTTTACTCAGGCCCTTCCTGGTTATGTACTCAGTTGCTACTACTACACACATTACAATCACAGATTGCTTGTTTTATAGACATTTATAGATGGGCTGTTTAGGTTGGCTTAAGTAAACATCAAGTTTCTTAAGAGAGTTCTCATGTATTTCTTTGCCACTCCTCTTCCTACCATGCAAGCTAGAGAGTTTTAAACATATGCACATGAATACTTACAAGATAGATGATGCTTAGAGATTATAACCCTTAAAAGGGAAGGAAAGAAGGAGACAAACTGAAAATTCTTAATTGCTATGTTTTAGAGCCTTCCATAAATGTTCTCCTTTAACTCTTCTATTTACCTAGTGAAGCAGTTATTATTTCCATTTCACAGTTGAGGAAAATGAGCCTCAAGAAGTTTTAGACATTTGGTCCAAGCCATACTGGAAAGTGGAGAAGCTGGGATTCAAATGAAGACCCACATGGTTCTAAAGTCTGAGGTTTACGCATTCTTCAGGCTGCCTTCCCACTGCTCTCTACATTTCCCCATCCTCTCGCATTCTGATCTCTCTCCTTAAAGTATCTACAGGAGTCATAAAAATGCTAATGCTTCTGAACTCCAAATAGAATAATCAGTGTTTCAAGTTGTGCTCTGGTAAAAATGTTCTTAGAAAGCTTGTTAAAACAAGAAGCTTAGAGTGCCTTATACTATGAGTGGAGTCAGACTGGTAGCAGGGTGACCAGCTAAGGGAATATTGCAATAACTTGGGAAAAGTATGCTGATGGATTAGACCAAAGCAGTAGTGGGGTAGAGAGATGTAAAAAAATTTGGAGTGATATTAAGAAGACTGACTCAACAGACTGGTGATTGATTGGATTGTGTAGGTGCTGATAAATTATTTTAGAACCATCATTTTGACTAGAGAGAGGAGGCCCAGATGTGAGGTTTCTGTATTCCCAGAAGATGGTAAGGGCTTTAAACTAGGGTAATATCTGTGGAAATGGGAAGACGTAGATAGATTTAAGAGATAATATTGAGTTCAAATCTGCTGAATGTGTTCCCAAATCAGATGTGAAGATGTGAGGGCGCTTGGAGGGGTGTTCAGGGTGAAATCCAGAAAACTACCACCAGGAAATTTTCACAGAGCTAGGAGACACAGAAGGGGGAGCAGACTTCAGGTGAGGATGAATTCTGGATATGGTCTAGTCTGAGGTGAATGTGTAACCAGGCACTGGCAGCCAGGATGCAATTGCACGGAAAACAAAGCAAATATCTCTTATCTAAATGAGAGTCTTTGCTCCCTATATAGGTTATAGATGATGGTGCCAAACATACCAAATACTATATGTCGTAGGGTTCTGTGCCAAGAAATAAAGGGCTCGGTAATTCTCAAAGTTTTCATTTGACAGTGGTTCAACTCTCTTTCCAAAAGCCATTTATCATCCTGTAGTATCATTCAATCAGTGACAGAGACTCACATAACTCATAGAAAGTGTTGCAGGGAGATCTCAGTGGTCTCTAGGAGCACAGGGTCTGCCTGCGCATGCGCGCGCACGCACACACGCACACACACACACACACACACACACACACACGGGGAGAGAGAGAGAGAGGTCTCAGATCTCATGTACATTTTCTTGGAAGAACTCATAGAAATAGGCACTAAGATGTGTTTGTACACTTTTGCCTTACATGCAGCAGCACAGCCACTGTTTGAACAAGGTACCTGCATGTCAGAACAGGGATCCTGGGCCCCTTTGTTTCCTGCTACACTCCTGAGAAAGAAAGTAAGCATTCATGCCAGCTAAGCAGCAAACCAAGGCTCTCCAGAGAGCTGCTTTTCTGCACATCACCTTTTATTTATTAGGATCAATCCTCTAATGGTCTACCCGAACACAAAGCCAGTCAGTAGGAAGGCAAAGGGTGTATGGATGGCTCTAGCCCAAAGGAGACCACTTATAGCTTCTTCACTAACATGTTCATAACACAGCTCTTAGAATAGGCACCTAATGCCAAACCCAGGTTAGATTCCCATGGCCACTGAGAGAGCCCACCACAGCAGCTCAAAACTGACTTTGCCTAGCCATGATCTGCCACCCTACCAGGTGGGGATTAGCTGCCATGGAACCAGCTATCCCCTCCACCCAATTGAGTATTTCTTGATCTAACTTCAACTCTGCCCATAGATGCCTTCCAAAGTCTCCCCTCATGTCAAGGTTCCCTAGAGTGAAACCCACTAAATAACAGTTTTCTTACCTGTGAGAAGTCCTGGTGACCAGCAGTGGAAAAAATACTAACTTATAACAGAAGTGGCAGGGACTCACAGAGCAAATGTGTTCTTTTCAAAAGAAGAAAGGTGACTTCATCCCTGGTGCCGTGGAGTTTAAAAAGAGCAGCGAGTGCTGCCTGGCTGAGCCAACTCTGCTTCATCAGTGATGACTCCATCCAAATTATGCAGCCATTGCCCCAACATGCTCAGCCTTCAGAAGGTAAATCACTGGAATCTGACTAACCCTGTTGTTTTCAAAGAGCTTCAGAAAATCCTAAGGCACCAATTGCCTTAACTGGCACCAGGGAGAGAAAAACTATGCAGTTATTTCCTCGAGTCATATCATTATATCCACCCCCATCCCCCCCCCAAAAAAAAACAGAACTCTAGGGAAGGAAAACAGGTATTTAGACTTTCTGAAAGGTGAAAATTATCGGAGAAGTGGAGGCAGGGAGGAAGAAGAAGCAAAGGTATTTTGGTCTGGAGGAGGGGCAGTAAGAAGCTGGAAATAACCACCTTGCTAAGAAAGTTTCAGAGCTATGAATTTGTAAGCAAACAAAGGTGACAAACAGGTGACTGGATTTTGCAAAGGGAAAAATATTCAGTTAAGCAAAGGAGATTAGTTGCTATAGTAAAAACTGTAACAGCCTTTCTCAAAAATGCAACCAATCTTTATTTTCTTTTTGTTGGATATAATAGCACTCATTCAATATGAGGTCATTTGTAATATTAACATATCAGCATAAAACATGCCTGCATTCTAACAGAAAGTTTTGGGGAAAGAGACAGGATTTTTCTCTGCAGGTTAAAGGTGAGGCTGTAGCAACTGGATTTCTACCATGGGATTCAAGGTCATTTCAAGCTACCCAGTGGGCCAAGAACCTACTCTTGATGCCAAGTCCTTGGTCTAAACTCTGGGCAAGAGTTCTGGCAGGGGTGCCAGGGAAAGGAATGATAATGAGTGTGATCTCTGCTGGAAGTGGGGCAGAGGGTTGAGCTTAGCGGCCAGCTGCTCTTTCTCCCAGCCTTTTTAC
Organism: Saimiri boliviensis; assembly: GCF_048565385.1. NCBI lineage: Eukaryota > Metazoa > Chordata > Mammalia > Primates > Cebidae > Saimiri > Saimiri boliviensis. The sequence goes on along the minus strand of NC_133454.1, from coordinate 30,844,054 downwards.
TTCTGGAGAGTATAAGGTGACTCTGGGTCATTAGGCTTGTATCTAATTTCTTGTTGAGCTATTTTGAGGCTTTGAGATTTATTTGTGTCAAATTTCACTCCAGAGAGGTTAAACAAGAAAAAAATTCCCTTTCTGTTTAGATAAAGGTATTCAGATCCAACGTGAGAAAGAGATTTTTGAAATCACAGATTTAAGAAAGGTCAAAATGGCTTACAAAGTGAACTTGTAATTCTTTGGGGTGTGAATAATAATAGAAGTAGAAGAGGGGCAGCGTTTCATCAATATTAAGAGCAATGAAGACAGGAGTCATTTTTATTTGGTTCATCATAATGTCCTTGAAACTCAGAACAGAGAGAACCATACAGTAGGTGCTCAGCAGAGACAGAGTGACTGGTGACTTTTTCCACTCCAGGTCTCTAGAATAGATCTGCTGAGAATGCTTAAAGTCACCATCTTGTTGGAGAGGCATTTGGAGAGAGCATGAGCCAGTGGGTCTTGCGGAATGGAAAAGAACTTGGTTATTTGCTTTGTCTCAGCCTCCAGGTTCATTGCCAAAGGTAGAATGGAGCAAAGAAGGCCAACTGCTGGACCTAGGAGCCTCCTTTGCCTATAAGCTAGACTTCATGTCTTTTCCTAAAGCCAGGACTCAATCTAATATGTAATCTACCAAATGTCTTCAATTGATTTTTTGTCCTCAAAAGTCTATTAAAATTTTCAGACTTAGTGAAATGTCAAAAGAAGAAACCATCATTCTCAGCAAACTGACACAAGAACAGAAACTCAAACACTGCATGTTCTTACTCATAGGTGGGTGTTGAACAATGAGAACACATGGACACAGGAAGGGGAGCATCACGCACTGGGGTCTGTCAGGGGGAAATAGGGGAGGGACAGTGGGGGGTGGGGAGTTGGGGAGATAGCATGGGGAAAAATGCCAGATATAGGTGATGGGGAGGAAGGCAGCAAATCACACTGCTATGTGTGTACCTATGCAATAATCTTGCATGTTCTTCACATGTACCCCCAAACCTAAAATACAATTAAAAAAGAAAGAATTTTACAAAGAACACCTATATACTTACCACTGGATTTCTTCAGTTAACATTTTACCACATTAGTTTTATCCCACGTTGATTCTCTACTCATTTCTCTAACCATCCAGCAACTCATTTAATCATTTTTGTTATTGTCTTTCAAAATAAGTTTTAGACATGAGTATATCCCCCCTAATAATACTTCAATATTATTAGCCAGAGTTCAATATTTATTTATAATTTCTTTGTTTATTTTCAAATAAAATTTGTATACAGTGCAATGCACGTGTCTTAAATGTATCATTCAGGAGTTCCACTAGACACATACATCTATGCAAACCAAACTCCCATCAAGATACAGAACATAACCATCACTCTGGAAAGATTTCTTATGTCCCTTCCCAGCAAACTCATACCTCAACATCCCAAGAGATAACCAGTCTTCTGATGATTTTCACCACAGATTAATTTCACCTGTTTTAGTATTTTACATAAATAGAACCACACAATTGGTATTCTATTGTGGAAAGTTTTGTGCAGTCAGCATGTTTTGGGGGTTCATTCATCCATGTTGTTTCTTATATCAGAAGCTGGTTTATTTTCATTGCTGAATAGTAAATAGTATTTTACTCTATGAATATGCCACTATTCTACTAATGGATACCTGGGCTTCCAGCTTAGAGCTGTTAGGAATAAAGCTAATATGAACATTTTTGCACAAGTCCCAGTGAACATTTGTTTTCAGATCCCTTGGGTAAATACGTAAGAGTGAAATTGTTGGTTCTTAGGGTACCTATGTATTTAATTTTATATGAAATTGCAAGATCTTTTCCAACATTGTTATGCAATTTTCGTCTCCTACCAGCAATGTATAAGAGCTTTAATTGCTTCATGTCCTCACCAGTATTTACTGTTGTCAGCCTTTAATTTTAGCCACACTGGTAGATGTGGAATGGTATTTCATTGTGGTTCTAATTTGCATTTCCTTGACAACTAAAGATATTTAATGTTTTTCATGTGTCTACTGACCATTCATTTATTATCTTTCGTGAAGTATCCAAATTTTTTTACCTTTTATAAAAATTTTAAATTATTTTATTATTGCTTTAGAAGTTCTTAGTATATCATGGATACCAATACTTTTTTACTTTTTTGAGATAGGGTCTCACTCTATTGCCCAGGTAGGAGTGAAGTAGCATGATCATAGCTTACTGCAGCCTTGACCTCCTGGGCTCCAGTGATCTTCTCACCTCAGCCTCCTGATTAGCTAGGACTACAGATACATCCAACAACACCCAGCTAGTTTCTGTGTTTTTAGGTAGATATAGGGTTTTGCTATATTGCCCAGGTTAATCTTGAGCTCCTGAGCTCAAGCAATCCAGCTACCTTGGCCTCCCAAAGTGTGAGGATTATAGGCATAAGCCACTGTGCCCAGCCAGACACCCAATACTTTTTAAGGTAAGTTTTGCAAATATTTTATTCTGTCCTGTGGTTTGTCTATAAATTTTCCTAATGATGTTTCTGTGCTTCTTTTCATTTCTTTAAATTTTAATGATCTAATTTATAAATTTTTTGCTTTTTTGGTTTTTACTTTCCCCAAAGTCATAAAGATTTTTTCCTATATTTTCTTCTAAAAGTTTTTTAAATTTTAGCTTTTATGCTTAGGTCTATGGTTCATCACAAATTAAATTTTGTGGATGGTATACGTTAAAGCAAGGTTAATTTGTTTCCACATAAAATGTAGTTATCTCAACACCATTTGCTGAAAAGACTTCCTTTTCCAGTTAGGTGGCTTTGGCACCTTTGTTGAAATTAAAATAAATGTATACGTATGTGTCTATTTCTATTTCTGGGTTCCTTATTCTTTCCATCAGTCTGTTTGTTGATCTTTATACCAGTTGCACACTATCTTGATTACTATAGCTGTAGGGTAAGTCTTGACATGCAACAGTATCCCATGTCAAATCGGAGGAGGTTCCTGGTGGAAGGTGATTGGATCATGGGGGCAGATTTCCCTCTTATTTCCCCCTTGCTGTTCTCATGACAGTTAGTGAGTTCACAAGAGCTGATTGCTTAAAAGTGTATGGCACCTCCCTTTTTATGTCTTTCCTGCTCCGCCTTGGTAAGATGTGCCTGCTTCACCTTCACCTTCTGCCATGATTGTAAGTTTCCTGAGGCCTCTGAGCCATGCTTCTGTACAGCTGGTGGAACTGTAATGTAATTAAATCTCCTTTATTTATAAATTACCCAGTCTCAGGTAGTTCTTTATAGTGGTGTGAAAACAGACTGATACATCATATAACTTAAATTTCTTTTATCAAGACTTCTTTGAATATTTGAGGTTGTTAGAATTAGAATCATTGTGTCAGATTTGACCAAAAAGAATAGTAGAATTATGATTATGATTTTATTGAATCTTTAGATCAATTTGGTAATTATTACTATCTTAACAATACTGAGTTTTTCAATTCATTAACATGATTTATCTCCCCATTGATTTATATCTTCAATTTTATTTGGCAATATATTGTTTTTTTGTTTGTTTGTTTTTTGTTTTTTTTTTGTTTTTTTTTTTTGAGACTGAGTTTCACTCTTGTTACCCAGGCTGGAGTGCAATGGCGCAATCTCAGCTCACCGCAACCTCCGCCTCCTGGGTTCAGGCAATTCTCCTGCCTCAGCCTCCTGAGTAGCTGGGATTACAGGCACATGCCACCATGCCCAGCTAATTTTTTGTATTTTCAGTAGAGACAGGGTTTCACCATGTTGACCAGGATGGTCTCGATCTCTTGACCTTGTGATCCACCCGTCTCGGCCTCCCAAAGTGCTGGGATTACAGGCTTGAGCCACCGTGCCCGGCTATATTGTTGTTTTAATATAGAGGTTTTGCATGCCTTTCAATAAATTTATTACCAGATGTTTTGATTTTGACACTAATATAAAATTATTTTTAAAATTTAACTGTCCAACTCTTCGCTGCTAATACATAAAAATGCAACTGACCTTTGTATATTCATGTGATATCCTGTGACTTTGCTAAGTTCATTTAATAGGTAAGTAGTTGTTACATAAATATAATAGGAATTTCTGTGTAAATATTCATGTCATTTAACATAGAGATAGTTTTACATTTACTTTTTCCATTTTGAATTATATGCCTTTTGGTTTTGATTTTTTAAATATGTGTAAGTCTTCCTGTTAAATGTTAAAGTGGTGAGATTGGGCATTCTCACCTTGTTCCCAATTTTCAGAAAACTGTGTTCAGTATTTTGCAATTAAGTATGATATTAGCTGAAGGTCTTTTGTAAGTGCTTTTTATCAAAATAAGGAAGTTACCTTCTATTTCAAATATCCTGAGTTTTAATCATAAATAGGCATTGAATTTATTAAAGTTTTTGCATCTATTGAAGTAACTATATTATTTTTCTTCATTATTCTTTAGTGTTAATAACATAGATTTCTGAATGTTCTTGATCAATCTACCTAAGGATTTGTCAACTTTGTTAACTTTTCAAAGATACACCTTCCAGCTTTGTTAATTTTTTTCTGGTTTTTTTTTTTTTCTTTTTTTGTATTACTTTGGGTTTATTTTGCTTTTCTTTTTCTAGATTCCTTTTTTTTTTTTTTTTGAGACGGAGTTTTGCTCTTGTTACCCAGGCTGGAGTGCAATGGCGCAATCTCGGCTCACCGCAACCTCCACCTCCTGGGTTCAAGCAATTCTCCTGCCTCAGACTAGCTGGGATTACAGGCACGTTCCACCATGCCCAGCTAATTTTTTGTATTTTTAGTAGAGACGGGGTTTCACCATGTTGACCAGTATGGTCTCGATCTCTTGACCTCGTGATCCACCCGCCTCAGCCTTCCAAAGTGCTGGGATTACAGGCTTGACCACTGCGCCCAGCTCCTTTTTCTAGATTCTTAAGGTAAAGTCTTGCATCTTTGGCTTTAGAGTTGCTTCTTTTCTAATATATTATTTGATTTAAAGATAAAATTTCCTCCTAAGCACTGCTTTAGCTGCATCCCACAGTTGTGAAATGTATTTTATTATCTTTCAGTTCAAAATATTTCCTAGCTTTCCTTATGATTTTATTTTTAATCCATGGATTATTTTGATGTTGTTTAATTTAGGATTTTTAAAAATCTCTTATTCATCTCTAATTTATGGCCAGAGGACATATTCTGTATGATGTCAATTTTTTTAAGTTTATGGCCCAGAACATGTTCTATCTTGACGACATGTGTACTTAAAAAATATGTATCCTGAAGTTGTTGGGTGCAGTATTCTATAAATATCAATCGGGTCAAATTGATTGATAGTTGTATTAGTTTTCTAGGGCTGCCATATAATTGCCACAAACTGAGTGGCTTAAACAACAGAAACTTATTGTCTCACTATTCTAAAAGCTGAAAGTCTTAAATTGTTAGGGAAGCAGGAGCCCGGGAGAGCCAGAGTAATGCCATTTTAAAATCAACTCCATCTTAAAACAAGCAAGACACATTCCTTGTCAATCATGACCCGTGGTCCTAAGATGTTTACTACTAAGAAAGCAGCTTGGTAATGCCTGCAAGGACAAACTCCTACAACAACAAATGGTCCAGATGTCCCAATACCCATAAAAATATATGCTTTCAAGATAAATATAGTTATGCTTTTGTGTACTTAACACACTAAAATGTCAAGGACGGTTTTCTTTAAATCAATAGACTAATATATTTTGTTATGCTGTCAGCCCACCTACATGTAGACATAGTGTAGTCTTTACATAGACAAAAACCCCTCTATAACTTTAAGAAAAGTTAAAGCAAATAAAAACTTCAAAAAAAGCCGGGCGCGGTGGCTCAAGCCTGTAATCCCAGCACTTTGGGAGGCCGAGACGGGTGGATCACGAGGTCGAGAGATCGAGACCATCCTGGTCAACATGGTGAAACCCCGTCTCTACTAAAAATACAAAAAAACTAGCTGGGCGTGGTGGCACGTGCCTGTAATCCCAGCTACTTAGGAGGCTGAGACAGGAGAATTGCCTGAGCCCAGGAGGCGGAGGTTGCGGTGAGCCGAGATCGCGCCATTGCACTCCAGCCTGGGTAACAAGAGCGAAACTCCGTCTCAAAAAAAAAAAAAAAAAAAAGGCCGGGCGCAGTGGCTCAAGCCTGTAATCCCAGCACTTTGGGAGGCCGAGGCGGGTGGATCACAAGGTCAAGAGATCGAGACCATCCTGGTCAACATGGTGAAACCCCGTCTCTACTAAAAATATAAAAAATTAGCTGGGCATGGTGGCGCGTGCCTGTAATCCCAACTACTCAGGAGGCTGAGGCAGGAGAATTGCCTGAACCCAGGAGGCGGAGGTTGCGGTGAGCCGAGATCGCGCCATTGCACTCCAGCCTGGGTAACAAGAGCGAAACTCCATCTCAAAAAAAAAAAAAAAAAAAAAAAAAAAACCTTCAAAAAAAGATGGTAAGATGGTGCATTCTTCTGCTTGCTTTCTGAGGACGCCCTACTTAGTAGCTGAGTAGCTTTCAATAAACCGCCTCTTTTCACTGGACTCTGCAACTTGCCCTGAATTCCTTCCTGCCTAAGATCCAAGAACCCTTTCGTGGGTTCTGCAATCCCTTTTTTGACAGCAGAATCAGGTGTCAACATAGCCATGTCCCTCTGAGGTTTTGGGTAGAATCCTTCCTTACCCTTCTTAGCTTCTGGTCATGGCTGGTAATCCTTGACATTCTTTGGCTTGCAGCTTCATCAGTCCAGTCTCTGCCTTCATCTTCACATGGCCTTCTCCCAGTATGTCTTCACAATATCTTCCCTCCCACACCTTGTACCTGTGACCAAATTTCCTTTTTTTTTTTTTTGAGACGGAGTTTCGCTCTTGTTACCCAGGCTGGAGTGCAATGGCGCAATCTCGGCTCACTGCAACCTCCGCCTCCTGGGTTCAGGCAATTCTCCTGCCTCAGCCTCCTGAGTAGCTGGGATTACAGGCACGCACCACCATGCCCAGCTAATTTTTTGTATTTTTAGTAGAGACGAGGTTTCACCATGTTGACCAGGATGGTCTCGATCTCTTGACCTCGTGATCCACCTGCCTTGGCCTCCCAAAGTGCTGGGATTACAGGCTTGAGCCACCGCGCCCGGCACAAATTTCCTCTTTTTAATAAGCATTAATTCTGGTTCCCACTCTAACGACTTCATTTTAACTTTGTTACCTCTGTAAAAGTCCTATTTCCAAATAATGTCACATCCTGAAGAACTGGAGAGTTAGGACTTCAATATATCTTCTTAAAAGGACATAATTTAACTCACAATAATAGTGTTGCTCAGATCTATGTCATCACAGCGTTTTTATTCAATTGTTCTATCAGTTGCTGAGAGTAGGATGTTAAATTCTCCATCTGTAATTGTGACATTGTCTATTTTTCCTTTTGATTCTGTGAAGTTCTGATTTATTTTGAATCTCTGTTATTGGATACATACACATTTATTATTGTTATTTCTTCCTGATGTATTGACCTTTTTATTATAAAATGTCCCTCTATTTTTGTTAATACACTCTATTTTAAAGTCTAGTTTATTTTATTATTTAAAAAAATTTTTTTTTTTTTTAGGTAGAGTCTCACTCTGTCACTCAGGCTGGAGTGTGCAGTGGCGCGATCTTGGCTCACTACAATCTCCCCTTCCCGAGTTCAAGTGACTCTCTTGCCTTAGCCTCCTTAGTAGCTAAGACCACAGATGCCCACCGCCACGCCTGACTGAGCCAATCAGCTTTCTTATGCTTACTATACATACAGTATTATTTTTTCCTCCATTTACTTTTTTTTTTTTTTTTTTTTTTTTTTTGAGATGGAGTTTCGCTCTTGTTAACCCAGGCTGGAGTGCAATGGCACGATCTCGGCTCACCGCAACCTCCGCCTCCTGGGTTCAGGCAATTCTCCTGCCTCAGCCTCCTGAGTAGCTGGGATTACAGGCACACGCCACCATGCCCAGCTAATTTTTTGTATTTTTAGTAGAGACGGGGTTTCACCATGTTGACCAGGCTGGTCTCGATCTCTTGACCTCGTGATCCACCCGCCTCGGCCTCCCAAAGTGCTGGGATTACAGGCTTGAGCCACCGCGCCCGGCTCCTCCATTTACTTTTAAACTATTGGTGGTTGTATGTTTAAAATGGATTTCCTGCAGACAGCATATAATCGAGTTGGTGTTTTTTTAAAAAATTCATTTTAATGATATTTTATTTTCATTTGGTATGTTTAATTAATTATCATTTAATGTGATTATTGACATGGTTGGATTGATGTCCAAGATATAGTTGGACTTAAATCCAAATTTACTATTGGTTTTTTGCTTGCTTCTTTGCCTTTTTGTCCCTCTGTTTCTCCCTTTGGGCTTCTTTTGGATTAAATATATTTTAAAATTCCATTTTAATTTATCTAGGGGCTTTTAAGGCATACCTCTTTGCATTACATCTTTAGTGGTTGCTTTTAAGGAATGTGTCTATATATACATATTCTGCTTTTCACAGTTTCCTGGGAGTTAATATCATATAAATATGTAGAAATATTTGGAACCAATTTGTACAAATCATATAAATATGTAGAAATATTTGGAACCAATTTGGTTCATTGACTGCCCCCTCTTCATCTTTTATGCTATCCTTATCACATGTACTTCTTTACATATTTTATAAAGTATACAATGTGTCATATTTGTTCTTAAAGTAATCATGTTTTAAGTAAATTAAGCAGGATAATAGTACTTGGCAGTTACACATATTTACGATCTAATGTATTTTACTCTTTCCTGAATAATCAAGTCTCTATTGAGTTTTGTTTTACTTTACCCAGCATTCCATGCTATGCAAGTCCACCAGTGAAAAATTGTTCTAAAGGTGTCTTATTTAACCTTTATTCATCAAGAACATTTTCACTAGGTATAAAATTTTGGTTGACAGGTTTTTCTCTTTCAGCACTTTAAAGATGTTGATCTATTGCCTTCTGGGCCCCATTGTTTGTGACGAGATAGCAGTGGTTATGAAATAATTTAGTGGATTTTGAATTGATTCATGCAATGTCATTTTCTTTGACTTTTCATTTTATTGTGATTTATTTGCAGCAATTTGACTATGATATCCCTAGGTGTTTTTATTTTTGTTTTGTTTTTGATATTAATCCTCCCTGGTGTTTCTTAAGGTTTCAGAATCTGCACATACATGCCTTTTACCAGATTTGTGAACTTTTCACCCATTATTTATTTAAATTAGTTTCTGGGTCATTCTGTCTCCTCTCCTTCTGGAACTTCAATTATATGCATATTAGACCTTTTAGGATAGCTGCAAAGATCCCTAAGTTTTTGCACATTTATTACTATTAAATCTCTGTTTCTCAGTCTGGATCATTTCTGCTGATCTATCCGAATCCTTTCTGCTAATCAATCTTCTAGTCCACTGACACTTTATTCTTTCATCTCCCTTGTGCAGTCAAGAACATCCACTGAATTTTTATTTTAGATATTGTCTTTTTTAGTTCTCATATTCTCATTGGTTCTTTTTTATAATTTCTATATCTCTGCTAAGATTTTCTATATTCTATATTTATTATGAACATATTTTCTTTTATGTACTTGAGCATGGTTGCAATGACTTTTTAAAAATTCTTGTTTGCTAATTCCAGTCATCTTGGAGTTGGTCCCTATCTCTTTCTCCTTAAGCAAGTCATGTTTTCCTGTTTTGCTTTATGTTGGATACTTCTGGAGCATATCCTTGTTATAGTGAATGATATGTTGTAAAACGCCTGAATTCTGTCATGCTCTCCTAAGGAGTACTGACTTTTCTTTAATTAGGACTTTAAAGTGTGAACGCAAACTCCAAAACTCTCTCTCTCCTGGTAGCAACTGAAATGTTAGTTTCATTTCTTTAAGCCGTAGCTGGGCTTCTTAAAGTCTGTTCCTTACATGTGTCTCAGAGTTCAGTTAGATATCTGAGCAGAGCTTATTCATGAAATGTAAGGCTTCTTCTCTGCCTTGTATATTGCACACAGGGCCCTGTTCTTACACTAAAAGCTATAAATCAGAAAACTCACCTCATAAAACGTACTCTTCTCCCAACTGTTATTTCTCCTCTAGTTTCTGCTTGCTTTTGTTCTCTTTCCAGTGTCTTCAACCAGTTGTTCTCATATTTTGTCCAGAGTTTATAGTTGTTATCTACAGAGATTTGGTTTAAAAGAGCTATGTGGACATACCAAAGGCTCCAGTTATATTTTAAGTCACTTAGTTTATCCTCAACAAAATTATTTATAGCTTTTTGCTATGAATTATCTTACATTTCACCCCTTTCTTAGTAGTGCTGAAAGGGATACAGAGCTTCTGCAGAAAAGAATGACATAATCAATAAGTACTCTCTGCCTTGGGCATGGGATGGGAAGTATAGACCAGATAGGTGCAATTTTTTTTTATAGTTACTTACAAAACAATGTATAATACTGAGAAGTTTGTACCTACTAGAGCATCTCCTTGAAGTTAGAGTACAATCTTTGCTTGTTTGATGGCTAATATTCCCACTAACTGAAGAGCAGGGATTATGCTTGTTAAATTCATTCTTACATGCCTATTATCTCTCAAGTGGAACATAGCAGTCACTCAATAATTAGTGAATGAGTGAGAGTAGTGTCTAACCAGGATCCATTCAAACCTAGTGTCACTGATCTATCCCAGAAAAAGTAGACCACTTAGGAATACTTCATTCAGCCTAAGTTTTGTTTTAGTTTTCCTTTTAAAAATTAAATAATCAATATAGATACATAGAGAATAAAAATTAGCAAAAATAAATCAAGTCAACGCATTTTTCCCTCTCAGACATACCATTGTCATTTTTTTCCACATAGTGTTTTGTTATTGTTCAAATGAGTATACATTAGAATTACCTGAGGAGCTTTGAAAAGTCCTCATGCTCATACTACAACCCATACTAATTAAATCATATTCGCAGGGATTGGGACACACACATTTGTGTTTTTTTAAAGGTCTCAAGATGACTCCAATATGCATTCAAGAGGACCTAAAGATGTAATAGCCAGGATAGCAGAGGGTTTTCAGATGTCATTTTCTATCTCCTACATGGCACAGATCCTGTCCTCCAAGAGAGTTCAGACAGGACAGTATTTGAGGCAATAAACATGAAACAATTAGAAACAAAAGGACAGCAAATATACAAAATTAGGTGCCAACATGTGAGCTAAGCCTCTCAGGGCAGACACCCCTGAGTGCAATCAGAGGTGGGCTCATCTTGGTGGAGCCCCATCAGCCACATTGAGGGACTCTTGTTTTTCATGGAGGTTTCTAGCAGCAGGTTGGAGAAAGGGGTACAGTGATATGTCAGAATGACAAGTGATGCTTATTTTATTCCTGTCTTCTTTGAACATTTCTGCTTTATAAAATCCCAAGATCCCATGCTCCTAGCCTCTGCTCTTTCTTTGTAGGAATGCTGTTTTAATTCCTAACCTGACTTCAGAATTTGAGACCATCTTCAACCAGAGAAGCTTCCGTGGAAATGTGCCGTGACTGGCCAGATGTTCTGTCTATCTGCTGTGGAACCCAGGTGAGTTAAATATAAATATCCATGGCCATCCTACTTCTCCAGCTTGCCCAGGAGAGCTGGACAACCACAAAGCATACGGTGTGATTCTTGACCTGAGCCACACAAAAGAATCTCTGTGAATATTGCAAAATAGCTATTCCAAAGCCTCACCACAGAATAATTAACTCAGAACCTCTAAGTGATGAGGCCTAAAAACTAGTATCTCTTTCCAGGCTCCTCAGGTGATTAGGATATGACCCAGGGTGAGAAATACTGATGACGTAAGTTGGTGGGCCATTCTCCTGGGTTGTGGGTGCATTTGAAATCCCCTTCCCTGCTACTCTTGGAGACAACATAGAGAAAAGTGTCATGCTTTATGTTAAATAGGCTAAGGTTTGAATCTCTGCTTTGCCGTTTACTAGCTGTATGACATTAGCTAAGTTGCTGACCATCTCTGACACTCCATTTAGTTAACAGTACAAAAGGCAAAATAATAGTAACTACGGCCGGGCGCGGTGGCTCATGCTTGTAATCCCAGCACTTTGGAAGGCCAAAGCGTGTGGATCATGAGGCCAGGAGTTCAATACCATCCTGGCCAACACAGTGAAATCCCGTTTCTACTAAAAATACAAAAATTAGCTGGGCGTGGTGGCACATGCCTGTAATCCCAGCTACTTCGGAGGCTGAGGCAGGAGAATTGCTTGAACCTGGGAGGTAGAGGTTGCAGTGAGCCAGGATCACGCCATTGTACTCCAGCCTGGGTGACAGAGTGAGACTCCATCTCAAAAATAATAACAATAATAATAATAATACCTACTAATGAGGCTTAATGTGATGCCATATATAAATCAACTGGCACACAGTGTGTACCCATAAACATCTTCTCTCTTTTGTTTCTGCACTCCTCACCTCCTGTGTAATAAGAGCATTGTGTCAGAGCTATGGACAGTTCTGGCTTGTTTCTGAGCTGTTTCTCCCTGACCGACCATGATCACATCAGCCTGGATTTGCATCCCTGGTCCCTGGATCTGACATCCTGATTCCAGCTTCTAAACTTGATTCAGCTCTTCTTTCTGGACCCAGTTTCCATCACCTGTTTCTGTTGCTCAGCACTAAGCCACAAAGAGATGGTTTCTAAAAGTAGCTGGGCCCCATGCTGCTGCTGCTCCAGCTGAGTTTTAGCAGTGGGAGGGAGTATGGCTAATTTTAGATTTGTCCTGGACTAGCATCTGAGAGAAGGCAAGGCCAGGCAAGTCCAACCTGCCTCCTCAGTACCTTTGGGTTGCACTTTGCAGAGAAATGTTGGGGAGATTCTGTTGTAGGGCTTGTGTGTCTGTATCAAACCAGGTACCTTATGTGGAAATTTAATATATGCAATCATTTGCCTCAACATCTGTTTGGATTTGAGTCTCAAGTGCTGTACAGAGTGGGAGTAACCACAAGGTAACCTGGAGTTTTTGATATGCTAATGCTTGTACTGAACTAGAATAGATTGTTTTCTGCCTAATCCAGGGAGAGGAATAGGCAGGTGTGAGCAGGACCTGAGACTCTGCAGGAAAAGGGCTGATAAGAGAAAAGACAGAAAATGTTATTGAACTTTTTGTGTTTAGAGAAACTAATCTGATGAAGCAGTGCAGAGAAGAAAGCCTCAGTAGCAAGGACAGCAACGTAGCTCCTAGGACAGACCTGGCCTGGAGGATGTGTTTGATGATTGTTGTACAAGTGTGGAATGAAGAGCTTCTAAGGTGGGGAAGAAGAGTTGCTTTGGGGCTGCTCAGTGAACATCTTGTGCTTTGGAAGGAAGGGCCATTAGCTTGGAGCCAAGAGGGCTATCCAGGAGACCCAAAGCATCAGAAGGGATTTGTGTGCTCTAGGTCAAGGGAAACTAGCTCTTTCAAGGTCAAGCCCACAGAATGAGGATATCTAACACCAAAGAAGGGTTGAATACCCTGAAGGTTAAGAGATAAACAAGACAAAGAGGAAGAGTGAGAAGAGTAGAGGGTTTGGAGTTCGTCAAATTAGTTTCTTCATTCCACCACTTAAAGCTGTGTGATCTTATGTCAATTACCCAACTCTCTGAGCCACAGTCCCCCATATATTTGTAGTGTTCACAATATATATGAATTCTGTAAGGCCGGTTGCCTCGCTGGGAGCTCAGAACCGCCCACTTCCACATTCGGCACCTAGCCCGCCTTGGAAAACCCCTCTGCACTCAACACTAAGCTCTGCACTCGGCACCTAGCCCGCCGTTGGAAAATCCCGCCTACCTACCAATAGCAGCCTGCTCCGACCACGCCCTGTTTCCCCGCAACCAATCAAACACCTTCACTCCCTATAAAACTCCACACCCAGAAGAATCAGGCGTGACTTCCCTGACCTCTTTCCCTGGGACCACGGAACCTTGCCCAGGAGCTGAATAAATTGGCATTTAATCTTTTTGTGCTGGCCTCAGTTTCCTCATTTTTTTTTTTTTTTTTTTTTTTTTGAGACGGAGTTTTGCTCTTGTTACCCAGGCTGGAGTGCAATGGCGCGATCTCGGCTCACCGCAACCTCCGCCTCCTGGGTTCAGGCAATTCTCCTGCCTCAGCCTCCTGAGTAGCTGAGATTACAGGCACGTGCCACCATGCCCAGCTAATTTTTTGTATTTTTAGTAGAGACGGGGTTTCACCATGTTGACCAGGATGGTCTCGATCTCTCGACCTCGTGATCCACCCACCTCGGCCTCCCAAAGTGCTGGGATTACAGGCTTGAGCCACCGCGCCCGGCCTCAGTTTCCTCATTTTAAACTCGGCGATAACCCTGACAAATTCAACATTTCAACGTTCACGAACAATTTATTGAGAGTCTACTATATGTTACAGATTATTTGGCCACTGGAGTGAACAATACAGACAGGTTTCTTGCCTATATGCATCTAACAATCTGGTAAGGAATGCAGACAAGAGAAAAAGGCATAAATAAGTGACAAAGGGTGGGTGCTGCTAAGTGCTGTGACGAGTTAAACAGGATAAAACGAGACAGGTAATTTGGTTGGAGAAAGCTTCTGTGAGTAGGTGTCATTGAACTGAGCCCCAAATGTGAGAAGGAGCCGACTCTGTGGAAGAACACTGCAGGCAGAGGGACAAGAAAATGGAAAAGCCCCAAAACACGAAAGAGCTTGACAGCTCTGAAGAAGAGAAATGTGGATGGAGGGGAGTGAGCCAAGAAGAGGTCTTTCTGAGATAAGGTGAGGACAATCATACAGGGTCCAAGGAAGAAGTCTGGGTTTTGCAAAGAAAGAATAATTCCCATTTCTTGGAGAGTGAAGAGAGGATTTACAAAAGGTTCTTCTATGGTGGTGCTTCTGTGATACTTCTACAAAACAAATTGATGCCACTGGGACATGGAATCCTTAGAATGGAGCCCAGATGTCAGCAGAGGGCAAAAAGGTTTGAATCCTTATAAGAGAAAAGGCATTCTAAATCTGGTCTAGGACTGAACATTTTTAGTTGATGTAATTCAAAATCTGCTTCTGGGAAGAAATGAGCTTTCCTGATAAAACAATCAATTTTCTGATTAACTTTAATAAGATTAAGATTTTTTCTGGGAATCTAATCATCCACCCATCCACCTGCTCTGTCAGTCACTTGTCTCGGTGTTTAGACAATTGTTTAAGGGGAAAAAAATTGTTTCTTTTTGCATGTTAGTTTAATAATGATCCATCATTCACTTGTCCTATAAAATGTCCCTGCCAAAAGTGAATCTTTGAGTTGGCCTTCTTGTGGCCTTTTCATATGCAACAAGACTATAATGAAACTTTAACATGTGCTTTGAAATGGATTTTCTGAAATGTTTTCTTCTTTCTTTCTTTCTTGTTTCTTGAGACAGAGTTTCACTCTGTCACCAGGCTGGAATGCAGTGGCGTGATCTCAGCTCACTGCAACCTCCAACTCCCTGGTTCAAGCAATTTTCCTGCCTCAACCTCCCAAGTAGCTGGGATTACAGGCACATGCCCAGCTAATTTTTGTATTTTTAGTAGAGATGAGGTTTCACCATGTTGGCCAGGAAGGTCTTGATCTCTTGACCTCGTGCTCTGCCAGCCTTGGACTCGCGAAGTGCTGGGATTACAGGCGTGAGCACCACGCCTAGCCCTGAAATGTTTCTTAGTCCATGGGCCCATTGTCCTCTAAGCTCCTGCTTGTGCACGTGCTCTCTCTAGCTGCAGCATATGGCTGTAGCCATGGAGTTCCACTAAAATCCAGCTCCCCAAACCCTTGCTCTTTGGCAAGGAGTGAGAGTAGGGCTATTGACTCGTGCCCTACACAAAAAGATGTGTTGGAATCCTGAGTCTCAGCATCTCAGAATATGATTTTATGTGAAAAGAGGGTCTTTACAGAGGCAGACAAGTTAAAAGAAGGTGATTAGGGTGGGCCCTAATTCAATCTGACTGGTATCCTTATCAAAGGAGAAATGTGGAGGCAGACAGGCACACAAGGAGAATACCATGTGAAGATGCAGGCAGAGATCAGAGGGATGCTTCCACAGCACAGAGAATGTGATTTCCAGCAAACCACCAGAAGTAAAGGGAAGAGATTCTTTGTCACAGACCTCAGAAGGAACCAGCCCTGATAATACCTTGGTCTTTGACTTCTAACCTCCAGAACCATGAGATAATACATTTCTTTTCTTAGTTTTATTTTTCATTGATATATAATAATTGTATACATACGTGAGGTACAACATGATGTTTTGATATATGTTTACTGTGAAATAATTAAAACAGGCTAATTCCATTCCTCACATACTTATCATTTTTTTTGTGGTGAAGATATTTAAAATCTACTCTTTCAGCAGTTTTGAAATATACAATACACTATTTATTATAGTCACCATTCCATGCAATAGATTACTAAAGCTTATTTCTTATGTCTAAGTGAAACTTTCTATACTTTGATCACCATTTCCCCTTTACCCAACCACCCCTCTCCCCCAGTCTCTGGTAACCATCATTCTACTCTCCACTTCTGTGAGTTCAATATTTTTAGATTCCACATATAAGTGAGATCATGTGATATTTGTCTTTCTGTGCTTGGCTTATTTCACTTAGCATAATGTTTTCCAGGTTCACCCATGTTGTTGCAAATAAGAGGATTTCTCTCTTTTTTAAGGCTGAATAGTATTCCACATTCATTATGTAGATATACTTACATTTTCTTTACCCATCCATCTGATGCTAGACATCTAGGTTGCTGTCAGATCCTAGCTATTATGAATAATGCTGCAATGCACATGAGAATGCAGATATTTCTTCAGCACACTGATTTCAATTCCTTTGGATATACACCCAGAAGTGGGTTTGCTGGATCATATGGTAATTCTATTTTTGGTTTTCTGAGGAACTTCCATACTGTTTTTCCATAATGGCTGTATTAGTTTACATCCCCACTAACAATGCTAAGGGTTCCTTTGGCCAATGTGGTATATATAATACCCCTACCAACACTCATTATCTTTTGTCTTTTTCACCAATAGCCATTCTAACAGGTGCAAGATGATATCTCCTTGTGGTTTTAATTTGCATTTCTCTGATGATTAATTATGAGAATTTTTCATATATGCATTAACCATTGGTATATCTTCTTACAAGAGAGTCTATTTAGGTTCTTTGCTCATTTTTTATTGAATTATTTGCTTTATTGCTATTAAGTTGCTTGAGTTCCTTACATATTTTGAATATTAGTATCTTATCAGATGTATGATTTGCAAATATTTTCTCCCAATCTGTGGGTTGTCTCTTCACTCCATCATTTGCATCTTTTGCTGTGCCAAACCTTTTTAGTTTGATGCAATCTCATTGGTGTATTTTTTCTTTTGCTGCTAGTACTTTTGGAGTCATATTCAAGAAATCTTTGCCCAGACCAATGTTGTGGAGATTTCCCTGATGTTTTCTTTTGGTAGTTTTAGAGTGTCAGGTATTATGTCTGAATACTTAATCCATTTTGAGTTAATTTTTAATATGATATAAAAAAAAGTTTCAATTTTATTCTGCTTTCGATGTCCAGTTTCCCAACATCATTTATTGATGAAACTGTTTCTTCTCCATCATATACTCTTTGCAACTTTGATGAAAGTCAATTAACCATAAATATGTGAGATTATTTCTAGGCTTTATATCCTGTCCCATTGGTCAATGTGTCTGTTTTTAATGCCAGTGCCATTCTATTTTCATTATAGTAGCTTTGGAATAGATTTTGTGAAGTGAAGAAGTGTGATGCCCCCAGCTTTGTTCTTTTTGTTCAAGATGGCTTTGGCTATTCAAGGTCTTTTGCAATTCCATACAAATGACAGGATTGTGTGTGTGTGTGTGTGTGTGTGTGTGTGAAGAATGACATTGGAATTTTCATAGGGATTGTTTGTATCTGTATCTGTAGATCACTTTGGAGAGTATAGACGTGTTAATGATACTAATTATTCCAAACCGTGAACAGACAAAACTTATTTGTGTTGTCCTCAAATTCTTTCATAAATATTTTATAGTTCTCAATAAACAGATCTTTCAACTCCTTGGATAAATTTATTCCTATGTACTTTTTCATGCTAGTGTGAATGAAATTGATTTTATAATTTTTTCAGATAATATTTTTTGTTTGAATAAAGAAACACTACTGATTTTGGGGGCTTAATTTTGTGTCCTACAACTTTATGAAATTAGTTTATCAGTTCTAACAATGTTTTGGTGGAGTCTTTATATATGATAATGTCATCAGCAAACAAACAATTTCACTTCTCCTTTTTAAATTTTTTTTTCTCGTCCAATTGTTCTGGCTAGAACTTCCAGTACTATTTTGAATGGAAGTGGTGAGTGTGAGTATCCTTGTTTTGTTCCTATAAGGAAAAGCTTTAAAAAAAAATTTTTTGCCGGGCGCGGTGGCTCAAGCCTGTAATCCCAGCACTTTGGGAGGCCGAGGCGGGTGGATCACGAGGTCAAGAGATCGAGACCCCGTCTCTACTAAAGGTGCAAAAAATTAGCTGGGCATGGTGGCGCGTGCCTGTAATCCCAGCTACTCCGGAGGCTGAGGCAGGAGAATTGCCTGAACCCAGGAGGCGGAGGTTGCGGTGAGCCGAGATCACGCCATTGCACTCCAGCCTGGGTAACAAGAGCGAAACTCCGTCTCAAAAAAAAAAAAAAAAAAAAAAAATTTTTTTTTTGAGGCCGGGCGCGGTGGCTCAAGCCTGTAATCCCAGCACTTTGGGAGGCCGAGGCGGGTGGATCACAAGGTCAAGAGATCGAGACCATCCTGGTCAACATAGTGAAACCCCGTCTCTACTAAAAATACAAAAAATTAGCTGGGCATGGTGGCACGTGCCTGTAATCCCAGTTACTCAGGAGGCTGAGGCAGGAGAATTGCCTGAACCCAGGAGGCGGAGGTTGCGGTGAGCCGAGATCGCGCCATTGCACTCCAGCCTGGGTAACAAGAGCGAAACTACGTCTCAAAAAAAAAAAAAAAAAAAAATTTTTTTTTTTTAGACGCAGTGTTGCCCAGGATGGAATACAATGGCACAACCTTGGCTCACTGCAACCTCTGCCTCCCGGGTTCAAGTGATTCTCCTGCCTCAGCCTCCTGAGTAGCTGGGATTACAGGCACTCACCACCATGCCCAGCTAATTTTTGTATTTTTAGTAAAGACAAGATTTCTCCATGTTGGCCAGGCTGGTCTCGAACTCCCAACCTCAGGTGATCTGCCTTCCTTGGCCTCCCAAAGTGCTAGAATTACAGGCATGAGCCACAGTATCCAGCCAAGCTTTCAACTTTTTATGATTGAGTACCATGTTAGTGTTAGGCTTTTCATATATATCCTTTATTGTATTGAGATATATTTTCTATATCTAATTTGTTGAGAGTTTTTTATCGTCAAAGGATATTGAATTTTCTTTTATGAAGTTTCTGCATTTATTGAGATATCATATGGTTTCATCCTTCATTCTGTTAGTATGGTGTATACATCCATTGATTTGCAAATGTTGAACTATCCTTGCATCCCAGAGATAAATCCCACTTGATTAGAGTATACTAGCTTTTTAATGTGCTGCTGAATTTGGTTTGCTAGTTGGAGGATTTTTGCATCTATGTTCATCATAGACATTGGCCTGTAATTTTCTTTCCTTGTAGTGTCCTTGTCTGGCTTTGGTATCAATGGAATTCTGGTCTCAGATAATTAATTTGGAAGTATTCTTTCTTCAAGTTTTTGAAAGAACTGGTATTATTTCTTTAAATATTTGGTGGTAGAATTCTGCTGTGAAACCATTTGGTTCTGGAGCTTTTGTTTGATGGGAGATTTTAAATTATTGATTCAAACATCTTACTTATTAATCTATTCCAATTTTGTATATCTTCTTGATTTAGTATTGGTAGATTGTACGTTTTTAGGAATGTTTCCATTTCCTCTAGGTTATCCAATTTGTTGGCGTATTATTAATTGTTCATGGTAGTTTCTTATAATAATTTGTGTTTTTGTGATATCAGTTGTAATGTGTCCTTTTTCAAGTTCTGATACTGAGTTTTCTCTCTCTTTTTCTTAGTCTAGTTAAGTTTGTTGATTTTGTTCAACTTTTCAAAGAATCACCTCTTAGTTTCATTGATTTTTTCTATTGTCTTTCTGCTTTCATTTATTTCTCTTTCATTTATTTCTGCTCTAATCTTTATTATTTCTTTCCTTCTATTGATTTTAGGTTTAGTTTGTTCTTTTTTCCATTCCTTCAGTTGTAATGCTAAGTTGTTTATTTGAGATCTTCCTTCTTTTTTAATGTAGGCATTTATTGCTATAAACTTTCTTCTTAGAACTGCTTTTACTGCATTCTATAAGTTTTGTTACATTGTACTTCTAGTTTTAATTTTCTCAAAATACTTATTTATTTCTCTTTGAATTTATTCTTTAACCCACTGGCTATTCAGGAGCATATTGCTTAATTTTTGTGTATTTGTGAGTTTTCTGAAAGTTCTTTTATAACCAATTGCTACTTTCACTCCATTATGGCTAGATAATATACTTAATATGATTTTAATATTCTTACATTTGTTAAGACTTGTTTTATTCATTAACATATCATCTATCCTGGAGAATGTTCTTTGTGTGCTTGAAAAGAATGTGTAGTCTTTTGCTCTGGGATAGAATATTTTATAAACATATACGTCAGTTCTATTTGGTCCAAAGTGTTGTTCAAGTTTTCTTATTGATTTTCTGTCTTGATGACCTGTACATTGTTGAAAGTGGATTATGGAAGTCCGCTGCTATTATTGTATTACAGTGTATCTCACCCTTCAGATCTGTTAATATTTCCTTTATATATTTAGATGTTTTGATGTTGGATGCATATATATTTAAAATTGTTATATCCTCTTGATGTATTGACCACTATCATTATATAATGACCTTCTTTATCTCTTTATACAGTATTTACTTAAAGTCAAATTTTTCTGATATAAGCATAGCCAACTCTGTTCTATTTTGGATACCATTTGCCTGGAATATCTTTTTACAATCCTTTACTCTCAGTCTTGATACGTTTTTCAGGCTAAAGTGAGTCTCTTCTAGGTATTATATTGTTGGATCTTGGTTTTTATTTTATCAGTTCATCCACCGTGTATCTTTTTATTGGATAATTTAAACCATTACATTTAAAGTAATTATTGATAGGTAAGGTCTTATTTCTGGCATTTTATTAATATTTTACTGACTGTTATGTAGTTCTTTCATTCGTCTCTTCCAATCTTGCCTTTCTTTGTAATTTGTTGTATTTTTCATAGTGATATGCTTTGATTTCTTTCTCTGTCTTTAGTGTGTCCATTAGAGGTTTCCTTCTTCCCTCCTCCCTTCCTTCCTCTCTCTTTTTTTCTTTTTCTTTCTTTCCTTCCTTCTTTTCTTTCTTTCTCCCTTTCTCTTCTTTTCTCTCTCTTTCTTTCCTTCTCTCTCTTCTTCTCTCTTTGTTTTCTTGAGACAGAATCTCATTCTGTCATCCATGCTGGAGTGCAGTGGCATGAACTTGGCTCACTGCAACCTCTGTCTCCCAGGCTCAAGCAATTCTCATGCCTCAGCCAGTCAAGTAGCTGGGATTACAGGCATGGACCACTATGCCAGGCTAATTTTTGTATTTTTCGTGGAGACAGGGTTTTGCCATGTTGTCCAGGCTGGTCTTAAATTCCTGGCCTCTAGTGATCTACCCATCTACACTTCCCAAAGTGCTGGGATTACAGGCAAGAGCCAAGAGGTTTTTTTCTTTATCATTATCATTAGGATTATACAAAAATTGCTATAATTATAATATTCTAATTTAAGGTGATAGTACCTTAACTTCAATCACATGCAAAGACTCTAAACTTTTACTACTGTCCTCTACATTTTATACTATTTATACCATGTATCTCTATTTTATTGTGTATCTATTAATCAGAAGTTTATTGTTATTTTTCATACATTTGTCTTTTTAACTCTTATCCTAGAATTAAGAGGGGTTTACATACCACTTTCACAGTATTGGAGTATTCTAAATTTTATATATATTTACCTTTACTAGTGAATTTTATGCTTTCATATATTTTCATTTTGCTACCTCTTCTTTTGCTTTAACTCAAATAACTTTCTTTAGCATTTCTTTTTTTTTTTTTTTTTTTGAGACAGAGTTTCGCTCTCGTTACCCAGGCTGGAGTGCAATGGCGCGATCTCGGCTCACCGCAACCTCCGCCTCCTGGGTTCAGGCAATTCTCCTGCCTCAGCCTCCTGAGTAGCTGGGATTACAGGCACGTGCCACCATGCCCAGCTAATTTTTTGTATCTTTAGTAGAGACGGGGTTTCACCATGTTGACCAGGATGGTCTCGATCTCTCGACCTCGTGATCCACCCGCCTCAGCCTCCCAAAGTGCTGGGATTACAGGCTTGAGCCACCGCGCCCGGCTAGCATTTCTTATAATGGCAGACTCATGGTGATTAACTCCTTTCACTTTTGTTTGTCTTGGAATTTCTTTGTCTTGGAATTTCTTTGTCTCTTCTTCATCTCTGAGGGACAGATTTTCTGAGGGACAGATAGCATTCTTGGTTGGCATTGTTTTTCTTTTAGCACTTCAAATATGTCCTTCTACTTCCTCCTGGCCTGCAAAGTTTTTGTTGAGAAATCCGCATAGCTTTATGGTAGATATTTTATATGTAATGAATTTCTTCTCCTTTGCTACTTTTAAGATTATCTGTCTTTGAATTTTGACAATTTGATTATAATGTGTCTCAGAGTGTTAGTTTCTTAATTTATCTTATCAGGATCCTTCGAGGTTATTGAATCTGTATATATGTGTCCCTCCCAAGATTTTGAAACTTTTCAGATAGATTTTATTATATTATCTTTATTATTTAAATTTTCTTTCATTATTTGTATTTTTTTTGCTATGTTACCTATGCTGGTCTTGAACTCCTAGCCTCAAGCAATCTTCCCATCTGAGCATTCCAAATTTCTGGTATTACAGGCATGAGTCATCACACCTGGCCTCTCAGACAGTATTGCTTTAAATAAGTTTTCTGTCCCTTTTCCTCACTCTTCTTCTTTGGGTAATCTCATAATTTGTATATTCATATGTTTGATGGTGTTGGGTAGATCCCTTATGCTTTCTTCACTCTTTTTCAATGTTTTTCTTTTCTTTTTGTTCTCCTAATTGGTTAATTCCAAGTGACCTGTACTTGAGTTTATTAATTCTTTCTTCTGCATGAGCAAGTCTGTTGTTGAAACTATTGAATTTTTCATTTCTTAATTAAATTATTTTGCTCCAGGATTTCTATTTTTTTATGTTTTCTAATTTTTTTTTTTTTTTTTTTTTTGAGACGGAGTTTTGCTCTTGTTGCCCAGGCTGGAGTGCAATGGCGCAATCTCGGCTCACTGCAACCTTTGCCTCCTCGGTTCAGGCAATTCTCCTGCCTCAGCCTCCTGAGTAGCTGGGATTACAGGCACACGCCACCATGCCCAGCTAATTTTTTATATTTTTAGTAGAGACGGGGTTTCACCATGTTGACCAGGATGGTCTCGATCTCTTGACCTCGTGATCCACCCGCCTTGGCCTCCCAAAGTTGTTTTCTATTTCTTTATTAAAACTTTCAACCTTTCACTTTGTTCATAAATTATTTTTCTACTTTTATTTAATTGTCTATATATATATATATTTTTTTTCCTTGAGATAGAGTCTCAGTCTGTCTTCCAGGTTGAAGTGCAGTGGCTCAATCAAGGATCACTGCAGCCTTGAACTTCCAAGCTCAAATGATCCTCCCACCTCAGCCTTCCAGGTAATAAGGATTACAGTTGCACACTACTATGCAAGCTAATTTTTGTAGGTTTTATAGAGAAGAGGGTCTCCTTATGTTGCCCAGGCTGGTTTTAAACTCCTGGGCTCAAGTTATCCTTCCATCTCAGCCTCCCAAAGTGCTGGGATTATAGACATGAGCCACTGCATCCTGCCTCATTGAACTTCTTTAAGATGATTGTTTCAAATTCTTTTTCAAACAATGTGTCTATCTCCATTTCTTTGGGGTCTGTTATTGCTTTATGAAGTTCCTTTGGTTGTGTCATATATGCCTTATTCTTTGATATCCTTGTATCTTTGCATTGGTGACTGTGCAATTGAACTCTTCTTTCAGTTTTTGCAGACTAGTTTTGGCAAGTTAAATTTGTTTTCTGTTATGTCTCTGGGATGATGAGATTGCCTCTGGGATAATGGTTGAGTTGGATTGGGTCTGAGTCTCATGACTGATGCAAGTTTTACAGTGGAGATCACAGTTGATGAGTCATTCCCCTGGGTGGCTTGGATTGTCTCCATAACATTGGTCTTTGGGGCCAATGCTGAGATGAGGATCCATTTCAGGATTCACAGCCAGTGGGCCTGTTAACAGGTGTGCTGATGGGTATAGCTTCCTGTAGGCCCTGGATGGTGACTGGATGGTTCTTTGAGCTGGCTCTACTGTTCTTCTATGTGGCTGAGATGGGATGTGACTAAATCCCAAGGCTCCCAAAAGGAGTCTTTTGTCCATGAATGGGTGCAGAATTCTTGCTGTTGGAGAATATGAGCAGGTGAACTCCTATTCTGCCTCTTGCTGATGTCACATCCTGACAAAAAAGTTATGTTGTTTAAACTACTCAGTTCGTGGAACTTTGCTATGGCAGATGTAGCAAACTAATACAAGAGCTTTAAAGAGAATACTACCAAATATGATCTCCAGCAAACCTTCGCATGGAGTGGCAGAGGTCCTTCCAGTTATGTTGTCTTATCCTCTACCTTGCTAGCTCTTTCTAATCATCTCCCCTAGCCATCCCGCCTTCATTTTTCTCCTGCCTCCCTCTCAAGAGAAAAACAAAATTTCTCCTACATCATGCATAGAGTTCTTGCTCCCATCCGAAACAACCTATCAAATTTTATCTTTAAGTACATATTTAAAGAATTATAATATAAATGTACAGATATCAAGGTATCACGTGAAGAAGCCCAGGCTTACTGCTGAGATTTCCTTTTTTTCCTTCCTCCTCGCAGGCCCCAGACACTCAGTCTGTTACCGATGCTCTCAGAACTGCTACTACGCAAATCTTGAGGCTGTCCTTTCACCCAGGGAGGCCTTTAAAAATTTTGATCACCCAATGAAAGCAGGCAGAAAATATCAAAAATATAAATGTGAGAGGCCAGGCGCGGTGGCTCAAGCCTGTAATCCCAGCACTTTGGGAGGCTGAGGCGGGTGGATCACGAGGTCAAGAGATCGAGACCATCCTGGTCAACATGGTGAAACCCCATCTCTACTAAAAATGCAAAAAATTAGCCGGGCATGGTGGCACGTGCCTGTAATCCCAGCTACTCAGGAGGCTGAGGCAGGAGAAATGCTTGAACCCAGGAGGTGGAGGTTGCGGTGAGCCGAGATCACGCCATTGCACTCCAGCCTGGGTAACAAGAGCAAAACTCCGTCTCAAAAAAACAAAACAAAACAAAAACAAAAACAAACAAAAACAAAACTATATCTATATAAAAATGTGAGAAATTAACAAAAATTAAGGTGTCTTTCAGTTGTTTTTCTCAACTTCTGACTCCATATTCACCTGGAAACAGAAAATGCCTTTGGATTTTTGCCCTCTCCTCTTATTCCTGAGGGTGGCTCTCACTCACACACTTCATAGAAGGTCATGGTGACCCTTCTCCCACAAAAGTTCTTTGCTTCAGTAGAGGGACTGCAAGATAATTAGAGCAGAAAAACGGGTGCCCCATGGGTAGAGTTACATGGACACATAGGTAGACCTTGAGAGTTAGCATGCAAGGTGAAAATTGCATAGAATTTGAAATAGCACAGAAACTCTTTTACAAAGGTATCATATTGGAGATTGAAATAACATTTTCATTAAGTCCAAGCCAACAGTTACAAACTGCACAGGAGTAAAACACAAGATGAAATAACTGACTTGCAGGGGCCATGTTGTGTAAACATTGTTTTGTCTTTTTTTATTCTAGAATCATATTCAGTATGGAAATAGTTTGCATTGAAACTGACTGAGGGAACGAAAGATTCATATGTCCTATCTCCTACTCAGTCAGAAGCATATCTTCATTAAACAGACTGGTTAGAAGATTTTCTCACAATATTTAAATGGTTGTTCACCCTCTCATCACCCTAAGTTTATATGGCTGAATTTGCTTCATACTGAACCTTTATTATGTGATTCAGATACATTTTAATCATCTTAAGACCTTCCTAAGCATTCCTCCTTAGGTAAAAATCTTTTTATGGATTTTTATTTTATTTTATTTTTTTATTTTTATTTTTTGAGACGGAGTTTCGCTCTTGTTACCCAGGCTGGAGTGCAATGGCGCAATCTCGGCTCACCGCAACCTCCGCCTCCTGGGTTCAAGCATTTCTCCTGCCTCAGCCTCCTGAGTAGCTGGGATTACAGGCACGCGCCACCATGCCCAGCTAATTTTTTGTATTTTTAGTAGAGACGGGGTTTCACCATGTTGACCAGGATGGTCTCGATCTCTTGACCTCGTGATCCACCCACCTCGGCCTTCCAAAGTGCTGAATTACAGGCTTGAGCCACCGTGCCCGGCCATGTGGATTTTTAAAGAGAAACAACTGGCTTTACTTTCAGCTATGTCAGCTGTATCAGACTAATTTATAATAGATCAAACCTCCCACTAACAAAAAAACAAACAACAGAAAGGCTGGATTTTAAAAATAGTTGAAGGCATTAGAGTGTTACTAATGGAAGCCAGGACTTGAGGAGCAAAGTTAAGTGTCTGAGGGAAAATGAAACTCATTGAGGTGAGCATAGCCTGGCATTCTATGCTCCTTTCCTTCTCAAGCAGTGTGCTAGCTTATAATCAGTTTAGGATGACAGAGTAAGCTGCCAAGCAGAAAGTGGTGGCTAAGTAAACGTTTGGGCATAATTGGAGCTCACGGTCACCGAGAGAAAGAGGGATCAAGAGAAAAGGCAGAACAAATAAATGAATGTAATTAGAGCAGATATTTTTCTTCTTAAAGCATTTGTCTATTCATAAGTAGCATGCAGTCATGCTGATAAGCCAAGCAGAAAGCATTTGATAAGAAGCTAGCTTAAGCAGAGTTTCAACAATCTCTCCATGCTGAGCAGCAGATAATCTAGCACCCAGGTTTTCACTTGCCAAATCAACAGCTATTCCCAATCATAGGGACAAATCAGAAATAGACCTAGTTTTACAAATACTGCAGCCTTGAGTCAGTCCAATCCCTGATTTGGCTGTAAACTCACACTTGGTTATTGTTGCCCACTGAACCCTGGTTATAAAAATCAGCAGAGGCTCTAACACAGTTCACAAAGACAGCCCTTTGCAGGCACTCTAGAAGACCTAATGTGCTCTTCCCAAAGTTCAGTCATTTAATCAGACATGTTGGCATCACCTGTTCATGTGTTTGGCATGGCTCTGATTCCAGGTACACGAGAAGTTGTTAAGATGTTTTTGTCCTCAAAAGAGTCATCATCTACAGTGTGAAACTGACAAGCAAAGAACTGATGGCAACAGAGTATGACAAGTGCTACAAAAGAATTAAAATGATGTCCAGGGAGTTTAGTAGAGGGGCGCCTAATCTATCCTTGATGTGGGGGTAGGTGAAGCCAGTGTGGGCTTCCCAGAGGAAGAGACACCTCAGCTGAGTCCAAAGGGCTGTTAGTATTTTCCCAGTTGAGACGTATCAGGCAGAGGAAATAGCAAATGCAAAGAGAGAAAGAGAGAGCATGGATTGTCTAAGAAACAGCAAATAATTCTGCTTAATACATGTAAATTACCACAGAGAGTGACAGGAACCAGCTCATGAAGGGTTTCTTATAACACAAGTTAAGGGGACCTCCAAGCCATGCTCAGTAGCTTTAACCATCTATTTGAAATGATGCCTTTACCTAGAGCAATGATGCTCAGTACCTCATTGTTTTGGTTTTCTGGAGATACTGGTTATCTCACATAATGAGCTCTAATTGTCAGGTGTGCATGTCTTTGTTGAATAAAGAGGCTAGTATTGCATATTATAATGCCTTGATTGGTGAAGAGAACTTGAAAAGGGGACAGATATGAGAGACCTTTGGGTGTTAGACCTGTCTTATTGGCCTTGATGAATGTGAGACAGAGAAGAGTTAAGTATGACTCCTAGACTTCTAGCTTGGGTAATTGAACTAATTTTCTTATGACAAATAATTATAGTCTTGTACCTTGTCTACCTTCCAAAGTATAAGCTTCTTAGGTAAAGCAATTCAGAACTGCAAGAATTTCTTGAATACCTTCTACATATCAGGTGTTTATTATCTCATTTATTCTTTACAGCACCACAAAGAGGTGAGCACTATTACTTTTTACCACTTGGCTTCTTATCTAAAACTACACTAGGTACCATAACTTGCATATGGATGAATTAGAATTTGAGTTCAGTGTATCTTACCTTAGACTCTGGAATCTTACTATTAAGCTTTTCTAGGAGACGGTGCTTGGATTTGAACTTAAGTTTGTTTTAAATTAGTTCTTAAATTTACCCAGTTGGTGTGGCTCATAAAGATGGCCCCATAGCTATGGGGCCATCTTTATGATGGGTATTTCTAGGTCCTTTTACAATGGCAGCCTTGGATTCTATATGGACAGAATCTTTCCTAGTAGTTAGGATCAGCCCAGTTCTGTGAATGAAACTCCAGGAGCATGGCCATTTCTTAGCTTCCTCTTCCTTGTTGGTCCCATTCTGGGAGGCTGAGAAACACAAGCTCTTCCCAGCCACTTAGTGCTTCTGCTGAACAGCCAAACTTGCATTGAAGAAACAATTGGTGCCAGCCAGGATTTCAGCTGTTGCTGGGAAAGTGAACTGCACTATCCAGGATGAGAGAGTTCTGATTTGAATTTTCAGTTTGGCTATTGTCAGAAGTGGTCAGGGAACTAATTACAGTGGAGCTTCCATTACATCTTTCTTCCTCCAAAGAGAAGACATAGAAATGCTATCTTGCATACCTCTCTGAGAGTCAAGTAGCCCCCTTCACTCTCTGTTCCTAAAATGTCAGTCAGTGCATTTTCATCAGCATATCCCCGTGACCCATGTGGATTACTTCCTGCAAATGGTCTGCACACTCCACCTGGATTCTTTCCCTGGATCTCAAGGCCCAAATAAGGCAGTGAACATACAAATGTGTTTATAATCATGAGCATAATTGTAGTTCAGAATTTGCAAAACACTTTTATTTGAAAGATCTCATTTTATCTTCACAACAGGCCTGTGAGAAGACCAAGGGAGGTATAATCATTTCCCTTGTTTTACATCAGAGAAAACCTAGGATAAAGCTATGAAGTGTAGCTGGTTAGTGGCTGCCAAATGGCTACTACTGCTATCACTGGACCCCTTCAGAACCAAGTATGAATGAAGGCAGAGCATGCTGACTCATGCAGGC